>NC_073307.1:24571902-25771902 GCF_027595985.1 Sorex araneus | reverse complement strand
GGAGAATTTTGTCCATTTTTTCACTGCTCTTACCACATGAATAAGTTTTGGTCCAGCTCCTGAGTTGCTCTCCCTAAATGTCAGTCAAATGAAGGGCTGTCTGAGCAAAGAGCCCAGATTTTGAGAGTAAAGAGCAGTTCTTGGGGCTTGGGGAAAAGCAATGAGTGCCCAGCAGAGAGGAAGAGGTCACCTCTACTGGGGTTGTGGGAAGGTCTACAAGTAACTCCCAGTTGGGGATCATTGGCTCTAAGTTCCCTAAGAACCAGAGCCACACCTGCCTCGGCACCGTGGGCCCTGTTGGGAGCTTATTGCTGAGTGTTGGAGAGAACTGATGGGCAGTTGGCATCTGTGTGTCTTGGTGGTGACATCTGTCCTTCCCCACCTCTCAGGACAGTGTGTCAATGGAGGCTGAGCAGGGCCAAGCAAACCCCTGCAGTCCCCAGAGGGGAAGAGGGTGGGGTACCACTGGAGTTCGAGGGTGCTGCTTTCAGCACATTTGTGTCCTTCTGGCCAGGACAGATGACTACAAGGGGCCCGGCAGAAGCCAGCTGGGCTCCTGAGCAGCCCGGGAACCCCACCAGTGTCCGTGGGCTTGTGCTTTCTGATGGAGGAGGGGCCCTTGGTCCCTTGTCATGCTCCTTAGTCATCGTGTGGCACAGGCCACTGGTATTGCCTGCAGTGGGACAAATGGGGAGACTTGCACATTCCTTCCCCTACAAAACAGTGGACCACCTTCCTCCTCTGTTTGGACACTCTTAGAACTGTTGATTGGGGCTGGAGAAATAGTATGGGGTTTAAAGTTTGATCCCCATTACCACATGGCTCCCTGAACATCGCTGTTCCACCAGGCACAGCTGAGCACCACCAAACTTAGCCCTGAAGGCCTTAGTACTGGAGTGGCCCCAGGAATAATCCTTGACACTATAAGGCTGCAGTGTATCCCTGGGCCCTTGCCTTGAACCACTGACCGTTAAGCCAAGAATTGCTGATAATGGTCCTCCACCCCACCCACATCATTTTATTCTCTAAGAACAAAACATTGCCTCAGCAGTGCCAACCTCTCACTTTACCAGTAAAATTTATTTCTAGCATCTAAAAGTTTTTCTACTTTACAGTATTATAGAAACTGAGGTTTTCTCTAAGAAGTCAAGTCACAAAGCAGTGCAGAAAGAAGAAAAGTTGGAAGCTCCTCCTTCCAATGCCAGTTCCCTGAGATGATTAATATTTTCAAACACAGGCTAATTACGCCTGTATTCCTTTGATATTGACAACTTTGATATTAACAAATAATTCATCTTTCTCTGAACAAGTGTCAATAAACACACATATGGGAATTTTGCCTTTCCCTCTTTAAGACACAAATGGACTCAAAGCAAACATAGTGCTTTACATCTTGGCATTGCACTTCAGCTATCAGTACTCATGCTTTGTGTTCGTTATTGGATTTCTTGACACAATCCTCCCATCAGTAATGGAGACAGGCAAATCCAAACCTTCTGACATTCATGAGTGTGTAACTTTTTATATGTAATATGCAAGAAAATAAAAAGAACAATATAACAATAGATGTCAAACAAGAATTATATGGGTAAAAATGAAAAAGATCATGTTTTTTTACTCTGTTAATAACTGCTATCTTTCTTTTTTGGATAATAGCTATGCAATCTTTATTCAGTGATAGGTGGTATTGATTCAACCCTTTAACTGATCGGCTTTGGTTTGGTTTGATATTTTCATCCTAACAATGCTGCAGTAAATACTCCTTTAATACAAATTATGGAACCTTTTCTTAAAAGTGAGACTATGGATATTTTAGTTTGGACAGATGCTTCTAGATATCTTTTCTAAGATGGTAAGAATTCCTTACTCCTATAGAGGTGAGCAAATGTTCTTGCTTCTCCCTACCCTCACTAGTACTGGATCTGTTTTCATTTATCCACTTTTGATGGGCAGGATTTGTTGCTTTAGTTTGTTTTGCCCCATCAACCTGTGTCTTTACCTGGTTTACTGCCAATTTACACATCTTCCTCTTTGATTTGAACCTTCATGTCCTTTGTCTCTTTATATGCTACTTTTTCATTTTTAAGAAATTAATTTGTAGGGACCAGAGCAATAGTACAGCGGGTAGGCATTTGCCTTGCATGCAGCCGACCCGGGTTCAATCCTCGGCATCCCATATGGTCCCCCAGCACTGCCAGGAGTAACCCCTGAGCATCGCTGGGTGTGACCCAAAAAGCAAAACAAAAGCAAAAGTGAAAAAAAGAGAAATTAATTTGTAGAAGTCCTTTATTAAGATAACATATAAGACCATTGCTATATGTGTTAAAATATTGTCTCCCGTGCACTATTCTGATTATGTCTATGACCAATCTGACTGCCTAATAATGTAAATCTCCAAATTACCTTCTCCTTCTTTATGACTGATGGTTTCCCTGATTGATTACTCTTGGGGGAGGGAAAAGGCATCTCAAGCAGTGCTCAGGAGGCCCCACACCCCTCCTGACAATTCTGGGCTAGCCAGGCCAGTAGTTAAATGTGAAGGCCAGGGATGAAGGTCAGGCCTCGCAGTGCTGGGATTACCCATGTCACCCTGGTGATGCTTGGAGCCTTCTGGGCTCCATCTGTCATTGTTCAGGGGGCCAGATGTGATGCTGAGGGTGAAGCCCAGGTAGGCACATGCAAGGCAAGTGCTTTAACCCCTGTACTACCTCTTTGGTCCCTTCATGACTTATTTTGAAACACTTCCCCATTTCGAATCTATATACACATTTTCTTAAATGTTTACTTGTGTTTTTTATACTTCTATATGCTTTATAAGATTTCCATCTTGAATCTACAGAAACCCACATATGCATCAGATGTGCAAAGGGGCAGTGGGGCAAAGGTATGTTTCACTTTATTTAATAGATGAGCTTGCATGATCCACCACAGAGAAAGACCAAAACAAAACATCTGCTAGACAACGGCGCCTGTATCTGTGTTTGTCTCCCTCTGAGAGGCAGCAGGATCCAGGATGTATTCATTTGGTGTGTGTGTGGGGGGGTGGATAGCACCCGCTGTCCCAGCACGAGCGCTGTCTGTTAGGGAAAGGGACAGTCTGAAGAACACACTCAAGCTCAGACATTCTCGTAGCAGCAACTTGCCTTTCTTTGGGCTTGAAGGGAAAAAAGAACAGAAGTTTGAATTATGACAACCCCAAGCAGTGCCCTAAATCACTGGGCTCCTTACATGTGGGTGACAACAGAGCCCCCGTGTAAGGGTCCTGGGCAGAGACCCCGTGTCCTCAGGAGGCCTGGAGGCTGAGTCTGGCTGGCTGACTTTTCAGTATCTACTCCCGGACTGAGATTTCCATTAGGCCAAGTTTCAGCCTGAAGCAAATTTTTTATGGCTGTGAGCTAATCCCCAAGCAAACCCTGGTTTATATAGAAACGCTGACACAGTACTAGCTCTGGTGATTCAACTGCCACAGCCAGGCTATTTATGGCTCCCTCATGCCAGTAGGGGATAATTCTCATTTAATAGATTTTGTATCTGTTGCGACAGGGACCCTACTTTTTCTCCCTGGAGGCCGGTGGGACCAGTTGCCCATAGACCTGAAATGGTGGGCAGCCTCCTGTGGTGAGGCCCCATGGGGAGGCAGCTTGAGCCATGCGCCCTAAGTTACAACCAAGGTGGGCTTTCCATCTGGAATCTCAAGAACCCTAGAAACAAATAAATATTTTCATCTCTTCTTTGTCTCTGGGCAGTGATCCCCAAAAGCATCCCGACTCTTCTGAGTGAAAGTTGGGAGCAAAGCTGAGGATGGCCTAATTCCCTATCCCTCACCTCTTTCTGCTCTCCTTTCTGCACTGACCCCCAGATCTCTGCTTCCTGCCAGTCCCTGGGAGGGGAGACCCTCCTGCAACCATGCCTGCCTGTGCCTGGTGGGGTCCGCCTCCAATGAGGGGGCCGATCTAGCTGTGGGGTGGCCTGGAGTTGGCGGAGGGACTCTTGTTCTGGCCACATTTCCAGTTTGCCTTCCTTAAACAGAACAGGTCTGCAGCTTGAGCCCCTGGAGTAGCCAGACAGAACCTTATTTCCCTTCCTTTCATTGTCTCCTACAGGTGGGGTACAGGCTTTATTTTTTCAACTGTGACAAATTATTCATCATGTAAAATTTGCTATTTTCACCATTTGTAGGGTACTTTTCCATGCTAGTAGGTGTACTTACATTGTGTACCTGTCCCACTGTCCTTCTCCACCCTCATCTTCCACTCACTGGACAGTGACCTCTTTCCTCAGGGGACAGACTCTGCAGCCCAGGACATGGGGCTTAGAGTCTTGGGCTTCCATGAGGCAGGGGTGGGGGGGGTGGGGTGGGAGAGGTGGGCAATGAGCTACTGGTGCATGTGACATGGATTTGTCTTTTCTTCGTTCTTTCTGTGTACTACCCCTCAGATTCAGTTCTCCCTACTCCACTGGGGCCTGGGTCCCAGAAGGGAGAATGCAATATTTGCATTTTATCAGCCCCATCTGCCTGCTGAGGTGCTAGGGCAACAGCTTGTGGGGCAGTGTTGGGGGTGAAGGTGGTGGAGGGGTGGTAGAGGCCTCCTGGGCTCTAGGACCTGTGCCTTTATTCTTTATTTAATTCATTTATTTAATTCATTTAATGTGGGGAGAGGGTGTGCTCAGGCAGACCTTGGAAGTGCTCAAGGCTTACTTTAGACCTCAGTGATCACTCCTTAGTGCCCAGGGGACCCTGTGTCATGCCAGGGATCAAACCAGGGGCAGCCATATGTACGGCAAGCACCTTCTCCCTGAACAATCTCTCTGTCCGCCAATTCTGTGCATTGATGTGAAGCTAGGGAGCTCCTGAAATCAGCCCAAGACCAACAGTCCAGGAAGCACCCAGAAGGGACCTTACTTATGCCCTTTGAGACTGGGATGGCGAAGCAGGCAGCTTGGTCTCTTTGCTAGCTTCCGTGGGGCCTGTGACGGGGGCGGAAGCACACTCAGAGAAGGAGGCAGATCAAGGTGGGGCTGGGCTCGCCTCGACAAAGTGGCCCAAGATGGGGGAGCTCCCGAGGCGGCCAGGGCTGTGGTTTCAGCACGGCTTCTGGCAGCGCCGGGAAGCCGAGAAGACAGGCTGGCGGCTGCGGGATTTAGTGGTTTAGCTTTGTTGAAATCCTCAACTTCAAGGACTTCCCCCTGGTGACTGAGTTTGGTCAGGCTAATTGAGCAGGATCTGGGCCCTGCAGTCCGACTGGGAGCCCTGGGGAATGAGGAAGGACGAGGGGGCGGTGAGGGGTGGCAGGAAGGTGCTGGGTCTGGCCTGAGACAGGAGGACCCCAGGGAGCGAGATCCCAGGGCAGCGCTTTTGCTCCCTTTCACAATGCCTCTCTGTGCAAAACTCCTATCAGTGACCCTATGGGATCAGAGAACTGACCAGAATTGGGGTGCTGGGTGTCCTTGGATGTCTTGCTCCATTTCTTCCACATCAGCTTGAGCTTGGCTGAGACCAGAGGGTGTCTCCTGCAGGGTGGGGGGGAGCTTGGGCTAAGAGAGGATGGAGAACTCAGGAGCAGGATGGGGCGAAAGGGGCACCCCAGGGCTATCCAGTGCACGCCCACCCCCATTATGCAGGCGTTAATGATGAGGCCTGCCCAGACAGCAGTTCAGGAAATAGGAGGGGCCTAATAGGCTAGTTTAATCCTTCCAGGTCCTGGGGAGAGGATGCTGCTTGGAGCCCGGCTCTCCCCACTGAGGTCAAAGAACTCACCCAGCATCACACGGTGTAGGTGACTCATCCTCAGCCTGTAGAGCTGCAGATATGCTCGCCTGGCCGACTGCGCATGGTATTGCCCACTGCAGCCTGGCTTCAGCCTCTCGTTGGCAGGAAAGGTAGCCTTGGGGGACAGGTCTGCAGGGGTCCTCAGGGTCCCAGCCATGCTGGGAGTGGGAGGCAGGAAGCCTTCTTGGGAATGTGCTCAAAGCCCAGGAAGCGGGCAGATCAGGTGGTCTGCAGGCTGCCCCACCCCGCTTGGAGGTGAGCAGCGCTGCTCTGGGAGGTCGAGCAGGGGCAGCCCAGCCCCAGAGATGAAGCGCAGTGCTGCTCAGCGAACAGTCCAGCGGGCCGGGGAGCTTAAAATCTTGTTTCTGCGCTTCATGGCTCTGAGCACCAGGACCCCTCTGTGCCTTTCATACTGGTGGTGAGAACGGTATTGGGACGTCATATACCTGACACTCAAACAACTTTGTATATCCCTAGTGCCTCAGTATTTCAGGTGACAGGGAGAGCAGGGCCTGCGGCTGGTGGTAACCGTGAGGACCAGGCGCCTGAACCCAGAAGAGAGCTAAGCCCATGGGCAGCAAATGGCCGGGCAAGCCTGCCCACCCAGAGCTGGTGACTCTCAGCCCATCCTCAGGCAAAGGTGTAGGCAGGGGCAGTGGGCAGGGAGCAGACCCCTCTGGGCTTCCTGCCCAGTTTCCTGCCTCCCACCTTTGATCTGGTCCTACCCATGTGAATGTCAAATCAGACATTCCCCAGGGCCAGCGGGAGGGCAGGGGGTTGGCATCAGCAGGACGAGGGTTGGGCTGGTGAGGTACATGCTCCCCAACAGGGAGAGGCCTTATTCATTCAGCACGGATTCTCTCAGGGTCCTTTGTCCCCTCCGCGCCAAGTACCAGGCGAGGTTCTGGGAGATACAACCTGCATGGCCCTTGCCTCCAGGGATCTCATGATCAGTGGGAAGATATCCCTGTACTCACACCCCTTTGACTGCATCACCTGCTTTGTGGCAGGGACCTTCTAGACTCTGAGAGTATGACCCTCGGTTCCTACCCACATGCTAGGCTGGAGGTGGGGGTGGGAGTCCTGCACTTCTGGTGGCGTTTGGAGAGATCATCTTCGCTCTCAGACCCTGCGTGGGGCCAGGGATTAATGGCTGGGTCTCTGGGCTGACACAGTTTGGGGCTGTGTCTTTGCTGACTGCTGTTTGGGAGACTCGGGCAGGTGGCATTTCCTCTCTTAAGTCTGTCTCTGCAAAATGGTCCCGACAAGGATGGAATAATAACCTTGGCTCAGAGCTGGGCTCACTTGGGGGCCTGCGGGGTGTCTCTGTCAGTGCTGCTGTCTGTCCGATGCTTGCCAAAGGCTCTCTCTCAGAACCTGGAGGACTCACCACCCAGGGAATCACTGGATTCAGTACTGAAGCCAATGAGAAAATCCAGTTCAGAGTTCACAGTGCCTTGTTTTGTAAGCATCCCTTACAAATCAGACTGCCCACTGGAAAGATGGGTGAAGAGGAGCGCGCAGAGCACAGAAAATGAAATACACGTAGCTTATGAGAAATGGAAGGAAGGGTAACCTTACTGATATTTAAAAATAAATAGGTGTACTTTAGCAAAGCATGTTACAAATGTCACTTAGCATGGTGAAGACGTGGATGCTTGCTAAAGCCTTTTGTTGGAGTGGGTGTCACCCCTAGTGGGTGCCATCCATGGCAGGGGACTGGGGTAGAACCTATGGAGGAAAATTTCACAACTTCTGTTAAAAACATGCACCTTGGGGGCCAGAAAAGGCACTCACACAATAGAGCACAATCAGCCTAGCAAGTGTGAGACCCTGAGTTCAATCCCTGGCATCTCATGTCTCCCAAATAGAGTAGGCTTAGTCCTGGTGGCCCTTAGCACCACTAGGAGGGACCCCTAGAATGTACCATGTAGCCTTGTCATCTGTACCTAAAACATATAACATTTACACTTGTAAACTAAGAGTACCTCAATAATTACTTTTAAAAGTTTTAAATTAAAAATAAAATTTTTAATGTTCATCTTTTGACAGTTCCACATATGAAATATATTCCATATTCTCTAAAACTCCAAATATTTTATCTTTTGGCATATTTATAAATGAGTATAGTGATATGCATTTAAGGTGTCTATTATATTGTTATTTATTATAGTGAAAAATGGACAAAATTATAAATTCTACCATAGAACACTAATTAAACTGCCGCACATTTGTAGAATATCCTACAGGCATTATAATGAGCATGGTAGGTCCATAATGTATTCTGAGGTGCCAGGGATAGAACCAAGAGCCCCATACATAAAAAAAAAAAAAGCTTTCTTTTACTGAGCCACAGCCCTGGATCCTGGAATGCATTTTGGAGATCGTAGCCCATTGCTAAGATTTATCAAGTACAGAGGAAGGAAAATACAGAACATGATGCATAGAATATTCTAGTTTTGCTGAAAACAAAATGTGTAGGAGTGATAGCACAGCGGGTAGGGCGTTTGCCTTGCACACGGCCGACCCGGGTTCGTTTCCCAGCATCCCATATGGTCCCCTGAGCACAGCCAGGGGTAATTCCTGAGTGCAGAGCCAGGAGTGACCCCTGAGCATCGTTGGGTGTGACCCAAAAAGCAAAAAAAAAAAAAGAATGTGTATACTGGAATCTATGTTTATAAGTTTAGCATAGACATCCCTACCCCCACCTTGCCTCCACCCCCACCAAGGCGGGCATAAGAAACTATTGCTAGTGGTAAGCTAAGCTATTTCCTTAGCACATGTCCTGGAAGCCTCAGAAAGGGAAACATTTACTATTTATCCTTTATTTTCATAATGTCAGAGTTTTTTCTTTTATAAGAGTTGTTTTTATAATTATAAGAAAGTATACTCACATATGCTTAAAAACTGAAATCCTGTTCTAAGTATTGTGTCTATGTGTCTTGAGAGAATTTGTGTTTTTTCCTCTGAGATTCTACTATTCAACATTCAGCTTTCACATAACTAGAAGTTTCAAGCTTAACCGGGGTCCTGCCAGGCCCCAAGGGTTGCTGGGGAGCCCTGTCCTTCCTAGGTGCTTTGACAGTCTTCCCCCGTCCCCCAAAGCCAACCACAGCCCTGTGCTGTTTAGAAGATGTTCCCCAGGAGAAATTGTACAGTCAGGTCGCTCTGGGGGAAGGAGGTGACTCCATATGAGTCATGCAAAGCAGGAAGTATGTCTGTGTTTCTTGTGGGGCCTGTCAGGACAATTTTCCTGTGGATGCAGGTTGGTGCAGAAGAGCTCCTGTTATCTGAAGATTAATTTGGGAAGGAGTCATGGGTGGGGGTCTTTGGAAAAAGCAGTTGGCAAGCTGACCTAGGTTTTTTAAAATTAATTTAATTTTTTAAATTAAGGCACTGGGATATACAAAGTTGTTTGAGTTTCAGACATATTATGTTCCAATACCAGTCCCACCACCAGTATGAACTTTCTTCCACCAGTACCCCAGGTTCCCTCCCAGCGTGCAGCCACCTCCATTACAAGGGCTTTTTAAAGTTTGGTTATTGTAGTTTAGGTCCCATGCATATTGTGTTGGCTCTGTTGTCAAGATATACACATAGACCACACTGGTATACCACCAATGTGCCCAAGGTTTCTGCCTCCTGGTCCTATCATCTTCCCCTGCCCCCCGACCCCCAGACTCAATTTCTTTCCTTTGTCCTAATTTCTGTAGTCTAGGGTCCAGGATAATCTAGGTACCCCCACTTTAAAACCTTGCATTCCTTGTCCTGCCATTCTGTATACTACAGATAAATGAGATCATTTGGTGTTTGTAATCTTTTCTCTGACTTCACTTAATGTTGGATAACATTGCTCCTCTCTGCAGGGAGCTTAGGTTTATAGAGTTACTTCCACAACATTGCCCCTAAGGCACACCCAGTTCCATCAAGCACTAATAATCCTATATTGCTTTTATCTTTTCTTTATGTCCTTTTCATGGGTTAGAAATGGCCTTTTTGTATAGACATAGGAAGACAGTTGATGCTATACTTTGTAACATGAGAGTTAATTGACTTCAAATAATATTTACTCCTTGGCATCCATCATATTACCCTAACTTAAACCTCAGTTGCATTTACTTCCTAACACCCCCAAAAGGAGGGTCCTGATGAAGGGACTGGATGGACCCTGGGAAAGCTGTAAGCTACCCTGGCATGGAAAGGGGACAAGCTAAGCATCATAAATACAATAAATTAAGAGCAAGATCATGGAACAAATTATGTCATGATCCAAAAAAGAAGTAACTGAATAAGGACCCTGCTGGGGTTAAGAAAGATGAATCTGGCCTGAGGACTGTGGTCTGGAATATATAGCGAGATGTCCCCAGGAAGAGACAATCTTTAAGCTTAATATATCTCTTACTGTGTTTATACAAAATGACCATAGAAATATTATAAGTAAACCTACTATGATTGTTTAAGTGGATGACTAGCTGAAGAAAGGAGAAAGCAATACACCCTGGATGGAATCCCACCCTGGAGTAGATCTCCTAGTAATCTGGAGTGCTGAACACTTGGATGAGATCTTGTCCTTGAGTGGCTTTACACCTGTTTGTTGTTATGACAACCCCACCTGTGTGTACTCCCACCCTTCATGGTTCCTATATAACTATGCTGTAAGGGAAAAGAGGAGACCAGAAAGAGAAACTGGATGAGGACTAGAAAGATGATGGAACTAGGGTGATGGGACTATGATGGTTGGGACTACTAGGACTGCCTAGGACTGCTACGCTGGGGAGGAGAGAGAAATAAACAGACTGCCAACCAGCCTGGGGCCCTGTTTCTCTGTTCCCCTGGTCCTTCATCCATCTGTCGCTGTGGGCCAGCCAGGGGAACATTTCTCGGCCACCGAATGCTCAAGTCCTGTGTGCCGTTACACACTTTTTTTTTTTTGGAAAGTCACAGATTACCATGAGATTTTCCAGTCCAAGTTGCAGAGAAGTATGTGATTTTATTATTCCTTGAAGCTGCATAGTATTCCACTGTGTATGTATACTGCACCTTCAGTACCTACTCATCTGTCAGTGGACATCTGCATTGGTTCCATAACCTAACTATTGTACTAAGTGCCGCGATGAATAGTGGTGTGCACATGCCATTTTGAATGAATGTTTTGGGGGTAGATCGTAGGGGTAGATACCAAGAAGTGGAGTTGCTGGGTCATATTCATTCTTTTCTGAAAACTCTCTATATTATTTTCCATAGGGATTGAATCAGACAACATTCCTACCAACAGTGAATGAGAGTTCCTTTTTCACCACATTCTCAACAACACAGATCGTTTTTGATTTTTTAAAATATGTGCCATTATCCGTGAGACAATGAGATATTATCATCTTTGATTAATTTACTAGATAATAAGCCATAAAGAACACTTTTTCATATGCCTATTGGCTGTTCCATGTCTTCTTTAGGGAAGTGTCTGTTTATTTCCTTTTTTCCTTTTTTGGATAAGGTTTTGGATATCTTTGTTGTTGATTTTTGTGTGTGCTTCGTATATCTTGGATTTGTCTTTATCTGGTGTGAATTAAGTTGGATGTCTTAGCATGTATTTGCCATACAGAAACTCATTAATTTGATGTAGTTTCATTTGTTTTATTTCTGTAGTCCTTGACAATGGAATCATATTAAATAAACACCTTTCATGTCCAAATTTTGGGGCATTCTTCCTATATCTTTTTCTCACTGTATTTGTGGGTTCTGGTCTGATCTTAAGGTCTTTGACCTACTTTAAATTGACTTTTGTATAAGATATGTGATATGGATTCAGTTTTTTAAAAAATTTACATAAGGTTTTCCATTTCCCCCGTACCATTTGGTGAAAAGGCTCTTTATTTCATGGACCCTGTTCCTTTTTCATAATTAGTTGACCATATAACTGAGGGTTTATTATTGGGTATTCAGTTCTAAGCAATCGGTCTAATGTTTATTCTTATTCAAGTACCATGCTATTTTTATTATTAAAGTTTTATAGTGAAGTTTCAACTCAAGATACATAATACCTCCATTGTCTTATTTCTCGTAATTGTTTTGACTATTCAGGGTGTTTTATTATTCTATATAAATTTTGTCAGTGACTGTTTCTAAGCCTTTAGAGAAATGTCATAGGAATTTTTGTAGGTATTGTGTTGATTCATACAGAATCAATCGAGCTCATTCATCAACATGGTTTGGCGTGAGCCTCAGGCAACCACAAGCTAATGTCCGAGCTCACAAAGCTGTGCAGAGATGCGATAAAGGAAGACCTCAAAGAGAGAAGAGCAGCAGTGTTGGCCAGTGCAGCAGAAGCCGGGAAAAGTATTCGTAACGCTCACTTGTCCTTCACCAACTACAAGACCAAGATGACTGCCCTCCGACATCCCGATGGATCTACCACATCTTCCAGAAAGGCAATGGAGAGGATTATTCACGACTTGTACTCGGATCTCTTTGACAGCCATGTCCACCTGCCCACGTACCAAATTCCGCAGGATGGATATGTCATTCCCAATGTTCTCCCTTTGGAAATCCGACACGCCATTTCATTGGTAAAGACTCAAACAGCACCTGGTCCAGAAAACGTCAGACCCAAACACCTGAAAAATCTGCCGCCAGTACTCATCAATACACTGGCTCGACTCTTCACACGCTACCTGTCTGAATGCAAAGTTCTGTCTCAGTGGAAAACCAGTAGGACCATTCTGTTGTACAAAAAGGGAGACATCCATGACATTGACAACTATCGCCCAATCTGCCTGCTGTCTGTCGTCTACAAGTTGTTCACTTGTGTCATCCTGAATAGAATAGGCAGAACACTAGATGAAGGACAACCATGTGAGCAAGCCAGGTTCCGAAGGGGATTCAGCACAATAGACCATATCCACACAGTGACCAAACTCATTGAAGTTTCATGAGAGTTCAAGATGCCGCTCTGTCTTACATTCATCGATTTAAAGAAGGCCTTCGATTCTGTTGAGACTGAAGTGGTCATCGAAGCCCTAGCCAAACAGGGTGTTCAAACTCAGTATATCAAAATCCTCTTCGAGCTGTATTGTGGATTCACCACCAGGATCTCACCATTCTACAAGGAAGTGATCATTGATGTAAAAAGAGGGGTGCGGCAGGGTGATACCATTTCACTGAAACTCTTCAGTGCCACCCTCGAGAACATCATGCGACGACTGGAATGGGAAGGAATGGGAGTGAAGATAGACAGTCGGCAATTACACCACCTTCGCTTTGCTGATGACATCGTTCTCATAACACCAAACATTAGCCAAGCGGCACAAATGCTGGCCGACTTCGACCACGAGCGTGGAAAGGTCGGATTGCAGCTGAATCTCAACAAGACTATGTTCATTTTGCTGAAAAACAAACTGGTCCCTGAAGCTCCATTTGCTCTCAATGGAACGAACATCTCCGAATGCAGCAGCTATGTGTACCTGGGTCGAGAAATCAACATGAGGAACGACTTGGTGCCAGAACTGCACAGGAGGAAGAGAGCAGCGTGGAATGCCTTCAAAAGTGTCGAAGAAATGGTTAAGAGAATGAAGAACCTCTGACTCCAGGCACATCTTTTCGACTCCACCGTTCTTCCTGCACTAACATATGCCTCAGAGACCTGGACCCTACGCAAACAGGATGAGAATGCTATTAGGGTATCCCAAAGAGGAATCGAAAGAGCTATGCTAGGACTATCACATTTCACTCAAGTGAGACAAGGAATCCAGAGTTCTGACCTCCGTCGACAGTCAAGAATCAGGGACACTGTCTCATTTGCCAAGGCATCAAAAATCAGATGGGCCAGTCATGTAATGCGATTCAGAGACGACCGCTGGACTAGAGCTGTTACCGACTGGATTCCACGGGACGTCAGAAGACCTCGTGGCCGCCCACCCACTAGATTGTCAGATTTCTTCGTCAAATCCCTGAATGAAGGATATGAGGCTCTTTGTGTGCAGATATCATTGGGCTGCACTAGCACGTGACAGGGACAAATGGAGACGTTACTGGCGCCCAAGCGAGCAAATCAAAGATCAACGGGATGACAAGTGATACAAGTGATTGTGTTGATTCATATGTTTTTTTCAATAAATGTGAAGAAAAATTTTAACAAAAATTTATTGTGTATTCTTGATAAAAACCCTCAGCAAAATAGAGATAATAGAAAAGTTTCTCAAGGTAGTAGTTTAAAAGAAATCCACAGCTAATATTATACTTAACATGGAAAAATGAAAAGCCTTTGAGATCAGGCAGAATGTAGGATTCCCACTTTCCCCACTTTTATTCAGTATAATACTGTATATTATGCTGAATTATGTATTATATGTAATATATATATTATATAATATTATATATTATACTGAATAATTATACTGAAGCAGCAACAGAAAGGAAGGAAGGGAGGAAGAAGGAAAGGAAGTAAGGAGGGAGGGTAGGAGGAGCAAGAAAAGGGATTCAAATGGGAAAAGATGATGTCAAAGGATCACTATTTGCAGCTGATGAGATATTGTGATATTATTCATAGATAATCCTAAGGATTCCACTAAAAACCTTTTAGAAATAATAAACCAGTATATCAAAGTAACAATTAACAAATATAAAAAATCAATGCACAAAAATCTATTGCATTCCGATATAAAAATAGTGACCTAGAAGAGGAAGAGATTTGTGTTAGTCAGATTTGTGTCCAAAACCATATAGTACTTAGGAATATTTTAAAAAGAGATGAAAGACCTTGTTCTAGAAAACTACAGGCCATTTTTGAAAGAAATGAAGAGACCTCAGGGAATGGAAAAGTAACGCATGTTTATGGATTGGAAGAATCAACATTGTGAAAGTGACTCACGGCCTACCCAACTTATTATATAGATTCAGTGACCCAAGGTCCTTAATCATTGGCCACTCGGAGTCAGAGCAGCTGGGTATGTTCCTCCCTGGCCCCTCTTTTTCCTCTCCTACTCTTTTTATGGTAAATTTTTGTTTTGAAGCCACATCTGACGATGCCCAGGCATTACTTCTGGCTTTGTACACAGGAACTATTTACTCCTGATGGGATGCTGAAGATTGAACTTGAGTTGGCCACATGCAAGGCAAATGCCCTACCCCCTGTACTATCACTCCGACCCTCCCTACTTCTATTTTATTTAGAGTTTTTATTTGCAAATTTTATTTCGAATATAGAAGTTTCATTCGCTTATAGTTTAGAGTAAGCTAGTTTTGGAAGGCTTGTTGCAAACTTGCATACAGATGCATGTACAAACACACATGTTTGTGTACATATGCTCCCCAGTTCTGGAATCCTTCCCCATCCATTTTCTGTTTCCCAGAGTAGTAATCTGTTAATTTTTAAATATATTTATAATTTGTTTTAGTTTCAAATAATTTTTTAAAAATTTTATTTTGGAACCCTACTCTGCAGTGCTCAGGAGCTATTACTGTTTCTGCGCTCGAGTGACCCCTAGTGTTGCTCAGGAACCATTTGTGGTGCTGGGGATTTGAGCTTGGGTTGGTCACGAGCAAAGCAAGCACCTTCACCCCTATCCTATTTCTCCAGCTCCTACCAGAGTGGTGATTTAGTTGATTGTAGTCATTTAAATTTAATGATTTACCGATTCTCTTGATATTTACCTCTGTATCTCCGACATGTAGTAGTAGACCTCACAGTACAAACATGGGCCTAGTGGTGCTTGGAGTGGGGGCAGTGCATGCAATGCCAGGGTCAAATTCAGGGCTTCACACACGCTAGACATGTGCTGAACCATTTTAACTATCTCCCTGACCCCTACTAGTTCTTGATTATCTGCTCACATTTAAGAGTAGTGGCAAGTAGCAAGCTGGTTTGGAATCTCCCTATATTTAATCAGGTGTTTACACTGAACTTCCTGAAGTATCACCTAGCTGGGCTATTTGCATAAGGACTCCTTAGCACTGGTATCCTTTGCACTAGTTAGATTGCTGGATAAATCATATATTGTATTGTGTCTGGAGAGTGCATGTCCACTTCCCCAGTATCCTGGGACCCTGGCAGGGAAGAGTGTCTCTGGCTCTTTCTTTATTCATTTATTTATTCATTTGTAGCAGACTGTGCACTGTCATAATAAAATGCCATAGATGAGGCAGCCTAAACCACAGAGACTTGTTTATTCACAAATGATGAAGGTCAAGGATAAAGATCAAGAAACCAGCAGGGTGGATTTCTTGTGAGACTCTCTTCCTGGTCTGCCTGGTCACATGGTCTAGCCTCTGTGTGTGCAGAGAGGGAGAAGAAGGTGTAACATCCTCTTCCTATAAATACACTGGTCCTTAAGACCTTTTCTTCAGATATACTCACACCACAGGGGTGAGGGTAGAGAGGAATACAATTCTATTACCAACATTCATGTACACATTTCTATTCATTTTTCTGTTTTGTTCTGTACTAATGATTTTTTTCTGTTTTCATTTTGTTACCCCCACTGTGCTTGGTGTGCTCAAGATTATTTTATTCTCTCCAAAAGAAGTAATCTTTGACCCTTCTGCAGGAGTGGTGAAGAAGCTTTCCCCCCAGCTACCTGCACTGTGTATGGGCATTTTGGTCTGAGTAATAATGATTATCCAAGCTTGGCCAGTTTTTGAACAGGTTGTAAATCCATCCTCCCATTTTTCAAATGTACCTGCTGCCACACTCCCAGTGGTAATGTTGGTAACAGTTCCCCATTGATTGGCTTTTGGATTTCATGAGTGTTGATTCAGGAAGAAGTTGTTTTATCTATTTGATTGATTACCACTTGTACAACTTCCAAAATATTTTGTTGCCATTTTACCTCTTTTCTCTTTGTCCATGGAGATTATACCATAAAAACACATTTGTGGGCCAGAACAATATTTCAGTGGATAGTGCACTTGCCTTGCACATGGATGACCCTGATTGGATCCCTAGCAATCCCATGTGGTCCCCTGAGCATCACCAGCATGTGATTCTTGAGTACAGAGCTAAAAGTAACCACTAAGCATTGCCAGGTGTGGCCCCAAAGCCACCCTCCACCAAAACCATATTTGTTGTTTATTGTTAAAAGCTAAATGTAGGTTTGTTTAATTCCTTCTTAAACTGGACCTTGTGTGTATTCCTTTCTTGAAATCCAACAGAAGCTCACCTGATTGATGAATTATCTTTGATTTCATGTCTGTTTCTCTCCAAATCTGGTGTGGCCACAAAATATTTCTGTCTCAGAGGTATCTAATTTTGATGTACTGATTGAATTTTGAGGACTAACCATCCAACATCCCTTCACTAAAGGACAGAGAGCATACTCTGGCACAGCACAAATAGACAGACTTTTGTGATAAATGAATAATGATTTGTGCTTTGAGTCAAGCAAAACCTCCATATATTTTGCATGCCATTTCCCTACATTTTAAAAGTTGATCTATTTCCAGAGGAATCTAATCCATATGTTTCTTATTTTATTTTTTATTGTTAATACATCATAATATTGCTTCATAAAGCACTATTTAAGTTAACATTCTTTATTAGCTTAACTTTAGTAAGCCCTTTTCCTTAGCTTTTATTTAGAGCTGTACTCTTTGTTCAAAATTTCCAAACCACAAAATTGAATCAACCGCCCCTTCCCCCCCCACACACACTCAAAGATCTGAGTTTCATTTGAAATTTTAACATTTTGGGGGTTCTTATAAGGGCAAACTGATATGTTCCCAAATATGTGGGTTCTGTCTGTGTGTCCCAGCTGAAGAAGCCTGATTGCTGAACGATTGCAGAAAGCCTCTTATTCCTTGGTACTTTGGTCCAGAAAGAAAGCACGCACCTGATCATCCTCATAGCACTGTGATGTCACTGGGTTTCGAGAGGAGAGGGAGGGAAGCCCCAGTGTGGGAATGTTCACAGTCTAGTTAGGGAACCCAGAAGTGAATCTTTTCAGGACTCTCATTTCTTCACTCATTATTACACATAAGGGAGTGGGCTGGTCACTTTGACATTATTGCCCTTCTACAAGCCTGAGCATAAACATATATTTGATCAAAATGTAATCCTCTTACACCTTCAAAGAGTTTTTAAAAAAATCATTATCCGCATTTACAGAAGAAGGGTAGCAAGACACGAAAGATTACTTGCTCAAGATTACATAACTCATAAGTGGTGGAGAGGCTGGTTTGAAATGCAGGCAGAATTCCAAGCTGAGGAAAACAGGAAAACAATTAGGTACCTGGCATGGAGTGAGAGTTCAGTAATAATGGTGGAATTAGTATAATGGGACCCAGGCTCCACAGCGTGAGGTTGAGAGGAGAGGGATGAAGGCTACCACTTTGGGCAGATGCCTTGGAGGGTTCATCTTGCCTAACCTTCGCAGTGTGCACTGCTGCCACATCAGTCCAGTCACAGGCATCTCTTACCTGGGTGCCTGCTGGTAGTTGCCACCATGTTCCCTCCCCGCCTCTGCCATCCATTCTCCATACAGTAGCCAACGTACTCGTGTTTTCTTTTTTAAAACTTATAATTTAGACCTCTGTTAAAATGCATGCAATTTTAGTGCATTAGCTGATAAATCTAGAGATTTTATGCATCTGTGCAATTGATATCCCACTCAAACAGAAATTTCGGGCTAGAAAGCTAAAGTACAGCAGGTAAGTTTACCTGGTCGTTGAACCATCGCAGAAAGCATCTTGTTCCTTGGCACTTTGGGCCAGAGAGAAAGCGCACACCTGGCTTTTCACGGCTGACCCAGTTCAGTCCTTGACACCACATATAGTGGCCTGAGCAGAGTTAGGAGCAAGTCCTGAGTTCCTCTTGTACTCCACAAACTTTTCTTATGTCCCCTTGAGGTCCCATTCATCTCTATAGGTAACTATTCCTTTTTATTATAACCATAGATTTGTTTTATATGTTCTCAAGTTTCATAGAAATGAAATCACAATATATTCGCATATGTGTCTGGTTTATTTCACCCAACATGTGTTAAGATTCATCCGTGCTGTTGTGAGCACTAGTAGTTCACTTTTTAAATGGTTAGATAGTATTTCCATGTGACAAAACACCATGCTAATTGATGCCCAAACCATACTGAGTCTTTGGTCTATTAACAAAGGGAGGGTGTCAGAGACATTTTTGATTTGCAACTGACCCCTTTACTCCTGAGAAATTTTTACGAGATTTCTGGTGTATAGGTATATAAGATAGGCAGAAAAATATTTTTATTTTTAAAATTGTTTCTTAACTATTAACTGAAAATAAATCATAAGTTTGTTTTGAAACAGTTTTTTAGAAGTTTAAGAAGCGAAGCAGTAGCAAGGTATAGTGTCACATTTATTTCTCTATTCCTCCTCTATCTTGTAGTATCCCGGGTAAAGGTCTTGCATATTTTCTGTTACATTTAATCCTAAATACTTTGTGTTTTATGATGCTGTTGTAGGTGACATTATATTTTAAATAGCTTTTAAGTGGTTGATCCAAGGATATAGCACTTGACATCCGCATTAAGGGTTGCATCCTGTGGTCTTACAAAATCCCTATTAGCTCTGGCACCGTGGCTGGGCAGGGGTTGCGGAGGCCTTACAGTTTACCAGAGGCGTCATACCTTTAGGAGAGAGAACTCCGGATTTCTTATTTTCCTTTGCGCCCTGTTGGTTTTGTTATTTCACTTTTTGCTCCAAGGAGCTCTTCAGCGTAAGTGGAATGAGACAGTGTGCGTTTCCATTCCCCCATCTCTGCCTTCGGGGAGAAGTCTTTCCATATCTGGCTCTAGACACAGGAGTGCTACTGTGACTGCCGCGTTGCCAGAGGAGCCTTCGTTGCTCTGCGGTGGCCCAAGCTCCTCCCGTGCCCTTGCTGCTTCTCCTTTCTACACAGAGCGACCTGTTCCTCACAAACAGAGCGAGCACAGGTGATGAGTGTCCCTTCAAAGGTTTCGTTAGGAAAGACGGTGGTTTCCATCTTGGGGTTTGCACTCTCTGGGGAGTTTAAAATCCTGTGGGGGAGGCCAGATCCCATGCTGTGAGCTGTCCACACTGGGCAGGGGTGAGGCCTCCCAACAGGGGGTTGTTTGGAACTGAGGCCCTCAGCCCAACAGCCCCTGAGGCTCCAAATCCCACAGCAGTGTGGCAGGCGCCCCCAGCAGTGTTGCCTTGCCCGTGGCCTTCTCAGAGGCGAGTGAAGCCCCTGCAAGAGCTGGACAGCCCCCTCCTGGCACAGAGAGGCCCCGGACCCTGGTGAAGCCACTCCCAGTTTCCCAGACTCAGGCCTGGATTGATAATCCCCGTTCCCTGCCATCTCAGCTTTATGAGGAGTTTCTCATCGGCAACTGGCACTTAATTTCTCCTAGTGCTGCATTTTCATCAGTTAAGAGGATTATATGGTTTTTATCCTCAGTTCTGTTAATGTGGTGAGGTATACTGATTTCCAAATAAGCCCCACATGGTCACAGTATATTATCCTTTTTGTATATTGTTGGGTTCAATTTGCTAATATTTTCTTAAGGATTTTTTTGCCTCTGGGTTTATGAGGCATGTTGGTCTGTGGTTTTCTTTTTATTATTGAGATATAACTCACATATCATAAAATTCACCATTTTAAAGCTAATGTACAATTCAGTGGTTTTTAGTCTTCTCACAAGATTGCACACCATCACTACTGTCTCAAAGCCTGAGCACTTTCATCACCCCACTCCCAGAGAGAAGCCCCATGCCCACCAACGGTCACACCCCAGTCTCCTCTTCTCCAGGCCCGTGGCAACTAGAACCTTCCTTCTTTCCCCCTTCCTTTCCCCCTCCCTCCCTTCCTCCCTTCCTCCCTCCCTCCCTCCCTCCCTCCCTCCCTCCCTCCCTCCCTTCCTTCCTTCCTTCCTTCCTTCCTTCCTTCCTTCCTTCCTTCCTTCCTTCCTTCCTTCCTTCCTCCCTCTGTCCTCCCTTCCTCCCTTCCTTCCTCCGTCCCTCCCTCCCTCCCTCCCTTCCTCCCTCCCTCCCTCCCTTCCTTCATTCCTTCCTTCCTCCCTCCCTCCCTCCCTCCTTCCCTCCTTTCTTCCTTCCTTCCTCCCTCCCTCTCCCTTCCTCCCTTCTTTTCTTCCTTCCTTCCTTCTTTTCTTCCTTCCTTCCTTCTTTCTTTCTTTCCTTCCTTCCTTCCTTCCTTCCTTCCTTCCTTCCTTCCTTCCTTCCTTCCTTCCTTCCTTCCTTCCTTCCTTCCTTCCTTCCTTCTTTCCTTCCTTCCTTCCTCCCTCCCTCCATCCATCCATCCCTTCTTCCCTTCCTCCCTCCCTCCCTCCCTCCCTCCCTTCCTCCTTCCCTCCCTCCCTTCCTTCCTTCCTTCCTCCCTCCCTCCCTCCCTCCCTCCCTCCCTCCCTCCCTCCCTTCCTTCCTTCCTTCCTTCCTTCCTTCCTTCCTTCCTTCCTTCCTTCCTTCCTTCCTTCCTCATTCCATCCCTCCCTCCCACTCTTCCATATCTTACTTAAGAGAAGGGAAAGAAAGGGAAAAGAGGATAGGATAGCTCCTGGATTATGAGAGAGATATCCTTAAGCAGGATTCCAGAGAAAAGGCAGAAACCGTCCTCCTTTTATAACTTAATAACAAGGGAAACGAGCACTTTCCATTGAATTTAAAGCAGGCAAGTCAGTAAAACAGAAGTTTGGATGTTGAGATAATTGCTTTCTGGTATTCAGTCATCTTAGAGAAACTGCTTTCTGTTTTGATAAAGATGGCATTTGTAGACATTCTGCATAAATTGCATTAAGCAATATGTGGCCTTTGTGTTCGGCTTCTTAGTAAACTGTGATACTGTGTGTAAGAGTCATTCAGCTGTAGCAGATAACAGTGATTTGTCACTTTTTATGACTGAATAGTATTCCTTAGTAGCGATATGCTGATTTGCTTTTCTCTTTGGTTTGTTGATCCTTTTTTGGCTATTAGTAATGAAATTACTATGATTATTTATGCAAATATTTGTACTGGACATAAATAATTCTTCTAGGAATATATTTATGACTGCAATCTCTGGAGATTATGGACATTTAGGTTCAATTATTCAATGAACTGCCAAACTGTTTCCAGTAGAGACTATACCACTTTAGATTCCCCATTTGAAATAGGTTGTAGCATCTGTATTTTCTGCATCCTTACCAAAGCTTTATTTATATGATGATTTTTTATCATCATCATCATCATCATAGTGGGTATGGCACCCTCATTATGGTTTTGATTTGTATTTCTCTGATGCAGAATGATTCTGGACATCTTTTCACTTGAATGGAACAGAAGCCGAGGATACACAGTTCTCTTCCTCTGAAGAGCTATGCTCCGTTGTTATTCTCTTTTGTTCAAGTTGTGGGTATTTGTTGTTATTGCTGAATTTAATAATTTTATATATTCTAGATATAGGGCCCTGATTCAATATAATTGTGGAAATTTTCTCTTGTTTTATGGATTATCTTCTTTGTTCATGAATTGAATTCTTTGAAGCATGAAGTTTTCTGGAGCAATAGCACAGTGGGTAGGGCATTTGCCTTGCACAGGCCATCCTGGGTTCGATTCTTCCATCCCTCTCAGAGAGCCCAGCAAGCTACCGAGAGTATCTCGCTCGCACGGCAGAGCCTGGCAAGCTACCCGTGGCGTATTCGATATGCCAAAAACAGTAACAACAAGTCTCACAATGAAGATATTACTGGTGCCCACTCGAGCAAATTGATGAACAACGGGACGGCAGTGCTGCAGTGCTACAGTTGAGTTTTATTTATAATAGTTTCCATGTTATTGGTTTGTACTTGCAGTGCTACTTCACCAGCCCCACCACCCTTATGTCCATACCCCCTGCCACTATCCCAGATCCCCCTCCCTCCCCAGCTCTGCCACCACAGTTCATTGTTCTGTTGGCACCATCTCAGAATTTGTTTTAGTTGGGGACGGTCTTATTCCTTGCCTTGTTTCTATATATTCCTCACATGATTGAGAACATTCGTGGACTCTCTTTTAACATAAAACTTTTAAATTTCATGCTATCAAGGTTTTTTTGTTTTCTCTTAAAGTCGTACCTAATAAGACATTGCAGGGTGCGGGGGAGGTATGGAAAGAAAGGGAGAGAGGCTGAGAGGAAGGGAGGAGAAGGGAGAGGAGAGGGAAGGAGAGGAAAGGAGAGAGAGAGAGAGAGAGAGAGAGAGAGAGAGAGAGAGAGAGAAGTAGTTAAGAAATCATTGCCTAATCCAAGGTTGCAAAGACTTCAGCACCCAAGTTTTCTTCTGAGGACATCACAGTTTTTGTTCTTACAGTTAGGCTTTTAATACACTGTAAGTAAATTTTTACAGAGTGTGAAGTGGGGGACCAGGTTCATTCTTTAGCCTGTCAGTATCCTATTATAGCATAATCATTTGTTGAAAAGACTAGTATATTTCCTCTTAAATTGTCTTCCCCATGCTTGTCAAAAGCTAATTGACTATAGATGTAAGTTTTCTTTTTTATGGTTTGTCACTTCATTCCATATATATAATATATATAATATATATATTCTATTCTATTGCATATTCTTGATTGTTGTAGTTTTGTAGTTTTGTGACCTTGGAAAATGTATGTCTTCCACAAGATTGTTTTTGGCTAGTCTCACTTCTTTGAAGTTCCTTATAAAATGTTAGGATTAGCTTTGTGAAAAAGGCAACGAGGATTTAGATGGGCACTGCCTTAGTTTAGGGAGTTTTTTGCATCTTAGTATTAAGTCTTCTAGCACAAGCATTCAGGATTCTTCTCAGTTATTTTGCTCTTCTTTATTGCCTTCTAGCAATGTTTTATAATTTTTAAAGTATTTTATTTAGCTTTTTTTATCATGCAAATAATGCTAGCTCTAAAAAACCAGAGGTAAATTGTTTCCTCCTGTCCTGTTTTCTAAAGGACTAGTATAGTGTTGGCATATATTTTTTTCTTGAGTATTTATTAAAATTAACAAGTAAAACCATTTAGGTCTGAAATCTTCATGTCATTTTAAATTATGAATTTAGAGTTTTTAAAGGAAATAAGGAATTGTACCACCAAAAAGTTAGTTGTGCTGTATATCAATTTAAAAGCATAACAAATAATGGGCCAGAGCCATTGTACAGTGGGTAGGGTGTTTGCCTTGCACATAGCCGACCCGGGTTTGATCCTGGCATCCCATATGGTTCCCCCCATGCATTGCCAGGACTAATTCCTGGTTGCAAAGCCAGGAGTAATCCCTGAGAATTGATGGGTGTGACCCCCAAACAAAAACTGTATCACTGTATCACTGTCATCCCGTTGCTCATCAGTTTGCTCGAGCAAGCACCAGTAAAGTCTCCATTGTAAGACTTATTGTTACTGTTTTTGGCATATCGAATATGCCACGGGTAGCTTGCCAGGCTCTGCCATGCGGGCGTGTGGGCGAGATACTCTTGGTATCTTGCCGGGCTCTCTGAGAGGGGCGGAGGAATCGAACCCAGGTCAGCTGCGTGCAAGGCAAACGCCCTACCCGCTGTGCTATTGCTCCAGCACAAAACAAAAACAAACAAATAAAAAAGTATAACAAGTAATGATAGACTTTTCCAGTTTTCAATTACTTTTTCAGCCAGTTCTAGTAATTAGTATCTTTCAAAGAACTTCAGTCCCTCAATTTTCTTTCCCCTCCCCCGACCACGCCTTCTCATTTGTTGACCCATGTGTACTTACAGTAAGTATATACTAGGTTATTCTGTTGTTTTAGCTTTTGTTGCTTACATTGTTCTAGCTCTGGCCCCTGGGAACTATTTGAGGTTGGTTCCTGTGCCATTTCCCATGCCCTCAGACTTTTATGAGCACTTCTTACTTTAATTTCTAGGGTCCTTTGGCCTCTTTTCTCTCCCAGCTTTGGAATTAGCCACTGCTTTTGATTGGAGAGATCTACTTAGAAGCTAAGGTCTGATTTCATTGCTTGTGAGATGCCATTGTTCCCTAGGTTCTGTCAGCACACTAAGCTTGGATATAATGTATCGCTATTTCATATATATATATATATGTATATGGGAAATATAAAAATAGATGATAGATGGTGGATAGTGCTTTTTTTTCACAGTCTCCTTCCACTTGCCTATGCTCTTCACTTTTAGCATATTTGTTCCATCTTAAATTTTTACCATACGTACCCTGGTTGATTTCATTTTGTAGAAATTTGCAGACAGTAAAATGTGCTCTGTTGTATATACTTATAAGAATTTTTGACAAATACACAAGGTTTTATAGTCCTCCCCAGCCCTGTTGCAGACACTTCCACCACCCTCATAATTCCT
This sequence comes from Sorex araneus, assembly GCF_027595985.1. NCBI lineage: Eukaryota > Metazoa > Chordata > Mammalia > Eulipotyphla > Soricidae > Sorex > Sorex araneus. The sequence continues at coordinate 25,746,873 of NC_073307.1, read as the reverse complement.
TGCATTATCCCTGTGTGCCAGAACCCTTCAATATGCCCCCTCCCAGTTCTTGGCAACCACTGAAGTGTTTTGTTGAATTGTTTGCCTTTTTAAATATAAAAACAAAACCACACAATATGTCACCTTTTCCGGCTGCCTTCTTTCTTCCTTCCTTCCTTCCTTCCTTCCTTCCTTCCTTCCTTCCTTCCTTCCTTCCTTCCTTCCTTCCTTCCTTCCTTCCTTCCTTCCTTCCTTTCTTTCTTTCTTTCTTTCTTTCTTTCTTTCTTTCTTTCTTTCTTTCTTTCTTTCTCTCTCTCTTTTTCTTTCTTTCTTTTTTCTTTTTTTTTTTGGTTTATTAGTTTTTTGTTTTGTTTGGGGGCCACATCTGGCTGCGCTCAGAACTTTTTCCTGGCCATGTGCTCAGGGGATCACTCCTGGTGGGCTCAGGGAGCCATCTGTGATGCTGGGACTCAGACCAGGGTGGGTTTCATCCCCAGCACCTGACCCCATGCCTTATCTTGACTTGGGTGAGACTCATCAGACCTGGGTGGGTCTCATCCCCAGCATATGTACCCAAGATTAGTGCCTTATCCACTGTTCTCTCTCCTCCCAGATTTTTTTCATTTTTGGAATGGGCTGGGGCACTGCCTGTGATCAGGAACTGTTGAGGACTCTCCTCAGGAGCCATGTCATGCCAGGAATCCAAACCTGGATGAGTGGGATGAAAGGCAAGTGCCTTAACCCCTGTACTAGGTCAGTTTGTCTTCTTTCATTTAATAGGATGTATGTAGGATTCACCCATGTTGTATGAACCAATACTTAACACCTTTTTATTGCTGAGTGGTAATCCACTTCTTTGGTTGTACTAATGGTATGTGACCATGTGACTATGCATTTACCAGTTATAAACATCTGAGTTGTTTTCCGGTTTTTCAGTGACTATGGGTGAATATGTTATCTAATTAAATGTACAGGTTTCTATATGGATATGTTTTTTCTGTGTTTGTTTCAATTCTCTTGGATGAATACCCAGTACTGGAATTGTTTGTATTTTGGTAATCCTGTATTTAGAACTGAAGGAACATTAAAGTAAAATACAACATTTGTGAATGTTGTATTTTAGCTAAAACAGTGTTTAGAGGAAATTTTTACAGTATTGGATTTATATTCTTAGAAAAGAGTAAAGTTCTTAAATCATCTAAGTGTCTATTTTCAGAAACCATAAGAAAGAGAAAATTAAACTTATAACAAGTAGAAGGTAGGAACTAGTAAAGTCCAAAATTAAACCACCTGGTTGTTTCCTATGGTGGTGATATCATTAGACCAGCACAGTCTGAGTTCCAGTTGATTCACACCCTTGCCAACAGTTGGTGTTGCCACATGAAACATTTTGGGGCCTCTTAGAAGCATATAATGTTTTTATTAGGATTGTGACTTGCAAAATTTTAAGGACTAGTGGAGCAACTATTCAAATACTTATATTCCCTCTGTATCTCTTTGGTAAAATGTTTAAATGTCTTTGCCCATTTTTAATTTTTAAAATGTTTTCACTTTTTAAAATTAATTTTTTATTAAGGCACCGTGACTTACAAAATTATTTATAGTTAAATTTCAGGGATACAGCATTCCAATACCAATCCCACCACCAGAGTCAACTTCCTCCACCAGTGACTCCAAGTTCTCTCCCAACCCTCAGCCTGCTGTCAGGCACATTTTTAGAGTCTGTTCTTGCAGTTTGGATCTCATGCCTTTAGCTTTGTTGTCTCCGTGGTTTAACTATATAGATATGACACACCCCTTTACATGACTGATGTACTTGAGGCGCCTGCCCCTGTTACCTCCACCTGCTCTGTTTACACCTCCTCTTCAATTACTTTTCTTCCATGTCCTCATTTTTATAGCCGATCTTTGCCCGTTTTCAGTTGAGTCCGTTTTGAGGGTACCCTGTATACTCTTGAAACAAGTCATACTATTCGATACGTACTTTGCAGATATTCCCTCCAGCCCATGACTTATCTTTCATCCCCTTAACAGTGTGTTTCACAGAGCAAAAATTTTAACTTTGGGGAAAATTCCAATTCATACTTTTTTCTTTTTTGGATCATGCTCCTGGTATAATTGGAACATTGTGGGGAGCATTAACATTTGTATAATATTGAATTAAGGGCTACTCCTGACTCCGTGTCAGGGCACCCCCGAGAACCACCGAGAGAGATTCCTAAGTGCAGGGCCAGGAGGAAGCAAGCCCTGAACACTGTCTGGTGTGGCCTGAAAAAGGAATAAACAAAAAAAGAATCCAAGACTTTGAATTTCCCCTGTAGCTCTATCTTAGCTGCATCCACAAATGTTATTTTATTTCCTCATTCATTCTATTCTATATATTTTTCTCAATTCTTTGGAAGTTTCTCTTTAACTTGGTGATTATGTAAAAACACATTGCCTTATGAGGGAATTATATTGGTCTTTCTAGATAATTTTTTAATCTAATTCTATGATAGAAATCAGATTTTGTATGATTTCAATTTTTAAAACATGTAAGGGCTTGCTTAGTAGCCAAGAATAAGATCCAGGGGCTGGAGCAATAGCACAGCGGGTAGGGCGTTTGCCTTGCATGCGGCCGACCCAGGTTCAATTCCCAGCATCCCATATGGTGCCCTGAGCACCACCAGGGGTAATTCCTGAGTGCAGAGCCAGGAGTGACCCCTGTGCACCGCCAGGTGTGACCCAAAAAGAAAAAAAAAAGAATAAGATCCAGCTTGGTGGAAGCTGGATATAGATATGGATATAGGTAGTATAGATTTTATCCTGTATTTCCCAGTGGCATGCTCTGGGCCCATGAGGTCACATGTTTTGGCAGTGATAATTCGGTCTTCTCTATCCTCGATGATCTTCCATTCTGACTTGTACTTGCTAGAACTGAGAGGAGTGTGTCAAATTTTCAAGTTATAGAGTCCCCATTTACAATTGTGGGCTTCGCGCTGGGGAGATTGCATAGGGAATAATGCCATCCCCAGTTTGATCCCTGGTACCGTACGTGATGCCCCCCCAAACACTACTAGGAGTGATGCTGATCAGAGTCAGGAGTAAGTCCTGACCTCTGCCAGATATGGTGCCCCCCGCCCCCCACACACATGCACAAATAAAAGACATTGCTGGTTTATATTTTTCTCTTTTGAATTGTTCACTCCATTATATTTGTTTCCTGTATTTTGAAGTTCTTTTTCTTTTCCTTTTTTTATTTTAATATATTTATTCCCAAACTGGGTTTTGTGAAAGAGTACACTAGAGATCCACATATCTTCTCTTTGACCAAAGACTCGAGACATGGCTGTTCAGGTCAGCGCAGAGGCAGTGGCACATGCAGTGGTAGCAGGACTCAGCATGAACCTCAGGCATTTCCAGTCGAGCCCAGACAAGCTTCTCCAGATGAGAAATGAGGTTCCTCTGCTCCTTACTCATCAATGCTCTCAGAAGGCTCTGGGGGTTCCTGCTCCTGTTCCTCCTCCTCAATTTTTGGGCCATGGGCTGCCACAGGTTCCACCAGCTTGTCAGTGTCTTTGTATTTGTCTTCAGAATGATGATGCCTCCAATGGAGAGTGGTTGGAAAGGCTGGTGTCTAAGGTCTCTGGCATGGTCAGGACCTTAAGCCAAGCAGGTGTGACTTGGGCAGGATGATCCAATAACTGGAAGGTTGGTTCAGGTTTTTATGTCTTCTCTTCTTTTTTCCCCTTTTCTCTGCCTCACCCTTCTGTTGCTTTTCCATCCCATGTATTTTGGAATTCTGCTGTTAGAATAAAATACACTATGTTTTCCTAGTGAATTGAGCTTATATAATTATATAACATCCCTCTCTATCCCCTGGTTTTATGATATTAATATAGCTTCTCTGGTTTTATTTTATTAGAGTGTTTGTAATACACTATTATCCTTTTATTTTGAATCTGTGCATGTTTTTACTCTAAAGTGGGTTTCTTAAATATAGCATGTAGTTGGGTATTGCTACACATAAAACAATCAATCTACCACTTCCATCTTTGATGTTACTAAATAATATATTCCACCTAATTTTAAATGTTTACATATCAGTCAGTCATTTCATTGGTTTTTCTCTTCTAATCGGCTAGGTCAAACTGGGGCAGTACTAAGTAGTTGCAAGAAGCAGAATTGCACTCCTTTTTGTCCCAAGTGATGCCAAAGTCCAAGAGGGTGGTATTCTCCCCACTGTTTTACATCTCCTTTATGTCCCGGGGCCAGCTTGAATCAGAGACATTCAATGCCGGAGGAGTGGTAGCATTAGGGACAAGAAGCTACCTCCTCCCAGAAAGAAATATGTCTCTAGGAAACACCATCCCACTGAAAAAGTAAGCTCTCTCTTACTTTTCAGGCCCCATGGTGCTCTGTCTGAATCCTCACAGTAGTGTTTGCTGCCTGAGTTGGGGAAAAGGCATGGGCCCAACTCCATCTGGACTACAGCTCATATGGACTTCACAGCTGGATGTTTATGAGGGCTCTGAACAGCCAGACAGATGGATGGACAGCAAGACTCCTCTTCTGCACAACAAACAGTATGTACTTGGTTCCCACATCCTGCAGGGTTGGTTTTCTGTCTTCTAAACAGCCAGCTGCTTTGACTTTGTTTTTATTTTTTTGTTTGTTTGTTTTATTTTGTTTTCATTTTATTGCTGCTTTTATTTCGTTGTATATTAGAGCATTCAAAATCAGCAGGTCTGAACCTTGTTATTTGCTGGAGCAGATACAGCCTAAAAGACAAGCTCAGGGTGGAATCTTGACCTTGAGACTTGCTAGCCAGGTGGCATCAGAAGAGCTTTCAACTTCCTGAGCCTGAGTGGCCACATCCATATGTGCATGTGAACACATATGTGTTTCCTGACTTTAGCTACACCCACAAATTCATCCAAGCTACATACAAGTTCACTAAGTTCCAACTTTTGCTAGTTTCTTGTCAATTCAACGAGCAGCCATTTACTTAGTATCTTCCAGGTGCCAGGCTTTAATTCTTTGCACCAGGCATGTAGTAATGAAAAGAGAAAACTTCCGGTCTTCAGCCAGCTTCAGTCGCTAATGAGTGGTGAATAGCAAGCAGTCCGATTGTGAAAGTTAGATAGGAGAGATAAAATAGCAAGACTCCATGCTGAACGCCCTGTGAGAACGAAGCACTAAATAACTCAGGTATCCTTGTCCAGTTGGCAGGCCCACTTCTTGCCTCAAGACCAGGGAGAATCAGGGTTCTGTGAGTCCTGGATCTGGGAGCTGCCTCCAGGGAGCTGCAAAGACCTCTGGCCTCCTACCCACTCTCTCCCACAATTTGAGGTACAGGCAAGCTCACAGCAAGACCCTTCTGCTGCATACATTTTTCTGGGCAGAGGGTTTGTCCCATCACATGAATGTATCTGCACTCAGTATGGCGGCACAGCAGCATAGCCACGTGGTGACTCACAGGTGCCATTTGGCAGTGTGGCACATTGACTCAGCTGCTTTGACCCTGAGACATTTTGACGTCATTTGGAGGAAAACACATCCACATGTATTAAAATCTCAACTTACTAGTCTTGTTTGGTGAGCTAGTAACATGAGCCATTGATGTCCTTGACACTGTCCCAGCTTTCCCCGAGGAACAGACTGCTTCATTGCGAGCCGGGATTCAAGCTGGGAGATCACATCAGCCCAGCTTGACTAAGGGAGGCCTGTCTCCTGCAGAGACCAGCTTTCCTATTAGCTGGACAAAGCTTTAGCCTGGCCTCTGCCACTTCATTGATCAGTTTATCTCAGAACTGGGTTGCCATTGACTGAACTGTGTCCCCCAAATCCAGAGGTTGAAGACCTACTTTCCCACCCATAAATAGCTTCATTTTAGGTAAAAACTTTATTTATAGGTGAGGTCATTATAGTGGGGTTCTCACAAAGGGCTTCATTTGTGCTCTAGAAGAAAAGATAGAGCTTTCCCTTCACTTGCACACACACACTCACACACACACACTACTTGCAAACCTTGAAGAGAGGCCCCCAAACAGAAATTGAGCATGCAGGTACTCTGATCTTATCCTTTCCAGCCTATCACACCATGGAAATTTATTTCTGTTGTTGAAGTCATCCACCATTTTAGTTATTTATTTTGTATTATGGCAATGCAAGCATACTTACACCATTGGTTTTCTCATTTTCTCACCCACAAAACAAAGGCTGTGTTATCTAACTTAAAAAACCAAGCAATTGTGTGTGTGACTAATAACCTGCATTTACTGGGCATTTCCTGTTTGTTTGTTTTGCTTTGTTTTGGGAACACACTTGGTGTTATTCAGGGCTTACTCCTGGTTCACACCTGGAGTCTGGTCACAGCTGGCAGGGTTTGGGGAAACATATGGGGTGCCAGAGCTTGAATCTGTATTGGTTACATGCAAGGTGAGCACCCTACACACCATATTATCTCTCTAGCCTTACTAGGCATTTCTTTGCATTAATATCATCATCATCATCATAATCATCATTATCACAACTAACGCTTGTAGCACTTGTAGCACTTGTCATCCTATTTCTCATCAATTTGCTTGAGTGGGAACCAGTAACATCTCCATTCATCCATGTCACGTGCTAGTGTAGCCCAATGGTGTCTGCTTGCTCCAGGAACATGAAGAGCATAATTTATAGTCATGGGATGTCTCACTGAAATACATTATCAAGATATTGCTAGTTTGCTCTTTTTCCCAAATAATCATCAGTTTTATTTAATTTTTCCCATTGAACACATACACACACAATTAGGCACTGTGACTTACAAAGCTTTTTATTCCAGACTTTAAGTTAAGACATATAATGTTCCAACTCCAAACCCACCACCAATGTCATTGTTCCTCTACCAATGACCCAATGATTCCTCCCTCTCACTTACCCATATCCTCTGCCAACTCATTTAACATTTTAACTTATTATAATTGGAATTCGGGGGGGCTATAACCTGTGATACTCAGGGACTACATGCAGTGCTGGGATTTGAACCAGGGTTACAACCACATCTGTGATAGCCAAGTCTATTAACGTTTGTACTCTATCTCTCTGACCCAGCTTATTATAGTTTGGGTAACATGCTGACATAAGGTCTTTGTTATTGGTCAAGGGTATATTTTGGTGATGTAGTGGATAGGTAACCATATATCAGAACCATAGGAGTCTACACTACTTTCTTTAAGAATAAAAGTTAATACATTTCTAGACTAAGTAATGTGTATCACATTCTTTCCCACCTTAGTGTCATAAAAAATAATACATCACGGTGCATAAAATTTGTCAGAGTAAGATTTAATGGATACTTTGTTTCATGGGTTTGTACATAGGGCATATGTGTACTGAAATGTACAGTGAAATCTATTTCTATTGGTGCATGATGCTGAACACCTTGTTGCATGCTTATTGGTCATCTTAGATGAGATGCCTGCTCAGATATCTTACTTCTTTTTCTAACTGGGTTGTTAGTTTTGTTGTGTGTTTTAAGCGTTCTTTGTATAAATTGGATAGAAATCTTTAATCAGATCTGTATTTGCAAAACATCTTTCCCAGTCTGTTACTTATTTTCTTACTTCCCTAAGTGTCTCCTAGAATAGAAGTAGCACTGTAGCACTGTCGTCCCATTCATCATCTATTTGCTTGAGTGGGCACCAGTAATGTCCCCATTGTGAGACTTCTTGTTACTGTTTTTGGCATAATATGCCACGGGTAGCTTGCCAGGCTGCTGGGCAATCTGAGAAGGATGGAGAAATTGAACCCAGGTCGGCCGCGTGCAAGGCAAATGCCCGACCCGCTGTTCTATCGCTCCAGCAGAACTAGAATAGAAGTATTTAGATAAAATTCAACTAATTTAATTTTTCTTTCATGGATTGTGCTTTCTCATTAAAAAAAATCATTGCATCACTGTGAATTGCAAAGTTATACGTTAAATGTATACAAAGTCAAACACATACAACATTCCAACACCAATCCCTTCACCAGTTCTACTCTCCCTCTACCAATTTGCCCCGTTTCCCTCCCACCTCCTTTCCTGCCTCTTTGGCAGGAGCTTTCTTCCCCTTTAGGCACTCTGGTTTACATTACTGCTTCTGATGTGCACATCACTTTCCCACCATTCTGACTCCTGCCCCTTCTCCAGAGTAGCCCCTTCTCCATTGCCTTAGTGTTCCCTTCCCTGACCCCCTTCTCCTCTCCCAGTGGCAGGCTTTCTACTGAAGACTAGTTTCCATGTTCTATTGACTTTGGACATTTGTTATTCATCTATTATGTTATTCATATATTATTCATCTATTATGTTTCTTTATATTTTTCACATATGAGAGAGCATTCTGTGTCTGTCTCTTTCTCTCTGACTAACTTCACTCAGCAGGGTACTCCCCAGATCCATCCATGTAGCCACAAATTGCATGATTTCATCTTTTCTCATGGCTCCATAATATTTCATTCCATTGTGTATATATACATACAATAGTTTCTTTTAAAAAAATTTTTATTTTATAGAGTAGTTCACAATATTTGATTACATTTAACAGTTAAACACCAATCCCACCACCATTACACCTTCCCAGCACCATATTTCAGGTGTTTCTATCCTGAACCCAAATCCTTGCCCCAAAGCAGAGCCGAAATAATATAATATTTTCCCCTAAGGTTGTTTACCTCCTATTTTGGATCCCATCAAATGTGGTGTGGTACTCTTGGAGTATGGGTAGTGTGTGTCCTATTAAGTGTCATGCAGCCACAAATGCCGCTGTGTGGTCCAAGAAAAGGTTGATTCGTGGGTGAGGCTCTGTCTGAGCATGTGGAGAGTGGTCAAGAGCATGGCGGTTGTTGATTTCTGGAAGTTTTTGGCTGCTGGGGCTGGGTCCCTGGGGCTGGGAGCGGGGGGTGGTCTCACCTGCCCCCCTCTGGGGTACCCCAAGAGAAACAGCCATCTGTGGGGTATGGCAGCATGGTTATGGCAAGCGTCATGTTATGCTCCCTTCCAGGAGAGAAGGACATGCGATCTGGATGGTGGCAGATGACGAGCTTATCTGGTGCCAGCCAGGGGTGGCTTATGGGCATGACTGCTGAGTTTCTGAAGATGGGGGAGGGGGGGTACAGGCAGAGGATCTCCATTCCCGGTTCCATTGAACCCAGAGTTCTCAGTCTACCATAGTTTCTTGACCCACTCATTTTTGGTGTCACATGCAGAAACTCATGCTAGACATGAATCACCATACATTTCTCCAAACAATGTTTTGTTTTAACTTCCTGTAGTCAAGATGGTTTCATCAGTTGTGCTATTAAATATCTAGGGGATGAGTAGAAGAATCTTACACTAATTCATTCAGAACAGCCCTGAAAAAAGAACAACAAAGTTGGAGAAAAGAAACTACCCAATTTCAGATCCCATTATGAAAGTGTAGTGGTCTTGGGTTGGGAGATAGCATAGTGGTTAGGTTACTAGCATGTACCTAACCTGGGTTTGATTCCCAGCACCACATGGTGCCCAAAGCATCACTCGGGTGCAGTCCTGGAAGCCCTTTGCACTGCCAGAATAGTTGGGTTTCCCCCAGCATTGCAGGGCCCAAGCAGCATCACATCCTTGGACCCTTGCATTGAATCGCCAGCCCTGTTAACCAAGACTGTAGGTGAGGCACCAGGCTCCTGAGCACCGATTGGAAGGTCCAAGTAAATAAATGAATAAAAGGAACTGGAGCGATAGTACAGCAGGTAGCGCATTTGCCTTGCACACAGCCAACCCGGGTTTGATCCCTGGCATCCCATGTGGTCCTCCAAGAACCGCTAAGAATAATTCCTGAGTGCATATCCAGGAGGAACCCTGAAAATCACTAGGCATGACCCTAAAAGTAAAAAAAAATAATAAATTAATAAAGGTATAGTGATCTCTTGTGTAGTATTGATGTAAAAAGAAGCACTTAAAGCAAAAGAACAGAACAGGTACTCTAGACATAGACCTAATTGTGGCTAATTCATTTTGAATTAAAAGTGACTAATTTATTTTAAATTTAAATTTCAAGAGAATTCAGCTGGAAATGGACATTCTTTTCAACAGTTGGTATCACTATTACTGGATAACCATATGGGAAAGAAAAGAAACCATTCCCTATCATCATTTACAAAAATTAACCGAAACAAAAATTTACCAGAGTGAGTCATGGATGTAAAGGTAAAGGCTAAGATTTAAAGCCTTCTAGGATAATAGAAAGGAAAAAAGCTTCCTTCCATTCTAATAGACTATTTTGGACATAAACTCATAAAAAGTATAAATAAGATTCGATAAAAATGCAAATTTCTTGTTCATCAAAAGGCAAAGTTTATAAAATGGAAAGTTGATATTCGACTGAAAAATATAAAGAACTTTCAGTTAAAATATGTGACAAACTTTACAGATCAACTCTTTGGCTTTTGGGGTCATACCTGGTGATGCCCAGGAGTTTCTCCTGGTTCTGCACTCAGGAATTACTCCTAGTGGTGCTTGGGGAGACATGGGATGCTGGAGATCAAATCCGGGTTGGTCACGTGACCACTTTATATGTGACAGAAAAACCCTGTACCTTGATTGTGGTTGTGGTTTCATTACTGTAATTACTCAAGTTCAACTTTGTCCTTTACTGCATGTGTATTACTCACACTGCCCAACATCTGCAGAATAAGAAAATGCTTCAAATATATAATATTTTCTTATATGTTTCATATATATGTGCATACATTTGTATATCTATTTGACATTTCCAAGTGAAGATTGTAGAGTACCTTTAACTCATGTGCTATTGGTTGATGTGTAAAACTGTACAGCCTCCCTGAGGAAAGGGTTATTTGTGTGTGTGTGTGTGTGTGTGTGTGTGTGTGTGTGTGTGTGTATTGAGCCATACCCTGCCAGTTCTCTGGGCTTCTGACTCTGCCCAGGGATCATGCCTAGTGGTATTCAGGGGACTGTTTGTCGTGCCAGGGACTCCAACTGGGTCAGCCATAAGCAAGGCAAGCACTTGAGCTCCTGTACTGTCTCTGCTGCTCCAGTTGTCAGTTTCCTTTAAAGTTAAATGATGCGCACTGAAGTCTCTCATTCCTAGGTGATAGTTCAAGGGAAAAAAATGGAAGGGTATGCCACAGACCAGTGTAACAGGGTGGAATATCCCTACACACACCTCAAATAAACAATCATGTAATCTTTCATAAGGGACCAAGATATGTGAAGTGGAGCAAGGAAAAACCTCTGTAACAAATGGTGCTGGCAAAACTGGACAGCTATATGCAAAAAAAAAAAATGGGCTTAGACCTCTACCTAACACCATGCACAAAAGACAGATCTAAATGGATTAAAGGTCTCAACATCAGACCACAGTCCATTAGGTACATTGAAGACAAGGTTGGCAAAACCCTCCATGACATTGAAGCTAAAGGTATCTTTAAAGATGACACCCCACTGACCAAGCAAGTAGAAACTGAGATAAACAAATGGGACTATCTTAAACTAAGAAGCTTCTGCACCTCAAAAGATACAGTGACCAGAATACAAAGACAATCTACAGAGTGGGAAAGGATACTCACCCAATACCCACCTGGTAAGGGATTGATATCAAGGATATACAAGGTACTGGTTGAACTCTACAAGAGGAAAACACCCAACCCCATAAGAAAAATGGGATGATAAAATGAACAGAAACTTTCTCAAAGAAGAAATCCAAATCGCCAAAAGGCACATGAAAATATGCTCTTCATCATTATCATCAGGGAGATGCAGACCAAAACAACAATGAGATATCATCTCACACCACAGAGACTGGCCCATATCCAAAAGAACAAAAGCAACCATTGTTGGTGCTGATGTGGGGAGAAAGGGACTCTCCTTCACTGCTGGTGGGATTGCTGAATGGTCCAACCCTTTTGGAAAACAGTATGGACGATCCTCAAAAAACCTAGAAATTGAGCTCCCATTTGACCCAGCAATACCACTTCTGGAAATATATCCCAGAGATACAAAAAATATAGTAGAAATGACATCTGCACTTGTATGTTCATTGCAGCACTGTTTTAAAAAGCAGAATTTGGAAAAAAAACCCTGAGTGCCTGAGAACAGATGACTGATTAAAGAAATATTGGTACATCTACACAATGGAATACTATGCAGCTGTTAAAAAGGATGAAGTAATGAAATTTGTGTATAAGTGGATCTACATGGAGAGTGGATCTACATGGAGAGTATCATGTTAAGTGAAATGGGTCAGAAAGAGAGAGACAGACATAGAAAGATTGCACTCATTTGTAGAATATAAAGAAACAGAACGGGAGACTAACACCCAAGAGTAGTAGAGATGAATACCAGGAGGATTGCTCCGTGGCTTGGAAGCCGACCTCACATGCAGGGGGAAAAGGCAGCTCAGATGTAAAAGGGACCACCAATGGAATATGTGCACTGGTGAAGGGATAGGTGTTCGAGCATTATATAATTGAGACTTAAACCTGAAAGCTTTGTAACTTTCCACATGGTGATTCTATAAAAGAATAAAAAAAATTAAAAAAAGAGACCACCAAGTATGGGGTGCTTGGAGGGCCTGCTCGAGATGGGAGATGCGTGCTGAAAGCAGACTACAGACCGAGCAATGGCAATTCAATACCTCTATTGCAAACCACAACACCCATAAGGAGAGAGAGACAGCAAAAGGGAATGCCCTTCCACAAAGGCAGGCTGGAGTGGGGGGGAGGGGGAGAGTTGTGGGAGGAATACCAGGATCATTTGTGATGGAAAATGGGCACTGGTGAAGGGATGAGTACTCGATCATTGTATGACTGAAACTAAGCATGAAAGTTTGTAAGTCTGTAACTATACTCCACGGTGATTCATTAAAAATTTAAATTTTAAAAAAAGGAAGCGTATGTCCACCAAAACACCTCTGTAAGATAGTAACAGCTATAATCACTGTCATCCCATTGTTCATTGATTTGCTCGAGCAGGTGCCAGTAATGTCTCCATTCGTCCCTGTCTCGTGCTAGTGTAGCCCGATGGATAGCATATTGGGGACTTTTTCAGGGCTAGGGGAATGAGGACGGTTATTGTTACTGTTTTTGGCATATCGAGTACGTCACGGGTAGCTTGCCAGGCTCTACCGTGTGGGCAGGATACTCTCAGTAGCTTGCCGGGCTCTCTGAGAGGGACAGAGGCTTTGGGGGCAGCCTCTAATTGCCTTTACATATATGATTGTATATGTTCAAATTTATGAACAGAAACCATATAAGATGATTATATATTAAATGTCTATAATAAAATTCTACAAATTTTACTGTGAAAGAATAAATTAAGAGATTGTGAATTATAATGCTAATATTTATTTCTGTTTCACTACCATATTTTATCACTTTCAAAATCCTCATTTTTTGACATATGAAACATCTCTGAAATAAGGGTATCTCTTATAATTAACAGTGTCCCATAATAAAATATTTAAAACAAATTTCATTGCTAAGTAACTTATAAAAATTGAGAAGGACGAGCAAGGAGAGGCTGCTAATAGCTGTAATAGTGATAGTAATATCATAAGACCCTCTGACTAGGAAACAACCTAAACACTCATTAGTAAGTGGATGGATAGATTATTGTCTCCTCATCTAGTGAAATATGCCAAAAGTACAAAAAACAAGAAGCTGTGACAGCAAATGCACCTTGCAGGAATCCACTGACCTGAAGCCTTAGAACATGTCAAAGTTTGATGATTGAAGCCACTTCATTATTAACTGGATGAAAGTGAAGAATTCACTGTGAAAGATTTTGAAGGAAATTTGCTGGAGCTGTTGATGGAAAATCTCTAGAACTTGACTACGGTGGTGATTGCTGTGCATATATGTGTAATGATATGCAGGTATACACATAAACCTCTAGTTGCATAAACTACGCACATAGTTGTCAAAATTCAGCAATTTTTATACTCAAAACGGGTGCAATTTTTACTTTATGTAAATTGAACTTCTATATAGTTTTTGAAAGATGCTAACCAAGACTTTGAACCCATGGGAAGTTTTTCCAGGTTCCTAAAACCAGCACAGAATTTAGAGATATAATTTTGATACCTCGGTCTCTTTTTATAGATTCTGAGTTTAAAGCAGAAAAAAGCCTAAGCTTTTTTCTTTAGAAGGGAAAGTTATAATCCTTCATGCTTTAAATCACTGTCACTTTCACCTGAGCTTCACAAAGGGCTCTCTAGTCCTCTGTAATGAACAGGTGTTGTGCAACTGGAAGTTGGATTTTTAATTTGGGATTTGAAATCTTTAATTCCCCATCTTGCTTTCTGCACAGGCAAGGTCGTCCTTCTGGGCTCTGGAAATATGACCAGGGTTGGCTTTTCATCCAGGGCCAGTAAAGTCCCTTGTTTATCAGTCATGTCTATTGAGCACACAAGAAATTTGAGGCCATTTAGATAATTTCCATGGGGAAAAAATCTTATTTTCATTATCTAGTGACAGTCATTTAAAAAATGTATTTTTCTTTTTCTAGAGAATTGATCCAAGGGCCCACTTTGGGGGTGGAGTGGCAGGGCGGGGTGGCGGGGATAGATGGACCATGTCCCAAGACAGGCACTGTTGCTGGGGAAGGAGGCAGGTACTTCTGGGGTGCCAGGCCGGGCCTGGTACCATGTGCTGACTGTCAGATTTCATTTCACCCTTCCAGGAGTACTCTCAGGCATTACTCCATATTTCAGTGGGACTGACGGTCAGCCTGGTTAGGCAGTATGGCTGTTTTTAAGGTCAGGGGCTCTCCCAGAGCTGTGTTGGCCCAGCAGTGCAGGCCTCGTGATTCGGGGTGAAGAGCCCACCAGTGTTTGGGGGCTACCAAGACTGTACCCAGGCGTGTGGGATTGAACTCAGAGCCTCATGAATGCTAGGCATGTATGCTGTCTTCCTAAACAGCACAATTGTCATTTGTGAAGACTTAACCTAGGCTCTTAGTGACCGCCCCTACATCCAGGGTCGCTCTACAACATCTCACTGCAGGCAAGCACGAGCCAACAGTGGCCAAGGACATTCCTGTTTTGCCAGACCAGCAGTGCCTCCTATTCCACTGAGGCTGAAGACCATGCCAGGGCCAGCCCACAGCTGCGCTGCCCTGCAGTCGGAGGCCCAGCAGGACTTGTGTTTGATGTCCCTGAGTGTCGGGCTAATCCGTGCCCCTTCATCCCCCTAATTTTTGCAGAATGTGCTTCTCCCTACCTCTCACCCCCACCTGGACAATCGCGCAATTTTCTTGTGAAAAGACCAACCCAAAGTTCTTAAGGGTTGGAGGGCTTGTGTTACCCTCCTCTGTCGAGGGCATTTTACACGGGATTGAATTTCTCCTCCTCAGGCACCCACGTGGGCCCGTGCGCAGGAATCCGGCCCGCGTTTGGGAATATACCGAATCGTTTCTTTGTCTTTTGCTCCCGCTGCCCAGCGGTGCCCAGGTGTGGCAGAACTGGCAGACAGGAGGTTCTGCACCGGACGGTCCCGGTCCGTGGGCTCCCCGTGGGCTCCCCGTGGGCTCCCCTGGGCAGGGGGCAGTGGGTTCCAGGGTCTTGGTGCTGTGAAGCAGAAGAAATGCCTTTGTGCTGGGCTGGCGGGGAGGGTTCATGGGCAGGTCAGCGCCGGCATTCCTTCTGCAGCCACCAGCCGCGGCAGCCAGACCACGGGGAAGCCTGAGCAGGGGGGCACGGGCTGGGGAGGGGATGGGGTGGGGAGCGGCAGCTGCTGTTTAGTTTCCCTTTGGTCCCGGGGATTTAGATAAAAGCGTGGCTTTTATTGATTGGGGAGGAAGGGGGCTCTGAGCAGCCAGCCTTCGCCCTTTTTTGTCTCTCTGAGCAAACATTTATTGAGCATTTACTGTGCTCTGGGCGTCCTGTGAAATCCTTTTCAGGCATTATCAGGTAGGAGCCGCCTGGCATGCCTGCCGCTCAGGTCTCCATTCGAGCGGAGGAGACGAAAGCCCAGAAAGGTTAAGTAATCTGCTGGAGGTCACACAGCCTCTCCCTGGGAAAGAGTGGGCCCTGGGGTGTTCTTTACCTTGGACCATCCAATGTTCCCTAACTGCTCTCCCTTTCTGTCTTACACCCCCATGCCTTAATCCATCTATGACTCGGTCCCCAAGTGACCTTTCGGTCTCAGTGGCTGCTCTGTTCCATTGTATCTTCCCTACACCCCCATAGTCCCCAGTGTGCACCCCAGGCCATCCCCCCAACCACTGTATCTGTAACACCGTCCTCACCACCCCCCTCCACTTGCCCTTTGATAGAGCTAAGGCGTTAAAGACTTGACCCAAGAGAGCAAGGCATCACCCGTGAAGTGGATTTGCTGGTCCCCTGTCAGCAGGAGCCAGGAGCCTCCTGCTCTCTCCTGGAGCCTGCTTCTCCCACACTACCTGCTCTCAGGGCCTCTCCCAGGGGTCTGCAGGGCTGTGCTCAGGGGCTGCTTCCTGCCCAGGAGTAAGAAGCACAGTAAGAAGCTAATGGCTGGTATGAGATGTATGAGATGAAGTCTTGTTCTCCAGGCGGGCAAGTTTAATAAAAGTGTCCACACACACACACACACACACACACACACACACACACACACACACACACACACACACACACACATGCCTAGGGTGGGGGGGTACCATCCACAAGGCCGGGGTGCTGCTGGGGGTGGGAGGCAGATGCAGGCAGGCAGGGATGGCTTCCAGAACCACCCGGCGCAGAGGGCAGGTGTGATGGGGGAGCTGGGACCCCGGAGGGGCAGAGGTTATCCGGTTTGAGATCACAGCCTGAATACATGGGACACCATTGGCTGAAATGAATTGGAACCCCAGCTGGGTATTCAGGTTGCACACAAACACTCTGGGAGGTATTACCGGTGGATCAGCGCTGCCCACTCTCGTTAATGAGCTGACGCACTCGGGCCCGCTGGCCTTCGTCTCCATGTGGAAGGCTCCCTGGGCCTGTTTCTTCTTTGTGGCACCAGGCCCACAGCACAGCTGCCCTCCTGCATGGCGGGGCACAGACCCTGGGCGGTGGGCCGTGGTGCAGGGGCTGCCCAAATAGACACCCCTGGGATCCGCGGCCTGAGCATCACTGCCCTGGGCCGGCGGAGCAGGGCAATGCTTCCTCCACTGCCCCGGCGCTAACGCTCCCCAGAGGGTTCGTCACTTCCACATTCTTCATTTCCATCAGTGTTCCTGGGAGCAGGGCAAATCCCTGGCTCGTTTGACCTACACTCAGGGTACACAGTGGTCGGTCTCGTTCCCAGCAGGCCTGGGAGCCGAGGAGGGCAGGGCCTTGGTGGTCATTGATAAAACAGTTCTGGCTGAGGTCACACAGGGCAGAGCCCAGGGTCTTTCCAATGTCAGGCTGAGCACGCTCAGTTGTTCCCGTGGCTCCACTGCCTCCTCCCTCTGACTGGAAGACCAGAAGAGGCCTTTTAGGTGTTGACCGTGACCTTGGGTCAGCTCCCCCAGGTCTGTGTAACTCCGGGGTACAGAGCGGCAGAAGTGGCTGGGAGGGCCCTATCTCTCCTAGACAGACCGATTGCCCCAGCAGGTGCCCCTGCCCTGGCCATCATGCTCCCTCAGAAAGGTTGGGGGCGGGCAGCTGGGCCAGCGTGGCTACATTTCCGGTTTGCTCCCCAGCTTGCTGAGAACCGAGGGGGTGACACCGAGGGTGCTCGCCCCTGAGGAGGAAGCCGCAGTCTGCTTCGCAGAAGGTCACAGGGCCAGTGTGTGGGGCGGTGGCACACTGACCATGGAGTGACCAAAGTGTGGCTGTGGCTATAAGGACACCAGGAGGCACCTGCCAGTTGCCCCTGGGGGAGCCAGAAGGAGCCGCTCAGCCAAAAAAACACCTTCACCTCACTATAATGATGACCTGGAGCCCGTTTCGTTTACCCTGCTGTCTCCATTTCAGGAGAATCACTCAACGCCCCTTCCCGTCTTCAAGTGCCCAAGCAGCCCCTCAGCTGTGCCCGAGGTTGCTTCCCCGTCCTCCCCGCGCCCCTTCTGGGAAGCGGCGTCATCCACTTTGGCTAAGACCAGAGACAGGGAGGAGCTCATGGGAGCCCCACACAGACTCGGGAGTGCTGGCCCTGGGGGAAGCGGGGCTCCCTGCTGCTCCTCCCCTTCCTCCTCAGGCCTCGAGGGCCGGCTGACCCTGCCGGGCAGGCTCCCCTAGCAGGCCGGCCCTGGGCCTGCCCAGTGCCCCCTCTGCAGGGAGACACAGAGCCGGCTAAGACCCTGGAGTCCATTGTTCAGTCCATCAGGCTAATCTGCAGGCCCCTCGATAAGCGCGGGGATCAGGTTTCAGGGAGATTTTCCCGGGATTACTCCCAGTAGCCGCTCAGTCTAGACAGGCCTCTCAGTTACAGGGGTGCAGACAAAGGCAAGGACCTGTGGTGCCCCGCCACGAGGCAGCCCAGCGCTCTGCCCTAGCCTCCCCTCCAGCCCCCCGCCCTGCCGCTCCCCTGCCTGAAGACCAGGACACAGATGAAACCAGCTCCTTGCCCACTGCTCAGGCGCACCTGAGCCCTCCCAGTGGGGCTCCTAAACCATGTGGAGACTCCGGGGCCTGGTCCCAAGCGAGGGGTTCCTCACACGGCAGCAGGTGTCTGTGGGAGGGGCCCATAGCTCGTCGTGCTGGGCTCCTGCTCATCTCAGGGAGCCAGTTTGAAGACCTTCAGGCCCAGGGAGGTGGAGCGCCACAGCTACAAAGTGGTGGAAATGAAACATGAATGGCGACTAGGGGGCTGGGGGCGGGGAGGTGAGCTGGAACTTGAATGGGGGACTGTGATGATGGTGCCCTGAGATGGTGGGGGGCGCTGCCAGGGGAGAGAAGGGTTGCCTCGTTGTAGGGGCAACGATAGTCACCCGACCTGATCGTCACTTTCAGACACAGTTTGTCAGTCTATGAGGTGGGCATCCTGGTTGCCTGCCAAAATGTGGCATCATGAGTGAGATGAGTTTGGGAATTGGGGCACGTTATACCAGTCTTCAGTTCCCAGCATGCTGTCTGATAGCCATGGTGGATGGGTGGATGCATGGATACATGGATGGTTGCTTGGGTGGTTGCATGGTTGATTGGATGGATGAACAGATGGATGGGTGCATGCATGCATGCGTGGTTGATTGGATGGATATTTGGATAGGTAGGTGGAAAGATGGTTGATTGGATTGATGTACGGTTGGATGTTTGAATGGATGGATGATTGATTGCATGGATGGCTGGATAGATAGATGGATAACTGAATGGATTCATAGATGGATGATGGATGGATAGATAGATGGATAATGAGGAACCAGTGCGTAGGTAGGTGGGTGGATGGATGAACAGGTGGGGAGATGAGTGGACGAATCTGAGTAACTCTCCTAAGATAGGATTGGTGACTCTCTCCTCCTCCTCTGACCCTGGCCCCGGGGCATATGGGTAGCAGCACCAAGGCTGGGTGCTCTTAGTGGTCTCACTCCCTACTTGAAGATGTGGCCCCTCCTCCCAGTTTTCCTGGAAGATGAACTTGAGACAAGTCCCACTCTTCCCAGCTTCTGGAGGACATGCAGGTATAACCCCACCCTCTCGGATTTCTGTGTTCAAATGGGGTGTGCCTACCGATCTCTAGCTTTGGGAACAGAGCCACGGGAGTGAGTGGGGAGGGGACAATCTTTGGTGGGGTCTACGCACAGAGTAGGGGCATGTGAGGAGACAGGCAGGATGACCTTATTGCTTATTTTTCAGCATATCTTCCTTGAGCTGGAAATGGAGTCTTGTCCCTTTTCACATGACTTTCTGTTTCTCAGCATCTCATCCACTTGCCCTCTGACAGAGCTAAAGACTCCCATGAGAGGAAGGCATCACACATGAAATGGATTTGTTCGTCCCAAGACAGCAGGAACAAAAATCAGAAGAGGACAAAGGATAGTCCTGCTGACAGCCACCGTTACGTGGAACCCTCAGGCTCTGCCCTTCTGGACAAATGGCTCCCACCCATGCAGGGTGCCCCATGGTGGGGAACTCCATGGGAAACTGACTGTGTGGGTCTGGATGGAGAGTACAGTGGGTGAGGTACTTGCCTTGCTCACAACCGATCCAGGTTCAAGCCCCACCACTACCAGGCATCCCGTCAGGAGTGATGCCTGAATGCCGAGCCAGGAGTAAGCCCTGAGCACAGCCAATGTGTGGCCCCAAAGCCAGAAAAGAGAAGAGAATAAACTGTGCATGGGAAAATTGGGGGGCAGAGGCGGCATCCAGGTGGCATCTGTGGGCAGAAATGCTCACCTTCCCCCACCCCACTGTCTAACCATCCAGCCTGGGCCCTGGGTTCCATAGGTCGAAGTGCACGCTGAGCAGAAGAGCATGGAGTGGGGTGGAGAATGGGAGATGGGGAGAGGAGGAGGAGCATGTAGTTTGTTTGATTTGGTATCACATCCGGCCATGCTCAGGACTTACTCTGGTTCTGCACTTAGAGCTTGGGAGACCATATGGGATGCTGGGGGGTGCAACCTGGATTGGCTACATGCTAGGCAAGTGCCCTACCCACTGTTCTATGATTCCAGCCTTAGGAGGAACATGTAGAATAGAGTCTCAGTACCCTGAGTCACACCCTATGCCTGCCCCTTGCCAGCTGTGTGGCTCATGCAGGTCAGTGGAGCACCTGGACCCCTGTTTTTTACATCTATGAAATGGGGACTTGGTGAGGCTCCTTCTGCGGTAGCCTCAGACAAGGAAGGGCAGTGAAAGGAGATAGCCCCTGAGAAAGGCTGGCCCCTGAGAGATGAGTGTGGGAAGTCTGGGGCTGGGGGTGCTCTCCGAGCCCTGCACAATCGACTCATTTCCTTTTGCACCAATGCGTGAAGTACACCACTGGGCTGGAAACCTGTGCCGACTTCTTTCTGAGACGGAGGCTTGCATCTCCAGCAAGCCGTGCACGGCCGCTTTCGACGAGGCGAGCAGGGTCCTAATGAAATCAGCATGTGCTCATTCATGGCCATTGGCACTATTAGCTGCTGTGCATGAGATGAACCATCATCCATTCTGGGTCCATGAATGAAGGATGTCAGGAAGAGGAGTGGGAAGGCTTCCCTGGGGTGCCAATCCATACCCGTCCCTGCCAACACAGGATTTAGCCCTTGTTGCCAACCCGGGAGGCCCATCTTCAGATGTAAGGAACTTTATAGTGTGTGAAGTATGATAATGTGCCCCAAGACACACAGCTGCTATGTGTGTGTGTGGGGGGGGGTAACGGTGTGTGCTCCTGAAATCTGCAGTCCTCCGGGATTGCCAGTAAGTCCTTGGCAGATGTTTCACCTTTTCTTCCTCCTCTTTACCCCTCCTGTCTTCTTTAGGCCTCTCAGTCAGAACCATCAGGGGGTGCTATTGGTGGAGTGAGAGGCTCTTCACGCACACAAAATAGTGTAAAACCACTTCAGAGTCTCAAAAGAGCAATTTCTTTTATTTTTTCAATTTTTTTTATTTTATTGAATCACCGTGAGATAGTTACAAGCTTTCAAGTTTGGGTTACAATCTCACAATGATCAAACACCCATCCCTCCACCAGTGCACATTCCCCACCACCAATATCCCCAGTATACCCCCCCTTTCCCACCCTCCCCCTGCCTCTAAGGCAGACAGTATTCCCCATACTCTCTCTCTCTACTTTTAGGCATTATAGTTTGCAACAGACACTGAGAGGTCATCATGTTTGGTCCATTATCTACTTTTGGCATGCATCTCCCATCCCAACTGGTTCCTCCAGCCATCATTTTCTTAGTGATCCCTTCTCTATTCCATCTGCCTTCTCCCTTCTGCTCATGAAGCAGTCTTCCCGCTATGGGACAATCCCCCTGGCCCTTGTATCTACCACCCTTGGGTGTCAGCCTCATGTGATGCTACCCTACACTCCACAAATGAGTGCAGTCCCTCTGTGTCTGTCCCTCTCTTTCTGACAAAAGAACCACTTCTTGGCTTTAGAATAATCTGTTGCCATCCTTGGGGAAGTAATTTCTTTGAGAAACAGTCTTCCAGTTTCTGAAAAAGGGAAACATGGACTCACTGTCCAGCCCTGTGCCTGCCCAGCGGCCCCGGTGCCAGCAGAAACACATCTGAGCACGGGGTGCTGGCACAGCACAGGTGGAGGCTCTTACAGCCCGCGGGGCCCACACTGTCGGAGCCTCCAAGTGGGACATGCTCTCCTCTACCCAGCATCTCAAGCCGCCTCCTCCTGCCTTCAACACCCAGAGCACATCACATCACTCAGCCTCCTCGGCTGCCTTTTCTGCTTTTAAGGACCCTTGTGTGTACACCAGGCCTGTCCTGGTCATGCCAGCTAATCTAGCTTTCTTAACCTCCGCTGATTAGCAACTTGAATTCTGTCTGCAATCTTAATCCCCCTTTGCCACAAAACATAACGTCTTCATAGGTCCAGGGATTAGGCTGGCCCTAAAGACTGTAATCCAGGAAGTCACTTCCTTTCCTAAAGTCAGTGGACCAGCCTGTTGGACATCTTTGGAAGCCATTAGTCTGCCATCTCAAGAGAAATAGAAGTACGAGTCCACACACTGCTGCGCACAAATGTCCGTAGCAGCAGCGTGAGACCTCGTAGACCAAAACTGGCAGCAGTGCAAATGCCCATCAGCTGGTTAGTGAAGAGAGTGTATTTCCATACAATGGAATATGGTGCAGCACTAAATAAGCAGGAACCTCTGATACATATTGCAACACAGATAAACTTCAAAGCATTATGCTAAGTGGAATAAGTCAGGTGCCAAAGATTGATTATATAAATCCTGGTATGTGACATTTTCAGAAGAGACAAGTCTACAGAGACAAAACAGATTAGTGGTTGCCTGGAGAGAGTGCCCGGGGATCAGCTGCAAGTGGTCCCTGGGAAGGGGGGGATGGAGGTTCCAAAACTGAGCTGTGATACACAGCCTGTGGATTTGCTAAGACAGCACTGAATTGTTTACTTAAGGTGGGTTGGTTTTATGGTAACTTATAGTTCCCTACAGATTTTTAGAATAGAAGTATATATACAGGCTGGAAGAGAATGTGTCCTAAGAAGTTGAGGGTCACCCAAGAAAGGTAGTACCGTGGTAGTCATGTAGAAATACTGTGGGAATATTGTGGGAGAAGCATGGAAGTGGTATGACAGCACCATGTCCATAGAGTGGAAATAGTGTCATAACTTTGTGGGAGAACTATAGCAGCACTGTTAGCATCACTGAGGAGGACATGGGAGTACTGTGATGTAAAATAGGAATACTGTGGTAGTAATAAGGCAAGGAGTACTATAGGAGTACTGTGGGATTTGAGCATTTGGTTACTCACAGGGAGGGGGGCATTGGACAGCAAAGTAAATATGCTGAGGGTTGTAGGGGAAGGTCAGTTTACCTGTTCTCATAGGAAGGAGTGAAAAGTAAAGAAGAGAAAAGCTGGAACAGATCTGATATTGTCAGATGGGATCAGCAGTACTGGTATTAACCCGAGGTTTTCAACATGGAGCAATAATGTGACAGGCTGAGGTATTGCTGGTTTCTCTCCACTGGGAGAGTTTGAGGCCTCAGTCCTTCTGTAGCCACCAACACACTTAGTGCTCAGATAATGGTTTTTTTAAAATTTATTATTATTATTTTTTAATTTATTTTATTGAATCACCATGTGGAAAGTTACAAAGTTCTCAGGCTTATGTCTCAGTTATACAATGCTCAAACACCCATCCTTTCACCAGTGCCCATATTCCACCACAAAAAAAACAAGTATACCTCCCACCCCCCAACAACCCCCCCGCATAACTGATAAATTCCGCTTCTTTTTCTCTTTACCTTGATTACATTCCACATTTTAACACAAAACTCACTATTGTTGTTGGAGTTTCAACACAGAACTCACTATTCTTGTTGGAATTTATCCCCCAAGAAAACGGCCCTATTGACAGGGAAACATTTGATAATTAGTTTTCCACTGATGAGAATGAGAATGAAGCGGCCACACGGTTTAGGATTTCTGTATTTTAGTAATTAAGTCCAGGGAGATTTAAGTTGGAAATTGAATCATTTCCCTTCCTGGAGCAGCATGGAGCAAAAGCTTAGTTCACAGTCTGGAGACATGGCTGCAAGCACTCACTGGGACCCCAAGTCATATAGCTGGCTCTGGATCCTGCTCGTTCAGCAGCAAAGCGGCTATGCAAAGGCATGGCCACCCGGGTCGAATCTCGGCGGAGCTGGAGCCAGCACCGGCCTCGGCCCGAGACTGCCCAGGCATCCCACTATTTCAAGTTCAAAGCACTTTTTTTTTTTCCCGCACCACCAAGTTCATACCTATTTAAAAGTCCCATAAAATGGCGGACCAGATAATGGTTTCTAGCACCATTTTCTACACCAGACACCTGGATTCTGGAGGCACAGTTGATTCCAGGTCCGGGGAATCATGAGTTGGAAACATCTGACATAATGTGTGACATGTCAAAAGAACAGGAAGGCCATTGCAGGGGCTCCCCCTGGCCCAGTGTCGGCCAAAGGACCCTCAAAATGTGGGTGTCGGCCCATCAGGGCAGCAGCCCCTGTGTCTGCATGGGTATAAATGTCTGTACAGCAGAAGAGAAGGCTCTTCAAGGGAGAAAGTCAACTGCTTGGTGGAGGAGTGAAGGGCTAGAAAGACCTCCTTTGGCACTCATGGTAACAATAACTGATGTAGGCAAGGGTAATTCGAATGATTTTCAATTTTTAAATTAAAAAGTGCTTCTGGATTGATGTCAGGCCTCGCCGACTGCAGTCCAGAACCTACTCAGATCCATGGCACTGCTGCCCCTGCCCTCATCTCCCTGCGTGTCTGTGCTGTCATCAAAAACTGTCAGCTGTCAGTTAGGACCTGGAGCTGGTCCTAAGGGCCTACCCGCTGGCAGCTTTGGTCTGTCACGTCTTGACAGACGTGACCCAGGACCTGGCTTTCAGGGACCTGTTGCGTGACCAGTAAGGGCCTCATGTATGGAGTCATGTGGCCATGCAAACGCCCTGTGATCTAACTCCTGAACATTCTGAAGCAGTATGGTTGCCTCAGGGTTGGCTCTAAGTTGTCTCACCTTTACTTCGTGGGGGAGACGTCCAGTTTTTTTCTCCTGAAGCAGAGCTGTTGTGACCTCACATTTGCCTGACACTGGCTCTAAGAACAAGCGGCCTCTGGTCAGCCCTGGAGCTCAGAGGCGGTCGAACATGAGCAGCCCGCTCTGAGGGACCTGTCCACTGGCAGCCACTTGTGAGGTAACTCCAGGGAGACCGTCCAGGGAAAACACCAGCCAGATGCGTCTCTGAGTTAAAATGAGCAAATCCTTAGCTGTGGGGGAGCCAAGCCATTGCCTCAGCCACACCTCTGAGTGCTGTCGCCAGGATGAATGCCGTTTCATCACTGCCAGCCGCGCATTCCACAGCCTCTGTACCCGTATGTGGACCAGGGGCTGTGGCTCTATGCCCGCAACACCCTTCTGTCCTTTCCAGAGCCCAGAAAGAAGATTTCTGGGTGACAGAAGATTTCCCAAGACAATTGTTTTCTGTGGAGACCACATTGCCGGCCACCGCTCTGGCCTGCAAAATATGATAGGACAGGGGGCCCTGGATAGAGAGGTCATCCACATTCACTTCCAGAGCTGCCTACCAGCTCTCTCTGGGTATGTTACCCAGAAATAAGACAGTGTCAGGCAAATGTGAGGTCACAACAGCTCTGCTTCAGGAGAAAAAAACTGGAGCTTGGTATGTTACCCAGAAATAAGACATTTGTCATCCTGGGCCTGGAGGTGTAGTTTATGCCGGGGTCTTCAGAGCAATTTGAGGGCAGCTCAAGAAAGGAGAGGTCATCCACATTCACTTCCAGAAGGAGGAGCTGGCTGGACAAGGAATTTTCTGGAAGAGTCAGATGGGCCTTCCTTGGATTTAGGCCAGGGACTGTGTTAGGAAGGTGTCAGGAACAGCCCCACGAACGGCTTGCTGCCAGGCACAACAGTTTCTTCAGAACAAGATGAGTCAAGGTGGCCTGTACAGAACCTTCCTTTGGGCCCTGTCCAGCAGATTTGAGAAGCTTTAGCTCTCTGCATGTGATTGGATACGTGGGCGCAGAGGTGGGGTTCAGGTCTCGCTTAGGTCTGCCAGGAAACCAATGTAGGCAGATATTTCCTCTCGGACCCTTAGGAGTTCAGGGGGGCTGCTGTGGAGGGTACCACAGGAGAGGCCCATGCAGCCCCATGCAGGTAACATGTTTCCTGCAAGCTGCCTGCCAGCTCTCTCTCCTCGGTGAAGGACGCCAGGATCTATGGGCAGCCCCCAGAAAGGTGGCACAGCCCTGTGAGCTACCTTTATGGACATTGCTGTCTTTGGGGCTGTGTGGATTCATTTCAGTATATCCAGGTGTGAACTGCTCTGTACTTCGTGGGATTACTTGGGCTTCTAAATCTTAGGCTTCCACTTTTACCAATTCCAGAGAAGGGTCATTAGTCCCTTATGGTTTCCTTCCAGGCCTCCCACACGAGCCACACAGCACACAGGCTCAGTCAGGTTCCCGTGAGCTCAGGGCTGGGAGTGTTACCTTTCCGCCCCGGGCTTGTGCTTTGGCTCTGGCGGTTGCCTCCATTCTGAGGCTGAGGTTCTGGTCTGATCCATTTGGGTCTCACTACATGGATGGAAGAAGTAGCAATGACCACAGCGGATTCTTGGGCCCATGAGAGGTCAAGAGGTGCCCCAGAAGCAGGCTGAATATCCGCACACATCATTCCTCCTCTTTCCACTGGCCAAAAGGACTCATCAGCTTAGGGTCCTGGCAGGCAGGAGAAAAGCCACACATCCCTCTTGGATGGGCTGAGGAAGGAGGATGGTTTGCTGGAGAAAAAATACTGCACATGACCATAGCCACAGCCTATCTGCAACCGCAAGCAAAATGCACTTTCTCTCTGCCCAAGAGAGTCTGGAAGCCCCATTAATGGTTTAATTAACAGAAATCACAGGACCAGTTTCAGCATGTGAAACATCACCCCAGATCTCTGCTTGACAGAGCTTTACACTCAGGAGTTCTTGATCCATTCAGAAAGAAGGATAAACTGTTTCACAAGTATGTCCAAACATTTTTCCTAGAAAGTAAGAATTCCACATAGGTGGCTACCAGACAGGGATTTGCAAAGAGAATCAGCTTTCCAGGTTCTTCCCGATCAGGCTGTGACCAAGAGGCCCGCTCAGTCATGATCCCTGCTGCCAGTCCCGCCATGCCCTGCCCTCCTGGACCATGTCCACCCTGGCCTTCCTGGGCTGGGCCCTGAGGCCTGCCCTCTCGGGAGGCCCTGACAGTTAACCATCTGCAGTCTGTGGGGTTGATCTTCTGCAGCACATCATAAACTGGCCTCGTGGACTCATACTGACTCCCAAGTGCTGGAAAGATCTTCATCGGACCCCCTCTACCATGGCCAGCTCAGACTAAGGCTGAACTGCAAGGCCCAAATCAACCTTTGCAGAGGTGCTTGATTTCAACACCCATAGCCAGTTCGGCCACACTGCGCTTCCCTCGGCAGAGTTTACTCTGCAACCTCGTCTCAGCACCTTGTGTTCTAGTACGTGCAGTTGTGGCCTTTAGAGTGTGAAAGAGCTGGAATTTTTCAATCTAGTCCTGTCTCTTTTTACATTTTTTAAGTTATTTATTTTTAATTGAATCACCATGAGATACACAGTTATAAGTTAGCATAAGTTATACAAATGGCCAGTTATAAGGCCATTTGTGATTGGGTTTCAGTCCTACAATGTTCCAACACCCATCCCTTCACCAGTGTCCGTTTCCCACCACCAATGTCCCCAGTGTCCCTCCTGTCACCTGCCGTACCTACTACTGGTCCTATCTCTTTCCTGCCATGAAACGTTGGGGAGGTCATTTAAGTTCTTACACTACAGTGTCTATGTTCTCCAAAATGGGGAGGGCTGTTCCTCACAGAATCACTCATTAATTATATTAATTACTGGGGGACATACAGCTAGTACCGTGTATTAGGCACTTACCTTGCATGCTGTTCCATCTCTGAGACCACAAATGGTTCCCCCACCTGCCCAGCACTGCCAGGAGTGATCTCTGAGCACAGAGTCAGGAGTAAGCCCTGAGCATCACCAGGTATGGACCAGAAACCAAAACAAAATTTAAAAGTATCAAATTGTTATATTACCATAATATAATTAGCCACAATTTATAATTATTCGATATTGTTAATGATCTAATTACTCAATATCGTTTACCAAGTATTTGCCATTCATATACACATTCATGGGCATTGGTTTTGGTTTTTGAATTTTGGGCTACACTTAGCAGTGCTCAGGGCTTACTCTTGACTCTGTGCTCAGGGGTGTCTCCTAGCAGAGCTTAGGATCACATGGGGTGCCAGGGATCAAACCAGAATTGGCTGCATGCAAGGCAGATGCTCTATCTGCTGTACTATCTCTGTAGTCATGTTGTTTAATGTTCACAGTAAGTTTATGGTGTGTGTGTATGTGTATGTGTATATGTGTGTGTGTGTGTGTGGTATTTTATAAATGATTATAAACTCAGTACATAAGTGACTTGCCCAAAGTCTCAGCTGCCAAGCGGTACAGCTGTAGTTTGAACCCAGAAACGCCTGCGTTCCGTATTTTTAGCCTCCAAGATTTGCCCACTGGTACCCAGCAGGGTGCAGCCAGAGGTGGCTCTGGGTGTCTCTAGCCAGTTGGGCACGGGTGAGTGAGTGGGGAGAGAGCTGCTGGCAGTGTCTGCAGCCCCGGCCACAAGGAGCCATGCTGTGCTCCTGACCCCGCACAGTGGCAGGCTGCCACGAGCATGCGGGAACAGCGTCCAGGGCAGGGCTGGGTGGGAGGACGCCCACCCTCAGCAGCAGGGGGACCGAGCCAAGCACTGCAGTGCCAGCTTCTGTCCCCCCTTTTCCCCACCTCTGGGTGGATGTTTGAGTCTGGGTCCTGGAGACAGGAGCTGCGGGCTGGGAAGGGTGGCGGGGTGCGGGGGCAGGAGCGAGCGCGAGGTGGCTCAGATGGAAGGCGTAAGTTCAAAGCAGAAAGGAAGCTGTCTTAAAAGCCAAGGGCAGCGGGAGTGTCAGGCTGACGGAGGATGCTTGAGAATTCCTAGTAAAATTTTACAGCTTCCGCGTTTCCCCTCTTCCAAATCTTCCCACGAAGCCGCGCATCTGGGGGGGCCACCTTAGCCAAGTGAGGCAGGAGCCAGCATAAGCTGGGCCAGGGAGGGCCCACAGGCAGCACTCTGTAAACTAGGGGGTGCTGTGCCCTGGCCCCAGGCTAGTGGGGGATGCAACAGGCACAGAGATATCTGCAGGGACCAGGGTGGCACAGCCACTGCTGGGCCACATGTGGCTGAGGGAGTGCCGCCCTGTCCCTTTCATGCATCCTGGCCGGGCACAGCGCAAACATGTGGAAGGTTCACTTTCTCCTTTATAGGAGTCTATAAAAAGGCTCTTAAACTGGAATCCTAGGGCTGCAAGGAGACAGCCTTGGGGTCAGCCCTGGGGAAGGTGCTTCCACTGCAGCACAGAGCTGGTGCTGGTGACTGTGGGGCTGGCCTCTGAGTCCCCAAGAAGGCCAGCTCAGCTCCTCTTCTGGAACCTTTTCCCGGGCCAGGGGAGCCCCAGGCCCCAGGGTATATGAACCAGCCGGTCCTGTGCGAGAGGAAGTGTCTGAGCAGGTGAGCTCAGGACTAATGCTCCCTGGACTTGGGACCTGGGGTGCCCTGTGTGTGGGGAGTGCTCCCAGAGGCTATTGCTGTGCTCCTGGGGGCCTGATCTGGGCCACCTCCCCAGGAGGCACCGCTGGGTGGGCGGCGATCTGGCAGCAGTTTCCCGACTCTGGGAAACTCCACTTGCTTGTCTTGCCCCCTTTTGCCCGTTGCCATGTGGCAAGGTGGCTGTCCCTGCCCCAGCTGTCAATATCTCGGGGTTGCCACAGGATAAGGGATGAGAGGGCTTGGGGGGGGGTACAGGAAAGACAGCTGTTCTGCCTGGAGCCCCAGGCCTAGTCCATAGCTGACAGGAATGGGGGTCCACTCCCCGACCTGTGTACCCTCCTCGGTTCGGTCATGCTTGGAGAACAAGCACCTGGATTGGCTGTTCACAAGATACCCCGTCCCCTCCTTATGCTGCTGGTCCAGTCAGCCCTGCATGCCTGGCCCTTGCAGAGGGCTGAAGGGGCGGGATAACAGCCCTGCTGGGGTGGGGGACAGTAAGTCCATGTCCCTCTGAGGACAGAGTGGATTGGCAGTACAGGGCTGCCCCCTAGCCAGAGTGACCCTTCATACTCTGTCCCGGACATGGTCCCCCGACATGGTCCCAGCGTAGCCCCTCAGCCCGAGCTTAGGTTCCAGTCTGTACTTTTCTAGGCCCAGGCAATGCCCAGAGGGAGGAAAACAGCAGGAAGGGAACAATCTGGAAAGAGGGCCAACTCTCAGGGCCCCTCTGGTCAGAGCCCAGGAGAGGGGCAGACTGTCTTCACAGCACACTGCTCTGGCCTCTCCCTCATGCTCAAGTGCCCTCACCTGAACCCGCATTTTCATGAGCAGAACTAGAGACATGCCACTCAGTCGATTTTTTGGTTTTTGCTTTAGGACCACACTTGGCTCTGTGCTCAGGGATCACTCCTGACAGTCCTTGAGGGACCATCTATCTGCATGTCAGGAATCGAGCCTGGGTCAACAGCAGAGGGATGAAGTCAAGCACTGCAGGGCCACCTCTCCCTCCCTCCTCTCCGCCCCCCTCCTCTGGGTGGAAGTTTGAGGATCCTGGTGACAAGGGCTGCAGGGTAAGGCAAGTGCCCCGCCCTCTGTACCGTTTCTCCGAATCTCCCTCTATTCTGGACATGGCTCAACTCATCCTAACTCAGTAGCA
The DNA here is from genome assembly GCF_027595985.1 of Sorex araneus. Classification (NCBI taxonomy): domain Eukaryota; kingdom Metazoa; phylum Chordata; class Mammalia; order Eulipotyphla; family Soricidae; genus Sorex; species Sorex araneus. Next base: position 25,715,997 of record NC_073307.1, on the reverse strand, counting down.
CCTTCCCGCACACAGCCACGTCTGCCTTAGAATGTGGGGGACACTGAGAGCCGCCTGGTTGGGTATCAACCCATGTGTAGATAGCTGGAGGCACTGGACGCGGGCATGAGCCAGATCTAGATTCCAGCCCTGGGAGGCTCCTGACCTCTGCCTTTATCAGAGCAACCGAAGTCTGCGATGGGTACGTTTGCGGCACTGTGCAAGCCAAGTCCATCTGACAGAGGAGGGACCCTCAACCCCACTGACTCCCGAAGGACCTCGCTCCAAGAGGGCTGGTGGGCCCTGCTCCCTGTGCCTACCCATCCCTCAGACCACGAGAGGAGCTGAGTCCTGAGCTCACCTGCTCAGACACTTCCTCTCACTTTGGCCCAGCCAAACTGGCACACAGAGATGGAGTCTCCACCATGTGTGGCCACTTATGCCACCGCCCCCCCACCTGTCCTGACAGTCTGACAGTGGGATGACCAGGGCAGGGAGTAGCTTCTCATTTCTTGGCTGTAGCAGGAAGCACAAGATTCCCCCGAGATCGAGGGGGGGGGGGGTCGGCCCAGGGGTGTGAGCAGATCAGCGCTCAGGGATTCCCTGAGCCCACGGCCCCGGCTCCACTCCCACCCACGGCGCGGCCATATGCTGGAGCCTGAACAGGACCCTGGATGAGGTGGTCCTGCCTCTGCAGGACAGGGGGCTCTGGGGGCGGGGGGACTGTCAGCGAGCAGCTTAATGGGCACATTGTCCCCGCGCTGCCCGGAGCACCTCCTGGCCACTTCCTCGCCCGCCGGGGCTGGATGAGCTCATGTCTGAGGCTGCGGGCGGCGCGGGGAGCCCAGCCCGGCTGCTGGGAGGCCGGGCAGCCGCGCACGCGGCCGGGCGGCGGGGTCGTGAAGCGGAACGTTGTAATGAGCGACGCGGGCTGGATTTATGGGGCCGCGCACGTGCGCCTGGCCTTCCTGCGAGGGCCTCCGCGCGGGAGCAAAAACAAGGCCTGGCCCGGCGTTGGCGCGACTGGGTCTTAGCAAGAGCCCACTAATTACTGGAAGCTCCCCCGCCGCGCCGGATCCCAGTGTCAGTTTGAGCTTTGCCGGAGTCCTCAATGCAGGGGAGCCCGGGACAAAGCCAAGGCTTGTCGTGTCCTTGCTCCTTGCGCCTGCAGGAGTTGGTCTCGCTTTTTCGCATCTGGAAAGTGGGGCAAGCTCCCACAGCGGCCACTAGGCGGCAGTGTGGCAGAGGAGAAGGAGTTGGCATCAGTTTCCCTTCTGCCTTGGGACTCCTTGTTCCGCCCACTTCCTGTTGTGCTCTGGGCCGGTTACTTGTCCCATCCAAGCTCCCTCGCCTGAAGAGCCGGGCGACAATGATCCCTTTGCCAGGTCATAGAAGGATGGACACAGGATGCTTGTGGACTCCCTCGCCTCCCCAGCTCTGGACTGGGGGTGCTACTCCTCACGGCGAGGCTCACAGCTCTGGCTCTGCTTGGGTTGACCTGTTTGGCTTTTCGTGGGAGGGCTGGGGGTTCTCCAGACGCCCTGGTTCAGGAGGGGCCTCCCAGCAATGCTCAGTCAACAGGTGCATCAGTGTGGATCCAGCAAGTGCACCCAGCAGTGCTGGGTGCCACCAGGGTGATGCCCAACGGTGCTGGGGGGGGCAGCTGATGCCAGGGAGCAAGTCCAAGGACTTATACCCACCAGGCATATGCTCTGAGCCACGGGCCCAGCCCTGTGGCTAACATTTTCCCTCCAGAGCACAGGGGTAGCAGATGGCTCTCATGACCCCATGCCATGGTGAATTTACCTCTGTGCTCAGGTCCTGGGGCATGCTGGGTGCTGCTGGTATAGGAGCTGGACGTGGCCTCCTATCCAGGCAGGGCTCTTAGAAGCTTCTAGACTCAGGACATGCTGCTCAGGACCCAGGGACAGCTGCCCTGTTGCCGATGTACCTGCCTATAACGTGTGGGGTCAATGGCCTCAGAGTGAAGTCAGAGGGGTAGGGAGGAGACATTGGAGGGGACATAGAGGTATGGGTGAAAACCCCCGGGGAATCGGGACCCCTGATGTCAGCTCAGAGGAGGAAATCTGCCCCCTTCTGGATGTTGGAATTTTCCCACAGTTAGCTCATGGGGCCACCAGGCTAGTGAGGAGAGCATTATCAGCACGTGTTGGTCCAGCACGCGTCCCCCAGTGAGGGTGCTCCACCAGACTGGGTGCATCCTCCATGGGGGGAGGGGCTGCCTCAGTGTGGGAACCTGCAGCCAGGACCTCCGTGGGGCCTAATGAGGGGCTACTGGGTTTCAATGACACGCTGGGCCAGCTCTGCACGGGGTGACTGACAGCTCATTACCCTGCTGCCATTTTGGGTGGTGGAACTTAATCTCCCAGGTGGGAAGCCGATCAATTTGCCCATCTGCCACAGCTGAGCCGGCGGGAACTCGACTCTAATTTATTCTCTGCTGCCTCAGGGGCCTCCTGGTTCCAGCGCGTGGAGTTCTCGGAGCACCAGGCCGGCTTAGGTGGGGGCGCGCCTGTGCCGCGGTGGGCCTGGGCAGGGCCAGCAGCAGGGCTCAGCCACGTGTGTGGGAACGAGGGGCGGGGGCGGGGGTGCTCTGTGCTGTTTGCATCAGACACGCTGCCCAGGGTCCAGGGTGCCAGCGGGGCACAGAGGACTTGGCACCCTGGGTGTGACCCAGACTCTGCTTCCTGGGCTCGGGGCTCGAGAGAGCCGGTGGTCCCAGGCCTGCCGCTGTGCCATTTTGCAGGGTGCCCCAAGGCTCGCTCCTCGCTGATGGCGTTACACGCCGTGTGTCCAGATCAGAGGAGTGGCATGCCTGCCATGCGAGCCGGGGCCCCCAGCAGACTCTGGGGGCAACTGGGGTGCACCCCCCCTCAGCATCCTCAACACCTGGTGGCATGCAGAAGATCTACACTTATAGACCAAGGAGAAGGCAGTGAGGAGAACCCGCGGTTGCTTGGTGGGAGCTGCTGGTGTGCACTCAGGTGGAGGATGTCGCGTCCTTGAATGCTGCGCTCTGCAGGCCCCGGCCCTGTGAACCAGGCCTCGGCTCCAGGCGTACATGTGGGTGTGCGTGTGGCGGCGGCGCATACCTGTGCATGACTTGTGTGGGTGTGCACATGGGTTTCCCTGGTGGAGGTGGGTGGGGGTGGCACAGGCGGGAGAAGGGGGTTGCGGGGGAAAGTGCCTCTATTCTCAGACGTCCTTTCTCTGCTGGACAAAGCGGCCCCGGCTGGGTTGGTTTTGAGGGGTCAGGGAAAGGCCAATCTGTTTACACACCTTTGCTGAGGAGCACGGGGGGCGGTGAAGGGGGCCGGGATTAATGAGCAGTTTTATTACTTCGCCTGTCAGGGGAGTCATGTGATATTATTTTGATATGGGCGGGGGCAAACACCACAGGTGAGCTTATAAATGGAAGAAAGGCCAAAGCAAAGGTGGCCGCCCCCTGCCACTGAGCGTTTCCCTTTCTTCTCCGGCGCAGCCAGGCCCCCACTCCGCCCCACGCTTCAGGTGACTGGCTGCGAGGCAGGTGCCACTGAGGCCAGCGCCCCGATAACGCAGATCAAACACCTCAGTGGCTGCGATGCAGTGGCTCTGACAAGAGGGCGACTGAGCAACAACCAGGACAGCAGGCAACACCCCCCCCAAAACACACACACACACACACACACACACACACACACACACACCCTGCTGTGGGCCATGGAGCCTCACAGGAGCCCCAGACTGGAAGGGGCGTGCATGGAGGGGAACAGGTGTTGGGCCTTCTCGGCTGCCTCTCAGCTGGGCCCAGACATGCAGTGGGGTGGGGGGCGGGGGCCAGGAAGGAGCAGCCCACATGCAGGGCCCAAAGTGCCACGGTGCCTTAGCACCACCACCTCACTCTTGACAGGACTGTTCTAGCTGCAGTGCAGAGCCCAGCTCCAGGGGACCTGCTTCCAGAACCATCCCTGAACCCCTGGGGCCACTTCTCTGCAGGAGAACCACTCTCCGTGTCCTGTGCACCAGCCATTCTACATCCTACACTTCCCACCCCGGCCCTCAGGACTAGCTGCATAGGCCTAGTAGGCAGAAGCCTCACTGGAGTCGAATTTCGGGGTGCATAGCAGAGGAGACGGAGGACGCGCCAGCTCCAAAAGCTGCGTCTCTGGGGAGAGGTCTGTTGAATTCAGATGGCTGTGACCAGACGCACCTCCCCTCCCTACTCCCTCCCCTCCCTCTCCCCACAACCCCCCCCCCCCCCCCGTGGCTGTTGAACCTCAAGGGTGGCCAGTTTAGATGCAAAGTCTAGTCCCCATGGAGCCGTGGCCGAGTTAGAGTGCCTGTCATCTGGAAGGGGCATGTGTGATGCCCACTCTTGTCTGCCTCTCACAGTCCCAGAGCTGTGAGAACCTGCAGGGTGCCCCCAGAGACAGACACGGAGCTACACACGTGTTTTCTTTCTAAAGGCGTATGTGTACTGTCAGCACTCTGAGGGAACGGGGTTTGGACCTTACCTGGCACGAGACCCCTGGCTCTGTGCTCAGGGGTCACTCCTGGACAGGCTTGGGACCATGCAGAGCCAGGGACTGACCCAGGGTCTGCAGGTATGGCAAGCGCCTCACCCCTGTACGCTCCCCAGCCCCCATCCCAGAACTTGGTTCAGGTAAGTCGCCATCTTCACTTTTCCCCTCTCTTATCAGAGCACAGTTTGTCTCCCCGTTTTCAAAACTGACTGGCTGCTTCAGAGATGACGGGGACTCAGGGCAGCTCTCCTGATTTCACCGAACTTTGTCGACGAGCCCTTACCTCGGGGGCACGATGCTCTTTGGGTTATTGAAAGTTTAGAAATATTTGGATGATCATAGTCAGTAATACGTGTCGATCCTGCCAAATGTAATTTATTTTTTGGTGCCAGCCCAGTGAAGGCAGAGCAGACGCGGGGCCCTTTCCTCGTAGCTTCCCAATCCTTTTAGCGACACCTAGTGGAGGATCCCGGCTAAGGACGGGTTAGAGTCTGGTTGAGTCTGGTGGTGTAAGGAAACGATCCCTTAACCTTAGCCCTGGTTCCATCCAAGCCTTAGTACCTGGCTCAGAAACCCACCAGGGCCAGTGCACGCGCCTGTCTCTCCTAAGAGAGACCCATCGGGGCCTAAATTTCCATGGGAAGAATCTTGGTGTTTGAATCTACAGATGTTTTCGTGTGATGTTAGTTTCTTTTTGTTTGGCACCTGGGATTGAGCCCAGGGTCTCCCACAGTTGAGGTCTGTGCCCCACCACTGAGCCACCTTCCCCGTCCCACGAGCAAGTTATTTCTCTTGGCCTCCTTGGTCTAATCACACGAACTGACCTGTGTTACTGCACGTGATGTCCCAGCCCGGGGGCTTCGTGCAGCCCTGGCGCACACCAATAACCAGGGCTGCCAGCTGGAAGCCCACTGTGAGTGCCCCTCACCCCGCGCCCATCTGTAAGCGTGGAGACTATGCTCCAGGGTGAATGACCACGCAATATGCTTTGGAAGAGCAATCTGCAATCTGGAATGAAAGCCCGCTGAGGTGCAGGACTGAAGAGACAAGGTCAAGCCTTCTCCTTTTGCGAGCTGTAGAATCAAGCTGTAGAAATGAGTGATCACTTCCAGCTAAAACCTTGATGGAGGTGGGGAGAACTTGGTTTAAGTTTTAAGGACATACTTAGGAGAAACTTAGACAACGATCACCTTTTAAGTTTGGGCTGTGTGGTGTTCGGGGCCTCCGGGGCTGCGTGTCCTGGCTCATTTGGGAAAGCAAGTAGGTCCTTCCCATCCACACTTGATGGGCCACGTTCTGCCTGTTTCTTCAGGGTTCAAGTCCACGTTAGAAGGAGGGAGGGGAGCAATCGCGTGTGTACCGTAGGCCGGTCCACAGTGAGGCAGAGAACTCAGTGAAAAGTGTCTGCATTTTGCTGGCAGGTTTCAGGGACAGCCTTTGGCTGCTCTGGTTCAGCTGGATCTTTCCAGAAAAGCTGCTGCCAAAATGGATCTGACTACCAGGGGAGGTGAACGTTGGCAGCATGGACTGTTGGGGGACACTCAGAGAGGTCCTGGCCTCAGGGACACCAAGCCCAGTGTCCATCCGAGACTTTGCAGCCCACCTACTGTGGACCCCCACGAGACTAGCTGGAGGGCGAGGGCAAGAGGGAGAGATGGGCTCAGGCTGAGAAGTCCCTGCTTGGGGATAGCCCACCCTGTGGCACACAGCTGGGCTCTCGGCACATCTGCTCCCCCTCTGAGAAATGGGGCTCACTCCCCCTGCTGGGTCTCAAGGGTGAAAGGCGAGACTCTACCTCAACTCCCTTCCCAAGCTGTTGGTGTCCAGAGATAACCCCTGTCCACTGCAGCCGCCCCTGGCGTGCTCTGCGCTGCGTCCCCCAACTTCCGGCCACCCCCCCCCCAGCCCTGTAGGGAGAGAGTCCAGCTTGAAGCTCAGCAGTCACCACACCAGTTTAGCATTTTACTAAATCGATTCACAGAAATTTCCAATTGCAAATATAATTAAGGACAGCAGATCTCTGTTCTGCCTTTTTAAATCTTTCATTTTCAAATCCATCATTAAGACAAAAGGAAAAGTAAACAAAAATTAAGTCTGCTGCAAATTCATGATTTTTTTTTCTTCTTGAGGGAAAAAACGGGGGATGAGGGAGGACATTATAGTAAAAAGAACGCCACTGGGTGTACGATAAAGCACCACAACACACGGGTTACAAAAAAAAAAAAAAAAAACGGGGGTTCCTGGGTCCTGCCCCGCAGAGCGGATGTGGCCCTCCGCTGCCGTGCGCCTGCCGTGCAGGATCTCGGTAAAACAAAACTAGAAACTCTCCTAGGTCACACTAAGGTCAGACACGGTCTGGAACACAGTGCTTGAACAACAGCAATGCCAACTATCAGTGCTAACGAAAAACATGGTAGAAGGTCAAAAACAATTAGACTGGAACCAAAGCCTTTACTCCCTAGATGAGCAAAATGGAAACGGAGGGTCCCCGCCTCCCAGGAGGGCAGGGGATTTTTTTTTTCTTTTCTTTCTGACGGGAGGCGGGGAGAGGCGCGGGCCGGCTCTGAGTTCCGCAGCCTAGTTGGCGTCCAACTTGGCCATTTCCTGCACGTAGATGCCTATACTCTCGCTGTCGAAGAGCACGAAGTACACCGTCTTGATGGAGGAAGACATGGTGGACACGAAGTAACTGGAGATGGCTTTCAGGATCAGCTGCGCTGCCGTCTGCTTCGGGAAGCCGTTCCTGCGGGGAGGACACACTGCTGCCAGGGGGCCCCGGCCCTGCGCCCGCACTCGGGAGTCGGGCGCCACACGGAGGGTGGCCATGGGCCGGTAACCCACCCCATCCCACACCAGCCTGCCCCACCCAGAGCAAGTGGGGCACAACTCTGGCCCAAGGGGGTTCTTTCTCTTTAGAGCATCCGGGTCCCCCCCCCATAATCAGGAGGAACATCACCCAGTTTCCACTTCTAAAAGGTCCGGGAAGGAGGGGTCAGAACCCTGATCGGCTCTGGAGCTGGGGCTGGAGGGCTGGTCAGCATGGTGTGCACAAGGCCCGGGCCGCGTCCTGGGTGCAGACCCCTCACCAACGAGCATTTACAGCGAAGGGTCCTGGTAGCGAGGCTGGAGCCCACTTTCCTGGGGAGTCCCTTGCTTGTAGGTCGGCCTGAGTCTGTGGACCCATTTGGATGCCAAGTGCCGGGCCAGCCTGCCCATGTCAGCTGGGACTCGCCCTTGGAGGGGCACCTGCAGCCAGGCGAGGCCATTCTTGTCTGCAGTGAGGGACCCCTTGCCATCCCCCATGGACCCGAGTGCTGAGGCGTGGGGGCGGGTTCTTCATGCAGCATTCGGAACCTCCCAGAGGTGCAGGGACCATCTCTGAAGCTTGTTCTGGCTCACACCAGGTCCCCCCACTTGGCAATGGAGCCCCCGGAGGCACAGGGGTGGCGCACATGCCCAGAGACTCCAGGCGTCACCCCAGGGCACACGCCTGCTTATGCAGAAGCCTGTGGAGATGGGCAGAGGGGTACAAGCTTGTGGTGGGGAGTCCGTGGGGTGTGCAATGCCCCACACAAGGGGGCTGCTGGGAGGTGGAAGCTATCAGGAATGACACGGTGGGCACCAGGGTGGCCTCCTGAGTCTGGGGCATCTCTCCAGTGAGTGTGGTGGGAATCCTGGCCCCCGCCCCGCCCTGCCAGGGCACCTAAGGGATGGGCTGCCTTCTCCATCTGGGCCCACGCCTGCTAGGAGAGCCCAGAGCACAGGCAGCACCAACTCCAAATGCTGCTGGGGACTGTCAGAGGACAGACCTCGCCCCCCGCTTATCCCCCCTTCCCCCCCCAGTTCATCCCTGATAAAGGCCTGGGCAGAGTGTGGGTGAGAGTGGAGCAGGACGGAATTTCACACGGAAACCCATGGTATGGGGCCCCGCCAGCCTGTCTCTGCACCACACTTGCATGGGGAGTGGAGGGCCCTGGCTGAGTCACTGTCATCTCCATGTTGGCTGCAGCTGGTCCCCGACCCCAACCCACGTGGGGTACATCCCCGAGCCTCCCAACCTGTGCCCAGCACATCTGGACTCGCACCCTCCGGGGCTCCCTCTGGCATGTAGGTGCAGGCTGCTGGGGGGAGGGGGGCAAGGCGGGGCTTCCGGCCCTGCTGTCCCTAGCTTCGAGTGTGAGTCTGCTTTGTTCCTAGACAAGCTTCTCACCAAGCCTGACTCCTGGCCCCACGAGGAAGCCCCACGGCTCAAAGGCTGCAGTGAGGGCTGAGCCTCCACACCCCCAGCCAGCGCCCAGGTGGTATTGCAGCTGCCACTTCCCACATGGGGATGGGCACCCCTCAGGGGTCGCCCAGCACTCTGGCTCCTGGCCTCACCCGGAGCTCACTCAGGAGCCCGAGAAATCTGCATCTCTCCTGGAGTCCCTCCAGCTGACTAGCAGCCTCAGTTTCCCCAAGCTGGTGCTGGATGGCGACCTGCACCGCCACCTGCACGGGGGCAGGCTGGCAGGGGCCCTGTGGGCAGAGACGCTGTGAAGCAGTGGCCTCTGTTTGCTCCCTGCCGCCTTTCGGGTTGTCCTGGCCGTTTGCAAGATGGGCAGGACTGAGATCAGGCAGCTCGGGTGACCGGGGACACATACCCACCCCTGGGCGTACCCCCTGCCCCCGGGCTGCCCCTAAGTCAGCCGCAAGCCAAAATGGCCTCTTCCCCGGGCTCTCGGGTCTGGAGTGCAGAAATGACCCTTCCCCAGGGACTCTGCTCCTGTCCTCTTTCTCTCTCCCTCCCCCAGCCCGCGCAGAGCCAGGTCAGCCCAGTGCCTGCCCAGTGCACGGGAGGGCGGGAAAGAAACCACGCTGTGCCTCTGGAGCTCCTCCTGGCCCCTCAGCGAGCCCCTCTGCAGACCCACCCCCCTCCCGCCCCGTGTCACCCCGGCAGTGGGGCTGTCCAAAGGCAAGATGCAGGGGGGGGGGGGAGGGGAAGGGGCTATTTCTCAACCTGTTTGTGTTGAGACTTTTTAATTCCAACCTGGTTTCCCCCGGAGCTATTGGATGCCACCACAAACAAGCCGTTTTATTTCCCCTCCTAACCCGCCCTGATTTACTGACCAGCTCGGCTGTAATCCCGCTCTGGCCTCATGAAAGAGAGGGCAGCTGTGCACACGGGTCTGCCCCGCAGATGTGGGGCTGGGGCCCTTTGCACATGCTTGCCCTCAGCATTCTGCCTGCCTGAGTTATTAAAAAAAAAAAAAAGGAATCAATCAAAAGCTTTTTTTCCTCTATGAAAAATAATGTAAATAAGATGGTAATAACATATGCTTTTTTTTATGGGAATGACTTTTACGCTTCAATTAAAATGTCCCCAATAGCCATATGCAGGAGTGTGAGATCACTCCCGGTGCTTCTCCCTCCAGCAGCAACTTTCATCAGTACAGATCAAAGCGCATTGGAAGCGCTAATGAACAGCCACACATGGCCGCCCCCGCTGATAAGGAGGCACAGAGAGGCTGACTTAGTTACCAAAGGTTGCACAGCAGTATGGCACTCCACTGGGGGACAGGCCCCTCACCGCCTACATGGAGCCAGGACAGGTCTTTCGGCTGCCGTCAGCTCTCTCTCCTCTGGGCACCCAAACAGAGTAACTGTAAAGGGCTGCTCGCGCCTGCTGGCTGAGAGCCAAGCGTACACAAACGTGTCTCCCCTCACCCCTTGCCCAGGGTGCAGGGGTGAGGGGAGCTCCTCCTGTCCTCCCCCAGGGCCCCTCCTCACACCTCGGGCCAGGGTATTCCTCTCTCCTTTTGACAGGGAGGCCCCGAGCGAGCCACTGGCGCGGCAGCACAGAGCACGCAGAGACCTGCCCGCACCTCGGCTCCGGAGGCGAGAGGCTGCGAGGAGGCGCAGCCGACCCTGTGCGCTGCCGCCCTGAGCCTCACCTGCCGCTGCCAATGGACGGGAAGGCGATGGACTTCAGCTTCTTGTCGTCGGCCAGTGCCAAGCAGTTCTTCACTGTCTTTTCCAGAAGTTCCTCACACTTGTCTGCACCCCACACGGGGCTGTTACAGTGAATCACGAACTTGGCGGGCAGCCCGTGGCCAGCACTGATCGCAGCTGCAGGGCACGAGACGAGAGCAGTGACTTCCGTGTCGCCACGGAGCACAGGCCGCCACACACTGACCCCCCCCCACCCCCACCCCAACCTGTGCCCAGGGAGGGCCACATCTGCTCTGGGTCCTGGGCATGAGCTGGAAAACGCTCATCTTCATTCAGTTCTCGGAGGGGGATGCCGGACCCCCAACTGGACGATCTTCCTTAGCATCTCCATGCGAAGGGACGGCAGCTTCAGCCACGAGCCGAGGGCGCCCCTCTCCCCCTCCTGGAAGGCAGAGCTTTCCCACCCAACCCGACCAAATGGATCACCTAACCCCCAAATGGAGCAGATTAACTGCCTTTTGGGGTCTCCACTCTCCTTTCCTCGAGTGAATCCCTGTGCCGATAATCATGCTACAGCTGCGACTCTCCTGGGCACAGTCCAGGATAAAGGTATTAGGAAAGCAGCCCCCTTTAATGAGCTGCTAAGCATCCCAGTGCATTATTCCTAACTGACCCTGTTTAGTTTTAACAGAGTTAATCAGACTGTTATCAGGGTGCAACTATTTTCCTTTCCAGGATGAGGAGCCTTTGTTCCAACCACACTGGCCTGAGGTCTGCGTCAGAGCAGCATCTTTCAGAAGTCCTGCACAGGAGATGCAGTGGAGGTGGAGGTTCTGGGCACCTGACCGTTGCTATGCCTACACAGGGGCATGCACGCCTCCGTGTGCCATGATGCTGAGATGCTCACATGTTTTCACGTGTATCTGAAACTTCCTTTATGAGGAACACCTTTGGGCACCATCTCAGCAGGGTTGTTACGGTCGGGTCCCTAGTGGGTACAGTGCTGAGCTGTGGTCTGTTTGCCTGTTTTAAGACTGACCAGGCACTCTGGGTGGCAGTGTCCACCCAAGAAGTCCCAGCTGAAAGGTGCATGGAAGAAGACCCTCTCTGGAATGTTTCCTCAAAAGACATCATGAAAATCATCAAACATGGATATTGTCCTGCAGACATTTATGGGTGTGTGTTTTGTGTTTTTGTTCTAGGGCCACACCCAGTGGTGCTCAGGACTAACCCGGTGATGCTCGGGGGCTGTGTGTGATGCCAGAGATTGAGCCCAGGTCAGCCATGTGCAAGGCACGCGCTGGGGCCACTGTACTGTACTGTTTCTCTGGGCCCTGTAGCAGCTACAGTTTTTCTAGTTGTTTGCTGCAAGGCCAGTCAGACCTGGTGCTGCTGGTAACCAAATGGGCTTGAGCCAAATTACTTAGAGGAAAGACCTCCAGGCTGGCACAGAGAGGTGCTGGGAAGGGCCAGGTGACCCTGGCTGGGTCGCCGTTAATGCTGTGAGGCCTCCCTTCTTGGTACCAGACACTCATGGAAGGAACTGCCAGGCAGAGCACAGGACGAGGGCAAGTTCAATGACGAATGTTCTGGAACCTTGTTATCCCCTCAGGATCCTGTGGCTCGGCTGGGGAGCCAGGACACAGCATGACACAGTAACTGGCCATGTGGCACTCAGTGAAGAGTCGTCTTTAGTTCAGGATCTGGGGGACATATGGACATGTGGGAAGCATCCAACAGGAGAGAACCAGAGCCCGGGGGAGAGGAAGCCTGCCCTCAGTGTAGCGGGGCTTCAGGCCCCCCGGGCAAAGTCCGGCCCAGAGTCCGCTAAAGGTCCAGTGCTCAGGCTGGCAGCACTGAGGATCCTGTCCTGTAGCAAGAATTCTCGCTACGTCTTAGCTGCTTCCTTGTTAGCAAATAATGTGCAGTTAAATATTTTGCGATTAAAAATCAGATGACTGAAGGACAATTATTAATTTGCATATTTCACCCGCAGTTCTACAGATCAGTATCACAGTCTATAATTTCAAGTTCTTACATTTGCCAGGCTTGGGTTCTGTAATTCCTGCAAATTTAAGATCTGGACAGCACCTAGAGGCTGTTTTAAGCTTCCGAAAATTAGCTGGGAAGGCATTTTGATGGGCTGCTGCGTCCCCCCGACCACTTTGCGTGGGCCACAATTCTAAGTTGAAGCACTGCCAGCTCGCGCATGCTCCCCTGGGCCCTCAGCTCTCCCAAGCGGTCACCTAGTCCCGTGTGGCCCCGCCTCACCTCCAGCCACTTCCAAGGGCCCGTTCTTTTTCCGGAGTTCCAGAACTGCTTCCACAAACTCTTTGCCACCTTTCTTCTCCAGCGTATTTCCTAGACAAGGACGGAGAGTGGTGAGATGGCTATGCTGGTGTCTCTGGCAGAGCATGTACACACACACACACACACACACACACACACACACACACACACAGCATGTCAGGTGTCACATACTTCAGATGATCTGACCAGCTCCATTTCCATTCTGCGGCAAAACAGCAACTAAGCAAGCCTTGGCTGTGTCTGAAAAGTGAGCCCTGGAGCAGGGGTTCCTCGGGGGCCGGTCAGGCCTCACCTGGTGAGCCGTCTTTGCTGCTGCGTACTTAGGGGAGACTCAGGAGGACTCCAACAGGCTAGGGAAAGGGCAAGAGGCCTGCTCCACCTGCTTATTTACTATCAGCAGGAAGAACCCCATAGGGCTAGACTTCCAGACAAATGCCTCCCCTGCAAACTGTCTGGGGAGCCCCTCCACGGTGGAAGTTTCAGAAGTGGCATGTGATCTGAGCAGCAGGTCCAAATGCCAGCGCCCAAGGTCCAGCAGGCTGGCTCTGCTTAGTTCCTATTTTGCAGCTTTGGTGCCATATGCAAACACACACACACACACACACACACACACACACACACACACACCCCAAAATAATGGCCTCAGACAGTATTTCTTTAATCACATTGATGATTCAGAATCATTTTAGGTAAAGAAGAGAAGCATTGGAAACAGAGCTTAAAGACTGACCAGTTCTGTGCAAAAGCTTGGGCACATGATGCTGAACTGTTAGGGAACAGATTTTTTTTTTTTTTTAATGCAATAGCAGTAGAAGGAACACCACCTTTTCCAAATTCAGGTTCCCAAACAAGATCAGCAGCTCCTCACCGGTCTCCCATGGGACAGTGAGCAGCACCGGCCCAGCACCGCCGGGCCACCGTGCCACCCCACAGTGGGGTCTTCCTTAAGCTCCGATTCCTCCGCCTCACACATTTTAAAGTACTTTTCCTCACCAGAGGATGAAATACTCCCCTTAAGATTCACCATTTATCTTAGAAAATTCAAGGTGCCCTGGCAAGTGGCGGTGTGGTGAGTGAGGCCGCAGTGCCCTGCCCCTGCCCAGAGTCCCCTGGGAGTCGCCTGGAGGCCTGTCTTATAGACCCGCCTCCCTCGGCATGCTGGCTCTGGAGGGAACAACTAGCCCCCAGGAAGCATCTGGAAGAAAAAGCAGCCAGCCTGGGTGCTGTCACAAGGCAGACCTGTCACTGACCTGTCAGCTGCCCCTCTGCAGGAAGTCGGGGCCACTCAGCAGAGAGGGGCGCCCCCTCGGCAGGCCTGCATGGCCTCCTGGCTGGAGAAGCAGCGGAGGAGCCTGCCGATGGCAGCACGGGCAGGAGGGCAAAGCCGTGTGTCTGGTTGAGTTTGGGGGCAGGGACAGCCACTCAGCATGCCTCAGGGGGTGGGTGGCTGAAGGAGGCAACCCTGCCCAGTGAGTCCTGATTACAGAGTCACTGGAAACATCCGTGAAGCTGAGGAAAAACGGCTCTAAGGGCTGGGCCAGACGCTGGGCGCTGCTGTTCTGCCAGGGATGGATTTCTCCCAGCCTGTCCCCAAGCTGGCGGGGTGGACACCACGTGCCCAGAGAGGCCGACTGGGGGTTTCTTTCTCTATGACGGCCACACGCTGATGGGAAGTAGAGAATTTGGAGGGCCAAGTAAAATGGGCATTGACACTGAATGCCCCTTTCTAAAATACAAAATGTGTCTTAAGAAAATGGGCTGATTTATAATCTGTATCGGTCACTAATTCTATGTTAATATATTTAATCTTAGGAAGAGTGTTTACTTTAAAATTTTTTTTTACTTATAATTAAATCTTACTTTAATTAGAAGTGAAATTTGCAAGTTAAAATATACTGAATGCATTTCCCAAACTTAAAAATTGAACCTTCGATTGCAGGCAATCAACCCAGCCAGGTCTGGATGGACCCTACACACATACATGTATGCACATGTTCATGTAGACACACGTGTACTTTTTAACAAGAAACAGGCCCATTTCAGCTGTATTGTCAACACTCTTAACGGAAGACTCTTGCTTTTTAGACTTAACTTCAGGGTTAATCATGAAGCAATTGGCTTATATGCCCCAAGCATAAACATGTGTTACTCTCAGGAGAACAAGGACATTATTTCATGCTTAGAAAGCAGGCAGAAATATCAGTGTTCAAAACAGCCTAAGCGAAAATTTAGGCTTGGACAAATGTCAGGCTAAGCCTGTGGTCTATTTCACTGTTAGAAAGAACTTCGGATGGGCAAAAGTTAATCACTGGGGCTAAGCATTCCTGCACTCGCATTCCTTCTTCCAGCAGTCTCAGGACTCAGGAATTCACACCAAATATGAGAAATGGAGTGATTATGTCCTAGCTTCCTCTTTTTTTTTTTTCCCTCTCACATATCCGAGTGAGAGCTGGAACCAATTGAGACCATGCATGAATCGGGTCTGCCGTGGTTTTGGAACTATACGAGCTATCTGGGCTCAATACTGGTTTGGACTGGTTCACTGGGCAGAAAGAACGCTGAGGTAGGCTTTGGAAGATCTGGGTTCGGGTTCTGGCTTGGGCTCCAGCTGTCCTCACGGGGCAGGTCAGGTGTCTGGAGTGCTGGGCACTGTACTGGTGGCCAGCCCGGGGACTGACAATGCCCATCAGTGGGGGAGAGCAGCCTCCGCACTGTCATTCTTCCACCCATCGAGATGAGATCTGTTCCCAGCTGGGAAGCACGGGGCTCTGCTGGGAGGGCTCGGATGGATCCCACCAGCCTCGGCCCTACCTCCTGGCAAGTCTAGTGCTGCTGAGCACGTGGCTTCCCTGGGCCAACTTGCTGCTCTCCCTGAGCCTGGTCAGCTCACCATCCCCACCGCACCAAAACGCCTGAGTGGCAGAGCAAGCCCAGGCCTCTGTCAGTCCTGACTGACAGCAAGACAAGCCCTGAGCTGCTCACTTCAGTGTTTGCTCCAAATGAGCACTTCCTTCCCATCAACTTTTCATTTGGTCAACAAAGAAAGCATCTTCCTCTTAGGCTGCCTGACTTAGGAGCTCTTAAACTCCTCCGAAACATTGTGGAAGGGGAGTTCATTTTAATTGCCTACAGCCTGATTTCATTTTGTCCTGGCAGACTTGGCAAATCCGGACTTTCTATCCACTTGGTCCTTCCAGCCATGTCCGAAATGCAAAATGTTCAGGAGAGCAATTAGCCCAAAGCACTGAGGCCGAGGCCGACCTGAACAGCAGGCTCTGCACGTGACGTTAAGCAGAGCTGGACGCCAGACTGCTGCACTTTGCTGCTGGTGTCCAGGACACTCGCAAAGAGCTGAGTGCCTCGACTGGCAAGAGGAGCTCACTTTCGCACTGAACAGGAACGTACCCGTTCTCTGGAAACTGGGGTCTGACTCGGCTCTCAATGCTGCTTTTGAGAGTGGTATATCTACTGTAAGAATCAGATACTGACGAGAGGAAAAAATAATACAGCAAAGCACCAGCCAAGGGTCAGGCACAAAACAAGGTGCTCTGCTCATAGTAGTTTATGCAGTTCTCATCATGACCGTTATTTTACAGGCGGGGGACTTTAGGAGATAAGTCACCCGCCCCAGGGCCCCATTACCAGCAAATGGTGAGGCTGGGATTCAAGCTCCTGTCAATGGAGCCTCAAGCCTGTGTTTTTGTGGGGTTTTCTGGTCTTTGGTTTTGCTTTGGCCATTAGTCCAGGGTGCCTCCGCAGGCTCTGGCTCTGTGCTCCTGGCAGTCCCTGGAGCACCATATAAGGTGCCATTCACATGCAAGGCAAGTAAGTGTCCTACCCCCCAGATCTTTCTCTGGCCCTCAGCCAGGTCTTATAGCAAAGCCCCGCCTGACATATTGCCGTGAGGCTACAGCTGAGGGCCCTCTGCACCCCGTCCCATCCTTGGCTACTTAATGCCACAAGGCGATGATGGCTGGACTCCTACCAGTTTGCCAGGGGTGAGCGAAAGGCGCTTTCCGGCCTCGGCATGAGTGAGGGTGCTCTGAAAGCACTTCATCCACATTGAGGCTTTACGGCCACCTTCAGGGTGAGCTGGCTCTGAAGCCAAGGCCCTGTCACAGCAGGCCTGCAGTGGCCCTGGCTGTCACTAGCTGCTGGAACCCTGCGTGAACCCAGTCTCCAGCAAAGCGGGGCCTCAGGGAGCAAACCCAGGAAGGATACGGTGGACCCAGATTCCAAACCAGCGTGTGCCCACAGGTGAGCTGCTGGTGCGCCCCGGCTGCCGTCAGCTGCACTGCTCGTTCACAGCCCGGGCCCAGGCGGCCTGGGGAAGGTCGGGACAGCTGGAAGTGTGAAATGAATGCAGCCCTGCATAGCTGTCAGAGGATCAAGCTGTCTGCGGCGGCCGACTGACCATGCACACACACACTCGGCAGCACCCGGCTAGGCATTACCTACTTCACCACCGATGTAGAAGTCATTGTTTGTCGGGTGAACGACAGCATCACTGTCGATCGAGGCAATGTCAGCCTGTACAACTTGCAACTATAACAGGTAAACAAATGTATATCAACTGTGTTGGACCGAGACCCACGCACAGGCACATTTACTAATGCCCCAATGGCAGGGCTGGCCTACCTGGTCGAGTCCAACATATGAGCCAAAGGGGCAATCAGTCCACGAAGTGTGCGCACATGTGGATGGGGGTGAGGAGAGGAGGAGGAGGAGGAGGAAGAGGAGGCAGAGGAGGAGGAGGAGGAGGAGGAGGAGGAGGAGGAGGAGGAGGAGGAATATCAAATGTGACATGTTTAAATTAAACATTTGAATGACAAGTCCAAAAAAAGAGAAACACACACATGAGATCATTTCCAAAGGTTAAAAGAAATAACAAAACACGAATGCCCATTTCACTGCGCAAAAGCCTATAAAACTGGCACCCCACTGAGAAGGCTACTAAAACATGGCGTCTGTTCTTAAAGAAAAAGTGGACTATCAGGCCAACCAAAACAACAAGTTTCTCCATTTTGTGGACAGTAGTCAATGAACAGGCTTTGGGGGTTTGGGCGCGGGGGGGTGGGTGGGTGGCGGTTTATTTGTTTGTCTTATAATATTGATCACTTTTTTTTTAACTTCAAGGAGCGCTGCTTAAAAATCAAGAAAATAGTACAAGAATGCATAGAGGAAATATTTTTCCAGACACCCCTCTAATTCTCGCCAAGCTTATTTCTAAATATTTTACATCTGCTCTAATAAAATTCTGGCTTTTGCTAATTTGGGCCTTTTTTAAGGAAAAAAAGAAAGGAAAGAAATGGTCTGTCTAAGGCAGCTGAAAAAGCCAGTTTCAGCTGGGCTTTCCGGATCCCAGGCCCCATGTCTTCCCCCACGACCCTTCCCCCAGTACGCAGGCCTGGGCTCCCCAATAAGCATCCTTCCCAGTGAGGAAACCTCACACAGGCAGCCAGAGACGGAGCTCGCATGCCACAGTCAGCACTGGCACCCGGCAGCCACGGTCCCTGGCGGGGCTCACGCTGACAGAGAAGCCAGGATCTGTGTCTCGGTCCTGAGCCCACAGCTCTCTGCAAGGAGCAGCCCTGGAGGAGCGCGTCTGAGAGGCACCTCTCAGCTCACCCTGAGCAGGGCGACGCTGTGGCTCTGGCAGCTTCCTCAGAGGAGCGAGAGATGGCCCTTCTGTGTGATACCCGCCACGAGTCAAATACCTCATACAAGTTATTTAATAATTACGAATAATTTAAATTACTCAGTCATGGACTGTCTGCGGTGGGAGAAAGAATTGAAAATGACAGGACCTGGACAATTTGGGGGAAACCAATTTGCTGGCGGATTAAAGGGAGCTTAATGGCATGTGAAAGTGCCTTAATCATTAGCTTCCTTTTCAAGTACTTTCAAAATTTGCTTGCAAGGGTCAGTTTGAATTAAGGCCTAAATGGAGAAACTATCATTTTGTAGTTACCTGAGACTTTTCGATTCTAGGAAAGGAAAAAAAAAAACCAAAAAAAAAAAAGTCACATTAAAAAAATCCCCCCCAAGAAACCAGCAGTCAGCTTGATCATTATGGAAGAGAATTTAGATGGGGATATATTTACAATCAAGGGGAAAGTATCCAATCACCCTTAAGGGGACATCGATCTGTTCCATTTGGAATGGTTTGGAGTAGATGTTTCATGTCTATACTAGAAATTCAATCTCCCGTTGGGGAATTTGGCTTGGCCCTCTTAAGATTGAGAAGATGCAGAGCCTAAATTCTGGGTTCCATAACTTTTCATCTGACAGCTGGTGGTGCCAAACCCCATTCCCAATTACCTAGGTCATCTTTAAGGTCAATGTCAGCATTGGTAGGATTGATTATGGCCTCCACCTCAAAGCCGGCTAAATTACTGATTTCACTGTGAATAAGGTTCAGCTGAAAAGAAAAGCATGAGGTGGGAAATAACAGGGCAGCTGGGAAGTCACAGAGAAGTGAGCCTTGGGACACAGATGAAGGGACAGTCCGAGTGCACTACAGAGGGGATGGGGAGTCCTTGGCTACGACAAATCCGTTCCCATTAAAAGACTCCGATGCTGCTCGGGAGGCTGAGAGGAAGCAGCTGGGCCGAGGAGTCAGGACCTGGAGAGCTTCTGGCAAGAGGGAGCAGAGGGCTTCTCTGGACTGGCTGACTAACTTTTCCTTCAGGGGCTCCGTAAGAGGGACCAGCCCATACAGCAGCTGTCAGGACCCAGAGCCACGAGGTGGGCTGGCCACTCTGACTGTCCTCGCCTCGCCTTGCCTCACACCCTGGGACGGGGCCATCCTGGCTGCCTCAGGTTTGGTCTGTTCTTGGAGAAAACTCAGCTCACGTCCCTATAAACTCATGCTGGAGTCTGTTTCACGAACCCCGGAAAGGAAAACAGCTGTTCTCTAGTGAGAGCATCTCTCTGCCCGCGTGGGCAGTCACCCGAGCCCCAGAGAGCAGAGCATCTTCCCTGTGCGACTCTCCGGAGAAGCCAACCCGCGGGCTGTCTCTGAGCACATCCTCTCTGACCCCGGGCCCTCTGCTGCCAAGGATCCTCCACGGGAGAGGGAGAGGGAGGGGGCCTCAACACAGGATTCCACCGCAGGGCAGAGACTGCCATCCTGGGCCCAGCCCTTTCCTCCCTACAGGCTCCTTCCTGTGTCATCAGCCCTGGACAGCTACAGCCTGCAGAGGAGCAGACAGACTCGCTCTCTGCACCAGACATTCATGCCCACCCGGCAGAGGCCCAGAGGCAGGTGAGGAGAGCGGCGAGGCTCTCAGCCCCGGCCTCTACCTACTACGCTGGAAATCACCAGAGAAAGAGTTGGCCTCCCTGCTCCAGGACTTGGTGTTTAAAGACTCACGCAGAGAAATGGACCACTTCCCCTTCACTTGGACTTTCTGCCCCACCCCAGCCCCATCCCTGAGGCTGGAGAAGACCCTTTAGGGGGAAATTCACACAGCCTGGCTCTCAAAGGCTGGGGTGCCAGGGCCGAGGTCAAGAGAAATACAGCCCAGAGCCAAGGTGCTAACTGCTACTCACAGGGAGACGAGTCCCAGGGGAACAGACCACGGGCTCTCAGGGAAAGGCCAGGATTCCAGACAAGGAGGAGTGTGAGAGAGCCTGCAAGCACTGCACTTGACTCAAAATAAATGCTACTTGAAAAATTCAAAGTAAGCCGATATTCCCTGCTTCCCCACCTACTGTGTTACGTGGCAGGAGATGGTTGGGGGGTGGAAGAACAAGGAGAAAAATAGGGGAAATCACTTTTTTTTGGAGTGGAGGTTTGGGGCCACACCCGACGATGCTCGGGGGTTACTCCTGGCTCTGCACTCAGAATTACGATTTTGCTCAGGGGACCATACGGGGTGCTGGAGATTGAACCCGGGCTGGCTATGTGCAAGGCAACAAGCATCCTATGCACTGGACTGTCTCTCCAGCCCCGATACCACCTTAAGTGATGCTGCATGGGAGCTGTGTGTGCTCCAGGGACTTGAGGAAGAAGCCCAGGCAGTCAGCTAGGGATGGGAGGGGGCATCAGGGGGCAGCAGGCAACAGTGAGCCCCTCAGGTAGGGGGAAGCCCACAGTAGCAGGTCTGGAAAGGCCCTGCTGGCCAGCACACAGACCCGGAGGGCAGGGGGAGCCCCTCCCCCTGACAGGGGTCAAACTCACTGGCTCTTCAGAGGTGCCTGTGGCTATCTGAAGTGCAGAGCAGACTAACGGGACTTGGGGCCAAGACATTCAGCTTCTTGGGAAATGAAAATTCCCAAGTTCAGTCGGCTTTGCCAGGAGGAAGGAGAGTCGTCAGTGATTTCAGCACGTTTTTAAATCAAATCTCATTGAAAAGATGATTTTTAAATCACCACATGGGTGTGTGATTGACGCCAACTATAAATTGACGTCAGTGGAGAGTAACCAAAGGTTGAGGTGAAGCAAAGAGGTGTGGGGTGCAGGGGAACGCCTCTCGGGCGCAGTTAGAAGAAAGGGACTCAGGCGGGGGTCTATCAAGATGCCCTCCCCCGGCGGGGGGCCCCAGGCTCCCATCCGGGGCTCTGCATCCCCACTCTCTCTTCTCCTGTGCCCACACGGACCCCTGCTGCACTGTGCTAGGTGTGCGCCGGCTGGGGAATCGGGAACGCAGAGTTGGCTGCCAAAGTGGAGCCACACTCTGCCAGAGGCACACAACCACCACTGGACTGGGTGCCAAGTACCCTGACCCAAGTCTGAGATGGCGTGAGCAGCCCCTGCCTCAGGTGGGGCTAATGGAAACACCAGAGCTCAGGCGTTTCCAGCCTGGCTGGGCCCTGTGGCCCTGAGCCTACCTGGCCTTCCTGGACGGGAACCTGCACCCCCTTCACCCCCCGTCTGTCACCTTAGGGCCAGTGAGGAGGCAGGCGGCCACACACGAGATGGCCATACAAGCTATCCTGTCTTGACATGACCTAGCTGGCCGCAGGAAAGAGTTCCACGCCGTTGCGGCCTGCAACGCTGCCACTCCACTTCAGGAAACGAAAGTGAGGGTTAAAGACCGTCGGAGTGACCGGCTGTCTGGCCTGTCCTTGTCCTAGCCTGGCGCCTCTCTCTCTGACAGACCAGAAAGCAGACCGGCCCGTCTCACTTCCCCATACCAGCCGAGGAAAATGCAGCCCAACTGCAGAAGGCGGCACAGGCCCGGGGGTCTAAACAGTACCTGAGTGAGCTCCCCGGGCGGGGTAGCTGTGGCCTTTCTGCGTTCACTCTAGGGTCCCTCCGGCCCTGCCTGACCTCTGGGAGAAGGGGGCCTCTGGCATCCCTCTGCTTTCAGCCCGAGCCTGAATTTCTCTGGAACCTCGGGGATGGGGGCGGGGGGGCAGTGGCTTCTGGGGGCTTTCATGCTACTCATAAACAAGGATGCCTGGGGGGGCGGCAGGAGGCCCTGGGGTGGAATCCTGCATGGCAGTCACCCACTTCCTGTCAGGGTCACTGTGGAAGGGTGACAGCCTGTCCCTCCCCACTGCTGTGTCAGTTTTCTGCTTGGGGGTGTCTAGACTGCAGGGAGAACACCCGTGCCGGGGGCTTTCGTGGCCAGGGCTGCTGGTGTGGAAGGCTGAGAGGCCCAGGGCCTCCTCTCTCCTGCCTTCCGAGGCCGCACTCACTGCCACGGTTCCACATTTACAGACGCGCACCCCAAAGTAGGTTTGGAAATAAAACCACCAGGTCTTTTGAATGTCTTTTGAAAAAAAAATAATCTTTTTTTTTTTTTTTTGCAAGCCTCCTTTGAAACACACAGCAAATGCATTTATTTAGTTCTAATTCCCAGCATGGTTTTCTTTTTGAAAACAATTCAACAATGTGTGTGGACGCTGGGTAAAGCCAGAGGGCGGTGACTCCTGGGACTGCAGTATGTGGAATACATCATTAACAACAACAATTAGACCCCGGCTCCAAAGCCCAGGCGGCTGCTCCGGGGAGTAGCTTAGCAACCGCACTTTACGGGCCAAGCCAGACAGTATCACCTTTCTCCGCCCCAGCTCGCTTGCAATATGCAAGTGTTGGTTTCATCGTCACAGATGGAAAAATGAGATTCAGAGAACACAGGGTACCATACAGCCATCGTGCTCAAGTACCCTTTCCGAAACATTTGCTCAAACCCCAGGCAAGATTAACGTCAGCAAGAAAAACACGGAGAAGGGCGCCTGGTGTAAAGCTGCACGTGTCGGGTTTATGGCTCTGCCCCTCCCGCACGCTCTGCGGGAACTTTCACCTCCCAGGACAGCCGCTGAGGCAAGAGGGTGGCTCCCCCCAGCCTCCTCTCTCCCACTGCGAGCCCCTCGGGTGGGACTGGGGGTGCCCAGTTCTGGGGCCTGATGCTCGTGTCTGTAAACTGAGGGTACATTTAACAGCCAGGGGTGAGGTAGGGGGTGTATTTCCCACTGACACTCTCTAATGCTCTCTTGGTGTGCCAGAGAGGCTGCTCGGGCTCCTACACTCGGCCCTCCCTCTCACCACGGACCAGGCCCCCAGGCCCCCAGGTCCCTCCTCTGAATGTCTGACTTCTAATAGGCTCGTCCATTTGGCTGCCTGGCCCACTTCTTCCACTGTAACCTATCTCTTAGGTAACGTTAGAGGACACACCTGTCCAGTACTGGACAGCACTACCTCTAACCTTTAGTGGGGGAACAGCCTGTGTTCGCGGGATTACTACTTTCTAGATTCTCTGAGACAGCTCGTCTTGACCTGAGAACAACAGACGTCCCCAAACGCCCAAAGACAGCACTGCCAGTGGCTGAATGACCGCCAGGCGTGTTGGCCCAGGAGCCAGCAGGGTCTTCACGGCCTCTGGCCACCCAAGGCCCCGCCACAGAGTCAGGCCATGGAATGGCTGAGTGCTCAAGTGTTTGCTGCGAGTTCTGATTGGAGGCTGACTTTGAGGTGGCGGTCAGCGGGGACCGCAAGAACCCAGAGAAGGCAGAGGTCAGGGTCAGGGCACTCACGGGTGGGGGAGGGAGGAGAGAGAAGGGGTTGGTCTGGGGGTAAACTGTTCTACCTCCCTAACGGGCTTCTGGGTCCAGGCTCGAGGGGAGGCCAGGAGCCAGCGCGGAGTACCAGGATTTTCCTGTTTCAATTCAAACAAAAGCAGCGCCTGACAAAAAGGCCATGTTAACACAGGACCCAAAAGGCATTTAAAAAAAAAGTGTGTGTGTGTGTGTGTGTGTGTGTGTGTGTGTGTGTGAAAGTAGCCCCAGGAATTTGAAAAAAGAAATGAAAATATATAAGTGAGAGGGAAAAAAAAGAAAGAAAAACCTTTTCAAAGCCCCAGACCTTAAGATGACAACTAGTGCTGATTATTTTTTTTTCCTTTGAAAAATGCATACGAAATACAGAGAATGGTTATCAAATGTCAACTGGAATGGTTATTTTCCGGAACACAGAGCCCGGCCCAGGAAGTGCGTGAGGAGGGCCCGGGTGGGCCAGCGGCAGGCAGAGGGTGGGGAGCAGCGGGCGACGGCAGGAACAGAAGGCAGTCACTGAGATGCGAAACGAGGGTGAAGATGAAGTTTTAAAAATGATGCAGCTTCAGAACCAAGTTGTGACTAGACGTGAGTTTAATGCAATTTACAGGAAAGTTCAAATTTTTGTCCTTAAAAAAAAAATTTTTTTTTCAGTGTAGGATAAAACTATTAAGAAAAGTCTAATTCCGTTTCTCTCGACCTGCTATTTGGTGTCCACAGAGAAATATTCAATCTCTCTCATCCTCAGGTCTCTCAAGCCTTTGCATCATTTTTAGTTTCAACAAAAGTGAATCATCTTTTACAAAACCATGGCGTCCTGGCAAAGTGGCGTCACGGGGGCAGCTGTAAATACATTGCCCGTGGTTAAAAACAAACCATTGGTTGGAGGAGTGGTCGGGTGGCTCCGTGCACTGCTCAGTACATCTAGAAATAACCACCACCCCCTTCCCCCGCCAAATAAAAAAACCAGGGGTCTGCCCCCAGCACCCCGAACAAGGGGGCAGCCTGCCAGACCCTTCTCCTAGGCCGGGTGCTGACAGCTGGCTGTTATCCTGGTCTGAACCACATGATGACCAGGCCACATAAAGTAGCTTCTTCCGCAGACCACCCCCCAGGGTGTTAGCCTCACTCCGCCCCTCACGGTGGCTCCTCTTCCATCCCCACCCGCCAGGTCCCCCACGGAAGCCCCAGCTGCCCCCTCGCCACCCATACCCAAGAACCCCCAGGCCCTCCCTGTGGGGGAGCTGGCCTGTCCCCGTCTGCCCAAGCCCACCTACCTTCTGGCCGAGGAACAGGCTCTTGGTGGAGAGGACCGTGAAGCCGTCGGCGGGCGTGCCCTCGGTCGTGCTGTCGGCGCTGGCCGCCTTGCTGACTTCTCCCTGCTTCTTCTTGCACAAACAGAAGCATCCGTGAGAGGCCGCAGAGCCCAGACACACACGCATTTTTCGACCAGGGAGGAGATCCCAGGCCTTGCCCTCAACCATTGTCCCTCAGAAAACTAACCCGTGGCCTATATTCTCCACCTTTCTCCAGGAGGGGCTGTGGGCTTTTTTTGAAAACAAAATTTTTCTTTGAAAAAAATTATCTACTTAGGGGGCTGGAGCGATAGCACAGCGGGTAGGGCGTTTGCCTTACACGTGGCCAACCCGGGTTCAAATCCCAGCATCCCATATGGTCCCCTGAGCACCGCCAGGAGTAATTCCTGAGTGCAGAGCCAGGAATGACCCCTGTGCATCACCGGGTGTGACCCAAAAAGCTAAAAAAAAAAAAAAATTATCTACTTAAAGGCAAACATTTCTAAAAAATGACCTGAAAGAACCAGTTTCATAAATGTGAATGGGGCAGGCTTTTAATTAGGGACCTTCACTTCCTAAATGTCTTCACACTCTTCAGAGAAACAAACTATTTTTCAAAGAACGCAAAGGCCATAGCCCCCAACACTTCCCATGTCCCCTCAGAGATGCGCTGATGTGTAGGTGCTGACAGCCCACTGATCCCAGGATGCCTCGTCCAGACACTGCACTGTTCGGAGTGAAGGATGTCTACCCCAGGGTTCCTGAGGCCTTCCAGGGGATGTGAGTTATGGGGAAGTCACACTGACACCGGCTCAACACACTGTACTCATTACACAGCATTCACGTGTGAGTCACCGGTGGCACATACTAGTGTCCTTGTGTTAATCATGTTAATTTCCAGATCCCCAACTTCCTAATGCCTGTTCCCAGACAGGTCTGCCCTGGAATGGTCTATATCCCTAGTTAAGGGTTCATGCTGGCTCTCTTTTCTAAGCACCTTTCCGCTTTCTGAATGAACGCTATGGTGCCACCATCCCTGGGGCACAGGGGACGTGTGTGTGTGTGTGTGTGTGTGTGTGTGTGTGTGTGTGTGTGTGTGTGTGTGTGGCCTCAATAGTCATTCACACATTCGGAGGCTGGTGGGAGGGGAAGTGTTTTGCATTAAGACCTACTATAGAAAGAAAATAACAAAATAATGTTATGTTCTTAAACACTTCACTTCTTCTCTTGCCCAATTATTATCTCTGAGTACCTCCCTCATTGAGGGAGCAACTCCAGAATACCAGAAGAGAAAATATGGCAGGAGGCCAGGCCTTGGTCAAGGACAGTCAGTAAGTACAGGGCAAGGCCAATATGGAATGCTTTGCACCAAATTATATAAGCTAAATCTACAGTATCAAAGTTTTTTATGCAAATGATAAGAGGGCCTAGAGAGATAATACCGTGGGTGAGGCGCTGGTCTTGCATGTGATTACTCCAGGTTTGATCTGTGATACCACATATGGTCCCCGGAGCCCACCAAAGAGTGACCCCTGAGATCAGAGTCAGGAGGAAGCTCTGGGCATCACTGGGTGTTGTCCAATCCCTCACCCCCACAAAAAAAATAAGACAAAAGCATTTTAAGAAATATGGAGAATTAGTCAAGATAAATTAAAATTTACTCTTGGTTTTTCTAATACTTTGAATATACCAGATTTGACATGTTAAAGAGAAACAGGTATAAGCAACAATACATGGGAAGTCTTAATAAAGTTTTTTATTAACTGTACTTTACAGGAACCAAGAAGGGAAAAGGCTGAATAACAAATACTTTCATAAATCAGATGTTTTTAAATCTGTGCTTCCAAGAAATCTAGAGAAATAGATTAAGTGTGGGCAGATCATTAAGGAGCAGCTTGATGAAATTAATAGTAATGTACCACTACTGGATTCTTAGTTGTGATGAATGTTCTGGGGTTACGGAAAATGTTTACAACAGGGAAACTGGCTGAGAAAACTCAGGAACTGTCTGTACCGTTTCTGTAGCTTTTCTGTAAATTTAAATGATTCTAAAATAAAGTGTTTATTACAACAAACTGATGACAGATAACTATGTGATTGTTGGCACATAACAAAGATTTCAGAGGACTGAGGGATGCTGCTATAAAAAAAAAAAAACTTTTCCATTTCCATGTAAGTGTTTCTGTGAACAAGATTTTTCCAGGCACTTGTCCCTAAAAAGTATGTTAAAGAGTTTTGTGGGTTGCTTTTTTTTTTTAAAGTCTCAATTGTTGAAATTGTTAAAAAAAAAAAAAACAAACATCCAGCTGGTTTGAGGCTAGATGGTAGTGTTGGAGACCTTGTGCTCACCCCAAATAAACACCCATACGTGGCACTGACTCACTCGGAGCTGAACAGCCCCATGGAAACTAAGGGTGAAAGACAAGAAGGGGTGTCAGAGACGTAAGAAGCCTGAGACTCCCTCCCCAGGCCAGCGACCCCACTACAGGAGGCTCTCACATGCCTGGTGCTTCTCCCAGAGGAGAGGGGTCTGTTTCCCTCTCTGACTGAGGGAATTCTGGGATGTGGACTGGAGGGACGAAGACCCAGAAACATCTGTCTGTGAAATTCAAGAGACCGTGGGGACACAGGAACCAAGGGGCTCTGAGAAAACGGAACAACTTTGCTTGGTTTGGCATCTTTGTCTGGGGGCCATACTGACTGTGCTCAGGACTTAGTCCTGGCTCTGTGCTCATGGATCACTCCTGGCAGGGCTCAGGGGACCAAACCCCGGCCACCTGCATACAAAACAAGTGCCTTCCCTGCCGTACCCAGACCCATGCAAATCTTTTTATGGTTGCATTTCATCTCAGAATCACCCACATTCCAACTTGGAGTGTGTTCACTCCTCTTTTGGGAGTCCCCCTTCTCTCACATAGTTCCTACAGAAAACTATTTACTTCACTAAGTGCCCATATCTGGGCCCAGTCGCCCTGGGACCCAGCACAGAGGCCACAGAGTGAAGAGCACCAAGACTTTGTGTGAAAGAAACTCACTTGCTGACGCAAGGGTGACTGAGCCAGGGTAGGAACTAGCTGGGAGTCTCTGGGGATGGAGGTGCTGGTAGGTGCCACGTTTTTCTTACATTTCCCCTCGAGCTCATTGCTGAGGGCCACAGGGTGAGGAGTCAAGAAAGTGGTACTCCACCCGCCCCACTCCATGGCTGGGCCCAGAGTAAACACGCAGGTGTTGGAAGCCACAGACATCCAAGAGCTAAGGCTGGGAACAGCTTCCACTGCCTCTGCTCACCTACCAGCAGCTGGTTCATACCCTGATGTTCCTTTGATAGGAAGCAGCATAGCCTAGGCTGTAAGTCAGAAGGTCCAGCCAGGGAACACCCCTCCAGGGCCTGACAGCTAACGGGACATGAATTACTAAGCCCGTGGGATGTGAAGGTTGGAAAGACAATGTCCTTGTGTGAAGGGGTGGGGTGGAGGTGGTGCGGGGTGGGGGGCGGGGAGGGGGGAAGCTGTCCTGAACGTCAGTGTGATGGAAAGACTTCAGGTTTCTCATCCTGGGATTGTAACCCTGGAACTGTCACTGAGATTGTCTTCTAGAGCCCCATGATTTGCAAAGGTGACCCACAGGACACCTCTAGATTGTCTGGTCCAGAGGCCAGAATTTACTATCATGGCGATTGTGGCCCCATGGGGCCACATACATCTGTGGATTAGAAAAAAAAAAAAAGATTTTCCAAGGGTCTGGCTTTCAGACAGTCTGAAACAGATGCTAATGGAGATTGATTTCTCTGGATCACTGATATGTCTCTGCTGTCACGGTATGCCAATACCTACCTAAAAGTCAATCAGGGTGCTCAGACTATCACAGTTTCAAAAGACAAGGAATGGCAGAGACAACCCTGAAAGATACAGCTTATTCCCTAGACAAGCCCATTCCCTGGAGAGTGATAAAGGGAGCCCTTTGGATTAACACACAAACATAACACCCCAAGCAAAATGAGAAAATAAAGAATCATTTCCCAAACAAAAGAATGAGATAAAATTCTCAGAAAAGTACCAATATAGTCTCCCTGGTAGTTCAAAAAATGGTCATGAATGCTCACTTAACAAAGGAGAAAAATGGGCAAATGCAGTGAGAATTTGCAGGGACAGAAAATATAAGAAAATGCCAATCTCCAAAGCATGCATCTACATATGCAGCTGCACAACAGCTTCTCCAAAATCACAGTACTGACAGCCCACTAGGAGCACAGCAAATCTGATGGGAAAGTTGTGTTGAACCCAGTCAAGCTCAATGAGCAAAATCAGCAACACCGAAGGCTCAGCCAACACCAACCCTGACGATGACTTCAGTAAAACCATTGTGACATAGAACAATTATCACAAATTGACTGTTGGTGACCTATTTTCTGATAATTCTATTTGCCATATTTTTGTGTTTGTGCCTCCCTAAGTGGGTAAGCTTTGGGGTAGGTAGGAAGTTGAAGATATTTTGGAGGGAAGGTCTCACTGGTGGTGGAAATTGGTGTTGTAACATTGAATGCCAAAACAACTGTATTACGAACAACTTTTTAAATCAGTGTTTAAATTTAAAGAGAGAAAAATATATTAGTCTCCAAGCAACAACCAAATTGAAAAATGTACTAGTTAACTCCAAAAATAAATCATATTATGCTAAAGAGTATATCATCAATCTCAAATGGCATTCTTCAACCTTTTTATACTTGAGGACCAGCTCTTGTCCTGTATACAGTCCACAGACCAGCAGTTAGAACCAGTGGTTTTCTACCCATCCACACCTGCAGACCCATGCCAGTCCATGGACCGGTGGTTGAGGATGAGGATGGAACTAAAGGATGGAGCTCTCACACAAGGAGCAGTAAAACAGAAAAGCATTTAATAAAGGTATCTTACAGCAAATATTCTCAACCTTTTCCAACCACAACCTCCCACTGAGCATATTTCCTTCCAATGGTCCCATTTCTACAAGCTGGTCCCCTAATCTCATGCCATGGCCTCCATTTCCACTATTTCACCACTATATTCCCCCTTGGGAATATCCTGGGGCCCATAGGAACCCATATGGCCCTCAGTTGAGAAATGCGGCCTTAGGAAACAATACCAAGCCCAATTATATAATTTGAGATACAAGGTCGGGGGTTGGGGGTAGAAAATCTGCTTCCATAACACGGGGTGTGGGGTGGAGGGGAGGATAGACATACAGACTGAGTTAGCATAGAGAGTTCCAAAAAAGATGAACCCAAAGAAATCCACACCAAGACAATAATTAAAATGTTCAAAGTTACTGAAAGAGAATGTTAAAAAGCAGCAGATGGGGAGGTGGGGTGGGGGGACTTGTCATGTACAAATGAATCTCCACAAGAATATCAGCAAATTTTTCTGTAGAAACTTTGTAGGTCAAAAGGATAAAATATTCCTGTCTTAATATATACAAGGGGGAAAAAAGCACCTTCTTTTACCTGGCAAAGTGATCATTCAGAAAGGAAGGAGAAAAATTTTTTCCAAGTAAAAAAAAAGCTAGAACCAATGATCTAGTCTTACAAAAATGTTGAGATTTCTTTAAGTTAAAAAAAATCAATAAGAAAACAGGAGATAAATCTCACTTGTAAAAGAAATTTATAGTTAAGTAGTAGAATAACTACTTATAAAAATAGCATAAAGGATGTGATAAAAGTAAAAAATTATAGCTACAATAATTAAGGAACATGCAGAATGTTAAAACTGCAATATGTGGCAGCAGAAACAAAATGTAGGTGACAAAGAGAGTAAAAAGATTTGAGTTTAGAGTGCATTCAAAACTAAGTTACCATTAACTTAAATTGAATGAGACCATTTGGAAAACCTCAAATTTAAATGAAACAGCATAGTATTGCCAAAAAAAAAAAAGAGACACAGATCAATGAATTAGAATATAAGCCCAGAAATACACAATACACACACACACATTCAATTACAACTAAGGATGCAAGAGTACACAATGAAAGAGCCAGTACAGCTCATGTAATCATATTGGGGTTCATTCCTGACACCACATGGTCCCTGAGCATCACGTCATCACTTAGAGGGCGCCAGCAACTCTGAGGTGGCCCAGGTATCCTCAGGCACCCTTGAGTCCTTGCATTGAATTGCTGGCCCAGCTGACCAAGAATAGCTTGTGGGGCTCTTAAACTTCCTAAGCAGCACCCATAGGAGCACAGAATAGAGAAAGAAAAAAAAATAAGAATAAAGAATAGAGAAATGGAAGTATCCTCAATAAATGGCATTAGAAAAACCTGGATAGCTGTACACGAGAGAATGAAACCGCACTATCATACACCATACACAAAATGAACTCTAAGTGACTTAACAACTTGAATACAGAATCTGAAACCACAAAATTCTTTTTTGTTTTGTTTGGGGTCAACCTGGCAATGCTCAGGGCTTACTCCTGTCTCAGCACTCGGGGGGCACTCCTGGCAGGACTCTGGGGACCATATGAGGTGCTGGAGATTGAATCCAGCCCCAAGGATGGATGGCAGCTTCTTAAAAAATCAATCCTTTCTCTGGCATCCCTTATTGGAATACTAAATTTGTCTAAAGAAGTTTGTTACCAGGACCACTGAAGACTAATCATCATGCACTAGGCAATAAGGAACAAGCAAAACCTCCTGTCCAGGACAGGGACCTGTACATGCAGACAGGAGGAACTGAGATTTACATTTGAAAACTCCTAGGTGAGATCATTTTGTATCTAATGATTTTGGATAAATCCATCTTCTTAAAGACCTCCTAAAAATTATCCGATGACTCCTAATAAGTTCTCCTTAGTAGTAGTAGTAGTAGTAGTAGTAGTAGTAGTAGTAGTAGTAGTAGTAGTAAGGCTCTTCTATGAGTTTTATTTCGGGGGACTGGGGGCTCGGTGCTCAGGGGCTGCCTCTGTGCTCAGGAGTGGCCCTGGCTGGGGCACAGAATGTCACCTTGAGGGTGGAACAGACCTCAGCTGCACAGCAAGGCAAAGCGTTAACCCCTGGACTATATGTCGAACCCCAATCTGGGGGATTTAGGTACACACTGTTAGTATTTCAACTTATGCATCTGAACGCCTTGAGAAGGGCCCCCTGGTGGCTCTGTGTTCAAGAGGATGTAGAGACAATCCGAGATCTGTTGACAGAGGATGGCCTGGTGGATCTGCCCACTGTGCGTGACTATCCAACCATGAAGTGAGAGACACTCGCAGAAGGGCCCAGTTAGCAGCAGCTGCAGAGCTCACCTCTGGGCCGGGCACAGGCCAGAGTCCCTCCTGGATTCTCTGTCAAGTCTCCCAACCATCTACAGTTTGTCTCCATTTTATAGATGAGGAAACTGCGGTGCCAGAGAAGTGACTTTCTTTTTTCTTTTTTTTTTTTTTTTTGTTCTTTTTTGGGTCACACCCAGCGATGCTCAGGAGTTACTCCTGGCTCTGCACTAGGAACCACTCCTGGCGGTGCTCAGGGAACTGTAGGAGATGCTAGTGATTGAACTCGGGTTGGCCCGTGCAAGGCAAATGCCCTCCCCGCTGTGCTACTGCTCTGGCCTGGAAGTGACTTTCTAAGAATAGCAGGACCCAGCACCGAGGCAGAGAGCATGCTGACCCACCACTACGGGGCAGGGCTGCCAAGAGGTGGGCAGCTGCTGTATGAGATTTAGGTGGGTTTTTTTTCAAGCAGGTGAAGGGGGAGGTTTTACCTGTCTATGCATTTTCATCTGCACAGATATTCTAGACGGCACAGGACACCAGAGTGAGGTTTCTCACATAATCCTTGGTACCAACCAAGCTTTTCTTATATTTTCTGTTTTCTTTGGCACGGGGTGGGGGCACGGTGGTGGTGTCTGGGACATACTCAGTTTGCTCCCAGCTCTGTGCTCAGAGGCCCATATGGGGTGCTGGGGATTGAGCCTGGGCCAGCTGCATCCAAGGTAAGCACTTTACCCACTGTACTATCTCTCCGGCCCCCGTCCAACTCTTACACAGCGTCTCATCAAAATCTGAAAACATGCCGCCACTGAGATGCAGGCCTGGCAGGGATCCCTCATCTCTGGGTAGGGAGGCCCAGGCACGGAGCTGCCTGCGGCCACCCACGTAAGAAGGAAGAGTGCTCGCACCGTGCCGAGACAGTTCTCTTGCCGTCTCTGCTCCCACTGTAGCTGACTCAGCTGTCACAACTGGAGACTTTCAAACCCTTCCAATTACAGAGAATTGGGGGGAAAATTATGATTTGGAATTCAAGTGTTGACACTTGAAAAATACCAACTCCCTTTCACTACAAGCACTTGAGCATGTTACTACGGTTTTCTCGGCAAGTCTCCGGAAAGGTTATTTTCAGAACATTCCACTTAAACCTGGACATGCAGGGTTCTCCGCTGTTTCTGGGAGCTGATACCACAATTTACATTAAACAAATGTTTTGAAAATTAGCTGTTCACGGTTCCAATTTCAGCTTCCCCCAGAGTTTAATGTTAGCCAAAGACTGGTACAGTAAGCAGACAATGTGTTTTATTGTGTGGAAGAAAAACAGACCACCATAACAGACTTCCTGCTTTTGTAATCAAGGGAAAAGTTGAGTGTTCGAGTGATTATTGACATATGGTTATTAGAAACACTGCGTTCCAAATATAGCTACTAGGAGTGCCCCTCGACATCTACTCACTCTCTAGCCCAAGTCCCAAAACCGCATTCCTAGTGTTGAGTGAACTGAGAAGTTCACAAAGT
This sequence comes from Sorex araneus, assembly GCF_027595985.1. Taxonomy (NCBI): domain Eukaryota; kingdom Metazoa; phylum Chordata; class Mammalia; order Eulipotyphla; family Soricidae; genus Sorex; species Sorex araneus. Next base: position 25,682,207 of record NC_073307.1, on the reverse strand, counting down.
CATGGGCTACAAAATACCTGGGGTAGGGTGGAGGGGAGGGGTCTGCTCGGAGCCCACGACTTGCAGAGGCTGTTCAAATAACCCCCAGCTGCCTGCAGCAGCAGGGGACCAGGACTGTCCACACCAGAAGACGACCAGGCCTGGCAGAGGGACACATGTCCTGCTCCTGCACCAAGCGTCCTCCCACGGGCAGCCAGCTGCTGGGCCCGTGGTCAGGAGATGCTGGATTCTGCCAGCGAATTGTCATTTTTGACATTTGAAAAGGTTGCACAGGTACTTTCGCTGCCTCCCCTGTGCCATTCCTCACTGAAACTGAATATGGCAAAAGAGAGGGAGTAGGGGAGCAACAGACCCCCCTGCTAATTTTACAGGTAGCAGGGTTGAGGAATGGGGCCTTGAAGGGAGGTGGGGGGGCTGGCAAGAGGAATTTAGATTTCTAGGTTCTCAGGGATGCACCCAGATGGCTGTATGGAAAACAGCCTCGAACTCAGCAGCGCAGACACCGGGTGTAAGTGAAAAGTCAGAGGGGGTATCCCCCACCCCCACCCCAGGGTGAAGGCCAACGTGTCACAGAAGGTGGGCAGTGCGGGAACGGGGGCAGACCCTGAGAGGAACCCTCACCATCTCCCCTTGGGGCGGGCTTCGGGTTCAGCAAGAACACCCCGACCCATCTCCAGAGTCACTACTGAGGGTCTGACAAAGCACCGTGGGCACCTTGCACCAGAGAGTCCTCGTCTGAGAGCTGCTGCAGACAGGGGACAGGGCAGCAGCAGCTCTGCGCGTGCCTTTCACAAACGACGTGCCTTGAGCCGCCCTCTCCCCAGTTTCACTGGCCCAGGGAGCGGGAGGGGGTGAGGCCGGGTGCTGGGGCTGAGTCCCACAGGGAAGTAGGGGCCCGAGCACACACCCCAGGGCCCTGCAATGCCAGGTTTCCTGGCAATGCCCAGACAGGTGCGTGCAGCCAGCGGCAGTCTCTGACCTCCTGCAGGTGAGCTGCCTCTCCCCCAAGCCGGGGGCATCATGGCTTATAGCTGCACCACCTATAAAGGTCCGCTCTGGGTCCACAAAGGGCATGGCAGGGAGATTCTGAGTCCAGTGTGTGCTTCCCCCAGGGCAGGGTACTGTGCTCAAGTGCCACCTGCCCGATCGGTGGCGGGCAGGCGCAGTCAGAACATCAGGGCCACCCAGGAGAGACACGAGCTCTCCCTGGAAGGCCAGGAAGAGTCCCTCCAGCTAGGGGGCGGCTGCCTCGTACTTGTCACACTCCCAAGCTGCAGTGCCCAACTATGGGCACACTCTGACCACTCAGACAGAACAAGCCCCTCAGTGGTCAGTTCCTGTGTCACACAGACTCCTCGAGGCAGGCCCCCTGCCAGCCCTGTCCCGCTCCACCCCACCCCACATAACCGGGGCCCCCCAAGCACGTACCTTGGATTTCCGGGCCCCTTTCTTGCCTCCTGTTTTCTTCGACACTGGCTTCTTCTGCGATGGAGACTTGGCCTTTTTGGCTGGGGGCGGCGTGATGATGGCTTCCAACTTCCCTTTGGATCCTCGTTTCTTCGCTAGCAACTCGGGATGGATGTTGGGCAGCACCCCCCCACTGGCTATGGTGACTCCTTTTAGCAGCTAGCAGGAAGAAGCAACGCAGTGGCGAATGAGCCAGACCCCCGCCCACCATCCCCCCCTCCCCGCTGCCCGGCACTGCAGGGCCCACCCACCCTCTCGCCTTTGGCTGGCACAGCTCCTTCCTCTGCGGCCTCTGCGAGGATGCTGAGCAGAGCCACACTCTTCCCGACTCCCCTCAGCGCCCCTCCCTAGGGCGGACAGTGGATACTCTGTCTGCAGGTAGGAGCGCCCCTGCAAGGGCCCCGTGACCCCTACCTGATTCAGCTCTTCATCGTTGGCCACAGCCAGCAGGATGTGCCGAGGCGTGACCCGCCCCTTCTTGTTGTCTCTCGCCGCGTTGCCAGCCAGCTCCAAAATTTCCGCTACGGGAGCACAGGGGAAGAATACGCGTTCGGGTTAGCGTGTCTGGCCTCACATCCCGAGTCTCCCCAGCCCACCACTCAGGGTGCCGGGAGGGGTCCCAGGAAGGCCCCGCCAAGTGGCTTCCCAGAGAGCACAGCTCCAGGCCATGTCCCTGCCACTCTGGCCACTCTTGGAGGTGCTGCACAGCAGCCCCTGGCTTAACGCCTTATTTATTTATTTGTTGGTTTTTGAGCCTTTCTCAGCAGTAACTCGAACTTGGTGCTCATTGTCTCATGATGCCTTGTGGGTATCAAAGCAGGGGCTCCTGCAGGCAAAGGATCGCAGCTTTTTTTTTCTTTTTAGGTCACACCCAGCAACACACAGGGTTACTCCTGGCTCTGCACTCAGGAATTACCCCTGGTGGTGCTCAGGGGACCATATGGGATGCTGGGAATCGAACCTGGATCAGTTGCCTACAAGGGAAATGCCCTACCCGCTGTGCTATCATTCCAGCCCCCACTGCAGCCCTTTGACCCTCTCCTTCTGTGAAGAAACCGAGGCTGGGCTCAATCCAAGCTTAACACTGGACTAAGGTGAAGAGAAGAGCCCCCAAGCTCCCTCTCCACAATGATTAAATGAGAGGTCGATGACTAGATTCTTCTATAAAACCCACATCATGGCCAGGAAGATCATACAGTAGGCAAGCTGCCTGCCTTGCATGTGCCTGACCTGGATTCCATCTCCGGCACCTCACACGGCTCCCAGAGCCCCACAGGAGTGACCCCCTGAGTGCAGAGCCAGGAACAATTCCTGAGCTCCGCCAGGTGTGGCCCCCCAAACCCCACATCACATGAATGTCTAAGAGATGGTGGCAGTAAAAGAGGCTCAAGAGACTTACGCACCCAACACACCCTTGGGAATCCTGCCCAGAGAATCCTGAACACATGCCAAAGGCTATGAAGGTCGTCAGGAAGCTACAGAGGTGGCTTGGGGGTAGAGCCCATGCTTGACAGGGATGCGGCCCAGGTTCTGTCTCACACACACACACACACACACACACACACACACACACACACACACACACACACACACACACACACACACAAGATGAACAGTGAAAGCAAACTGGACACCAGACACGGGGCCTCCATCAGTGCCCTGGTGTGGGCGGGCATCAGCCCTTGCTTCTGCTAGGAGAGAGGCTGTGCTGAGGACAGGGACGCGGGAGCAACCCTGGGTAAAGCGTCCTGATGTCTGCAACTTACTGCCAGGCGTCCCTGCCCGCCCTCGTCTGGCCACTGAAACGACTGGCCAGAGAGCATGTGGCTCCCGGGTGCCGTGAACAGAAATGCCTGATCTTCATTCTCTGCAGTTCACAGAGGAGACATCACCTCTGCCTGCTGCTCCCAGAGATGCCAGCGCAGGAGCCTGGGAGGAAGGGTGCAGGAGGGAGGAGGAAGGACACAGAGGTGAGGGCAAGGCCTGTGAGGGGCGGCTGGCATCCCGGAGCTGCGGCCCATGGCTTCCCGGCCTCCTCTCCCTGCACCCCTTCACAAGGAGACTCAAAATCTGCAGAGTCATAATCCAGGGAGGCAGGTGGTCCCCTTCTCTGGGAACGGTGGGGGACGCTCACCATTGAGAGAGAGAAACAGCCACACTCTATGCAGAGAGGATTGCACGGTGCTGTCTGAATCAGAAAGTGGCCCATTTCTTCTTCCTGCACACCCCAAGAGAAGGCACAGAGGAGAGTGGTGGTGGGGCCGGAAGGAAGGGATGTGCCCTTTTATGTTTGCCAGTGTTTATTTTTTTGTGTGTGTGAGGGCAGATGGTAGGGGGTCTCTAGAACACCCTGCCTGGGTGTGTGCGCCCCTACTGGGGAGGAGGCAGGTGGTAACATCGGGAGGCACAGTCAGGGGGGTGGAGGAAGGGGGTCCCATGAGCAGCATCGTGACTGCAAAATTTGAAGATGAATTCTCAGGAAGGCCCATCTCCCAGTGCAACACGCCCCATGAGACTGAACCTTCCATAGGCCTGAGATTCCCCACTTGGGACACTTCGAGGGTTGTGTCCACTCACTAACGATTTGCTCTGGATTCAGAAAGCCTAAACTGGATGCGCCTGGAAGTGACCACAAAATGGGAGTGGAGGGGCTGGAGCAGGACAAAGCCCAGCTCAGCTCCTGGGAAAGAGCTGGGCAGCCAGACCTCCTTGCGTGGCCTTCTTTCCACAGAGCCAGAGAGCCCGGGCATCCTTTCTGCAATACCTGCAATGGGCACAGGGCACGCAGAGGGGCCCTCCTGCCTAAGAGTGGGCTCTGGGTCCTGCTGGGCAGGCTGGGGGCTGGGCCCAGCAGGGAAACCAAGAGCAAAGGGCAACTGATTCCAGCCGAGTGGCCATGTGCTCTCCCTGCTTCACACTTGCCTGTGTGTGTTTCCGGGATGGAGAGGTACTGTATCACTCCTTCCCCGAGAAGACCCAAGACAGAGCCCCTCAGACACATCTTTCATGAGAGGGATGTCTCGGGTCTCACCTCCATCCCGGGGGCAATTACCATTGCCAAGGAAGGTGGAGGACCAGTGAGTGCTCCCCACTGCTGGGCACAGAGGCACCCAGCTCCACTGTTGTCGGGGGGGATGCCCACATTCTCCGCCTGTAAGAAGGAAAGGCTTCACCTGCTCGCTGGGACAAGCTGCCTACAGCCGGAGACAGGAGCGGCCAAAATTCCAGCCACAGCACACAGCAAACAGCTCCCACTGTTGCTGGGGCATGTGTGGGGACAGTATGAGAGGAGGAACTGGGGCAGAGCACAGGCCACCAACAGAGGTTTCCTGGTCACCAGGAAGTGACATAAGTCCTGCTTTGCAATGACAGCACAGGAAACATCCTGGCAGCCCCATGCTGGGGGTGCTGTCACCTAATTCCTGCCACTTCCCACCATGCTCCCACCCAGACCCCAGAGCTCAAGCCGCAAGGGGGCACATGCCAGGGGAGCAAGGGCAGCTTTCAGTTCTGAGACCTTCTGCACAAGAGGGCCTCACACATGCCTCTGATGGGAAGGGTCTCCTGCCCTGAGTTCGGGTCAGAATATGAAAAATGTTCAGCTGGCTTGCTTTGTGGCCTCTGGCTGGCTGCAGGAAATAAAAAAAAAAGGAATTCTGAGAACCAGGAAAGCACCTGATCCTCAGGCACAATCCCACCTCTCCAGTTTCCAGAGCTCAGCGCTTGGATACTGTTAGAGAGGGCTTGGGGGCCTCTGTAACCCAGACACAGGGAAGGCTAAGAAGGAGCGGGAGAAACTGGGACACAGTGAGGGCCCAAAGCCCCTAACCTGGCTCTCTGCCCCTTCAGAGCGAAGTCCTGGCCACTGACAGTCCAGCTTGGGATGGCACCAGTCGGGAGAGGACAGAGCGTAGTAACACCCCCTTGCCTTCGGGGAAAAGGCTGACGAACATCACTGGCCGGTTTGTCTTTTCTGTCTTAAGGTCTGCTTTGTTTCCCTTCTGATCTAACTTGCAAAGCACCCAAGCACTGCTGACTGGGACCAGCCTCTGGCCAGTAAGTGGTTCCCACACTTGGCTTGGCGGATGCAGCCCAGGCTCTGCAGAGGTGCCCCGGCGCCCAGTCTTCCCCAGCCTCATCCAGACAGGACTGTCCCCAGGCCCCTGGACAAATTTCCCACAGCCTTGGTGAGTGGCGTCACCTGGCTGCTGCCTTTCGGCCACAGACCAGCTGTGTGAATGGGAACGCCTCTGACAGGTCTGCTTTCCAAGTTACCTGAAGACCAAAGGCTGAGGGACCCCCGTCCAAACATCTTGAACTAAACCTTCACTGCTGTGCCAAAGCACTCTGTCTGTCTGCCTGCCTTCGGGGAGATGAAGTCATGGTTTGCAGAATTAGAGCGCGAACAGCTAACAGTGAACGCGGCGATCACGCCAAACTCGATCAACACCGACCTTGCAAAGGACAGAGGCCTGGGCTTCCACTCCGCTGTTTGAAGCGTCTTCTCCAACAGAAGGAACAGCGAGAGGCAACCACCAGAAATCAAAGGAGAGAAAACGTTCCCATAATCCCACAGAGAAAACGGATACTTGCTACAAAGCCAACAACGTGACAAGGAATCTGCTTATTGTATTTCCTTCAACTCATCAGGCTTCCCTCAGCATTCATTCCGTTCACCGCGGGGCAACACCACTCAGGAAGGCCTAACCCCAATCAACCCAACCGGGGAGCAGCTGCGGGGGCTTCCTGTGCCCTAACTCACCACTGCTTCCTCTCATTCCCCCGCTGGCCCGCACCCCGCCTTCCTGGGGGATGAGTGGCAGGGCTACCGCCCTCAGAACACCACGGGCTCTAAGCCTCATGGGGGGCCACGGTGAGGGCTGCCCAGGGCAAACCTCCAGCGGGAACTGAAAGGGGCGTCTTCTGCGCAGGACACAAGGCGGCGTGGAGGGAAGCACCACGCTCACCGTTAGGTGCTCAAGCCAGCGATCAAGTCGCCCTTTGCCATTACAGCCACAGGAGCACGGAGACATATACAGGCACGCCCCACCTTCCCCACGGTCTCCCAGGAAGACAGCAGAACAGGGTGCCTGGTGAGTCTCTAAAGCCGACTGTGTATCCAAGGAAAATCTAAGGGCCAGAGAGAGAGCTCAGGAGGTAAGGCACTTGCCCTGCACACCGCCAACTCTGTTGCAAGCCCCGGAACCCCATACGGCTCCCTGAGCCCTGCCAGGAGTGATTCCTGAGCACAGAGTAAGGAGGAAGCCCTGAGCACAGCCTGGTGGGGCCCAAACCCCCTCCTCTCCATGTCAAAGTAAAAATTAAGCAATTCTGCATTAGCCACACTGACAAGAGACTGAGCAAGTATTACATCCACACAATCAGCCCCGTGCACCACTCTCTCGCCGTTTCAGAAAAACCTTCCTCAAATCTCCAAAACTTCTGTGTGTAAAGTCACCTCCTCCATCTGCCTACCGGGGAGGGCAATGGCCACAAACCGGACCCACAAGCACCGCTGCTTAAGTCTCAGGGCAGGAATCACTCAGCTTTGAGGCTCGGTAGATGCACCTGAGCCTCCATTTCCCCATCAGCCTTTGTGATGACTGCGTTATCACACTTAGCCCACTTGGGAAATGGAAGCAAGTCACCAACGAGTCTCTAAGAGTCTATAACCACAAGCCTGCCCGCCTGCCCGCCCTCCCTTCCTCCTTCCTTCTTCTTTTCTTTTCTTTCTTTTTCTTAAGTAGAATAGGCTTCATTTCCAGGGAAAGAAAACTATACTTTTTGGGGAGAGTGGGTTTGGTTTGTGGGCCGTGCCCAGAGATGCTCAGGACTTATTCCTGGCTCTGTGCTCAGGGATCGCGCACACACACACACACACACACACACACACACACACACACACACACACACACACACACACACACACACACGCACTCTATAGTAAAAATGTTTAAAGTTGGCCGGCTGCATAAATAGGTAGCTGAGGTGTGTGAGAGCCCAGAGGAGGAGAGAAGCACTGTGGTTCCCTCCCCCAATAGTTTACTCTTGGCTGTTCCACTTAACGGTTTGCATATGTTTGAAAAATGCACTTGAACCTGATTAACCTCATGCTGCCAGACTCGCCTTGACAGAACACAGCCTCAGGGGCGACCCCATAGACAGAGTGCCTGGGGAGGGGTCGGGGGCTCTGGGGCGACCCCCGCAGGGTGTGCTCAGCAAGGGCAGCTCCAGTGCAGCGGCTGAGGCAGCACAGTCCAGGCAGCCTGGTCCACTCGAGCCCACTGCCCTTGCAGTCCCCACTGGCTTCGCACGAGGGCCCGAACTGACAAGGAAATGCTTACTATATGTTTGTTTTGATATGGAAAACTAGGGTCGTTTGTTCTTAATTCATCTCAGGAAAGGGTGAACAATCAGAGATGTTTGCTGGAAAGAAATGATTTGAAAAATATAATGTAAAGAGGAAGCTCATTCAAAGAGCCCCGACATGGTACCACTTTCCAGATGGGCTTTAAAGGGGGCAGGGGTGCGAGGAGAGCTGTGTGGGGCCACCAGCACTACACATGCACATGCGCACGCACCCTGGAACGGGCCCTGGGTCCGAGCGAGGCCTGGTGCTCTGCCTTCTCTTGTACCCGCTGAGTTTGCCTTGTGCACACGGGCCCTCTTCAAAGCAGAAAATCTGTAACTGGAACACAGAGTTCCGGAGAGGCGGCGGCCAGGCTGCAGGCCGGCCCGGGCCCACAAAGACCGCTCAGGCTCTTTACCTGACTGCTGAGAACAAAACAAGGGTGTCTGAGTAGGGGAGGGGCCCCAAGAGGGACAGCTGGACCCGGGACCATCTGTACCAGCCAACCGCTGCCCCCTGCCCCTGTGGACTCCAGTGCTGAAGGTGGCCTGTCTCAGCTCTGCCAACTGGTATTCCACCTCCCCTCCATGGAGAGGACAGTGAAGGGACCCAGGGCAAGAAGCAGAGGGCACTGAGCAATCCCCTACGCGCAAGAGAGAGAGAGAGAGAGAGAGAGAGAGAGAGAGAGAGAGAGAGAGAGCGCCACTCCCCTCCTCTCTCCAGGCACCCCACAGCAGCCCTCAGGCTACCTCTGGCCACCTGGGAGTTTATCCCCTGCAAAGGGCCATGGCCAGCACCCACACAAACCACACTGTCCACCCTAGAGACTCCAGCACCCGCTGTCTCGTCCTGTCGCCCACGTCCTCCTTGGTCTCTTGTTGGTGCCCACTTGCCCTTCTGGCCCACTCTGCAGGACAGTGTCCTCAGTGACCACTTCAGATCCCAGGGCTGTGTACCGGCCTGCAGATCCACGGCTCTCCCCGCGCCCCGCCCCCACTTAGTCCTTCTCTGCTGGGGGCGGGGGCTAGCTGCACTGCACTGGACAGGGGACGGGGACTCTGGGGGCGCTCCTCTTCACTGCTAAGCTTCTGCCCCCTCAAGAAACTCCTGGAAACGCACAGGCCACGCCTGTGCCATTCCGGGTGTCCTTTAAACTCCCTGAGCCTCTGTTCCCTCCTGAGCAGGTGGGGATTCGATGAGTCCCAGGATTCGATGAGTCCCTGGGTATTTTATTAAAATGCTCTGCCCTGGCCTCACACTCAGAGCACTGCACCCCACCCCACCCCCAAAACTAAAGCTCTCACTAACCACAGCCTGCATCCAGGCATGAAACTGCCCACATCTGGGCGGCGAGAAGAGCTTACGTTACTCTAGCTAGGTTCTTGCCTTTTCTGAATGAACAAGAGAAATCGACTTGCCGCAGTCAATACTCAGATTTACAAGCTGAGAGCTACATGTTAAACAAAGGCCCCTCCAGTCCTGATTACCCCCAGCCGCATCCATCAGAGCCCCCTGGGGCCTCAGAATCGAGAGATGAGCCAAGTGCCGTATGGTTCCATCACTGTAGGAGGAACTGAGAACTCTGGCAGGGCCAGGGCGTCTATAGATGGCCGGATGGAAGAAAGACACTCTTCCATCACGGGTGCTCAACAAACGTCCCCAGCAGATACATGGGGGGGGGGGGGGGGTGACATCCATCCCCTGAGAGGACAGCTCTGCATTGGGGCCCCGGCCAAGGATCAGACACAGGCTCTCTGGATGAAAGGCCCTGACACTTGCCTACCTAGGGAGACAGTGGGGTGGGGGCGCGCCGTGAAGGGAAAGGGGGAGGTGGCCAGGTAGAGAAAGGGGTCAGAGATGCACGGTGGGAGGTGGGGAGGCTGAGCAGCCCGGGAACTCTCAGGAGGGAGAGTGGGAGGGGGCGGAGGCTGGGGAGCTGCAGGAGGCCGGCTGTGCTTAATACCCTTTGGGCTTGTCTTCTTGCGAGAACTTATTTATAGCTCTGAGCAGTGGCTTTTTGCTTTCCTGATATTTTATTCTGGGTTGACGAGACACAGAAGCCTGCCGGCAGGGAAAGAGAGCAAGAGGGCTATAAATATGTTTTATTCGTTGCTGATATTTTAATGGAAAGATATTGGAAGAGATGATACTTGTAGGATTCTTGCCCACTTCTATCTCCTCTGGGTAAGTAGGTCGTTTTTTTAAGGCCATTCCTGTTAGTCATCGTACCTCTAGCACCCCTCCCTGAATGCCATTTTAGTCAGCCCCACTTCCCTCTGCTCTGGCTGACATGCCCTCGGTAGCTGCTGCAACAGAACCAAGGGGTGGGCACCACGGAGCCAGGGTGGGCACCACGGAGCCACTCTACCACCCTCCTGTTTGCACAGCTTTGTCCCCCTGCTGTTTATTCTGGTGGTGCTTCACATAATAAATAACACACGCTGTCATTCAGCTCACATGTCCATCCCCTTCCCCACAGCATCCACCATGACCAACCCTCCCTCTGCCTGAAACCCACCATTCCTCCAGCTGTTCTCCAGATCCTCCCACTCAAAGCTATTCACAGCCACGGGACATCAGCTCAGTTCGGGGAGCCGACTACACAGGGTACCGAGAGAGGGACAGTGTGATGGAAGGCACGGTCAGCTCTGGGCTCAGGGACAGTCCAACCGTCACAGACACACAGTGGTTCTTTTGGCCCCCAGCATCCAGCTCCTCCCCTGAGACCCAGTTGGGACCTGCTAACTCTTTCACAAATAGGTCATGACAAGATGAGTTATTAAACAAGTAAACCAAGCACTGTCCCCTTCAGGCAGTGATAGAGCGGAAGGACAGGGACATTCTCCAAGGTGCTGGCCTAATTTCTTGTATTAGAACAAACACTCAGACTCCATGGCGGGAAGGTAAGCAACAAGAAGTATAAATCTTTCAGGGGTGCCTGGCCAGGGTATGGGCAGGTACCCCTCACAGACCCAAGTCAGGACCCTAGACTGGCTGAGGGCACCAAAGTATTGAGAAATAGAGCAGTGCTCCATGAGGCCACCCAATCAAGATGTTAGCTCAGATATAATTGTCAGGGCAAATATAACTGGAGGTAAAAACCAATGCTAGAACACTTGTCTCACAGGTATGAGGCCCTGAATTCAATGCCCAGGACAGCAAGAAAAAGAGAAAAAAAATCAGAAGGAGGGAGAGGGGAAAGAGAGGGAGATAATGAGGTAGAGGAAGAGGGAGTGAGGGGAGGAGAGGGAGAGGGATCGAGATGGGGGGGAGGGATGGAGGGAGGTAGGGAGAAGTAGCTCTGCTGATTCCCCCAAATGTAAATGTTAGAAACCTATGCTCTTGAGTCACTAATTTTTGGCACTTTATACTCTGTATTTATTCTGAAATAAAGAAGGGTATCTGTAGAAAGACATATGATGAACTTTTACCACTGTTTCCTGGAGAAGAAGAACCAGGTTTGCAAAAACACGGGATGATGGATGCCTCACTACCGATCCCCTGTGATCACATGGACTTTGTTGAGTACATAGGTACATATCAGCCATTAAAGAAAATGACTACTTCTGTGTCTGCAGTACAGGGGGTAAGATATTTGCTTGCATTTTCCAGAAAAGTAAAATGGCAATGGAAGACCTGCCAGATATGAGAACCGTGAAGTATTGAACCTGACTGACCAGTGCAACAGAAAACAAATTACAGAAACAACTCTGGTTGCATTTAGAAATGCACAAGAAAGGTAGCATCTCAGATCACCAGGAAAAAGAGGATCAGTTCAACTTTCCTCTTGAGATAACTGGTAAACACCCAGAACAATACCAAGTTGACTCTCATCCTCCATAACATAAAGGGCTAAAATCCAAACAGATCAAGTTCATTTTTTTAAAAAGGTGAAAATTAAAGCAAGAAAAAGCAGTAGCATACACATGAGAGAACTCCTATGTGACCTTGAAGACTGTGGCTTGCCTAGCAGTGACTTAAAATCCAGCAGCTATGCATTCAAAAAGGCTTCAGATATTCCAATAATTCAGATAAAGTAGTAATCAGTTCACAATATGTTTATAAGCATGTTGGACACATTAAATACTGTACAATTATGTTTAACGTCTCTTAATAACATTGGGAAGGAGCCGGACTAATAGCACAGTAGGTAGGGTGTTTGCCTTGCACACGGCCAACCTGGGTTCGATTCCCAGCATCCTATATGGTCCCCTGAGCACTGCCAGGAGTAATTCCTAAGTGCAGAGCCAGGAGTGACCCCTGTGAATCTCCAGGTGTTTCCCAAAAAAGTAAAAAAAAAAAAACAACATTGGGGAAAAATATTCAGATAAATTGAAAAACTATATTATAATAAAAAGAAGACTTTATAAATGAGAAGAAAATGAGAGGGGCAGAGAGATAGTATGGAGGATAAGGGGCTTGCCTTGCATATGGTCAACCCTGGTTTGATCCTTGGCACCATATCTAGTCCCTTGCACACTACCATGGGTTAGTCCTAAGTAGAGAGCCAGGTAATGCCCCTGAATACCTCTGGGTGTAGCCCAAAACACCCCCTCCAAAAAAAATTTAAAAATTAGACCATCCAGATAAAAGCTGACCAATGAGATTCAAGAAAGAATCAATAGATATGCTAGAAATAAAAAGTATCTAAAACTGAAATTCAAGAGCCAGTGGCTGAGTTAGATATCAGTTAAGATATATAGTGGAGAGAATTACTAAGCAGAGCGTTACAGAAAACTACCCAGAAAAACTATCCTGGAAGAGGTCCCGAGAGGCAGAAGCATAACCAATATTAATGAATAGAATGAAATGCTAGCAGACATTGAATTGGTTCTCCACGAGGAAAGAGACACAAGAAAAACTCAAGAAATAACACCAAAAACTTTATAGCTGTGTTCCAAAAAAACGGGGGGGGGGGGGCAAGAAAGCATTATCAGCACACAAAGCCCTCACTTAGGGAATTCTGAAGCACAGACTCCAATCCAGAGGGAAGTGATCCCAGATGGAAGACTTGAGATGAAAGGCAAAGCTCTGGTCTGGGTCACCCCTCTTCCCTCACCTCACCCCAGAGAGGGGCTCTGTAATGCCGTGTGCTTCCCTCTGGCTCCAGCAACAGCAGGGCTCCGGCTGTGGCTCCTTCCTCTCCACGCGCAGACCGCAGCGGCAGTAACAAAGCTGCATTTGCCCCTTCAAAGGGAAAAGCAGCGAGGCAAAGAGAGACTCCTTGGCCACAGAGGTTTCTGGGCGGGAGGCTCGTCTTCGAGAACGCAGCGGGGCCTCTAGACACAGACCTGATACCCTAGGCAAAAGAATGAACTGATAATGATCACATGCCTCAACACAAAAACTACAAAGCTCCTAGGAAATGATGGAAGAGAAAACCCAGATGACCCCAGGTTTATGGATGGCTGTTTGAGACACACCACCAAGGCACAATTCACTGAAGAAAGAACTGATTGCACGAACTCCATTAAAATCTAAAACTTCTGCTGTGCAAAAGGCACGTAGAGAAAAAGGAGACAGGTCACACTCCTAAGGAGAAAGAATGAGGTCTTTCCTTTCCCTGATCCCAGGGATGCCGTCCAAGCTTGGGGTCCCGAGCGAACAGGAGAGTATGGGGCCATAGTTCCATGAAGGGGACCCAGGTCCCATTTTGACCCTCCTGCACAATCTTGAGAAGACTATAGAAGAATGGGATGAGGACTGGAGCAGCTATTCTCAACTGGGGAACCCCATGGGCTCCCAGGATATTTCCAGGGAATATAGGTGAAAACTGCATCAATGTGGTGCCAAAGAATGAGGGTAGGGATCCGGGGCAGGGGGCACAAGGAAGGAATCAAGGTCGGGCACCGTCAGAAATAGACTGAGAAACACTGGAGGAGATTGGGAGCTTGGTGTCTGAGCCCCAGAGAAGGTTCTTGTGCACCCCAAAGATTTCCACAGCTGGGCTGCCACGTCCACATGGTGGGTGGGAGGCACTGGGGAAGTCATCCCCGCTGATATCCCCCCTCTCCAGCCTCAGCCTCAAGGCCTGAGGTCTGGCCCACCAGGGTCTACTAGCCAGCTGGTGCCTTGACCCACGTCATCGGGGAAATGACAAAGGCTCATCGAGCTAAACATCTTCTCTTCCAGTGACCGTGGGAGACTTCCACAGTCCCCCTGGGAGGGTGCAGAAAGCCTCATGTACGGTTATGGAGAGTGACAACCTTCCATGACTGGCATCAATGAAGAACAGATATAAAACAAGTAATGAGACCAGCCCGCGCCCCTTTCGTGCATGTACGTATACACAAAAAAGGCAGGCTGTCATCTATTTGGCTAGCATCTGTCATCTCTGCCCCTGAAACTGTAAGTAAGTTTTCACTTCTTAAATTTTTTGAGCACAAATTCCTTGCTAACCAGAAGAGAGAATATGAATCTGCACGTGCCAGGTACAGCACACACCAGAGTTTCAACTTGGGTGTTTCTCTCTTTTGTTTTAATGGAGCCCACACCCAGTGAGCCGGGGAGGCAGGGGGTCGGGGAGAGGCTGGGGTGAGGCCTGGTCGTGTCCACTGGGGAGGCTCCCGGTACTATGTCCAGGACTGCACTTAGGGCCTTCCACATTCTAGCCTTGTTACTCGACCATTTGAACTATCTCCTCAGCTCCTAGCTGGGAAAAAAAAAAAAAAAAAGCTTCCAACTTTTTCTAACTGCAATCCTCTGGTTTCTCAAAATTCTCGCCACCCCCACCACCCTTCCTGTGTTTGCATGTGTTTGAAGGAAAAGGATATGGTAGAAGGTATGTTAGGAAGGTAGGCTGGAGGGAGGGCTGAGCAGCAAAGCCAGCAAAAGTGCCCACACAGGTGATTTCAAGTGCTCCCTGGCCTTGGAGGGCCGGTGTGATCACAGTCAAGCTGGGGACGCAGGGCCCCGGGGCCTCAGAGCACTCAGGACCCCAGGTGGACCCTTCATTTCTTTCTGCTCTGTTTTCAGGCATGCACGTCCCCACAGGGAGCACTCGGCTGTCCTGGGCAGGACTGTGGAGCAGAAGCCTGGTACGTGACTGAGCCGGCCACAGGCTCTGCCTATCTCGGTCCTCCAGACCCTGCGGGCCCTTCTCCTCCCATGTCAGAAATGTCAAGTATGATGACTATTTGGGAAATGAGTTTCAGCACAGCAGGACTCTCTCCGGCACTTACAGGAGGGGGGGGTTGGTGACAGAAAGTGGCCCAGTGACTAACAACAAAAGGACGCACACTTCTGAAGCAACTGAGGGGTCAGATACCAAATAAGACAAAACCCAAGTTGAGGATAATTGTCTTGTGAGCCAAACCCAGACAGCCAAGGGTCATTTTAACAGCCATACCTTTTCCTTGGCATTTTATTGAGTAAATGTGAGGTCTAAGAGCCTGGCCCAAGCCCCTCTGTTGAGCGGCCATGAGATCCCCTGCAGGGCCCTGCTAGGAGCAAGACGTCAGCAGGTTAGCAAAAGGCCACCAGGCAGTTTCCAACAGGGTGCAAGCCGTGAGGGCACAGACCTGCTGGGCCCCTCAGAAGAAAGGAGATGGAAGGCCGAGCTCCTAAACATGAACAGAAGCAGGGCAGGGCTTGGGAGGGAGGAAAGAAGACAATCGGCAGAGGCAATTCAGAGGTTTGTAGAGAAGATCCAAAGATGAGAAGGAAACAAATGCACATCGCCATGACCTTATCGGGCAGCGGGATTTGACACGGGGCAGAGAACATGTCTCCAGGCCAGCGGGCCTCCTTCCATGCCACCACATGCAACGTCACCTGGAGTCCCGCTCTGCAGTCTTCCCACCTTCTCCCCAGTCAGAAACCCTCTGAGAGAGGGTCTCAGGAGGTCAAGGAGGCAGAGCGTGGCACATGACCAGGCTAGAGCATGAATGGGTTTTCTAAACCCCCACCCCGGAAAGAGAGGTGCCATGCACAGACATCTCTGTGGGCTTGGAGACTCGGGGCCGGCCTGTTCTCTCAGGAGCCGAGTGAAAAGATTCAGATTCCTCTTCCCTCCTGGGTTCGCTTCCCCGGAAGCTGCTCTTGGCTTCTGAAACGCGGGCACTACCTTGGGCCTGGTGGCCAGGAGGCCCTCCCCAAGTCAGGGCCCAGGGTGCTCAGCTCAGCTGGTCGGGGACGGCTCCCACACCCCCGCCTCAGGAAGACCCAGGCGTCCTAGTCAACTGGCCAAGCTTTACGCCGGACGCCACAGCAAACCAGAGCCACGTTCATCCTTTCTCGCGGCTTTCGGTTCTGTCTCACTACCCAGCTCCCCTCACACTGCCGCTGCTCCTGGCCCAGTCCACACATGTCCCTCACACAGTGCCATGTCCCACGCTTGCAGGATGTGAGCCTCCACGGCCCTTCGTGAAAAGTGGGGGAACCTGGAGAGATCCCCTTTCCCGCCCCTTGGAGACCCATGGCAACACTAGTATGTTAAAGGTTCTGAAAAATCCTTCCATAAAAAAGCGTTACACACTTCTCAGAGGCTCCTAAGCTCAAATAAATTTCTTTGGGGACTGGGAAGAGAGAACTGCGGGGAGGGCATTTGCCTTGCACATAGCCAACCGGAGTCTGATCTCCAGCACCCCATATGGTCCCCCAAGCATTGCCAGAAGTGATCCCTGAGTGCAGGGCCGGGAGTAAGCCCTGAGTACTGCCAGGTGTGGCCCAAAAAGCAAAATAAATCCAAATGCAGTGAGTGCTCCCTGGAAATCTACTGTCTTTAAGCAAATGAACAGAAAGCATTCCCCAATTTGTGCCCAAGGCCCAATCTGCTCCCCAGATTGTTCCAGTGTCCCTTTGGGGGGAGGGGCGCTTCGAGAAACACTGTCCCATAGCACTGTTACACTGAGAGAACAGATGTAACATCGACACCAGACGTCAACTTTCAGTTCAGTTCCGACCCCATCAGGCAAAGAGGAAACAAGTGGCCGCAGTCGTGACTGAGCACACCAACGGCTCAGGATGTTGAACACCACCATCTGGAGCGGCTATTGCACAACAGCTGCACACACAGGCCGAGGATGCAGCTCAGATTCACCTCACTGGACCTCTGCTGGCATGACCTGAAGATCCACACTGATCTTGGGCTGGGGATACGGCTCCGTGGTAGATCATGTGCCTGGCATGTGCGAGGCCCTGGGCTTGATCCCCAGTATATATGTATACTTTTTTTTTTTTGAAGGCTTATAGGAAGGGGAAGGAGGGAGAGCAAAGGGAGAGAGAATAAGGTGTTCAAGGGAGAATGTGGGCTTCACCATAGGCAGAGAGAGCCCCAGTACACACATGTGCTCAGGCAACACATCTGGCAACACATGTGCCCAGCCATATAGGCACAAGCAGCACATGGGTTCAGGCAGCATATGTGCAATATATACTTATTTATTCTGCCAACGTCAAGTCATTGTGGCAGGTGCCAGAGAGGAAGGATTAGCTTTCAGCTACCACTTTTTTCTTTTAAGTGGGGGTGAGCGCCGGGGAGGGGCGGGCAACCAATATGCTCAGGGCTTACTCCTGGCTCTCTGCTCAGAATCACTCCCAGGGCTCAGATGGCCATGTGTGATGTGTGGTATCAGGTTGGTTGAACCTGGGCAGGCTGCATGCAAGGCAAGAGCCCTACCCCCTGCACAATCTCTCCGACCCTTGAGCTTCTACTGGGTCCTTGTGCTACACTAGCCAGACCATCTCCTCTGCATTTTGTGCTCAGCACCACTCCTCCCTGGCATGAGGGGTGTGGTGCAGAGCTGAGGTCTCCGCCCCTCCAGAACAGAGCCATGGACTTTGGCCCCATGAGCACCATGCTCAGATTCAGACAAGGCTAATGGACAGGTTTTCTCTGCGGCACCAAGAGCAGTTGTGTCATGGGGCAATAGGCTTCCTCCAGCCTGTGGCGCTGAAAACTGAACAAAGAAAACTGTGGAAGAAAATGAAGCTGACCTACAGAGTCTAGTGACCATCTAGATACCTGTGACAGGGATGCTGTGGTACTTGGGACCCGGGAAGCAGAAATGGGTTAGCTCTGACCAGCAGGGCAGCTCCCCATGACACCCAAACCCCTCTGTGGGAGGTGGAACAGAGACTGCTGCCCCTTTAGCTGGAAGGACACCAGAGCCCGGAACTGAGGGGGTCTCTCCAGGCTCTGGGGCTCCAGGCCTCCTACAAGAACGAGGCTGTTCTGTGTTTCCTGTCTCATTCTGTCTCCCCAGCTCTCCTGCTGGTACTCACATTAGACATGGCCCTCCTGGAGGCATCACACAATTTCTGCACCTGTTTCCTCATCTGTATCTTGAGAATCTGGAATAGCTCGTGTTCCCGGGCATGCTGCCTGTAAGCGTCTCAGATAAGCAGAGGGACAAAAGTTCTAGAGCAGGCACAGACTCGTTCCAGTACTGCGACAACTTCTCAGGCACAGCGGCTTCCCACAGAGCAGGAAGATACTTATTCTCCTCCTGGGGGAGCTCTCAGTCTCCTTGAGAGACCTGGACAAGGAAGGAGCAGCCCAGCACTTCAGCTGTCTGGTTGTCCACCTTGAAAGAGTCACCTTGTCTAGCTAAGTCTCCCCTCTCTAGCTGTAGGAGAGGTCACTGTCACTGTCACTGTCATCCCGTTGCTCATCGATTTGCTCGAGCTGGCACCAGTAATGTCTCCACTGTGAGACTTGTTGTTACCGTTTTTGGCATGTCAAATACGCCACGGGTAAGCTTGCCAGGCTCTGCCATGCAGGCAGGATACTCTCGGTAGCTTGCTGGGCTCTCTGAGAGGGGCGGAGGAATCGAACCCAGGTCGGCCGCGTGCAAGGTAAACTCCCTACCCACTGTGCTATCGCTCCAGCCAAGATAGTAGGAGAGGTGGCTACAAAAATTAAGGGTGTCCATCCTGTCACCAGCTTGATCATGTGTGAAGCACTAAATGGGAAAAACCTTACAACAGGGTAGAGGGATCTGGGTTCCTCCTCGGCCTGTGTTGATCCTCGGGGGCCCTAAGGAAGTCCTTTTATGCTCTGAGGCTGGGCTCATCGCTGAAAATGGAGAGGAAGGCCTGACCAGCTGGTGTCCCACAATGGCTAGGCAGTTACCCATCAGAGTCTAACCATGAAAAGGTCCAGTGTCCCTCTGCAGAAAGAGCTTGTTTCAAAGCAAGCAGGTCGAGTCCCGGGCAGGGCCAGCTCAGTGTCAACAAGGAAGGAAATGGGCAGAAGAATCAGCTTGTAGGACAAATCTGGGACCATCTGAGCACCAAAGTGAGTAATGACATGGTAGTGCATAACTCATTACATTTGAAAGATATAAATAAGTAAACCAAAACCAATAGTATGGAAGAGAAGAAAAGGGAGTCGGGGAGTTGGACAAGGAAAGTTCCTCTTGACAGAAGAATACTAGTTCATGAGTGTTAGAACAAACGACCAAGACAGAGAAGTAGCTGTTTTATAAAGTACCTTAGCAGCCACAGACCAAGAAAGATCTCCAAGGGTGCTGCTGACACGGAGGGAGAGGGTGTGTGGTGGGGAAGTCCAGCTGAACACCTTCACCAAGGACTGACCTTGCATCACCAGGGACAGGCTAGCCTCGCTGACCCTCTGTCACAACTTCTAATCCCAAACACTAGGTCCACCCAGAAGGAGAGACCATGCAAGATCATTGGCCCGGGCACTTCTGAAACACCTGTGCCACCAAAGGCTTGGGGAAAGGCAGAGAGCTGCTTTGATTAAATCAAAGAGGAAAGCATGGTCCTGAAACGGATCCTGGATTGGGAAAGAAAAGTAAGCACAGGTGTACAGCACATTACCTGAACACTAGGGGACACTCACAGTGGACTGGATAAGGTGTAACAACCAAAATATAAACACGCAAACCCACACACATATGCAGACCCAAACAGGGTGGACAAAGCAAAGGGGACAAAATAGCCATCCACTCCCCATGAGTCTCAGTGCAACTGTTCACTGGCCACCCGAAAAGGCCCAGCAAACCCCAACAGAGCTGTGTGGAAAGGCTCTGTCTGAGACCGCAGAGTCCATGGTTGACTCGGGCACTCACCTGTCAGGTATTCCAGGACAGCAGCCATGTACACAGGGGCCCCCACTCCGATCCTGTACTTGGGGTGGCCTTTCTTGATGTACCGCAGCATCCGCCCCACAGGGAAGATGACTCCCGCCTTGGCGGACCGGGAGGTTTTGGTGGACTTCTTCTTCCCGCCCCGGCTCGACATGGCGGTGGTCCTGGGGGTGGCTCAGTAAGCACTCTGCAGAGGCAAGAGACACAGCGTCAGGCTCGCGGGTACAGCTCTCCTCCCATCAGTGCACCCCAATCTCCTGGGTGGCACAGGACCTGAGAACCCCATGCCTTCGCACTCCAAGGCAGTGTTTTGTGGCCCCTAAAAAGAAGAATGATTTGTCTCTCCATGTTTTATACCATGACATCAATTTTATGGGCCACTTCCACTTACAGGGGATCTGACCATGCCTGCTCTTAAGAGCTTTGCCTTTTGCATCACACAGTTAAAAAGAAAATGGGGTTTATTGGCTACATTCCCCAGATGCTTAATAATTGTGTCTTTATACACGAAGGCTGCGGCGAGCCTGTCTGCTGAAGCCTTCGTAGAAGGAAGCCGGGCCCAGGGTCTCTCTGACAGGACTGTGTCTACCTTTCAACACTTCACCTGGGGAGGCTAGAACGCTCCCCAGAGTTTGGGGTGCAAGTTAGAATTAGGGGCCCTCTGAGCACTGCGTTGGCTGGATGAGCTTCTTTTCAGAGCAGAGAGAAGAGTGTTTTTCTGGCCTGATCAGTCGCCAACCATAGTGCTGCTGAGTCCCCAGGAAGCCTTGGCGGGACCCTTGGTCGACCACAACTCCGACTGTATTCAGGGCATCGAACACAGGATCCCCAACGTCTCCTGGATAGGTCTCCCTTCCCGCGCCTGCTCTCCTCCCATCCTCCTGCTTCAGGTGGATCACACGGCACACTCAAACGTGAGTAGAGTCTGACTCTGGGCTAAAGGCAGGCCCCTGTAACGCCCTGTAAATCCGGGTCTGGCACCTCCATCAAGTCACCATGTGCCTCCCATGATCTGAACTCAGACATGCTTTCCCAAAAACCCCCCCTTGACCCCTTATGTCACATCTTTGCAGTGGCGGTGCCTTTTTGCCAGGTCCTCCTTGGTCCTTTCTGCATACCTTCCTCTGCACTGAGGGTCCCAGCCAGTGCCCCATTCTCTGAACTTAGGTGCACTTCCCACCCCCGTACAGTCAGAACTAAGCCTCTCCCGCCTCCCCCAGTGCAACAACCCCCTCCTCCAGGCACAGCACACACCCTGAGGTCTCACAGCATCCACCCAACACATTCAGGCACTGGCTTCAGGAGGGAGAGCTGGGAATACAGGGAGCAGGGCATACGGCAGATGTGGGGTAGAGAGATAATAAAGCAAGCCACGTTCCTTTCCAGGATAGGGGGATGTCGAGCATCTCCAAAGGCCGGTGCAGGGTGCTGGAAGAGGGGATGGGATGAGTCTGGGCCTGCCCTGGGTGCCAGGCAAGCCTTTCCAAGAGGACACTGACGCTCAGGCCACATGCCCCATGAGCAGGCCTCTGGGTTACTGGCTCATTTAAGTCAGGTGTGTGGACTCCTAGACACCACAGACTTAGGAGTGCCCATTACCTTGACACCCACCCCTCTTTGAAGGACACACCTAATCCTCAGGGGCCCAGAACAGTATTTATTTCACTTGCCTGACAGATGGTCAAAAATGTCAGAGCCGAACTCCCAAGCCCTCTAGATGGGAGTGGAGGTTAACAGATCCAATAGGATTAAGTTGGCTCAAGCCCAGGTCTGTGCTGGGGAGAGGCCAAAGCCTCTTGTGACGTGAACCCCATCTTTTATCTTATCAAAAGGATACCAAGTCTTAATTGATTGCTGGGAACTATCGAGGGTTCTAATTTTTCTGGAGCAATCCATTGGCTCTGTTGCTGGTAAGAGCATCATTTTCTGACAATACCCTGCTAACAAATGTCAAGCTCCAGTGGGCAGGGGATGCTACATGTACACATCTACGTGGCTGTTTGCAGGGAGAGTCACTGGGAGGCTTCCCAGCAGTCTCTTGCTTTACTACCAAACTTGTGTCATGGTTCCATCCAAGGCCTTTGATCTAAGAGCTTTCCCCTCATTCAGCAGGACAGGTCTGATAAGTGATGACTGACCCAGCTCAGCCCCATCACCAGGCTTCCCCTGGGCCTGCCTGGCTGTGTTTTGAGCTGCGTCTGTGTTAGTTCTAAAGAGGAGCCATTAGTGTCTGAGGGATGTGGCAGGCACACATAGAAGGCCTAGACATTCTTATTCCTTAAATCTGGTGCTTCCCTCCACGCTAGCCAAGGGCTGAACGTGCTGGCAAATCAGAGTTCCCCCTGCAGTGCGCACCTGTCCGCTGGGTGCCAGGCCTCTCCGTATTCTGACTGCCCACGCAGGGCGCACTTATATGTCCCCCAGGGACTTTGACTGTATGTCTCAATCCTCACAGTGACAACATCAAGCATCAAACTACCAGACAGGCATCAACCTGAAAGCCTCAATTCCTTCCTCGTGTCACTCTCTCGAGACTCCAACGTATCTTTGGCATCTGCTTCCCCCTCACTCTGAGCCTGCCACAAACAGCCTCAGCCCAGGACCAGATGCCCCGGGCTGCCTGACTTCCTGACCCGCTGCTTTGGCCAGAGCCTCTTGGTGCTGCTTTTCCTGCCTGCCATGTTCTTGGTCCTCTCATCGACCTGCTGACCTAGCGCCCACATGCCTGCCCCCTTCTGCTGGACCCTGAGCATGAAGGGGAATGGCTCTAGGTCGCCACTCTAGGTTGCCGCTCTGCACTGTCCAATACACGTCTGTGTACCTGCCTCCCCGGGAGTCCACTCCTGCCTAGGTCCCAGGAGAGAGCTGAACATCGGGGCTCCCCTTGCTCCAAGTGCCACTGGTTGGTAGAAAAGCATCCTCACATTTCATCAAGTCAAGATCTTCTCTGATATGGCATTCCCCAATATATTTTTGTCCTCTTCCATGGAAGCAGTCCTGCATCTCCCCCCACCCCATGTTCTCATGCCACGTGTAACTATGCATTCTCAAGCTGCAGCCAGAGCCATGACGTAATTCTGACTAAGCCAGGCTCTTCCTAACATCTGGAGCATCACCTTAAAGTCAGGCCATCCCCAGATAATCCCACGGTTATCTGCATTCTGCTCACACTAGAGGTGAGAGCACCCACGTGGTGAGCAGACTGTGAGGTTACTAGTTATTGGGTATGGCCAACACAATCCTGAGAACCAAAGTCAGATCTGGTCTAAACCGAGTCATCGCTCTGCCTCTTACTGCCCCTTGTCCATGGGTTGATTTTCTCTCTCAAAAGGAGATGATGACCCACGGGCCCTCAGACTAGAAGCGTGTGTCTATGGGGCCCGCCCTTCACTGAGCTCTCTGCACAGCTCACACATGAGGACGTGATGTATCGGAGGCATCTTCAGGAACTGATCTTGGATATTTGTAGGGCAACACAAGTTGCTGCACAGACAGGCCTCCACAGCTTCCTTCTCGCTTATGACAAGCCGGAAGCGGGTTTCCATGATAGGCCGATCCATGGATCCAGACTCTTCCCATCTCTCAAAGCCCAATCCCCAGGATCACTGCAGAAGGGAAGGGGCCCTATGGAAGAGCACACGGAGGCTTCCGGGGCTGGCCTGGAGGCAGGCACACCAACCCTGATCATGCTACAGACCAGGCCGCATCAAGCTGCAAGAAAAGCAGGGAACGTCCCCTAGCTTCCACCCCCACCCCTCAAAAAAGAAACCCACCATCTCTCCTGCAATAAACCAACGTGAAAGCTGACTCTGAAGCCGGGGCTGAGTGACCAGTCCAAACCTGCTGGACGCTCTCTGACACGTGTCCTGTACCCCACCCCTCCTGGAAGACAAGACAATCCTACATCATAGAAAAGGGATCTGGCTTTACTCACAGGAGTGAAAGAAAGCTACGCTCTTGTCAAACTGACAAAGCAGTGTCCTTCCCTCCTGGACTCACTGTCCATGAGGGGCCTGGCCAGACAGTAGAAGCCCTCGCCCCTGGAGGAGCCGCCACGCTCTGAAGCCAGTGACGGTCCCAGCTTCCTTTACATGAGGTCGCTGTCCTCTGTGACAGTTCTCAGCACAGGAAGCGAAGAGTCTGTGGTGGATCCCGCAGGGATCCCTGTGGTCTTTATCGCTGCCGCTCCTTCAACTATAAATCAAGCACAACAGACATGCTGGCAGAAACTAGCAGCTCACCCCTGGGCATGCGGTTAGACGATGTTGGACAGGGGCTGCAGAAAGCAATGAGCCAGGCTTGCCTGAGAAGCCAAGTATCCAAGCACAGGCCCCCGAGGAATGGAAGGAAGACTGAGGCAGCATCTTCCCACAGGAATGAGAGAGGTCCCGTGAAGGAGACAGACGTAAAAACAACAAGCCCTCTACCACTCAGAGGGGCAGAGGGCCAGCCTACCCACCTACCCACAACTCTACACCTCCCCCAGAAAACACCTCTCCGGGCTCCTCACTGCATCACACACCACCTTCCTCCACTCCCACAGCCACCGTCTGGCACCTGACACTGGCTCAGCCTGGAAGACAAGCTCAGACATCTGGGGCAAGGCGACCAAGCTGTCCCAGAGCCTTCTCTGTTGATGCAGACCTCCCGGGCACTCCCTTCTCTGGTTCTTCTGTGGCTGTCTGTGCCCACAGCCATCGTCTCACACAGGACAGCCCCATGGCAGACTCAGCCCCCACTCACCGCCAATCCATCTTTTGCTAATCCCAGCAACCAGGACTCCGCCAGGTCCAATTGCTCCCACTTCCTCAGTAGACAATCCTGCTATGGTCCCTAGCCCAGCTAAATAATCCCTCCGAATGACCCCCTCGCTTCCCCGCCATTCTTTCCCTCCTTCCTCAGCATTCGTGAAACACTCTGCAGATGCATTTTCTGGCCTGACTACTACGCTAGCGCCTGCTGCTAGGAACACCCAATGCCAGCCACCCTGGGCAGCATTCGCAGTAGTGGCATCTACCCACGTGCTTCTCCATCATGATGAACACACCTGTGGGATATGCTCGCCTCTGCATCTCCAAGACCCCATGATCCTACTGACCCCTGCTAGGTTCACAAATGCTGGCTGGTTGGCAGCTTATCAGTTGAACTTTACAGCAAGAGGGGTTCTCTTGACAAAAGACAAACACAGAATTTCAAAGGCCACAGGGCTCTGAGATGTGGCAGGAACAAGCAGGAAAGGGAATTCTCTGGAGCCATGAATATGCACCACACAGACAAATCTCCGTGGGAGCCCCAGACCTTCAAAACGCAGGAGGCCTGTGGAGTCATCTTGGGGATTTCTAAAAAGGGAACACTCCAACTGCCTGGTCATGGAAGGGGAGCCATACAGAGGACTTAAGGCTCCTTGACAAGTCCATGGCTCCAGTGACCTCTCCTCTTGTCACAAAATAGGCTCAGTAACACAGACAACAGGAAACTATTGCCAATCTGCAGGAGACAGGCCCCGTTAAAGCATGGGGAAACAGATCATCACAGCACTCATGAACCCACCGGAAGAGTCACTGTGAAGTTTGTATTTTATTATCTCCGCAACGAACATGTGCATATTGATCCTAAACGAAATATTGATTAGAACTGCTGGGGAGCTGCTTGTCAGCTGCCCTATCCCCAGTTGAGGGAGGAACCAGCTACCAACACATGTGTCACTGTGGTGGGCAGACAGCCCCATGCATTCCCTATAGCTGGATAAATGCCCACATGTCCAGACGCATTTGTCACCTTCCCATCAACTTCAATCAGGAAGGCAACTGAGACCCTTAATTCGAAAGCCCAGGACACTAATCCTGTTTTCAGTGTTCGCACTCGTTTACTTCTATCACACCAAGTGATTAACGGTATCATTGCTGTCATGTCCCCAGAGGCAGGTGGATATACTCCACAGCTCTCTCACAGAGCTGGGGGTTCACAAGCTGCACTCTAATTGGCTCAGAACGAAGAACCTGCTCTCACACTCAAGCCAATCAGGAAAAACAGCTCTCTCCATTCATAAAACACTCCATCACAGGGTGAGCTAGATGAAGAAAGAAGCTTCAGCGTGCCTCTGTGAGCCAAGGGACTGCAGAAAAGGAGAGAAGGATAACTGTGTCGACAGCAAATAACTCCTCAACTGCATGTTTTGTTTCAGCAGACACAACTACCTTGTGTGTTAGGTTTTAGTGCTGGGGTAAGACGCAAACAACAAGTGCGATTCACCATGAAACAATCTGCAGGCAGCCAACCGGGATTGAACCATCCCCTCTGGAATGCACCATGTTGCACGCTCCAGAGTTGCATTCAATTTTAATTGTCTGCTCTACGGGAAGAAAGAAAACCTGACTTCACACTGTCTCTCCTTTGAGACAGCGTCATACTCTTAAGATAACCACTCTAGTGGAAGGCCATCAGAGGAAGAGCTTGAGCACAAGCTTCATTAGGGCAGGGCACTGGCGTGGCACTCAGCATTTGTTGAAACCTTAAAAGCTCCCTGTAGGAATAAAGAACATCTGACATTATCTCTCTTCTGTGCAGGGTCCTTGATAACACCCTACTGCTCTGCAGATGAGGTCTATGTCCTTTGGTGCAGTCTTTTTGTTTTATATTTTGGTTTGGGGGCCTGGCTCTGCATTCAAGGATCACTCCTATTGGTACTCAAAGAGACCATATGGGATGCTGAGGTCTGCCGAGTGCAAGGCAAGCATCCTACCTGCTGTACAGTCCTGACTTGGTTCGTCTGTAATCAGGATCCTTTGATTGGCCCCTTTGGCCCACCAGTTTTATCTGACTCCCCACTTGCATCAGCCATTCCGAGAAAACGCCAGTCCTCCATTCTGAACTCTGCTCTCATTGTTTGAGTAAGACTCTGCATATGGGGCTTGGTTCCCCAGGCTTCTAACACGTGTCTCCTCCTGCTCTCCTTCCCCCAGCCAACTTCTACATGTCCTTCGTGTTCCTCATCAGAGCTCACTCCTGACTAGTTCCCATGCTGGGAGCACGACACTAGCCATCAGGCCTGTGTCCCCCTCCTCAGGACTCTCCTGGTCAAGGCTGTGCCCCCAGCGACTCACCATGACTGGTTCTCAGGAAATATTTGCTGAACGGCTACACCTCACCTGGCAGGCTTGATCCAAGCAAACAAGCTATACAACTCTTTGGAATGCAGGGTTGACCCACTTGAGATCATTCATAAGGGTTTAGGTGGGGCTCAGGGTACTTCTAAACCCACAGAACATGAAGGGGGACCCCACAGGAGAGCCTCCACTCTACCCTGCCATTTTCCAACCTATTAAATTGGGGGGGGGGGGGCTTTAGAAAAAAACAACATAAGTATATATCTGATAAGTGTACCACACAGTCTTGCTGGTATTTGTCAACTTGGGCTTTTCAGTTTATGCTTTTTGTTTATTTAGAAGTGGCTTTAGGCTATGTCAGCCCTGAAGAGATATCAGTGCTGGGACCCAGATGCAGGAACTCCAAGCCTGCCTAGCTCTGTGGTCTTCAGAACCAGAATAAATGGCAGTGAGAAGTGATCCCTCACTGCCTCGCCCAGCCCATTCAGTAAAGACCAAAGCAGAGGCACCAAGTTGTGGACCAGAAGGCTGTTTGTA
The DNA here is from genome assembly GCF_027595985.1 of Sorex araneus. NCBI lineage: Eukaryota > Metazoa > Chordata > Mammalia > Eulipotyphla > Soricidae > Sorex > Sorex araneus. The sequence continues at coordinate 25,654,695 of NC_073307.1, read as the reverse complement.
ATGTTGGAGACAACTAAATGTTTAGTATGAGGTGAGTCCCCCCCCCTTCTTTATCCTGAGGGCCCGGCCTCAACTTCCAATCTCCCTGAACCCCCTTTCCTGCTCCTTCATGCATTAACAATAACAACCATTTAAAAAAAAAAAAGAAAAAGAAAACCTGGAGAGATTTCCCACGCTCCCAAGACTGGAGGTTGGGGTGGAATTAAAGCCTTGAGGATTGTTTTTGTTATTGTCTGGTGGAGAGGGGAGGCATGGCTTTTAAAAGCAAGACATCCTTATCAGGGAGCATCTTGCACAGAACTGAGATGACTACCAACTTTGGTTAGTTGCACGCAGTGTTCATTCCATTTGTAGCAGGAGGTGTCCACTGCAGAGTTGCCAATCTCTCTCAGAGCAGACTAACGCCCCTGAGATGGCCTGTGGTAGGTGGGAGTCTCAACTCCAAAGCAGTTCACAATCCCCCCCCCCCAGTCTCTACCCACACCCGCCCCCCCTTGACTGGAGCTCCGGAGCCTTGGAACAAAGCACTCCCCTGGCCACAACCCCTTTTAATGGTAAAACCTCAAACCACAAAGGTGGAAGAAAACGAGAAGCTAACAAGGAATCCCGTTCTTTAATTGTCTATTCTCATGCGCTGTTTATTGGATCATTAAAATTTTAAAAGGACTTGCATGGTAATTGTAATCCTTGAAATCAAGGTTCGGGGGCGGGCGCGTTCTACAGAAAATTTCACTTTCTAATTCAGAAAATAGGCTTCTGAACATCTTGGCCTGAATCAAGAACCTTCCGACCCATCCGCTGACACCATCCCGCCCCGGTGGTCCCCGCAGGCGCGCACACCTGTTGTCAGGTGACCAGGCCAGCAGCGTCCAGCGCGCTCACCTTCTCCTCCTCGCCACAAGGCCCCTTCACGCCACCCCCCACCCCACCACCCCGTGAGCCTCCTCCTCCACCCCGACCCCCCACCACGGGCCAGCTCCATCCTGGGATTCCGCAGCCTTCCGGAGTTACCTTCAAAAAAAAAAAAAAAAAAAACTCCCAACCACAAAGAAAACAAAAGGCGGCCCGGGAGCCCGGCGACAGCGGCCGGGGATCCCGTGGCCGGTTCTCTGGCCCATCCCTGGCCATCCCCGCCCCGCGTCCGCCTGGCTCCGTTCCCGCCGCGCAGCCCCCCACCCCCCACCCGCACACCCGGCCTCCAGGCCGACCCCGAGCCCACGCCGGCGCCGCGGCCCCCGGCCCCCGGCCCCACGCATTGTGCCCGCGAGGCCCCTCGCGGGCGCCTCACCAAGTCCAACTCCGCGCACCGCCACCCGCGGGCGCGCAGGCCCCGGCCGCCGGCCAGCACCGCGGCGCCTCCTCGGGGCCTCCTCCGGGGCCTCGGGCCCGGCCGGCCGCTGCGGGCAGGGTCGCCCGGGGGAGGCGGGCGGGGCGGGCGCCACTGTCTCCCCACAAAAGCGCCCCGGCGCGGGCCGCGGGACGCGGCCGCGGGAGAAGTTGGTTTCCGGGTTCGCGCTCCGAACAAAACCAGGGAATAGCGCGCGGCACGGCCCGGGCCCGGGAGCGCGTCCGGTGCCCGCGAGGCCCCGACCTGGGCCGCGGGAACCGCCGCGCGCCGCCCGCCGCGCGCCAGGCCCGGCCGCTCCCCGGCGGCTCCCGCGGCCCCGGCGCGCGCGGCGGCGAGGGGGGCCCCGCGCGGCACTTACGGGGCAGCTCGGCGGCGGCGGCAGCAGCACGGGGTCCGGCCGGAGTGCCCTGGGGTCCGCTCGCGCCTTTTCTCTCCGCGCTCGTCGCCGGCCCGCCCGCGCGCCCGCCTTCTCGTCGCTTCCCGCCCGCGCGTCCCGCGCTCGCCCCCTCCGCCCGGCGCCGCTGCCGAGTGAACTGGAACCAGTCGCCGCGGCCCCGGGATTCCCACAATGCACAGCGCGCCGCTCGTCACATCCCATCCCGGCCCCGCGCGTCCGGACACCCCGCCCGCGCCACCCGGCCGCCCCGGCCTTGACCCCGACTCCGCGGAGTGGCGCGCGCGGGGACCCTCGGCACTCGGGGAGCACCCGTTCCCCTGCCGCATCGGGGCCCTGGAGGCTGGCTCGCGGCGCCCTTGGGCATCCCGCCCAGACGTAGGGTCTGGCCCCAAATGTGGGGTGCGCCCGGAGCCAAATTCTTAGAAAGGGATTCCCCCTACACACACACACACACACACACACACACACACACACACACACACACACACACACAGAGACGCACACACACGCACACACGCCCCTCTGACACGCGTCTCCCGCGCGAGCCCCACTCTATGTCTTGAGCGACACTTACTGAGCGCCCACTGTGTGCGTGGTCCTGAGCGTGACTACCGCCAACTCATCTCTGCGAACCTTATCCCGGGAGGCACCATAGCTGTTACCTGCACGCACTCCTCCCTTCCCAACCCAGGCAAACCTGCCATGCACCTCCGAACCCCCCACTGTTTAAAATACAATTTTCCACCAAACCCTGCTCTGCCCTATGACTCACTACTACACGGGCCAGTTGCTTTGCGCATTGGAAGCATGCTAGTTTGTTACTTCGATTCAACAAGCATTCGCTATTGGATCCAAGTTGGAATTTCTTGATATAAATAGTGGTGGTTTCTATCATACACGCGCTGTAAACTGCAGTCTGGCAGAAAGAGGAGTCACTGCAAAGCTTATCTGCATTTCCAAAGTGATTTCCGCACCTCGGGTCTCTTGAAACCTGGACCCTAAAATAGGGACCTTCTCTCTCCTGCCCCACCCTTCCTCCGAGGTGTGGAGCTTGAAAACACAAAGGTAGCTAGCCAAACTGGAGCAAATTTGGATAACAATACACTCCCCGCAGGGTTGTGGTGATGCTTAAAGTCCCACTGCTGGGCGGGAGTGGAGATCAAAGACCCCTCCCAGCCTTCAGGCTGCGGAGGCCACTGCCTCCCCTCCCCCTTGATCCCCTTACAGTACTTTTTCAAAAGTTGCAATACAGAGTTTTGGTGTTTTTTTTTTTAAGTTGCATATATTCAGTCATTCCATTGAGAGCGGAGGTCAGACAGTGCCACTAAGGATGAGTTAATGAGAAAAAAACAAAGCACAAATCCCTGCCTTCCTGAAGTTTTCACTGTAGGTGAACAAAAGAAATCGCAAGCACTGCAGCACTGTCTTCCTGTTGTTCATCAATTTGCTCAAGCAGGCACTAGTAATGGCTCCATTGTGAGACTTGTTGTAACTGTTTTGGGCATATCGAATACGCCATACGCCATGTGTAGCTTATCGGGTTCTGACGTGCGGGTGAGATACTCTCAGTAGCTTGCTGGGCTCTCAGAGAGGGACAGAGGAATTGAACCTGGGTTGGCCGCGTGCAAGACAAATGCCCTACCTGATGTGCTATGGTTCCAGTCCCATGCTATGACTCCAATCAGGTGTAAGCCCTGAGAGAGAGAGAGAGAGAGAGAGAGAGAGAGAGAGAGAGAGAGAGAGAGAGAGAGAGAGAGAGAGAGTAAACGGGGAATCCGCCTATGGAGGAGAATGGGGGGGGGGGGTGGGAGAGGGATACCGGGAACATGGGTGGTGGAGAATGGGCACTGGTGGAGGGATACTCGATCATTATATGACTGAAACGTAAACATGAAAGTTTGTAAGTCTGTAACTGTATCTCACAGTGATTCACTGTGACTGTCACTGTCATCCCGTTGCTCATCGATTTGTCTCCATTGTGAGATTTGTTGTTACTGTTTTTGGCATATCAAATATGCCATGGGTAGCTTGCCAGGCTCTGCCGTGTGGGTGAGATACTCTTGGTAGCTTGCCGGGTTCTCCAGAGGAACAGAGGAATCAAACCCTGGTCAGACGCGTGAAAGGCAAACGCCATACCCACTGTGCTATAAAGTACTTACTTTATAAATATGTTTACACAAATATCACCATCATCATCATCATCCCGTTGATCGTCGAATTTCTCAAACAGTTTCAGTAACGTCTTCATTTGTCCTAGCCCTGAGATTTTAGAAGCCTCTCTTCACTCATTCTTTCCAATGGTGCCTCATTGGAGGCTCTTTCAGGGTCAGGGGAATGAGACCCATGGTGATTCATTAAAATAAAATAAAAAATACATTTAAAAAATCAGGTGTAAATTCTGTGGAGAAACAGAAGGGAGGAAGAATGGTTGAGGGTGTAAGATGGGTGGTGGAAAAATCTGATAATGCTATATTCAGGGGTTACTCCTGACTGCACTCCGGAATTACTCCTGGAAGTGTTTGGGGGTGACCATGTGGGATGGCTGGGATCAAACTTGGGTCAGCTGCATGCAAGGCAATGTACGATCTACTATCTCTCTGAACCCAGGAGGTCTGACATCCAGCAGGTGACTTGAAGGAATTGGGATAATAACAAGTCATGTGAATGTTTGGAGAAAGTTCCTGCCTTAGGAACCTGCAACTGCAACTCCCCTAGGTGGAAAAGTCTCTCCCGACCTCAAAAAAATTAAAAAGTAATTATATGATATAATGTTGCTAATGTGATAGTAACAATCATGTTGCAATATATAAATGTATCAAACCAACATAGTGTGCACCTTAAACATACTCTAAGCTTTCTGTCTCTAACACCTCTCAATTTCTCAAAAAAGAATATTGATGTGGTAGAGAAATATGTGAAGGCGAAAGTAACTGGAGATGAAACTAGAGAAATGATTCTTGCGGTCCCCAAACAAAGCTTTAGCATATCTGAGGGTCCCCCCTGACCTTGTTGGGTGCTACAGAAAACGCGCAAGTTTGTTGGTTGTTGTGCTTCCCTGGGTCTCTGGGAAGACTCCTCAGTTCTGCAGAGACCAGCGACCTGGTGAGGTTTCCGTGGGGCGTAGTAAGCCAAAGATGTCTGTCATCATTTATTCATGCAACTAACAGCTGCCGAGCACCTGCTCTGACCAGGCTAGCCAGACACCTGGGAAGACACACCTTCAAGCTATGTTGTGATGCTGTTAAACCCTGGTTCCAAATATAAGCAGGGTTGGGAGACATCTCCAAGACATGAACCACATGCATTCTGTGCTCGAGGCCTCAAGTTGGATCCCCTCTCTGCCTGCCCCACTCAGTCTTGTGCCACCCATTTTAGTCCTGGAGGCAGAATCTCCCACCATACAAAGTTCTCTGAATGCTGCTGGGAGGAACCCCCAACCAGCACCTGGTGTGACTTCCCCAAAACAAGAACAAAAAATAAAACAATAACAACAACAACAAAGTTTGAGGAAGATAAGAAAGAAGGGAAGAGAGCTGGGCAGCAGGGAAGGCCAACCCTGTGGAGGGCCGAGAGGTCAGGCCCATGCAGCTCAAGGGTCCGCCAGATCCTCAGTGATGACCTCACCTAACGCAGAGGCGAATCTCCCTGCAATTAATTGTGATCTGCAACCTTAGAGTAAGTCACTCCTTTAGTTCTACTCCAGCATGTGTTTCTGACACAGTTCATTTCACTGGGGACTTGGAAGTGACCTTGTTGTCCTCTCTTCAACCCACCCCATGCCCCCTGGCTCACACATAGCCCGTCATTTTCATCCTCACCATAGACCCCGGGTCAGGCTATTTGTAAGACATGTCTGTCCCCATTTGGCAGAGATGAGATCACCACAGAATTGAGAAGTCAAGAAATCTACACAGACCTGCACCAGAGTTTAAATCCAGCTTTTTCTAGAACCTGTGCCTTCATGGTTCAGGCATGAGGCTTCTTTCTCATTAACCCCCCCCCCTTTTTTTTCTTATTTCCTCTTCCATCCATCATACCTCTCTGCCTGCCTCTCCAATTCAGAGTGAATCTTTGTGTCCCCACTCAACCAGGCACTGCAATCTGGATTCAAATTCATTCTTCCCTAAGGTTGGTGTTAGTGCCAAGCACACCCCTCCAAGCCACCCTTGAAGGCTCCCCAGAAACACTGTCCCCTAGAGCTCTGTGCCACCTCCCTGACCTCTTCCTTGGAAAACCTCCTCCCCTTCCCCACCACTCCCAATTGTGTCTGTCCCAAATTTCCGCCTTGGTGACCTGCTACCTTCCCAGAACTGCTCAGGGAATTTCACCAGCTTTTTTTTTTTCTCTCTCTCTCTCTCCAATTGCAAAATATATGCATGCTGGAGCCCGTAGCCGCTTGACACTTCCAAAGTCCACAATATTGGCAACCCAGTAGAAGCACCAAATTAGATGGGAAAGTAACAGAAGCCAACTAAACTTAAGGAACAAAAACATCAACACAGAAGGTTCAACTAACAACGAACAGCTTAGTAAGCCCTCACACAAGGACTTCATGGCCCCAAGGTGTGATATAACAATTTTCACAAATTGTCTTTGACTGAAGTATTTTTTTTGATAATTTCATTAGCCCTTTATTTGTAACAAGCAATTATTTTCTGCCTGCATAGGGAGCCCAGAGTAGGGGGAAGGTGGGAAACCAAGAACAATGGTGGAAGGAAGGCACACTTTGGGTGGGGTTGGTGTTGAAACACTGCATATCTGTAACTATATTGTGAACAACTTGGTAAAACACTTAAATACAAAAAAATTAAATAAAATCACTAATAAAATATGTACTTTTATTCTGACACAGTTCATTTCATTGGGAACTTGGAAGTGGTTAATCCTTTTTCTCCTCTCTCCAACCCCTCTTCCATTCATTTCCATCCATTTAAGATGGATGGAAAATATTTATTTTCATGCTCATCATGAAAGTTTTAGAAAATAAAAATGAACAAAACACAAAAATCACCTGCTAAGAGAACCACTGCCTCCTTCCAATCTTCATTTCTAGATATACCAATATTAGATATACAAGGGTCCCTCCAGTGGCTAGCACTCATCAGCTGCTTTAAGACTGAGTTAGTCATTTATGAACTTAATAACAGCAGGACTTGGATTGTTTGGATTCAGTACCCCTTTACTCAACTCAAAAGAACTGAAGATCATAAAGAGCTTTTGTTTATGTGAGTTATGTCCACCAATACTTGCTTATTGAAAATTAAGAATTTCTGGAGCTCTGGCGATACTGAGCAGCAACTAACACGGCTCCGGGTTGTGGGACTGGAACATATCCGAGCCGCGCGGCCGACCTTTTCTAAAAACTGAAAACATACAATCTTTTAATGGCAAACCAATTATCAAATGCTTCCTTAGTAGGGCTGTCTTCCTTGGGGGGAAACTCCAACAACAATAGTGAGTTTTGTTTTGCAATATGGAATGTAATCAAGGTAGAGAGAAAATGAAGTGAAATTCATCAGTTATACAGTTGGGGTGGGGGGCGGGGGCGGGGGGCATACTGGGGATTTTGGTGGTGGAATATGGGCACTGGTGAAGGGATGGTGTTTGATTATTGTATAACTTAGACATAAACCTGAAAACTTTGTAACTTTCCACATGGTGATATAATAAAAATTTAAAAAAAAGAAAATTAAGAATTTCTAAATATTTATTACTATATCCATTAAATAGTGTAGAACCTGAGCCTTCATGGTTCAGGCACGAGGCTTCTTTCTCATTAACCCCCCCCATTTTTTTTCTTATTTACTCTTCCATCCATCATCCCTAAAACATGTAATAAAACATAAAGCATGTACATGAGTTTTATGTTAATATAAATATTATATTATATGTGATATACTTTTGATATAATTATTTTATTTTCTAAAAACTTTAGGGTAAAAACTTGGTGTTGCTTTATTATTTTGCATACTTCTTTAATGTCTTTTATTTTTACAGTATTTGGACCACAACCAGAGCCATTGCCCAGGGGCTATTTGAGGGTAGCTCCTGACTGTGCTGAGGGATCATATGGGGTGTCAGGGTTGGAAGTGGGGTTTGCTGAATGCAAGGCAATGCGTTAACCCCTGTACTATCTCTCCAAACCCTAATGTCTTTCACTGAAAATAGCTAGATCCTTGAGTCTTCTTTTTTTTTCTGCTTTTTGGGTCACACCTGCAAAGGGGTCGCTCCTGGCTCTAAACTCAGGAATTACCTCTGGTGGTGCTCAGGGGACCATATGGGATGCTGGGAATCAAACCCAGGTCGGCCGTGTGCAAGGCAAACGCCCTACCCGATGTGGTATCTCTCCAGCCCCAAGTCTTCTGTATTCAATATATTCAATCAGTGGCTATCTGTTGTTCTATTTGAAGTGGATATTTTTAAAGTATGTATATCAGGCCAGAGCAATAATACAGCAGGAAGGGTGCTCGCACATGGCCAACACTGGTTTGATCCCCGGAACCACATATGGTCCCCTAAGCCCAGTCAGGAGAGATCCCTGAGAACAGAACCAGGAGTTAGCCCTAAGCACTGCCAGTGCAGTCCCCAAACAAGCAAAGAAACAAAAATGTATGTGTATATCTAGCCTTACACAGATAGTTGGGGGGAAATGGAGGATTTAGTAGTATTTTCATGTAATTTGAATGTCCCTTTAATACGGGAACACTGGCATATACCACCAGGGGTTCACACTTGCATGTGGCTTAATTAACATAAACATAGCCTGCATCAACATGTGAATGCTATACCAAAATTTTAAAAAACAGTTGTTTCATTAAGATTAACAGCAGTGGCTTGCTCTTCAAGTCCAAGTTCTCCCTTGAACATATATCTTCCTTACTCACCTCTATGTCCCTTTGCTAGCTTGCTCGCTTGATCTTCCTAGTTTTTGTGTTCTTTCTTGAACATTACTTCCTCTTTGTCTTTCTCTCCTCTCACATCTTTCTAAGTAAGTTTCATTTAATGAAAGCAATTTTGCTTTACACAAAAATGAAGGACTAACAACAGGGTAGAATCTAAATCCAACCAATAGACTTTTAAACTTGGAAATATTAAACTCTATATTCTATCGTATCTCTTGAATAAACCTTTTGGCCATGATTGTGTCCAAAAATACATATACTGTTCGTTGGCAAAATAATGTTTCACAGAGTGATACGGACCTCCCAATATTCTTGAAGTGAATACCTTCCATTGTAAGGGATCCAAAAATGACACTTCTTTGATATCACCACTGAAATAAGAAGATGTGTGTGTGTGTGAGTGGAGGACACATCTTGTGGTGCTCAGAGATAACTCCTGATGGGCTCAGAGGACCATATGGGGGTGCTGGGGATAAATCCAGTTTGACAGCTTGTAAGGCAATGTACTATCTCCCCGGCCTGTCAGAATACTTTTACATGCTGGAAAGCTGTCAGGCTCCAAGTGGCAGGTGGAGGGTCATATCTGCCACTGGTAACAGCTTAACAGTTCCTTTTCTTGAAGAGGAAAAGTCAAGTCAGATCTATCAACTCCATCCAGTGTGCATTGGTACTTACATGGGCCTTAGGCATCTTTGCCTTCACTGCCTTTCTTCTATATAAAAAAGTAAGAAACACTAATTAGCAATTTCAGCACAAACTTCTGAGTCTATTAACACTCTCTATTTGGTGGGGCACCATGCTCCCTACTTGAGTCTGAAGAAAAAATACTTTGTCTTTCCATCAGACCCCATTGGAAACAATTTCAAGCACAACAGTATAGGAATTAATGGGAAAATTTGTTCCATTTCTTTCTAAATCAGTTATTTTGAATAATATCTGAAATTTTTGAATAATTACTGAATAACTGAAAGATCAGTGATTTCATATAGAATAAAATCTTTTTACATATAATATTAACATGTTCGTCTTTGTACCAATGCATATCTTCTACCAGTACTATCATAAAATATCACTTTAGATCTATTTATAAGGGAAGAGACCCAGAAAGGCAAAAGTGCCCCAAACTCAGGAACATAGTCATGCAGGCTCATTGTCACTGTTTTCAGTAAAAAAGGGGTCCTGGGGCTGGGGGTGGGGACAGAAGATGGGGAGGAGTGTGGTATGGTTCATTTAGCTCCCAACTCAGTCACACAAAAGCTTCTCAGGGCAGTCACCACCATTGCTTGTCAGGCAGGCTCTGTGCAGATTTTGTTAGTCTGCAAAGCTTTTTTAAAAATGTCTCCCAGGATACCCTGCCACAGTGGCAGGGTGGGGTGGGGGGAGACGGGACTGGGGAGGGGGGGAGGGATGTTGGGTTTACTGGTGGTGGAGAATGGGCACTGGTGAAGGGATGGGTTATCGAACTTTGTATGGGGGAAACATGAGCACAAAGATGTATAGATCTGTAACTGTACCCTCACGATGACTCTCTAATTAAAAATAAACTAATAAAAAAAATAAAAAATAAATAAATAAAAAAATGTCTCCCAGGAGTGAACAGCATCCCAAACTACAAACACTTATATACTCAGAGTAGCATACCACATTGGATGGGGTGTAAAATACAAGGTAACCAATCTCAAGTAAGAAAATATTTGCACACAATATTACACCTGTTAACAACATGCTAGTAATCTCACACAATGGCTTAATGGCTCCAAAGTGAGATACTACGATCTTCACTCACTTTCTTCTAAGGAAACCTTTTTTGATCATTTTTAGTGAATTAGTCATAACAAATAATATAAAATAAAACATCTAGGGCCTGCTATCGGGACTGCAGGTGGTGGTTGCGAAAACTGGAAATAATGGTTCTGGGAAGGTGCAATGGTGGTGGGATTGGTATTGGAATATTGAATGTAACAAATCATCATGAACAACTTTATAAAATATTTTTTAAAAAAGATACGGGGTTGGGGAGGCATGCAGGGAGTGTGTCCCAGGTCCCAGAAGATGATGCAGTGGTTAGTGTGCATGCCTAAAACGTATCTTACATAGGTTTGATTCCTGGCATCACATGGTACTAGATGCAGCCCTGGAGGTTCCCAAGCACTACTGGGTATAACTCAGTAACCCTGTCCACCCCGCAGCACCACTGTTTTGGCCTGAATATCCACAGAACTGCAAGACCTAAGCATAATCTCCAACCTTGCACTGAATGACTAACCAACCACACTGAGAATCAGCAATGCAGCCCCCCAGGACCACCTCAGTACCACTCGGGAGGCCAAAAGATAAAAACAAGAAATTTGTCCTAAAGGGTCATCCCGTTGCTCATCGATTTGTTCGAGCGGGCACTAGTAATGTCTCTCATTGAGAGACTTATTGTTACTGTTTTTGGCATATCCAATACACACGGGTAGCTTGCCAGGCTCTGCCGCGCGGGCTCCATACTCTCGGTAGCTTGCTGGGCTCTCCGAGAGGGGCGGAGGAATTGAACTCTGGTCGGCCGTGTGAAAAGTGAACGCCCAACCGCTCTGCTATCGCTCCAGCCTAAAGGGTCAAGATTCAATAAGATGGATACTTTTTTACTGCTTCAGGAAGGACCCTCTCAAGAGCTCCTTCCCCTGGCCCAGCAATAATGACATGGTTATCAGTACAGCGTGTAGCTTTGCTCCTCTGTGCTCAAAACCCCACCATCTTTCTGCACTGGGGGTAACAAAGACAGGGACAGCAGAAATGCTCAATGGTGTGGCAGCATAACCACAGAGAGCTGTGACCCTGTGACTCCCAGAAGACTGTCAGTGTCCTTCAGGCTCTGTGGACCCCGTGCAGGGAAGAATTGTTCCAATTGTCTGGGTTGGTTTTGCTGATTCAACCAGATCCTGTGTTGCTGGTTTTCTTTCAGTCTCTTTCCAGCTCTAAGACCTGCAGCTTCACTGTTCCACCCTGGTACTACCTGACCAGGGAGAACAGGGTCTTAGAGGTGGAACTGCAGGGTCTAAGGTGTAGGGCCTAAAAGCTTTAACCCAGGTGACCAAATGGCCCTCCAGGGAAGATGGACAGGGAGCTAGATGGCAGCCGCCTGTGCTCCTGTGGCTCGAGCACCTCCCCACTATAGCCCAGGATCTCTGATGATCTGAGAGCCGAGTAGTGGGAACAGTCACAGTTCCCTCTGGTTATCTCAGCCCTATGTGGAAGGGTAGGGAGTGCGAAGCTAGCTGGTTCTTAAACTTTGGCAGAGGGCATGTGCTCAGGGTGCCCGTGGGCCACTCACGTTGAGCAATTCTCAATCAACTAGGCTGGTACTGGGGATTACCAAGCCAAGGAGGCACTCTGGGGCCTTCAAGGTCACACAGGGCGATGCTGGGGACACCATAAGGTGCTGCTGATCACAGCAGGGTCAGCCACATACATGAACCCTATTCCCTATACCGTTTTGATGAGCATATATCAAGGTAAGGGTGTGTGTGTGTGTGTGTGTGTGTGTGTGTGTGTGTGTGCTTATGTGCATGTGTGTACACACAGAGATCCTAGGAAATAAAGCCTCTGTAAACCTCTCCTTCTGCCCTCCCTTTTTCTCCTCATAGCAGATGTGTTTTGTGCCCAGGAACTTCCTCTCTCTGCAGGTCAGAGCCTTTGTTCCTTACTTGATTACTTCAGAGATAACTTGTCTCTGATCTGCAACTGGCGGCTACATCTGAGTCTTTCTCTTGTTTTCTTTGCCCCTCCCAGCTTTGGGAAGCAGTGGGGCCCCACTCCGGGATGAACAAGGGAATGTTTGCCCTTTGGGAGGAGTAAGGGCAGGGCAGCCTTCCAGGGAGGCATGTGGCCAGGAGGAGCTATGTTCCCTCTTTCCAGATCAACAAGAGGCATCTCTAGATTTTAATATTTTCCTGGGAGGTTAGAGTTGGATCAGTCTGAATGAGTTAAACTACCTATGGAGTAGAGTTACCCAGAGTTGGTTCCGAGACCACTGTGGGTCTTGTGGGTCAAAGTTACTCTCAAAACAAAACTAAGATTCTTACTTGCTCTTGTTTATTTATTAGGTTTTTTTTTATCATATAAACATATACACAAATGATACAAAAACACTGTGTATTAGTACCTCCATGAATCAAGGCAGTAGCTTCAGACCTCTTATAAGCATGGATTATGTGCGTGTTTGTGTGTGTGTGTGTGTGTGAGAGAGAGAGAGAGAGACAGACAGACAGACAGAGACAGAGACAGAGAGAGACAGAAGCAGAGGAGAATGAGAGCTTACTAGGTTTATAAAGAATAAAAAGTGTCCTTAAAAAGAAGCAAAGTTTACAATTTTGAAAGCTTGTATCTGTACCAAGAACTTGGCAATGTCTCAGTTCTTAAACAAAAATGTCTAAGGGTGGGAATGTAACTCAGCAATAGAGCTCTGGCCTTGCACCTGTGAGCCCTGGGCTTGAGCCCCCAACTGAAAAAAACAGAAAGGCACACAAAAATTTCTAGTGAAATTAGTTATACTAGAAAGTAATAATATATATGTATATATACATATATACATATATATATATGCACTGTAGCACTGTGGTCCCATTGTTCATCAATTTGCTTGAGCGGGCACCAGTAACGTCTCCATTGTGAGACTTGTTACTATTTTTGACATATTGAATACGCCATGGATAGCTTGCCAGGCTCTTCCATGCAGGCGGGATACTCTTGGTAGGTTGCTGGGCTCTTCGAGAGGGACAGAGGAATCGAACCCGGGTCAGCTGCATGCAAGGCAAATGCTTTACCTGCTGTGCTATCGCTCCAGTCCATCTGGTAGTGTGGTCGAGCTGTCTAATATTTATATAGATGTTATATATTAAAATATAAATATTTGGAAATACATGTCTGTGATTTACAAAATAATATAATGTGATGAACCAGTATTTCCCAATTAATTATGATGTTGCAAAATATAAAATTTTGTAACATAATGCAGTAAGTTCAATAATGTTTTAAAATCCTACATATAGGGCCTGGGAGGTGGTTTTGTAGTAGAGCACATGCCTTGCCTTTGTAGGGCCCTGGATGCAATCCCTGGCACTAGGAGCCTGCACACATGCATATATGCACATACATGCACACACATGTACACATACACAGACATGTGCTGTATACCCAAAGGATATCTAAATCCACAGGCTGCTTTGTGATAAACTCTGTACAAATTTGAGGGGCTACTGATGTAGCTCAACACAAGAGCACTTACCTTGAATGTGTCAGTTTTCATCCCTGACAGAACAAAAAAAATAAATAAATTACAAATAAAAGTCTGCTTAACTTCTTCCCTTTGAGAAACTTAAGGTTTGGGTAGATAGAGAATAACAGCCACAATTATCTATAAAAGATCATTGTAATATTCTTTAACAACATTTCTAGACAATTTTCCGCATAAAAGAACATGAGAAAATCAAAAGAAAATTACAAAGTAGGAGAAAGATATTGGCAAAGACCTAACACAGATAGGAGCTATTATCCCTGGGTGAGACTGTCAGAACAAAACACTAGATATGGGGTGTGAGTTCCAAAAGTGTGGGCGCACAATGCATGTGTTCGGTGGCCAAGAACCACCTCCCCAGGCCGGCCAAAGGTGACAGGAGAATGAAGGAATGAATGGGGCCACAGGCTGTTTGGTAATCAGTGATCATTCATTTTTTCTTTCTCTCTCTCACAGAGTTGCTACATAGATAGAAATCATGAAGGGTGGGGTTACACATAGGTGGGGTTGAACGTTATCATGACAATTAACAGATGTAAAATCGCTCCTTCAAAGGATGTTCTAGGAGATTAACTCAAGAACAAAATCTCATCTGGGCTTCAGTACACTGGATTACTAGGAGATTCTCTCAAGGGCGAGATTACATCTAAAGGTGGATTGCTTTCTCCCTCCCTTAGCTAGTAATCCATTTAAACAACCATATTGAATGCTAATATTTCTAGTCATTTTGTATAAACACAGAAAGAGATATATTAAGCTTAAAGAGTGTCTCTTCCTGGGGAGAACTCGCTATATATTCCAGACTACAGTCCTCAGGCCAGGTTAGTCTTTCCTAACCCCAGCAGGTCCTTATTCAGTTACTTCTTTTTGGGTCATGACAGAGTTTGTTCCATGACCGTGCTCTTAACATTATTCTTCTTAGAATACTTAGCTTGTCCCTTTTTAATGCCAGGGTAGTTTACAGCTTGCCCTGGGTCCATCCAACTCCCTCTCCAGGACCCTCCTTTTGGGAGTGTTAGGAAGTGAGGGCAACTGAGGTTTAAGTCAAATAAATATGATGGATGCCCATGAGTAAATATTATTTGGAGTGATAGCACAGCTGGTAGAGTGTTTGCCTTGCACGTGGTCGACCCAAGTTCAATTCCTCCATCCCTCTCGGAGAGCCTGGCAAGCTACAGAGAGTATCCCACCCACACGGCAGAGCCTGGCAAGCTACCTGTGGCATATTTAATATGCCAAAAACCAATAACAACAAGTCTCACAATGGAGACATTACTGGTGCCCGCTCGAGCAAATCGATGAACAATGGGGTAATAGTGCTACGGTGCTACAGTTACAAAAGCATAGCATCAACTGTCTTCCTGTGTTTATAGAAAAAGGACTTTTCTAAACCATGCAAAGGACACAAAGGAAAGAGTAAAGCAATATAGGATTTGAAGTGCCTGATGGAATTGGCATGCTTTAAGAGCACTGTGGTGGGAGTCCTAAAAGAGCATCAGGAAGAAACCAATGTTAGGCAACAATGGGGTGGTTTAAAAAGAGCTATCTCATAGTTTGAGGGGCTAGATAGTCGAAGGTTAAGGTTCTGTACAGTTCAGCTTCTGGGGAGGGCTCTGTCCCAGAGCAGAAGACAGCTGTGCCATCCTCAGACACCTTACCTCCTTTCAGTGAGCCAGAGAGAGAGGCAGGGCTGGGCATTCTTATAAAATCACTAATCCTATGGGATTAGGGGCCCTATCCTTATGACCTCATGTAATCTTACTTCCCAAACTTTCTGTCTTCAAACACAGTCACAGTGTTAGGGTTTACCTGGAGTTTACGTTATAGGGAAACATGACCCAGTTTAGAGGTATACATATGCTTTTTTAATGGAAGGGAAAGATAAAAAAAGTCTATTTGAAAATGCATGACCAAATGGTCAAAAGACATGAGCATTTTATTAAAAGTTGTATCATAAATATTTATATTAAAATAGAAATGATGTTCAACTTCACTAAAAAATGGGACAGATAAAGACTATACATAACTACTTTTTGTCACCAGACTGGTGAAGCTCAAGAGCTTGAAACTACACTCTGTTGGCAAAATTTTAGGAAGCGGTCTCTCTTCTATGTTGTTGGAAGTAAGGCAAACTGCTAGAGCTAATATAGAGGGGGCTTTATGAATTTATCTCTAAATCTCTAAATTCTCATTATGAATTTATCTCTGCCTTAACCCTTATCTCTGACTTAACCCTAAATCGGACTGGAGTGATAGCACAGTGGTTAGGGCGTTTGCCTTGCATGTGGCCAACCCTGGTTTGATTCCTTCATCCCTCTCAGAGAGCCCGGCAAGGTACCTATGGCATATTTGATATGCCAAAAACAGTAACAACAAGTCTCACAATGGAGACATTACTGTTGCCTGCTCAAGCAAATCGATGGACAACAGGATGACAGTGCTACAGTGCTAACCCTAAATCAAGCTATTCTGCTTTTATTTATTTATTTATTTATTATTATTTTTTGCTTTTTGGGTCACACCTGCCGATTCACAGGGGTTACTCCTGGCTCTGCACTCAGGAATTACTACTGGAGGTGCTCAGGGGACCATATGGGATGCTGGGAATCGAACCCGGGTCAACCGCGTGCAAGGCAAATGCTCTACCTGCTGTGCTATTGCTCCAGCCCCGGGATTCTGCTTTTAGAATTTACTCTAAAACCACACTTCTATGATATGAAAGTAAATATCCACAAGTTTATTTATCACTTTATTATTTATAATTGCAATACTAGTAATATTTAAATGTTCAAGCAGAGGAGACTGGTTGAATAAATTGTAATATGTAACATACAGTGAGTAGTGCATACCGTAAAATGGATTGATGACTGACCTCTACTAACTAGTTAGAGTTGGGTTTTAGGAGAAAATTTTTAGTGAAAAGTAAAAATGGGCATATGTAGTATGTGCACATGTTGTGTAAGAAAGAACGAGAAAAGAAGAAAACATATACGTCTCTACAAATAGACAGGAACTATACACTGGGAAAGTACAAAGATACTTACCTAGAAGGGATGAAAGGCAGAAACAAAGAGAGATTGTAATGTTTTTCCGAGTCTACTTCTGCATGCTTCTGGCTTTTGGAATCATGTTAATGTTTTATTATCCCAAAACTGAAAGTTCATGGATTGGGGAGATAATACAGAAGCTAGGGAACATGCAAGACCCCAGTCTCAGCACCACATGGCCTTCTGGGTATTTCCAAATGCCCTGGAGGTCTCTGGGCATCCCCAGATGATGCTGGTGGTCTGGGCGCCTCAGGGCCTGAGCAAACAGAACCCTTGGATTCTACCACTGAGCTGCCAGTCTCGTTGGCCTAGTATCCTAGTATCCCTAGGAATAGCCTCTGGGTCCATAAGCAACAGTAGGAAGTACCTCTCCTCCAAAACGAAACAAAACAAAGCAAACAAAATTGCATCCTTAAGAATGTAAAGGAAGAAAAGTCTTAAAACCAGAATCAAACTAAAATCAATGAACCCAATTGTATCTCAAATAAATCCATAATCCTACTTAACGGTCTGCGTTAGGGGAGAAAGAATTAATACACTTAAACTAGGGACATAGTATTTGATACTCATGGTCTGTGGAAAGAAAGGACATCAGGGAATAATTACAAAGAAATCCTGAAACACTTTCATTAAGTTTGATTTCTGTAGTGATTTGGGAAAATAAAACATTTAGATCTATTACATATTTTAGCATATTAACAAATATACTGATTCCCTTGGTAGCCAGGAGCATTACACTGATATTTTTAGATAAGTTTTAGATAAGATAAGTTTTTAGATATCATATTCAAGTAGATATGACTTGATGTCATAATAAATATGTATACACATGTATGCATATGCTTCCTAGCTCTTTCTTCTAAAAAGCTAGAAGAGAAGACTAAAAGCACACATAGCAATAGGCGTCAAGATTTTAGTTCCTTTTTTGGGGGGTGAACTCTCATTGGTACTCGAGGCCACCTGGACATCATTCCTAGAAATACTCAGGTGGCCACCCAACACCAGGGATCAAACCTGGGGTTCCTGCAGACAAAAATATGAACTTCAGCCCTTTGAGCCATCTCCCCAGCCCAGACTTTGTTTCTTATTCTACTTTTCTTTAAAGAAAATTGCTCCCGGGGCTGGAGCAATAGTACAGAGGGGAGTGTGTTTGACTTGCACACGTCTGACCGGGGTTCAATCCCCGGAATCCCATGTGGTCCCTGAACACTGCCAGGTGTAATTTCTGAGTGCAGAGTCAGGAGTAACCCCTGAGCATCACTGGGTGTGACCGAAAAAAGAAAGAAAGAAAGAAAGAAAGAAAGAAAGAAAGAAAGAAAGAAAGAAAGAAAGAAAGAAAGAAAGAAAGAAAGAAAGAAAGAAAGAAAGAAAGAAAGAAAGAAAGAAAGAAAGAAGGGAGGGAGGGAGGGAGGGAGGGAGGAAGGGAGGAAGGAAGAAAGGAAAGAAGGAAGGGAAGAAAGAAAGAAAAAGAAGGAAGGAAAGAAAGAAAGAAAAAGAAGGAGAAAAAGAAGGAAAGAAAGAAAGAAAGAAAGAAAGAAAGAAAGAAAGAAAGAAAGAAAGAAAGAAAGAAAGAAAGAAAGAAAGAAAGAAAGAAAGAAAGAAAGAAAGAAAGAAAGAAAGAAAGATCAAAAATCAAATAAAGAAAATTCCTCTTTGGAGGAGTGACTGATTCTAGGGCTGGGAAACAAATATGTAAGATGAGTCTGGGCCAATTTAAGGGACTCGTAAGTCTATATTTACAAAAGATATATAATATATAAGATTTATTGCATATATAAAAAGAATGTTAAGCAGCCAACTAGTACATCTAGAGGGAGAACCAAAGATGGGAAAGCAATTATTCAGCCATCACCATTTAAGATTAGTTTTAGTGAAAACCACAAGTGGATACTATATTAATTTTCTTATTACTCTTCTAGACAGTTTCCACAGATATAACACATCATCCTTCACTGAGAAATAACTTTTCCAATAAACTAACTTGTATGAATATGTGTGATTTATTCACATTAACCAAATGTTGGGAGGAAGCCCCCAAATACCCGTCAACAGGACAATGGGTAAAAAACAAAATATGATATATTTATGCAATGCAATGCTATTCAACAATAGAAAGAAATGAACTACTAAAACAACAGAAATAAATGAATTACTAATTTCTAACTTAATTCTGATTAGGAAATATCTTGTGATTTCAGTTCTTTATTTTTTATTTATTTATTTATTTATTTATTTATTTGCTTTTTGGGTCATACCCAGCAATGCACAGGGATTACTCCTGGCTCTGCACTCAGGAATCACCCCTGTTGGTGCTCAGGGGACCATATGGGATGCTGGGAATTGAACCCAGGTCAGCCGCGTGCAAGGCAAATGCCATACCCACTGTGCTATTGCTCCAGCCCCTGATTTCAGTTCTTTAAAATTCATTGAGATTTGCTTTATGGCTGACTGCATGATAGTTTTCACAAATATTTTCATGTGGACGTCAAAGCACATCCCCTCACTGCTGGGAGAAGGTGATTGCTGTATGTTCACTAGGTTAACATTTTTGTTATGCGGTTCAAATCCTTTAAATCCTTATGAATTTGTTTCTTTTCATTCTATCTCTGCTGAGATAAGTGTGTGTTAAAATCTCCACATTGTTTGCAGACTTGTATTTTTCCCAAATCTTTCGTTTTTATATTTTGGGTCTTTTTTTTTTTTTGGTTTTGGGGTCATACCTGCAGTCATCAGGAGTTACTCCCAGTTCCACACTCAGGAATCACTCCTGGCAGTGCTCAAGGCCATATAGGATGCTGGGATCAAAACTGGGTCGATTGTACAAAAGGCAAATGCCTTACCCACTGTTCTATCCTTCCTACCCTTTATTTATTTATTTATTTATTTTTAAATGTTACAACACCAGTCCCACCACCTATGTCCCCTTCCCCCCACCAATATCCCCAGGTTTTCTCCCATCCCCCAAGCAGGCCCCCCTGGCAAGCATATAACAAATTTATTTCATATTGAGTGGTCCAAAAATACTTTAAGGAATGGCAAATATAATGATCAGAAAATAAATCAATAACATTTAATTTATAGTGATTGCTATTTGTTTTTAATCTTTCTTTTTTTTTTTTTGGTTTTTGGGTCACACCCGGCGATGCACAGGAGTCACTCCTGGCTCTTCACTCAGGAATCACCCCTGGCGGTGCTCAGGGGACCATATGGGTTGCTGGGATTCGAACCCGGGTCGGCCACGTGCAAGGCAAACGCCCTACCCGCTGTGCTATCGCTCCAGCCCCTGTTTTTAATCTTTCTTAACCTAGTAGAGGACAACCATATGCACCATTAGTGAGCCCATATTCAATG
This sequence comes from Sorex araneus, assembly GCF_027595985.1. Taxonomy (NCBI): domain Eukaryota; kingdom Metazoa; phylum Chordata; class Mammalia; order Eulipotyphla; family Soricidae; genus Sorex; species Sorex araneus. Next base: position 25,634,372 of record NC_073307.1, on the reverse strand, counting down.
TCATATGATGAGAAGTTTCTCCTGTCAATTATAGGTGGTCATTTTTATTGTTAAAAGAGAAATACTTTATTATTTTTTTGTAATGTAGGAGCACTTCTATTTATTCACCCATTGATTAAGCTGATTGAATTGGGCATGAACTCCACATTACTTTTTTTATTTTTAATTTTATAAGTAAGTTCACATTGTTTGATTACATTAAATATTCAGACACCAATCCTACCACCATTACACCTTCCCACCACCAAATTCGGGATGTTTCCATCCCAAACCTCAATTCCTATCCCAAAACACAACCACAATAATATATTTCGTATTGTCTGTTATGAAGAACTGCTGAACATGATTATAAAAAAGTGTTCATATAGGAAACAGTGTGAAGATTGTTCTATTTTGGCAGGAGCCATTCTATATAATATCACTAATATGTTGTTAAAGTTTGGGTGCTGTGAGCTTTGGTATATATATATCTGAAAATATGTATATATGCATATGTTTATTTCCCTCTATGATTTGTTGCCTACTATCTGAAACCCATCAAATATGGTGTGGTAATTATGGAGAATGGCTAGGGAGTGTTTTATGACCTGTCATGTGGCCGCTTTCTCAGCAGCATGGTCAGGAGTATGTTTACTCATATGTGAGGCTTGGCAGGTGCGTGTGGGGAGCAGCCTTGAGCATGGCTGGTGGTTGGGTTGGGGAGGTTTTTGGCTGCCAGAGCTGGGTCCCTTGGGGCGGGGAGGGCTCTCACACACCCACCCCCTTTGGGGCACCCCTGTGAAACAGTCTGGCACAGAGTCTGGTGGCATGGTTATGGGGGCCTCATGTTATGCTCCTTTTCTGGAGAAGCAGCTGTGTGATCTGTACAGTTGCTGATGACAAGATTATCTGGCAGGAGGTGGCTTATGGGCAGGATCCCTGGGTCGCTGGAGACTGGGGAAAGTGGGCAGAGGAGCTCTGCTCCTGGTCCCGTTGAGCCCAGAGTCCAAGGTCACAAAGTTCCACATTACCTGGGTTCCGTAGGACTTCACTCATGTGTGAAGCTCGAGTGGGGAGCAGCCTTGAGTGTGGCTGCATTTGGGTTAGTGGAGGGTTTTGGCTGCCAGAGCTGGGTCTCTTGGGGCAAGGAGGGCTCTTACCTGCCCCACTCTGGGGCACCCCGATGAAGACAGCCTGGTGTGGGGTCAGGACATTCTACGGCGCTCTCTTTCGGGAGTTTTAGTTTATATTCCCTGGGTCTTGGCCATTGATGAGATTACATGGCGCCAGGGTGGGGGGGGCGGGCGCAGTTTTTGGGTGTGACTGCCAAACTACTGGAAAACTGGGGACCTGGGGGAAGGAGGCCCAGTCCCAATCCAAGCTGGTCTTGAGCTCTCAGTCATGGGTTCCCACCTACCTCTGCGCTATAGGCCCTAATTGCGCCTTTTGATCTCTTTTGAGATTTATGGTCTCTGAAATAAGGCCAACAAATTAGCTTATATAGCTGACTCAGAGGTGGTTTGTGGGTGTGTCTCCCACATACCTAACTTTTGGCCCTTGAATTTCTTGGTAAACTTGACCCCAAGTTGTTGAGGTCTGGCGATAGACACAGCAGCAATTTTGGGCTATCTGGAAGTCTGAAGGCACCATCAGGCTGCTGATGCACTCGCCCCATGAGTACAGCTTGACCTGCTTCATGTAATGTTCCAATACTAAAGGTGTTCTTTTAGGGAGTACAGTGTCACCCAACAGGTCAACTTGTACCTGTGGGGTGTGTGCATCAGCAGCTTATTGGTGTCTTCAGGATTCCTGATACCCCAAAATTGTCTCTGTGCCTCTGGCTGGACACCCCAACAACTTGGGACCAAGTTTCCCAAGAAATTAAACAGCCAAAAGTTAGGTATGGGGCCAGAGCAATAGCACAGCGGGTAGGGCGTTTGCCTTGCACGCGGCCGACCCGGGTTCAATCCCCGGCATCCCATATGGTCCTCCAAGCACCGCCAGGAGTAATTCCTGAGTGCAAAGCCAGGAGTAATCCCTGAGCATCGCTGGGTGTGACCCAAAAAGCAAAAATAAAAAAGTTAGGTATGTGGGAGACACACCCACAAACCACCTCCATCTCAGCTATACAAAGTCATTTATTGGCCTTGCTTCAGAGACCCATAAATAAATTTCAAAAGAGATCAAAATCATCAGGCCATTTAAGTGCATTAGGGTCATGATTCAGAGACTCACAAATGAATCTAGGAGGAGAGCAGCACACCACAGAAATATCTCCCCACTCCGCGCCAGGTTGATTTCACAGGGGAACCTCAGAGCAGGGTAGGTGTGTCCTTCCGCCTGCACCAAAGGAACCCCAGCAGCCACAAAACCTCCAGAACCCAATCACTGCCATGCTACAGCTGACTTTCAAAAGCTCTTCCCAAGCCCCCCATACATGAGAATGAATGTGCTAAAAACAAAAAAACAAAAAACAAAAAAACGGTATGCAGGACCAATGACTGAAAACTCCAGGCTTCATGGAGTCAGGGATGGGCCACTACCCCCCATCTCCCCGCCCTTCTGGTTTCCTGGCAGTCAAGCCCAAGAACTGCCTCAGGGCACCATTTCAGCATGTTAATAGCCATGAGTCAGAGACTCACAAATGAATCTTGGAAGAAAGCAGCACTCAACAGATATGCCACCATGCCCCAAATATTTAAAAATTTTAGAATTCCAGGAGCGCAGCCACATTCACAGCCATTTGACACTGGTATCATACTATTCATGGCAAGCGATACAAAATAAATTATTTAGTATCTGCCCAAGGACCAGGCTGAGGTGGTTGTGGGAAGATTCAAAGTAATGGTGGTGGGAAGGTACAATGGTGGTGGGATTGGTGCTGAAATATTGAACGTAAACAATTACTGTGAACAACTTTATGAAAAAAAATTTTTAATTATTTAATTTTTTAAAAAAGCAATGCAGAGTTTATGCCTCTTCAGTCAGCTTAATCAGTGGCTGAATAAATAGCAGTACTTCTACACTTAAATTTTTTTTAATTAAGAAATAATAAAGGTGCTCTTTTAACACTTCTTGCAAAACTGGTTTCAAGGCTAGAAATTCGCCAAAGCTATTGCCTGTCCATAAAGCTCCGTATATTCCTTCAAATCTGGATGATAATCTAGCTCAATAAAGTATTCTTGACAAGGTATTCATTTCATTGAGCTTTGTATTATATCCTTCCACGTTCTTCTGGTTCATAGAGTCTCATTTGATAGATCTGTTGTATATCTTAAGAACTTTCCTTTGTATATGTAAGATACTTTTATCTTGATACATTAAATATTCTCTTATATCTTTGGATTTTGTCATTTTGAGTATAGTGTGTCTTAGAGTTTTCCTAATTGGGTCTATTTTCACTGGGACTCTTTGAGCCTCTTGGCTCTCGGTGCAGATATTTCTTAACTTTGGGAAGTTCTTGTGGATGATTTCTTTAACACTGTTTCTTCGCCACATTTGCCTTCCTGTTCTTCAGGGACTGTGATGACTCTTATATTCTTCCTCCTGAGCTATCATCCCATAGTTCTCTGGTATGCTGTTCATCTACTTTCAGACTATTTTCCAACTTCTGCTGTTTCCTAGCAGTTTTGTCCTCCGCTTGGACCTCCTTGAACTTTTGTTCAGCTCCTATTATTCTGCAGTTCAGAGCTTCTATTGGCTTTTTTTAATATCCCCTACTATGTTCTTCATTTTCTGTCATTTCTGACTGCAGATCTTTGTGACACAAGCCTGGATATGAGCTGTTCATCACATCTTCTCCTTATTGGAAGGTCTCTGACACCAGGGTTTGCAAACTGGTGAGAGATTATCAAAAGTTCTGCTCACCTTATCAACTGCCACTTTCTGGTCAGCTTTCTAGCCCCCAAATTCTGAATCAGCAAATATCTCTAGGGGAAAAAGAAGGCTGGACTCAGGTTTACATTCTCCCTGACATCTTGCTTTTACAAATCAATAAGAATCTCTGTTTCTTTCTCTGTCTCTCATCTGAAAGCTCATCTAGAACAGCTGGTGGTGCTCAAGGACTACCATGGCCACACTTAATGGCTGGGGAAGGGATATGTGATACTAGGGATCACTCTCAGGGCCTTGCACTTGCTAGGGCCTCTTTTCTCTTTAATATGGTCAGTTTAAAAAATATATTACATATGTTATATCATGCTTTCCCGAACCTGGCTCACCATCTTGTCTTAGACAATGCATGGCTCAGCACGCCAGGCATGGAATTCTATGTGTGATCCCTGCTGGAACTCTATGCGTGATTCCTGAAGGACATTGTTGGCTGTTTTGCAAGATTCAGACAGAATGGCATTGGCGGAGCACAGAAAAACCGTAGCAGCGACCGCAGTGTCGCCATCTGCCCTGGCCAGGCCGAGTTGCAGTGCCGTCGGACATAGAGCCATGGTGGCAGTGCATGCAGTGGCTCATTGACTGTGGGGTGCTGTCAGCCAACCACCAGATGACCTGGGACTCGGCACAGGTGTTCGACCTGGCACAGACACTTTGCGATAGTTGTTGCCAGCTGCTCAACAACCTCTGGGCACACTCCATCAACTTCAAGATCAACCTGAGGCCGCAGATGTCCCAGGTGCTGCCCAGAGATGCAGGCAGGTGCGTGTTTGTCAGTGTACAGATCGCTGCGCTTTTCCCCGAAATCTCTCCGGCCCGCGGAGAGACAACAGTGGAAAGTGCTCCTAATTGAGTGGGTTTCGTGAGCGGTCCTGACCTGAGAATAAAACTGGTGACGTTAGAAAGAAGGAGGCTCAAGACAACATTTGCTGATCAAGAGCATCTTTATTATCAGTCATGCTGGTTTTATACCTTTCTTAGCAGGGGGTTGGTACATGAGTTGTCAATCATCAGGGAAGTGTCTTCTCAGACCAAATAAGGAAAAGTTCAGGGTGTTCTTTGGTGGGCTACAATATTCTCTAAGAGTCGGTTGAGAAATAGTGGGGAGGGGAAAGAGCGGTCACGTAGACAGGGGTTTATCTGGCAGGAACATCTGTCAGGAACGTACAAGGTTTCGTAAGCTAGGGTATGGCTTTTAGTGTAAAGGAAGGTATTCTACTCTATGGGCCCTGAGGGTCTCGTGGTTAATTGTCCTGGGCTACTTTTACTTCTTGAGTTTTGCTATTTCCTTTGTCACAAGGGCACCTGTGCCTCAGGTTATGCAAACGCTGGTAATGGAATTTTCCGGTTTGTACAGAGTAAAGGTTGGGGGGCTCCCTTTTGTTCAGGGTCCTAAACAGTCCCCAGCAGATCGTTACAACATGCCAGTCGACTAAAAGCTTACCTTTGGTAGACTGGGAACACCTGTAAAGGTGATTAGAGGCCACCTCAAAAGCCTCCATCCCTCTTGGAGAGCCCAGCAAGCTAGTGAGAGTATCCCGCCTGCACAGCAGAGCCTGTCAAGCTACCCATGGCATATTCAATATGCCAAAACCAGTAACAACAAGTCTCACAATGTAGATGTTACTGGCGCCTGCTCGAGCAAATCGATGAACAATAGGACAACAGTGCTACAACAGTGCTACATGCCTTTTCTAGTTCTTTTCTCTCTTTTTTAAAATTTTTTCTGGGATGATTTTTATTGTATTTATTTATTTTTAATTTTTTAAATTTTATTGAATCACCATGAGATAGTTACAAGCTTTCATGTTTGTGTTACAGGAATAACTAATAATACTAAATATATATGCACCTAATGAAGGACCAGCAAAGTACTTGAAACAAATACTCATAGACTTGAAGAAAGACATCGATAGCAACACAACACTAGTGGGAGACTTCAACACCGCTTTATCGCCCTTTCTAGTTCTTTTCAATTCGACACTTTGTCCTTTTCTGTAAGCAGAACTCACCCGACTTAGGGCAAAGAGACGGTTCAGTGGGCTGAGCACATGCCTTTCATGTAGGCCTGGACTGGGGCACTGCAGGGAACTGCTGGGAGTGAACACCTTGAAAGAAGCTCCACCCGCCAGTACCGCTGGGTGTGGTCCAAACCAAACCAAAAAAACTCATCCGGTGTTTAGCAGGAAGCCCCATGGGCATTGCTTGAGAAACAGCTACTGTTTATAGATTCTTGCAGGTGGCAGGTCCCAGGTGAGCATGCTGAAATGATTTCTGCCTCTCCTACTTTGTTCCCCCTCCCCCTCCTTCATTTTCTAATAATTCTCTACATTTGTATTTGTGTGTGTGTGAGGGAGCACACCCAGCTTGTTCAGAATCACTCCTGGTTCTGTGCTCAGAGATCTCTGCTGGTGGTGTTTGAGTGACATGAGGTCTGAGGGATAGAATCTGGGTTGACTATGTGCAAGGCAAGCCCCTTACCCCTTGTGCTATGTCTTCACTCCCAATATCTGGATATTTTAGTGGAAGGTAGCCTCTCAACAGAATTTTCTCTTACTTTTTGCAGTTGCATTATTTCTTTTTCTTGGAGGGGGCAGCGGGGAGAGAGTTTTGAGCCATACCTGATGGTTCTTGGGGGTTATTCCTAGATCAGGATCACTTTTGGCGGTACTTAGGAGACCACGTGGTGCTAGGAATCAGATTGAGGACAGCTACATGCAAGGCAAGTACCTCAACCTTTCTGCTATGCAGCCCACATCTGTATTTTTTTAGCTAGAGAATAATTATACATGTAGGAAACATATAGATGGAAAAATTCATTTTAAGCAGAGCAAATGGAGAGAGAATGGGAGGGGGACATATGTCTCAAAGCTTTCTCACTGTCTGCCGTCATCCATGGGCCTTGCCACATGCCTGCTCCTCTACATCAGTGTTGCCTCTATTCCTCCCTGTCCGGATGATGCAGCTACGATTGTGCACGCCAGCTACTACAGAGCATTGCCCTCTGGTGGTATGGAACTGGCAGCCCCTGTACTGAACAAGCCCACAGAGCTGCTCTTCTGACCTGTTATCAGCAAAGGAGACAGAACAATCACAATAAAAAATAATTTGTTAGTTTTTCTTTAAGGCTGCTGACGCTTAAAGCTTTACCAAGTCTTCCCCCTGCCTCATCTACTTCCTGAACCCACCCAAAAACCAGTAAATAGTTGGAGTCCATTGATTATGAGTCAATAGGTACGAGACAAGAAGTCACCTTGGCTGCTGAGGTTTTTAAAAATCCTTTAGGCCGGCTCTAGGTGTAGAAGAACAGGAGATCTGAAGATCTGGAAAAGAGAACCTGCCTCACTTCGAACTGGCTCTTGTTTGATTCAGGTCAGGCAGACTGCTGTTCCCAACAAGCTCTGCCTCTCAGCATTTCACACAGCCCTGTCTTGCTTGTGCAATGGCCCAGCACAGGATTCCTGGTCATTAACTCTCCTGTGTGTGTGATGTCCAGGGATGTGCATGCTCACACACACACACATACACATATGCACACGCACATGCACACATACACACTCATGTATGTACGTTGATAGACGCCTGTACACAAACACACATACACACATGCACACACACCCCATCTAAGGCTCTGCTCTCTTCTGGGGTCTTAGAGAAACTCCATTTAGTCAACAGGAAGCAAAGGGTTGTGACTAGAGGCTTAGGGGCCCAACTCAGAGCTTGTCTCCTCCTCTACCCACTTTGGGCACTCTGTTGGCAGGAATCCAATCCTGTGGCCACGCCACCTGCCCCAGCGGGTGGGGAACTGAGCTCCGCGGTTCCTGACCATCTAGCACATTGCCGGGGTGTGTTTCTACCCCTTGAAAGGGAAGTTAAAGGATGTCTCAGCTTTTACCACAGTCCCCAAATTTTCTTGACTTTTCTATCTCTCCTCAATACACAAACCCCGAGTCGACAGTAGTGTTGAATACATGGGGTTTTTTTCAGCCTTTTAAGACTTTTCAATGAAATATCATAATATTTTTCTGGTTCCAGGGAACTGCTTAGTCAATGTTATTTTATGTAAGCTTATTACAGGAGTTTGACATAATATAGAAAAAGGTTCCTCAAAAAGTTATTGATAATTATCTCTATACTGATTATTTCACAAGGTCAATATAGACAAGCAAGAATTATAGAGAAGAAATCTAAACATTCACTGTCCAGGCCCAGGTAGATGACTCAAGGGGCAGACCAAGCAGGCACAGGCTTTGCATGCAGGGGCTCCAGGTTTGCACCCCTAGGAGCAAACCCTAAACCCCAATCCTGGAGTTGTTCCTAAACACTATGTAGATGTGACCTCAAAACTAGCAACAGAAAAATGACCATTCTCTCAGAAACCAATGCTTAAGGGGGTTAGATTTCTTGGTGGCTCTGAGTTTCTGAACCTATTGCTGTGCCCAGCCAAGAGCTAAGGACTTCAGAATGAGCACTTAGATTGGGGTGTCCACTCTGGCTTAGCTCAGACTGGCTGTGTGACTTTATGTAAGCCACATACCCCCTCTGAAATTCCACATCCTCCTCTATGAGATTGAGAGGAGGAAGTGAGGTCACCTACCTGAATAGCCGTGACACAGATGAAACAAGTTCATTCTTGCTCTTTGCTTAGTGTGGTTGGCAGCACCTAAGGACCCATGAGTGCCTGTTGTGGGTACCACTCCTCCCAGCTCACCCTTAAACAACAGGGCTGCTACATCCAGAATCTAAGGGCTTACAATGACGATTTGGGGAAACAGGTTTATTCTTCAGCTAGTCTCATTTACTTTCTCTCAGTATGCCCTTCACTTACCTTCTTTCTCTTGATAATCAAGAAATTAATTTCTCATGATTTTAGAGTTGTTATATATGTAAACTTCAGAGTAACCTCTTGTCAATTTAATCTGAGATGTAACAATAGCCACCAATGGAATTAAAACTAATAGGCACGCTTGGAATATATAACGTGCTTTTTCTCCTAACTTCCCCAGAAATCAGTGTGTAAGAAGTGGTTTCAGAGTCCTCAAACCCAGGCACAGGAGGGTCTGATAGCCTACGTCTGATTCCCAGCAGCAACTGAGTCCCACAAACTCACATTCAAGTGTAGCTCCCCTACCAATGAACTGAGTGCCTTGTACAGCAACACAACCCATCCAGATGCAATGAAAAAATGGGTGTGCAAGCACTTTTCAAGATCACCCTCTTTCTTTGGAAGGACTAGAAATCTTCCAGACTCCCTTGCAGCTAGAGTTCTGTAGCTAACTCTGTAGCATGAGTTCCTCTAGTTGATATCTTCCTTTAAAATGTGGAAGGGTAAACTGAGGGAGGTCTTCTTGCTGGGGCAAAGGGGGATTGGATGAGTCTAAAAGCAGCCAATAAGGATGGGCACTAGCTTCAAGATAGGAGCGGCCACTGAAACAGTAAGTTCTGGTAGCAGCTCCAGCGGCTTCCTGACAGCTCTAGGATGGGTCCTTATTTTCTATGGTTCACTGGCACCCCCTTGCGTAGCTCCCAGAGCCCTTACCACAATCTGGTGAGCACTGGAATCACTACTAAGTCCCCACCTTTACTCAAAATACCTCGAATGACTTCTGGGCTAAATCTAACTGATAATCGCATCTGCTCCTGCTGCTTGCATTTTAGGATCACACAGATCAGGTGAGCTGTTTAATAAAAACGATCTGTCGTAGGAGACGCCCTGTTGATGGCAGGCACACACGATAGCAATAAGGCTGGTTGGCTGTTAACACGGGGAGGGAAGCCGGTCTAGAAACTGCACCTCGCCAGCCCAGTGTTAGCAGGATTCCCTCTCCCCTCCCCACCTCCTCTTGGCTTTTCCAAGCAGCCGGTGAGGATCTATAACAAGGGGGAAAATGATCCTGGGTGAATGCTGCTCTCTCCTTATGTTCTCGCCAGCAATGCATGTTGCCTTAAGAGATTAGGCCTTTTTATGGAGTGCCTCGTAGCCCTGCTGTCTGCGCCTGAGCGGTGTCTTGAGTGGTCGGGCGTGTCCCTCTGATGGAGTCCAGGCCCGCTCACGGTGAGAGAGGGGGTTATTTGATCTCTCGGCTGTGGCTCCTAGAAGTCCCATTGAGGGATGCTTACCCGCAGAGCTCTGCTCTGCTAATCGACCCCAGGCAGCCCAAGAAAGAGAATTCCACCAAAAGCAGGCGGGATTAGGCATTTGGAAGAAGATTGCCCTAGTGGAGAGAGCCGGGGGTCGGGTCTGGCCCCACCAACCCTTCCCAGGGGTGTCAAAGCACACCCCTGCCATGGCATATGATCAGCTGCTTCTTGATCAGGCTGGTTGAGGATCCTGAGGGGCAGCTCCGCCTCCAGGGAGATTTTCATGCAGCTGGACAAAGTCCCTGCAGCTCGGGGGAATCTGTCCAGTTGAACGTCTGGTTGACAAGAAGAACCCCAAACCTGCCATGCCATCTTGTTCATTCAATGGTGTGCCACAGACACGGTTGACGGAAAGGCAGGGAAGTTACTCTCCCCACCCGACCCACGTGTGTGGTTTTATTGTTCAAAATTTGTGTGGGATATCTCTCTGCTGCGTATTCTCACTGAAGCTCTTCCCAAAGGGCGAATCCTACAAATGAATCTGGAAAATTACTAGGCCCTGGAGAGGACCTCAGACACAATGGCTCACGCTGGCAAGCCTTGAATGAGCGTGGCCAGGCTGGAGCCTCAGCTGACGCCTCACCCCACACTGCCGTGGGGTGCCCGCTCGCTCACACTGCCTGCCTGCTCTTCCCAGGTCTGAACCCAGTTCTTTGCTAGCCCCCCTCACCCCAAATCTTTTAATTCACCTTAGGATGCTCTAAGTGGGCCATGGAACTCATTTCTCAGAAGCAGTTATTTTAGGCAGGGGTGGAGGGTATGGAAATCAATCTTGGAAAACCACAAAAATCCCCCTCCTTTTATTTTGAGTCCCTCTTTCTGTGTGAAATAGGCTGTCTCCTTTACATATGACAGGGTTCTCAAGCATGGGTGTGCATGAAAATTTCAGAGGGAACACATATGGGTGCACTGGTGGTGAGGGGTTAGCAAACCCATAGGGAATGGCGAGTGAGGGTGCGGGTGGGGACTGGGAGCCCCACGCGTTGGCTGTGCAGGGAATGTGGAAGGGCTGACAGTTGGGTATTCTAAAAGTTAGACCCAGAGTCATCTTATGACCCAGCAGATCCACTCCTAGGCATATACACCAAAAGTAAAATAGGAAACAGGAGCTCAAGTGAATACTTGCACTCCAGTATTGATAGCACTGTTATTTATAATGGCCATATTGGCAGAAGAATAGAGAGGCAAACTGGTAGATACACAATAGAATTATTATTTTTACATACAAGGGAATGAAATTCTAATCAATGCTTCAATGGGGGGTTAGCCTGGAAGACACTAATGCTCAAGGAAGTAATCCAGATCTCCAAGGATAAATATTGTATGATTCTACTTATATGATCTACCTAGAATAGATAAATTCATAGAAACAGAAAGTAAAGGTTACCAGAAGTTTGGGAGAGGAAAAAGTGAGGTTTTTGCTTAATTAATGGCTATATAATTTTTATTTGGGGTGATAGAGAAGTTTTAGCAACACAGAGAAATGATGATTTGGTGTTGATGGAATTAATGACTGCCACTGAATTATACATTAGAAAATAGTGAAGATGGTGCATTTTATGTCACATATTTATATTTATGAAATTTTTTATTCTTTGTGAATGTAAATTCTACCCATTTTAACTTAGTTTTCACTATAGTAGTCTATTGATAAATTAATCTTTATTCTTTTAAAGATATTCAGGTAGCACTCATTTTATTTTTGACATCTTAAAATTATTATTGATACTAATATAAAATACAGAAGTAATACGTTTAAAGAACACAAAATCAATATAGAAAAGAAAATTACCTTCTGTAGTTTTTGAACTTAATACCATATTCATTTCTATATAAAGACAAAGAGAGCCTTATCATAGCAATGTGCCTGCCCATATAATTCGTCACTGATAGAACAATTATATGTTTACATGATTATGCTCAAAAAGAGCCTTCAACAAAACTAAGACCATTTAGGATGCAAAGTTAGCAATTTAGAAAGAATTAATTATCTTCAATCTGATGAAAATAAAGCAACTATGAGAAAATCAGCTAGTATCATTAAAATAATACTAAATGCAATCATTTGAGGAAAAGAAAAGAAGGCACTGTGGTAGAATTATATCTGTGTAAATGTGATAGAGGGCTATATAAATGCATAGAAACAAACTTAAATGTAATGTTAGAATATGAGGAGTGCACATGCAATTTTAAATATTAGATGCTTTATTTGATTTTTTTTTAAAGAAGTCTAAACAAACAAGAGAAGCAGAGCCTTCTTCTCCAGAACCTGTCCCAGTGAGGGCGGAGGATGTTCTGCTAGGAACATTAGCTGGGTCAGGATGGGTTAGCATGGGTCCACACCCAGGCTCCACCTCACGTGCAGACCTGGGGCTCATGGACAAGCACGGGCATGATGGCAAGGAATTCTGTGGCCCTGAGAGCCACAGCCTTGAGGAGGCTCCTCCCACTTTCTGTGCCACACCTCCTCCTGCAGCCACACTGCCCACCAGGCTCCTTAGGGCCAGCAGAGGCCACCGGCAGGAGGGCACCGGCTGTTGCCGCCCCATCTCAGTTGGTCTTGCTGTCTGCTTCCTCCCTGACTGCTCCAGGGCACGGTCAGATTTGTGCTTCTTCCAGCCACAGTACATGATCTCCACCCTGCCCCACCCCCTGTCCTGTATTTTCTGAACAAGTCTTTCTTTGCAGGGTAGACAGCAGATTACCAACTGGGAGAAGGATCCTGAGAGATTACACAATGTCTCTGGGCTGATATTTGAGAATCTGAGCTTAGGTCCTTGCGTTGCCAGGTAACTCAGGTGTTCTTCCATATTGGTTTTCACTTTCTTTTTCCCTTTCTTTGTTTTTTTTTTTTTTTTAAAAAAAGCAAACTCACTGCCTGGATGGATTTCATTTTCACCTGAGGGAGGGTGGCAGGGGAGATAAAGAGTCCAATCTGGAAACTCAAAGCAGATACTTGCTTGTCTTCAGAAGGTAAGGAGAAGGAAGAAGGGAGGGAGGAAAAAAAGGAAGGAAGGAAGGAAGGAAGGAAGGAAGGAAGGAAGGAAGGAAGGAAGGAAGGAAGGAAGGAAGGATGGAAGGGAGGAAGGAAGGAAGGAAGGAAGGAAGGAAGGAAGGAAGGATGGAAGGGAGGAAGGAAGGAAGGAAGGAAGGAAGGAAGGAGGAAGGAAGGAAGGAAGGATGGAAGGGAGGGAGGGAGGGAGGGAGGAAGGAAGGAAGGAAGGAAGGAAGGAAGGAAGGAAGGAAGGATGGAAGGGAGGGAGGGAGGGAGGGAGGGAGGAAGGAAGGAAGGAAGGAAGGAAGGAAGGAAGGAAGGAAGGAAGGAAGGGAGGAAGGGAGGAAGGAAGGAAGGAAGGGAGGAAGGGAGGAAGGAAGGAAGGAAGGAAGGGAGGGAGGGAGGGAGGGAGGGAGGGAGGGAGGGAGGGAGGGCCTGTCTTTAGACGGGGTCTACAGCAGTCCCCTGGGAAGTGGGAATGAAGCATAGTTGGTGGCCACAAGAGGGCTCAGCCTGGGGAAGGAGGGGCTGCAGCTGGGAAAAGGGCAAATGGGCAAGTATAAACTAGTCCATCAGTGGCCTGGTCAGGAGCACAGATAACATCTGTGGTATGGCCTGAGGGGACCGAGGAGGGGAAATTCAGGGAAGAGATCAGAAATGAGAGGACACTTGGAGGTCTCACTTCTTCAAGGGCTTCTCAAGTAGAACCTATGGGTCCGGGGGCCGTTCCCATCAATGCTTAGCCAAGCACACTGGCAGCTCAGTGTTAGAACTGAGAGTATGGTGCTGTTCAGGCTCCAGGGCCACCCCGGCTATAGGCAACAATGCTTGGGAGATCATGTGGTGCTGGGGTGGGGGGGGGAACCTGGGTCTTAAATGCTCCCTAATCCCTATACTATATTCCTGGCTCTGCGGATCACTTAGATGGAAACTTGTATGTCAAGCTGTCATGAATTTGGCTTGGTCTGTAATCTGAGCAGGAAGGTGATGTGCTCAAATGTGCAATTGTTTTGTGTGGGGTGTGGTGGGAGGATTTGGGCACACCTAGTGGTGCTCGGGGATTATTACTCCTGGCTCTGTGCTCAGGAGTCACTTCTGGCAGTGCTTGGAAGTCTATATGCAGTATCGGATGTTCAACCAGGCCTGGTTGCCTTAACCTTTGTACTAACTCTCTGGCCTCTGCTGTTTTGCTTTTGTTTTTCAATGTAGGAAGCTTTTCAGAAAAGTAGAAAGATGAGATAATGAAACTCTGAAGTCAAAGTTAAATAAAGTATTATTAATATTCTTCCTCATGTGCTAATGTATTTCTTCTTTGTAGCACAGAGACAAAAGCTAAACGCCATTCCCCTCTAAAAGTTTCTGTTCGTATTCTTTATGAAGAAAATATTGTTTATGTAGCTAGGAGTGGAATTTCTGGGTTGTGTAATTATACTATGACTAACTGTTTTTTTCTTTTTCACTAGAGGCTATTCCCAGGATAGAACCCAGGATTGAACTCAGGGCCTTAACTACTTAAACCTTTTCCCCAGCCCCATCTGACATGGTAAAGAATACCAAGCTATTTTCCCAGTTGCACCATTTTACACTCTCACTACAAAGAAGACATGAAGCCCTTGTCCTCATCTCTCCAAGTTGGGTATTTCCTATGGCTTTGATTATTCCTGTAGATTCCAGTAGCTTCCTGTACTTTCCTTCGTTTGTGTCTTCATGCTCTCATTATCACCCCTTATATAATTGACTGCGAAGTCTTAACCAAGTTCATGGATTCGCCAGGTTTGTTCCCCCAAATGTTCATATTTCAAAGTTGATTTGTTTTGAATCAGAATTCAAGTCTACAAAGTGCACTTGTGGTTTTTGCTTCAGAAAGATTAACTCAAGAAGGTGAAATTGAGGAGGTTTCAGGCTCCTGGCTTGGGAGAGGGGCCAGGTTACATAGTTCTAGTAGGAAACACAGGTCTGGAGATCAGGATCGAAAGCTGCAATCAACTCAGGATCCAGGGTAAGAGAAAGGGTGGGTTTGAGCTGGGTGGACTAGCTCTGAGAAAGTTTGCAACATTCTTGGCCTCTATCCATGAAATGCCAGGAGCCACCCGCCTCTAGCTGCATTAACCGACACATATACAGACATTGCAACATGCTTCCTGACATGGAACAGAATTGCTCTGCATGAGAACCCTGAGGTTAAAATGTGATCTATTCATAACATGGCATATTACAGAATCATCATAATAACTTTCAGGAATCATTAAGGAAGTGTGTGAAAATCCCTATGATGTAGTGTTCAGGAAAAGGCTGTACATATTATTTTATATACTAAATTCATAAAATCAGTTCACATCATACATGGAAAAAGGGAAGAAAGAACCATACTAAAGCATCCAAGGAATGATCTCTGGATTATGGGATGAGTAATCTGTTTCCAATTTTCAACTATAAAAAAAACCCTCACATTTCTATACTGAACAAACTGTATTTATTTGTGCACACAATGTTGCCATGGGCCTGACAGTTTCGTCTAAGGAAGTTTGTTGACTATATTGTTGACTATAACATTATTGTTGACTATAACATACATATAGCGAAGTACAAGAATTGTCAATATATCCTGATGGATTTTCACTAAATGAACACACTGGGGCAGCCAGTACTCACATTCAGGAAGAAAAAACCACGAGCTCTCTTAGAAATAGCCCTGAATCCCCATCCAGTTCCTGCCACCTTTAATGTCACTTTCCTCATTCCAGATTCCATCTGCCTGCTTTAAAGCTTTATGGAAATTGGGTCAAGCAGAGTGAACACTTCCGGGTCTGGTTTCTTTAGCTTATCATTGGTGGGATACATTGAGGCTATGATGTGTATTTGTATAATAGAGTGGGTGAGCCTAGATAATGTTCAATCATAGAACTATTTTTTAAAAAGACTTACCCGATGAGAGGTATTAAAATCCCAGGACTCTTTGGTGCTTCCAACTAGTGTTGTACATCTGGACTCATCCCACAGCCCCCATCCTCTGCCCTGAAGTGACTCTCCCAACCACTTCCTCAGGACTGGGGAGGGTTTGTGCGGCTCACACCTCCCCTCCCACCCCACCTCAGTCCCCAGCCACCGCTGACATGCCAATGGCAGAGAAACAGATGTGTTTCCTGGAGAAGGTTGCCTTACCCAGTCTCTGGCCAGTCACATGCCTCCATCTAAAGCTCCTCCTGGCCTCTCAATTCTCCCCACTAGCAACCATAAAGTGACAGTGACCACCACAAGACGGAGACCGGGCAATGAGAACTAGCAGAAGGGCACAGCCCCGGGACCCTTGCCTCTCAAGCAACGCTGTTTTCCGGCTCTTCCCCTCGGTAGCTGAGATGGAGCCGGAGGGTTCATCGCCACAGATGGCCTCAGTCTGGGGCTCTGGACCCACCAGGGAGGTCAGCGAATTCAGGGCTCCTTAAAGGTTTCCACTGGCGGCCCCTTCCCACCTGGTACATTTTCCTGTGGATATAGGCCTGTGGTGTAGGTGTACAAATGAGATACTGACGAATCAAGAAGCCCCCAACACATTTATTTTCAAACCCGTTTTTTTTTTTTTTTTAAAAATTGGCTTTTCTATAGTTCAGGTCATTATCTGAACGATGCTTCTGTGGATTTTACCATAAAACAGGCTACTCGGTCCCGCCCCTTCTTCACCTCTTCTGGCTAGCAGGAACCTCTGGAAAAACGGTCTGGGAAAACGGAGGCATTTTTACGACACTCTCCTCACCTAAACCTGCTGAGCTGGGACAGAGCGCAGACCTGCGGGCTCTGACCATGATCCTACCCTTTGGCCCCTGGAGCCCCTGGCTTTGATGTTGTCTTGGTAAATGTCCCCCAGTCCCCCATGGGCTCTGATCTCTCCCGCACCTAATAACTCAAAGAGCCTGGCCCAGGGAGCTGCTAATCAGCGGCCCAGCACTTGCAGCTGCACATGAGGCCAGGGGAGATGGGCCGGGGGGTCCCTTTCATTTGGAGGCTCTCATTCCACAGCCTGATGGCAGAGGCAGCCCCGGGGGTTGAGGTCATTCCTGCAATGACCAGGGCAGGGAGCGGCTCGGCTCTGGCGCACGGTGGCCCCTGTTGAATCATGGCTGTCCTGGCCAGGCCATCGGGTGGGAATTAAAATTTAATTTAGAAACTCCTTTCTCTGCGGCCCTGGTGGCCGTTGTCTGGGCGATTGGCTGGTTTCTTTCACCTTTGCACGCCTTGGCTTTTTACTGGCGGAGGAAATGAAGGCTGAACTGGGGCAGGAAATTCCATGTACACAGGTGTTTCTGGTTAGCCCTGTGCGCCTCGCCCAGGGGCACCTCCGAGGGCTGGGGGAGCCTGCAAGAGCCCCCTGCTACCATCCCCACCGACCCCGCCCCAGCCTCTCGCAGAGCAGTACTGGCAGCTCAGTCTCTAGAGAAAACTGGGCAGGGTGCTCGGACCGTGGGTGCGCACAGGTACATGTCAATGGACTCCGAAACCTAATCACCTCAGCCACCAGTGAGATGACACTAGCCGCAGTGGACACCTGCAAATGTCGAGGTCGCAGTGGGCAGCTGGTGGCACTAGGACCTGACCTGGGAGATTAGCAGCACCCCGAGGTGGTGTTTACACGTTGCAGGCGGCACTTCTTGGGCTGACCTGGCCCCATTCTCACATCTTCCGAAGGGCTTAGAGACGCAGGAGCTCTGGCCTCTTTCTCGCTTCCAGGATTTCTGCTGGGGCTGGTGAGGGTGACCTGTGGCGTGTGTCAAAGCCAGAAAAGCAGCTTTCTCTAGCCCACACTACCTCCGTGCCGCCCCAAGGAGCTCCCTGCTGTCTCACTGCCCTGGGTCAGTCCTGGGGGCTCCTGCTGAACTCAGAGGAGGAGGGGGAGAGGGCTCTGGGTGGCCACAGGAGCACACGTGGGTGGGTGGCTCTGAGCAACTGTTCACCCCACCCTCCCTCCATTTTCTTACCTGTAAAACAAGAACCACGGAATTCAGTCTGCAGTCTCATGAGAAACCCACCCACAAAGCACCAGGGCCATGGTGGACCAGAGAATCTTCACACAGTTCTCAGCTGGTATTCAGCTTTCTGGAACATGCCCAGAGCAAGTACTCTGTCCAAGTTAGTTTATGGCGAGTTTAAGGTCTTACTTGAAATATGGAGGTGAGGGCGGGGTGGAAGGGCGGGGGAAAGAGTAGCCATTGCAAATGGCCATCTGTTGGCGATGGACGGAGAAGTGTTGGCAAAGCGGTAGAGTTCTCCCATGAGATTGCTCTGGTGAGCATGCATGTATCAGCAGCACGTGGGGAATATCCAGGAAGTAAGGGGAGGACACTGGTCTCTGATTATTACTGTAGGAAGAAAAGTGGAGGGAGAGGTAAGTCATTGTCGATTTAAGGAGGTTTTAGTCATTCAATATTGAAGGGCATAGGGAACATAGACATTAGACAGGCCCGTGTCTCAGAGATGGCTTCCAGAATGGCTCCTACACAGACCAGACGCGGGTGGTCCCAGAGGCTGGAGAAAAATCCCTGGTGGGGACATTGAAACAGAGTCATCAGAAGAGAGAGCCTGCATGAGGCCTCCAGGGCCTCTTGGGCGGGGCTTGGGCGGGGGTGTTGGGGGTAGATGGAATTGACCTCAGCCATGCCAGGACACTGGCCTACCGCCCTACAGGAAGGGGGCCCTTGGGGGCACTGTTCAGCTCGACACTGCCCCTAGCGGCGTGTAAGAGAAATGTACTTTCTTTGCAGCTGGGGAATCCCAGGCTGAGCCCTGGGCAGCCTTGAGGGGAGCCTTGTCCTCAGAGAAACAGCTGCTGCACAGGGACGTGGAAGGGGCCTTTATGGAGACTCCTTCGAGTTGGTAGCCTATTCCTTGGACTCCTGCCTGGTGGGCAGAAAAGCACAGGGTGGGCATTCCTCTGCCTCAGACACTCTTCCCACCGGAAAAGGCACTGCTTTATCCACAAGCTCCTGAGACCTGCCCAGAACCTGCTCATCTGAGCTCACAGCCCTTCTAGAATCTGGATGTGCTGCTGCATCTGGGTGGGGGGTGGAGGGATGGTAGAGAGCCAGGCTTTGCCCTTTCTCGGCGGCATTTCCTCCCCAGCCTCCCCCATGCTCTCAGAATGTCGCTTAGTCTGTTCGCACTAAATCGCTGTGGGTGCAAAACAGCCGTTGGAAGGGCAGCAGCGATGTGCACATTTCAATTCCTCTTCTGAAACCACTTGCAGATATTTCGGCTGCTTCCCTCTCTGCTCCCCCCACGTTTTCCTTCCCATCCTTTCAAAGAGGAATTAGGAGAGGCAACTCACACACACCTGTGATGCTAGGGGGTTACTCCTAGGTCTTTGCTCAGGAATTGCTCCTGGCGGAACTCTGGAGACCATATGGAATATCGGGGATTGAACCTAGGTTGGCTGTGCACAAGGCAAATGCCCTATCTGCTGTACTATCTCTCCTGCCCCAAGGAAACTCACATTTCTTCTTTTTGTATCTCCAGCTCCTCTTGGCGGTGAGAGTGTAGTAACTTCAATGGCTAAGCCTGGCTCTGATCCACCTTGCAGCCCCTCAGCGTGCCATCAGATAGGAGGCTTGTCACCTGGAAGGAAAGAGCCAAAAATATTAAAGTGGGCCATGGGGTTAGTGTCACAACTTGAACCCTTACAGCAGGTCAAACACACGCATCAACCCTTCCCATCGTCCTAAACTTGCTGTAAGTCAGACAAGAGTCCTGTTTCACAGGACGGACCTGGAGCTGGGACAGACTCTTCTCTTGCCCAAGGTCAGAGAGAAAGCATATGATAGAGCCAAGATTCAAACGTCAACTGATTCCAACACTGAGGTTTGTCCCAGCTCTAAAGCCTCTACTCACTCCTCCTTCCTTCTTGTCCACGGGATTCTGGAAGTGCTGGTTCTATTTCTCAAGAGCAGGCACCCGTACACCCCTAGGAGCTGGACCTCTGAGTGCTTGCATCCCTCTAGGCAAACCTCAAACACATTACTGAGCCTCAGAGCAGGAGCCAGGATGTCCCAAACCAGCTGGACTCAAGAGGTCTTTTGGCCCTTTTCCCTGCCACATGGAAATGTCATTTGGAGTCGGTAGGCTGTAGCTGGAGAGCTGCCTGGTAGGTGCAATGAGCATAAGAGCCACATGGAAACACTTTAGCCTGAGCCGGCCCTGGAGAAGCCCTGGCGAGAGGCCATGAATGGCGGCAGGTCCAATAACGCTGAGCTCCAGGCATGCAGTGTTGCCAAGAAGTGTGAGGGGTTTGGAAACTGACCAGCTCCTCTGGCCCTGTAAAAGCCCTGCCCGGTGCTTGAGCACCAGAGATTCCCGATCTCACTGAGAGAAGGCTTGGGGCTGAGTGTCTCCTTGATGTAACGTTCAGTGTTTGGGCTATCTTGCCCAGGAGAGGTCCCGTCTAAAGCTGGCCACTCCTAAGCCCGGCTCCTTGCTGCACACAGAGGGGAGCTGTAGCTTTCTCTGCATTTTCAGAGGCAGCCAAGCCCTGCAGGAGACTGAAGGTCCCACCACCTCGTCTTCAGAGAGAACAGAGAACTTAGCATCTCAGTCTTATCCCTGGGAGCACCAGTGAGGAGGGTGGGGAGACAGGGGCCGAGTGTGAAGTGGGAGAGGGAGTTGTAGAAGTCTGTGAGGGTGGGCTGTGGTCACATAGGTCAGATTGGCTCTCTGAGCAGAATGGGGCCCCTTCTGACCCCTTTCCCACTGTGAAAATTTAGGGCACAGAGCACCGCCTGCCCAGGCCTTTGAGGAAGAGTCCCCCTCCCCTCCCATCCTCTGTGAACCTCATCTCCCAGCTTAGTGCTTCCTCCCCAGGTGGGGTTGTCCCTTCTCTGAGCTTCAATTTCCCCATCAGCTCAGGGCTATATATCTTCTTCTGTCTCCTGGTGTTTTATGGCTTGCTGGAAACACCTTCCCTTAGCACTTCGCAATGTATCACTTGAAAGCATCTTAACAGTTACCCAACATGATTCCTTTTTAATTTGGAGGGGCTTATTTCACCGAATGGCTTTCCTGATCCAATCGGAGGGCATGCTCCCTTATATTAAACGTTTTCTTTTTTAAAAAGAGCAAAAAGTGGACTCACATCTGTTTGATATTTAATTCAAATGGAATGGCAGGATAGGAACAAAATTGCATTGCAAAAGGCCATAAAATGTGATGTTTAAAGGAGCCAAATTCACCAAACCTAGACGCCAGAACATTTGAAATGACAAAAGATGGCTTGGACATAGTCTAGGCTATGGGATGTCTTTTACCCAGAAGCCAGAGGGGTAGTGGCCGTGTTGGGAGAAGGTAACGAGGGGTTTGCTCTGCATGGGAAGATTTTATAGGAACTGACCTGTGGCTTGGATGAGTCTGGGGTCTCAGATCTAAAATCTCGATCAAGGAGGGGTCCTGAGTGCTTCCTGAAGCCAACGCCAGTAGCACTGGGTTTGGGAGGATGCTTTGTTAGGGTTTTCCCCTGGAGTGCTGGGAAGACGCACATGTAGTGGGATCTGTGCAGACACAGCCCTGCCTGCCTGTGCAGATGGCCTTGTCTCAGGAACAGAGCTGAAAGGTCTTCTGTCTCCTGCTGATCCCTTTACAAGAGCATCAGCATCCTGTGTGCAAGAGGGCAGAGAGGATGGAGGTACCTGGGAGCTGGTCTCCTTCCTCTGGAGAGGTGGAAGGACGGTGACCTCAATGCCAGGGCCTGCCATTGCCCCTGGGGCTCTGAAGGAGGGGTCTTGGGAATGAAGTCAGCATGGTCTTTTACCCTGGGGACACAGTTGAAGCCCGAGGACAGATCACTCTAATTGTGAGCAGTCTCTTCTGGCATCTCCTTGAGGACAGGGTTCAGCAGGGAACTAGGACCCCAACTCAGCCAGAATTGGCGGGCGATTCCCTTCCCCATCCCCGTGAGCATGGAGTGATGGAGTGGAGAGTGAGGAGAAGATCCAGAATCCAGATTCAATGAGGGGCCAACTTTCTCAACTACCAGCTTAGCAAATTGGGGTGCACCTCCCCTGTCAGCCTTGGTTTCCTCATGTGTTAGTGGGATGGTTGAATTTACTCATAATGTTGTTTTGAAGATCAGATGTTACAAATAAAATCAGTTTCACTTTCTGCAGGTATGCATGTGTGTGTATATTTATTGTGGTACCAGGGATCAAAACCAGAAACTCATTTTTTTTTTTTTTTTTTTTTTTTTTTTTTTTTTTTGGCTTTTTGGGTCACACCTGGCGATGCACAGGGGTTACTCCTGGCTCTGCACTCAGGAATTACCCCTGGCTGTGCTCAGGGGACCATATGGGATGCTGGGATTTGAACCCGGGTCGGCCGCGTGCAAGGCAAACGCCCTACCCGCTGTGCTATCTCTCCAGCCCCCCAGAAACTCATTTTTTAAAATCTATTTATTTATTTATTTATTTATTTATTTATTTGATGCTCAGGGGTTATTCCTGGGTGTGCGCTCAGGAATCACTCCTAGAAAGCTCAAGAGATCATGTGGGATGCCAGGGATCAAATCTGGGTTGGCCACATGCAAAGCAAATGTCTTGCCTGCTGTGCCTCAAACCGGCCCCAGGTCTCACTTTAAATTTGCAAAACACTGTGCAAATGTTAGGTCTGGGAATGAGGTTCAAGTAGGAGAGCACATACCTTGTATGTAAAAAGCCCTGGGTTTAATCTCCAGTGCCTTGTGGCCCCTCAAGCACCTCTAGAAGTCCCCTTCCCCCAAAATAGCATTGCACAAATTACTTAGAATGTAAGTACCTTCTGCATTTGTAAGGTGTGTTACCTTTGTTTGTTTCTCTCATCCATAGTTGTGCTCAAGAAGATAGAACATTTTGCATGTCATCTGCATGAGAGCTGTCTTAGAGTGTCTTGTAGTGCTGGTTTATTAACAATTAAGTTGTAGGGGCTGAGAGATAGCTGGACGGGCTAGAAAATATGCTTTGCATGCAGGAGTCCCAGTTGTGATCTCTGTGGGACCTCCCCCTCCCCACCCAGCCAAGTGCTGAGTCAGGAAGAGCCTCTGAGTAAAGCCAGGTGTGCCACCCCCCCAAAAAAAAAGGTAAATGGTTTCAACTTATTATAAATTATGTGGAAGGCAAAGTTAATACATAATCAAAACTCTCTGCTTCCAAACAGCTTTATTTGACTGTCTCTCTGTTCCTGAGGCTTTGCATGCCCGACACGTGAAGGGAAAGGCTGGCCATTCACTGTGTGCTGTACTGCTCTCCCCAGCCCCAAGTTCAAGAATGTCACCTCGGGGCCAGAATGATAGTACAGCGGGTAGAGCGTGTGCTTTAAATGCGGCCAACCTGGGTTCAATCCCTAGCCTCCCATATGGTCCCCTGAGCTCTGCCAGGAGTGCCTCCTGAGTGTAGAGCCAGGAATAACCCCTGAGCATCACTGGGCGTGACCCCAAAAAAAGCAAAAAAAAAAAAGAATGTCACTTCATGGTCACCTTGAACTTGACCATGGTGGGAGAAGCTCAGACAATTGGCAAACACACCGTCAGAGTCCTCCTGCAAGAGAGCCAGAGTTACCCGCTTCCCAGCTCATCCTCTGTGGTCGAGATTGGCAAGCCAGCGGTGTCTGTGACTTTCTCAAGCCTTGTGGCTGCGCTGAGCCCTCTCAGACCTTGCCTCTCCTCCAGGCTTAGCCAGACCTCCATCCCCATGTCTGCAAATGGCAATTCCCTCCCCCAGAAAGTTCGAGGTGCCTCGAATGCACCCCCACTTGCCTCCAGTGGGGGAATCTCCTTGGCTTCTGTTCTTCCTTGTGAGCATGTGCCCCTCTCCAGGGGAGCCTTCTTCTCTTTCTTTAACCAAGGAGCAAAACTCACAGCTCATAATGTCCCCGAGGGGTTCTGGGCTGTACCTGGGCTGTTTGACAGAGCCCAGAGCCAGGCGCGTGCCTGCGTGTGCGTATACGTGTGAGAGAGTTGGGAGGCGGCGTCGGGAAGGAGAAGTCAGATCACACGATTCTTTCCTGATGTTTCAGCTTGAAATGTGCACCACAGCCACAGACTCTGCAGGCCCATGGGAAGAGGAACATAAAACCGAAAGCCAGAGCTTGCCCCCATCCCCAAAAGGCCCCCCACCCCCATTATTAACTTCCCTCCTTAGCCTCCGACGAGTGTCCGCAGGGGACTCCATGTGCCCCAGTAATGAGGCTCCAGCTCCGGTTCTGGAAGCCTCCGCCACGGAGCATCCAGCCTGCCTGTTTCCTGTGCTCCCGGGGCAGAGGTCCAAGCTCTGCACCTCAGGTTTCTGAGCGGCGAGCCGCAGGCTGGCTGTGTTGCGTGGAGACAGAGAGCCCCTGGAAACGGGAGAAACACGTGCTGGGAGATCGCAAGGGATATGGGGGCCCTGCCAGGCCAGCTGGACCAGGGGGCTGCTGGAGACAGCGAGTCCATTCTCCGCGCGTCCCCCTCCCCCACCTCTGCTCTCCCAGAGCTGCTCCTTACTCCAGTGCACCTTTTCGCCAGCACCTTTTCTGCTGTGGTCCGAGGTTCTCAAAACCATCCCCAGCTCCCGGCTTGTCATTCAGTCAATAGACCCTTGAGTGAGGACTCAACTGTCCCTTCCGCTGCCCCTCCCACCTCACCGCCGAGCTCCCTGTTGCACCTTTGTAAGACAGTGTCTGCCATACTCTGGGCACTCCTGGTGAGAAGCCTCCAGCCTCCAAACTGATGATATCTGGCAGAGGCAGGAAACTCTTTCCACCCATGGATATGGCTGCCTGATAAACCTCCTTTCAGTGTCTCAGCACTGGCGGGGAGCTTGGAGGGAGAGGGCACCTTCCTGAGAGAGGTCAGCCAGCTGTCTGGAGGGAGGGAGGGGGGTTGGGGCAGGCGTCCTGCATCCTTCATGTGGCCTGGAGCATTTTCAAGATACTGGGGCTCACTCTGCCCAAAGGCAGCAACTCTGAGAGTGTCCCTGTCTTATTGTTTATTTATCCCCCCGAGTGCTTGAGCATCTCAAGGTTCCTCTTGGCAGAACTCATCCCCTCACTGCAGCCAGTGTTCAGGCCTGGCCCCCTGGAGGTGTGGTGCTGGGGGTGGGGCAGGCCCGGGCACCATCTGCTCTCCCACCTCTGAGCGACCCAGTATCTCCATGTTATTTCATTGTATTGGGGGGACGGAGGCTACACTCAGCTCTGCTTGGACTTACTCCCGACTCTGTATTCAGGAGTCACTCCTGGTGGGGCTCAGGAGATCCTATGGGGTGCTGGGGATCAAACCTGGGTCGGCCACCTGCAAGGCAAACACCCTACTTACGGTACTATCTCTTTGGAACCCAGTATCTCCAATTTTATACTGAGAAGTGGCAGCTTGGGAGAGAAAAGAAATTCCTGAGGTCAGCAAATGGTGGGCAGTGGGTCAGGGGGCTCTAGCTTTGTGGCTCCGGGTCTGTGGTGGGAAGGAAGGGAGGATTGTGTGGACCCCGCCAGCTCAGGCCGTGCTCAGCTCTTCTCTGTACCTCACTGTGCTCCCCTCGTCCTTTCTGTCCTCCATTCATTCTCCTTTCTACCAAGCACATAGGTTGGGGTGACCATGAGGAAGGAGGTTACCTGCTTTGTCCTTTGCCTTTCGGAGCCCTCTGCTCTGTGAAACTTCCCTTCCCTTTTGGGAGGGCCGCCAGAGTCTGAAGCAGGAACTGAGGGGCTCCTAAAGGGCCATTCTCCAAGCTAGTCCTCCTCCTCCTCCCCCTCCTCCTCTTCCTCCCTCTCCTCCTCTTCCTCCCTTCCCCCTCCTCCTCCCTCTTCTCTTCTTCCTCCCCTCCCCCTCCTCCTCCCTCTTCCTCCCCTCCCCCTCCTCCTCCCTCTTCTCTTCTTCCTCCCCTCCCCCTCCTCCTCCCTCTTCCTCCCCTACCCCTCCTCCCTCTTCCTCCTCCTCCTCTTCCTCCCCCTCCTGCTCATCCTTGAAGCATTTGTACTCTCTTCCCTTCCTGCTCTGCTCTGCGGGGACCCCTGCAGGCTGCCTCTCTCAGCTCAGCTTTCCCGGCTGGCTGCAGCCAATGGGAGCCCCAGGGGCGGGAAAGGGGAGAAGGCAAGATTACCTGCCCTCTCTCATTCCCCCGCTGGGGTCTTCCGCAGTTTGCCTTCTCCAGGACTCCAGCTCCCCTAAAGCCTCAGAGGTTCAGGCTCCCACAGGGAGCGTCCAGCATCCCTGGCCCTGGTGCTGCAGACAGGGGTCACTCAGCTCTGGTCAGCCCCTCCCAGCAGCCCCTCCAGCAACTTCCTACTCTTGCTGATGTCTGAATTATATGGCGCGTGCCTGGCTTCTCAGCCCCCCCCAGCCCCTGTTTACCCAAGTTCCCTGAATTGCATTGCTGAAATACTTGCACTCATTTTTATATGCCTGACTGGGTCCTGACTGATAAATCCCCACTTGCCCACCCCACCTCCCCAAAGTAAGATGACCTCAGAGGGTGCAAGTTCCCTGCTCCCACTCAGCGAGTTGTGGAGGAGTGGAAGCAGGCTCTCCGGCATCCAGGTCCCTCGGAGAAGCAATTACTGAGCCTCCCTGGCTGCCTGCCTGGCTCAGCCCTCCCTCCCAAGGCCCCTGGCTCAGCTTGATTCTGAAGATTCCTCACCCCCCCCCCACCTCCTACCCCCTGCCTGCACATCTTTAAAGAAAAGCCAGCAGACATTTTCGCTGGGGCTCTTTCCAGCAGTGAGCAGGCTTGGCTGGAAGCCCGACGGGCGTCCTGGCAGCTCTACACAGCCCCTGCGCATGCGGCTCTGGGTTAGGTCACGCCGGATCAGAGAAGTTGCCGAGGAGGAAAGCAAGCCCCTGGCATCACCCCAGGCCCCAAGTCTCTCCCCCCTTGCTTCCCAGACTGTGATTCAGTTTTGATTTAAATTCATCCTTTCCCAGACTCCTTCCTGGTCCCTCCCGAGTGTCTGAGGTTGAAGGCCTGGGCTGCAGGCACCTCTTGGGGGGAGGGAAGCCTCGTGCCCCTAGAAGGAGCAGCGGAGTGTTGGGGGAGGACCCAGCTCTGGCCTGGAGCAGGCGAACGGGTGGGGACCCAGCTCTGGCCTGGTTACAGCAGTGTACATTTTTGCTGAACAAACTTCCCGGCCAAACAGCACTTTAAAACCCTTTCAACTCACGTGCCCAAAAAAAGAAAATAATTAAACTCTTCTGTTGGGGATCACCTGGCTCCCCACATCCCCTCACTTAGGATGTTTTGTTCCCACTGGAGCGTGTGATTGGAAAACAAAGGTAAATGAGAGCAATTTATTCCTGGATCATTTTTTCCCCCCAGCAGGATTAAAGCTGCCTCAGTCATAAAGAGTTTACAAACTCGAAAGAAAGATAATAACTTCCCTTCTCACGGCCCGGTCATGGGGAGGTAATGCATGTTTCCAATCAGCTGAGAATGTAACTCAAATGGTAGGTTTTATTTCACTTTAATCCGTCTGTGAGTTCACGTTCAAGGTAAGGGGATCCCAGCCCTGCAATGCAGAATAGAGTTCATTAACTTGGCATCTGCTTGGAAAAGTGGAAGAGCTGGGTTTGTTTACTCCTCGCCGCAAAGCCTGTGTCCAGGGCTCCAGGTCTGGTGTGGGGGTTCGTTCCCATTGCACAGGGTTGCTGTAGCCAGGATAAGCCGGGGGTCTGGTTCTTCAGAGCCAGCGAACCCAGTTAACCTGATGACGACAGCAGTGCCACAGACGTGACAGGGCAGTGCTGGATAAGCGAGCATGCACAGCAGATGCAGCGAGATTTCACAGGTCCCAGCTCAGGGGAGGGTGGGGGAGGTGCTGTGGACCGTCTGTGCTGCAGAGGGTGACTTGCTTGGGGCTCGTCTCTCTGCTGGTGTCGCTCTGTGGATGGGTAGGCAGCTGGAGCACGACTCCGTGAGGTCACAGGGAAAGACAACCCCTCCCCCACACACACACACTAGGTCTTACTATATGCATTTATGAAGTGGTTCTCTGTTGGAGGGGACACGTGTTCATTGTTGAATCCTTCTCTCCCTGCTCCTTCATGTAAGCAAGCCCTTGAAATCCTTCATAATTTATTTGTTTTTAGTTTTTAAATGAATCACCAGGAGATATACATAGTTACAAAGTTGTCCATCATTGAGTTTCAGTCATACAATGTTCCAGCACCCATCCTTTCACCAGAGCACATTTCTGGCCACCAAAGTTCCCAATTTCCCTCTCACCTGCACTACCACCTGGTCTGTCATCCTGCCTCTATATCAGACACTTTTCTTCTCTCTCTCTCTCTCTCTCTCTCTCTCTCTCTCTCTCTCTCTCAGGTACCGTGGTTGGCTTTGCAATACTGCTACTGAAAGGGTATCATGTATATCCCTTTACCTTCTTTCAGTACTCAGGTCTTGTCCGGAGTGATCACTGCCAGCTCTCATTATGGTAGTATCCCCTTCTCTGTCCTAACTGCCCTCCCCCTGCCCCTCTGTGGAAAGCTTGCTACCATGAACCAGACCTCCTGGCTCTGTTCCTACTGTCTCTGGGTATTATTCACATGTTATTTTGTTTTAATATCCTGCAAATGAGTGCAATCATTCTATGTTTGTCCCTCTGACTCTTTGCAATGAAGATACCTCCAATGTGGCAACCATTTCCCTCTCTAGAAAGAGACACACTCTTCTGTGTCTCTCTAAGAGACACAGCTCTGTTCTGTAGTGGGTGAGGTGCAGGTACACCGAGCCACCATGTTCCCACTATGTGTTTGGGGGAGGGGGGTTTGCATTCACTTGGAGGGGTAGGTTCAAAGAGATTTGTGGTCTACAGGGCTAGAGAGATAACAGAGCATGTAAGGTGCTTACCTTGCATGTGGCCAACCCTGGTTTAAGGCTCTGACATCATCAAGCATCCCTGAACACTGCTAGGGGTCACTCCTGACCGTACTGCCTGGAGTAGTCCCTGAGCACAGCTGTGTGTGGCCAGATCAACTCTTCACCCTAAAAACAAGAGAGAGAGAAAGAAAGGTAGAGAGAGGAGGGAAGGGGAGTCTCTGTGGTATAGACTCAATCCAGCCCCTGATGACCCAGCAGAGACTCCCAGCCCCACCTCTGGTTTATCCACGACTTTGCATCCTTCTTGCCTGACCATGTTTCTTATCCCTGAGACCCCCTTTAAGCCTGATGCATGCCCAAGCACAGTCAAGGTGACCGCGAGCTGACCGGCCATGTCCCTGTCTGTATAGTTATCCTCAGCCCGGCTCCATCATGGCCTTTCGGGCACAGCAGTGGGCTACTCCAGCAGCCTTGTCAGGTGGCCTGGGGTCTCGTGAGAGACAGGTGGGAACCCAGGGGGCAGCGTGCAGTTTCTCTCAGAGCAGTGCTTGCTCAGCAGGGGTCCTGGCTCCAGCCCCAGGCTGTGGTTGATGGGCTCCTGCTGTCCCATCGCATCCCCATGGCACGTGTCTGGGGCTGAGGGCTCCGCGCTTGGTTGCTTATGGGGTATTCATTCTTACGTTCTCCTCGCAAAGCGTCTCATAGCAGAGCTGAGAGGATTCCTGTTCTCAGAAAAGTGGAGGAATGCGAGCGTTACAAATGCCTTAAGGGGCACAGGGGATGTTCTCTACATTTCCAGATGTTGAGTCAGAAAACCATAGTTCTCTGGAGCAGGCAGGACTTAATTGAGGCCATTCTTCCAGCAGACGTGTGAGTCCGCATATCTGTGTGCACACGTATGCACATGCATATTTAAGCGGAGTCCACGTGCCCACATGTTTTCCATTCACCCCACTAAATGCTCCAAGAAAGCTAACCCTTAACACACTCAGTGCCACCTGGTGCTTAGCTTGATTTTTTTTCTACATAGTGCCCCATGCCACTTTTTCAGACCTAATGTATTTCCCACTTTCCATGAGAAGAAGAAACTGAAGCACAGAAAGATTAGGTCACTTGTCCAAGATGTGAGAACTGATAAGTAGTTGAATAAGAATCCTGACCAGGACTGCCATCTGAGAACACAGCCCAGCCTGGAGCTGCCAGTACACACACATACACACACACACACACACACACATACATGCTTATGCATATATGTGTCTGCATGTACATACATGTCTGCATGTGTGCACACGTGTGCTTGCATGGGGTGCCCACAATCCCTCAGCCACACGGGTTGCTCTTCCTGTGAGAGCTGAAAGAATACAGACTTTGTTGGAAGCAACTCTCTAAGCTGTTCTAGCTGTGTAGACAAAACAGTGACATCAAATGTGGAGGCTAGGGTCTTGAGGTCAACCAGATCATTTCACTTGTGGCGTGTATGTGTGGAGTGGGGAGATAGAATGGGTAAGGGACGGGGACCTGATGATGTGAGATGGTTTCTGCTCAAGAAAAATGAACCCTCGGTGGAGAAGAGCTTTATTGTCTTGAAACTTGGCATGAAGCAAAGGAGTGCCTTTCCTGTGTGTGTGTGTGTGTGTGTGTGTGTGTGTGTGTGTGTGTGTGTGAGTGTGTGTCTGTGTTGGGGGGGGGGTCTGAAGACAAAGGAGAGCAGGAAACAGCAGCAGATAATCCCTGGCTCCCTCCCTGGTCTCAGCCTGCTGCAGGCACTGACACGGAGTCACGGGGCGTCCTGGGCTCCCCGGCACAGGAGCCTGACTCTCTCGTAGACCCATGGAGAAGAGTGGACTCTGCCCAGGACCAG
Organism: Sorex araneus; assembly: GCF_027595985.1. Classification (NCBI taxonomy): domain Eukaryota; kingdom Metazoa; phylum Chordata; class Mammalia; order Eulipotyphla; family Soricidae; genus Sorex; species Sorex araneus. The sequence continues at coordinate 25,603,714 of NC_073307.1, read as the reverse complement.
GGAACTGTACTTAGGGATGCTGGTGTCACCAGCCTGTGTCCCCTCTTCAGCCCTTGATGTTCCAGTGCAGTGTCCAGCCTTCGGTCTCGGCTATATGTGGGCTGGTGCCCCCGAATAAAGGCTCTAGTGGAACAGAGGTGGGGAGCCTGTTGGCCTGCAGGGACATCCTTGCTTGGTTTGGAATCTGTGTGGGTTTGTCTGTTTGTGACGCTCAGTGACATACCCAGTGACACTCAGGGTCTGTGCTCAGGGATGACTCCTGGCAGGGCTATGGGGTGTCGGGGATTGAACTGGGATAGGTCGCATTCAAGGCAAATGCTTAATTCCTGTGCTGGCTCTCCAGCCACTGGAATCTGTGTGGAACTGTCTCAGTCTCTGGGCTTCACAGATTGCACCCCTATGTTACTGCTTCTGCTCCCCAGCCGTGACAGGGGGCCTCACACAACCACCCTGGATACCAGGCCCTCAGGAGCAAGGAGCAGGGAAAACCCCTGCTGTCCGAGTGTGGGCTCCATGGCTAAGACACAGTTCTAAATCCAGGAATCACTGAGGATGGACAAGTCCTTGGATTCTGGTGCCAGTGGCTGCTAAGCTTTGTACCTTGTGCCCATCCAACATTCCTGTGTAAGGGGAATCCCCACATGCTAGTAGCTACCCCTTAGCAACTGCCCTGGTGGGGAGCGGGGTGGCACGTACTGCACAGAGAACTCCTTCCTAAGACCCTCTGGACAGTCCCAGCTGGTTGTAAGATCATCTCACTCCTTTCCCAGAGAGGAGACGAAGACAGAAACAGACTCAGTCTCTCCCCACAAAGTTCCTCAGTCACTGAGCAGAGTGACCTCAGGTAAGGTAGTTGCCCCTCTCCGCCTCAGTTTTCTCATCTGTAAAATGGGGCTGATATCACTGTCCGACAGGGTCTGGGAGGATTCCACGGGACAATGCAGCTAGCAACCTTCAGAGCCAGGAGCTCCTAGAAAGCTTGTAGCAGGCCCTAAGGAGAGGCCAGGGATGTCATTGAGTGGTAGAGCTCAGGCCTCACATGTGTGGGGCCCCGGGTTTGATTCCCAGCTGCAATAATAACAACAATATAATAGTGATGAAGAGAGGAGGAGGAGGAGGTTCAGGAGGAGGCAGAGGAAGAAGAGAACAACACCACCGACACCACCTAAGGGTAACTCTAGCTTGAGGAGAGAGAGAAGCAATGCGGCCTGCAGCACCACTCAGCACAGGCCAGCCCGCAGCTGAAGGTTTGCTCCAGGCGCATTTCTCTCGGAGTCTGATGGAAGCTCCTTGAGGCAAGGCATCTGCCATCCTGCTCCCAGCTGCACCTCTGGGCTCCACCCAGCCTCCAGGGCAAGACGGGTGCTTGGGAGAGTTTGGGGGGGGAATAGGGGTGGGACTGCCTTGGGAGCCCCCAGAGGACATTCACAGCACTGGACAGGCCCCTCTCTTCTCTCTCCTCTGCCCAGGGTCTCTGGGTTGGGCTTCGTTCTTCAGAGCCCATCCTGAGTTCCCAAAGGGCTGGGCTCTCGCACAGATGTTGAGAGCATTGTTGGACATGGTGATTACACTGGACTCCATCCCATGGGGCCCCACCTCTGGGCGTTTCAGTCCCCTTCATCGCCCAGGGAACGCTCTTTCCACATTCTCCAGGATGGCGCAGAGACAGCCTGCTGCACTGAGCTGCCCCTTCCTTCGCCAAGAACATTAGCTCACCTGGTTCCTCGCTGGGCAAGAGCCCAGCCCCACCCCTGTGACTGCCTGAAAGAACTGAGGGGCTGAATTTTAACACCAGCCATTTCTGTTCCCCCACCCCCAACCTCACTCAGAAAATTAGAAGCCTGCAGCTCTGAGACGATTGTCCCTAAGACTTTGCCTTCTGCTTAGCCCAGGCTTTGACTCAGGAATAGCAGAGAGATCTGTATGTTCATTGCAGCACTGTTCACAATAGCCAGAATCTGGAAACAATCCGAGTGCCTGGGGAACAGATGACCGGTTAAAGAAACTTTGGCACATCTACACAATGGAATACTATGCAGCTGTTAGGAAAGATGGAGTCACAAAATATGCTTATAAGTAGATGGTCCTGGAGAGTATTATGCTAAGTGAAATAAGTCAGAAAGAGAGAGACAGACATAGAATGATTGCACTCATTTGTGGAGTATAAAACAACATGAGACTGACACCCAAGGACAGTAGACACAAGGGCTAGGAATATTGCTCCACAGTTGGAAGCCTGCCTCATGATCTGGGGGAGAAGACAGCTGGAATAAAGAAGGGATCACTAAGTCAATGATGGTTGGAGGGATCGTTCGGGATGGGAGATGTGTGCTGAAAGTAGATAAAGGACCAAACGTGATGGCCTCTCATTATCTGTATTGCAAGCCATAATGCCCCAAAGTAGAGAGAGTATGGGTGAAATTGTCTACCGTAAAGGCAGGGGGGAGGGTTGGGATGGTGGAAGATGGGGACACTGGTGGTGGAAGATGTACACTGGTGGAGGAATGGGTGTTCTGTCATTGCATGACTGAAACTCAAATATAAAAGCTTTGTAACTATCTCACGGTGATTCAATTAAAATCATTTTAAAAATATAAAAAATAACTAACAAAATAGAAAAGAAATGGCAGAGAGGCGATATCTGTATTGCAAACCATAATGCCCCAAAGTATCATGGTTTCACTGTATCACTGTTATCCCGTTGTTCATCAATTTACTCGAGCGGGCGCCAGCAATATCTCCATTTGTCCCAACACTGAGATTTTAGCAGCCTTTCCCTAACTTGTTTTTCCCAACAATTGGAGGCTCTTTTCAGGGTCAGGGGAATGAGACCTGTTATTGTTACTGTATTTCGCATGTCAAATATGCCACAGAGAGCTTGCCAGGCTGTTTCGTGTGGGTGGGATACTTTTGGTAGCTTGCCGGGCTCTCCAAGAGGCATATATATATATATATATGTATATATATGTATATACATACATATATATACACACATATGTTTTTCTTTATGATGATGTATCCAGGAATATGTTCACTCATGCGTGAGGCTCGGCATGAGCATGTAGAAAGTGGCCTGGAGCACGGTGGCGGTGGGGTAGAGGAAGTTGGCTGATGGGGCTGGGTCCCTTGGGGCAGGGAGGGCTCTCATCCACCCTCCTCTGGGACACCCTGGCGTGGAGTCCGGTGGCATGGTTATGGGGGCCTCATTTTATGCTCCCTTCCGGGAGAAGAAGCCGTGAGTTCTGGAGGGTGACCTGGAGGGTGATCTGGTGCCGGCAGGAGGTGGCTTATGGGTGCTCGCTTTGGCAGCACATATACTAAAACAATACAGAGAAGATTAGTATGCCCCCCCCTGCACCCCAAAGTAGAGAGAGTAAAAAGGAAAATGCCTGCCATAAAGTCAGGTGGTGCATTGGGGTAGGGGTGGCGGAAGGAATGCTGGGACATTGGTGGTGGGAAATGTACCCTGGTGGAGGGATGGGTGTTCGATCATCCTATGACTGAAACTCAATCATGAGAGCTTTGTAACTATCTCACGGTGATTCAATTAAAAATGGAAAAAAAGCAGAGAGGGGCTGGCGAGGTAGCTCATGCCTACTATGTGCAAGGCCCCAGGTTCCATCTCTGCACTACGAAATCCCCACCCACTTGCGTGCCTGGGCGTGACTCCTATGGGGGGGGGAGGGTAAGAATGACAAAGAGTGGGGGGGCAGGCAGAAAGATGGAGATGATGGTGATGATGAATTTCCAGGCAGACCAGGTCACAGCTTCCCATGCATCCCCAGGAAGCCCCAGGCTCTGCCGGAGACCTCTCCACCAAGGAGCGCCCCCACCTTTCCAATTTCCTCTCCCATCCCTTTTCGCCTCCCACCCCCCGCCTCCACTAGACAGCCTGGAGTGCACGCAGCCCATCTGGGGCTCCGGGAATCCTACTGGGGATGCCAGCTTAATGAAATACTCGCAGTTTATTAAACACAGACTCTCCTAAGCCCCCGGAGCCTGTGGGTATTTGAAAGCTGAAGGTAACCTCCAGCTACCACAAATGTAATTGTTACATGTGTCCAAGCATTCCTGGGGCAACCTCAAGCTCTAGCTCTTAAGTGGCAAGCAAAATTAGCAACATAAAGTAACTCCTAGTCAAGACAAGCAGGGGGCAATGTGGGGAAATAGGAGCTCGGCGCCCAGAAGCCCTGAGGGCCCCTAAAAGTATATATGAAGTTCACTGTTACTGCACCGGCCAGCCGAGGGTGCTTCCTCCCTCCCGGTCAGGGCTGGAACACGCTTGCAGACTCGTTCGTTGTTAGTTAGGCAGGCAGCCCCGACTTGTCAACCTCAGCGTGATGTCATTCAAATATTTTCAGTTTCAGCAAAGGCTGGCTCCGGGCAGCGGAGCGCAGGGTCATTCTGGGGACTCCCCCCTGGAGCTGTACTTCTGGTCCTCCTCCAGGTCCGGCCTAGGAAGGTAGTGCAGTGAGTCAGGGTCAGACAGGACCCGCTGGTCTGATTCTGAGGGAGGCTGCTCCTCCGGGGGGCTGCTTTCCCACTCATCCATCTCCACGGCCTGGGGCTGGGAAATGAGGGGCGAGGGGCTGAGCTGGAAGCAGCAGACGAAAGCCTCCAGGGACACGCCCTGCTCCACACAGATCACCATCTGGACTCTGCAGAAGATGACCCTGTTGACGGTGCTCAGGGGCACCTGCTCCAGGAACCTCAGGGTCAGCCCGTTGACCCACACCCAGCCCTTGCGGCTCAGGGCCTTGATGCAGAAAGTCAGCTGGGCGCTGCCCCTCTCTCTGTAGGGCTCCAGCGACAGGTGTCGGCGGGAGAGGCGGGGGAGGGGCAGCCGCAGGTGGGCTTCCGGTCCGCGTCCCACCAGCAAGGGGCTGGCGTCGTGCTGCAGCCTGGCTGGGATGTGGGCGCCGGCGGCCAGGTCCTGCGTGGGGTGGTGCAGACTCACACGCAGCACCGTGAGGGGCCTCTCCATGGCAGGACAGGAAGGAGAGCCTGGAAAGGAAAGAGCCCAGACGGGCCAGCTCAGCGGGGCCCAATGCGCCTTGGACCGACCCTGAACTACTTCCAGCCAAGCGGAGCCCCGCATTCGCACTCGCGCCAGCCTAAGCATCACCCGCCATGCCGCGCATGCTCTCTGGAGTCTGTGTTTCTTTTCAGTAGTACACGTCTGTCTGTCTGTCTGTCCTTGTCTCTGCCCTGTGTATGGCGAGGAGACGGGGGGGTTCCAGCATCCATCGTAATGGGAGCACAGCTGAGCTGGGGTGAGCAGAGCAGCTGCGTCTCCCCCAAAGGAAGAGGAACAGACCTGGGGTGAGAATTTATTCTGCTGGCACGTGCCCGCTGCTTCCTCGGGGCCTGGGAGCGCACCGAGTCCTTTCTCAATGGCCAACCTGAGCTTCCCACCAACCTCAGAATCAGAGTGGCAAAGCAGGGGGTAAGACCTGATGAGGTGTCACCAAGGGCAGGTGTGATGGAGGGTTACGTCCCAGCGGCTCTGTCCTTGAGTCTACCCTCCGCCAGTCAGAGGCTTCTGCAGTCAGAGAACACAAACCTTCTGCCCCATCCTCCACCCCCGGCGCTTGCTCTGCCCTCCCCCTTCTCCAGAAATCCCCCAGAGCTGAGAGGGTCTGAGCAAGTCCTGACCCCACATCCTCAGCCCAACTCCCGTCCCCACTCTCGTCCCTACTGAGGTTCATCTCAGGGCAAACACTGTCCTGTTCCAGGGCCCTGGGTCCCACCCAGCCTCTTCCGTGAGCTGGTTCCCTGTTTTCTGCTTCCTTGACCTCCACCATGGGGAGCTTCCTCTGGGACCTGGCCAACTGTCCAGTTGGTCCACCCATGCCCATGTCACATATCTGAGTCCTGGAGCTCCTTGCCCAGTCTCCCCAGCGGGTAGGGTATGGTCTGAGCTGCCCCATGCAAGCAGGACCTGGCCTTAGCAAGCATCTGGAGGACATTTGTCAGAGGGCCACCTGCGGAGAGGCTGGCACATGTGAGAGCCACGTCAGTCAGTCCCAGATGGATCTAAATGGGGCTCAGTTCCCAAGAGACTGTGGGACAGGTGTCCCCCGGGTGACACAGACCCCTCAATCTCTGAGCGCTGGACCCTCTGTGCGTCCTGCCTTCCACATGAAGGAGGTGATGGAGGAGCTTCTGGCTGAGAGGGAGGGGTGCGTCTGCATGAACCCCCCTTCCCTCAACCCCCGGGTTCCATCCACATTCCCCTCCCTCTGAGGGGTTATGTTACGGGTCAGGAGAGAGGGACATCCGTCTCCTTAGGCCTGACCAGCTTTCACTCCTCGGAACCAGTTCCCTGGTTCAGGGACCCCAAAAAGGGCTCCTGAGAAAGCCAAGTATAGGGGCCCAGGCAACAATTCAGGGATTAAGGCATTTGCCTTGCATGCAGCTGAACCTGGTCCAATCCTCAGCACCACACAGGCCCCTCAAGCACCTCCAGGAGCACAGAGCCAGGAGCAAGCCCTGAGCACAGCCAGGCTTACTGTGCCCAAATGAAAGAAACCCCCTCCCAGAGGACCCCCATGAAGAGGCTTATTGGTGTCCTGAGGGGAGCCCTGGCTGCTCTGGGGAAGCAGAACCCCAGAATTACCAACAGAGTCTCTGAGGGGAGGCAGAGGAAGACCCTTGGGGGTGTGGAGCCCACGAAGTTCTTGCTCAGCAGCCCCCTCCCCGCCCCCAGACCTCTGCCCGAGGAGTGGGCTCAGCCCCTCGGACCTCACCTACCTCACCGCCCGGGGTGCATGTGATGCAGGGGACCCTCCCCAGGGAGTTGGCAGGCCAGCTGGAGGCTGAGAGTGTGGGTGTCTCCGCTTTCATTGCTTCCTTCCTTTTCCTCTTTAGGAAAGAAACTAGAAGTGTCACTCCAAGGCAGAAGTGCAACCTCTGGGCGGAGGAGAAGTGGTGAAGCCCCACTGGGCCGGATCCTCCCTGGCCTCAGCCCCAGGGGTGTGGACACCGCCAGTCCATGGCCAGCCCACTGCCCTCTGCAGCGGCACCGAGGCAGGCCAGCTTGTTGCAAACAGGGGGTCTGTGGGAGCCCGGGGCTAGATTGCGGGGCCGAAGGTGGGGGTGGGCAACTCGTGACTAGAGTGACTTGGGAAGGGTCAGGGCCTTGGGGGGCCAGGGGGACATAGTCACTGATAGCGAGTGGCATTCCTGGGCTTGGGCCCATGCGCTCGGGCAGCCTGCCAGAGTCTGGTGTAGCCCTCCCTGGTACTGTGGTTCTGCTGTCCAGGATTGAGCTGTGTCCCCCGGATCAGCCCAGCTCTGCCTACTCTCCAGGGGCTCCTCATGCTCGCCTGGAACCTGCCTCATCCAAGACTCCACAGAAGTACAGCCCTTCCTCTTTCTCCTGGGGCCTGTGGAGGGAAGGCAGAGACTGAAGCTTATCCTAGCAGACGCTATCCACCCGGGTCAGCTTCCTCTGCTCTGAGCAGTGAAACTCCCGCTGGTTACTTAGTAACTCGGGAGGGACAACAGAAAGCTAACTCAGCAATGGTCACGCAGCCCTGCAGCCACCAGCTTCTCCCGAGGCACTTCTGCTGTGGAGTTAACTGCATCTGACCTTGCTGTAAATCCAGCCTCAACTGCAGGTTCCCCATCCCTCCTGCCAGCTCTATCTTCTCCACCTTTTCTCTGGGCTCTAACCTGCAGAGTGGTCGTGTAGAGGCACCTCAAGATCGCACCCAGGAGACAAGCATTTCCTCCGGGACTCCCTGTTGGCCACAGTGGGAGAGTTCTGGGGAGCTTCCTGGAGGTAGGAGATCGCACCTCAGCTGCTCAGGGAAAAGCCAGACATTCCAGTTCGATGTCTGCTCTGGTGACAGTTGTATCTTCACTCAAGTACCTTTGAGCCATCAACTGATCACGAGCGAATCTTCACACTTTCTTGGCCCTAAGGTTTTCCACCTGTAAGATGAGACTAGCAGTAACACCTAACTCAAAGGACCTCTAGAAGAATTGGGAGGGTGGGAAGACATTAAAGAGCGTCGGGATGGGGTCTGGGGCACAGAGCAGAGCCTGCACACAGGAGCTGGCCCGAGCGATGCATCATGAGGCTTCAGTGCCTTCTGCTGGCGCAGCCAATGACTGAGACCTTCCCAAGAATGGATCTGAAAGTTGAGTTTAAGAACACTTACTCAACGGACCAGGCACTTACTCTGGGTAGGGCACTTGTCTTGCACACAACAGAACCAGGTTCAAGTCCTGGCACCTCTTATGGTCCCCTGAGCACCACCAGGAATAATTCCTGTGCACAGAGTCAGGAGTAAACCCTGAGCACTGCTGGACGTGACCCCAAACAAACAAACACAACATAAAACAAAACAGAAAAACTCTCTCATGCTCCTTCCCACTTGTTATAAATGTGTCTTCTCCAAATTAGTATCTTGAGGAACCCCAGTTTCTCAGGACAGGACTTATGTTGAGGAAGCCCAGTTTATTTTTTTTTAATTAGTGAATCACCGTGAGATACAGTTATAGACTTACATACTTCCATGCTTGCAGTCATACAATGGTCGAGTATCCATCCCTCCACCAGTGCCCATTTTCCACCACCAATGGTCCCAGCATCCCTCCCACCATTCCCCCCATCCCCTCCCCACCCCAACTCTGTGGCAGGGCATTCCCTTTTGCTCACTCACTCTCTCCTTTTGGGTATTTTGCAATAGAGGTGGTTTGCAATAGAGGTATTAAGTGGCTATCATGTTTGGTCTATAGTCTGCTTTCAGGGTGCGTCTCCCATCCCGAGTGGATCCTCCTAGCACCATTTACTTGGTGATCCCTTCTCTAACTGAACTGCCTCTCTGCAGAGCCTGCTAAGTTCTCTTTCCTTCGGTCCATTTTGCCTGCTTGCATTTCCTTCAGTGTCTTTTGTGCCTGATTTGTTTTGCTGTAATGTATGTCTCTGAGTTCCCTGACCTTGTTGTAGGTGTATGTGTGTGTGTTCTTACTTCTTCCATAGCTATGTGGGCATGCACAGCGACCCTGGGTACCATCTACTTAGGCACTTTCTTGTTAAAGGGCATCTAGGTTGTTTGCCTCTTGGGGTTCATAGTTGGGTTCAGTTTGGGTTAATGTTTGGGGGGTTTGGTTTGGGAGCCACATCTGGTAGTGCTCAGAGCTTACTCCTGCCTTTGGCCCAGGAATCACTCCTGATGGGGATCGGTAGCTATATGGTGCAAAGTAAGTGCCCTATACCATCTCTCCAGCCCCTAGTTTAGGTTAATGCTGTGAACTTTCTTCTTGAGATATGGGGGGGGGGGCAGGGAACAAATATGATGTTTCTATTGTCCTATTTTTCTCATTTTATTTTTGAACATTGGTCCTATGGCTTAGTAAAGAAGCATATAGCATCTGGTTCAGACAAGGTCAGACCCGAACACCTGAAGAATCTACCGCCAGTACTCGTCAATACACTGGTTTGGCTCTTCACATGCTACCTGTCCGAATGCAAGGTTCTGTCCCAATGGAAAACCAGCAGGACCGTTCTGTTGTCCAAGAAGGGAGACATCCACAACATCTGATTTTCAGACAGTATGGTATTTATTGCGGCCAACCTGAGTTTGATTCCTCCACCCCTCTCGGAGAGCCCGGAAAGCTACCGAGAGTATCGAGCCCACGCAGCAGAGCCTGGCAAGCTACCCATGTATATTGGATATGCCAAAAACAGTAACAATAAGTCTCTCAATGAGAAACGTTACTGGTGCCCACTTGAACAAATCGATGAGCAATGGGATGTCAGTCAGATGGTATTTATGCCTTTGATTCTGTTGAGACTGAAGTGGTCATCGAAACCCTAGCCAAACAGGGCATTCAAGCTCAATACATCAGGATCCTCAAGAGCTGTATGAATTCACCACCAGGATCTCACATTGTACAAGAAAGTGATCATTGATGTAAAGAGAGGGGTTCAACAGGGTTGATACCATTTCACTGGAACTCTTCAGTGCCACCCTCAAGAATGTCATGTGATGACTGGAATGGGAAGAAATGGGAGTGAGGATAGACAGTTGACAACTACACCTCCGCTTTACTGATGACTTCGTTCTCATAACACTAAACATTAGCCAAGTGGCACAAATGCTGGCTGACTTCGACCACAAGAGTGGGAAGGTCAGACTGAGGTTGAATCTCAGCAAAACGATGTTCATGAAAAATGAACTAGTCCTTGATGTTCCATTTGCTCTCAATGGAACGAACATCTCCGAATGCAGCAGCTATGTGTACCTGGGTCGAGAACTCAACATGAGGAATGACCTGGCACCAGAACTGAGCAGGAGGAAGAGAGCAGTGTGGAATGCCTTAAAGAGTGTCGAAGAAGTGGTTAAGAGGACAAAGAACCTCTGGCCCTGGGCACATCTTTTTTACTCCACCATTCTTCCTGCACTAACATACGCCTCAGAGACCTGGGCCCTACGAAAACAGAATGAGAACGCTATTTGGGTATCCCAAAGAGGAATCGAAAGAGCTATGCTTGGAATATCACATTTCACTCAAGTGAGAGAAGGAATTCGGAGTTCCGACCTCTGTCGACGATCAAGAATCAAGGACGCTGTTTTGTTTGCCAAGGCGTCGAAAATCAGATGGGCTGGGCACGTAATGCGATTTAGAGATGACCACTGGACTAGAGCTGTTACCTTCTGGATTCCACGGGACATCAAAAGAACGTGTTGCCGCCCACCTATGAGATGGTCAGACTTCTTCATCAAAACCGTGAACAAATGGTTTGAGGCTCTTCGTGTTCCTGGAGTGAGCAGATGCCATTGGGCTACACTAGCATGCGACAGGGACGAATGGAGACAGTTACTGGCGCCATTTGAGCAAATTGAAGATCAATGGGATGACAAGTAATACAAGTGATTATTAGCTGTGGAACACTGTCAGTAAAAATTTGAAGAGGGACTGGAGAGATAGTCCAGGCTGGGGTTAAGGCACATACCTTGCAATCCGCCAACCCCAGTTCAATTCCCAGTACCACAAGGTCCCCTGAGCATTGTTGGGGGCAGCCTGGAGGGTCCCCAAACACCACTAGATATGGCCCTTGACACCCCTGGGCAGGATGACACAGGTTATCCCCAGTACTGCAGGTCCTAGCAGCATGGCACCCTCAGGCCGTCGCACTGAACTGACGGATGGGCTGACCAGGAATCGCCAAGGTCTGCTAGGCAAAGACCATCAGAAGAGGAAAAACTGTGGAGGCTCTGTGTGAGCAGCTCTGTCTGGTGAGGGTTTCTTTTCTCATCCAGCCGTGTTTGGGGCCACTAGGGCCACACTCAGTGGTGCTTAGAGAATTATGGAAATGCGTCAAAGGGATGTTCTCGGAAGACTCCCTGGCTTCCTGCTGGGACATGTGGGGAGAAGAGAGTTCCCAGGTTCCAGGGAGGCAGCTGAGGCTCCTCATGCTTTATTCACTCTGGCGAGTGTCAGAAGCCGACTTAAGACACAATCGGGGGCTGGGGGCTCAGCCTCACAGCAAGTGGTCTTCTGAGTCCAGCGGGACCCCTCTCCACCAGGGACTTGAGCTGGCTGGTGGGCACAGATTTGGCAGAGGAGGAACACACTTGGCAGAACACAGAACATGCCCCCCCCCCACCACAGCCCTTCTTCCTGACTCCTGCCCAGAATCCTCGGGCCAGTGCCCCCATCTGCTGTCTATGGCCACTGGCCACTAGGTGGCAGCATCCTTAAACCCAAAGATTAGTGCTTTGGGAAAATGGGGCCTTCTGGGAAGACCATGCTTCCTCTGACTCAGAACGCTCTGGCTTTAGGGGCACCCAGAGCAAACCCTGTCAGAGGCCTTAGCATCAGGAGCGACAGGCTGTGAGTGCCGGTTGTCAGCTGGATCCAGGAGAGGCAGCCACCCTGTGCACTGCAGCGGGAGGGAGAAGCCGCTTTGCTCCCTGATCTGTAGGATGGAGCAACCAGGAGCAACTCCAGGGAAGCACACAGAAGACAGCCCAGGCTGGGGGCTCAGGGCCCGGAGCTCACAGGAGGCGGGTGTAAGGAGCACTGGGGTCACAGGCACTGACGTCTCCCCTCAGGCAATCAGACAGGACCTGTGGCTCTCAGAGCTGGCCACTGCAGTGGGGGATGTGCAGGGCTGTGAACCCCAGCAAGGCATTGATACCATCTCAGAGGGAACAGCATCTCCCGGAGACGGAGACTTGCTGGTGTGACTGCTATCTGGCCAGGGGAGCCGATGGTTTGTGGAGAGAGCGGAGGCTGACACCCTCACACCTGGAACCTGCTCTGGGTCCTCCCTCGGGGTAGGGAATGCCCACAAGGACAGCTACCGTGCACTTGAGTTAGGCTGAAGGGGCTGGCCATTTAGCAGAGCTGTACTGTATGCAGGGCCCTTATGTAGCTTTCCTTACTAAATTCTCCCTACAACCTGGAAAGATTCTGATACTGATCCAACTTCACAATCAGGAAACGGAGGCTCTGTTAAGTAGTAGCTGATTTGATTTCATATTTACCTGGCAGGGAAGGTACCATGGTCACAAAGCTGGTTTCCCAGGGCCAGACTTGTTCGTGGTACCCCAGACATGTTGACCCTTGAGAGTTCCCCCAATGTGGGATAAATTGTGCAAGCAGGGGACTTCACTCTCCTCAGGGGATAAAAGTAACTAAGGACCTGAGTGATAATATAGCAGGTAGGGCACTTGCCTTGCATGTGGACAACCCAGATTCGATCCCCAGCATCCCATATGGTCCCCCAGGCACTGCCAGGATGTGATTCCTGAGTGCTGAGCCAGGAGTAACCCCTGAGCATCACTAGGTGTGGCCCAAAAGCAAAAAAAGAAAAGAAAGAAAGAGAGAAAGAGAAAAAGAAAGAAAGAAAGAAAGAAAGAAAGAAAGAAAGAAAGAAAGAAAGAAAGGAAGGAAGGAAGGAAGGAAGGAAGGAAGGAAGGAAGGAAGGAAGGAAGGAAGGAAGGAAGGAAGAAAAAAAGAAAGAAAGAAAGAAAGAAAGAAAGAAAGAAAGAAAGAAAGAAAGAAAGAAAGAAAGAAAGAAAGAAAGGAAGGAAGGAAGGAAGGAAGGAAGGAAGAAAGAAAGGAGGAGGAAAGGAAGAAAGAAAGAAAAAGAAAGAGAAACTGATTTCCATAGTGCGTCATAAAGCTGTATCCAACCCAGGCCTGACCTTTCAACCCTTGTTCTCAAATCCCGCACACTCAGCTCCCAGGGGACAGTCCCCTTTCCTCCCATTCCCGACCTCTGCCCTGCCACCAGCCTCAGGTCTTCTCCTCTGATGATTGGGCTGGGCTGGGTGATGGCTCAGGTGCCAGAGCCCTGTGGGAAGCAAACTGCTTCCCGGAGTGGCCCTCAAGGCCAGAGCTGTTATCTTCCCTCCAGACATGCACGCTGGGCCTCCTCACACAGGAGGGGCCCCACCTGCCCAGGAAGCAGAGGTGATGAGACAGCCCTCTTCCCCGGGAGCTGCTGCCATTCTGACTGGAAGGGTGTTCCTCCCCTACTTCAGTGCTAAGCCACACGTCATGATTAAGATCTTCGTGAATCCCCTTTATGCCGAATCCTGTCCGGTCTGAGCCTTCACCAATGCCTGGGAGTGAGATGTGTGGGGGAGGGGACGGCTTTCTGACTCATACCTTGGGTGGGGTGCTCCCTCCATGTGGGTGATGCTCATGAGCCCAGCAATTAGCTCCTTGCACCTTTGACCTTCATTTACCTATAGAGCGAAAGGCCAGGCCTTACCTGCAGGAAGGAGCAGGGACCTGGAGACGAGGAAGTGTCCTGCCACTGTCCCTTCCACACTGACCCACAGCCTCCAGAGCAGGAGAGGGCTGAGGGCAGAGACAGAGCCCAGGAAGCTCAGCCCTAGCTCAGTACATCCAGCTTCCATAATACGAATCATTGTCCTCTCGAAACCTCAAGGCCCCTACCTGGGAAATGGGAACGATCACACCGACCAATGTCTTCACTCACGCTTAGAGAGAGGGCAGCTTTCACTTGGTCCAGAGCCTTAGCCAAAGGCTCCTTGCTCTTTGTGACAGGAACTCACTCGTCTTGAAGAAAAACACAGCTTGCTCTGGTTTGAAGAACACAGCTGCTCAGGAATGATGCCTCCAACCCAGCCCAGCACACATCAAACATGGGCCCTTTTTGTTTTCAATTAAGTGAGGTAAAACCCTAGCATAAATACTTTTTAACTCAAATTTAGGAAGAAAGGCCATCCTGAAATTAGCGTGTCTTCAAAGGCGAATTTCTAACATACCATGACACGCGCCCTCTGTGTGGGGCCATGAGGTGGTTCTTGGATCCGATAGTCGCTGGAGGGAGAGAAAAACAACCGTCTTTCTGCAGAGTTGTCTTTGCAGGGAGAAACGAGGGTGGGAGACAATGCACAGAGTGTGCAGTTTCTTCTTTGAGCCATTTTTGTGTGTGCACAGGACAGGAGTGCAGCGGCTCTTCCCACATGGTTCTGGCCAGCCTCTAGAAGCTTCTCAACTTGCAAAACGGAAACTGTAACTCTCCAATGTCATCTCCCCATTCATTGCCCTCTGCCAACTGTGAGTGGCCATCACTCATTTCTTTGTTTCCCTGAATTTGGCTGCTCTGGGCCAGTCCCATGAGTGCACTTGTGCAGTATCTATCTTGTGGCGCTTATTGCAGTGTGCCTGGAACCTTTATGGACCATCCTGGCTATAGTATTTGTCAGAATCGCCTTCCATTTTCTGGTCTTGAAGTCCATTCCTTTGTACGCATATCACACATTTTGTTTTTCTACTCCTCTGCCCATAAGCATTCGAGTTTTTTTCATTTGGGGGGCATGGGGAAGGGTGAGATCACACCTTTTGGTGTTCAAAGAACTAATCCTGGCTTTGTGCTCAAGAGTGACCCCTGGCTGTGCGAGGAGAACTGCATGTGGTGCTGGGGATTCAAACCAGAGCAAGCATCATAACATCTTACATGTTACAGAGCAAGCATCTGTAACATCTCTTTGGCCCTGCTTCTACTCTGGCTAAGGTGAATAATATTGCTATAAGTTTTGAACATACAAATGTTGGTTTGACTTCCGATGTTCAGTTATTTTGAATATATAGCCAAAGGAGAATTGCCGCCTCATAAAGTAATTCTAGATAAAACTTTCGGAGGAAGCCTCTATGCTGTCTTCCATAGCTGTTATTCTTTTTTACTTTCTCACCAACAGTGCAGATGGGACTCACTTTCTCCACGTCATTGCTAATACTTGTTTACTTATTTCAGTTTTGGAGCCACACCCAGCGTACTCAGGGCTTACTCCTGGCTCTGTGCTTGTGGTCACGGGTTACTCCTGGCAGTGCTCTGGGAACCACTTGTGGTCCTGCAGTTGAGCCAGGTTGGCTGTGGGCAAAAAATGCCTGTACTATTTTTCTGGCCTTTGTGTATCTATCTATATTTTTTAAGCAACTATCTTCGTGGATATGAGATGGCATCTCACTGTGAACTTGCTCGGCATTTTTCTAATGATTGTTGTTATTTGATATCATTTCATATGCTTATTGGTCACTTCTATTTTTTTTGAGGGGGGAGATAGTCTAGTTAAGTCCTTTAGTTGTTTGTATTGAGTTCCCCCACCCCCATCCCACCATCCCAGCTTAATCTTAGGTATTCTTTACAAATTCTGGGTGTTAACCCCTTATCAGAGAGACTCACAGAGGATTTCCAAACACTCACTCCCATTCTGCAGGCTCTCTTTCTGCTCTGGTACATCCTTGATGCTCAGAAATTCTTCATTTGGATAATTAAATTCTTTATTTTTACTTTTTTCCTTTATTTTTACTTTTGTTGCCTGAGCTTTTATCAGTGCAAAAAAAAATCATTGCCAAATCCAATGGCATAAAGATCTTCTTTCTTATTTTGCTTCGTTAAAAAAATATTTTCTTATTTAGGTACAATAATTTATTTTATAGCTATACTTACAAACTCAATTATTTTAGATTCTTCTCAAGAGCAAAGCAGATTCTTACTGCTTACAGTCTCTGAGTTACACACATTCCTTGTTTTTTCCTGTATTACTCACTCCATCTGAGCTACCATGGTCAGTCAGGGTCATGAAGATTTTCTTCTAAGAATTACATAGTTTTAGATTTTTTGTTTGTTTGTTTGTTTGGGGGCCACATCCAGGGGTGCTCAGGGCTTACTGCTTGTTCTGTGCTCCAGAATCACTCCTGGCAGAATTCAGGGAACCATACAGAGTGTCAGGGATTGAACCCAAGTTCAGTCTCGTGCAAGGCAAACACCCTACTCATTGTACTGTCTTTCCAGCCGTGGGTTTTAGGTTTTACATTTAGACTTTCAAACCATTTCAAATTGGTTCTTATATATTCTGTAAAGGAATGGTCCCACTTATCTGCAAACAATTTAATCTTAAAATTTATGATTGCAGAACACAATTGACACTGTCTACCATATTTGATCACTTGATCAAATAAAATATTGTAACTCTAGATGCCACACAAAACAAAATGCAGGAGCCAGGCAGGATAACTCAAAGGGCTGATTGCCTGCATGCTTTGCCTGCAGGAACCTCGTTCAATCCACACCACTGCGGTCCCCTGAGAATCATAAGGAGTGAGCTCTGACCACTGAGTCCCCAACACCACTGGATGTGGCCCGAAACAAACCCAGCGAGGCATTCAAACTCACCTTGTAGGTGTCCTTCATGCTATATTCCTATCTGCTAAATTGTTTGACATAAATACTTCCTTTTTGAATAACATTCTGTGACCTCAGTCCTGTGTGTTGTTTTGCAGCAATATAAATCTCAGGGAGCCCCTTTTCTGCAGCTTCCCACCTGTTACCTAAGGCCTGGCCACTAGTTTCTGCTCCCTGCATTCCTGGGTCACATGCTTTAAGTGCAAGCAGAATTAGTGTCGCTGTTATAATTCTCTCTCTTTGGGGGGGGGGGCGGGAAACGGGGGCCCATACCCAGAGAAGCTCATGGGCTACTCTTCGCTCTACACTCAGGAGTTTCTCCTGGTGGTGTGGAGAATCATATGGGGTGCTGGAGATCGAACCCAGGCCAGCAGCGTGTATAGCAAATGCCCTCCCCACTGTGATATCCCCCCAGCCCCGTTATGCTTCTCTACCATGAGATTCTTTTTAAAAAAAAATATTTTATTTTTATAAAGTTGTTCACAATAGCTCATTGCAGATAATATTCAAACACCAATCCTACCACCATGTACCTGCCCACCACCATAAGAGGAAAATGTGTGAAGATTGTTGTATTTCATCCCGGGGCCATTTAAGCCCTTGTATAAGATGTTACAAGCACTACGTCAAACTCAAACAACTGTGTGCTACTTTGGTACATCAGTGGCTGGAGTATAAGAGGTTGTGCAGCCGCACACTCCAGGAGGTTTTGTGTCGCTCTCTTCCAGGTGCTCTGTTTCATAGTCTCTGGATCTTGGCCGTTGATGAGATTATATGGCACCAGATGCAGTTTGTGGGTGTGACTGACAAGCTACTGGAAATCTGGGGAGCTGGAGAAAGGAAGTCCAGCCCCTATCCAAGCGAGCTTGGAGATCTCAGTCCCCGGTCCTGTATACCTGGGTTTTTCTGCAGGTTCCCTCATGGGTGAGGCTCCCATATAAGCATGTGGAGAGTGGCCTTAGCATGGCTGCACGGTTGGGTTCTGGGGGTTTTCAGCTGCCAGGGTTCTGCTGGGCCGGGAGGAAAACTCAACCTGCTCCCCCTTCGAGTTACCCCGGTGAAGACAGCCTGGTGTGGGGGCAGGACATTCTATATCTGCCATGAGCTTCTAAATACAACTGTGGTCAGACAGTCCCCACTTGGTTCCAGGAGTAGAGAGCAGAGTGCCATGATGCAATGAACACACCAAACTGGGGCCCACAGTATTCCCAGTCTTTAGAATTTGCTTCTAATTTAAAGCTCTTCTCAGTGTCCTGGAGACAGTACTGAGGTTAGGGCACATACCGGGCACGTACCAAGCCTGGGTTCAATTCCCAATATTACATTGTCCCCCCCAAACATCGTCAGGTGCAGCCAAAGTCCCCTGATGTGACCCTGGGGAGGCCCAGTCCTGCCTGTGGCCCCGGTCTCCCCAGCACTGTAGGGCCTGAGCAGCAGAGCACCCTCTGGCCCCTGTGCTGAATCCACGACCCAGAGAACCAAGACTTGCTGGTGGGGCCCCAGTGCACCTGAGCACTGCTTGGGAGACCCGAAAATCAAGATAAAGACAAAAACTCTTCACAGGAAGTTGAATCTCATTAATTAATTTAGTTTTGGATTTGGGGTTACATGCAGCAGTGCACAGGGACTACTACTCGTGGCTCTGTGTACGGGGGTCCATGCAGTGCCAGGGGTGGAAACCAGACCTCCTGCACTCAAGGTCTGCCCTCAGCCCGTGTAGTGTACCCTGCCTGGCCCGGAAAGCTGAACTTTTCAGCTGCCGACTGACTGCTGTCCCCTGTGTGGGTGACACTGGGAGTGGGACTGAGGGTCTGTGCTGCCCTGTGGCTGAGAACTCACTCACTCCTGTAGTTTTACACCTCCAGCCACACACACACACACACACACCATCACACACACACCTTCACACACATGCCATAACACCCACGCCTACACACACACAGACCCTCACACACATACTCAGAACACAAACGAGCATACACACACCCTCACATACACATCATGACACACACACCATAACACACACAACATAATACACACACACCATAGTACACACACCTTCACACACACGCCATAACACCCATACATACACACACAGACCTTCACACACACCCATAACACAAACATGCATACACACACAACATAACACACACACCACCATCATCTGCAGTGATCACATGAGCCCGAGGAGGACCTGAATTTCCTGGGGAGCGAGGCAACTCAGCAGGCCGCTGTGAGGAGAGACGGGGTTCAGCTTGGAAGCAGCCCTCAGCCCACACACTCCCGCCCTCCCGCCCTCCCTCATGCAATCAGGCTGGATTTTGCCAAACAAAGGGAAGGCCCTGCAGCAACTCCTAAGGATTTGCTTCAAATTTCTGCAAAATTAAAGTCTGCTTTTAATTCTCTTCCATCAGTTCGATATGAAATTTCAATTCCAGTGAAGAGCAGAAATGTGCCATCACAGCTGAGGGCAGATTCCACTGGGGACAGAGAAATGATCCCACGATGGCTACACTCAGGAATTACTCCTGGCGGTGCTTGGGGGCCAGATGGAATGCCGGGGATTGAACTCGGGTTGGCTGTGTGCACAGCTAACACCAGCCCCGCTGTGCAGTTGCCCGGTCCCGGTCCCTGGGTTCTTTCTGCACACAAAGCTTAGCTGTCTCTCTCGCCGCGTCCCCTGCGCTCTGCACTGCCTGTTCCTTGCTCTGTGGCTCTGTCCCTCGGGCCAGCAGACCACATTCTCCCCAGTGGTTTCTCACTCTCACTATTTTCTCCCTGTCCTATGATATTTCACACAAGTACCCCGAGCATGACAACAAATATTTTTTACCCTTCCTCCAGGACATTTTCCACATATGCGCTACAAATGTGAGTCTTCATTCCCACCCCGGTGTCGTGGGAAATAGGTCTTTTCCACATGGCCACTGATATAATATAAAAAGCATTTTCCCTTTCCTGGAGCCCCAGGGGGGAAGTATTTCATGAAAATGGAAACGCAAGGAGAAAATGAGAAATCCTGCCTATAGGGCTCTGTCTCCAAGTGGTTTTCCAGAGGCTGCCTGGCTCTGCCTTGCCTCCTGGAGCGTAAATCACCCAGGATCTTGGGTGAGATGGTCACCCGGCAGCCCAGACCCAGATGAGGCTGTTTCTGTCGAACAGCCTCAGGGCCGGAGCGACCCTGCAGTCTGAGTGTACTTCCTTCCTGGGTGTCGCCAGACGGGCTGCTCCCTTCACCTGGGATTGGGATGGTCTCACACTCTGCTCTGGACCTCCAGAGTGTGACATGAGTGTGAGAAGTGCTCTGCACACACCCAGCCTGGCGAGCTGAGGCCCAGGGCCATGGTGTGGCCACTGCCATGGGCTTGCCACAGACAAAGGAATGTCTCCGGAGGGCTGCCAGCTCAACCACCATCTGCCTGGCACCCTGGCACCCGGCTGAAACACGGGGGTGGGAACTTGATAAGTGCCCGCCTCTACCTACCTTTCCCTCCCTTCCCCCTACCCCTCTGACCCCCAATGACCCCAATTTGGGCAACTTATTGACCAGTTATTTAAGAGTGCCCCTCGGGAAAGTGAGCTTTATCCTAGTCTATTGATTTCAGCTACTTCATAAATTTTCCAAGCCCCATTCTCAGGGAGCGAGTTTGAAGGGTCAGGAAAAAAGCTCAAAGGGCTGGAGCATGTGCCTGTGATGCACACGGCCTTAAGTGTGAGCCCAGGCATGGCGTGTCCCACCAAACCTCACCCAAGCGCCTCCAGGTATTGCCCTGGTGGGCCCCAACACTCCTGGGGGAGGCTTCCTGCCTCCCCAGCTAAAAGAAAAAAACTTTATGGTTTGAGGTGAGTTTATAGTTTGTGGGTGCTAGGGGGCACTGTTGGGCAACTTTTGTTGCACTCAAACTGCGTTGCCTGCATTTCTTTTTCTTTTTTATAATAAACTTGGCATTTTAGAGTAGTAGGGGGTTCACAGCAAAATTGAAAATAAGGGCAGGGATATACATATGCATTCCCCTGACCCCAACCACCACTAACTCCACCATTAACACCTCACAGCAGAAACCTGCATGACACCTCATTATCTGTCCCCCAAGTCCATAATCACACTTGGGGTTACTCCTGGTATGAATGTTCTACATGTTTGGATCGTGGCATCATATACGTGAGCTGTGTGTTTTGAAAACCCACCTGAGCCTGCCTCTGGGTCCCTGTCCCAGACACCAAGCTTCCACCACGCTTGTTACCAGCTCCATTGCTTTGCCTCTCTCAGACCATGTTATACTTAGAATCCTATGCGATGCTGCCTTTGCAGACAGGTGTCTTTCCCTTCGCCAGTTGTGATGTAAAGAAGTTTCCACTAGGTCTTTTCATAGCTTGGTCAAGTATGGTAAAAACAAAATAGGGATCTCCAAAGGGTCCTAACTCGAATGTTAGAGGGTTAGTCCTCATTATGCAGAGTCTACACACTTCTAGGACTTCAGGGGGATAATAAGTTGGTAAACAGAACATGTTAGTAATCTCTTATACAAGAACTTAATAGCTCCAGGGTGAGATACAACAATCTTCACACACTTTCTTTTAAGCAAATCTTTTTTGACCATTTTTAGTGAATTAGTCATAACAAGCAATACAACAAAATAAATCATTAGGGGGCCTGCTATTGAGGCAGGCTCAGTGGTGGTTCAGAAATTGGAAATGATGGTGGTGGGAACGTATAATGGCGACGGGGTTGGTGTTGGAATATTGAATGTAATAAATCATTGTGAACAACTTTACAAAAATAAAATTAAACTAAAATAAAAACAAACGAAAAATTTTTAAAAATAGGGGTCTCTCTAGAGATACTTAGGTCTCTGCGATCCATTTTCCCCGCCACTCAGCCAAGTGGTGTGGACATGATGGTTTGGCGATGTGTCCAGAGATGCAGTGAGAGATACAGTGTGGCTGCATGGCTCCAGAGCATGCGGTTCTGGGGATCAAACATGGAGCCTCACACAGGCAAGGCCTGTGCTCTGGCCCTTTGAGCATCTTGCAGGTCCTGGACAGCACATTTCTTCACAGTGCTGAGTACTGTTGCATTGTCCAGATGTACTAGTTTACCTATTCACCTCTGGGAGGACAGTTTTGTTGCTTCTAATTTTTGGAAGCTATGATTACAAGCTCTATAGATTTTTCTGTTGTTTATTGGTTGGGGGGACTCACCCTGCAGTGCTCTGGGCTATTCCCTGCATAATGCTTTGAAATTATTCTGCTGGTGTTGGGGTTGTCCTGGGGACGGAGCTTGGGTCTCCCGCCTGCAAAGCATGTGTGTGAGTCCTCCGAGCAATGTCCCTAGTCCTAAATAAAGGCCTTATAAACACCCCTGACCCCCAGGCCACCTTATCAGGGTGCTGATCTCATTCTCCCTCTCTCTCTTTCCTTCTGGGGGCACAAACCCAGCCTATCTCAGCCCCCGAGGGACTGGGTGAGACATGAGTGAGAGGAGTGCAAGGCCTTCCTCCCTGTCTTTTTTCCCTTTCCATTTCTTTTGTTTGCCTGGTTTTGTTTCATTCTAATTTAATCCCCCTTTCCCCATATAGGTTACTACTCAGTCTTTGCTATCCAAGGGAATGTTGGCGGTTCCAAGATTAAGATGTGTCTTGGGGTCCAGCCTGTCAGAGTTGGGGGGCTCTCCTTCAGGAAGCAGCCACTCTAGAGAGTCAGAGAAGAACAGCAAAGCCTGCAGGGGTGCGGGCTGTGAGGCTGGAGGGGGTCCGTGGAGAGACTCATCCAATGGCGAACAAAGCGAGGTGGGAAGCCAAGAGTGGACACCGATGGCCTGAGAGTGTCTGGATGGTGTTTGGGCCCTGTGGAGAAAGCAGTCACTTAGAGGTTGGGGGGATGGTTCCAGAAGGATTTTGTAGGTCATCATGGTTCGGAGAGCATTGAGGGGTCTAGACATCAGCTATGAGCACTGCAGCTGAGATGCCCTACTCCACCTCTTCCTGGGGCAGGCGCAAGATGATGTGGGGGTGAGGGGACACTTTCCCCAGTGACAGGCACTTCCAGCTCACTGGTCCCTATGCTTAGCCTAATGCTGTCGGGCAGTGGTGGGAAGTAATGGGCATCTGGTAAGACTTTCCATCTATAGCAACTGCCCTCTAGGGTGGGCACTGTGGAAGCACAGAGAGAGGAAGTAACTTTCCGTCCATCCGTCACACAGCCGGTGAGTAAAGCAGCCTTAGCACCCATGATGGATCTGGTAGGCTCTGAAGCTGGGCGGTGCCCTGGGAAGCAGCCTTTTCTCTCAACTCTGCTGTGCCTGCAGCCCTGCCTTCCAGCTAGGAGAATCAATACAGAATTCCCGGAGAAGCTGGTGGGAAGAGAAGCAGGATATTCTCAATGTACTTCACGGCTGCAGCTCACTCCGGTCCCTATTCGAGGCTGCTTTAATCAACGAGGCAGCTATTTTTGCGGGTGTTGGAGGGCCAGAGAGTCCAGTGGCGAGTGCAGTCTGAGCACCAATGTCTCACACAGCGCTTGATCTCGCAGCTGGACATGCGTGCCAGGCGGACTGGACATGCGTGCCAGGCGGACTGGACATGCGTGCCAGGCTCCCGGCAGTTCTTTCCTGCCAGTCTACGAAGCCGCCGGCAGGTGGCGCTCCGACTCCGCTTTCTGCTACTTGACCAGCTCCGCCACCCTCAGTCCTCTGTCCCACTGCCCTCTGGGTCCCGCAATCCCCGCAGGTGCCTTTACCTTCAGAGCAACAGCTACATCACTGCCCTGCTTACATAGAATCTTCCGTGCTCCAGCCGGGGCCCAGGGCCTGTGCTGTGTGCTGGGGATCAGCATTTGCAGGCCAATGAAGGGGACACTTACTAGATCATTAAATTGCGGTGTGACCACGACGTGGGCAGGAGCTTGGGGTCTGGAGGTGCGTCTAACTCAGGACTAAGGGAGCTTGCACGCCTGGGAGAAGGTTGGAGTTAGTGTTCCATTGGTCTGTGGCCAGAGTGGGCAGTTAGGGACCAGAGAAGCCGCAATGCAGATATGGGAAGATTCTGCAGGCTGTGTGCAGGGCAGAGACTGGCGGCCTGCAGGGGAAGCAGCATCTTGCATCCTCCAAGCTTCAGAGAGATGCTCTTGGGCTACATCCCTGAAGCTGTGGTCTGCCTGGGCGAGAAGGTCCCATCTGAGTGTCAGCCTCAAAGAGACAGCCTGCTGCAGGGCACTGTGACCACAGAGGCACGCAGGGCCAGGGAGGTGGCTCTGTGGTTGAGCACTTGCCCTGCATGTGTGAGGTCCTGCCTTTGGTCACCATCACCACACACCACACACAACACACTAAATACATGCCAAGGGAAGCAGGGAGAGAGCAGAGGAAACCAGGACACAGGAAGAGAAAATTACTGCCAGGACGTGGCACCTTCTGGGTGGCCGGCTCTGTACTGGTCATGCATCCAGCTGGTCACCTCCTCACACACTTTTATTTATTTATTTATTTATTTATTTTCCACCTTGCTCTGATGCTGATTTCTCTATAATTCATTTTAATTTTAATCTTTTAAATGAATCACCATGAGATACAGTTACAGATTCACAAACTTTTGTGATTATGTTTCAGGCATACAAGGATCGAGTACCCATCCCTCCACCAGTGCCCATTCTCCACCACCCATGTTCCCAGTATCCCTCCTGCAACCCCCCACCCCCCATCCACCTGCCTTTTACTCTCTCTCTCTCCTTTTGGGTGTTATGGTTCACAATGCAGTTACTAAGTGGCCATCATGTTCGGTCCATAGTCTACTTTCAGCACACATGCCCCATCCTGAGCGATTCCTCAAAGTTCACACACACTTTTAAGACATATCATCTCTCCCCTCGGGCAGCTGGGATCTTGGTGCTCTGAGAAAGGAAGCGTCAGATTAGGTGCAGTGAGAGGCAGATGTGCAGTGGGTGCTCAGTGGAGACTAGGCCAGGCACCCTTAGCTTGTGTCAGGGAGTATATGAGCGCAGGCCCACCAGCCGGCTGTCTCTGTCTCGGACCCGCTGACTCAAGAGACAAAGGATCCAGAATACAGAGAACCTGGGGCAGGGGTCATAGGGGTGCGCAGGGAGCTCTGGGTGAGGCTTTCTTTCACGACTTGTAACCCTCCTGTCCTCCAATGCACCTGGCTCATTGGTCCCACCTTGGGAGTCCTTTAGGTTCCTGGCTCTGGGTTGAAATTCTGGGTGTGGTTGATTCTGAACCGAAGTCAGCCCATTAATACCAAAACCCACTGACCCCCTACAATCCTCTTTCCCAGGTGATTTCTCTGCACCAAACCCCAAGGTTTCCTCCCAACCAGGGCTAAACCCCACCCAAGTCTCACTGGTTTGGGTTTTTTTTTTATTTCTTCAAATTCTTCATTATTTTTCACAGATATTTTGCCCTTCTTTGACTTTATTCCCCCCTTCATATATATCCTGATAAAGGGGCTCCTGTTGTTTCAGAATATATTTGGGGCCCTATTCTGTGCTCAATTACACACCATCTATAGTTGATTTTCATGACATTTAAATAACAAAGACAGACGCTTATGTCATTTCTTTCTTATAAAAAAAAAAACCACCCTCGAAATTCTCTCTTATGTGAAAGCTGCAGCACGTCTGTGGTTTCACAGCTTGTGCCTGCGTGAACGAGCTGCCTCATTAGACACGCGCGCGGAGCCAGGGGCTGCGTCCCGGCCACTGGGGCTGAATCCGCACCAGCCTTCCCCCATGTGGAAACACAATGCCCAGAAGGCCAAAAACGCCGCTACATCTGCCCATCAGAGGTTTCTGCACGTGTCAGGCCAGGGGCAGACTGACACAGGGGGTCAGAGAGCCTGTGCCAAGGATGGATGTACTAGGGACCCCGGAGACTGCAGCAGCGGGGCCCCTGAGGACGGCATGCATCCCAGGCATGATGTCTCAGCAGCAAGACACTCAGAAATCCCAGATGTGGTGAGCAGATCACTGTGCGCCCCAGTGATGAAGGGTCTGGGTCCTTGAACGCTTGCTTGACTGAAGTTCTGAAACTGAACGTGTGACAAGAGGACTTGATGGACCGGCCACCACGACGCACTGCTGTGTGAACTATGAGCCAGGGCAGCTGACATCCAACTTTAAATTTTCCTCTTCTGAATTAACTGCCCCCCCACGCCCTGGGGAAAGGGGTCAGGGGTGGGGGTCTGCAGAGAGTGAGAGCCACGTGGGGCCTGCCGTGGGCTGTGGCAGCAGGGGAATCTGGGCTTGTGGAAGAGGGAACTCTGCTCCAGCTCTCAAACTGTATTCCCCGTTTATCTGAGTCCTTGGCCTCAGTCCCTCCCGGAGGAACTTTGGTGACAGAAACCAGCATGCCTTGCTCCTGGCCAAGCTCTCCAGGACCTGCTCCCCCGGGTTTGCCCCACTCTGTAAGTTTTACGAAAACTTCCTGTATCTCAACTTCCCCTGCAAGCACCTGGAGAGGGAGCACCCACAATCCCAGGAGTCAGTCAGGCTGCTCTCGGAGGCGGGGCGAGGCCCTCCTTGGGGCATGGCGGTCATGCAAGCAGCTTGGAGGCATGAGATGGGTGAGGTCTGAAGTGGTGTGAAGCCTTACAGAACAGACAGGGACCTCTGAGAGGGGCGTGAGCCTGGACACAGGCCAGGAGCCAGGGGACAGCCACTCAGGTGGGGATGGAGGGAAGACTGGCGACTGCTAGGTTTGGGAAAGACAGCTGGGAAGTGTCCTGGAGATGGAAGAAGGACAAAATGTGTTGCTTCGGGATTAGGAAGGGGAAACATACACAGAATACATCTAGAAGTCCCCCACTTCCTGGGCTCACACCGAAAGGGGAAAAAAAAAAGAATTGTGGCAATGATGAATAGTACAGGTCCAGTCCCCACTAAAAATGACTAAGAAAAACATGAAATAGAATAAAAATAAAAACAAGTCTATAATTTCAACAAAGAACCGAACCATTGTGCTGGCAGAAAAGAAAACAAACCTGTCACTTTTGAACACAAAACAAGGACCAGTTTCCTTTTGTCTAAGGCAAAGGAACCGCAAATATTAAACTCCACTTTGCAGTATATTTCACTGTGGAATGTGTGTAGAGGTTTTTCTGGGAATTGGAGCATTGAAGAAAATGAATGAATATGTAGGTAATGTGAAGAGTCAGATTCTCCCAGTTGTAGAAGAGAGTGAGAAATAAGAAACAGAAAGGAGAGGAATAATTCTATTAGTTAAGTGGAAATTATAGTATTGGAGGCATCCATACATAAAATATTTTGACGTTATGTGCATATACAAATTAAGTCTGTATACATTAATTTCATAGTTCTGTATAATGGAAGGATCTAAAACAAATATACACACACTCCACCTCCCTGCCCGCTGCAATGAAAACATTTGCCCTTCAGAGTTGGTTTCCTTATTCCTTGCTATGGAACAAGACAAATCAGGCTCCTGGGAGGGTGGATGGAAGAGCTGATGGTGGCGGCGGGGGGGGGGGGGGGTTGGTGTGAGGAGAGCAATAAAGGGACTAAATAAGTCCAGAGCATCTCTTTTTATGTGCCAGAGAGTTTTTTAAAAATCTTCAAAGGGTGACAGGGAACATTGCAAAAGGATTCCAAAACCAAGCTGAAGAGGCCCCCACAAGTCCTACCTAAAAATTTGTTGGACCTCAAAACAAATGAGGAAAAGAGATGGTGGCACATTGGATCAAGTAAGATCCCATGCACCCATGCTTCAGGAGTGAATCACAACCAACAGGGAGAGGGAAAAACCATAGCTCAGAGCCGACTGCTAGCCAAGGGACCAACACAGAATGATGAAATTTTAAAAAATCATCATTTTGCAAACATTAATAAAATGACATAGGCAAAATCGATAATGGGTGCTAAAATTCATGAGCAAATACTTGATGAGGCCAGGGTCTTTCCAGTCTCAAATGAGCACCCAGAAGGTGCTCATTAACTACAAGGGAAAATATAACAAAGTGAAGAAATCACCTTAATCTCCTGATTCAAGTTGACAACACAATTCAACAAGCACTTTCTTTGGTGTATGAGGAAGATATAACTCATCAGTCCTGCCAAAACAGAAAACCCGAATCTGGCTAACATGGAACGTCTATTGAGAACATGATACAAAGTGAGTGACTCCAGGGCTGAAGAGATTGTACAATGGAGAGGGCACTTGTCTTGCAAGTGGCTGGCTGTGGTTTGATTCCCCAGCACCCCATATAGTCCCCCGAGCCACACCAGGAATAATCCATGAGCACAGAATCAGGAGTAGGCCCTGAGCACTGTTGGGTATGGTCCCAAAACAAAAGATGGACTAGTGCTTCTCCAAAATACTATGGTTGTGCAAAGCACTCAGTGACCATTCCAGATGATGAGATGACAATCCAGAAGAAAAGAGACATGACAACCAAATTAACATGGGATTTTTGGATTGGAGAGTGGTTAGGGATAGATAAATAATGAGGACATTATTAACACAACTGAAGGAATTTGAACGAAGCTGGACATCAAATATTACCATATGTCAACATTAAATGTCCCAATTTTGATAACTATACCAAAATAATGGTTTAAAATGTTCTTTATTGAAGGGGTTAGTTCAGTGATAGAGTATATGCATGTATGATACTCTGAGTCCAACTCCAGCACCACCAAGACCAGTTGGATTTAAAAGTAAATTATGGAGCTGGAGCAATAGTACACTAGGTTGGTTGGGTGCTTTCCTTGCAAGTGTCTGACCTGGGTTTCCTTGCAAGTCCCTGACACCACATTTGGTCCCTCAATCTTCTCCAGGGGTTATCCCTGAATGCAAAGTCAGGCAGGAGTAGACCCTGAGCACAACTGGGTGGGGCCCCAAAAACAAACTAAGTGAAAAGTAAAAGTAAGTTATGTTCTTGATTTATAAGGGCTGAAGTGTTTTAGGTTAATCTATAACTTGCTCTCAGAGCATTTAACTTTCAAGTTTTCTCTCTCTGCTGATATAATGATTAAAAAAAAATCAAAAGTAGAAAATATGTTAATAGGCAAATCTGAGTACTTAGGGGTTTTGCACCTGTTTTGTGTGAAGTTATATATATATACATACATACATACATATATATATGTATATATATATATGGGCTGGAGCGATAGCCCAGTGGGTAGGGCATTTGCCTTGCACGTGGCCGACCTGGATTCGATTCCTCCACCCCTCTTGGAGAGCCTGGCAAATTATCAAGAGTATCTCGCCCGCACGACATAGTCTGGCAAGCTACCTGTGGCATATTCGATATGCCAAAAACAGTAACAAGTCTCACAGTGGAGACGTTACTGGTGCCTGCTCGAGCAAATTGATGAGCAACAGGATGACAGTGATACAGTGACAGTGAATATATATATAAAAGTTACACATCCCCCATCAAGTTATGATAAATATAGGCTCTTAAACTGTAAAGTGGAGCTCTGTCCTTCACACAGGACTTTATGTGAGCATTTACCTGGTTAACAAAGAAATGGTGGGAAGCCACTTAAGGTGACCCTTGTCTTAAATGTTAGCTTTTAGCACTAAAGGTGAGGCCCAAGCAGCCAGAGCAGGAAACTGGGGCAGACCCCAGAGAGCCAGAGCTATCACCAGCCTCTCAGTTTCCTTGCTTGCAGACCCCCAAGGGACTGACATGGGCTTCAACCTACTAGTCCAATCTCTCCTGCTAGCCCCCATCCCCCACTCTTGCCTCTGAGCTGGGACACTCCAGTCCAGCTACTATTGTTCTCAGCATGTCCTAGAATAGAGCTTCTCTAACTTTTCCACTAGTGACTCCTTTTTGCCCAAGAAATTTTTTGTAACCCCAAACATATAAAATGGATATACAAACCACACATCTACTGATAATACATTGTAAAATTTCCATGACCCCAACACTCAGTTATGCCACTCACCATCTGGGGTTATAATTCATAGTTTGAGAAGCTAGGTTCTAGATCAGTGGTTCTTAAAGTAGATTTCAAAAGACCCCTGCGGGTCCCTGAGACCCTCACATGTGGTCTGCTCTCTGATTTTCTAGTGAAATATCTCTACGTGGGACAGCAATTTAATAAACTTCAATACTTCCAACCAGTTTGAATGCAGAATAGATATGTAACATAGCTGTCTTTTCTTAAGCCAGGTATTGAAAAACACCTGCAAAACTGTAAAGAAGGTAAAAACAAGAGAGCCAGACTTCTAATACAAAAATTTAAAATGTGCCAGTCAAGATGGCATCCCAGGGGATGGCAGGGAACCTGGGAACCCTGTGGAGGGAAGGAGACACTGGTGGTGGGATTGGTGCTGAAATATAGTATTTAAGACCCAACTATGAATAGATTTATAAATCACAGTGCTTTCTCTCAGTATCTGTATTGCAAACCATAATGCCCAAAAGTAGAGAGAGAGTATGGGGGACATTGTCTGCCATAGATGCAGGGGAGGGGTGGGAAGGGGGGGGAAACCTGGAATATTGGTGGTGGAAAAATGTACACTGGTGGAGGGATGGGTGTATGACTGAAACTCAATCATGAAAGCTTTGTAACTGTATCTCATGGTGAATCAATAAAAAAAATAGTGCTTTAATTAAAAAATTTATTTTTAGAACAATGTAAAGAAGAGAACTGGAGAGATAGTATAGGGCTTAAGGAGGTTCTCTTGCCTGTGGCCAGCCCTAGAGGAAGCCCTGAGCACTACTGGGTATAGTCTTAAAGCTCAAAACCTAAAACTAATAAAGCAATGTTAGCATTTTTCACTAATGTATTGCTTTGAAAATATATACATATTTTTATTAAAAACTTATTTAACATTAAATAATCATCACTAGTGTAATTTAATTTATATTTTTCAGCTGTATTAAGGGTTAAAATTGTGATATATTGAAAGTGTACACTATGATGGTTTGAATCATGTAAACATCGGAAAGGATTTCGACTAGAGAGTAAATTAACATAGCCGTCCATCTCCTGCATATTTACTTCTTATTTTAAGGGACAAGAACACTTAAGTTCTAACCTCCTAGAGTATTTTAATTATACAAAATTATTATCATGGCTTCCACTTATCAAGACCATGTAATGGGTCAGACTTGGTTTTGGGCACCGAGGATGAAGCAGTGACAAAACTAAATGAAGAATCCCACTCAGCCTATGCACCAGTAGGCTGAGTCAATAAGCAAACCAGCCTCGGTAGGGCTTCACATCTGCCAGGCTCGAGCTCTGTTATGTAGCTGGCACCATCATCTGGAGTATCATTTCTTCCTTCCTTTCTTGCTTTCTTTTTTTTTTGGGGGGGGGGGTTACAACCAGCAATGCAGGGGTTGCTCCAGGCTCTGCACTCAGGAATTACTCCTGGCAGTGCTGGGGACCGTATGGGATGCTGGGAATTGAACCTGGGTTGGCCGTGTACAAGGCAAATGCCCTACCTGGTGTGCTATCACTCCAGCCCCTGGACTATCATTTCTAAGGGAGCCTCTAGTCTTGTCGGAGAGTGGGAAGTTAGTCTGGCTGGTTGGGGAGGAGAAAAAGAACTTAGAGGGTTACCTAGGGAGAGACCCTGAGCCGCTCCAGTAATGGTGTGGCCTGGCTGGGCTACTCCAAAAGGAACTTCCAGCAGAACTTGTTCAAGAATTACTTTTTAATACCGTAAATTGGGGCTGGAGCAATAGCACAGCGGTAGGTGTTTGCCCTTCACGCGGCCGACCCGTGTTTGATTCCTCTGCCCCTCTTGGAGAGCGCGGCAAGCTACCGAGAGTATCCTTGTGCCCACACGGCAGAGTTGGCAAGCTACCTGTGGCATATTGGATGTGCCAAAAACAATAACAAATAAGTCTCACAATCAAGAGACATTACTAGTGCCCGCTAGAACAAATCGATGAGCAACGGGATGACAGTGACAGTGACCCTAAATTGGGGAAACTGGGGAACTGTTGAAACCTTTGGGTTGGGGTTGAATCCTAAGGGGGGATCATTCACACTCTTCAATCTCTGATGCATTCCAACTCTTAGAGTGCTGATGACTTCCTTTTTCAAATTTTGGCTAACACAAGACTTTTGTCTTATTTCCATCAAGAGTGAGAATGAAAAAATGTTGGGTTTCTGGACACGTAGGTTTATGGAAATGACATGTAGTATATAGTACTTGGATGCAGGTCATCTTAGGAAATCTGAGATGGTTGAGTATAGGTCATCTTAGGAAATCAGGGATGGTTGATCACCTTTTTCCAATTATTTGCACACTATAGGGATTAGAGAAGGAGAAAACATTTATGTTTCTGAGGCAAATGTTTGGAGGGCACAGTTAATTCATTTAAGTTCTGGTTTTCTTTGAGAAAGCAAATTCACCTGCTATTTTCTATAAACTCACTGAGCCTTAGAGTACTTAGTAAAGTTTCAAAACAAAGCTTCTATTACTTTTTCTAAACACACTTGAAAATAATTACTGAGACAACAGCAGGATAACCGAAGGTCCCTTCACCTGATCTGAGAGGAGAGAGGGACTGGAATTACTGGGTCCTGATGGAGACCAGAGATGAACGGAATGAGAACCCCACAGGTAGCTTTAATAACCAGTGGAGGTCCCAGCGAGCAGCTAGTGCCTGCTTCACATGCAAGTCCAGATCAACGCAAATTTATGCCTCCTGGCCTGAGTTCAACTGAACCCAAACATCAGTTTTCCAAGGTTATTAGAAGTCGTCATCATCAAGACAGTCTATATTATGCATAAATGAGCCAGCATTTCCAGATCTGGGTATTTATCTAAATGAATCGAGGGGCCGGAGTGACAGAACAGTGGGGAAGGTGTGTGCCTTGCATGCGGCCAACCCAGGTTTGACCCTTGGCATCCCATAAGATCTCCTGAGTTCAACAGGAATGATTCTTGAGCTCAGAGCCAGGAGTAAGTCCTGAGTCCCACAGAAGTGTGGTCCCAAAACAAACAAACAAGAATAGAATTGAAAGCAGGGACTCAGAAAATTGCTCAAAGTACTAGAGCACATGCCTGGCATGCAGGAGGCCCAGAGATTGATAAAAGAAAAAGCATTGAAGAGACCACAGATCCATCAGCTCCATCAGCTCCATCAGGGTAACCCTGGTGGCCCCTAACAGTGCTGGGTATAAGTAGCACATCCATAGGCTGGACATTGATTTACCTGGCCTGAATACAGCTGGGTTCACCAGTGCTGGGAGCACCCCCAGTTTCCTGAGCTTGAAATTCCCTCACCCAAATATTAAAGAAGATACTCAAAGAGATCAGTATATATCGATTTTCATGGCAGCTTGATCCACAATCGCCAAAAGGTGAAAGCAATCCAAAGGTCGGGGGACGAATGGGCAAACAAAATGTGACATCATTACAGTAAAACAGCTTTAAGTCTTCAGAGCAAAGCTCTAACAGATGGTGTAATGAGGCTGGATCTTGAAGAAAAGTGAATGGAACAAGCCCATCAACAAGAACACGAACTCTGTAGCATCACTTATAAGGGGCACCTAAAAAACCACAACTCCATAGAGACGGGATACAGAACGAGATTGTTGGGGCTTGGTGGGTGTGGAGTTAGGGAGGGAGGATTCCTGTTGATGGGAAAGAGCTTCCCTTTGGGAAGACGCAACAGCCCTAGGACGTTCTAGATGGTGAGGATGGTTGCTTAGCCCTGTGAAATACTTCAAATAGCCAAATTGCACCCTTAAAAAGATGAGTCATATATATGTATAAACATGGCGAAGTCGCCCGCTGGGACACTCAGTCTGCGGATCAGTGGTCCAGCACAGGGAGGCAGTGCTGTGACTACCATGTCCAACAGCGCTGTGGGCCAGGAGGCCCCAGGAACCACACTCTAGGCCTATTGTGGGTACCAGGGCACGTGCTTGATCTCTCCCCCAGCCCTGGTTATGGACATTTTATCATAGAAAAATAAAATATATAGCCAGAGCCTGTCACTTCCATTCTAGTTTGTGGCTGTTTTCTGTAATAGCAGGATAGGTAGGCTGGTGACACGGCGCAGGGGTTAGGGTGCGTGCAGGCACAGGCACGTGTGTGCTCCATTCTGGTTCTATCCCTGCCACCAAATGCTCTCCCCCAGTGGCGAGGGCCCCCCAAGCACCACAGGGGTAGCCCTGCGGGTTCCCCATGCCCAAGGGGGCCTAGCACTTAACTGGCCCAGCTGGCTGAGTGTTACCTGGAGGGGCCCTCCTGACCACCCCCCCCAAATATTTCTTGGAGTGCTTCCTCCAAAAACCAGAAGTGAACACTGAGTGGGTGTCCTTGAAGATTTCCGGGGGTCTGGACTCAGGAGCCACACAGGTCACCTGGAGGTTCTGACAGCAGGAACTCAGGGGTCTTTAAAAGGTGGGAATTCATTTACCTCCTTAGCTGCCATTTCCTGGCCCACGCACCAGGGTTAGGAAGAGTGAGCACGGTAGACGGTGCCAGGACGGTCATGTAAAAGTGCCTTGGTCCCCAGGGGCAGCCTTGCCATCATACCAGGTTACCCCTTCTTTCGTCAGGTAACCACAAACATGCAAAAGCCTGGGTAAAGAGGGTCCTTGCCCCCCCCCCCCCCCCCCGCTCCCCAACCCCCTGCTGAGTGGGGAAGAGGCGGGTTCTCCAAAAAGGCCACAGAAACCCCTTCCCAGCTGGATGGACAGCACCCCCTGAAAGGGAGAGTGGCCAGGATAATTATCACGTGCAGAAGGGGTCTTATCACATAACAACTTTCTCACCCCACAGGGGGCCGGGGGTGGGCCCTCTCCCGGCCACAGGGCCTTGTTTCTTCCTTCATTATTTCCCAAACAAGGCAGTAGAAAATTGAGGTTTCGGAGCAATTTGCAGATTAATAACCACTCAAGATGTGGGCCCCTGAGAGAGAGAGAGAGAGAGAGAGAGAGAGACAGAGAGAGAGAGAGAGAGAGAGAGAGAGAGAGAGAGAGAGAGAGAGAGAGAGAGAGAGAGAGAGAGAGAGAGCAAGACACTCCCATCTCTCTTGTTTAATCAGAACCTACGGTAGATATATTGAGAAGGAAAAAACAAGAGAAAAGCAGGAACGTAAGTAACCTTTCCAACAGAGCTACTCTCCGTGCAGGCCACAGCCAGCAACAACTCCTGGATTAATCTTTTCTTTCTTTCTTTCTTTCTTTCTTTCTTTCTTTCTTTCTTTCTTTCTTTCTTTCTTTCTTTCTTTCTTTCTTTCTTTCTTTCTTTCTTTCTTTCTTTTTTTTTCTTTTTCTGCTCAATGGATTGTGGTCAAGGCCATTGTAACGTGAGCAGTGCCTCGGAGGGGATTGGCCGAGGGGGCTGTGCGGGGCCCCTTTCACAGAGGGCTAATTGCGTTTCAGACCACCAGTATTCCGGAGCTACAGATGTCGGCCTTCATTTGCCTAGGCAGCACAATTGGACCCATCTGTTGCATTTATTCCGCAGGCTCCCCTGCCCGCCCCCCACCCCCTCATCCCCATCCCCTCCCTTTCCTTGTCTGCTGGGCCTAAATTGAAAACTCATCAAAATGTAATCCAAGAGCAGTTTGGCTGCCTGCGAGCTGCTGAGAAGGGGCTCAGTGGGAATAAAGGCCCCCCGCCACTTTACACACGGGCCAGAGCCTGGGGAGCCGGGTCACAGGCAGCCTGAGGGGGAAAGTGAGAAGTTAGCCCGGCAGATGGGCTGTTCCACGCAGCCCTAGAACCTGATGCCTCCGAAGAGGGGCCCTAGCAACCGGCCAGCCAGGCCAGAGGACGCCCCTGCCCCCGAGGTGGCGACCCCACCTCGCAGGCCTCGCCCCTGGCCCAGGATGCTTCGATTTCAAACAGGGCTGGGGCCAGGACTCCCGCACTCTCTGACCCCCATCTGCCCTCTGGAGCTCAAAGGGATTTCCAAGGGGGACAGGGCAGGGATCCCTCTCGAAGGCTGGGGAATGTGGCACCCTTGGAAGACAGCCCTCAGCATGCCCATCTTGTCCTTCCATCCTTCCTTCCTCTGCGGTGCTCCCTCCACGCATGCTCAGGCCCTGTCCTGCACCCACCTCTCTCCCCCGGGTGGACAGAGGCCTGCATGCCACTGGCCCCTGGTGCGGCCCCATGCTCCCAGGCTGGTCTGGGGGCTCTGTTTGTCATCAGTCCAGTCCCAGCTGAGGTCTCTTTTGGGGGCCCCCTTCTGACTCCTGAGCTAGGCTGTGCTGGGAATAGTGCTGTGACCCTCCCCAGGAGCCTCCCATCTGTCTGCAAATGACTTCTAGGGTGAGGGCAGGGGATGGGCAAGCCGAGTTCTCCTCTAAGGTTCATTGCCCGACACGGCCGTGAACAGGGGACTGACACTTCTCCTTCACAGTGAGTTTCAGTAAAATAAAATAAATGAGGGGAGCCACGGATATAGATGAGCAGGAGAGCCCTTACTTGCCTTGCATGTACGAAATGCTGGATTCCATCCCCAACACTGCAAAAGGAGATAAAAATTATTATGACTCTAAGTATACATTCCACAGAAGCCTACTACACAGCTGACTAAAGTAACATGCTCACAAAGTAGCCCTTCCACTTTATGCAACACCTCTCCTTAGTTGCCATTCCGATGTTCCATTCCTCTGTTCAAAGGACAGATCTTCGGGCCTGTTGCGCTATTTCCATGACAGACTAAAACAGGGCCGCGGGCATCAGAACCCACCAGAGTGTGTAAAACGCAGAGCCCTGGGCCCATCTCAGAGACGGAGTCAGCAGCTCCGGGGCTCACTCTGGATTTTTTTTTTTTTCAGACAACAAATCCTTCTCCCTTAAGAGGATTCTGGTGTATCTTAAGGAATTGTTGCTCCCCCCGTCAGTCTGGTGGTGGTCTCAAGCCCACTGTCTGGGCTAGAAACAATAGGTGGACCTAGAGGGCAGCTCAGGTGGGGTTTCGCAAAGGGTGGAGGATGGGGGGATCTGCCCTGCCACCTCCCCACCACTAATTAAATCCTCCCCCAGGGAGAGTGTGGATGTCAGGTCTGGCCTGGCTGGCTTTTAATTGAAGTGTTAATTTGTAGCGGCAGAGAGTGAGGGTCCTGCAGTGGAGCTTCATTTGCTGCCATCCTAAGCTGATTAGCCTTGTGGGGAGCGGGGAGGGGGCACAAGTCACCAGCGGGGCTGCTTGCTGGCTCGCGGGGCCAGAGCAGGCTTGGAGCTGCCTTTGGTGAGAGGAGGGCGGGCCAGGGCCAAAGCCTTCCCGCACCTGCCTCATCCTGCCCCCCAGCCATCAGGCAAACACCTGCCCCAGTAGGCCTCCGAGGCACGCCCCTTGCCAGCCCATCTTGGTGACAGAGAGGACCCTCTATCCCTCGAGTCTTCTGCTCCCATGTCACTGTCTGCAGAATGAACCGTCAGCTGCTCTGCTTGATGTTCAAGGTCCCCCGCAAGAGCGTTTCCCAGCAGCCTCTCTCGCCCTGCCCAGTCCAGGCTCTATGCCCCTCATCGTGCTCTCCGGGTCCCCATCCCGGCTCTAACACGAAGCCTGGTGTGCTTCTACTTAAAATGCCGTTACTGAGGCCCTGCCCATTCTTCGAGGGTCTGACCCCTGCTCCAGGGAAGCGTCTGGCTCTGTCAGATGGCCAGGAGCTGAGATGCACAGGGACGGTCTCAAGAGAATGAAACGGGAAGGGGCAGAGAGAAGGAATTGGAAGGAGATGTGAGTCTGGTACTATAGGAAAGCGGCTCCGTCAGTCAGGCCTTAGGAAGCAGAGGCAGGAAGATCAGAGGGCTGTGTGTGTGTGTGTGTGTGTGTGTGTGTGTGTGTGTGTGTGTGTGTCCC
Organism: Sorex araneus; assembly: GCF_027595985.1. Lineage (NCBI taxonomy): Eukaryota > Metazoa > Chordata > Mammalia > Eulipotyphla > Soricidae > Sorex > Sorex araneus. The sequence goes on along the minus strand of NC_073307.1, from coordinate 25,566,254 downwards.
CTGGTCCTTGTGTATCCCCCCCTCTCCTGCCCCTCCCATTCGATGTCCCTCCCTGGCCATCTGTCCCTCCTTGCTGGTGTGAATGTGGCTCAGTAGTCACAGGCCCTGGAAACAGGCAGTCTGGGCTCATCGCCTGTCCTGGTCACTCACCAGCTAAGTGGTTGAGTGTCTTCACCTTTCTGCCCTTGGTTTCCTTGTTTGCACAATAATGACAGTTCCTGCCCTCGTGGCCCCAGCATTCAGGCACTCAGGCCTGCAGGGCTGCATCCGACAGGGAAGCCAGCCCTCCTCACCCACGCTCTGTCCAGGAGCTCTCTCTCTCCTTCACAGCCTCCCTGCCCTTCTCTGCCGGCGGCCTCATCTCTTGGTCTCTCTTTGTTGAGCGCCTTCTGTTTCCTGAGAGGCCATTGCAGCAGTGCCTGCCCTCTGGGGAGCCTTATAGGGCACCCCCTCCTCCGTTCAAATGTGGAAGGAATCAGAGAGCCACCAAAGGGGTTCACTTCAGACGGCTAACCCGAGGCTCCAGGTCAGCTTTGGTCTCCAGCGACAGCAGCTCTGGGGAGTCGGGCTGTGGCCATGGCCCTGCACTGTGCCCAGCGTTGCCCAAGGAACTTAAGGAATCTTCTCGATGGCCCCAGAGGAGGAAAAACAGGACCTCGCCTCGAGGATAAAGCAGATGATGAAGCTGCCGAGGGCTGTGACTCTGTCAGGCTGCACACCTACCTTGTCTGTAGCCAGAACAGTCTTCCAAAAATAGGAACTAATCTCGGGAGTCCCTGCCTTACCTCTCTCCTCTCCCAGGGGCTCTGCCAGGCACGGATTTCCAGTACTGTCTCCAGCTTCACCCCCACCTCGCTCTCCCTCTTACTCCCCACACTGGAGATAACGTAGGCTTGACAGGCAACAGTCTCTCCCTAAAGAAGGTCCGGGGCAGGTCCCGTTTCTATTGATGGAGCATCTTTGGCATCTTCCTAAACGGACTTTTGCTACTTCTTTGACTGGTCAGAATTTCTACCCCTCTCCTATTCCAACACACACACACACACACACACACACACACACACACACACACACACAGCATTCTTAGCTCTTGTCCTTCTCCTTTGTGGCCCTTGTGTTAGTACTATATTCACAAAAGATACACATAGATGCAATGCAACTTAAAGTCTGGGGAGTGACTCAAAGAGCCAGAACACATGCTTTGCAGGAGGTCGAGTTCTGATCCCCAGCACCACATAGTCTACAAGCACTGCTAAGAATGACCTTAGGATTAAAAAACAAAAACAAAAACAAAACAAAAAACCAAAACAAGCCACCTCTGCATTCCCAGTAGACTCTAAGCTCTGTGGATCCATTGACCAGGGCCTGTACTATTTTTATTTCTCACTGATCTGTCACCAATCTCTTTTCAGGGTCTCAGCACAGAGTCTGGCACTAAGGAGGTACCCAGTTAACGCCTGAGTGAACAATGAAGGAAGGAAGGGATAATATAGGATCTGAACCCAGAGACTGAGAGGCCAGATCGTGCTCTTCAGACAGAGATGCCAGATCTGCGCTCTCAGTCTGTCTGCACTGAGCTTCTCCAGAAGGTGGGAGCAGAGGGTTGAGGCTTTCGAGTATTCAGGAATCAGCAACATGATGGGGTGCTGCGTGTTTTAGGGGACTGCAGACATCAGCCTTGATGAAAATGATATGGAAGTCCCAGGAAGCTAGAATTGGGGTGCTTAGCCTAATACTAAGATGCAAGGGTTAAGGAAGATATGTAGAGGACTTCCCACCTGCCCCACTACCACAGTGGCCCCATGCCCTCACATGGCACACTGCCCACTTGGTCCACAGGAGAGCTTTGGGCTCGGAGATAATCCCAAGGACAGGCCAGAGGGCTCATAAAGCCCAGCAGACAGCTTGCTGTCCAAACTCAGCAGAAAGAGAGGAGGCACCATGTGCACTGGTGGAGGGATGAGTTTTGATCATTGTGAGACTGTAACCCAAACATGAAAGCTTGTAACTATCTCATGGTGAGTCAATAAAATTTAATAAAAAAAGAAAGAATAAAAGACTAAAGATAAATAAATTTTCTTGAGAGGATATTCTCATCTCCAGAGCTATATAAATAAAGACTACAATGAAAGACAAAAAAAAAAAGAGAGAGGAGGCACCTTGCTTGGCCAGTCTTTCTCCTCGAGGTAAGGTCACGGTAGCAATGTCCTGTCCTCCTGGGAGCCTCTCACCCTACAACAAAGGCCACAGTCCTGATGAAGAGGCAAGCAGTACGTTCCAGCTCTTTCTTAAGTATCTTGGAGTACTATGCAACACTTATATTGACATGCCATTGGGCAGAATGTAATCACATGACCATATCTAGCTGCAATGGAGGCTGGGAAATGTAGTTTTTCTCCTGGCCCTTAAAAAATGTCTGTTCCTTTGAGAATCGCTGGGTGCAGCCCAACCCCATGCCCCCCCTCCCCAACACATACACACACACACTTCATCCCACCCCAAAAATCAAAGCATAAAAATTCCATTGATGTGGGAGAAGAAAAGAAGACAACTAGCAATCTATACACAAGAGGTGGTGATGTTGGTGGGAATTACGAGGAGTCTTACACAGTTGATTTGATCTGGTCACTCATGAAGGAATGGAGGGAGAGGCCTTTCAGACAGAGGGGACAAGGTGATCAGAGTTGGGAGACAGTAGCATGTCTGTGCGCATATGCATATTAGTAAAGCAGGGAGTTGGGCAGTCAAGATCTGCAGCCCAGATGATGAATCAATTCCAAGTTACATGCTTTGTTCACCCTTAAAAGAAGCTTTGGCTTTACCTCTAGGTGGAGTGTGACTCACACTGGAATGTGTTGTCTTTGCTTTTTGGAGAAGTTCGGGGTGGAGAGCTATGTGCTGCTGGGGCAGGAACAGTGTCGGCTGCAAGCACCTTAAGCCCTGAACTTTCTCTCTGACACTGAAATGTACGTGTCTTGTTTAGGAAGGAAAGTCTGCAAACAAAGAATGTGGTAGAAGAGGAAGTAAGAGGAAGGAACTTTCCAGAGTGCGGGGAGGAGGTGGGTTAGGACAGGGGCTGGGGAATGAGAGCATAAGAACTCAACAGAGAAGGCTGAAAACTTCTCTTTGGGCTGTGACTTGACAGAGGAGGTAGAGGTTGGGCACGTGGGGGAGACGGAAGAGGTATGTGAAGGGTGTCAGAGATGGAGTCGTGACAGAAGATAGTCCACTGAGAGTGTGGCTCAGTGGGACAAGAAGTGAAGGTCCTTGGAATCAGGCGCCTAGAGCTGTGAGCCGCTTTGGGGTTGGTTATCCCAGAAGAGGCTGAGATCTTCAGAGGTCAGGCTGGTGGGAAGAAATACCTGATGCTTCACATTGCCCCAGAAGTGGCAGCCCCCTTGATGATCATCCTTGATGGGAAGCAGGAATAAGGTGTACGTGAGGCGTCTTGAGGCTTAGCAAGCTGTTGATTCATGTCTTAGCTCCCTGAGAAGGAAGATATGTTCCTGGGCAGTTTGCTCAGGAGTCCAGTTCTTGCCAGGCGAGAGCTGCGGGTCAAGGTGGCAATGCCTGCCGTCCGGTGAGGTGTCTGTTGCTAGGAGACCAGGCCGACCTCTGCCTGTAGGAAATCTCCCTGCACCGAGGGCTGGGTCTTGGGGCTCATTCTCTGGGGGCCCTAGGGATAATAAGGACTTCAGAAAGGACAGCCCTGACTCAGGACTGAAAGAGGCTTTAGTGCCTTGTTTGGCGGCTTAAAAATGGCAAACAGAAGCTTTTCTCCTTTGGGGATCAATGTGAATCCCAGAAAATCCCATTATTTCCCTTTGAGATCAGTGGCCTGCTCTTGAGGGCTTTCTCTTCCCCAAGGCAACAGCCCTCTCCCGGCTGGCTCTGTGTGAGCATCCTGCCCCTGTGTGGCCCCAGAAGCAGCTGAGGTAAAGGGGGGCTGGGGGAGGGGACACAGGTGAGCCCTATCTTACAGCTGTTTCCTCCTGCTGGTTTCTTATCCCTTATTCCAACCTGACCTCATCCCTGACCTCCACTCCTCAGAACAGACGGTTCAGAGCAACGAAATTCACTAGGAAAAGGTTTTTCAATCTTTTCTTCCAGGAAACCATTTTGGACCCTGGAAGACACCTTCCTCTCCAGGCCAAGGGAGCATCTGGCTCTGGGCTCTCACTTCTTCTGGGATGATGATGGTGGTGGAGGCAGCTCACTAGCACAGCACGGTGCAGGTGAGGGATGGCATCCCTTACTAAGCTCCCTTAAAGCATCAATAACTCTCAGGGAAGTGCTATTATCTTCGTTAGACAGATAGGGAGACGGAGACATAACAAGGTCGAGTATATTTGTCAACTGAAGAACTGCTCTGGCCTGGATGACTTATACCACATTTTCCTCATGATTATCTCCCCCCAGTTCTGGAGGCCAGAGAGCTGTCAGGGGCTGCCCTCTCACTGTGGAGAGGGTAATTACTTCTGAAACGTTCCAGCATAGTCATTTTGGAGGTATGCTACATGAATGAGGGGCATTCTGTGTGATCGCCCAGGTCCTGCTTGCTCCAGAGTGAAGTGAGGAGTCAATCCTGCATATTTGGGCCAAGGAGTGGGAGGCTGGGACTCCGAAACAGTGCTCAGAGCGTCTAGAAACCACTACCAGCAATTATTGGCTAACAATCATATCTAATTAAATGCTAGAGTTTGAGTATGCTCAGGGTCTGTGGAGCCAGGACCACAGGGTGACACCCGGTGATGCTCAGGCTGGGGTGCGAGGGTGGGGAGGGGCACTCGGTACCAGGGATCAGATTAGTATGCACTATACTGTGTAGAGTATACACTATACTAAAACGATCGACTGGTTCAGCACCTCCATGACCACGCGAGGAATGCTGAGAGTGGGAAAACCACAAACAGACGCCTGTCTTTGGAAATTCTCGAGCTCATTCACCAACATGGTTTGGCACGAGCCTCAGGCAATCACAAGCTAATGTCCGAGTTTGCAAAGCTGTGCAGAGAAGCGATAAAGGAAGACCTCAAAGAGAGAAGAGCAGCAGTGTTGGCTGATGTGGCAGAAGCTAGGAAAAGTGTTGGCAATGCTCGCCTGTCCTTCGCCAACTACAAGACCAAGATGACTGCCCTCTGACATATCTATTACTGATGGATCTATCACATCTTCCAGAAGGGCAATGGAGAGGATTATTCATGACTTCTACTCGGATCTCTTCAATAGCCACATCCACCTGCCCACATACCAAATTCCACAGGATGGATATGTCATCCCAACGTTCTCCCTTCCAAAATCCGACACGCCATTTCATTGGTAAAGATACATACAGCACCAGGTCCAGAGAAGGGTAAACCCAAACACCTGAAGAATCTGTCACCAGTACTCGTCAATACACTGGCTCGGCTCTTCACACACTACCTGTCTGAATGTAAGGTTCCGTCCCAATGGAAAACCAGCAGGACCATTCTGTTGTACAAAAAGGGAGACATCCACGACATCAGCAACTATCGCCCAATCTGCCTGTTGTCTGTCTTCTACAAGTTGTTAACTCAAGTCATCCTGAATAGAATAGGCAGAACACTAGACGAAGGACAACTATGTGAGCGAGCCATGTTCTGAAAAGGATTCAGCATGATCAATCATATCCACGGTGACCAAGCTCATTGAGGTTTTGTGATAGTTCAAGATGCCACTCTGTCTAACGTCCATCGATTTAAAAAAAGGCCTTGATTCTGTTGAGACTGAAGTGGTCATCGAAGCCCTAGCCAAACAGGGTGTTCAAACTCAGTATATCAGGATTCTCCACGAGCTGTATGGTACAAGGAAATGATCATCAATGTAAAGAGAGGGGTTTGTCAGGGTGATACCATTTAAACCGAAACACTTTAGTGCCACCCTGAGAACATCATGTGACGACTGAAACTGGAAGAAATAGGAGTGAAGACAGATGGTCGGCAACTACACCACCTCTGCTTCACTGATGACATTGTTCCAATAACACCAAACATTAGCCAAACAGCGAAAATACTGGCCGACTTTAACCATGAGTGTGGAAAGGTTGGATTGCAGGCTGAATCTCACTAAGACAATGTTCATGAAAAACTAACTAGTCCCTGATGTTCCATTTGCTCTCAGTGAAACGAACATCTCCGAATGCAGCAGCTATGTGTACCTGGGTCAAGAACTCAACATGAGGAACGACTTGGCGCCAGAACTGTGCAGGAAGAAGAGAGCAGCATGGAATGCATTCAAGAGCATCGAAGAAGTGGTTAAGAGGACAAAGAACCTCTGGCTCCGGGCACATCTTTTCGACTCCACCATTCTTCCTGCACTAACATACACCTCAGATACCTGGGCTCCACAAAAACAGGACAAGAATGATATTTGGGTTTTCCAAAGAGGAATCGGAAAAGCTCTGCTTGGAATATCACATTTCACTCAAGTGAGAGAAGGAATCTGGAGTTCTGACCTCCGTCGATGATCAACAATCAGGGATGCTGTCTGTTTGCCAAGATGTCGAAAATCAGATGGGCCGGACACGTAATGTGATTTAGAGATGACCGCTGGACTAGAGCTGTTACCAACTGGATTCCATGGGATGTCAAAAGACCACATGGTTGCCCACCTACAAGATGGTCAGACTTCTTCGTCAAAACCCTGAACAAACGGTTTGAACTCCTTCGTGTTCCAGGAGTGAGCAGATGCCATTGGGCTACACTAGTACATGACAGGGACGAATGGAGACATTACTGGCACCCACTTGAGCAAATCAAAGATCAACGGGATGCAAAGTGATGCAAGTGATACAAATACTATATATTAGTATAACTCCTGTACTGTCTTCCAGACCCTTCTTTCCTACACTGTCAGCTTTCTGGTATGAAATTGCCTTTAGAAAGGCTTCTGTTCACATGTCCCCAGCTTAACTTCTCTAAGAAGGAAACCTAACCACTTATAATAACTGATCATGAAGAATCAGTCCCCCAGCCCAGCCAGGAGTGATCCTTGAGCACAAAGGCAGGAGAAAGTCCTGAGTACCACTGGGTGTGGCCCCAAAACAAAATAAGAAAGAGCCAATGACAAGGACTGCAAGTATCCTAAGTTTTCCTGGGTACATATGTCCAGCCTGCCAGGTGCTGAGTACTGAGCCAGGAAGGGGAGCAAGGGCCAGCCCAGTGCAGACTTCTTGCAAGTGAGCAGACTCACTGTGGCCGGCCTAAGCTTGACTCTCCAAAGCATCCTCCTGCTGCAATGGATGCAGAAGGTGTCAGCAGGGCTGGCTGAGCTGCCCGTGAGAGCACGGCCAGGAGCTCTCTCATGCGAGCCCACCTCTATGGGTACAGCTGCCAGAGACCCTGAGCAGTTAGCCTGCCAGTGGCCTGATTCTCGAGGTGCTCACAGAAGGGTCTTTTTTGGGAACTGACTTCTAACTAGAAAACAAAGTGTTGGCAAGTCTTGTTCAGCACAATAGGGATGGGAGAGAGGCGCTTGTGAATCCCACATCTACTTTCTGGAAAACCCTTAGGGGCAAGACATGCACTCTCAAAGCCACGGGCACACACAGTAGCTACAAAGAGAGGGCTTTCAGGATGGCTTCAATGCATAAAGAAGGATCTTTCATTAGAATAATAAGAGTTTGCAGTAAAATAGGTGCTCCAGAGAGCACTCGAAAGTTGTTTGTTCTTTCAAGTAGGCTAAAAGTTCCTGACTCTGTTTGGCCTCTCCAACTTCAAGCTCTTCAGGCTTGTGAGATTTTCACTTCCAGATGCCTCCACCCCCCCTGTCCCGGGTGAAGTGTGCGCACCCCAGCCATGAGCTTTGGTCCGGGAATGTGGGCTGAGGAGCCCTGGTGGGCGCCTGGGTCTGGCCAGCCCTCCTCGTGGGGGTGGGGGAGGCCTCATTCCCTTGGGGATTCCCTTCACTGGGGTAAGGCTGATCAGCTTAAAGGGGCTAGGTCCCTGCCTCTTGGCCTCTCTGTCCCCCCAGGTGGCCTCTGCACAGACTGATGCCGGATTTGTACTCACTTAGCCTGGGAGAAGGAGTCGGGGCCAAGAGGGGACTGATGGCTAGAGGTCAAAGGTTAAGAGGGGTTAAGCCTTCACCCCCAAAGGTCACTCTTCAGCCCTGAGACAAGTATCTCACAGGTATTTTCCTAAAACCTAGAGCAGAGAGAGTCCTGCAGGGAATGACCATTCCCTTGCCCAGGATGCGCCATCCTCCTGGTGTAGGAGGCTGAGACCCCAGTTTTGATCTCGCTCTGCTTTGCCCCTTCGGGCCTCCGTATTCCCATCTTTCCAAGAAGAAGCTTGGCTTTGAGTGATTGACAGTCAATGGCAGAGCGTTCATTGTCTTGGTCCACTGGAGCCCTTAAATACATTTCTGCTCCCAAACAGCAACAGGGGTAAGGCTAGACAGGGCAGATGAAGGGAAGGTGCCGACTGTACCTCAGAACCCCTTTATAGGCTGAAACATGTTTTCCCAGGGGACATCACAGCAGACCCTGCTGGTCTGTGAGGGAGCTTGAGGGGGATGGGCACAGGCTGAGCCTTAGTTCCTCTTGTCGCCCAGCTGGACATCTGGGATGTGGAAAAGCTGGAGTCATCTCACTAGTAGGTTAGAACCGAGTTTCAGGCTGGCTTGTCCCAAGAGCACCATGCTTGCCTCTGGGTCACTAGGGGCAGTGCGAAGCTATGCCCAGCAGAAGAGTGGTGTCTGTGCCTGCAGCACAGTGGCAGAGGCCTCGTGCAGCTGGGCACAGGGAGCCCTGTGGATGAAAACTTCTGCCTCCCATACATGAGCCCTGGCGGGCCCCCCTACCAGCTGTACCTGTTATGAGCATCGTGGGAGCAAGTATGGAGTCAAACCACGCCTCTGCCCTCACCGCTCGGCAGACTTTGGTTTCCATTCAGGGAAACGTGTAACCATCCTCTCCACATGCTCAGAGTCCTGGAGGCTTGGCAGAGGGCAGCTGGCCGGAGGAAAGGACACCAGATGTGGACACAGAAATGCATGGGGGGTTTCCAGAGCCTTCAAATTGGTTGTGCTACTGATCAGGATTCAGGTTTCCTCCTGGGTGGGTCCCACTCCTGTAAAACTCATAGGTTTCTTGGCACCTTCCTAAGTGGTGGAGTATTAAGAGTTTTAATCTACTAGTAAAATGACAAGAAGAGAGACTGGGATACTAAGTGTGATGGGCAGATGGCAGAGTCTTGTGATTAGCACAATTACTCACCTGGCCAGTGGAGTGGCCGCTCCAAAGCTGCTGTCAATTCTTTATTCCTTTGAGGGCACTTAATGCTGTCAACTTTGTCAACAAGAAACTTCGGTACATCTACACAATGGAATACTATGCAGCTGTTAGGAGAGATGAAGTCATAAAATTCTAAATGGATAGACATGGAGAGTATCATGCTAAGTGAAATGAGTCAGAAAGAGGGACAGACATAGGGGGACTGCACTCATTTGTGGAGTGTAGGGTAGCATCACATGAGGCTGTCACCCAAGGACAGTAGATACAAGGGCTAGGGGGATTTCCCCATAGCTGGAAGACGGCTTCATAAACAGAGAGGAGAAGGCAGAGGAATAGAGAAGGGATCACTAAAAAAATGATGGCTAGAGGAGCCAGTTGGGATGGGAGATGCATGCTGAAAGTAGATAATGGACCAAGCATGATGACCTCTCAGTGTCTGCGTTGCAAGCCATAATGCCCAAAAGTAGAGAGAGAGTATGGGGAATATTGTCTGCCTTAGAGGCAGGGGGAGGGTGGGAAAGGGGATATTGGTGGTGGTAATGTGCAATACAGGGGATATTGGTGGTGGGAATGTGCACTGGTGGAGGGATGGGTGTTTGATCATTGTGAGATTGTAACCCAAACATGAACGCTTGTAACTATCTCATGGTGATTCGATAAAATTTAAAAAACAAACAAACAAACAAAAAAACAACCTCAGGGACGCCATGTCCCCATTTTGTAAAAAACAAACAAACAAACAAACAAACAAACAAAAAACCACCAAGGCTCAGAGGGGGCACTAAGAGGGGAAGTGAAGTAGATACTGGGTTCAGAGTCTGAGTTTTTAGACATGACATGACTCTCATGACTGGAAGATCACACCTGCACTTTTCAGCTCCATCCCCTAGGCTGACCGTGGTTTGGAGTCATGGGCATGATGCCCCATGAGTCCTGGGTTCCCTCCTTCTTACTCTGGTCTTCCAGGAATAAGGGTAGGAGCAGATGCAGAAAGCCTGAGTCCCCAGAAGAAAACAAGGTGACATGAGAGGAGAGTACACAGTCACATAAAGTCACATAAAAGCAGGCACGGAATGGAGAGACATTGGATGCATCTGACCCAGGTTCAATCCCTGGCACCACGTATGGCCCCCTGAGGACTTCCAGGAGTGATGACTTCCAGGAGAGAGACAGGAATAACGCCAGAGTGTTGCCAGGTGTGGCCAAACCACACCCCCTGGCTCAGCTGCCCTGGGCGGGACGCAGAGTGGGATTGAAGATTCTGTGGGGCTGCACACATGGCCTTCAGAAAGTGATGGCTGGGTGAGCAGCGTCCCTCAGGGGGACTCTTGAGGCTGAGCGGGTGGAGCGGGCCATGCTATTCCTCTCCCTGTAGGGCTCAGGACCCTCCCTAGCCATGATGGATGTGGCAATCAGGGACAGATGGCAGCCCCCAGAGAGATGCAGAAGACTCCACTTCAGTGAGGGAAAGGGAAGGGGGGCATGCCAGGAGTGTGCTCCCGGAGAGAAACACCTCCCGCCCCATTTCTACCATGGGGGTCTTGGCCCAGAATCTCTAGAACAGCCTGGGGGCTCCAGTGACACTGTCTCTGCCAGGACAAATGGCTGTGTGCAAGGGCTGGGCTAACAGAGTGTGGGCCGCTGGATGATGCCAGTGTCCCAGCTGTGAGATGAGACTAAGGCCAGTTCTCACCCCAGCATCTGCAGAACTTCGAGGGGACTTTCATCTGCCTCCCCCAGGCCAGGCCTGGGCTTTTCTTACCTACTTTTGTTCACTTTTGTTACCAGAGTTTGTTGTTATGAGGATATTAAGGTTCAGAAAAGGAAGGAGACTTTTCTTAATGCTATTCTATTTGGGGGGAGTGCTGGGGTGCCTCTCTAGGAGTTCAGGAGCCCCCAGGGCTACACTTGATGTCGTGGGGAGCAAACATACGGTACTGGTGGGAGAAGCTGACCCATACAAGGCATGTGCTCTACCTTTTGAGCTATGCGTCCCCCGCCGCCCCACTCCCAACTGTTTTTCTTGAGAATATCTGGTTTCTAATCCTAAAGCCTGCACGGCAGAGCTTGGCAAGCTCCCTGTGGCATATTCGATATGCCAAAAGCAGTAACAATGTGTCTCATTCCCCTGACACTGAAAGAGCCTCCAATGGTGCACGGTTGGGAAGGATGAGTAAAGAGAGGCTGCTAAAATCTCAGGGCTAGGACGAATGGAAACGTTACTGGCACCCGCTTGAGCAAATTGATGAATAACGGGATGACCGTGACAGTGACAGTGACAACCCTAAAGCAGGAGTGTAGATGAAAGGAATCAGGTTGGGGACGGGGGTAGTGGGTGGGGTGGGGGAGTCGCTCTTGGTCTTCCCGCCCTGGAGGATTTGGTAAGATAGTGAACAAACTGGAAGACAATTGGTGGAAGTTATGTAGGGTACCAGATTAACAAACTGAAAACAAAATCTCAGATTAGCTTTAGGGAATCATTACAAGTGCTCCCTAGAGGCGGGATCCCAAGGTTAGCAGCACCCCCAAATCCTGTCTAGTGGCTTCTCATACTACAGAGGCAGCCAAGACTAGGAAGTCTGCCCCGCCCCTAACACTACAGGGTGGGCCCTGCAATCTTCGTACCCCATCCCCATGAATGGGGGACGAAGTGGCTGAAAGCAGGAAAAGACCATTGCTCAGACACTCAGGTCCAGTTCTGCCTGGCCCTCTCCAGGTGTCCAATTCACCGAAAGGGATGGACAGTATCAGAGAAGCCCCTTGTGCCCTAAAAAGAGGGAGGTGGCAGAGCTCAGGTAAGCTGCCAGGAGTGGCGGGGACCCTAAGGGCACACTCACATGATGAGGCCCAGTCACATGATGAGTCACAAGAAATGAGGCCCATCCACTTTGGATCCACACCCCTGACTCAAAGATGGAGTTTCCACAGAAACCGTTATTGAGCCTTTAAAGACTCTGGGGGCCGAGGAGATAGTGCAAGGGTTAAAGCGCTTGTCTTGCATCGAGTGACCCTGGTTTGATCCGGGGTGCCACACGCTCCCTGGAATACAGAGCACCAAGGCCACAGCTCTGGAGCCCCCCCACGCCCCCGCTCCCTCACCCAGCATCTCCGAGGGGGCCCCAGCAATCCCTGGAGAAGTCCTCCAGAGACTCAGGGTCCCCTGAGCACCACTTGCGGGACTACCGCTGCAGCCGAAATAAATAAAAAACCCTTTCTACACCTCAGTGTGCCTCTTCTGAAACATAAACACGCAGCCTCCGTTTACTTTGGACTGCACTGCTGAAGCTGATTGCCACTCAACGTTAACAATGTCGATGACAGACATTGAATGAAATGTGGATCCACTTCACTTCTGTTGGGGGTTGTTGTTATTTGGAGTTTGGTGGCTCTTCTTTTTTTCCCTTTTTTTTTTTTTTTTTTTTTTTTAAGTCTCAAACATTTCCTTTCGGGCCCATGGGGTGGGGGTAAAGGGCTGGGGGTGGGGGAAAGCCCAATGCTTTGTGCTCAGGTTTCCCGAGGCTGCAGGTCGCAGGGGTGTGTGCAGGGTGATGGAGGTGGGAGGGAGGTGAGGGGGGGCGGCACGTCCCCCTCCGCCAGTCTCCGCGACCCTTCGGGAGGCGCCAGATTGTGTGGGCGGCGCCGCCCGGGGATGGTGGCTCCCACCCGACCGAGGGCAGAGTGCCTTCCCGGCTCGCGGGGGGATGCTCGCCCCAGAGTCCCCCCCCCCCCCCAAGCCTCTGCCCTCCCCTAGGCCGGGAAGAGACCGCCGAGAGCTCTCCAATTGGCGAGTCTTTCATCTCTTTGTTTTTACAGTGATTAACCCGTCCGAGCGCGCTGCGAGCGTGGCTCCAGGCCGCGCGGCGGGGAGGGCGGGGAGGGAGGGGCCCTGAGCTTTGTCGCTTTCAGGGAACTCCGCTGCCATAGCAATGGGGCTTTCTGAGGCTTGACTTTGATTCGGTGCCTTGAAAGAGCCTGTCTGCCCAGTCCCGCGAGCGGAGAGGGCGTTCCGGCTTGCAGCCTTGCGCCGCTCGCCCTTGAGCCTCCGCTCTAGGCGCAACCCGAACCAGACCGCCGGGCTGCGCGGGGCGCGCTGGGGGCGGGGGGCGGGGGGCGGCTGGGAGGTGATGTTGGGGCGCCCGGCCTTGCATTGCCGCCCCTTCGCGGAAAGGGAGACACTATAGTCTAGCCTCTTGCGTCGGCTCCCTCGGGGATCCCTTTGCTGTCCGGATGTGTTGGGGTTAGATGGCGGTGATGGATCCGGCCCTTGTCCGGCCGGAGGGGCACCTGCCGCTCGCCCCACCTCTGCATGCATTTCACACTTTCTATCCTGTTAGGCGTCCGCACTCCGGTGTGCGTGCGGACTCGCCCCGCTCCCGCCTCCCCCACTCCCCGGATTTTATGTCTTGTGGATTTAATCTAGTTAGACGATTTTCTGCTTAAAATGTCATTGTTAACAGCAATTGTTTAAAAGTGGGCCGAGAGCGAGGGCGCCCAATCTTTGAACCGGGAAGGTTTTGCATGCCTCTGCTGGACGCACGGAGTCGACGACCCGCGCTGGACAGATCTGGGAAGGGGAGGGCGGGCGGGCGAGGGGGACCCCAAACAATCCTCGTGCTTTCTTGCTACCGAGCCTTCAGGGCCGCTCCCCCCGCCCCCCCAGCGCAAACACATGCAAATGTCTCCGCAAACATTGCACAAAGCTATTCACACAGAGGCGGCTACTCCAGGCCTCAATAGCCCTTTAAACCCAGTCCAATTGCCCCCGAGTAGAGAGAGGTAAAGGGTCCGCACGCATTTTTGCACTTTGAGCTGGAAGGGGGGCGGAGGAGGCCAGGGCCTCCGGGAGCGGGGGGCTAAGGGCAGCTCTGGTTCAGCGGTTTATGCCATCGACTCCAGCTGCTGCGCGCGGAAGACGGATCCGAGGGTGCCGTGGCTCTGAGGATGCCGCTCAGGGCCCGGCGGGGACAGCGAAGTCGCCAGTTCTGGTGCCGCGGGAAAGCGCGCGCCGAGACGCTGCGGTTCTTTCAGGCCCACAAAGGCCGCGCGCACAATAGCATGAAAGGGAGCTCCTGGGCTGTCGGGAACAAAGTGGGCGCACGGGGCTCCTAGGGGACTAATAAGCTTCTAACTAGTGCGCGCTGCTGCTGCGCCTTAGCGCCCTTTGTGCGCTCCGCGCCGCGGCGCCAACAGAACGGGTTTGCATCCAGCCTCCCCCGGGGGTGGGGTGGTGACGGTGGTTCTGAAAGTCTGTCTTGCAGTGCCCCTCAAAGATTCCTGGCTGGCTGTGAGCTTCGGGACTGGCGTTTCTGTCTAGCAAAACCTTACAAGTCGGGTCCTGAGTTCAACCCAGACCGCTGCATGGGCCAACATCAGCCTTGCAACTCTGGAGGGTGGGCACTTCCTGGCCCTTCAAGACACCGTCCTGGTCCTATGCCGTGACCCCAGGCAGGCGCAGGAAGAAACTCCAGCAAAAAGTGTCGGCTTAGATTCAAACAGTACATGGTTCCCTGCAGTTGGCCAGGGCCTGGTTTCTTTCCTCCATCCACCATCAGCCAACTGGACTCTGCTGCGCAGGGACCAGAGCAGGCACCAGTGCCCCAAGCCAGGAACGAATGGCCCCTTCCTTCCTCGAGCTATGAGTCCCCCTTCCTCCTGGCAATAATGCTGAGTAATGGGAGCATTCTGCCCTTTTTGGCCCACTGGTCTTTGGGTCTGTACAGACACAAAGGGCCATCAACTCTTCACGCCTCAGCAAGAGCCAGTTCAGTGCAGTTCCAGGGATTAGAATGGAAACGATCCATTTACCAAAATGAAAGGGAACATTTCATTGCTCTGAGGGGCAGCAGGAAGTACAGCCAACACAGCAGTGTCTGATCCTATGGATCTCCTGAACTACACCTGAAGGCAGCTGCCATATTTCACTCCACAAAATGTGGTCTCTTACGAGGCGTTCTGGAGTTTCTGGAGTAAATGAATGAGTGGGTGATGTGTGTAAAGGGAAGTGTCCCAAAGCTCCAGGGATCAGAGACTTTAAAGCCTTGGATGCCAAGAAAGAAGTCTCCCCTTCCTCCCACCCCCCCTTCTCTTTTTCCACCATGGTGTCACTTTCACTTATCTGTCATGAGTCTGTCATTCTCTAGGCTGCATCTAGAACAGGCCTGACACAGGAAGATCCAAAGGGTCCTTTGTGGGGTCAGGACTTTCTCCCACTTTAACACAAACCCACCGAGCAGCTGCAGGAGCAGCTTATCTGGATCAAAGGCTGGCAGAGGTGAGCCTAAGACGCAGCCACCCTTAATGGCAAGGAGAACCACTCCGGGCCGGGTATAAAACGGTTAACTGCACCACACAGCTGAGAACATCCAGGCTCAGAATGACGGTCACTAGCCCTAGCGGCAGAGCCAGGACGCGAACCTCCAAAGCCCAGGCTGTGTTCTGAGTAGCTAGACACCGAGCACATCTCTTCCCTGACTCCACCCACACCCGCTGTGCGGGAGGCCCGTCTCTCCGGGGCTGGGGGGACGCAGTCTGCCTCCCTAGAGGCGCGTCCCGGTCGCCTCGGGCAGGTGCAGGGCCAGGCGGGCGCGTGGGGCGGGGCGGGGGCGTTATCTCCTGACCGATGGCGCTGGCGGCCAGCACATCTGTTTATCTCCAAAGTGGCGCTGGATTAGATTTCCCGATGTTTATCTCCCTCTGAGGAGCAGTGCGCTGGGGCCGCTGAGAGTGCAGCTGCGGACCAGGCAGTGATTGACAGGTCGAGAGAGAACAGCCCTCCTGGCCCCCCTCCCTCGTCTGTCGAGTGTAGGTGCGGGCTGGGGCAGTCTGAGTGCTGCAGGTGAGCGCCCCTGTGACCAGGTGCCTCTGGGTTTCTTGCTTGGCCAGCATAGGCCAGCCTCCCTCCACCCCCCTTCACTCCACTCGTGGGGGACCTCTTGGCTGAGCCCTGGAGATGGCAATGTTGGTTTAGTGAACTGATGAAGGCACCGGATGGGAGCAGGGAGGGGGCCAGTGAAAAGATGGACGAAATTCTAAGGAGTCTATTTATTTCCTAACCTGTCCCAGAGGAAGGGGAAATGCCTTTTACTCCCAAGAATGCCTGGGGCTAAAGGCCTTTTGAGGAACAGAAGCTGTGAGGCCTCAAGTTTTTCAGGAGTCTGCTAAGATCAGCAAAACAGATTTTAAAGTTTACCTGCCTTCCTGGGTTCCAAACCTACCCAAACCAGATCATCTTTCCAGGTGCTTTTTTGCCATTGAGTTTGTACTTCTTTTTTTTTTTTTCAACATTCGTAGTGTGTTTATGTGGCTGAACTAGTTGGGGTCCTGAGGCCAGGGACTGGGTCAGTACTGAGACCCCTGGAAGGCCAGCAGCTTGGAGCAGATGTTCAGGAAACTCTTGTCCAGTGTTACAACCACCACCAGTCCTTTGAGAAGGTTGGATGGAGTAGCATGCAATAGTTATTATTCAAAAGACACTTGGGACCAGGGGAGAAGAATCTGGAGTGTGACCTTTTGTAGACTGAACCCCTATTTGGTGTATGTGGCCTGCGTTATTGTATAAAGTGTTCACCACATGTTGGTGACATCATGGGACTGGAGCAATAGTACAGAGGGGAAGACACTGAGTTCCATCCCCGGCATCCTGTACGGTCCCCCTGAGCCCTGAGCACAGAGATAGAAGTACGTGCTGAGCACCACTGAGTGTGACCCCAAAACAAAACCAAAATCATGTTGGTGACTTTAATTCCCCTGTCCAAGAAACTGCCTGGTAGATCTATTTGTTCTCTATAACTTTTATCCCAATTCCCTCCCATCACTGCCTAGGTCTCCATTTTTACTGTTTAGCCACATTTAGTGGGAGAGTACTTAATGTTGTTTATGTTCCAGATGTTGGAGACAGATCAGCACATATGTTACAGCTACTATCTATCCCGATGATGGTAGTCTGGGATCTGGAGCAGACAGGAGATATGGGCATGTGGGAGCAGTCTAGGTGATGTATGCATTACTGGTGTTCAGTGGAGAAACCATTGGCTGGTTTTATGCACATGTTGGCCTGACTGCAGGTGGCTCTGTAACTTAACTAATGACATACACCATGTGGATTTCTAACGTCTTCCTGAATATAGCAAATGACAATAACTTCCAAATAAACCAAATTATTTTATTTTATTTTACCAAACTGGTATTTTTGGTGGGGAAGATCTGTTTTTTTTAAAAATTTTATTGAATCACCGTGAGATAGTTACAAGCTTTCATGTTTGGGTTAGACTGACACAATGATCAAACACCCATCCCTCCACCAGTGCACATTCCCCACCACCAATATCCCCTGTATACCCCCCCTTTCGCCCCCCACCTCCTGCCTTTATGGCAGACAATATTCCCTATACTCTCTCTCTCTACTTTTGGGCATTATGGCTTGCAACACAGACACTGAGAAGTCATCATGTTTGGTCCATTATCTACTTTCGGCACACATCTCCCATCCTGACTGATTCCTCCAGCTATCATTTTCTTAGTGATCCCTTCTCTATTCCATCTGCCTTCTCCCCTCTGCTCATGAAGCAGGCTTCCAGCTATGGGGCAGTCCTCCTGGCCCTTGTATCTACTGTCCTTGAGTGTCAGCCTCATGTTATGTTATTCTATACTCCACAAATGAGTGCAGTCCTTCTATGTCTGTCCCTCTCTTTCTGACTCATTTCACTTAGCATGATACTCTCCATGTCTATCCATTTATAAGCAAATTTCATTACTTCATCTCTCCTAACAGCTGCATAGTATTCCACTGTGCAGATGTACCAAAGTTTCTTTTAACCAGTCAGCTGTTCTTGGGCACTTGGGTTTTTCCCAGATTTTGGCTATTGTGAACAGTGCTGCAATGAACATATAGGTACAGATGTCATTTCTACTGTGCTTTTTTGCGTCCTCGGGATATATTCCCAGAAGTATTTACCGAAGTGTTTTTGTTTGTTTGTTTGTTTGATTGGTTGGTTGGTGAGGGTCAGTATTTGATGGTGCTCAGGGGTGACTCTTGACTTTGTGCTCAAGGATAATTCCTGGCACTGTCCAGATGACCATATGTAGTAGCGAGCATCAAGCTGAAATCAATCACTTGTATGGCAAATGTTTTGCCCCTGTACTCTATCTCTGTTTCCTTAAAGTGTTGTTTTAATGAGCAAATGAAACTGGGTGGGCTCCACATGGAACAAATATCCACCTCTTCTGGTAGAATGGATAGTGAATCTTTGGGCTGGAAAGCTGATAGCTTATTTCAGAGTGCCAAGAAGTAGTGGTGAAACTTTTGTGAGTAGTCCTGCTAGCTCTGGAAATACTTCACCTCCTTCTAGCACTGGAATGACTATCTGATGCCAGGTGTGTAGGGGCCATCCGCAGATGCTACCAACTTGGTTTCCTTACTTTTTATATTGCCTTATAGAAGTAAAGTATGATTTTTTAAAGACTTTATTGAATCAGAAGTCACAGCTTTCAAGGAGGACCGTCAGAAGCAAGCATTCAGATAGCAAGGGATAAGATAGCCTAAATTTGTACTGTTGACCATCTGGGGATTAGATGTTCAGATTTAGCTCTTCATGGCCAGGAGCTCTGCTGAAAGGCCTAAAGGATAGGGAAATTTGTACCAGGTTCCCATTTCTTGAACATGAGTTAGAAGCAGGCTGTTAATAATAAAAACAAAATCAGACTCATAATATTCTATGACTAATTTGGGCTGATTCAGGCCTTCAAGATGTGGATTCTGCTTCGCCCTGCTAAGGGTTGCTGTTAAAGCTAGCATCTACCATAACACACCCAGGAGAAAACAAGGTAGGAACCTCATCTTTCTACCTGCCCAGGTAGTTAAGCATAGACAGAATTTAATCTCCGATTTCTGAAACAAATCTTTATGCCCCTGATGAGATCCTGATGGCCTCTTACCATGAGGGGGCATAAGAATTTTCCCTCTGGGACCAAAACAATATAATATAATGGAAGCACATTTGCCTTGCATGCAGTCAACCTGAGTTTGATCCCTGGCACCCCATATGGTCCCCCAGCACCACCAGGAGTAATTCCTGACTGCAGAGCCAGAAATAACCTTGAGCATCATCTGGTGGAAACCCCAAACAACAAACCAAACGATTTCCTTCTAAGAGCCAAGGCAGAAGTTCTTAAGGTGAAGAGTCAGGTATAGCAGGAATCTAATCACTCTGAATTGCTGACCATCACCCAGTGGAGGACCCCAAGCCTTTGTGGGGAAACAGACACTGGCCAGCTTAATTGAAAAGTGGAGAGCAAAGGAAGATGGGATTTGGGGTGGACTCAGGAGTAATGCAATGTGTTCTCTATTCTCTGGAGCCCTGAGAATACTCACACTTACAGAAAGCTTCATAGACATTGTTCTGGGCACAATTTCCAGGCCTCCAAGGGTCGCTGAAGCCTGCTCTTAAGTGATGCACAGCCTCCCCTCAAGGATCCTGCAGAATCCCTACAGAATCTTGCACGCTTTGGTTGTTGGCTCAGGCCTCTCTGTGCTACCAGGTCACCTCTGTCATTGCACTAGTGTTGGTTCCCTGTTCTCCTTTCCATTTTAACCACCCCCTCCCCTTCAAACGATGTCTTTGTAGTGAGAACAAGAAGACAAAGGCCAGCCCTCTAAGGAAGGGACTTCTCTTTCTAAATATTTACTATGCTGCCCTGATTAATCAGCAAGACTCCCTTTGTGTGAGGCTATATAGGCTTGTCAGTTACCCTCAGCCCAATGATGTGTGGGATAGGGCCAGTGGGTCAGGCCTTGCCATTCTCACCCCCCGAGCAGGGCAGCAGTAAGTGGCCCTTCTGTCCCATGCAGAGATCCAGGATGTCTATTTCAGACCCAGAAATGGAGGCTGGGGCCGCAACAGGCCATTTTCCTTGGCTGACCTAAGTTCTTCTGACAAGGGGGACCTGGGTAGGCCACTAGTTGGGAGAGTTTGGAGGTTTCCTCCCTTCCTTCCCTCTTACCCTCCTTTCTTCTGTTTAAAGGTTGAGATGAAAGTTCCTTAAGATGTTGGAAAACCATTCCAGGGCAGATTGCGTACTTCCGACAGACGTTTACTGAATATCTTTCAGTGTCCTTAGAGCTCAGCTCAAGCTTGACTCTCAGAGTTATATGCCAGCCACAGGCATGAAGATTCAGAAAGAGAAGAGCTCTTTCTCAAGAGTTTCATTTCCTGGGAATCTAACATCATATCCTGGGCAGCTTGTAGTCTTTTATGTCTCTAGAACCCTTTTTTCCCCCCCCTGAAAAAAAAACGTTTGAATTAGATTGTTGAAAATTGGAACCTTGTAGTTGTCCCTAGAGTGTGAGAAACTGAGTGAGAGCACTTATCTGGAGAGTCTTGGGAAGAAATCATAAGGAAGGGAAAGGAGCCCTCATGAATCAAACTAATGCCTTATAAAAGAAGAGACTGGCAGGCCAGAGAGATAGTACAATGGGTAAAGTGCTTGCTTTGCACACAGTCAACAAGGGTTTGATCCCTGACATTTTATATGGTCCCTCCCCACTCCCAGCACCTCCAGAAGTAACCCTTGAGCATCACTAGGTGTGGCCTAAAAACCAAAACCAAAACCAAACAAACAAGCAAACAAACAAAAAGATGAGGCTGGAGAGATAGTACAGCAGGTAAAGCAAACTTCCTTTACTCTCTGCCAACCATGGTTAGATCTAGGCCTCTTCATATGGTCTCTCCAGTACCACCAGGAGTGATCCCCGAGAAGAGAGCCAGGTGTAGGTCCTGAGCATCACGGGGTTTGCCCCCCTTTCCAAGAAAGATAGACAGCACAAAAGACCCTACAGACTCCTTCATCTCTTCTACCAGGTGAGGACAAATGTCTAGAGCCCTGCAACTCCAAGTTCCTAAGTTTGTTCATAAATTTGTGGTATCAGAGGAAGCCCCAGAGAGGACACTATTGCAGGTAGATTCATGAGATGGCAGATTATCAGGCCATTGGAAGTCGCTTGCTCCCCTTCTGTCCCCAGACAGTGTTCTACCCCACCCCCATTCCTGTATGAGGTGTCCCTTCAAGGACACCTTTTTGAGAGGTAATGTGTTAATGATACCATCTGGAGTCTACAGGAGATTAAACACCCGTTTATTCAAAGGTCAGAGCTATAGTCCTGAGTTCTGGGAAGGGTGCTTGCTTTGCACGCAGCCACTCGGGTTCTATCCCCTGCATGCCCTATGACCCCAAGTCTGCCAGGAGTGATCGCTGGGTGCAAAACAGGGAGTCAGTCCTAAGTACAGACTAGTGTAGCCTCCAAACAAAACAAACAAAAATCTCCATTCAAACTTTTCAGATCGTGGAGATGACAGTAGAAACATACTCTTGCTGTCCCCGGAAGACAAGGCTACAGTGAAGTCCCCTTGCTTGCTCACCCCGCCCCCAGCAATTAGGAGCAGTGCTCGCACTTGGCCTTTGCACGCTTGCACGTAATCCTGGCGGGAGTTCCTTGCCCGGGTTTGTGCGGCAGCGCTTTGATCTCCTCAGAGAACTCGCGAGACTCAGTCGTGATTTCTCTCACGCGGGCGCGGAGTGACCGAGGTTGCAGTCTCCAAGTCCTGGCCCTGATCTTAGCTGATGGGTCTGAGGCGGGGACAGCACCAGGCGCCCCACGAGGCTAGAGGTGAGTGTGGAGGGCGTCAAGGGCATTGCTCCGTCGATCAAGAGTGGGGCGCCGGGACAGGCCTGACCCAGACCCACCATTTCTTTAGGAGCGCATGTGGTGCGGGGTGTGTGTGTGTAGTGTGTGGTGAGTATGTGGGGTGAGGTGCCTGTGGAGTGTGTGTGGTGTGGAGTGTGTTCCTGATACATGTGTGTGGTGTGTTATGTGTGTGTTGTGTGGCATATGTGATATATGTATGTGTGTATGTGACGTGTGTGGTGTGACATGTGTGGTGTGTAGTGTGTGTAGTGTGTTATATGTATGGTGTGTGATGTGTATGTGGTATGTGTATGTGTGGCATGTAATGTGTGTGGTCTGTGTGTGGTATGTGTGGTGCATGTGCAGTATGTATGGTGTTGTGACGTGTGTGGTATGTGTATGTGTGGTATATAATATGTGTGGTGCATGTGTAGTATGTGTGGCATATGTGCAGTGTGTGTGACATCTGTGGTGTGTGTATGTGTGATGTGTAATGTGTGTGGTATGTGTAGTGTGCGTGGTATATGTATGGTGTGTGTGTGAGAGAGAGAGATGTGTGTGGTGTGTGGTATGAGGGTGTTGGAGGGTATCTTGGATGAATGAACAGGCCACTGTTCATTCTGAGAGAGCATAGTCCCTTGTGGACAGGCTCTTGGAAATTGTGCCTTTGAATGAAAGAACCTAGAAGGAAACAATTCTAGCTCAGACTAAAAGAAATGCGAGTTAAGGGCTGAGAGATAGTACAGGGGCTAAGGCACTTGTTTTGAATATGGCTGACCTCGTTTAATCTCTGGTATCGCTTCTGGTCCCCTGATCCCCACCAGGAGTGGTCCCTGAGCACAGAGCCAGGAGTAGGTTTTGAGCACCACTGGGTGTGGCCAAAATATCACTGTCACTGTCACTGTCATCCTGTTGCTCATCGATTTGTTCGAGCGGGCACCAGTAATGTCTCTCATTGTGAGACTTATTGTTACTGCTTTTAGCATATCGAATATGCCACGGGCGCGATACTCTCGGTAGCTTGCCAGGCTCTTCAAGAGGGGTGGAGGAATTGAACACGGGTCGGCCGTGTGAAAGGTGAACGCCCTACCACTGTGCTATTGTTCTAACCCGGCTGAAATATAAAAAAATAAAAATTGAGGGGCTGGAGTGATAGCTCAGTTGGTAGGGCATTTGGCTTGCATGTGCCCAACCCAGGTTTGATTTCCAGCATTCCATATGGTCCCTGAGCACCACCAGGGGAAGTGCGGAGCCAGAAGTAACCCCTGTGACCAAAAAAGAAAAAAAAATTAAAAATTGAGAGTTAAGTTTCTAGATTTCTGGTTGTGAAAATGTCACTAAGCTTCTATAGAAGACTGAGTCACTTCTGTTACAGCCATTGGTATTACTTAAGTCATCTCTCATTTTCCAATCCACTTATTGTTGCTTAGGAGCCCAGGTGGTCAGAGCCAATCCCCGCAGCTCAGGGCAGAGACAGGACCCATCCTGGACAGAATGCCCCACCGCATCCATATTAGGGTGCCCCATATTCACCCACACTCAGCCATGCTGCGACAACTGATATGCCAGAGAGCCCACTGTGCCCATCTTTGTGGTTTGAGAAACCAGAGTAACCAAGGAAAACCCGTAAAGGGGGGGTAGAAGCAGATGCCACACAGACTTGCTGGCAATTGAACTAATAATCAGTGTTTTTAATCATGGGTTTGTGAACTGCTGCCTCGCTCATATATAAAGGATTGAAGGTCTCTGAATTAAGCAACATTATTCAGAGATCCTCTGTATATTATTTCCCCTGTTCTAAAAATAGGGTTTACACCAAGCAGTGCCAGGGGTCCCCAGGGATATACTTGTCAATGCTGGGGGACGAAATTCAAAGCCAGAGCTTCATGTAGTGTATGTGCTTGATCACTTGAACTCTCTCTTCTGTTTGAAAAGCAAGCATTTAAATTTGTTTGTGCTTTTGTGTCCTCATTGTTTTCTGGATTTTTAAAATTGCTATTGTTATTGGGGTACCAGACATTGAACCCAGGGCTCATTATATGCTAAGCTTCCACTAAGCTACATCTTTGTTCTATTGCTGGGTATTTTAAAGGATTACATGAACTATAAATATACTTATGAATATACAGTTCATTTCATACAGTAAATTCTAAAAAAAAGGTTAATATAATTCAAACTTAAGAGGTGGTTGAGGGGCTGGAGCAATAGCATAGCGGGGAGGGCGTTTGCCTTGCCCGCGGCCAACCCGGGTTCGAATCCCAGCATCCCATATGGTCCCCTGAGCACCGCCAGGAGTAATTCCTGAGTGCAAAGCCAGGAGTAACCCCTGTGCATCACCAGGTGTGACCCAAAAAGAAAAAAAAAGAGGTGGTTGAATCCTGAAAAAGGGTGTGAGGAAGATGAAGGACTCCTTTCTCTCTTATCACCTGGATAATTCATCTTGCTGGAAATACACTTGAATCCCCACCTTATGGTTATGGCCTATGTGGCTGCCTGGCATTAATCCATATCCCACTCAGAAATCTTCCTGGGCAAGTTGAGGAAGTGGTAACATTCATTTATTAAATCTTAAGACCCTTTTTTGTCTTCAGCCCTGTAAGACGTCCTAGGTACTGGGTCCTGGCCTTACAGAGATGTGAAGTGTAGTCCCTGGGCTCAGTCTAAAAGAAGAGACAGATTGGCAAACCCCTAATTCAAGTAAAGCAATGTCAGTGCAGTTCAGAGGCTAGTTCTGGGGGGTTTACAAAGGAATTCAAAAAGGAAGTGATATAATCTGAACTTTGGGAGTTTAGCAGGAGTTGGCAGCTTGAAGAATGTGAGGAGGGACGAGAATCTCCCGATAGAGAAATAAACCTGGGTGAAAGTAAAGCATGACAAAGGGGCATATGTGGGGATTGCCAATATATGATAGAATTCCTACTGAAATTTTGTCCAGTGGGCCTTCTATTTCATTTGTAGCACTGTAGCACTGTTGTCCTGTTGTTCATCGATTTGCTCAAGCAGGCACCAGTAACGTCTCCATTGGGAGACTTGTTGTTACTGTTTTTGGCAAATCGAATATGCCACAGGTAGCTTGCCAGGCTCTGCCGTGGGGGTGGGATACTCTCGGTAGCTTGCTGGGCTCTCCAAGAGGGGCAGAGGAACTTTAATTTCATGGCCCGAGAAATACTTAAACAAAGAATGAAGTTGCCATCTTTGTTTTAAAATCTGCCTGTGGCCTTCTGGAGGACAAATCGGGATGGGTGAGATAGGCAGGGAGAGGGAGAGAGCACTGGGATAGGGAGCTTTCAGGCCTTTATGGGTGGCAGGATTCTGCTGGACATGACCCATGGTTCCTCTAATTCAGTTCCGGAAGGAGAAGGCTTCTGATGGTTTGTCCCAGTTCCTGCCCTGGGAGGCTGCCTTGGGAATCACACTAATGATAGAAGTAAATCGAGGGATAGAAAGCAAAGGGTGGGGGATTTGCCCCCTTTGTGCTTTCTTCTACTAGATGAGAGGGAAGGTTTCATTTCAGAAGAGATCCCCTACTCTTCCATATTATCCCTTTGAAAACAAAACAAAAGCTTTTACAATGACCCTCTATGTGCTCCTAACATTAACACTATGTCTGGCTCTATACATAAGGCAAAAAAGATGGTTGCATGATTTATTTTCCCCGGAGACCAGAGCCTGTGCCATAATTTATTTCTCAACAATCTCTGTAGAGTCTAGCCATTTTATCAGGGGCCCAGTCAGTTAATGATATCAGCAAATAGAAGCACTGTTTAAAACCCTTTCTGCAGTCTTTGGTATACACACACACACACACACACACACACACACACACACACACACTCATTCTCACGTCTGCCTGCCTACCCTCCACAGAGGCCCAGAATGGGATCTATTGGTTTATTTTTTCTACCCCATTCCCTTCTCACCCTGGGTTCATAGCCAGGGAAGAGAAAGATGAACCATGTGCTTTTTGTTTTGAGCCAGATGATTGGTTTCTCAGTTAAAGGGAGGCACATCTGTCATCCCAGCCTGGGGACTTTGGGGCAGACCTCTGGGGGCAGCCTGCAAGTATCTTGAACTCTTTTTGAGAGTGGTAGGGGAACTCTCCGATAGATCATGCAGGGTCAGGGGTCCTGGTGGGTCCCCCATACCCCCCTCCCACCCCCAGCCCCATGCCCGGTGCTGGGCTCTCATTCCTGGATCCTTATCTCTCACCCTGTGTGTGTATGTGAGGTGGCGGGGGAGGAGAAGTGTCAGGTTTTTGTGGTGGAGAAAATCTGTCAGCCTTGAATTTATTCCTGAATCAACCATCTGCTGAGTGTGTTTTTCGGGATTATGATACATTTTTTGAGGGGGTGTGAGAAGTGGGAGGGTGGAAAGTGGTGATTCCTTCTTAACTTCTTCCCTGCTGTTTTGGGAGCCCCGTGGAGAGGGACTTGGCATCGAGAGGCTGGTGTGAGTTTGGCTCTGCCCCTTTCCCTGCCCTGCCCCGTGTCTGTCTCCAACTGTAAACGGAGACAAAAAATATAGTGCTGTTTTCCGGCAGCTGCCATGAGCCATTGGATGTAAGAGATTTTATGAACTGCAGAGTGATAGAAACCTGCCATTTGTTTATGATGAGAAAGCAAGGACCCTGTTGTTTGGGGACTTTGGCCCAAGTTGTCATCAGAGCTTTTCCTCCTAAACACTGAAGGCAGGGAACTGGGCAGCTTGGAAATGAACTTTTGGTTATCAATTCATTCAACGCCCCAAGAGGGGCTGAGAAGGGAAAAACTGAAGCCAGCACCTGCTCCATGGAGTAGGAAACTGCCTCCCTGCCTCTTCTGCAAAACCCTGGCACCATCGTTTGGTCCCAGGATCTTACTGTCACTGTCACTGTCACTGTCATCCCATTGCTCATCGATTTGCTCGAGCGGGCATCACCAGTAATGTGTCCATTGTGAGGCTTGTTGTTACTGTTTTTGGCATATCAAATACGCCATGGGTAGCTTCCAGGCTATGCCATGCGGGCGAGATACTCTCGGTAGCTTGCCAGGCTCTCTGAGAGGGGCAGAGGAATTGAACCCAGGTCGACCGTGTGCAAGGCAAATGCCCTACCACTGTGCTATCGCTCCAGCCCCAGGATCTTACAAAGGCTCTTTATCATAGGAAAAAGTGGGAAGTGGCATTGCTCTCAAACTGGGTCCTAGAAGGACATACAGCATTGACCCAGATAATCCTGGCTTTCCTTTCCAATTCTTTTGTAAATAGTTGAGAAGAAAAGGAGATTTCCCCCCTGGAGGGGTGACCAGCTGTCTTGCTTGCCTTGAACAGAGGGTTCTAGATGTTGATGTAGACTTTTAGTGATTAGTCTCAGGAAATTCCCAGGCAAATGAATATAAATGTCTCCTGCAAGTTTCTTTCTTTTCTTTTTTTTTCTTTTTGTGTCAAACCTGGCGATGCACAGGGGTTACTCCTGGCTCTGTACTCAGGAATTACCCCTGGCAATGCTCAGGGGACCATATGGGATGCTGGGAATAGAACCTGGGTGAGCCTCGTGCAAGGCAAATGCCCTACTCACTGTGCTATTGCTCCAGCCCCTCCTGCTAGTTTCTTGCTCTCAAATTGATGGTTTAACTGACCCCTTTAACAGTTAACAAGAAACAGGATTACCCTTACTTCCACCCCTTACCACCTGGAGGAAGAAAGGGAGGAAACATGACTTAATCTTAGGTTTCTGTTTTACCGGCACTGTAGTTGGTGTAGCCTGGCTATAGCATGGGTGATGGACACGTGCTACTGTGATTTAAGGTGAGCTCCATAGACCCCAGTGAGACTGGTCGGAAGATAAAAGGTGTGTTAAGTGCATAATTCATGTAGATCAAATAAATAATGTTCATCCAGCTCTTTCTGAAAGGCAATCTACAATAGTAGAGAAAACAGGTATATTTTAACTTTCTTTGCTTGTAGTTGTTACAGGGATCATCTGATACTTGAGGGCTAACAAAGGTAAGAGAAGTAAAGGCAAGCTACGGTGTTGTGGTGGACTTTGTCAATTGGTCCTCATTTGAGATCTTGCTCTACATTACCTTAGGCACGTGTTTCACTGGTCACAACCTCATTTCCCTTATCTGCAAAATGAA
Organism: Sorex araneus; assembly: GCF_027595985.1. Taxonomy (NCBI): domain Eukaryota; kingdom Metazoa; phylum Chordata; class Mammalia; order Eulipotyphla; family Soricidae; genus Sorex; species Sorex araneus. The sequence continues at coordinate 25,538,203 of NC_073307.1, read as the reverse complement.
TAATTAATTTTCTTCAAGGTTGCTTTGAGACTCAACTGCCACACGTCTAGGGCCAGAGCGATAGTTCAGTAGGTAGGGCATTTGTCTTGCATGCAGCCAACCTGGGTTTGATTGCTGGCATCCCATATGGTCCCTCCAATCCCTGCCAGGAGTGATTCATGAGCACAGAGCCAGGAGTAACCCCTGAGCATTGTGGGGTGTGGCCCAAAAACAAAAAAGAAAAACAAACATAACAGGTCTTTAAGGGCTTAGCATGAACCTGGCATATTATTACATAAGAATAGCACTGTAGCACTGTCATCCTGTTGTTCATCTATTTGCTCGAGCAGGCACCAGTAATGTCTCCATTGGAAGACTTGTTGTTACTGTTTTTGGCATGTCGAATACACTCAGTAGCTTGCCGAGCTCTCCGAGAGGGACAGGGGAATCAAACCTGGGTTGGCTGTGTGCAAGGCAAATGCCCTACCCGATGTGCTGTTACATAAGAATATTCATGAAATTCCCCCACATTTCCCAGGGACCTTAAACAACCTTACTTTATGCATGTTTTTCTAATTTTTTTGTGCCCTTACCCTCACTTTGATCATGTACTTCAGTACTTGTTTCATTCATAGAAAGCATGTAAAGTATATGTGTAAATCACAACACAGAATGTATAAATGAGCGCCCAAAAATGCATATCACCCAACTTAAGATCTTGAGCATCCCTGTACTCATTTCCCAAGGCTGCTGTGTTAGGCAGCTTGAAAATGACTGAAATGTATTCTCTCATGCTTATGGGGGCTAGGTGTCCAAAATCAAGGGGTCTGCAGGACCGGGTTCCCTCTGAATGTTCTTTCTCTTAAGTGGGCTTCTTTAATTCCGCATCTAATGCCTCCTCCATGTTCCTTGGCTTATGGTAGCATAACTCCTATCTTTGCTTCCACCTTCACAGAGCCTTTTCCTGTGTGTGTCTCAAACTTTCATCTCTCTTTTTTTTCTTTTTTCTTTTTTTTTGCTTTTTGGGTCACACCCGGCGATGCACAGGGGTTACTCTTGGCTCTGCACTCAGGAATTACTCCTGGCGGTGCTCAGGGGACCATATGGGATGCTGGGATTCGAACCCGGGTCGGCCTCGTGCAAGGTAAACACCCTACCCGCTGTGCTATCACTCCAGCCCCTCAAACTTTCATCTCTTAAAAAGACAGCAGTCATTGGATTTGAATACTACCTTAAAACAGATCTCAGTCTGAGACTTTTTACCTTAACTTGCATCTACAAAAACATCCTGTTTTCAAAATAGGTCGTATTCACAGGCACTCAGGATTGGACATACTTTGGGGTGAGGTCAATGTTTAACTGTTACCACTATATCTCCCTATGTATGCCTCTTGCCTCTATCCCTCTGCCCTAGCCCTGACCACCATCCTGAAGTTTGCTTTAAAAAAAGGGGACTGCATCATTTGCTTAGTCATTATGACCTGCTTCCATTCATTAATATTCTTCTAAGATTTACTTGTGTTGATGTTTGTAGTTGTATCTCATTAGCTCATTTGGTGATACTTCATTGTCTGTTGGTACCCCTGGGTAATCATTCTGTTTGAAAGGAATATTGGTTTGAAAGGAATATTTCCATTTTGGGGTCTATTATAAACAATATTTTAAAAAAACCTTATTTCTGGGCTAGAAATAAGTGATAGCACAGTGGGTAGGGCATTTGTCTTGCACGTGGATAACCAGGGTTTGATTCCCAGCATCCCCTATGGTTCCCCAAACACTGCCAAGAGTAATTCCTGAGTGCGGAGCCAGGAGTAACCCCTTTGGTTCACTGGGTGTGACCCCCAAGACCCTTCTTTCTTTCTTTTTTAGTATAACATTTTTTTATAGAATAACTAGATGCTTAATTTCTCAGCCTAAGGTAAAGGGTTAATAGTATTTTTATAAGATAATATCAAATGGTTTTTCTACATGATTGGCTTAGTTTGTATTCCCATCTTCCATTCTCATGTGATTTTTTAAGTTCGGGAAATGTAAAAACACCTTATGATTTGTCTTCTCTGTGGCAGTATTATGTAAGATCTTATCACCCCTCTCCCTGTGATTTCCTCTATCAAAGATTATTTCTGATGTGTCTCGGCCCTCAGAAAGTACTAGACCCTGAATCTCACCTGCTGCTGGCTGTGTAGTCTCTGCCTGCTCTACAAATCCATCCTAATGGGTCATTAGAGGTGCCTAGGAACTGTAATTATGGTATAGCATTTCACAGGCTTACAATTGAAGGCAGTGTTTTCTAGACGCCCAAATCAAATCTATTTGTGGAATGATGCATCTCAGAAAGTTTGCATATGATATTTTGGACAATGAGGTGGGGTTTTTGTGTTTTGTTTTGTTTTCTTTCTTTTTTTAGAGGTTTTTTTTTTTTTTTAGCTTAGGGGACCACTTATTCTGAGACGAGTATTGCAGGTACTTCTAATAATTGCTTGAAATAAGATATATTGAAACTGCAGATTGGATATGTGCTGGTAACCCACAAGAGCCAATATATAATGCTATGTTCTGGGAACCTTTTCTGTAGAGGAAGAGGGACAAAGCCTCATTTGTCCAAGTTACATCACAGAGTCTTCATAGGGATGACAGCACCTGAGCACAGCCAAGGATTTCAAACAATTCCCTGACTAGTGTAGAGATCAAGGATCAGGAAAGGGATGCAAGAAGCTTCTGCTTTCACTGTAGGCTGTAGGTAAGCTGCATAGTTTTCTGAAAATCTCGAGAATTAACTTAGATTGTATGTTCTGAAAACAGAATCCGAATCAAGGATTCTTGAGCAAGTGATTGACTGAGTGCATGTTCTCACGCAAACCTGTGCAGGGATGAGGAAGACAAGACAAGCCATGGGAAGAAATTAGGCAATGATGTGGGTTTATCTGACATACAATTTCAGCCTGGTTCCCTCACCTCATTGAATCTTTATCTTGATCTCTGTCAGGGGATTTATTTTGTATAAACTGAACAGGTGTCTACCTAGTTCCAGCTCTCAGACTTGATATCACCTCCACTGGGAAGGGTTTTCAGGCCCTGTAGTTTTTTTCTCTTTGAAAATGAGTGCAAGATCTTCTATTTTACTTTATTTGGGGGACACACTCAGGGCTCTATGCTCCTGGCTCTATGCTCAGGGATTATTTTTAGTGTGGCTCAAAGGACCATGTGGATATTGGGGATTGATTCTGGGTTATGCCAAGGCAAATTCCCTACCCACTGCACTATTGCTCTAGCTGTGTGAGATCTTTTAATTTTCTTAGTTTTAGGACCACTCCTGGAGATGCTCAGAAGTTATTCCCAACTTGATGCTCAGGTGTTGTTCCTGGTGGTGATTGGGTAAACATGTATTGGGATCGAATCTGGCTCTACAAAATGCAAAATATGCACACTAGCCCATTGAACTGTCTCCTTAGGCCCTGTAAGATCTTTTTAAGATAAGGATATTCTATGCCAAACATGGCTTTTTGTCAAAACAGACCAGAAACCTAGGTGCAAAAACTAAAATTATAGTATTTATAGAAGCATTTCTCCTTGTAAACACAGGAGAGCTTTACAATCATAGGGTAGGCAGATATATCTGAAATAGGAAACAGAGCATAGATGATAAAGAAAAAAATTCAAATAAATTTCATAAGAATTAAAATGGCCCATTTTTCAAGACTGCTTAAGAAAATAGAAAGAATGGAAGAAAATAGTTGAAATTCATCTATCTGACAAAGGAATTGCAACCAGAACGTGTGAGAGTCAATTAGTAGACCAGTTACATGGTTCAGAGGGCTGGAGTGCAGACCTTGCAAGTGCAAGGGCCCAAATTACATCCCAAAGCAGTGATCCTCCAAGCACTGCCAGATGTGGCCCCTAGGACTTTCAGCACGGCTGAGGGTGGCCTTCATAACAAAATTTACAACTCCGTATAAGATAACTCAATTACAAAGTATTGGCAAAGAAATAAAGTAGTAGAAATAATTAGTTCTGACTAAAAAAAATCTTAATTTAACATTAAAAATCTTTTGCTACTATTTTGATTTTTTTGTTTTTCTAGTAACACCCTCACAATGATGTTTGGGAATGACTGATATTCAGATTTTTTTTCTTTTGGGGTCACACCTGGCGATGCACAGGGGTTACTTTTGGCTCTGCACTCAGGAACCACTCCTGGCAGTGCTCAGGGGACCGTATGGGATGCAGGGAATCGAACCTGTTTTGGCTGCCTGCAAGGCAAACGCCCTACCCACTGTGCTATCGATCTAGCCCCCGAAATTCAGATATTTTATGTTAATCTGATTATATATTGAATGTGTCTTTGTAATCAAAGTGACAATAGTATAAGGATGGACAAAAGACTTCATCAGATACTTTATCAAAAAAAGTTATATATGGAAGGCTGATAACATAATAAAATGTCATTAGTCATCAAACAATTTAAAACCATAGTAAGATATAAATACACATAATAGAATGGATAATATTAAAAATAATAAGAATACCAAATCTGGGCAATATTTGGAGAAATTATAACTCATACACTGCTGGCAGAATTGAAAATGGTACAACTACATTGGGAAACAGTTGACAGTTTCTCTAAAAGTTACAGGTACTTTTCTTTCTTCTCTTTTTTTGGGGGGCACACACCACAGTAAAAGGATTCAATCCTGGCTCTGTGCTTAGAGATGTCTCCTAAGAGTACGCAGGGAATCTTGAGTGGTGTCAGGGACTGAACCCAGGTCAGCAGTGTACAGGGCAAGTGCCTCTCTGGTGTACTATGTTCTGGCCCTAAATGTACCTTTCTTATATAATTTAGCAACTCTATTCTTAGGCATTTCCCCAATAGAAATGAAAATATGTGTCTATTTAAAGACTTGTGCACTAAGTTCATAACCACCTAATTTGTTATAGGACAAAGCCAGAGTCAATAAATATCCTGACAGAACCTACTGTCATGATATCTCCTTCTTCCTCTTCTTCCTTCTTTTTCCCTTTTTTTGGTAGTGCAGTGATGAACCCCAGGCCTCACATTATATGAGGTATGTGTCCTACCACTGAGACATATCTCCAACTATGTATGATCCCATTTTTATAGAATTTTAGAACTGACAAAACTAATCTATATAAGGGGGAAATAAAATCAGTGATTGTCTGGGGCTAGAAAAATAGAAAATTGAATGGAAGGAGACAAGAATGTGAATATGGGGTTGATAGAAATGTCCTGTATTTTCGCTGATCACTTGAATCACTTGGATCACTTGTCTTCCCGTTGATCTTCGATTTGTTCGAGTGGGCACCAGTAACGTCTCCATTTGTCCCTGTGGCGTGCTAGTGTAGTCCAGTGATATCGCTCCAGGGACAGGAAGTGCCTCAAACCATGCATTCAGGGTTTTGACAAAAAAGTCTGACCATCTCATTGGTGGGTGGCCACGCGGTCTTTTGACATCCCGTGGAATCCAGTCAGTAACAGCTCTAGTCCAGTGGTCGTCTTGGAATCACATTACATGTCCGGCCCATCTGATTTTTGATTTTCACTGATACGGCAGTTAAGCAAGTATACTCATTTCTCAGTATTCAACAGACTCCATATTCATGTGTATGTGGTGTGGCCTATAAATTATATTTCAAATGAGTTGTGTTGAAAAGAGAAATGGGTTACTTTGAAATAGTATATACTTTGCATTACTACGTATAATATAATTATAGTAGCACTGTAGCACTGTTGTCCTGTTGTTCATCGATTTGCTCGAGTGGGCACCAGTAATGTTTCCATTGTGAGACTTGTTATTGTTTTTGGCGTATTGAATATGCCACAGGTAACTTGCCAGGCTGTCATGTGGGTGGGATATATATTATATAATTGTTTGTATACATATGTATTATTTTATCCCTTACATTTATCTGTTTCTCAATTTCCAGCAATAATATCTTCACTTTCATTTTCAAAAGTATAGTGACTGTAAAAACTAACCTCTTTTTTTTTTGAAGTCTCAGAATTGCACTGATTCCTCTTCCAGATCCCTATGGCTTGGGTTGGTGCCATTGCTAACTAAGCGTCTGCCTTGGGCTGACATTACCACTGCAGTAGCTGGTTCCTTGTCCTGCGGGGAGCCAGCAGTAGAAAGGGTTGGGCTACTGTAGAGTCCAGAACATGGTGGGCATCACTGTTTGCCAAATTAAATTAGGATGGTCAAACTGGGAGGGGTTTCTTATAGTATAAGGGCTATTATCGTAGTGTTCACCTACAGTGAAGTGGAAGAAACAAGGCAGATCCCGGCACATTGGGGAAGCTGGCTTCAAATCTGTGAAGTACTAACTAGCTAGGGTCCCTTTAGATTTCTGAGCTTTAGAGTCCTTTCTGCGAAGTGAGAGTAAATGATAGCTCCTACTTTGTTATCAGTCCAAAGTAGCAGAGACTTGGCACATACTTAGTGCTGGCAACTGTTATCATTACAACAATAGCACTGACAATGATGATAGTAGTGATATAAAGTATGGGGATTGCCCCAGTGGGAAAGTATTTAGGGAACACACAAGTAAGTAGAAGTATAAGTTTTTTTCCTGGTTAAGACTCCTGCTCTGATAAGTTGGCACATAACATCCATCTTTAAAAGCCAATTGAAGATTAATTTTCTTACACATTAATTTTTTTTTTTTTTTTTTGGTGAAAGTCAAAACCATTTCCCACAGTAACAGACATCCAGAAAGGAGTTTGGCTTTTGCGGGCTCTGCTCTTCATTCAGGTATCAGGTGGCAGCCCGGGCTCAGCTTGGAAGAGGCTGGCTTTCTCTAGAGTGTTTGCTGGAGCTGGGCTGACAGAGATCTGATAGAGGTTGTCAGATCTCCAAAGAACAATCGACTTTCTAAGCAGAGCCCCTTCTCTGAATCTTGCGGTGCTGCGTTACATCTGTAAATGCCAGCGCGCTGCTAAGCACGTCCCGGTGAATAGAAGTGTTTTGATGTTTTGTTTTTGGTCAGAGATTGAAGTCCAGTGTCTTGGGACCCAGTGACTTCAGCTGACCTTCCTGCTACATGGACAGGGCTAAATTTCAACCCCTGGAGGCTTCTGCACACAAAACCTCATGCCTTGCAAGGGCAGGTGCAAGGAAACCCAGCGGAAATCTGAAATCTTCGCTGCTTCAGAGACCCGAGCTCGCTTCTGACAGAGGAATTAGGTTTCACAAGCCCTTTTTTATGTAGAAAGCGTATCATTAGGGGAATCTGGACTGAGCGACTTATTAAAACTGCTGCCTATAGCAGAGAGAAAGCCGTAAATGCCTAAGGACATTTAAGGGCTAAGGGTACGCACTTTTTATTTCCTGTAATTGTTGTAGTATCTTTTAAGTGAATTGCGTGGCCGGTGAGGGGCTTCTCAGAATGAGATATCTCAGTTAATTTTAGGTCTTGCTATTTCGAGAAAACTTTTTCCAAAAAAAACCTTGAATTTCAGTTTTAAAATTAGGAAAACCCTTTCATTGAAAAGGTTTTAATTGAACTAGTGACTTTGCAAAATGTGAACCTCCACCCTCTTACCACTTCTGGTCTATTATTGATGGTTCCATTATGCATAGCTAGTTTTTACACAATTTTGATCAATGCATGTATAAGGTTTTATATTTTTTCCCCTCTTAGTCTTCATAACAATTCTTAGCAGATAGTTTATTTTTTTTTCATGATACTATTTTGTTCTACTAGTTTGAGTAATTTCCCTGGATTTGAGTATTTAGACACTTGTGATTATGAGTATTGTTAAACACAGATTCAATGCATCTTTGGTATTTTCTTTTAAGAAATACTTCCTTCAGCTACATTAAGAAAGGTGACTGGTACTTTGTACACCAATAGCAAAGCACTAGTATTATGTAAGAAAGAGAAATAGAAATCTAGTTGAGAAAAAAAAGGTGATTCTAAAGAGGCATGCTGGTATTTTCCAAGGTCCCCTCAAGTCTTCTAACCCCGCCTCTTACCCTTCCTTTCAAAACTTCAGATTCTATATGCACCTGCAAGATCTTCCTGCCCCTCACATGTCAGTGGCCTTGTGTAGCCCATAATCAGGGAGAGACTCCTACTTTTGTTCTTCAAGCAATCTCCAGGAAGGGTTTTCAGTATGAGCCCATGTTGTCTGAATTCACCTGGGTATCACAGAAACTCTACTTAAAAAAAAAAAAGTCCCTTGACATGTTTAATTTGTTAAATACCCATTCTCTAGAGCTTCATGTTACTAAGTCGCCCTTTCCCTTCCCTTCCCTTTGTTGTTGTTTCTGAGATGACTGGGCAGTGCACACGACTGGCTTGGTGCTCTCCAATAGCGATACATTTTAGTTGCTGTGCTCACCAGAGGTTGCACACTTAGTTGTTGTACTTACAGGGCCACATATTTTTATTTGTGGTGTTCATACACACTTGGTCTCAGTGAGCCAGAGTCATACACTTACCTGCAACACTAGGAATTCCAAAAAAATAGAGTCATGGGGATGGTGCTCAGGCATCAAGACAGTGGTAATGGGACCAGGGTGGAGCCTTACCAGCCTCATGCTTGCAAGGCATATGCTCTATTGCTGAGCTGTCTCTGGGCTCCCTGGCCTAACGTTTTTGTCCTCCTTATTTGTTTTCCCAGCAATTGGTTGCTTTGCCAGTAATAAAGTTGTTGAGGGAAAACAAAATGAAATAGTCTGGGTACAGGACCGAGTCTGGGTACAGGACCAAACTTCTGCAGTACAGTGATCTTGCTTCTATGGCTCCTTGGTCTGGATTGGAAATACTTCATTGTGCCCACTGTAATTTCAGCAGAAAGCATCGTTAGAGATTCATAAATCCCAAGCAATCAGGCTTCTGTCTTTTGTCATCTCTGCCACTTCTAATCTTTCTGGATTCCACCCACTCTGACCTTCTTGTGGTCATTTGAAGATGTCAGCCTCACTCCCTCTGCTGGGGATGCTCACCACCCTGACCTGAGGAAGGCTCATTGTGTGTGTGTGTATGTGTGTGTGTGTGTGTGTGTGTGTGTGTGTGTGTTTAGATTTGAGGGCACACCTGGCAATGCTCAGGGTCTACTTTTGGCTTGGTGCTTGGGGCTCACCCCACTCCTGATTGTGCTTAGGAGACCTATATAGTTCTGGGATTTGAACACAGGCCTCTCAAACCTTGTGCTCCAGCCTGTTGAACTGTCCTTTCAGCCCCAGGTCTCATTCTTACTACACAATTGTTGCCCTAGAGATCTCTTCTGGAAACCTTCCTGGATCTTCGCTTATAAAAAAGTTTTCACCAAATCCTTAGAATTTTCCATTTATGTGCTTTTTGTTTTGTTTTGTTTCAGGGCCACACCCAACAGTTCAGGGCTTACTCCTGGCTCTGTGCTCAGAGATCACTTCTGGCAATGCTTGGGGACTATATGGGGTACCAGGGATTGAACCTGAGTCTGCCACATGCAAGGCATGTACCTGATCCACTATACTATATCTGAACTCTGAGTTCCTTGCCTCATTAATTGACAAGTTTTTTTGTCTAGTTTTGGTTTTTTGTTTGTTTTATTTTAATTACAAATTTTTTTTTTTTTTTTGCTTTTTGGATCACACCTGGCGATACACAGGGGTCACTCTTGGCTCTGCACTCAGGAATTACCCCTGGTGGTGCTCAGGCAGGAGACCATATGGGATGCTGGGAATCGAACCCGGGTCGGGCGCATGCAAGGCAAACACCCTACCTGCTGTGCTATCTCTCCAGCCCCTAATTACAAAATTTTTTAATCGAATCACTGTGACATATACCCTTACAAAGCTGTTCATGATTAGGTTTCAGTCATACATTGTTTCAACACCCAATGACAAGGTTTTTTTTTTTATATTAAATCTACTTGAAAAGATAGTCTGGAGCAAAGAGTGTGCGCAGGAGTGTGGGAATACCTGAGACTTATATGTCTCATGACAAGAAGCCTAGTCGTCCTCAAGTTTGCTGTATGAATGGATGCCAGATTGTGCCCCAGGCTCAGATCCTACCTCTATCATTTATTATTTTAGAACCCTTCAGTTTCTTCATCGCTAAAAATGGAGATAATGGGATTATTGGGATTACATAAACCAGTGCCATTGTAAAGTACTTGGCTTGATCTCTAACCCCTGGTAAAGTATGAAATGAGTGTTTTATGGTCAAACCATATGAAGTCACCATTTCTGTAGTTCAAATATTAGACCCTTAGCTTGGTTTAGGCTAATCACATCTTTATCATTCATCTTTTGCTTGATTACACACTGTTCCGTGTAAGTGACCATGCAGTGGTGGTGTCCTCTGGGTCAGGTGAGGCGAGTTTGGGGAGGCCGGAAGGTGTCTTGGAAAAAGAAATGGGCCTGGAACCAGATGCAGCTCTGAGCCCCACCTCCTCCTCTCATTAACCCCGTGACCTTGGGTGAGCCACTTAACCTCTGAGCCCCTTGCCTCATCTGTGCTATAGATACAATAATCCCTTCTACTTCACTGGACATTGTGAGGCTAATATCAGATGATGGATGTGAAATTGCTTTGTAACCTGGCAGGCACTGTACTTGTGTACTCCTACTTAATATGAAGAGTACTGAAAGGTGGTGAGATTTGCGTCTGGCCTTCAACCAGACCATCTATGAGGTATAATTTAATATCCCTCCTAAGTCCTCTAATCACAGTTTTACATTTGAAGTATGGCATTAGCCCCTCAACTAAAATCACTGCATTAGAGTCAGGTTACACTAGTCAGGTTTGTAGCTGAGGCCTACAGCATTCAAGTGCCCCAGAGACCATCTGGTGGTCAAAGAAAGATCATCTCATTACAAAGGATAATTGGCTTGCAGCTAAATCAGTCCATAGCTAACATTTATCAAACCCTTTTAATGAGCTAGGTGCCAATTTAATTTTTGTGTGTGAATTTACTTCTCATTGAAATCTAGGAAAAAATGTGAGGTATAGATAGGTGCCATTATTATTTCCCATTTTACAGATGTGGAAACTGAGGCAAGTGGGGTAAACGAGAACGTGCAGAACTGGACTGGTGAATTACATTAGTATCCTCAATATTAGTCAGAAATACCCATTCCCAGAGCCCTCCGGGGTCACTGTATTTGTTCAGACAGCTACCACTGTATTTGCTGCTGGAAGTCTTGCTTCCTTCCCCAACCAGCAGGGAATGCCGAGCTATGCTAGGGACTTACAAGCTGTCGAAATGGCTCCTCACGCTATCTTGGCTACCAGCCTGCCTGTACCCTGCAGGAGAAATAAGAAACTTGGCATCACCTCCTTCCTTTGAGGAGATCTTCCCCCCCCCCCCAGTGGCAAAATCAATTCTCATCTGTTTTGCTTGCCCATAATTGAGCCTGTACTTTTGCTGAAAAGAGTTTGCCTTTCTCTCTTTCCAGGACTAAAGCTTCAGTTTAGAGTCAGTGGAGAGCAGATTATTGTAGCCAGACCGGGGTAAGGTCTGACTCTTTTTATTAGTTAGGGTTCTGGGGCCACACTCAATGGTGCTCAGAGGCTATTCCTAGTTTTGTGATCAGAGGTGATCCCTAGCAGTGCTCAGGGATCCACGGATCCACGTGAGGTGCTGGGGTTTCAAATTGCAGTCAGTGGGGTACAAAGCAAGTACCTTAATTTCTGTACAACCTCTCCAGCTAAGGGTCTAGCTTCTATGACAGAGACATATGATGATGATTGTGGCTTTTAAAAAAAATTCTCACTCCCATAACAGTATGAGAAAAGTATTTTGTTTCCCAGCTTCATGCTAACATCCCAGGGGTGCAGCGTCATCTTAATGTTTCCCCCATCCCTTAGAGAAGTGCTTCTCAAACTACATGTAATGATTCTTAAAAATCCATTTCACAGCAAAAATTTTAAATAATAATGTATACAATAATATAAATGATGGACTGAAGAGAAAGCTTAATGGTCTAGACCACATGCCTTACATGTGCAAGACCCTGAATTTGATCCCAGGTAACACATGGTCCCCTGAACACTGTTGAGCTTAGCCCCGAAGACCCTGAGAACTACCAGGTGGGATTTCCCAACACTGCTAGATCTGAGGAACATATCACGAGGCCTGAGCATTAAATAGCCCATTCCAGTTGGCTGAGTAATGTCAGGTGTGATGGCCAGGCCCCCTGGCACTACTTGTGTGCTCCTACACTCCAAAATAGTATAAACATATCAGTCAAAATCAAGAGCAATGAAATACTAGAATGAAATACTAGAAAAACACCTTTTTACAAAGCTAGCCAAAGTATTTTATAATCATATGCAATGGCCTGACATTGCTTAATTAAATTTCTGTGGAAATTGTTAAGTACGACCTTTTGATTTCCAAACGTTTCTCATCAGAAAAGTTCTGGTGCTAGAATTCCTATTCTTTTTTCAGAGTTGTTGGAGTTAGAATTCAGGGCCTCACCCATGCAGGGCTTGTGCCCTTCCACTGATATCACCTGGAAAAATTTTTGCAGAGGTCAAATTTTGTTTTTATTGACGATGTTTATTTAATTGTTCCTCACCATTTGTTGAAATGATCCTTTCTCAATTGAATTGCTGTAGTATCTTTGTCAAAAATGAATTAATTACATATGAGTAGATTTATTTTCTGTCACTGTCACTGTCATCCCATTGCTCATCAATTTGCTTGAGTGGGCACCAGTAACATCTCCATTGAGACTTGTTACTGTTTTTGGCATATCAAATATGCCACGGGTAGCTTGCCAGATTATTTGTTTTCGTTGATCTCTGTGTTTACCTTTTCATAGATACCATCACTTCACTTGTATCACTTGTCATCCCGTTGATCTTCGATTTGCTTGAGCGGGCGCCAGTAACATCTCCATTCATCCCTGTCATGTGCTAGTGTAGCCCAATGGTATCTGCTCATTCAGAGCCTCAAACCATTCGTTCAGGATTTTGATGAAGGAGTCTGACCATCTCATAGGTGGGCGGCTATGCAGTCTTTTGATGTCCCGTGGAATCCCGTGGTAACAGCTCTAGTCTAGCGGTCGTCTCTAAATCGCATTACATGTCCAGCCTATCTGATTTTTGACGCCTTGGCAAACGAGACAGCATCCCTGATTCTTGATCATTGGCAGAGGTTGGAACTCCAGATTCCTTCTCAAACTTAAGTGAAATATGGTATTCTAAGCATTGCTCTTTTGATTCTTCTTTGGGATGCCCAAATAGCATTCTCGTCCTGTTTTCATAGGGCCCAGGTCTCTGAGGCGTATGTTAGTACAGGAAGAACGGTGGTGTCAAAAAGATGTGCCCAGGGGCCGGAGCAATAGCACAGCGGGTAGGGCGTTTGCCTTGCATGCGGCCGACCAGGGTTCGATCCCCGGCATCCCATATGGTCCCCCAAGCACCGCCAGGAGTAATTCCTGAGTGCAAAGCCAGGAGTAACCCCTGAGCATCGCTGGGTGTGACCCAAAAAGCAAAAAAAAAAAAAAAAAAGATGTGCCCAGAGCCGGAGGTTCGTTGTTTTCTTAACAACTTCTTGGACACTCTTGAAGGTGTTTTACGCTGCTCTCTTCCTCCTTCGCAGTTCTGGTGCCAAATCGTTCCTCATGTTGAGTTCTTGACCCATGTACACATAGCTGCTGCATTCGGAGATGTTCATTCTATTGAGAGCAAATGGAGTGTCAGGGACTAGTTCGTTTTTCATGAACATCGTTTTGGTGAGATTCGGCTGCAGTTCAACCTTTCCACACTCGCGGTCGAAGTTGGCCAGTATTTGTGCCACTTGGCTAATGTTTAGTGTTATTAGAATGATGTCATCAGTGAAGCGAAGGTGGTATAGTTGCTGACCATCTATCTTCATTCCCATTCCTTCCTATTCCAGTCATCACATGATGTTCTCGAGGGTGGCACTGAAGAGTTTTGGTGCAATGGTATCACCCCATCGAACGCCTCTCTTTACGTCGATGATTACTTCCTTGTAGAATGGTGAGATCCTGGTTGTGAATCTGTAATACAGCTCGAGGAGGATCCTGATATATTGAGTTTGAACGCCCTGTTTGGCTAGGGCTTCGATGACCACTTCAGTCTCAACAGAATCAAAGGCATAAATACTATACTGTCTGAAAATCAGATTAAGTACATTCTTCTACTTTATTCTTGTTTTACAGAATTGTAGAAAGTTTGTTGAGGAATTGTGTGATGTGTGTTTGTGTGTGTGGGGGGGAATGGGTGGGTTTATTGTCAGACGTTGAACCCAGGGTCTCTACCATCCCTAGCCCTTGTTAAGATTTTTATCATGATATGTATTCTGCATTTCTCAAATAATTTTCTGAATCTAATATAATAATTATATAGTTTGTTTTTGTTTACACTTTTTGCTATGGTATAAATTTCATTGATTGATTTCACATGTTGAACCAAATATGAGTTGTTGAGACAAAATCCAAGAATGTGATGATACTTCTTCCAATTTTATATATTGCTGGATTTGACTTACTAAAGATCTGCTGAAGATTTTTGCATGAATTATGAAGAGAATAATTAGTATTATCTTTCTCTTAGGTGTTTAATAAAACACTTTAATGAAAGCAATCAGGGCCTGGAGATTTTTTGCAGAAAGACTTTAGCCACAAATTGAAATTTTAAAATAAATATAAGATTATTTGGGTTTTCTTAGTTCTCATTATTAAGATTTTTTATAACTTGTATCTTTTATGGAATTTATCTGTTTTCTATAAGTAATCAAACTTGATACAAAGCTATTTATAATATTCCTTTATCTTTCAAATGTCTGTGTGACCTGTAATAATATTCCTTCTTTTACTCTTGATTAGCAGTTTGCCTTCTATTTCAGTGATCAGTTAGGTTAGAGGTTTATCAATTGTATAGGTTACTCATATACTTTTAAAAAAATTGTGAATATGGGGCGGGGGACACACCAGCTGTACTCAAGGATTATTCCTATTCTGCACTCAGGGGTCACTCCTGGTGGTGCTCAGGGTACTTTATGCAGTGCCCAGATTGAACTGTGGTTGGTCGGGTGCATGCAAAGCCAGCACCCCACCCTTTGTGCTCTCTTCAGCCCCTAGGTTATTATATATTTTTTAAGTTATTTATTTTATTGACTCACCAAGTGGAAAGTTACAAAGTTCTCAGTCTTGTGTCTCAGTTATACAATACTCAAACGCCCATCCCTTCACCAGTGCCCATATTCCACCACCAAAAACCCCAGTATACCTCCCACCCCCAACCCCCCCACCCCCGCCTGCGTAACTGATAAATTTCACTTCATTTTCTCTTTACCTTGATTACATTCCATATTTCAACACAAAACTCACTATTGTTGTTGGAGTTTCCCCCCAAAAAAGACAGCCCTACTGCCAAAGAAGCATTTGATAATTAGTTTTCCATTGCTGAGAATGAAGAGATATGAAGTCCTGCTTTTCCAAGTACATAACTTTTTTTTTCTCCTTCCCATGCCACCAAGTTTGTGCCTGCTTAATAGTCCTCATAGTATGGCGCCACTTCTCCCCGAAAAGGGAAAAAAAAAGAGAAAGAAGGATTTTCCCCTCTTCAGCCGGCGTGCGGCTATGGCTATGGCTTAGTTCACAGTCTAGAGACATGGCTGCAAGCAGTTTCTGGGACCAAAAGTAGTCTAGTTGGCCTCTGGATCCTGGTCGATCAGCAGCAAAGCGGCTGCACAAAAGTGTGGCCACCCGGGTCAAATCTCAACGGAGCGCGTGCCGGCCCGAGACTGCCTAAGTGTCCCGCTGTTCCAAGTACATTTTTTTTCTTTTTTTCTTTTTCTCCTTCCCACACCACCAAGTTTTTACCTGCTTAATAGACGTCATAATATGGCGAACACCACACTGCTTCTCCCCGAAAAGGGATAAAAACCGAGAAAGAAGGATGTTTCCTCTCCTTGGCCGGTGTGGGGCTATGGCTTAGTTCACAGTCTAGAGACATGGCCGCTGCTTTGATTACCATCAATATTTCAACAAAAAACTCACTATTATTGTTTGGAGTTTCCCCCCAAAGTCAGACTTGCTAAAAAAGGAACCGTTTCACATTGCTGACAATTAAGAGATATTAGGTCGTGGTTTTGGATTTCTGTATAAAGTCCAGGGAAAATTCTGCCAGAAATTGCACCACTGCAAGCTTTTACTTCCCTTTTGTGGTGCTCATAAGATGGAAAAGCCTAGAGAGAGAAACCCTACCCCCCTGGTGCCGCATGGGGCAGTGGCTCAGTTCACAGTCTAGAGGCATTTCTGCGAGCTGCTGGTGTCCAAAGTAGTTCAGTTGGCCTCCGGGATCATGCTCGTGCAGCAGCGGAAAGGCCTGGTTATTATATTTTTTTAAACAGTTTTTGACTTTGTGAATTTTCCCTACTGCTTCTCTCCATTTAAAAAAATTTTTTTATTAGTGAATCACTGTGGGGTACAGTTACAAACTTATGAACTTTCATGTTTGTATTTTGTTTACATCCCTCCACCAGTGCCCTTTCTCCTCCCCCAATGATCCCAGTATCCCTCCCACCACCCCCACCCCAACCCCCACCACCCCATCCTGCCTCAACGGCAGGGCATTCCCTTTTGTTCTCTCTCCTGTTGGATGTTGTAGTTTGCAATAGAGGTATTGGGTGGCCTTCATGTTTGGTTTATAGTCTACTTTTGGTACGCAGCTTTCAACCCGAGTGGGTCCTCCCAACATTCTCTAGTAGGTGTTGCTCCTCTCCCTCTTCCCTCCTCCCCTCTTCCCTCTCCTCATCCCCAGTTTCAATAAAATTTGCTCTTTTTCTTAGTGTTACTGTTATTATTGGTTTATTATATTACTTACAGTTGTTAATGTATAAACTACAGTTGTTAATGTAGTTTGCTGGGGAGATCCATAAGTGGTGGTAATATCTTTGGGCAAAATTAGGGGGTGGGGGTGTCTATTTGATATAAGAAGGTATATTTCTGGGGTGAGGGAGAGGATACTAAGTTATTTATTTTTCCGAAAAGGACTGATAGGACAAACAAGTTTGGGAATGAATTTTTACAACATTTTATGAAAAGTGAAAGAAACTTCCAAGAGTATATTCTGATTTATACTTCCCATTTTTTTTGCTGTACAATTTAATTTATTTCTTTGTGTGTGGGAAAGGGTTGAGGACCCAGCTGGCTGTGCTCAGGGCGTATTCCTGGCTCTGAGGTTAGGGATCACTCCTGAGTGGGCTTGGGGGACTGTATGTGATGCCTGGGATCAAGCCCAAGTTGGCTGCATACAAGGTAAGCACTTTCCTGCTGTACTATTATTTTGTCCCTGTGCAATTTAACATATGTAATAAAGTCACATATAAGTAATACATATAAGTAGAAAGCGTATGAGTAGTACAATATGGCATTGTACATAATTATGTGTTACATAATTATGGGCTGGAGCGATAGCGCAGTGGGTAGGGTATTTGCCTTGCACGCGGCTGACCCGGGTTTGATTCCTCCGCCCCTCTTGGAGAGCCCGGCAAACTACCGAGAGTATCCCACCCACATGGCAGAGCCTGGCAAGCTGCCTGTGGTGTATTCGATATGCCAAAAACAGTAACAACAAGTCTCAATTTGGAGACATTACTGGTGCCTGCTCGAGCAAATCGATGAGCAATAAGATGACAGTGACAGTGATACAGTGATATTTAAAATTGATTTAAAATAAATTTTAGAAAAGTGGCTTTTACTTTTTTTTCCATTTCCTCCTTTTTAAATTTCTCTGTATAGATTCAGGTTTTGGGTATCAGTTATTTCATGCTCTATTTTATGGTGGGTTTTCCCACTTACTTTTTTCTTATATTTAAGTTTGCATTTCTAGTGACCTCTCTTTTGAAGTCATGGAATCTTCCCTAATTCTGTCCAGGTACTTATGAGCCTGTGAGAGGAATACCTCATCCCTAATATTATTTTTTTTTTCTATCACTCAAATTTGAATCCTTAGAGCTGTCATTTTTCTGCAGGAATCCTCAAGGAGTTTACGCATCACAATGGATAATGTCAAATAAATAACTGGACTAAGGGATGCCCCCAAAGCTGGAAGAACATTGCATGTATGTTTAAGAGATTAGCATTTGAATCATCAGACTGGGTAAAGAAAATTGCCTTCTCCAATGTGAGTGATCCTCATTAGTCCACTGAGGACTGGCTAAAAATCAAAAAGGTGTAGGGGACCCAGGGATGGTGCAATGGTAAAAGTGCATGCCTTGCAAGTGTAAGTCCAAAAGTTTGATGCCTTGTGCCACCCACATGTAATGAGCATGACCCCTGAACCTCTATTGTTTGGGACCCCTGATGCTTCTACAGAATATATAGAGGCCAGTGAGATACAGGCAGGCAGGTGCTCACACCACAACTGAAGTGTGCAACTACGGAGAGCTCTGTAACCAAGAGTGTGTATCATCTCTAGTCACAGCAACAGCAGTAGCAACCGAAAGGAAGAGAGCGGTAGGGGGAGGGCGAGGAAAGGTGGATTTACTCTTTTCACATAAGCTTAAGAAAATATTAATTTTCTCCTGTCCTCGAACAATTGGCACTCATGAATCATGAACTTTGAGATTCAGCCTGAAAGTTATAAGGTTAATAATTCCCAAGAAAGGCTGAAGGGTACCACTTGTGTTCCTGGTTTTCTAGCTTGTACATGTTGAGATTGGGAGTGATATGCATTACAGCTTTCTATAGCCTACATAGAAGTGTCCGTTCCCAGTATCATCTTTAAGGTATGGTTCCAGAAGGCTCACAACATTACATTTCCACTCCTGATTTAGTAGAGATCCCAGCCACATGCTTAATTGCAAAGCATTCTGGGAAATGTAGTATAGTCATGTGCCTAGGAGAGGCATAAAAAAAAAACATTTTAGTGAATAACCAGCATTTTTTGTTAACAGACTCTAGACAAGTGAAATCTAAAAAAAATTCTGGAGCGGTTATGTTTTTACTGTAAAACAGGTTTATTGGCCTCATTCTTTTTTTTTTTTTTTTGCTTTTTGGGTCACGCCCAGCGATGCTCAGGGGTTACTCCTGGCTTTGCACTCAGGAACTGCTCCTGGCAGTGCTTGGGGGACCATATGGGATGCTGGGGATCGAACCCGGGTCGGCCGCATGCAAGGCAAATACCCTACCCGCTGTGCTATCGCTCCGTTATTGGCCTCATTCTTAAGCTAACTTTTTCAAGATGGTAATAAATATGTAATGAAAGAGGCCAGGCCCATCTCCTTGTGTGTGTTTCATGATTATTCCAAGGAAAACTGCAGGGGGATTCTCCCAGTCCATGCACACTTGATTTCCAAATCCACTAGTATCACCTGGGGAATGGACTGGATCTTGTGGATGGGAGCAATACCTGGTTGTGCACATAAACCATCTGTGCAACTTTAAAAACACTACTTAAAAAATACTAGGACTTAATTTTAAGTATCCTTAAGGCAAAACTTTAGATATGAGACTCACAATCCTACATTTTTGAAGGAAGACTCTGAGAGTGGCAATGCGTACCATCGTTTTGCACACATGTGGACTGCTCTGTGGCAGAAATGAAAGTAAATGATGGTTTTTCTTTACCACTCTCGTGGGCCAATGGCTAATGCTTGAACTTCTCCAAATAAATCTCCTTCCCGTTCCTTGACCCACAGTGCAGTCTGCTTGTAGGGCTATGGCTTTCTTCCTGTAGGGAAGATGGCTAGGATAGATGAAGGACTGAAAAAAATTTTTTAATTTAGCCCTTTTAGGCCTGCCTTGCCTAGAAAACCTCCCAGGAGCATAACTTTGGTGATTTTCCAGTGAAGTTGTAAGCTCTCTGATGAAAGGCAGAAAGGGGCTCTGGGAACACACAGAAGAGCCGAGGTCTGAAGCTGAAGCATCTCAAAGTCCCTAGGAAAGTGATGAGCACATCATGTATCCAATGGTCAGGAGACGAGCCTGAGTGTGGTAGGAGCCAGGAGTCTGTGCGAACTGCAGATACCTGGGAAAGCCTGTGGAGGAGGTGACATGGGGGCTGTGTTTGAAGGATGAGTAAGAGGTGGGTGAGAGCTGGATATGTAAGATAAATGGTTAGAAAGATAGAGCCAACGGGGCTGGAGCGATAGCACAGCGGGTAGAGCATTGGCCTTGCACACAGCCAACCCGGGTTCAATGCCCAGCATCCCATATGGTCCCCTGAGCACTGCCAGGAGTAATTCTGAGTGCAGAGCCAGGAGTAACCCCTGTGCATCACCAGGTGTGATGAAAGAAAGAAAGAAAGAAAGAGAGAAAGAAAGAAAGAAAGAAAGAAAGAAAGAAAGAAAGAAAGAAAGAAAGAAAGAAAGAAAGAAAGAAAGAAAGAAAGAAAGAAAGAAAGAAAGAAAGAAAGAAAGAATCAAGTAAGACCCTACAGTTGTTTGGGATATGAGGAGAAGATTCTTATGGGCCAAACATAGATGATGATATAGAGTGGGGTTTGTTTTGTCTGTTTTGTGTGTGTGTGTGTGTGTGTTTTGGTGGGGGGTGATGCATATAAGCCAAAGCATCTGGATTAGTTCAAGGCCTCTGGGAAGAGAAAGGTATAATTTTTTAGTACAGAATGTGTTTATTGGGTATGTTTGAGTAGAAGACTCAGATCTAGCCTGCCTTGTTGTTGTTGTTGTTGTTGTTCTAGAAGCACACCCTGGCCAAGAACCCTGCCTTTGCATGCAGTAGTTCTCATTTGGGGATTCAAATGGGAAGAGTCAATCAATTTCTTAGTCATGCCGTCCTCATGTAGAAAGCAGACAGCATTGCCAGCTTCTGGTTGAATGTAACATAATCCATGTCTACTCACATCCCATTGGCCAGAGCCAGTAGCATGACCATGCACGAAGCCATGGCATAGGAGGGCAGCACCAGTGACGTAGGGAGAGCACACTGGAGCGGTCGAGGGGACCAGCAGTAGCGAACAGATAATCAGTTCTCTGAAATGCACCTGCTGAGGCACAGTGACTCCCAGGTCCATGCCAGTTTCATTATGAACATTTTCACTGTAAGCAGTTCCTCTAACTAATTGGCCATATGGCAATTTTTTCATAAAAAAGAAAAAAAAGTTGTTGGTTGACAATTTTGTTTCCTTTCTCTTAGCAGAAGGAACCAACTCTTTGAAATCTAATGTTTTATCATCTTCTGGTGTAGTTGCATGAAGTTTGACTCTTCCCTCTTATTTTGTGTTTTTTGTAAGTTTTATCACAGAAAATACAAAAAAATGTAGCAATACGAGCAAATAAGAGACTTGCAAGACTTGTATTTAGTAAACTTGCCCCCACTCCCTGCAAAATAGGTCTTTGTTTGGTATTCCCATGAATCTACAAATATTTGTAAATGTATTTGGATACTTTGAATTTTCATAGTATATTCATATTAAAATAGTTTGTCTTTTTATTTTTGCCATTAGTTTTTCATGTTTTATTATGTCCTTTTGGATATACCTCTATAGCAAAATTGTCTTACAGTTAATTATTATGTGGTGAAAATATTATCACACTTTTGAAAGGCCTCTTTTTATTTTTCCTTCTTTTCTCTTTTACCAAAAAGAAGAATCACTTTATACTGTATTGCCATGAGTCTGTTCACATGGAAATAAATCATGTTTCAAAATATTCCTCTTTTTCATTATTTTCTCTTTCCCAGTAAAATTGCCTTACAATCAATTAATCATTGTAACACAAATGTTTACCAGGAGACTCTTGCTGCAAAAAAATTATAATGAAAATACCTAGAACCATCCACATGGTAGGGGTGGTTGAGTTTAGCTTACTAAAACCTTGTACCATATTATTAAGGACCAAGGGCAGTTCTTTTTTAAAATTTTTTTAAATGAATCACCATGAGATACAGTTACAGACTTACAAACTTTCATGCTTATGTTTCAGTCATACAATGATCGAGTACCCATCCCTTCACCAGTGCCCATTCACCACCACCAATGATCCCAGTATCCCTCCCACCCCCCACCCCCCTCACCTCACCTTTGTGGCAAGGAATTCCCTTTTATGCTCGTTCTCTCTCTCTCTCTCTCTCTCTCTCTTCCCCATTATGGGTGTTGTGGTTTATAATAGAGGTACGAGTGACCATCATTCTGTCTATAGTCTACTTTCAGCCTGCATCTCCCATCCCAAGTGGGCTCTCCAAGTACTCTATACTTGGTGGTTTTTTTCTCCATCTGAGCTGCCTTTTCCCCCAACATGTGAGGCCGGCTTCCAAGCCATGGAGCAATCCTCCTGGTACTCATCTCTACTATTCTTCAGTGTAAGTCTCGAATTCTGTTACTTTATATTCCAGAAATGAGTGCAATCTTTCTATGTCTTTCTGACTCATTTCACTTAACACAATACTGTCCATGTTGATCCACTTATACGCAAATTTTATGACTTCATCCTTTCTAACAGCTGCATAGTATTCTGTTGTGTAGATGTACCAAAGTTCTTTTAACCAGTCATCTGTTCTCAGGCACTCCGTTTTTTTCCAGATCCTGACTATTTTAAACAGTGCTGCAATGAACATACAAGTACAAATGTCATTTCTATTATACTTTTTTGCATCTCTGGGATATATTCCCAGAAGTGGTATTGCTGGGTCAAATGGGAGCTCAATTTCTAATTTTTTGAGGAGCGTCCATACTGTTTTCCAAAAGGGTTGAACCAGTCGGCATTCCCACCAGCAGTGAAGGAGAGTTCCTTTCTCCTCACATCCTCGCCAACACTAGTTGCTTTTGTTTTTCTGGATGTGTGCCAGTCTCTGTGGTGTGAGATGATATCTCATTGTTGTTTTGATCTGCATCTCCTTGATGATTAGTGATGAAGAGCATTTTTTCATGTGCCTTTGGCCATTCAGATTTCTTCTTTGAGAAAGCTTCTGTTCATTTCATCACCCCATTTTCTGATGGGGTTGGATATCTTCTTGCAGAGTTCAACCAGTGCCAAAGGCAGTTCTTAAAATACAGTGGAGATAAAATTTGAGTTAATGGAACTGAGGAGACAGTATAGGGGCCAAGCACTTTCCTTTTGTGTGTCTCACCTCAGTTTGATTTCTGACACTCAATGCATATACCTTCCCTTCCCTACTTCCAGGAATGATTCCTGAGGACAGAGCCAGGAGTAATCCCTGAGAACAACAGGGTGTGGACTCAAAACAACAACATCAACAAAAAGAGAACTGGTATCTCCTGAGCCTATCTTTTGCTTGTATCTCAGTGACTTGAGACCACTAGGCATAAACTGGGCACAGATTGTTCTTCACTCTCAAGACTGGAAGCAAACATATTGGTTAAAAATACAAAGGGCTTCACCTAAATAAGTCAGTGGTCCCGGTAGGCATCCAGTAGCACTGCACTGCACTGTCATCCTGTTGTTCATCAATTTGCTCGAGCAGGCACCAGTAACATCTCCATTGTGAGACTTGTTGTTACTGTTTTTGGCATATCAAATACGCCATGGGGAGCTTGCCAGGCTCTGCTGTGCAGGCGGAATACTCTTGGTAGCTTGCCAGGCTCTCCGAGAGGGACAGAGGAAGTGTCCAATACAGGTATTAATTGCTGCCCAAAAATGATGGCATGGACTGAGTCACCTGGAGTATCCATGTCCAGATTTTGCATCTTCCAGGATTGCCTGCTGCAACAGATAAGCTCAATGGTAGAGCTAAAAATTTGTATCAAAGCATCCCCTAGAATTTCCCACTAGAAGTGCCAAGGAAGTAAGGTCTCCCTTGGTCTCCTTCTAGGTTAATGCAGGCAGCAGAAGAAAGTTAGCAGGGACGCCTTCCAAACTCCAGTCTGCACCATTAGGCTCTGTGACAGAGGCTTTGCACTGAGATCCTCTGCCTAATCCTAAATTAATGCAATCTAGAAATATTTTCTAGAGGAAATTACATCTTGTGAGGATGTGTGGGATCTTTCTAGCCTGTTGTGAATGATGAAGAGACTTTTCTTTTTCACAAGAGGCTCCCACCGGGCTATTAACTCAGCTATTAGTCTTGCAAACTGAAGTAGTAACAGCCCAGGTTATGGCAAAAAGCTCATCAAACCTTTTGCAAGTTATCTCTACCTTGGCTACATTCAAATTACTCATCCTTGCTCTGTGTAGGGCTATCAAAGGTTATATGTTTATTCCCTAAGCATATCCCCAACAGGAAGTGGATGGGGGGTTGGAAGTGCACTCACCACTGCACTCTGACCCAGGGCTGATGCCCCAGAGGAGTGGGCAAAAGGAGTACTTATCCTCAGCAGCCAGAGACCGGGCATGGCAGCTATCTCCGACTACAGCCCTGATTGTAGCTGTGATTAAGTTTATTCTGGCTGGGTTGCAAAATCCTATGCTCAGTAATACTTTTTGCTTAGCCACAAAGTTTTTTGTTCTCATTCCTTTAGAGATAATCTAAGAAGTAGCAGGAACACTGTAGTTAGATTGCAGGGAATCAAGTACTAGTTTCATGACTTAGGGCTGGGAGTATAGCTCAGTGATAGAGTGCTTGCCTTGCATGTGTGAGGCCCTGGGTTTGAGCCCCAAGACCATAGGTGGGAAGATAAGAAGAAAAGGTGTTAGTTTTTTTGTTTGTTTGTTTTGTTTTTGGGTCACACCCGGTGATGCACAGGGGTTACTCCTGGCTCATGCACTCAGGAATTACTCCTGGCGGTGCTCGGGGGACCATATGGGATGCTGGGATTCGAACCCGGGTCGGCCACGTGCAAGGCAAATGCCCTACCCGCTGTGCTATCGCTCCAGCCCCGAAAAGGTGTTAGTTTTAAGATTTAATTGCTGTTTGGTTTTTGAAAGTTATGAACTTTCTCTATGCTGCAGTTGCCCCATCAGTGAAATGGAGATAATGACTCTATCAAGCCCATGGGTTGTGAGATTTAAGTGAATTAATATGGGTAGCACAGCACATAAAACACAGAAGAAGTGCTAATAAATTCTAGCTGCTACTGATTTACAATTATGCCACTGAGATTATAAGCTCCTTCCTTTCCTTTGTCTGCACTTCTGAATTTTCTGAGATATTTCTCTAAGGACTCAAACCCAGGGTAGGTGGTAGTTTTCTGGAGCGGAAACGTGTTGTTTGTTTTTTTAACTTTTTGAACACTGTAACATATGTTTCCATTTTTGTTTTGTGTTCTAAACTGAGTATCCAAGCAAGAGGATTCATTCCTCTGGCACTTGTAGGAGGCTTTAGGGGAATCTTTGAAGACATTCTTGATTTACCTCCTTCACATCCCCAAAGAAATCCTATTATTGGTGTGCTAGTATAGTGGGTAGAGCACTTGCTTTGCACGTGGCCGACCCATGTTCAATCCCCAGAACCCACAGGGTCTCTTGTGCACCACCAGGAGTAATTTCTGAGTGCAGAGCTAATCCCTGAGCACTGCTGGGTGTGGCCCCCAAAAAGAAAGAATAAAAAAAGAAATCCTGTTGTTTCCTTCCTCAAAAGACATTCTTATGAGTCTGGGGAGATGGCTCAAAGGACTGGAACACATGCTCTACATGTGGGAAGCTGGTTTCAATACAGACTGCATGCTCCCTTGAGCAAATGACCTGAAGTAGCCCCTGAGCAACTGACAGGTATGGCCTCAAAACCAAAAATTAAGCAAACAAACAAAATATGGTGTCCTGGTAGTGACTACTTTCCACCCTTTCTACCTCTGGAAGCCTTTCTTCAGGACAAATATGCAGAAGTTTAGTTGGGTCCGGTTTCCTTTCTGGTTCCGGAAGTGTGCTGCCTCTTAAACAACCCATGTGTCCTTGGTCATAGCCAGAGAGCATTTAGAAATAACCTTCTTGGGGCTGGAGCAATAGCAGAGCTGGTAGGGCATTTGCCTTGCATGCAGCCGACCCGGGTTCAATTCCCAGCATCCCATATGGTTCCCTGAGCACCGCCAGGAGTAATTCCTGAGTGCAGAGCCAGCAGTAACCCCTGTGCATTGCCAGGTGTGACCCAAAAAGCAAAATAATAATAATAGAATATTTTTTAAAAGTCACCTTCTTTCTGACAAGCATTGGTTGGAAATCAACTTTTTCTCCTCTCTGAGCACTCCCAGGGCTACATATATGTGCTTTGCTTCCTTGGAAGATAAGTATTAACTGAAGGGGGTGGAGAGGCCCTCCTCCCCTGGCAGGTGAAAGTGATTTTGTTAAAAATGTTCCTTTAGATGGAAAGTCTCCCTGAACTCTGCACCTTGAGTGGTGAGACTGTTTTGACAAAAGCCGGGGATCTTGCTTCTCTTCAGTCGTGGGGTAGTGTGTTTCTGTTTTCAGTGCCGCACACTGCAGCTGTGGGAGCCAGAACTTCATCTGCAGCCTAGGGGGTTTGGGTGTTTGTTTGCTGGTGGTTTTCCCAAGGATTTTGCACAATGATAACACAATAGGCTATTCTCTTCCTTTGGCCTGGACACGTGCACCTACACCAGGGCTGAACAGTCTCCACAGGGGACCTGTTCTTTTTTTGTAGATCCCAGGCTGAGCACCTCAAAAAAACCTGAAAGATGTCACTTCCAGGCATCCTGTGCATAGGAGGGCAGAAAATCTGATGCAGGCTATTCTTGCCGTTTGCTGCAGGAAAATGCAAAGCTAGTAGAGTGAATTTATTCTGAGACAGACAATAGAGTGGGGCCCCGGCCAGGGTCATTCAAAAGACACAACTTTTTCCTTGGAACTTTTAGCAGATGAGAGCTGTTCTGAGCCTTTGTGACTTCTGAAGGTTTTTTGTTTGTTTTTTTGTTTGTTTTTGTATTTTGAGTACTCATTGTCTCTGCTTTAGGGCAGTTGGAAAAAGCATCAACTTCCCGCTCCCCCCCCAACCTCCTGAAAAAGAACCTTTTTTATCTGAAAGAGGGATCCTTGCCCATGAGACAGCTTAGTGCCTGCTGCGCACCCAGTATATAAATCCACAGATCTGACTCATTAGTGCCTGTGGATGAAAGGAAACATATTTCCACAAGGGGAAAAGCTCTTAGTGGCCTTATTTCTGACCCTTTGTTTCGATGCACCTCCTAACCAGATACGATTTCTCAGATGCTGAGGATATCTATTTTCTTGAACCGACTTCTGCCTCCTCCCACTAAGTAATTATGTTCATGAAAAGAGGCAGTGCCGTGAAGGAAAATATCTTACGGGGGGGGGGGGGGAACGGGAAGCAAGTGTATTTTGGAGCTGTTTCATATAGTTATCCACATTCTGAAATTTAAAGCAAAATCCATTACTGGCCAGTGCTGTTGGCTAATTGTTAGAGGAACACACCACAGTCAGAAAATTCCCCCCTGAGTTTGCGCAGCTGATTTCCCTGGCAACAGAAAAGCGTTGACTGTTGTCCCCGAGGACAAGCTGTGCAAGCCAGGACCTGAGCCCTGGGCATGTCCTCCTCCCCTCCCTGTGGACTCAGCATGCTTGACTGGGGGTGCAGGAAGGGGGCGGCATGGAGTGGTTTAGGGTCCTCCACTCACAGTTTTAGGCAGCTGCACACCCCACCTGGGGACACCACCACACCCCCATAATTCATCACACACTTCACAGCCTGGGCGACCCAGCCTCAATGAACAACTTGGAGGCATTGTTTACAAATCAATTCTCCCCCCCCCCCTCCAAATAGACTGCTACCGAGTGGACCCTTCTGCTTGCCCAGCCTGGGCCCACCTGTCACTGGGACTTCCTAGCCAGTGGTCACACTGTATTGATCTTTTTAATCCCTTCTCTTTGAAACACAGAGCCAGCTGATGGGGAGTTCCTCAAAAGAAAGACTCTCCCACCGCCCCTACCTCTACAGGTAGCTGTATATCCGGGCCTAATTCCCCACTAAAAAAAGTCTTAATTGGCTTATGGGGAGCCTCAAAGATCTCCCTTGTGTTTACAAGGTGAAAGGAAATGATGGATCCCAAACTCTGCTTTCAGTGGGCTTGATCCGTTTCTTAGAGGGACCCGGGTGCATTTTGTTTTTTAATTGTTTTTGAAATGGGACCGGAGGGTTTGGAGGTGCGTTGGGGGATAATGTTTCACTTTAGTGGTTGGACCGCCAGGGAAAGGGAAAGAAAGCACCAGAGAGACACTGACATTAGGCAAGAAACTTGGTGGCTTATTATTATTGTTGTTGACTTCGTTTTTATTTACATGAAGCATCTGCAATACAAAAATGTAGACTTTGATAGCTCATAATAATAGAATAAACTCTTTATGTACAAAAATACATTTTCATATGAATGAAATATCTTGAATAAATTAAAGTACTCTCCAACCCAGCGCCTGAATAGCTACGCAAGAATCTGGCTGCTTCCTAGAGCAAGCCTACAGTGGTGGGGGTCGGGATCCATAATGCATGAAGCCCACTCCTTGTCTCTCCTTTTTAAGCCTTTTCATTGTATTGTCAGCCGGCTCAAACCGAATTTTCATGCTCGTTTTTCTTCATTAGAGTTCTACAAATTGTAAAATTGACTTTTCACCTCGTCTTCAGGAGCTGATCTGTCCCTTTTCTAAATCACACTGAAGTGGTGGCTGGGGTCAGCTCCGAGCCAGCCACAAAGGAGGTTTTGTGGAGTTCAGAAAGTGCAAAAGGAAAGGCCGTCTAGGGGCGGGCAGGAGGGGCCCGGGATTGAGGGCTGGAGTAACAGAACAGGGGGCAGCCACGGCGACTGAGGGCGCAGCGGTCTAACCAGCGGCTCAGGTATCCACCCCCCTCCTTTAAAGCCCCCCTCTTCCTCCTGCTGAACTGGGGTCTGGAGACTGAAGCTGGGAACCCATCTACTGCCGGTTCAGTGAAACGGGGGGAGGAAGTGCTGGGTCCAAAAAGTGTCTAATAAGGGATGAAAGAGGGCGCGGTGTGGAGTAAGTCTTTGGGCAGGCCTGGGAAGGAGAAAAGGGGGTCACCGGGGCCATAGGCGAAATCTTCCGAGGCGGCGGGGCTGCTGGGATCAGAAAGTGGCGAGGCGTTGGCGGCGCCGGGGGAAGAGGCAGCACCCGAGCCCCAGGACTCGGCGTCGCTGGCGGGACTCGGGGGCGCGGGCAGGCAGGGAGCGCACTGCGGCGGCAGGAGGCGCTCCCGGGCCCCGCTCCCAGGAAGCCCCTGGTCGGCCAGGCGCAGTGTCTCGGCCAGAGCCCAGATGTAGTTGTAGGCGAAGCGCAGCGTCTCGATCTTGGTGAGCTTGGTGTCGTCAGGGAAGGAGGGCAGCACGCTGCGCAGCGCGTCGAGCGCCGCGTTCAAGTTGTGCATGCGGTTGCGCTCGCGGTCGTTGGCCTTGACGCGCCGGCTCCGGCGCAGCGAGTGCAGCAGCGCCTCGGAACGCACTCGGGCCCGGCCCCGGCGGCGCCGCCGCTCCTGCTCCTCGTCCTGAGTCCCTGCGGCATCGGGCGCCCCGGGCGTTCCGGGGACGCCCCTGCGGGCCGGCGCGGACGGCCCCGAAACGGAGGCTGGAGGTTGAAGTCTGGCACAGTCCTCCTCGTCGGTGAGGAAGCCTGACAGGTCACTGCTGCTGCTACTGCTGCTGCTGCTGCTGCTGCTGCTGCTGCTGCTGTTGCTGGAGCAGTCGAGGTCTGAGAGGCAGGTCTCCAGAGAGGCTGGCATCTTTGAAGGGCTGGCAGGACCCACGGAGGGACCAGGGATGCAGGACCTGGGCTGGGTAGGGGGTTGGTAGGGCCGCCGTGGGGGGTGGGGGGCACTTACGTTTGGAAACGGCCCAGGGACTACTCTGTGCCCGCTTGGGCGCGCAAGCCTGGAAGGGCGCAGGGGCGCACCGGGAACTTGGCCTGGCCTCCTCGCCTCGCCTGCAGCGGCCACGCGCCCGGCCGGTCTCCCGAGTGATCTCGCCGGCGATCAGATCAGCTCGTGTGAGCCCCGAGTGTGGCACACGACCGGCCTCAGGACCCCTTAAGTACCCGGCGCAACAATGGGTGCCCCCCTCCCCCCTTCCTTGGCCACCTCCGCCCCCGAGGCAGCCCCCGTGAATGCAGCGAGGCGGCAGGTCAGCCCCGTGCGGCGCCCGGGCATTTGCATAATGTATGCTCGCGGGGGGCCGCGCCCGCCCCCCACCCCCTCCCGGAGCGTGCCCGTAATTACCGCCGGCCAATCGGCGGCGTCCCGGGCCCGAGCCGGCGGGGGCGTCTCCGGGCAGTGAAACGGAGCCGGTGGGGGCGGCGGGCGATTAGCGGCCCAGGCACGCTCCTCCGGGCGCTGGGGTGGGACGCGGAGGCGGGGCGCCGGCTGGGGAGTGTGAGCGGCGCGGCGGCCGCTTTGGGAAACCTGCGAGCGAGCGGCCCGAGCGAGCGTGCGTCCGCGCACGGAGGGGCTGCTCTGCGGCGCTCAGGGCCAGAGCTGGGACAGCTCTCGGAGCCTCGCTCTCGCCACCTGTGAAGTGGGCCCTAGGTTTGCCCCGTTGGGGCCTGACCTGATACGATGTTCCTTGGACACTTGGCATCCACGACGCTTTTGTAGGGGAACGCACCCGGGCGAAGTGTTGCGCGCTCTGCCGTGCCCGTGCACCCTCCCCTCCCCACCCCCCCCAGCCAGGGGAGAACCTGGCGAGAGCCAGCGGAGGGCGGCCGTGGATGGGGAGGTAGAGGCGCAGTGAGAAAGCTAACGGAACCCACAGTTTCTCAAGTGGCATTTTAAGTGGCATCTTGGATGTCCCCCTCCCCACCCACCACACACACACACACACACACACGCGCGCACACACACGCACGCACGCACGCACTCATCCTAACAGGATAGGTAGACAAAGATCAGAACAGAGTAAGTATCAGGACTGAGTTAAATTGGGAGTGCCAAACCCCTCCCTCAGAGAGCTGAAATCTTGCCCTCTCATGGGGCGCGGAGGAACCTCTTCAGCTCTTTGCATCTCTGGGAGTGAAGTGGCCCCTTTCTCCCGGGCACCCCTGTGAGCTTTCTGGTCCTGGGAACACCTCCCCCAGGTTCTGGGGATGGTGGAATAAAACCAAAATGAAGCTACTTCGGGCAAGTTTCGCCAGCTCTGTGGGGTGCCTTGCCTGTTGCCCGCTGGACCTGCTGTCCTGCCTGGGACCCCACATCCTTTCTGGAGGCATTTAGGGCCAACCAGACCTGGCTTTCTGGCTATTGGGCCCTATACCCACCCCCACCCCCTTCACCCCACATGAGCTCCCAGCTTGGGGGCCAGGAGTGGATATAGTTCTACCGAAGGTTTGTTGTAAGTCACTGGACTTAGTTTTTATCAGCTTAAGTAGGAAAGGGAAAATGTTGGGGGATAGTAGACATCTGAACGAAGCCAGGGACTGCTGGCATTTGTGTGAGCCTGCAAGGGGGGGTGTTCAGTCCTCACTGTGCTGCTTACCTGTTTCCTTTTTTCTTCAGGTGGTCATAATAATTGCCTCAAGTCTGAGATTTTTATCTTTTTTTTTGTTGGCAAAGTCACGCTGCCAGTTAGTAAAGATCCTTTATTGCCTTATCCTAGCTTCTGGTGTGTACTGACGGTTGTTGACATTTCCCTTCATTTTACTGAATAGTTATGAGATACAAAGTTGCTCATGATTGGGTTTCAGTCATACAATGTTCCAACACCCAGATCTTCACCAGTGTACAATTCCTACCACCAGTGTCCCCAGTTTCCCTCCCATCACCCCACCTCAGCCTGCCTCAATGGCAGACACCTCTCTCTCTCTCTCTTTCTCTTTCTCTCTCTCTCTCTCTCTCTCTCTCTCTCTCTCTCTCTCTCTCTCTCTCTCTCTCTCTCTGGCCTTTAAACTGCAGACATTGCTTTTCCTCTCAGTTCAGGCGCCCAGAAGTCCCAAACCAAGATGTCATCAGGATTGGCTTCTCTTTGCGGAGGCTCTGAGGAGATCCCCTCTGTGCCTCATTTCTGCAGGCACTTGGCAAACCTAGGTTCTCCTTGATGAGTGGAACCACTTCAGTCTCTGTCCCTGCCCTTCTGTGTTCCTGGGTAAGTGTCTCTGGATGTAGGGTCTATCGTAACCTGGAAGGTTTTGTCAAGAAATGCTTGCCTTCTTGCTGCAGAGATTCTTATTCCATATAGTCACGTTTGATTCTGAGTGGACCAAGGTTTGGAAGACTCACCGCAGTCCCACTCCCAAACTTCCAGAGAAGATAATCTCGTTGATTAGTGGGCAGCGTTATTGGAATGACATTTGCCATCTCTCCTGGATGCCTTGGCACGGCAGAGTTTTCCTATTGAGGGACTCGAATGCATGAACATCTTTCTTTCCCATCATGGCAATGGATGACCATGTGACTTGAGAGGTAGTGATTGCATGCTATGAGTTGGTGACATTTCAGAGCACATTTATGTCAGGGCAGCATCCTGACAGGGCATGTGACCAGAAGAGGTGACCAGGAGTGGAGGAAATAGCCTCATCATGCTCTTCTGATGTACTGCTTTCATCTGGAACTTTCCTTACCTAGTCCTGTTTTCTAAGCCTGATTCCTACCAACTCCACAAAAATCCCATTGTATACCTTTATTTTGGTGGTGGTTGGTGGGGTTGAGTTTAGTCTATGATTTGCTGAATGAAACAAGTTAAACACTCTGGTTGCTGAAGCATGGAGACTTAAGTTTCTTCTTTTACTTGGGAGAACCTGTACATCATGCTGCCTGCTTCTCTGGGTCAAGCATTACTAAACCCTGGGGTAACAGGGCTGAAACCCAGATAAAGGAGGCCAGGGACTCTGACTCTCTGAGGCCAGGTGGTTCATCCGGTTATGGCACCTCATGTGTGGGAAATGGAGGGCCAGATGATAGGAAGAGCTTTTCTTCAGGTTACTCAGGGGTCACTAGGGGTGGCAAAACCAAGGCCAGATCCAGAAATCCTTGTGGCTCTGCCACGTTACCCTGTCACAATCACCAAATGCACACTGAGACCTTCTCCGCTTCCCTGTACCAGCTGCTCTGTGGAGAGTCAGGCGGGCTTGTAGTCTTGGGAGAGAGGGTCTGTGGCCCAGAAGGGAGACCCCCCCCCCCACCGCATTGAGGACAGTGAGGGCTGAGGATCCAGCAAGGTCGTGGATCAGAAGGAAATCGAATACTACCCACAGGGATGTGGGAGGTTTCCTGGCAGAAGTGAACTTTGAAGCCCTGGCGGATAGATGGAGTGTAATGACAATCTAGGTAGAAGGGAGGGGGTGGAGATAAGTGGGGCAGCAGTGTGGGGGTGGCCTGGATGAGCTTTCTGGGCGCGGTGGGAAGTGGGTAGGTGCTGTTTTGGTGGGCATTGGTGGCTTTCCTTTTTCCTTCTATCTCTTTCCCTTCTGCTCTTTCCGAGAAGGACTGTCACAGCTTCCCCAGTGGCTTCCTACACAAAGGCACACAGAGCAAGTGGGGTGTTAAGATCTGGCCTGCCCCAGATCCAGTACCAGGCTGGTGCCCTGATGTGGGCTTGCCCCAGTGCAGAGAGGGTACTTTTCCAGCACTTTCTGAGTGAGCCATGACTCGGGTCCTGTCCCTTCTTCTTTCTGCCCAAGCATCCGGGAACTAACCAGGCACAGGCATCCTGATCTGCCCACCCTGTCCTGGCTCAGGGCAGTATGTGTAGCTGTGCTTGCCTGGACATTAGTGCCTCCTCCTATGCTCTCCCGAGTGATGTTCTGAGGCATGGGGGTTCCTTCAAAGGCGACTGTTGGGCATGGGGCTGAACCCCAAAGGAATGAGATGGCAGCTCCGACCTGTTTCCTCAGACACGGAGCTCTTTCCCCCGCAAGAGAAAGAAAGATCATGCGTCTTCTCTCAGGGGATCTATCCGTGCTGGGCAAGATGAAAGTTCCTCTCACCCCACAAGTCCCTTGGAACAGGCACACGAGCACATCTGTGCAAGCCTGAGTTCCCGGAGGACAATGGGGTGCATGTAATAAATCCAAGCAGGGCAGGCGCCGGGGTGGTGAGGGAGAGCTGCACCTGGTGTTCAGGCTGCCTGATGTGTGAACCATCCAGCTGCCAATCTGCTGGCGTGGGGGCAGGGCAGTGGGTGGGGAGGGGCGCAGATGTTCTGAGGGGGCTGGTTCGAACCAGAATTTGTTACATTGGTCACCCCAGGTGACCAGGAAGCTCCACCCAAGAATTCCCAGCATCAGTTTCAGGAAATCTGGTCCACGTGCTGAAAGTCACTATTGATGGGTAGCATGTGCCTGCGTTTGCCCCTCTTGCTAGAATAAACATCTTAGCATCCATCCTCTTGCCCTGTGTTTGCCCACGTCCTTGAGGCAGGTTAGGCATGTTCTGGTGATGAGAAAACTGGGACTCCTGTTATAGCTTGGTCTGCCTTGACAGCTGGGGAACTGAGAGAAGCAGAGGCTCCTGGAACCCTTGGTAAAGGCCAGAGGCATGCCTGTCCCAAGCAGCCCTGGAGTCTGGCTTAGGACTCCATCAGATGCAGCAGGAGGGAGAGAGCAGTGCCTGAGGTGCGCGGGCTGATGCTGGAACCAGCGTTCTGGAGAGGGGCAGGCTCTCAGGCTAGGCTGAGGCATTCAATGCTTCCAGGGGGCTTTGAAGATCCTTGATATATATTGTTGAAGAAAGGCCCAAATAGGAGAGAATAAAGGCTCATTAGAAACGTTTCTATGTAATAAATCAATGTAACCAACACATAAAAACACAAAGCTGTTTGTGCTCTTCACAAGACAATTCCTGGAGTTTTAAATGCACATCAAATTCTAACACCTTTCCAGTGGTGTTCCCAGAATTGGTGGTTGAAGGTCTTCCCCCAGTCCTGTCCGTGTCTCTGTGACCATGAGTATGACTTTATTTGGAGTGAGTGTCCACACTCTTCCAGCGCTGTGTGGCTGAGAAGCTGAGTCAAATGGCCTCCCCTTGCAGTTGTGACCGGTCCATCAGCCTGCAGTTGAACGTCCTTTTGCGATGCTGCAGAGGGAAAAGTTGAAGTGTCGGGATGCTAATGACAAATGCTGATTGTGTCTGGGGAGGGGGCAGACACCATCATGTTTCCTACCATTTTCTCCAGATTTTTTCAGCAGAAGTTGATCATTCCACATCTACCCCAGAGGTTAGTCAGAATATTAATTTCAAGAGTCCTATATTACATTACATGTAGTTTTGAAAATTGTGAAGACCGCCCCCCCCCCCCCCGCTCCTACAACACCTTTCTTAAGCATACACAGGAACTCTTAGCTGCAGCTTATGGTTGGAGAGGTGAATGATAAGGGCACCCAATCCACTGAACTGAATTTTATAGGATATTGGACAATATGGGGATCTGCATGTCAGACCTTAGTGGGAATTTTTGCACAAAGTCAAGGTGTGGAGAGGGTGACCCTTCCTAACAAGACTGACCCGCTCCCATTATCATTTGCTAAGCTACCTGGGGAGGGGGCAGGCAGGGATGGTGTTGGTTTTGTTGGTGGCATTGTGGAAAGAAAATGTATCTTTTTAGGGAAAAAGAAGAAGGTGCAGTTCTTGCAGAGGAAGGGATGAAGGATGATGTCGGATACAGAGGCTCACTGTGCTCCTTTCAGCCCATTAAATACACCCGCAGATACGCGTTTCCATCCAAGAGGAGCAGGGTGGGGTTGGGGGAATGGACAGAAGAAACAATTCCCTATTTTCTTTACTGATGACCCATGACAGTTGTGGAAGGGGGGGCAAAGGAGAGGGGAGAAACAAGGCAGGAGGGGGGAAACAGAGGGGTCTTTCAGTGACAGAGCAAGGAAAATGGCAAATTATCCATGGTTTCCAGAAATCCGTGGAGGCCCCCTCAGCCCCTGCCCTGCTAAATACAGTGCCGGCTGTATGCATTTCCCACCTCAGAGATGTCGACTTGAATATTCCGCAGCATTGTGTACTGATGTGTGTGGTTATGTACAATCTGCCTATGCGTGAGATGCATCCTGGCCTCTGATGGAGGTCCTGCAAATCCACTCGATCCTGATCCTACTGTTTTCCAGGGGCCACCCTGCACATTCTTTCCAACCGCCTCTTCAGTTTGGGCTGAAGTTCTTCAGCCTGAGCTTGGTGGGGTGGTGGGGGGGGAGCCATGTGGTCCCAACATGTGCTTAGGTTGGGCTTTCCCAAGGTTTGAAGGGCCTTTTCGATTTGGGCCAGTTTTGGGTGAAACAATGTTCTTTTTGTGCCCACAGTGAAGCGAGGGAGGCAAGGGGTTGTACTGTGCTTGTGTAGAATGGGCCCAGGAGGGTGCAGGCCCCCAAGTGAAGTGGGAGCAGGCAGAAGGTGCCCCCCCTCCTGAGCCCACCCCTCCCGTCAGCAGTGGGGCCTGGAACCATTTTCACATCAGCTGCTTGAGGCTATGAATCAATCTGGACTCTCCTTCAAAGTCCTTGAATTTTGCTTTCCTAGATTTCTTAAAGTTAAACTGGGCCCAGATAAAACAGCAACATAATCTCACTGTCTCTGTCTTGATGTGTAGGTCCCCAAATCTAAGCAGCACTGGCTGTTGCTAAAGCCCAGTGAGTTTTGTTGAGCAGCTTCATTTTTGTCTACTGGGTGTTTTTGAATTCTTAAGAACCTCTTCAGTGGAGATTAAAAACACCCTCCCGCCCCCAGATGCGGTGGGTCAAGTGTGGGAAAACTGTGCGAGGGTGTTTTCTTTTGTGGGTACAAAAGAAGTGGCAGTGAAATTTATCCTAATGGAATTTCACTATTGGTTTATGGAGAGAGAGTTCAGAAATAAATGTTGGGACTGTAGAAACAGCTCAAGTGGCTTCCTTGTGCTTTTCTCTACCTTAATGCCTGGCGAACATAAATTCATGTTGGGTTCGGACACAAATGCATTTTGTTTGTAGTAATTAAAATGTTTTAATGAGACAACCATAAAATCCACCATTAATTATTTTATTTCAAACACTTCTGCCTTCTTTTGAACCAGGTCTATTTAGAAATAGTTTAGAGAGTAGCCTGCAGTTTTATTCTTTCCTCTGCATTATACACAGGAGTGGAGAAGTCATTTATAAATAATTACACAATGTTTTGGGTCTTTGGGCTTGTATAATATATCAAAGCGATTAGTACACTTATTGTTCCATTGTAAATGCGTTTTTTCTCCTTTCAGTTTCACTTGCCTTGTCTTCTAGCTAAACCTTTTTCTGGAAATCTTTTGTCTTCTTCATTCTTTTTGCTTGTTACAGTCCTGGGGCATTCTTCTTATTCAAACAGTCGCAGCAGGGGCAAAGAAAGCGACTTCGGCCGCATCTTAAGTTTTACCATAACTTTCTGGCATTTTCTTTTCTTCCACTTTTCCCAGACTACCTAGGGGCAATGAAGAATTATAACATACATGAATTATTGGTACTCCCCTCGAGTTAAAGGGGGAAGAAAGTGCCTCATTTTCTATGCCCCCAAGGGACCTAGCGAGCGGGCGGCCGCTAAACAACGTATTTATCACTTCGCATCTCTTTGGGACGCCGCCTGCGCCCCCAACCCTCGCCGCCTAGGGTTAGCTTGGCCGCACCCCGCCCCCCTCCCCCAGTGCCCGCGTTTCTCCGTTACTTTTATGGAGCCACAAATAAAGGCTCTTTGGCTGGGAGAAGAGGGGTCTCCTCCAAGCGGGGCGCAGACGCCCTGCCCCGCGCCGCATGGAGCGGGCAGGCAGGGGCGCGGGGTGGGGGGCGCTCGCCGCTGGAGCCCCGTGAGCGGATTAGGGCGGCACGAGAGGCGACTGCGCCACGTCCCTCGGCCACGTGAGGAGAGAAACAGCGTGCAGAGTCGCCACCAAACTAATCCTCGTCATCTGGCACAGTTCCGACGGCGCCGGCACGCGGGCCGGACTGGGTCGCACTGCCCGCGCGGGGGGGCCCCCAGCGGAGTTCTCGGCGGGGTCTGAGAGCGACACGCGGACGCGGTCCAGCCGCGTCCGTCCCCCCGCCCACCCCGGCGACCCTGGGGCGGACGGATGGGGGCCCGGGGCCGCGGGGGCGCAGACGGGCACGACTGGGAAACTTCAAGCTGGGGAGTAAATGGCAAATAGAGGAATACCTGCGTGGATGTGAAAACGGGGCATTTTACGAAGCAAAACACCCAATCGGAGAGGGGAGCCCGGATATTAACCTCCGGGGCGTTTACTGAGCCCCCGAGGGCGTCTGTCCCCGGGCCCCCTCCCCGCCAGCCCCCGCCGGGCCCCGGGAGCACGTCGCAATCTGTCGGGACCTAGGCGCGTCCCCATAGGCCGGGCGGCGCCGGGAGCTCCGCCGCGCTGAATGGCCCTCGCGGGCGGGCGGCGCGCACGCCCCGCGGCCGCGGCTGGATTTGGCCGCATTTGCATAGCAGGTGCTGATGCTTGTCCATTCTTACTTAAAGAAGTTTTAATATGGGATAAATTACCAGGAATTAGGAGCAGGCGTGGGAGGGAATAAAGGGACCGTGTCCGCCGGCTTCTTGCCGCCGCCTGGCGCGGAAGGAAGGAGAGGGGGGGAGAGAAAAGATGAAGTGAGGGCCAGTTTGAAAAGTCATCTAACGGCAAAGCCCGAGAAAAGGAGCAAAAGAGAATACGGGGGCGAGGGAGTGGGGCGGCCTTGGAGCAACTCGATTTTAGAATCTGGTTTGCCAGCAGAGTAAAGCGATCATCTCAGGGATAGTAATACGATTAGTGCTCGGAGATCTTTGAGTCAGAAAGTCTGGTGGAGTTTAAAATGTTAATCCTGACCCTAATCCTCCCCTTTGGCAGAGTGGAAGTGCAGCTCTGCGACAGAGTTGTGTTTCTCCCCCTTTTACTCTGAAAGAAATATAGTCCCACAAGGGCTCCGTTTCTTGACAAGGGGAGCCCGCTGCCCTGGGCCTCCTAGCCTCTGGACACCAGCCTCACTGCAGCCTCCTCCAGGAACCCCACCCTTTAAGCTGTCCAGGCCCCTAGGATCCTTCTGTTTGCATTTTTAAAAAAATTACACTCAGTAATGCTCAGGGGTTACTTCTGACTCTGCACTCAGGAATCTCTCCTGGCAGTGCTCAGGGGACCATATGGGATGCTACCTGGGTCTCCCACGTGCAAGGCAAGCACCCTACCTGCTTTTCTATCCTCTAGCCCCTCTGGAATCTTACAAAGGCTCCGAGCAAAGCAGAAATTCAGAAAAGGAGATTTTTGAAGAAGTAGGGATTGGGATGGACGACCTGTCCCTGTGCCCCAGTCTCTTTTTAAGCCAGATCCAAGGGCATCCTCTTTAAAGACAATACTCAGGGTTTTGATTTTCAGGGTGTTTGGGGGACTGGAGAGAGGAAATGACTGTCAGAAGGCAGCCTGTCAGCTTGTGGGTCTTCTTATCATCTTGGGAGAAGTGCCTGGGGCCTGGGGGCTCTTAAGAAGTCTGTAGCTGGGACCACAGTGAGTAAGTGAGTCTGGCATGAACCCTGCTTCTAGGGAACTCCTCGCCCCAAGATGCCATCAGACGTACTGTCAAACATGCTGTCGGGTAGTATGGTTAGCGGGGCGCCTGCTCTCAGGGGAGGTAGCAAATTCTCTGACCTCCTTTTGCCCTCCAGCTAAGTCTTTCCATCACCCTTGGGCCCCACACTGCTTTTCGGAATTCAGCCTCCTGGGATCACCAGCCCTCTCTGCTGGCTCCGCTTGTCACCCCTTCGAGGCCGGATAGCACCGGGGATGTACAGAGAGGCTTGCCTCAAGTGCTTTCCAACACACTCGCCTTTCCTGGAAGGCAGCGTGAGGTGCCCAAAGGGACCATATGGTTTGGAGCGAGAGTCCACAGACAATGGGGAAGTGAGAGGCCCAGGTCAGTGGAGGAGCTCGCGCGCCTGCAAACCTCTCTTTCAGCCTAATGAAGCTGTTGTCTGGGGGTAATGATGCAAATACTCCGGCCCTTTCTCACTGCGATAGTCTAGAACGTGATTTGTCATACAATCTGAATCTTTGGGAGGACTTTAGACAGAACCTCCCCCAAAGATGGAGATGAGCCATATGTGCACTTTGCATCTGAAGTGAGGGTGGGGGTGGTGGGAGGGAGGCGCCGCCCACACCAGCTTTCCGGGAGGACTCAGTTCTAACAGCAGGAGGACACAGGGTCCCCCAGAGCCCTGTGTTGCCTGACCCACGGGGCCCACGAGTGCATGCAGCTGCAGTGTTTAATGACAGATTAGCTGGTGTGTTGGGAAACAGTGGGGTAGGCCTGGGTATTGCAAGTGGGGATTCCTTTCTCCCCTGCTGCATGCTGAAGGGATGGTTCTGGCTGGAACGCTCGCTTGGCAACAGTGTCTAGACTTCTCTGCATAGTGCCCAAGTGATGCTCTTTAGGACTGGAATGAACACCAGAGTATTTCTGCAGCAGAAATAGTATAAGAGAAGCAGGGGCAGGGAGACAGGTATCCTGGATCCCCTGGGGCATGCGGGGGGTGGGTGGGCAGGACAGAGGGAAGACCAGCAGGGAAAGTGAGAAGGGCTTCCTTCTGTGAGCTGGACAAAGAGCGTGCTTGCTTCTTACAGGAAGGAAGGCAGCTCTGTACTGCACCTTTAACCCGGGCACTGAGCATCCCCTCACTGTTGGGGGACAGAAATAGATCACTCCTGATAGATTTAATAGCATTTATTGAATTAATTAAAGTCAGGGACTTCTCCTGGCTCTCTGCTTGGGGATTGCTTCCAGTGGTGCTCAGGGAACCATGTGCTGCTGGGGATCAAACCCAGGCCTCCTGCATGCAAAGCACATGCTCTCCCTTGCAGCCATCCCCCCAGACCTACTGGAACTTTCTTTTTTTCTGAGTGCAATAGAGAAGCACTGGTGGCCCCAAAGAGCAATGAAAGCGAAACAGAGGCAGAGGACCAGAGGCTGCCCTGGAGGGGGTACAGGGAACCCAAAAGAACACACCTCTGCCCTTGGACCGGACTTGGTCTTTCTTTTCTTCCGTGCCCTGTTCTGTGCCTCAGTGCCAGGCACAGGGTCTGTACACCCAGCATAGTTGCCACGGGAGTGGCAGGGATGGGTTTGTGCATCGGCCCTGGGTGTTCGTGTATGCATATCTGCGTGTGTGCAGCTCACATGCATGTGCACCTGCGTGTGTGTGTGTGCACATCTCTTCCTCCCCTGCAGGGGAGGAGTAATGGGGGTCGGGTTGCCCGAGAGCTGACCCACTTGCAGGCTCTGCTGAATGCTCAGCCCCGACCTGGCAGAGGGACTTGCTGGTGGGCATCTGTCCAGTCACTTTGTGGTGGTGTAAACTTTAGGAGGTACAGTGGGGCTAGGGTGGGAAATGGAGGTGCCATGACCCTAATTAATCCTGCTGGCTAAAGGGGCCAGGTTGGAGCTGACAGCAACGCTGGTTCAGTCTTCTCGTCAGTCTCTCCCTCGGCCACAGGTAAGTGGCATCTGAGCTCTGCCAGAGGCCTAGCCACATGATCCTCTTTCTGCTGCCTCAGACGCCAGAGTCACTTCTCCCACTAAGGTGGGGGCGGGGGGTAGTTACCTCCGTGACAACACCAGCTCTTAAAGCTCCAGCCACAAGCTGCTCACCGCAACACCTGTTACCGCGGAGAGGCGTGTCCCGTTACCAAGGAGAGGGGGAGTTTGTGGAGTGGGATCTCGGAGCTGCTACTGCAGTCTGGGGGCGGAGTGCCGGGAACCCCCCTGGGACGGGATTGCCTTCTAAGCTGGAGAGACGCAGTTTCAAAAAATGGGACTCCAGGGCTAGGCCCGAGGTTTCCGACTGGAGATTGTTGCTCTCCGATCTCATATGCGTGAGGCCCCGAGTGTGATCCCCAGCACCAAGCAGAAAGGAAAAAAGAAAAGGAAATGGAGAATATTTCTAACACACCCCAGTCTTCTCTCTCTTCAGGAATTAGTTCCCGACGCCCATTTGCATGGCACTAGGCATGTTCAGGGTCTAGATCTTTCTTCTTTGACTCCATTATCATTATCCCTACTGAAATATGTACTATTTGTGAGCGATTTTTGTGAGAGGGGCATGGAGCTACCTACACGCTCACTCCATGTGCTTTTATTAAACCCAGAGGCCTCTAAACTGTATGTTTGCACCTAACATTTGAATATGAAGAGCTAAGGTACAAGAGCTAGACTCATGCCCACGGGAGCCCGTGGATCCAGGGGATGGAGCCCAGGCGGTTGGGCTTTGGCACTCATGATACCAACCCTTATCATGCCTCTTTCATTTCTTCCTCTCTTTATGTGACGCCCACTCTGCAGCCAGCCCCATGGAGGTGCTGGGTGGGGAGGTGGGGTGGAAACCGCAGCCCCGCTCTGTGGGGGCGGCAGCTGGTGCAGGTGCGCGGGGCAGGTCTGTGGGAGAAGGTGGGAGCTGATCTGCTGGCTGCCTGCTCCCGGGAGGAAGGGCTGGCCCATGGCACAGGGGATGCTGCTGGGCTGGACCCTGGTTTCAGTTCCCGTTTTCTTGATGAGACTTGAGAGGGCTGGGCTCCTCCTGCTGCTTGGAGAGAAAATCCTTCTCCTCTCACACTTGACCCTCTGCATCTCAGGGTGGTGTGTGTGGAGGGTAAAAAGTGTGTGTGGGAATCAAGTGACCTTAGCATCTTGCTGGCGGGCTGCAGACTCCCCTGGCTGTGGGGCACCAGTCCCCTTGTGTCTGTGCCTGCCCTGTGCTGGGCTGTGTAAGGAGGGCAGCGGCACCCTCTCCCGTGGGCCAGGGCCATGCTCTGTGCTGTCACACATAGTGCCCGTGACCTTACGATTTCCGTACTGTCCTGGCCTCCTTGATTTTTTTCCCCTCTTATGTTATTTATTGATTTATTTTTGCTTTTTCTTCTTCAGGCTTACATAAGCTTATTATTATTATTTTTTAAAAAAACTGGTTGAAATCCTGTGGCTTTCAATAATAGTTTCTCATGCACATAATCTCAATAGCACACCCGTCACCCTGGGCTTCTTGTTCGTGCCCCTGAAGTATGATTTTAGCTCCCAACATCTCTAGGTTATATTCCTTGGTTCAGTGTTACTCATTTAATTCATGCATTTATTTGTGGTCATGGTGGTTTTCTTCACCTAAATCCTCCAAATGTTTCCTTTTTTCAGTTAGACTGAAATACCCTTGATGCTGTACTTTTTTTTTTTTGCTTTTTGGGTCACACCCAGCGATGCTCAGGGGTTACTCCTGGCTCTGCACTCAGGAATTACTCCTGGCGGTGCTTGAGGGACCATATGGGATGCCAGGGATCGAACCCGGGTCGGCCGCATGCAAAGCAAACACCCTACCCGCTGTGCTATCGCTCCGGCCCCTTGATGCTGTACTTGAACCCTAGATAAAAAGGCCCCATGTCGCCTGCTCCCTGCTGCCCTAGGTGGTGTCTCCTCGCCAGTTCCCTTTTCCCCAGTCCTGTCTTCCAGCATTGCCAGTGACAGCACCACATCCCCACTGGTGTCTTCCACTTACCTCGGGACTTTGCACTGACTATTCCTTCTGCCTGCAGTCTTCCCAGTACTGTCTCCTTCTCAGAGGAGGATTCCCCTGGCCTCACTAGGCATCTCCATCATGTTACTCAGCCCACCTAAATAAATCGGAGCACTTTTCCTACTTATTTGACTTGAAAACTCCACAAGGGGGCAGTATTCTGCACGGAATTGGACACAATTGTTTTTTGTTTTTGTTTTTCGTTTTTTTAAAAAAAGTTTTTGGGGTCACACCTGGCAATGCACAGGGGTTACTCCTGGCTCTGCACTCACGAATTACCCCTGACGGTGCTCAGGGGACCATATGGGATGCTGGGAATCGAACCTGGGTCAGCCACGTGCAAGGCTGTGCTTATTGCTCCAGTCCCTTCAATTGTTTTTGAGCTCTCACTCACCCAGCTTAATTAATGGAGTGCTTCTCAGGTGTGTGTGTGTGTGTGTGTGTGTGTGTGTGTGTGTGTGTGTGTGGCTGAGGGGAGTCAGGGGGAGGAAGAATCCTCCTGCAGTGTTAAGAAACCTGGGAAACCCAGTGGGGCTACCTTTCTGGCATTTACACTCCCACAGGAAAAGAGGCCACTGTGGAAAATGGATAAGCCCCTAAGATGGCAGTGGTGATAACTAGTGCTGAACACACAAGGTGCTACTATGGGGAAAACAGAGAAACCTACCCCAGTGGAGGTGGCAGGGAAGAGCTGTAAGGAGATGACCTGGAAGCTGAGACCTGAAGGGTGAGAAGGAGCCAGCCGAAGCGGGTCCTAGA
Source organism: Sorex araneus (assembly GCF_027595985.1). Lineage (NCBI taxonomy): Eukaryota > Metazoa > Chordata > Mammalia > Eulipotyphla > Soricidae > Sorex > Sorex araneus. The sequence goes on along the minus strand of NC_073307.1, from coordinate 25,494,182 downwards.
GGGCTAGCATTCCAGCAGAGGCCCCAGCAGGAGCAGACCCTGGAGCAGGAGCAGGCGTGCAGAGAAGGACAGCGTTAAGGGAGCCTCCAGTGGGGATTTGCAGGCCACTTTTGCAGGTGAAACATAACATCATAACATGAATAGAAACAATTTTGGGCGCTAACTGTGTGCCTCATCTGTGCTAGTTTGACAGCAGATTCAGTCTTCCCATCAACTCCATGGAGTGAATACTATTCTTGTGTCAGGTCGAGGGGCCAACAGAAGCTCAGATGAGTGGAGTCTGTTGCTAGAGAGTACAAGGTCAGTCAGTGGTGGACTTGGGCTTTGTCTCATGCAGAAGCTCAGCTTTATAATCACTAGACCATGAAGCTAGTGGCTAGTATCCCTGGGTACTGGTCCCAGTATCCAGGGAGCCACATTGGTTATACAGAAAAGGCCAGAAGGGAGGATGCTGGAGCATCATGTAGAGATGTGTGGACAATCATGTGGGTGAAAAGTCATTGTTAAAGTGATATCCTAGCCACAATAGTTTTAAAAAATTCTTCTTCTTCTTCTTCTTCTTCTTCTTCTTCTTCTTCTTCTTCTTCTTCTTCTTCTTCTTCTTCTTCTTCTTCTTCTTCTTCTTCTTCTCCTCCTCCTCCTCCTCCTCCTCCTCCTCCTCCTCCTCCTCCTCCTCCTCCTCCTCCTCCTCCTCCTCCTCCTCCTCCTCCCCTCCCCCTCCCCCTCCCCTTTTCTTCTTCTTTCTTCTTCCTCTTCTTTTCCTTCTCCTTTTCTCCTCCCTCTCCCTTACTCCTCCTCCTTCTCCTCCTTTTCCTTCTCCTTCTTCTCCTCCTCCTCTTCCTTTTCCCTCTCTCCCTCTTCCTCCTCCTTCTCCTCCTCCTTTTCCTCTTCCTCTTTCATACTTGGCAAGTGCTCAGGGTTTATTTATGGCTCGGTGCTCAGGGATCACTCCTGGTGGGGCTAGGAACCAAATCCTGTTTAGTCATGTGCATGGCAAGCACCCTGCCTTTTGTAACATTTCTCTGGCCAGAGTTGTTAAGGAACTGAGCAATATAATACATTACCTTGCAATGCCAAGGTTCGATCGTGGGCATCCCATATAGTCCCCTGTGCACTGCCGGGAGTAATTCCTGAGTACAGAGCAGGAATAACCTCTCGGCATCACCGGCTGTGGTCCACAGACAAACTAACAAACCAGAGTTGTTTCTTCTGAAACAGCTTTCTGCACAGCATCTTCACCCTCTAAAGGTGGAAAGCAGTGCCACCTATTGGTGAAAAGGATGATGGTTGCGTTTCAACACAAGACGCGGCTCGTCATTCACTTGAAGTGATTCTTGGTCACCCACTGACTTGTACTGTGCAGGGTGTGTAAGAGCGTGAGGAGATGGCTGGGCTGAGGGGGGAACCACTGGGGGCAATGCAGGAGGACTTGGAGGTTCAGTGCTGGGCTGGAAGACGAGGCTGCTTTCCCCCAGCCCTTCCAGGAGGCTCCAGGACATCTCAGAAAGTGAAGCACAAAGGCTTGTGGAAGAAGATGTGTGGTCTTGTCTGGAGCAGTCTCATCAAAGAGGCAAAACCCGAGTGGGCAAGGACTTGGGGAAGTTACTGAGCATTTCTGCATAACTGTGAAGTGGTGTGTGCTTTACACTGCATCAATGCTATGTATAGGGAACAAACAACTCGGGTATCCATTCATAGAGGAGTGGTAAAGTAGATTGCGTTCATCTGAGGGAATTCCAGGTAGCTAGCTGTAAGACAAATGGAACAAGCTCTTTATGTACTGACACCCAAATAAAAGTGTCTGAGATGGAAATAGAAGCTAAAGATAAGAACAAAAGTTATACCAAGACACTCAGCCTTGTTGTTAGGTGTAGGATGATGTGCCTGCAGCCATGCAAGTCAGAACGACATTCTGGTCCAGATGGAGCACAGACACGATGGTGCTCCCCGCAGACAACCCAGCCATGTGGAAGCTGGAGTGTCTGGGTGCGGGGAGGTCCATTGGGTGTGCACAATGACACATAGTCACATGTTGCTCAGATATATCCTTGTTATTAAGTGATGCAGAAACATAGTATGACATAATTAATGTAAAGAGAAGTTGGAGGAGAAAAGAAACATCCAGTTTGCTTGTCTAAGCTTAAGGGAACTCTGGAACACGCCCAGAAACTTTTTCCACAGTATTTACTCGAGTGTGTGGGTGAGAGATGAAAATGGAAGAGAGACAGAATATCTTGCAAACAATTTTTTTAACTTTTAAATTAAGGTATATCCCACATTCAAGTTAGTGGCCTCCAAACAGAAAACTATAAATAAGTCACAATTTAAATGGCATCTGATCTCATTGAAACTCAACTCCCCCTGCACCCCCATCAACCCCTGTCCCACCCCAGCCCTAGTCTTGCTTCCTTGTGTCCAGAGTTGCCCACTCTATTTGTTTGTTTGGTTTTTTTTTTGCTTTTTGGATCACACCTGGCAATGCACAGGGGTTACTCCTGGTTCATGCACTCAGAAATTACTCCTGGCAGTGCTTGGGGAGACCAGATGGTAAGCTGGGAATCGAACCATTCAGAGTTCTAGAATCTGAATACTGAGACACTTAAACAAATCTTTTAAACTGGGGGTAGGGGGTGTGTCTCCCTACTGGTGTTCAGGAGGCCCAGGGGCCAGTCCTGGTGATTCTTAACCAACCAGTGAGTGATTCAGTGTGAGGGTCCCCAAGGATGAGCTGCTGCTTGGGCCCGGCAGTACTGGGGTCTCCAGGTCTTCACCCAGTGATGCCCAGGGAAACATGGAGTGCCAGAGATCAAACTGGGGTGGGCCTCATGCAAGGCACACACCTTATTCCCTCACATCTTATTCCCTGTTGTATGAGTTCTCTGGCCCCTAAAAGAGACCTTTATGAATGCTTTCCTACATAATTGGAAACTTTCTACAAAAAAGGTAACTTCTTTCTAAAGGGATGGTTGGAAGACTGTTCACTGGTATTTTTTTTATTTGATACCACTTGATATCTCCCTTCCTTCCTTCCTTCCTTCCTTCCTTCCTTCCTTCCTTTCTTTCTTTCTTTCTTTCTTTCTTTCTTTCTTTCTTTCTTTCTTTCTTTCTTTCTTTCTTTCTTTCTTTCTTTCTTTCTTTCTTTCTTTCTTTCTTTCGCTTGCTTACTTGTTTTTTGGGTCACACCCGGTGATGCTCAGAGGTTACTCCTGGCTCTGAACTCAGACATTACTCCTGATGGTGCTTGGGGGACCATATGGGATGGTGGGAATTGAACCAGGGTTGGCTGTGTGCAAGGCCAATGTCCTACCTACTGTACTATGGTCTCTGGCTCCAGTAATTTTCTTTTTATATTTTAGTTAATTGCCTTTTTTTCCTTGCCCAGGATCCTAATAATTAAGCTATCCTCCCTTTGTGGACTCAGTTTACGCATTTTTGAGTAAAGAGAGTTGAGCAAGCTGACCTGCAGGAGGCCTTCCAGTACACCTGCACTCCTGCAACTATTCCAGGGCACTGGGCCAGTGTGCTCAGGTGAGCATGATGTCCTTTACCTTTGAGATGCTTTCCCTGAGCCCCAACCAGAGACACTCTCCATGTTGAGGCTGAGCCCTTTCCCCTTTTTTGACCTCAGTCTCTCCATCTGGGTCATTTAGAGGTGGGTGGATGAGGCCCTGCCCAGGACTGACTATACCAGGAGCATCTCTGGCTCCTGGGTGACAGGTGCTGAAGCCGGTTCAGTGGGCTGCTCCTCTCCTCCAGTGCACTGACAGAATTGAAGTGTGTGTGAGTGTGTGTGTGTGTGTGTGTGTGTGTGTTGCTGCTCTGAGCATGCCTTATACTTACAGGGGCTCCTAAGGTAGCTGGGAGCCTTTCAGGGCAGGTGGGCAGGATAATCATTTTGGCCTGTTTTTGCTTCAGAGAGGTGCGACTGTTCAAATTTGAACGAACCCATCAATTCCATGAGTTTATAGTTTAAAAGGACAGGCTGGAGGGAAGGCAGGAATCACAAAACTTTGAACATGCTTCTCTTTCTCAATCTCCTTTTTGTACTACAAATTGTTATTTCTAAGACTCTGCTCAAATTTTCTGAGTCCTGTAACAAAAATTTGACCCGTGTTCCAGGTATCACATAATAAGTAGGTGCTCTAGCATTCTGTTTGGGCATTGTCCTGTTGAGTGCCTCAGCAGGCAAATGTGGCTGTTATCTAGCAGAGCTTCTAAAACTTTGTTTATGACCCCCCAAAACAGTGTCCAAAGGCCTATTTGGCCTGGAAATTCTCAGCCATGGGTTCATGATTCAAAAGCAGAGGATGCAGTGCAATTTGGGCCCTGTGTTGCCAGGTGTCATCTGGGTCACCCTAGTGGCACTTAGGGACCTTCTGGGCTGCACCCAGTGGTGCTGGGTGGGGGCCTCTGGGTTGTACCTGATGATCAAACCTGGGTTGACTGCATGCAAGGAATGTGTCTTACAAAAATTCCCACACTTATTTGGTTGACTTCCCTCCTTTTTTAGAAAAAAAAAATTTACTGGTGCCCCCTTGGACATCTATATTCTTTAAGTGAACAAATAGGAAGTATCCCTAATTGCACCTGAGACCACTACTGTCCCCTGCCCAGAGTCATACTAGACATTACCAGCTTTGGGAAACTCTGGCATAAAGGGTCTCAGAGGGGCCTCTTCTGGCTAGTGGGGCCACATCTCAGGGACTTTCTAGGTGTTGGTATACAGTCCTGGTCCTGGGTGGGGCCCAGAAGGGAATTTCCTGGGCTCATGGGCACCTCTTCTTTTGGAGGTAGAGCATGACATTGGCGTGAAAGAGCAGGAGTGCATGTGGTGGGCAAGCCTCTGGGCAGTGAGTCTCAAACATTTCAGCCTCGATGTCACCTCCAAGGAACTGTTCCGAGCAGCCACGGGGTAAAGCCTGCCTCTCAAAGGCACCTGTCTGTCCCGTCAGCCCTTTCTATACAGGAAGCTTGGGAACTGGGTACAGAGGACTTGGAAAGGAAAGTGCCCCAAGGATCATCCTTTGTTCCCCCATGAGCATCACAGCTCTGTGTTGGAAATTCTGCTCCTGGACACCTAAGCCGGCCCTGCCTCACTTGCCCTCTCAGCTGGTGCCTTTGTGAGCAGGTCAGAAAACTAGAGTTCCAAGGATTGAATGTCCCTGCAGCCAGTCAGGGGGCAGAGTCCATCATCCAAGTACATACTGTCCCCGACACAGTGTTGCCTTGTGTTGTGAGCTGTTGTACCAAATGACTCAGCATCTGGTGCTCCCTAAATCCTGTCTGATGACGTCCAGTGATTGTCTCTCCAAAGAGCTATGCACTAGAAGACATCCCAAGTGGTAATGGGAGGAAAGCATTATTATTAATTTTTTCCTTTTAAAACAGTTATACAGGAAGTAAGAGTCAAATAGTATGAAAGGGAGGCTAATAAACCAGTGTTTCCTGATGCTGACCCCAGCCTCCTTCCCAGGAAGTGACCATTGAGACTGGCTACTTGTGTATTCTTCTAGAAAACAGATATACTTACATGTTCATCAATTTAGTGTGTGTGTGTGGGGGGCAGAGAGGTGTTGGGTCACACCTTCAAGGGATTTTTCTGGCTCTGTACTCAGGAGTGACCCATTCGTGGTGTTGGGGATTTGAACCAGGGTATGTGGGTTGCAAGACAAGTTTCTTATCCCCTGTACTATCAAAACATTAAAAAAAAAGAAAAAATGGTGATATATTGTTGTATATATGGGTGTGCCCAGATCTGCTCTCTCCCTTTCACTCCTTGGGCCAGTCAGTACTCCTGACACAAATCTCATTTCCATGGACCTAGTTGATCTCTGTTTTCAGGTGGGCTTTGTCAGTGGCAGCTACTGGCTGGAGATGGTACACAGGAAGGGAGTAAGACTGGGATCTTCTTCCCTGCTGGGTCCCTCTCTCTAAGGCTCTGTCCATCCCCTGGTCCTCCTCGTCAGCTGCACAGCCAGCCTTGATAACCTCCTCATGCTCTTCTCTGATCACTTGTTACAGCAGCTCCCCATGATCACTCACCCCAGGGGACTGCACTGTTCCATTTGATCTCCCTTAATTTTACCTACATTTTATTTATTTATTCTTTTTGGGTCACACCCGGCAATGCTCAGGGGTTACTCCTGGCTTTGCACTCAGTAATTACTCCTGGTGGTGCTCGGGGGACCATGTGGGATGCTGGGAATCAAACCTGCGTCGGCCACGTGCAAGACAAATGCCCTACCCGCTGTGCTATCACTCCAGCCCCACCTACATTTTAGTTTTGACTTTGGGCCACACACAGTGTTGCTCAGGGCTTGCTCCTGGCTTTGAGCTCAGGGATCACTCCTGTGGGGGCCCTGAGGACCACATGGCGTGCTTGGGATTGAACCTGGGCAAGTGCTCAACCTGCTGTACTATCTCTCTGGCCTCAAACTTACCCCTATATATATATTTTTTCTTATAGATTCCTCAGGGGTAGGATGACTCTCTGGGTCAAACCAAAGCAAAATGAGCCGTGATTTGTAGTGTTTCCTGCGGTTTGTGGCATACATTCTTCTGCCATCATTGATTTCAAGCTACCGTTTTTATGCTTACAGTTTTATAGTGACTATCAGTCTTGTTTCACGTGTGCATGTATAATTACAGGACAGGTCCTTAGAATTCCTGGGACAAGGAGATGTGCATTTAAACTTTCGGTGATTGTTGAGAAATGAGCCTCCATAGAGATTGAACCAACTTTCCATCAGTGGTGCATGAAATGTTTTCCTTCGCCATCCTCAAAGTGTCATAAACAGCTCTATTATAACCAGCCCAGCTGAAAGCAAGGCCTGATGGAGGGGTGGCTGCCACTCATAAGAGATGTGTAATTTTTCTTGCAGGGAGTGTACACCACTACTCAGTGCTTCTTCCTGCCGCCAGAGGCCCATCAGGGAGGGAGCTGTGTTAAAGACCTTCTTGTTAATAGAAAAAATTTAAGATAAAACTGTGTACTGTAGAGTGACAATACTTTGAAGAGTTACTGATTTTGAAGTGAGATTTTCCTAGATGTGACTTGGGAGGCAGTGAGAGAAAGGCAGAGAGGGCCACTCTGATGAAACAAAGAGTTCCTAAGACAATGGTCGAGAACTTTGGGGCCCTAGTTCACTGATTTGGTCCCCATCAAAGATCCCTTCTAGAGCATTTTCTCTGTGCTAAGGCAGTGCTTTGTTGGCATCTCCGTGAATGGCAGTTCACCCACTGAGGGGAATACACATTTCTTGATATTGACTGGAAATGGGCCATTCATTTTTTTAAAATCTGAAACTGTATTTTTATGAATTATTCAACCAGATTTTAAAAGACTTAACTAAACGTACATATCTGTGTGTGTTTTGTTTGTTTGGGGGCCACACCCAGTGGTACTGAGACTATTCCCTATGTATATGATATATTTTGTTTATGAAAAGCATATATAATATACTTCCTGAATATTATTTTATTTGTAAAAATATATCTTGTAAGTAAATATCTAAATATCTCTATGTACTAAGCTTCAGGTTTCTAAATACAACGAAACAGCTACATTGTAGTTTCACAGACAAGCTTCAGGCACGTTCCACCAAAATTAGTGCCAGGCAGGTTTCTGAAGTGGCCACTCAATAGAGGCTTTGGCTCTGCATGCTTGTCCTATAAGAGGATACTGGTGAGTGAGAAGCCAAAGGCAGATTTTGGCAGTTGGATTCTCCCGAGACCCTCCCTTAGGTAGGAAAAGGGCTGTTTGCAGATCCATGAAGAAGCCATTCCTCAAGGCAGAAACTCTTGGCTTCGAATCGGGAAATAGCCCGAATTTCTGAGAACAGAGAACTGGTTAAAGAAACTTTGGTATATCTAAACAATGGAATACTATGCAGATGTTAGGAAAGATGAAGTCATGAAATTTGCTTATAAGTGAATGGTCGTGGGGAGTATCATGCTAAGTGAAATGAGTCAGAAAGAGAGGGACAGATATAGAATGACTGCATTCATTTGTGGAATTAAAAATAACATAATATGAGACTGACACCTAAGGACAGTAGACACTAGGGCCAGGAATATTGTTCCATAGTTGGAAGCCTGCCTCATGATCTGGGGGAGAAGGCAGCTGGAATAGAGAAGGGATCACTAAGTCAATGATGATCGGAGGGATTGTTCGGGATGGGAGATGTGTGCTGAAAGTAGATAAAGGACTGAACGTGATAGCCTCTCAGTATCTATATTGCAAACCATAATGCCCAGAAATAAAGAGAGAGTATGGGGGAAATTTTTTGCCATAGAGGCAGGAGGAAGGCTGATGCGGGGAGGTCGATACTTGGGACATTGGTGGTGGAAAATGTGTACTGATGGAGGGATGGGTGTTTGATCTTTGTATGACTGAAACTCAAACATGAAAGCTTTGTAACTGTGTCTCTGTCACTGTCACCCTGTTGCTCATCGATTTGTTCGAAGTGGCACCAGTAATGTCTCCATGGTGAGACGTTACTGTTTTTGGCATATCGAATATGCCACAGGTAGCTTGCCAGGCTCTGCTGTGTGGGCAGGATACACTCGGTAGCTTGCCAGGTTCTCCGAGAGGGGCGGAGGAATCAAACCTGGGTCAGCTATGTGCAAGGCAAACGCCCTACCCACTGTGCTATCACGACTCTTGGCTTCTTTGAAACTGAACTTCCCTATGAGCCAGTCATTATTACCACCTTCATCCCTGTTGTCACTGTCATCATCAGCATCATGTCGTCATCAACCCTGTCATTTCTAAAGCCGCTAAAATGGACTGGGCCCTGCTGAAGAACGTGACATATTCTTTATTTCATCAAACCGTCACCCTTTGCAGAGAGGAATGCTTGCTCCTACTGTGCAGATGGGGAATGTGAAGCCCCAAGCTTCCAGAGAACTACCAGGGTCGCAGCTACAGAGCCAGGAGTCAAGCCAAAGCTGTAGCACTCCAGACAAAGGCCTTTATGCCCCAATGCCCTGCAGCCCAGGTCTTCCCGAACCCTGGGCCCTCTGATGAGGAGAACCTCCAAAGGCTTGAGACTTGCTTGTGATGTTGATCGGGGAAGTTCTCCTTCTCCTTCAGAGGCTTATTGTTGATTCGCCCAAACAAATAAACATCTTCTGACCTCTTTCCCCAGACAAGATGACACACTCTTTTTTCCGTGGGGGTGAGGGAATATCTCAACCAGTGCTCAGGGAGCCTGGGCCACTCCCAGCAATACTCAGCCTCACCGAGTGGGGCTGGTGCTTGCGGGTCAGCAGAGCTACATTCAGTGGTGCTGGCCATGGTGGGGGACAGGCATTGCAGGGATCAAATGCCTCACCTCATGCACACCAAGCAGGTGCTGCAGCTCTGTCAGCCGTCCCCTGGCCCCCAGACTCCCTCTTCTTTATTGCTCCAGTCAATCAACCATAGAAACCCAGCCGGAGGCAGCCTGGTACCCAACAGTGGCAGTGGTTCCTTATTCTATGGGAAGTTTGGCAGAATTCTGTGATCCAAAATGCTTATTACTGGCATCCTACAGAACACATGACCAGTACTCTTGAAAATGATCAAAGTCACAAAACCCCGAGAAGCCCAGGGAAACAGCATAGCCTAAGGAGACAGGACATCTAAACACAGGCCTGTGTGGGTGGGTTTCCGGGACAGCAGCAGACTTCAGAGGAAAGAAGCAGATAGGATTAACTACGGACTTTAACAAATAACAGTGCCAGCATCAGCTCATCCGTTGTAGCAAGTGTGAGATTCTAACAACAGTGAATGTGTACATATGGGATTGGCCAAGACAAAGGAACTTTCTGTGTTCTCTGCTTACTTTTTCTACAGGTGTACAACTTTCCTAAGACTTAGAGTCCACTAAAGAGAAATATTTCATTGTGGGGCCAGGAAGATAGCTGAAAGGGCTTGTGCATGCTTTGCATACAAGATCCCTGTTTGTGAGCCCTGGCATCACATGTTCCCCTGAGCACAACCAGGGGTCACTCTGAGCACAGAGCAATGTATCCAGTCAGAGAGACAGCAATGAGATGAAGGCTCAGGGTCTTGCATATGGCCAACCCAGTTGGATCCCTGGCGCCACCTAATCTTTTGAGCACCACCAGGAGTAACCACTGAGCACAGATCCAGGAGCCTGAGTACTGTTAAGTGTGGCACCAAACAATATATGTATATGTCACACCCACATATATATTTATACACACATATATTTCTGAAGCATTGTTATTTTTTAAAAATAAAGATTCTAAGGTCCTGAAAGCCAAGCTATCAGGATGGCAGGAAACGGAGAGTGCCCAACTACTAAGGTTAACCTTCCCCCAACAGTCTCTGCCCTCGCAGAAACAATGGTGCGGTGTGGCAGAGAAAAGGGATCCAGCATTTCTTCCGGGGATTAAAATGGGTCCAAAATTGCAAGGCCTTGGGAGAAAAAGGCTCTTGTTGAGTTTCCCTTTGAATAACCGAGCCCCTTTCTCTCGGAGTGCTAAGTGTTGAGATGCAGCGTCCTTACTGCCTAGAAACCCAACAAAGACGGGTTTGGTGGCGGCTTGGAGGCTTCTGTTCCATGTAGAATTTTAACCATGAAAAGACACAAAGATCGGTTTCTTCTGAGTTCTTAGCTGAACACCACAAAGGGGGACAATTAGTGGAACTGCTGTCTCCCACCAGCTGTGCCACTGCCATTTGGAACGTCAGCCGCCCCAAAGCCACGTGGGGGTACTCCACCCCGGCCCCGGGTGTCCAGTGTTTGGAAACACGCCACAGACTCCCTGCTGTCCAGGTGTGGAGAAGGCCGGCTCGGAGAGGCCTGCGTGCAACAAGAGCAGAAGGGAACTCTGATCTGTTTTGTAGCCTGGGAGTACCACGTATGTGCCAGATGCCCTGTTCTATGAGACGGGAGAATGATGCCTGGATTAAAGTCTGTGATTGGGATGAAGTTGAGACCATCGAGAGTGATGCTAGCCCGGAGTAAGAGGCAGAACGGCAGCGATTCATTCTCCCCACTCTAGGCTCGGCAGCAGAGGCGTCTCTCCCACTCTTGGGGTCCAGCGCAGACATCTCCCTGCCCAGATGTCTGAGCCCCCTAACCGTGCCCAGCTCCACCTCCTCTACTCCGGATGCACACGTCTCCACTGTGTCTCCTGTTCATCACATGTAGCCTTGACCTTGAGCAAGAGGCTCAGGCTTCGGAACTAAACTCCCCTGTGTTCTCCCCCCACCCTGTAAGGGTCAGTGTAGACCACAGCAACAAAGTTCGTTGCAGAAGCTGAATAACTGGAAAGGACACATGAATGTACTGGCGGTGGCCACAAAGGCGGGCGCTCCTAGCTCAGTGGTAGCTCAGTTAGCCTTCTCAGCCCCTCTCGGGCCTGTGTGTGGACTTCAGACATGGACTTCAGGGTTCAAACTCCTGTCTGCTACTTTCACAAAGAAGTTATAGATTCACCAAAGAGATTAAGGTTATAATCCTAGAAGTTAGATTACTCACCTATAAAATGGTTTGTAAAAATTACCTTTTTTAAAAACAAACAACAAAAATTAAAAAAAAGATTTTTAAAATTACCTTTTTTCGTTTTGTTTTTTTTTATGGAACACACACCCAGTGATACTCAGGGGTTACTCCTGACTCTGCACTCAGGAATCACTTTTCTAGGGGTTTAGGGGACCATATGGGATGCTGGGGATTGAACCTGGTCAGTTGCATGCAAGTCAAGCACCTTATCCACTGTACTATTGCTCCAGCCCCAAATTGCCTATCATTTAAATTTTTCCACTAAATGACACCTGGCAGGTAAGAGAAATTGGTCATGAGAATTCAGTAAATTATTGGCATTCAGCAAGTGTTTGAATTAAAATTTCTGTAGTTTACATATCATGGTTGGCTTTGATATATAGATGAAATGAAATACAAGTGACATACTCTATTATACACCTTTGAATTTTATTTTATTTTTAGTTTTATTTTACCTACAGTAAATAATGTTGTAGTGAGCATCTCCATACAGGTTTTAATTTTATCACTTGGAATTCTCTTAGGATAGACTCCTAGAAATGAAATTATTGGCTTAAATTATTTATTCAGCAGTTGCTAAAGGTATTTCCAATTTTCACATAGACTGTAAGAGAACTTTGGCAATAGAAGACACCCAGAAAAATTCTATTGTACAAAGCAATTCTTCTTCTTTTCTTCTTCTTCTTTTTCTTCTTCTTCTTCTTCTTCTTCTTCTTCTTCTTCTTCTTCTTCTTCTTCTTCTTCTTCTTCTTCTTCTTCTTCTTCTTCTTCTTCTTCTCCTCCTCCTCCTCCTCCTCCTCCTCTTCCTCCTCCTCCTCCTCCTCCTTCTCCTCCTCCTCTTTTCTTCTTCTTCTTCTTTTTCTTCTTCTTCCTCTTCTTCTTCTTCTTCTTCTTCCTCCTCTTCCTCTTCTTCCTCCTCTTCCTCTTCTTCCTCTTCCTCATTCTTTTCTCCTTCTCCTTCTTCTCCTTCTCCTCCTCTTCTTTTTCCTTCTTCTTTCTTCTTTCTTCTTTTCCTCCTCCTTCTTCTTCTCCTTCCCCTTCTCCTTCCCCTTCTCCTTCCCCTTCCCCTTCCTCTTCCTCTTCCCCTCCCACCCCTTCTTCCTCCTCCTCCTTCTTTCTCCCTCTTCTCCTTTTCCTTCTCCTTCTCCTCCTCCTCCTCCTCTTCTTCCTCCTCCTCCACCTCCTTCTTTGTTTTGGGGCCACATTGGTGGTGTTTAGGGATAACTCATAGCTCTGTGCTCAGGATCTCTCCTGGTGGGCCTCAGAGGACCATATGTGGTGCCCAGGATTAAATCTGGGTCAGCTATGTGAAGACAGGTGCCCTACTTGCTGACTTTTCTTTAAAGGAACCCAAAGATGACTTTCAGTGCCTGAATCCACATTCTTCTGCTCAAATAGAAGCCCTTTCTGCAGCTTTCACCTAGTAAAATCTGTGAATTGGCTTTCTTGGACCAAGTGCTTGTGTCTGTGCCAGGGACAGAGGACTGTGGGGCAGGGTGCTGGTCTCTAATTGATCATCCTGGCTCATAGATGCCTGTTCCCTCCTGCGGGAGTCAGGTATGGCTGGGTCTCAGGATTTATAGTCTGGGAATTAAAGGGTCCCAAGGGAAAATGTAGGGTGTGGAATACGGGAATGATGACTTGAGGAAGGGGCATCCTTCTTGAAGAAGACTACAATAGTAAGTGGTGGTTTTAGGTTTAAGCAGACTGGTTAACATAAAAGCATGTACCCTGAGCAGGATGGACTGAGATACTTTCTCAAAGCATTCGAGGATCTTGAATCATCCTTTGCACCTGTGTCTGGTTTCCTCTCCTTCCTGTCTCTATCTGTGCTGTCCAGCTACTCCTGCTCTCCACTCCACAGCCACTTCTGCCCACCTCCAGTGACCAGAAGCACCTTATTAACCATCCCCATGACCATGGGGGAAACAAGAGCAGTGGTGGTCCCTGGAGCTTGAGCCACCCCTGGCTCCTCACCCCCGCTCTGATGGCAGCAGCGACGTCTGGATTCTTCCTTTGGGCCCCAGAGGAGGCTCGTTGTCCACTGCAATTTCTCCCTGCAGTCATGGGTCAGCCATGAGGGTGATATAGTGTGACCCCAGGGGTTTAACAAGGCAGACCAGAGGCTTGTACTCACAGAGTAGGGAGAGCTGAGGCCCATGGTGGTTTTTCTTTCATCCTTGTGTTTTGGAGGAGGGTGCTTGGGCCACACCTGGTGGTGTGTGTGTGGGGGCTATTCCTAGCTCAGCTTTGGGGTTCCTCCTGTCCTGGTGCGCAGAGAACCGTGCAGTGCTGGATATGTGAGTACACTTTCAGCCCCTTCAGCCACCTCCCAGCCCTCCCTCCTGCTTTATCACCTCTGAAATCAAGGGAGGCATCAAAATATTTTTTTAAGAAATAGAGAAAAAAATAATACATTCAATGTGGATGAAGGCCCCTGCAAGGATTCATGGGCATGACTGACCCAGTCTCTCTGGCAGCCTTATGAGCTAGGTTCTGTTTTTATTCCCATATCGTCCTGGGTTCTGGATGCATCACGTTTCCAGGTGGCACTGTGATAGCACAGCGGGTAGGGTGTTTGCCTTGCATGCGGCCGACCCGGGTTCGATTCCTCCACCCCTCTCGGAGAGCCAGGCAAGCTACTGAGAGTATCCGTCCTGCACGACAGAGCCTGGCAAGCTACCCAGGCGTATTCGATATACCAAAAACAGTAACAACAAGTCTCACGATGGAGATGTTTCTTGTGCCTGCTCAAGCAAATTGATGAACAGCGGGACAACAGTGCTATACAGACAGTGCTGTGATCTCACCAATGTAGAGGCAAAGCCAGGAATCAGCCCCAAACAGTCTGGATTTCAGAGCTCGGTTTTTGCCTGATACACGTTAAAACTTCCTACCTGAATTTGAGGGATAGACTTTTGTAGCAAGAAACATTCTACTGTGAGTTTTCTGATCAATAATCAAGATGGGAATGGTGAAGCGGCCCCTGGGAGCCCCCAGGCTGCCTTCTCCCAAAGGGAACAAACTCAGGTGACTCGGCTGCAGGGAAGTTGTGAGGTGACCACCAGATGGCGCTTTTGATCTTTCTCCTCAGCGTGGGCCCTGGACCAGACTGACTGCTTTCTCCATCTTTCAACCCACAGAGCTGTTTCATGGAAACAGTGTTTTATGGGTATTGGAAGAATTACAGTCTGTGGGGGAAAGGAACAGGCACGAGTGGAGTGTGCATGGAACCCTGGCACTGTTTGTATAGACTTGGTTTAATACCCGGATGGTAGTTTGATACCAGTAGAGGTATTTGCTCCATAGCCTATTTCCTTGGTATTTAAGTTCTGAGTTCACTCAAGGTGGTTTTACAAAAAGGAGTGTTTGAGATAGTCAGGAATTTGTATATACCTTCAGAGCACCTGAGAAACCTCAAGCCAGAAGCTTCTTGAAACGTCACCTTCCCAGCTCATAGCCCTCCATGCAAAAGGGGTCAGTTATAGGCAGATTCAACTGGGGATCAGTGGAAAGAGGGGAGCAGCCTCTTGCTGGATTTGGGGTACAGGGTTATGGAAGGATGCGGGGACACCCTCCTGAGATGGCTTTCCATTGACTAGGTTAAATGAATCTTAGGGCCAGGCCAGCCTGGTGCTGGGGGATGGGGGCATAGAAACTTCTGGTCATGTGGGGGCTGATAAAATGGGTATCCCCTATTTCTCAAAAGTTTGTGTTATACTATTTCACTCTTATAAAATACCTTCATAACTCCCTGTTTACACTAACAGAAATTGGGAGAGAATCTCATTTTAGAAAAATGGTTTCCCTTGCCCTCCTTCTTGCCTCTTTTGTGGTGGTGGTGACTGGGTTGCAAATACTTGGTTGAGGGGCCTGCCCATGAGTCGTGGTGTCTGGGCACAGTTTGGGTTGTGGTACTTGATGGGGATTGCACATTTGGCGTTGGTGCCCTGGACATCCCACTCAGATGGCAAGAGGCAGTATTGTAGGTATGTACTTGGCCCATGTGTGGTTGTGCCAGGGGTCAAACTTGGGGTCAAACTTGGCACTTGTGAGGCAGGTGTCTGCTATGAGCGCTACCCCAGACCCTAGAATTTGGACAGAAGGGAGGTCATAACCATACCGCTGGACCGCCCCAAAGGACCCAGCCCCAGCAGCCAAAAACCTCCAGAACTCAACCTGCTCATGGCCGTTCTCCACATGCTTGGGCCGAGTCTCAACCACAAGTGAACCTATTCCTGGACCGCGAGACACTTAATAGGACACACCCTACCCATACTCCAAGAGTACCGCACCACATTTGATGGGACCCAAAGTAGGAGGTAACCAACGTTAGAGGGAAATAATATATTTTTTTGGTTCTGCTTTGGGGCAGGCATTGTGGTTCAGGATGGAAACACCTGAAATATGGTGGTAGGAAGGTATAATGGTGGTGGGATTGGTGTTTGAATATTAAATATAATCAAATACCATGAACTACTTTATAAAGTAAAAAATATTTTTAAAAAAGGACATAAGGGAGGGGCTGGAGCGATAGCACAGCGGGTAGGGTGTTTGCCTTGCACGCAGCCGACCTGGGTTTGAATCCCAACATCACATATGGTCCTCTGAGCACCGCCAGGAGTAATTTCTGAGTGTAGAACCAGGAGTAACCCCTGTGCATCGCCGGGTGTGACCCAAAAAGCAAAAAAAAAAAAAAAAAAAAAAGGACATAAGGGAAAGAGCATGCAGTGCTCGGGGTCAGTGCAGGGGGTGGCAGCTATTCCAGGGTGGCAGTAACTCCTCACCGTAGGCGTCTTCCCTGAGAACCGCCCTGGACAGCTGCACATCCTTCACCCCAGGCCCGCTTTCTCTGTCTGTTAGTGCTCCTCTAGCGCATATGTGCTCATTGATGTGATTTGGTAGCTTGCTATTTGGGGTTTGGGAATGCTAAAGAAAAAAATGTCCCATGGGAATGAACGACAATTGCTCTTTGCTTTATGAGTTTCTTGACTTGTGAAAGGTCTCATGGAGCAAGCCTATGTATATCCTAAGGTAGAGTTGGTCTAAAAGAACACTCCAAACTTTGGGGCTTGCTCAACTCCAACAAGCTTCCTCTCAGTCTACTCTCTCCACAGCGACCCCCTTCCGTGTACCCCTTGTCTCCATTAGTCACTCAACACCTGTCCTAGCCAGGGGCTAGAAATTCAGAGACCAAAACTATTTATTGTGAGAGACAGATATTTCTCTAGAAAAAAGAGGTGAAGGGCCGAGGCGGGGGGGGGGGGGGTGGCGGGTGGCATAGTGTGGCTCAGAGCTGAAACGCTTCTTTAGCTCTTTGGTTCCCAGGTGGCCTTGTATGCAAGTGAATCTCTGTCAAACTCAGTTTTCTTGTTTATGAGCAGGGACGATGGCATAAGTGCCAGTGTCTGCTCTGTAGTGTGGTGTGAAGACTGTACAAGGACTTCTCCGATAGAGCTGACACTCGGGGGATGCTGAGGTCTCGTTGCTTTCTTATCCTGTATGGATCAGAGGAAATCTCAAAGCTTATGGGTAATAGAATGTGAATTCCACACACTCCCCTGAGGTTTTTGAGTGACAAGGAAAAACTTGGGGACAAGTATAGAGCAGTGGGCATAAGTTCAGAAGATCAAAGTCATGCTTGGCACAGGTGCAGGTGTGGCCTCAAGCTGCTCTTTTGTTTGTTTGTTTTTTTCTTTTTGGGTCACACCTGGTGATGCACAGGGGTTACTCCTGGCTCTGCACTCAGGAATTACTCCTGGCAGTGCTCAGGGGACCATATGGGATGCTGGGAATCAAACCTGGGTCGGCCGTGTGCAAGGTAAATGCCCTACCTGCTGTGCTATCACTCCAGCCCCTCAAGCTGCTCTTTTATGGAGAGGTCCAGCATCAGTTGAGTTGCCTACTTCAGGGAAGTGATAAGGCTGCTGAGACCAGCAGCAGAGGCTTAGGAGGGAGTGGGCTGAGTACAATGTTTGAGCGAAGGAAATGAGCCACAGCCACATTGGAGGATTGGGGGGCATCCCTCAAAGAGTCCAGCTGACATCTGACAAAGGTGCTGTGCTACCTCGAGTTTGATCCACAGATGGAACTCAGGGAGCTGGTCGTAGTGTTCTGGATAAAGAAAAAAATCTCAACACTTGGTAGCACTTGCATTTTTCCAACCGCAGAGGGCGCTGCTTTCTGAATTGTCAGGCGCTGCTTGTTACAGAAGGGGTTCAAGCAGCCGCCGCTGGATGCTCCTTTGTCTGGGATGGCCTAAGGAAGGAATGACTCCGAGTCCAGAGAGGCATACGGATGACTCTTGGGGAGTCCAGCAATTTGTAGATATTGTTTGTGCATATTTTCCCCAGCAAACAGTATTTCTCGGGTTTTCTAGGGATCTCAGAATCCAAAGGCAGGGAGATATAGTCCAGTGGGCAGGGCGCTTGCCTTGCTCCAGCACTGCATATAGTCTGCCAAGCACTTCCAGGAGTGATTCCTGAGTGCAGAGCCAGGGCTAAGCCCTGAGCACCCCAGGGTGTGTCCCCTCACCCTTCCTTGCCAAAATGTAATTTCCAATAAACTGAACTGTTTGTTGGAGCCAAGGTAAGACTAGAGTCTAAGTTGTTTTCTCCAAATTTAAAAGTTCTTGAAAGTGTACGTGTGGGGTGGTGGGGTGTGGGGGGCTGGGGAGATAGCTCAGAGCTGGAGCACATGCCTGGCACTTTTGCAGCCCGAAGTTCAGTCCTGGCATCCATCCCCTGTACCCCTACACCGGTGCTGCTGGGCCTGATTGCTGAAAATAAAATGAGTTTTTGGATTGTTAGCCGTAACATGGAATTAGTGTTCTTATTATTAGCCCTCATTTGCTTTGTTTATTATGTATCACACAAAGAGCTATCTGATCTACTTAAAATCTCATCTAGATTTTTTAAAAAGTTCTCTGAGACAAATCACTATCATTTCTGTTTTATAGGTGATGAAAGTGAAGCAAAAAACTTGTCAACATTCACAGAATGTTCCAGCATCTTGTGTTGATAAATAATGTGCTCCAAGTTTGGCTTTGTAATGCCCAATAAATGTGCTACTAATCCAGGTAGGTGGATGTGGGTGTTTTGCTAGTTTCCTTCTGTTGATGTTAAGGGCAAGATGATGAGAATAAGAAGTAGTGACTGTCTACTGATGCCTACTTTCTGTGTGGAGACAGTTATCTCTCTGTCTTCTCTCCATCACCTTGCAGGTTGGGGCTGGGAAAACTTAAGTAACTTGCCTCTGGTCACCAGCTAGTAAGGAGTGGAACTAGTATTTGATGAGCTCCTCCTGTTCACAGCCTTCATGTAGCATGTGTCTACCCCTCTGTAGACCGAGGCGATGGGCCTTTGAATTGGGCCTTTCTGTGTGTCTGTCCCACCAGGGGTTGCTGGAAAAGATTGGGGGGAAATGTGGAAAACTCCTCACATCTGGGGCAGGTTCAGGTCGGACAAAGCAGAATGGCCATTGGCTGTATCTGCAGCCCTGGGAAGCGGGTGCCTGCCTAGTTTAATCACAGAGAGGACAGCAAAGTGAGTGAATCTGGAGGCACTCAGGAGTGCTCCTGCTGATCAGCTCTAGGGGTCATTGAGGTCTGGGCTCCTGTGTGACTATATCTTGGGCCTCTGCCCTTTCCCCATCCCTCTTCCTATTCAGGCTCAGAGATCAGAGCAAGTCAGCAGACTTATCTGAAAAAAACTCCAGACTTGGCCAGCGCCATCTGTCCCAAGAGGTGATGTGCTTAGAATAGTGAGGAGGGGAGACGGAGTTCCCCCTTTGGGTCCCCGTGGATTTCTCCAAGTTTCCTGACATAACACAGCCTCCCCCGGTGGGACTAGGATGTCAGAGGCCCATGTATCCCATTACCAGTCCTGTGATGTAGCTAATCCCCACGCCGAGGGCACATGCCAACCAAATTGTCAAGGAAAGGTTTTCCTTAGTTCTATGGGAGGTGCAGCTGCCTGGCTGACTTTTGTTCTCCTGATACCATAATCTGATATCTTAATTGTCTGGGGAATCTTGTGGACAGACACATGGAGAGGGCCACAGTGATTCTGAGTTGGGTCTTCATTAAACAGATGGATCTTCAAAGTGCCTGGCTCCCTGCAGTAAACAATCTCTGGGTGTCAGCTCTGATCTGTGTCTACCCAGGGAGGAAAACAGGGAAAACCAGAAGGCCCAGGTATATTCTCTAGGGTGCTGAGTGGGGCTCAGCATTACCCTTACTTCCAAAGGACTCACACTGAACTGGGCTTAGGTTGTCAATTTGTTTTTTCTTAAACATTGATTTATTGAATACGGGGAATTATATGGGATGCTAGAGATCAAACCCACATCAGCTGCATGCAAGGTAAGTGCCCCACCTGCTAGACTATCGCACCAGCCCCAGGTTGTCCAGTTTTTGCCGAATTGTTTCTTAGATGTTGCCCTATGTATACCCCCATGCACTTTCCTCTAGGCCCCTCAAGTGGGATGATCAGGTAATTTATCAGCCTCACTAGGACTCATGAGCATGGAGTTCTTTATAATTGTACCGGGATAACTATCCAAGATAGGATTATAAACCAGGGAATACAGTCACCCTCCCTTTCAGTGTCCCAACAACAATTTTGAACAACCCGCTCCGCTAAGCTCAAAGTGGTTCATGGGTAAGTGGGACTAATACACACACACACACCTGATCGTGAGGATCATGTGTGTGTGTGTGTGTGTGTGTGTGTGTGTGTGTGTGTGTGTGTGTGTGTCTTTTCGCTGTTGCTTTCATTAAGTGTTGCTACTTCTCCAAGAGTGAGGAATTAGGGCAATAGCACAGCGAGTAGGGCTTTTGCCTTGCACGTGGATGACCTGGGTTCAATTCCCAGCATCCCATACGGTCCCCCAAGCACTGCCAGGAGTAATTCCTGAGTGCAGAGTCAGGTGTAACCCCTGTGTATCGCCGGGTGTGACCCCAAAAGAAAAAAAAGAGTGGGGAATTAGTAGGGTTTGTATTTCAGCAGCTATAAAGGAATTGTGGGGACGGTCTTTTTTTTATAAGTTGCTTGGTCTGTAACTTGGTTTTTCTGAGCCAATGCAGATATTTCACTCCTGCTGTCTTTGTGGGTCATGAACTCAGGTTGGGGAGATGGGGATCCTTTGTCATTTAGAAATGATTCTTGTTTGAGGGCTGATGCAAGAAAGGGCCTGTTGCTTCATCTTCCCTTCAGCTCTGGGAAAGAATATTAGATAAGTCTCATCTGTATCTCATTAGCTGTGTCTACTACTCATTCCAGAATAACAGTTTTGAGTGATTTTTTTTTTCAAACCAACCTCTGGATGGTTTCAGCTTATTTCTAAATGAAAGCTTGAGTTGGATTTGATGGTCTCAGAGTTGTTCGGCTTTTCCCGTTTAGCTGGTGGTCACAGCAGGGACATCGCTGGCTGCCTCTGTGGCGGCAGACTTTGTGCCAAGTGTTTCTACCCATTTTACAGTCGTAGGGCTTGCTGGTGGGGTTAGTGGGAGAAGCCCCAGAGATGTGGGAGCCCCAGTCTTCTGCCTTTCAAAGAGGGAATGAGTCCCCCACTTCAAACCTGGCATGTGTTGCCCAAGCTAACTGGAATTTATGGCCAGGCTTGATGGAGGTCCCTGCAAACCTGGGTGGGCAGCAATGGGGAAATATAAGGAGCAGAAACCCTGCTGTGAGTGTTCTCAGCCTGAGTCTTCCACCTTCTAGCAGTGCATCCAGCTCACGGAGCCTCAGTTTCCTCATCTGTACAGTAGAGCCAGTGAGAGAACCAGGATCCCACAGACTAAGGCTGGCCAAGCGAGTGTTGGGCTGGCTCATGTCAAGTGCTGGGGATAGCAGTGCCTGTTGTCCCTCTCTGGCCTCGGGGAATGCGAGGCCCAGCTGAGCATGCTGGCCCGTTGCTGCCCTCCGGCGGTGAGGATCAGGCATAAGCCCCTGTTAGCTGGGGAGATGGTACTCTGGAAGGAAGAAAAATGTTTTAGATTTTACTTTCTTGGCGTCCTCCAAGAATATCTAATCAACTTAAACAAACACAAAACCCCCCAGAGGTATGGGAAGACACTAACGACTCAATGAGCAGTGTGATGTCTTTCCTGTGTGGGTAGATGAACAGGAGAGCTGGGTGGGTTCCCTCCCTTCTCCCTCCTTCCCCACTTCCCCCCTTCCCCCCACCCACCTGTGAGGTCTGAAAGCCGACTGAGCAGAGAGTGATGGTGCAGGTGAGGAAGAGACAGGTGACACGGGAGTGCAGCCTGTGGCCAATATCCCGGACTCTGTGTGTGTGTATGTGTGTGTGTGTGTGTGTGTGTGTGTGTATGTGTGTGTGTGTGTGGTGGGTGTACCTGAGGGCCCCCAGAATTCTGTAATAGTGGGTCTGTCTCACATTTCAGGCTCAGAGAGACTCAGCTACATCCGGGCCAGGATGAATGCAGCGCTTTCTGCCTCTCAGGTCTTTGCTCTGGCCTGAGCTTCCCAGTGCTGACAGAGGCCTGGGCTGGGTATTCCCTTGGGGCTTCCAGAGTTTGCTCTGAGAACACACCCCCTCGCCCCCCAAGCATGGTGCTCAGAACCACAGGCAAATGCCGGCTGCATGTTGGTCTCCCTGGGGATGGGGCATTTGCTGTGGGGTCGGAACATGGGGCCTGCTGAGAGCACGTGCGTTAGAACGAAGTGACCAAGGAGGGCCAAGGACTGAGCTCCTGTGCCCTGGAACACAAGGGCTGGCCCGCTCCAGGCCTCGTGTCCCCCACGGGCTCAGCACGGCACATCGTATGGGGCGATTCCTCTGTGAGCGAGTCATGAGCGTGCCATCCCGGCTGCTCCTTTGGGCTGAGAGTGAGAGAGCATTGGGGTGTCCCACAGGGGAGGGCCAAGGCTCTGGGAACTTCTTGGTTCTTGGTGTCAAAGAGCACATCTGGCTGGCGGCCCCAGCCTTATCAGAATTGACCGATCATTGTGCAATTGTATAATTTGTGGGTACATAGAGCGTTGCCGTGGGTGTCAGCACTGAGTGATACCAGAGGCCAGCGTGGGGCCACACACATGAGTTGCACAGAATCCTGTGTGGGCTGTAACCATCTTGGAGTTCTTGATTTTCCATCAGGGGCCCTGCTTCTTCTTCCCTCTTTTCTTTTTTTCTTTTCTTTTTTTTTTTTTTTTTTGCTTTTTGGGTCACACCAGCAATGCTTCAGGAGTTACTTCTGGCTTTGCACTCAGGAATTACTCCTGGCGGTGCTTGGGGGACCATATGGGATACCGGGGATCGAACCCAGGTCGGCTGTGTGCAAGGCAAACGCCCTACTCGCTGTGCTATTGCTCCAGCCCCCCTACTTCTTTATGTCACCCCAGATCTTGCAATGCTGTAGCGAGTCCTGACCCCAGGATGAAAGTGACCACACACAGCTTCTAGGTGTGTGTGTGTGTGTGTGGCGCTGGGGAGGGTGTGGCTGTGCAGAGAGGAGCTGTAGATTGGGGTGGAGCCCTGTGAGGATGTGATGGACAGTGCCGAGCCTGGAGCAGCTCCTTAGGGGCCAGGGGGCATTGCCTGAGTCTTGCCTCTCTGTGAGGAAGTGAGGCTCCAGAGGGGGTCCTATATATGAGCTGTGGGGTGGGAAGATACTTCTGCTCTGAGACGCCTTCTGTTCCCGCCCCTCAGCAAATGCCCCATCCTCAGAGAGACCAGCATACTTCCGGAATCTACCTGTGGTTCTAAGGACCAGGCTTGAGGGGGTCTCAGAGCAAACTCTGGGGGCCCTAAAGGGATACCACAGCCACACCCAGGCCTCTGTCAGCACCGGAAAGCTCGGTCCAGAGCAGAATTCCATCTCTGGGAGCTGGAGTGTGTAGAGCCCTGCCATTCTGTGCTCTCCTTTCTGGCTTGTGACAGGGGGTTGCCTCTGGGAAACCAAAGGAGAAAGACAGGAGAGGTGGCTTGGGAAGTGAGGATGAGTATTGTGGCTGGAACCAAGCTTAGCCCCTAGCTCATTTGGTAACTGTCAAGGGCCAAGGCTGAGAACCCGTTTTTGGTGCATCTCTAAAGATCAGTGTTGGGGAACAGGCTCCGAACAGCCCACAGAATCCTTGCCTGCCTTCCTTCTGTAGGGACATGCTGGCTAGAGGCCCCAGCCTTGCCAGACCTCTGCATGCCTCGCTCCTTTTCTTCTGCTAACCCACGGACGGCCTGGGAGAGGCAGTAACTGTGCTGGAAGACTCGGCTCCTATATGCAACTTTATTGGTTCTGCCCCTAGCACTGGGTCAGAGCGCTAAGGGCAGGTGCCCAGGTCAGACTTGGGACCTGGGACACTCTTACTGCTTTTGAAGAGCCCATGGGAAATTTGGGAAGCCAGAGTTGGGAGGCCCGTGGGCCAGCAGCGTTAGAGGGGTGGGGCTCCTGGACGCTGAGTTCTCTCCCTTGCAGCCGCTTTTGTGAGGCCTCACTGGTGCTCTCCTGGGCTAAGTAGGTTTCAGGCTTCCAGTCAGAGGGGCCTGGGCTCTACGACTCCTCGCCTCGGAATTTGCCTTTCTGGCGCCCCTGTGTCAGTTCTGGCTTTCAGGCGCTGGACTTCCCTGTAGCTCCCCTCCCCTCTTCCTCTGTCCCGTGGACTCATGGTCCCCCCTGGCCAGCACGCCCTCCTCCTGCAGGCTCCTGCCTGGCCGCCAGAATCAGCTGGTAGAGCACATGCTGGTGACCATGGGCAGCATTCTTAGCCACTCTGGTTGTTAGCTTCCTCAGGACGACGTTGGGTGCATCTTGGCACTGCCAGGAGATGAGATCATAAAGGAAAAGGTGCCCCCCCCCGACAGACAGAACCTGTCCTGCGTGAGCCCCAGGACGTTGTCAGAGTCAGCCATGTATGTCAGGAAGCCGTCCCAGAGGCGCTGGCAATACGGGCTCTTGGTTCTTGGAATAGAAGATAAGAAGTGTAGATGAGGTGGAGGGGTGTCCCCCGGGACATCCTGTAGCTTTGGGGGACTCAGGTGGGCATGGAGGGCCTGCATCTGGAACCGGCCAGCTTGGAGACAGTGGAGATGGCAGGAGGGCCTCTGGGCAGTTAGTAGCCACTCACCCAGTACCCATATCCCATGTCCCAGTGCTCTATGGGCTCGCCTCATTCAGGGAGAAGTCCAGAGCCACCAAGCAATCCTGGTACTCCCAGATCCTGGCCTCAGTGCTCCCCAGCCTCCCCGTGGCCACTTCTATGTCCTCTCCAGTGGGGCCCTAGACCTCAGGGATCTTGGCTCATCTATCACCTCATCTAACTGGAGACCACCAGCAGTCGACTCCTGGGCCCTTACATGCCCCCCACCGCACACCCTCAGGCTGCTCTGAAGCGGCCTGGGGGCAGTGTCCCGACTCTGTGATGATGCACTGTGTGGAGCGGACAGTATCGGCAGGTGTGCGGGGAGCACCAGCTTCCCTTCCTCGTACCTCTGTCCCTACCCATTCAGGACAGGGACACATTTGACTGTCATCATGGCGCAACAAAGTAGAAAGTCAGTAGCCTGGGCTTTTGGTGCATTTCAAATATATTTTTATTACCTTTATTTTTGTCTTACAAAGAATATGAAACCTGCATGCAAAGCTCCCAGGCTCTGGTGGCTCTGGGGCATATGACAGGGCAATACAGGGCAGCATAAGCTACAGGGGCAGGGCGGGGGCTCCTTACGGGGATAGTATGTATGTACAAAGGGAAGGGCGGGGGCTCGTCGTGGTCTCCCAGAAGGGCTGCCTTGCTGTGTGGGAGAAGTCGGCGGGAATGGTGGGTGGACGGTTTCATGCTGCGTGTTCCTTGTGACAGGGAAGGAACAGGTGGGGAAGTTTGTCTCCCTTGTCATCAGAAGGTGTCTGTGTGGACACGTTATGTGTGCGACCGTGTTTGCGTTTTCTCCCAAGGTTCTCCCTTGCGGTGTAGGGGCTCCCCGTGCTCCTGTGCTTTTTGGAAGCACTAAGTCCCGAAGCCAGCACCACTCCCATGCCTCGGGCTGGGGAGAAGACCCAGCCTCCTCCCAAAGGCCACTTGCTTCACGGGATCTTGGAGCTGTTTGCTAACGTGTGAGAAAATAAACCCCGGGGGGCAGAAAACTTATTTCTCAGGACGCAGTGATCTGGTCCTGTCTGCTCGATGGCAGTGGGGACCTCAATGGCTCCCCCCTGAACTGCAACCCACGTGGAGGCCCCGAGAGCTCGGGGCAGCTGCTCCGGGAGCCAGGACCTTAGTGTGGCAGCTTCGCCACGAGCAAGGGCACAGCGCTGCTATGAAATGTCTCGACCAAAGCTCCCTTTCCTCCCAGACGCTTATAAAGCTCAAATGTCGGGACAAATTTTTTTTAAAAAGTGGTCTTTTTTTTTTTCCTGTCTTTTTTTTTTTCTTTTACAAAGTCATGAGTTTCCCCTTTTCAGTCCCAAACAGCCTGTGATGAAGTCTGGAGCGCAAGAGAGAAAGGGGGTCTCACATCTGGAAGCCTTTTGCACACAGCTATAAAATGTAAAAACTGACCCTCGGTAAAAAGTGCTTGGTAACAGTATGTAATGTGTGTCTTATGCCTGTGAGAAAGAAAGGGTTGGTTTGTTCTGAGAATCGGCAAAGTCCTTTGTGCACCTCTCACCGCCGTGAAATTTGCCCATCTGGGATTCTCCACCCTATTCTTCGTAGACCCTGGAGGGAGGAAACACATGTGTGACTGGCGCAGGCTGAGGGTCCTTGGGGGTGCCCGCCCAGGGGCTACAAGGGCTGGGAGAAGAAAGGCACCTCAGGAATCACGACAGCTCCCCCAAATCTGCCTGGGCTCCTTCAATGCAGCGTCCACCTCTGCCATCTCACTGTACCCTCACAGCCTTAGGAGACGGGCTCACAGTGTCTGTGAGGAAACTGAGGCCCAAGAGACTCCAAGTCTGCCCAGCCGACCATGAGGCTTAGTGATGGGAACAGGCCTGTCCCCGGCACAGTGGCTCCTTCTGCCTCTGTGCTCAGAAACTGGGGAGCTGGGGAGGCCCCGCCTTCGACTTGGACTTGATCTCCTTTTTCCTTTTGCCTAAATAACGTTTAAACTTTAGTTCTACAACTGCAGCCATAGCCTGAAGGGTGGCTGGTGTGCCTGGGGGCGGGGGGGGGGAGCGTTTCATAGTGGAGGCACCTATGAAGACCATCCCCTTTACCTCCCCAGCTGTCCCCTCTTAGGTATTTTCCATCTCTTTTCTGCCCCAAGGCTGGCCGGGCCAGTCCGCACACGTGAACAGCCCACCCTTCCCACTCCCTGTGCCCTGATTTCTGAGTAAAACCCTGGAACTCTGCACTGAAATCTAATCTCAGCAGCCAGAGCTCAGTGTCCAGAGGTGCTCTGGGCTCTCCAGCGTGGCCCCCAGGGGTCTGGGCTGCCTGGTGGTCTGGTCCTTCCCCAACCCCGGACTCTGAACTCTCTCTCTCTCTCTTTTCTCTCTCTGCAAAGGGACTTGAAGATGGTTCCTTGAAGTCCTTTCCATTCACAGAGCTTTCCCTGTGACGACAGGGGTGGGCAAGGGGTTCAGCAATCCTGGCAGGAAGGATGGACTCATGCTGTAATCCTGGCAGGAGGGCGGCTGATTTCCACTCATCACTGTCATTGTTGGAGTTGGTGGAAGGAGAAGGAATAGGGCCCTTAGGGCCCAGGCCTGCCTCCTCTTCCTTCTCTTCCTCTTCCTCTGCCTCCTTCTTTTCCTCCCCCCTCTCCTTCTCATTCTCCAAGCTGTACCTCTGAGTGCAGGATAGGGAGGCAATATAAACCAAAGCCTTGAGGGTGTCCTCAAGCCTTGAACCATTCCCAGAGGTGCTCCCAGCCCTCCATGGCTGCCTCTGATTTTAGCCTTATTCTCCTGAGATGCAGGGCCTAGAGGGTGACAGAGAGTGGACAGGACAGGCCTTGCTTTGGCCACATGAGCTGCTTGCCCTGAACAGAAGAGGTCTTCGCTCCTGTTCGGATTTATAGAAAATAATTGCTCACTCTCATCACTTTCTATTTTAAGTAACTGCAGACGGGGCAGTTTTGGAAGCAGGGGAAAAAAACCAAAACCTCAGGTACTGAGATTGGCCTGAGTGTCAGCTGGTCACGGGCTGAGCTTCTGGAGGAATGAGCCGGCGATGCTGGGGCGGGGGTGGGAGGGAGAGGGGGAGCACAGGTGGCTGCAGAGGGAACAGGCTGACCTGGGAGACCAGGCTCCCATCCCACTTAGCTGTCGGTGGGATGCAGTGCAAGCACTGGGTTTGGGAGTGTGTGTGTGTGTGTGTGTGTGTGTGTGTGTGTGTGTGTGTCTGTGTGTGTATGGACTCCTCCAGCACTGCTATGTATGCAGCCGTGACAATAGGCCTGAGTGTGTGAAATAAGGCTCATGCCAGGTCAGGGAGACCTTCGTGTGGTATATGGGGGCAGGAGCATGACCAGGGCTTCGATCTGGGAAGGCAACTTTAGAGAACAGAGACACAGAGCTCAGAGGACAGGGGGCCTGGTCTGGGGCTCTGGTCCCATGGCCACTCTGCTCCCCTATTAGGAGGGGCTCTGAGTTTGAAGGGTCAAACCCCAGGTCCCTCCCTGCATCTGCAGGAAGGAGGCGATCAGGATACTCCAGGCAATAGGAAAAGAGTCAACTACCCTACCTTGTGATTGTACGCAGAGTTTTATAGTTAATAATCTCTTAAGTGGTCACACAAATATCTATCACTTAAGCTTCACTCCCACAAAGACCCCCCCA
Source organism: Sorex araneus (assembly GCF_027595985.1). NCBI lineage: Eukaryota > Metazoa > Chordata > Mammalia > Eulipotyphla > Soricidae > Sorex > Sorex araneus. Next base: position 25,465,925 of record NC_073307.1, on the reverse strand, counting down.
AGAAAGCACCATGCCTGGAGTTACCTAGTCACCTGCCAAAGAGGCCAGAGAACTGAAATTACTTTAGTAAGAAGGGGAATGAAGACCATAACGTGTAAGTTGGGGCAGGACCAATTTTAGTTAATAACCCACTTCAATGCTTCTAACTATGCAAGACAAGGGGAGCCTGCTTTGTTAGGGAGTGAGCCTCCCATCCTTGGGACTATATAAGCCGTGCTCGGGAGTCTGCTCGCTGCTGTGATTGAGTAGGCATTCACCTGTCAGATGGCGTAACAGAGCTTAGCAGAGGCCTTGGACCCAGATGGACAGGAAGGGGAGGGGCAGCGGGTGTACCTGCGCTTCTCGTTCCAGGCGTTGTACCACTTGATGAACCTCTTGGTGCTCTGCAGCTTGGGGTGCAGACAGTGCTCCTGACCCCGGTACCTGGACACGCTCTTGGTGGTGATGCTGAAATGGAGTGGGGTGGGGTGGGGGGTTGAGGAACCTGGGTAGCCCCTCATGAGGCCTGAGGGCTGCTGCTCTGTCCCTGTCAGTCAAGGCACTGAGGGGCGATGGTCTTCTCCCGTCTTACAAGGAGCTGGGCCCTGTGCCTGTGCTTTGCCTGGATCTTGGTCTGGAGCCCCTGTAGGGAGCTCCCCCCACCCAAGCCCTCAGCATCATGCACAGCTCCCCACCCCTAGGTGCTGTCCTCCACGGGGCTCAGGTCTGTCTTTGGAACAGAGGTCAGGGGACACTCATAGCTCCTGTTAATGCAGGAGGGAGAGGGAGAGCTAAAGCCTGAGAGAGGTCGATGTGCAAAACCTCCTCCTGTGGGTTCCCAGCAGGGCTGAGCCATGCTCTGCACACACGTTATCTTGCCTCAGTCTAACCCTGCCAGCCCAAGATGGTCCCCCACAGACCGTCCCAGCCAGTGGTTGATTCGGAGACTAAGTCTTGTTAGCCTAGAAGCTGTTTTTGATTCCTGGTCATGGATTCCAGTTCTCATGATGCCAACACCTAGGGAAGGCTTAGTCACACGGGCGGGTGGCAGGTGGAGCGTCGGGCCCGGCTTTGCTTCCCAGTTCTGTCTGTGGGACCTGGACACCCTTTCTGAATCCATTTTACCTGTCTATGAATTGGGTATAGTAATCGGCCCTACCCCCGGGGCTTGCTGGGATGATTAAAGGCCATTGTTGAGGCTAAGCACTTATTTCCTGGGGTTGCACAAGGGGAAGTTGTGGTTTTAGTAGTTGTCACCTAAGATGAAGTGGCCAAAGAGAAAGAGCAGCTTCTTTGTGTGAGCTCCAGCCCAGAATGGGAGGTTAGTTACCAGTGACACTCTGCCCCCAGTCGGGGTTCAGAAAGCTTCTGGAAGGGACAGGAAGGGTCAAGAATGAGGGACCGCTGAGAGACATGGCAAAGTGCGATCAGAGGTGAGTTCACAGCAAGAGCCAGTCTGCAGGTGGACTGGATGGGGTGCTGGAACAGGGGGACCCCAAGGGGGCTTAGAGCTGGCCTTGGGAAGACAGAGAGGCACAGGGCATATGAGCTTGTTCAGCACAGGGTTCCAAGGAGAAAGTGTCAGGATGCTAGAAGGGAGAAGAGGCCCTCAGTCTCCAACTGAGAATATCGACTCTCGCCTTCTCTGTCATAATTTCTGGGTTCCCAACTCGGGTCTGAGCTTCCCCGGCACCTCTGCTCATGCCCTGCATTCCCAAGAAACCCGGCACCCCTTGGGCCTTGCCCTCCGCCCAGGGGTCAGCACAGACCAGGCTTCAGAGTAGGGTAGAGCTGCTTCCCATCCCACCCACCTGTCACTGCAGGAGTTTGGGCCATGCACTACCCTTTCTGCCTGCAATACTGAGCCTGCACTTGGAGTGAAAGAACCTGGCAAAGCCTGTAAAACCCCCTCTCAGTCAGGTTAGTTTTCAGACCCCAAATCCTGAATATTGGGGAGCAGGAGAAGACAGCCAGCCAGCCCTCCCCCTACCATGAGTAAACAATCTCCACAACCTTGGAACCAGGAATATTGGTCCTGGGTTGAAGACATGAGGATCTCTGTCCCCAGAAGTTACTGAGAAATTCTGGGTCTGGTCCTATGTCCATCTTCTCTGTAATTATGGGGTGTGGAGGGTTTTGCTGAGAGCCCAGTGGCCATAGGATACAGACTCCCTTCTCTAGAATCTGGGCTGTCCTGGACCCTGCTGGGTAGAAAGATTCCCACTGGTAAAGCAGACTGCAGCCCCCTCCCCCACCTCCCAGCCTCGGCAGAGATTTCTAGGTGACTCAGGGTGAACTGGAAAACTTGCTTTTGTTCAGCCTTTGTGGCTGAAAACCTGCTTTGGCAAAGAAAAAAGTGCTGGCCCCTGGTCTGATCTCGAATCTTCAGTGCTTGAGGAAGGAGCAGAGCCTCCAGCCCTGGGTGGGGGCAGGAGGGGGGTGACTGTGTTCATCTTATGAGGGTCCTCCAGCTGGTCACAGAGCTGCCTCAAGCCCTCCACACTGCTCTCTCGCCACTGTTCTTTCTCCAGAGCAGTTTACCCAGGGAAGCGAGCTCGCCTATTTACCGGGGGCTCTGTTCTTTTGGAAATACCAATGCAAACCACTCCTTGTTTCTCCTGCCCCGCCGAGCCCCAGAAACTCAGTGTATGGAGTTTTTGTCAGCTCTTAAGAGGCGTGTAAACTGCACTGAAAACTTCTGTCATTTTCAACCACCCAAACTGGAAGCCAAGAGGGGCCTTCTGACTCCTTCTGCAGCTCATGCGACCCCCTTCCCTTTACCAAAAAGACTTTTTTGGGGGAGCAGTGTTTCTGGAGTCGGGTGTGCAGAGCCTGGCGGGAGTGTTCATTCAGGGGCTGCCCTCACAGACAGCACCGGGAGGCCTCTGGGCCAGCGGGTGCAGCGGGCGGAAGGCATTTGCCCAGACTGAGAATAGTGTGTGGCCTGTTTCTGGGGGAGTGGAAGAGGGGCAGATATTTGGTAGCTGCTTTTGCCAAGGGCCTCCTTCCTGGCCAAGAGCGTATTGATGGGGAAACAGTGGTGCTGGCCTCAAGTGGTTAATTGGGAAGGCAAGGAGCAAGGAAACTCAGTGTTCTCTCACTCTGCCCCAGTTTTTAAAATATTCCCCGCATCCCCACCAAGCAGGGCTTGAGCTGCGTGGCATGTTAACCCCAGCCAAACCCATTTGCCAGCACCATCTATGCCCAGGGACCCACCAGGATTCCCGCTGGAGATGGAAAAGTGAGAATCATTCACAAAATAAAATCACTAGAAACCAGAAACTGGCCATCCATGGTCCTCTGACCGGAAGGAAGGCTCTGAAAGGGAGAGTCTGAGGCCTCAAGACAATGTGTGCTTTAATCCTCTCTCCTGTAACAAGAAAGCAGCGCCTCCGTGGGGCAGAGCAGGCTGGGGGTGATCGCAATCTGAGCGTTCTAAATTGGCACGGGGAGCCCTAGCGGGTGGGCGGTGCAGACAGACACCGAGGCCACCCATTTCCCATTCGCATCCCCGCAAGGGCGAGCTTCTCTGGAGAGACGCTGTTTTCCCAAGCACGGGACAGTGACCCTCTTTGCAAACTCTCTCCCAGGACTGTCGCGCCAGCGTCCTAAGGACTCTCTGGGCAGTTACAAAGGCTTCGCCTAAGCCTGGCCAAAGGCGAAGAGAAATGTTTGTTAGCCCGACCCAGCCGCGGCTGCTTAAGAACAGCGCGCAGTTCAGGGCGAGGAGCGAGCACTCACATCACCATCTTCTCCTCGCAGTGCGGGTACTTTGGCTTCATTTCCAGCTTCTTCACGTCGCTGTAACGGATCTTGGGCCCCTTCCGGGAGCACTTGCACTTGGACCCTGGGAGAGAAAGAGAGAGCGCGCGCGCGCTCAGAGGGTCTCCCTCCCCACCCCCAACTTAGTTGTGTGCGGGTTCACCTGCCCCTCGCTAGCCCTCGGAGCCCACCCACCATCCCGAGGGTCTCCCAGGCAGCCAGCATGGGCGCTCGGGTTCCCCAGGACGGGACCGGACAGCGCCAAGGGACGCCTAGGTCACTCACCGTCCACGCGCACGGCGCACAGCGCCAGGAGCAGCAGCAGCAGCGCGGCGGTCAGGAACCTCATGCTGGCCGGAGGGGCGCGGCACGGGAGCAGGGACTCGGAAGGGCGCCCGCCCGTCGCTGCCACTGGCCCGCACACGCCTGGAGGTCCGGAGCGCGCCTCCCGGCTCGCTGGCGCCCGCGGCTCCCCGTCGGTGGGTGCCTGGCGGCGGAGGCTGTGCGCTGCGCTCGGCGCTCGGAACTCTCACCACAGCCTCCCTCCGCCCGCCCAGGCCTCTTTTAAATCCGCTCCTGCCCTCGCAGCGAGCTCTCTCATTAATATGCAGAACCACTCGGTGACTCACTGAGATTTCTCAACGCTGCGGGGGGAGGAGACCGTCCCCCCCCACCTCCCCGCCCGCCCCGGGACGGCGATCGCAGAGGCGCACGCACGCCGGCAGCCAAGAGCGCACAGGCACACTCCCCGCTCCGCTCTCGCTCCCACACGCGCGCCGCTCACTTGCACACTTAGCTCCCAATGCTTCCTGCGCCCCCGTCACCGGACAGTGGGGAAGCTGCGTCAGGACACTGCTTTTTCCGATTCCCGTGGCCCAGATCCTCTGGGACACCTAGCCTTTCAGGATGCTTTGAGAGGACCGAGGCGCCCCGGGAAGGGGGCTGGGGGCAGGTGCCAGGTGTCAGCGCCAGCAGTCCCAACTCCCAGGGCATGAGTTGGGTGGGCAGTCCTGGTGACCAGAGCATGAGGGAGGTTGTCTTAGATTGCAGAGTGCCAAAACTCTGTACAGGGCTTAGAGAGTGGGTACCAAGGGAAGTCTGGTCACTGTGAGAGGGAGCTTCCGAAAGTGGGGATCTGAGGGTGGGAGAAACAGGCAGGATTCCCTACTGGCTCGGTTCTCCTGGGGCCAGGAAGCAGCCCTGTAGAAAATCTGACAGTGACAGCCACCGGGATATCTGGGGTGCCAGGCTGTGGGGGACAGTGGTGTGGACCAGGCAAGATGACTTCAGCTTCTGTTTCACTGCTTACCAGTGCGAGTGTCTGCACACTCTCCCCTGCACCTGTGGAGGGGCAGCCCGGGAACCAGTCCACACGGGCGAGTGTGTCTCGGTGCCCGCCTGGAGCCGGTGCTCGGGAGTTGTTGCTTCCTGATGTCACTGCTTTAGATAGACATCTAATTTCGCTTCTCACCGTTGCCTTTCAAGCTGGTGTTTTAATTTCTTTATTTGACAGGTGTGGAAAGAGCTCAGAGAGAAGAAATTGCATGCCCAAGATCGCAAAGCCAGAAAGCCGGTGAGGGGATGAGGAGCGACCCTGGTCCTTGTGGCTGCAGAGAGGAGCCTCTGGCTTGGCACTCTGCCTCCCCCAGGCTCATCTACCTCTTACCTCTTGGTAAGCTGCTTCCTCGACAGATTCAGGCTCTGGGGATGAAGCATCTCAGGATTCCAGGGTCCTGGGCTGAGCCTCCAGGCCTGAGCTAGGGTAAGAAGAAGGCACAGGATCCCTTGCTTACACGGCTCTGTGCAGTCTGCCTGGTAGCTCCCCGTGTGAGGATGAATGCCCAGAGGGGATGCTGGGGCAGGCGGGCTTCCGAGACCCAGTGGGAAGATTGCAGTGCCATCCCCACTGGAGCTCAGCCTCTGGCTTGCCCCGAGGAGAAGGAGCTGAGCCAGATGGAGCCTGCAGAGCTGAGGCGCCGAATCCAGCCCTGTTCTGAGTCCTGTGCATGCAGTTCTACCTGTACTTGACCCGGGCCAGTAGTTGGGCACTAAGATGGGCACTAAGTAGTTGGGCACTAAGATGCAGAAGATAAGGTTATGGCGTTCGTGCGACTTTCTTAAACTTGAAAATTATCTCTTCTTAATATAAACACAGCCCACACTTGTTAACAGAAGCACACACAATTCCTCCCACTCAGTTCTACACCAAGGATGCTATATCGTGTTTTACTTTTCTTTGTGTTCATCTTTACTGGGGCCACTCCCAGCGGGACTTGGGGGCTGCTCCCAAGCTTCCAGCAGTGCTGGGGGAGAGATGGTGGGTGAGATGCCCGGGATCAAACCCAGGACTTGGCACACAGAAAGCCTGTGCCCTGTCACTTTGAGTCATGCCTGTATTTTCTCTCCAAGCCTGGCTCTCCTCGCTAGTGAACACGTGCACAGTGGGGTCACTGGCCTGTTCTGGTTAGTAGTCGGCTCACTTTACCGATCACTTATCATTAGCATCGCACCACGTGACCAGTCTCACTTCCCCAGCGTCTCTCTTACTGGCGTTCTTGGCAGTGCAGTAGCTAAGAGCTGGGTGTCTGGAATCACACTACCTGGTGTGGAGACTCACTGTGTGGCCTTGGGTCAGTGACTCGGCTCATTTAGGCACGCTCATTTACCCATGGGATGAGGGTCATAAAAGTACCTATAGCACATGGTGCCTAGCACAGGGAAAGTACTAATCATTGCTGGCGATTTGCTATTGTTACTTTGGATGTGGCTTGTTGCATTGTACATCTGTCCACTAATTGATCTAACTACTGGACTTGTGTATTGTTTTCAATTATATGATCTTATACGCAGTGTTGTGTGATACATATTCTTATTGCTTAGCTTTGGGGGAGCCTTTTAAACACTGGCTCACATCTCAGAAAGAGAATCACTGAGGTTTGAGCATGGATATTATTATTATTATTATTATTTTAAGTACAAATTGCCTTCAAAAACACTGAATTCTCTTTTTGGTTAGCAGAAGAAATTTTGTAGCTACCAAGATTTACCACAGCAGGTAGAATATTTTTACCAATAAAATTTGGTTTTTATCATACTTGTTTAAAGAAGCTTTTGATTAATTCAGTAGGGTTCAACAGTATCACGAGTCCTTCTAGGAAAAGTAGTTGTCCTTGAAACTATGAACCCAAGTTTCCACCATTTCTGGGCCAGATTGGAGGTCAGACATTGGGTGTTTTGTGCATAATTATACTCTTTTATCTCTGTATTCTTATTTTTGGTTTGCAAAATGTAACCATGTATTTTTATGCATAGAAACTCCCATTTGTATGAGCAATTCTGGGGCTGTGGCTATAGGAGAGAATAGGGTTCCTTACTCCAGGTTTGTGGATGATGCTGTCAAATTTGATGAGAAAGGGTGGGGGACTTTAGGGCCCAGACTCTACTGAGCTTGGGGTCTTTGAACAGGGAAGGGGAAGAGTGAGGTGATGTGCCAGGAAGTTCTTTGCATAGCGGAACTGCCTGATTCAAGGAGACCCCTGGGGTGCCTTGAAGGACAGTTTACAAATCCTTCTCTCTGTGGCACAGTGTGTGTGTGCACGCGCGTGTGTGTGTGTGTGTGTGTGTGTGTGTGTGTCTCTGTGTGTGTGACTATTTATGGCTCTGGAGTCTATAAGAGAGGTTGGCACAGATACACATAGGAAGGAGTCCCTGGGCATTTGCTTATTTATTTGCCTCTCATTGACTGAGAGCTTACCACGGGCCTTGCTCTGATCTGGGTACAGAGATATGAGGTGGACAGAGATAAACACGAAGATCCCACAGAGCTTGTGTGGTTGGGGAAGGGAAGCTGGTGCTGAGACTAACCCGAGTTCTGACCTGGCTGGGAGTTTGGTCCTAGAGGACCAGGGCTGGGATCTGAAGAATGAGGAGTTAACAAGGTGACCACAGAAGGGGGCCCAGCTTGCCCCTTGGCAGTGTGGCTCCTTTTGTAGTGATCTGGCGGGGGGGGGGGGGGGGGGGGGCGTGTCGGCTCCTGGCTCCAGTGTTCACTCTGCTGCCAGCACTCACACTCTATACCCATGACCTATTTCCCTTCCTACTTTGTTCAGCAACCCCAGGGCACACTGTTCAGAGACATACTGTAGGTCATCCTCTCTTTGCTTGTTCTGGGAAGGTAGAGCCTATGTCTGTGCAGGGTCATCCTCAGAACCCACAGCAGGACTGGGCCCAGCCAGGGGCACATTCCACAAGACCAAGTACCTGGGAATATGTTTCCAGCTAAAGCCTCGTGGTGTGTGGCAGCCCGGATGATTCAGGGAGATCACTGCAGACCCATGTGAGTGGGCAGGGCTGGAGGGCCATTGTCCAGGCCACTTTTCCAGGAAAACTGGTGCTTTCCAAAGGCTTTAGAAAAGGTCACGCAGAGGGAGAGTGGTTTTGCAGGGAACCTCACAGGTATCTGGGTCTTCTCCTTGGTCTGTTGAGCAGGATGATCTGATTGGTGTTTTTTATCCTCTCTTTAACACCCCCCCACGACTTTTGTAAAATTTTGTTGACTAAACATGGAGGGGGGGGTCACATGTTCTTGGCTGTGGTGCTGCTGAGAAGCTAACTTTGACCAGCCTGGGGCACTGCCCTGGGAGTGGAGATGTGCCCTTTCCCCTTCCTCCCCCCACCCCCCAAGTCAGTTCCAGCAGGGCCGACCTGATGGCATGCAGCCATCCCAGAATCCAGCCTGTAAGGGCAGAAGCACCACTCATTCATGGTGCAGATGGGGAAGCTAAGGCCAGATATGGGGTGTATCTCATCTAATACATGAGTGTTGGCTGTTCCTGCTTTCCCCCGTTTATACTAGAGAGAGATCTTGAGTTCTAGTGACTTGTCTGGCCCTGTTACTGCTCATTACCTGGAGGCACCCCAAAGTCTCTACTTCCCTTGAGCACCATAGCACACAGTTCATCCCAGCCTGGGGGGCAGTGCTCTCCTTCCTACCCTCTCAGTCTGCTGGAGGTTTGTATGCAATCTGGGCATCAAGCTGCCTCTGCTTGCTCCTTCTTCTTCTTCAGTTCCCTACCCTCGCCCCCCCCCACACACACACACAAACCCCTTTCCTAGGGCCTTGCTTTGAGGTAGTAGGGGTGATGAGTTGGATTTTCCCCAAACAATGCCTGGATTTCTCCTATGCACTTGCCACAATGAGGGATGCCAAGCAGCCTTAGCACAGAAGAAATGGTGCAAGACCCCAGGTGCTGATCAGCTCAGAATAACAGTGGAGCCCAATGGGGCACTCAGCTGGGCTCCTAAGGGTGTGCTGGACCTGGGAGAAGCACTTGTAACAAATATGACCGACCAAAAGCCAATGATGATTCATCCAATATCCCTTCCCCATAGATGTTAAGAACACTTTATTAAGAACACAAACAAAGATGCTTTCCAAGAAGGCTCTCACCTGTAAAAGAGTACAGGCCAATGAAAGACAAGGGCAGAAGGGGAGGAAGAAAAGTTTCTCTATCCTGGGGGAAAAGCCTTAGTGATCCCCTCAGGGACGATCCAGGGAAAAACACTTTGAACTGCTGTCGTGTGGCATCTGGCTCAGATCCTGCCCTTAGTGAAATATATATTTTAAATAGTCATTCCCATGTCTGAAGAAGTAAAGTGAGGAAGGACCACTTAGCACCACAGGTGGGATTAGAACTTGGCTCCTGATTTTAAGAGATCAGATAGACTGTACTCAGGTATCTGAAATACGCTGCTCCACTGCATTCATCTACTCAGGAAAAATCAATTTTAGAACTTTCTAAGGGCAAACTGCCACAGGCAAAGATATTCCTCGTTCAAAATAGTTACCTTAAGTGCCCAACAATGCAGGATTGGTAAAATAAACAAGGAAAGCTCTAGATGCGCTATTCTACTGGGATGAAGACTCACGATTACAGAACTGGTGGTATTCTGCGGAGTAAAGGCTTATGCAGCAAGGCGAGGCAACACAAGTGACACAGACACTATGACTGTAAGGATGTAAAACGGCAGCTGCAGGGAGGAAAACAGAGGAAAAATATGCAAACATCCCTCTCTTTTTTTTTTGTTTTTTTTGGGTCACACCCGGTGATGCACAGGGGTCACTCCTGGCTCATGCACTCAGGAATCACGCCTGGTGGTGCTCAGGGGACCATATGGGATGCTGGGATTCGAACCCGGGTCAGCCGCGTGCAAGGCAAACACCCTACCCGCTGTGCTATCACTCCAGCCCCACATCCCTCTCTTTGATAGGTGGAACTTTGGGTATTTGGCAGGGGCAGTGATGGGGTGGGGGGTTGCACATGGTGGTGGGTTGGGTTGTGGAAGGTACTTTGAGCCCCTTTTTTTAAAAAGCTTCCCCCTAGCTTCTGACTTTTCTAAGGTGCTTATTACAAAAGGAACTCCTGAGTATTCAGTTTGAAGAGAGGCCGGCAGCAGCAGTAGGCCCTGTGAGGGGGGAAGGGAGGCACTGCAGAAGAGGCAAAGAGAGTTTGGGGTTGAGGGTGAGCCCCAGAGCGAGGACCTCGGCTTGCCTCAGAGCTGTCCTGCACCGCACGGGCTCACTGACTTGCCTCAGCAGGCCTCCTCCTGCCTCGTCCCACCTGACCTTGTCTCTTTCATCTCCCACCAGCCCTGCTTCACATTCACAGAGGCTCTGGGCCTCTCCCCCAGACCTGTGTGGAGGCCCCCGGAGCCTGGATTTCTAACTGGGGTTTCTGAAACTGAGAGTCCCTTTCCTGACCTGAATGATGATGAACTCCCACCTCCTTCCATCCTCACTTTCCATAAAACGTTTTTTGACGATGGACCACAGATACATCTGTGACTAAAGGAGGCTCTCGTAACTAGGTCTGTGTAATTATACTGTCTGAGATTCACACAACGATTAAATTACCTGATGACACATTTCTCAGAACTTAACCCCATTGTATTCTCATCCTTAACTGATATATGACCATAGTCTTCAGTTCCGTGAAAGCTCCATGCTGCTTTTCAACTCAAGGCCACTTGAAATTCTCCTACACCCCTGACATCATCCCTTTTTGTTCTGGACCAGACTTTTTGCTGTTTTGTTTTAAAAATCTGTAAGATTTCATTTAACAGGAAGGCTTTCCCTGACCATGTACACCTTCCCACTTTGCCACTCATCCCAGTCTGGGAGAGGCTCTTGTTCTCTGCTTGGTCCACAGCCCTTTTATTTTTTCTTAATACAGTGTATCACACCTGCAAAATAGGGTTTAAGATCCTTCCTAGCAGCTCAGGATCTCTGAAGGGCAGACAAGATGCTGTTTACTGCAGGGTCCTAGCACCAGATTAGAGCCTGGCACTCGGTAGGTGCTTAGTGAGTGAGAGAATGATGAGAAAATTATGTGGATTAGTTTGCTGCAAGTCTAGTGAGTTATAGAGTTAGACTTTCTGACTAAGATACCTACTCAACCATTCTTTTTTTTTTAAAATCGAATCACCGTGAAATACAGTTGCAAAGCTTTCATGATTGAGTTTCAGTCATAAAATGATCGATCGAATATCCATCCCTCCACTAGTGTACATTTTCCACCACCAATGTTCCCAATATCCCTTCTGCCATCCCTCCGCCCATCCCCTGCCTCTATGGTAGACAATTTCCTTCTTTCTCTCTATTTTTACTCAACCACTCTTTTTTTTGTTTTAATGAATCATTGTGAGATACGTTTACAGACTTGGAGACTTTCATGATTGAGTTTCAGTCAAACAATGTTCAAGTGCCCATCTCTCCACCAGTGCCCATCCTCTACCCCCAGTGTTCCCAGTATCCCTCCCCCCAACCCCACCCCTTCCCATCTCCAGCCTCTGTGGCAGGCACAATCCCTCTTATCTCTCTGTCCTCTTATTCAACCACTCTTAACCTCTCTCTGTGCCTCTACTTTTTTGTCTGTAAAAATCTGGTGGTAATGAGCCTCAAAGATAGTGCAACAGTTAAGGTACTTGTCTAGCACATAGCTGTGTCCATGGCCCTGATTTGAATTCACGTACCACATGTGCTTCCCCCAAGCACCACCTGGTATGTCCCCTGAACACAGAGCCAGGCATGCCTCCTCAGCACTGCCAGATATCCCCCCATCCCTCATAGAATAGTAATAATAATAGTGGGGCCATGATAAGGATTAAATGAAAGAATATAGGACAAGCATATGGCACTGATGTCTTGTCACATAGTAAACACTCTACAAATGTCCACTCTTGTATTATTATTATCGAATGACCTAGATTCACTCCCTCATCTGTGGGTTTGCTTGGCAAATTCTTTTGGCTTTATTTATGAAACTATTATATATAGCGTCTAACTCCACTTCAACAACTAGTTCAAATGCTATCCCAGCATTAATATTTAATCCTCTTAACAAACAGATAGATAGGTTATTTCTCTGTTTTGTGATGGGGAAACCAAAGATCAGAAGCAGTAACTTGCCTGAGATAATTGCCTAGATCTTCAGCTCTGAGAGGTCTGGCTCTTGAATCCTGTTCAGAGCAACCACATGCTGCTTCCTAAAAGGCGGGATGGGGGGAGGGAAGGCTATACACCTCATTTCCTCTCCTTGGTCCTCTGTTCTTCTTGATGGGTGCCCTAAACTCCTACCTGTCAAGAGGGAGCAACTACGCAGGGTGGGGGAAGGTCAAGGATGCTTAACTCACAGAGCACAGTGGTTATGAGCAGGAGCTCTGTGGAAGAGGACTGAGGCCAAGAAGAGAGGCCAGGGACTCAGAGTGCCAGGTGGCTAAGGAGTCTGGACTTTATCACTTGGATCTACTAGCATAAATTCAAGCAGAAGGGCCATGTGATTAGCTGCTGGCTGGTGAATTAAGGAAGGAGCAGCACAGGGGAGTTGCATGGGGCATGGGGTGCAAGAGAAGCTTTGGTCAGAGGAAATCTTTGCCCAAAGGTCAGGGAATAAGCTCATTGTCTCCTTAGTACTGGAATTTTATCTTCGGAGAAAAACATAATGCAGAGATGGGAAGTAGACGTCGCTTCCCCCATTGCATTTTTTATCGAGAGAGGGTTTGTTTGTGATGCTCGTGCTTTATTTTAAGTCTGGAGGAAGGAGCACAGTCTAAGGGAGGATTTGGTTTGGTTTGTGGTGTGTTGTGTGTGTATGGTGGTGGGGGTGGGGGGTGTGGCTTAGGGGGTGGTTCCTAATTTGCTTCTCATACTGTGACTCTGGTAGATGCAGGAGAATGGGGTGAAAGGAATTGTTTGGAGCAGAGACCTGCCAGGTGAACATTAGCCTTCATTAATGTGGTGTGTGAAACTTTTCAAGCAACTGTCTGAAATGCATCGCAATTTTCTGTCTTAACAACTAGCCATTGCTTCTGAATATAACCAAGTTCTTAATGGTGAGCGATTTAAGGCTGTAAGAGAATTGTCATAAACAGCTCCCCGGAGCCAAGAGCCTGGCCCAGATTTTAAGCACATAATGGAATCATATCAAAAGCCAGGAGGGGCAGCAGGAACCATAAATCCTCGAAGTGCAAAATCTGTCTATTGTGAAACTTGTGCTGAAGGGAAACCAGATGTGAACGCTGGAGAGAGAGAGGCAGGAGGGAGAGAGGCAGGAGGGAGAGAAGTGGGAGGTGAGCCGTGGGAGCTGAGACAGGAGGAAAGGGCCCATGGGAAGGGTGAGGCCTCCCGCTGTGTGTGGCCGGCAAGGCAGGACAGGACAACGGGCAGCTTTGCCCGTCCGCCCCCAGCTCGGAAACCCTGAGGCTGTAGAGTTTGTTGCAACCACTTGAGCTGGACCAGCAGAAGGATTTTACAAGCTTTTCCTGAGTTTCTGTCTTTGAAGACACAACATTTGGAACAGTTCCGTAAAAACACACTTGAAACATCACACAAGGACTAACTCTGTTGGTCTTGTGGAGGAAGAAAAACATCCACATGTGGAAACCCCATTCTGTTGGGTAGAAAGTGCATCTGTCCAAATGGCCCCCATTGGCTGGAAATGGGGGTTCACTTTGTCCTGATGTGCACAGTCCTGGGGAAGCCCAAAGGTTAGCCCTGGTTGTGCTGGGATAACGGAGCTCTCCAGCCTGCGGTGGGAATGCAGAGCTCACCAGCTGGGCCTTCCTGTGGGTCCCCGACTGAGTTCTGGATTCTCAGCGATGGTCATGGGCAGCCTCACTCAGGTCAAGGCCGAAGCCAAGACTTGGGTAGGTGGTCTTGAGTGGACTTTGAAGGACGAGAGGGACTAACATGGGTAGAAAAAGGCCGAGCCGAAGGGGACAGAGCAGCAAGGGAAAGGCCCAGAGGCCCAAAGTGTGGTGAGTCACAGTGTAGTTGGGCCCGGGGGTGGTTTGGGGTGGGAGGGGACATGTGGGCAGTGGGGGCTGGGGGTGGGGACAGCCTGCAAGGCTGACGTTCAGAATGTGTAATTAGATTAGGAAAAACTGAACTTGGTACCTAGGTCTGTTTTTTGCCATTTCGGCTTCCCTTTCGTAAAGCGTAACACACACAAAGCAAAACCAAACCAAACCAAAAATCCAAGGAGCCGGAGGGACAGCCTCAGGGACTGGCTCTGCTCTCAGGAGAACCCAGTTCAGTCCCTGGCACCATGCGGCTCCCCAGCAGTACTGGGAGTGGCTGAAAAACAAAACCAACGAAAACTGAAAAAACAAAACAAAACAAAACAAACCCAAAACAAAGATGTAAGTTAACTTCCCAAGTGAGACATCCCCAATACTGTGAAAACAGCACATCTGCTAAGGAGAAAGGGCACCACGGAAACTTCCGTCCTCTGACAGCCGGCCCCAGCCAGCCAAGAATGACGGTCGGGCTCACAGTTTGTGTGTTTGTCGAGCGTGCTCGGTCATATCCTGTCTTCCTGCTTCATCCAGTGCCGGTTTTCCTTATGTTTTTGTATTTTGGGGGGTCATACCTGGCAGTGCCCAGGGCTTACTTTTGGCTCTGTGATTAGGAATTACTCCTGGCCATGCTCAGGGGACCATACGGGGTGCCAGGGATTGAACCTGGGTTGGCAGCATGCAAGGCAAGCTTCCTCCCCGCTGTACTGTCTCTCCACCCTCTAGCTCCTGCTTATATGACCCAGCACAAGCATATCTCAGAGTTCTGAAATTTGGGGCTGGTCAAAACTTTTCTTTATTCATGCCTGAAGTGAAGACTTTCCTCATTTCACTCAACTATCTGCTCCCAGAGTGCCAGGGAAAGTGAATAGGCATCATTGCCACGATTGATCCTTTCTGCACCGGGCACAGGGCGTGGGTCTGTGGGGTGCTCAGTGCAATTCTCCAAATTAATAGTTGAAGGACTGAAGTGCCAAAACAATTATCTATCAAAGTTTGGGTTCTGTTTACCTGGCAGCATTGGTGGGTATCTCGGTTTTGCCAGGCTGACTTTTCTCAACAAATTTGGTAGTTGATACTATCTCATATATTTTGAGTTTGGGATGTCCCAAGTCCTGCAAAAAGGGACGATTTTACACATGAATTTTCTTTTTAAAAAATTTTTTTATTGGAGAATCACTGTGATGTACAGTTACAAACTTATGAACTTTTGTGTTTGCTCAGTGATCATTTACCCATCCCTCCACCAGTGCCCATTCACCTCCACCAATGATCCCAGTATCCTTCTCACCACCCCCACCCCATCCGCCACCACCCCACCCTGCCTCTGTGGTAGGGCATTCCTCTTTGTTCTCTCTCCTTTTGGGTGTTGTAGTTTGCAATAGAGGTGTTGAGTGGCCATCATGTTCAGTCTATAGTCTACTTTCAGCTCACATCTTCCAACCCGAATGGGTCCTCCCGACATCCTCTACTTGGTGTTCCCTTCTCTATCTGAGATGCCTTTTCCCCCAGCATGTTGCACGTGCATTTTCACAGGAGTGAATCTGTCCTGACTCCTTGAACTCCCAGATTCACATTGTGCAAGGCAGAGAATTGACTGCGTTTCCGGGTGTGCCTGGGGAATCAGGAGTTGGGGTGCTCTCACCAGAACTCACCATGCCCCATCCCACATGCATGGTCAAATGCACCCCTACAGGCTTCCCCAGTGTCTAAGGCTTCTCACATGGCAGCTCTGAAAGAATCTAATTCTCATGAGGCTGGACAATGGTTTTCCCTTCTCTTCCCCCAACCGCCCTGAGATGGGCAGCCAGAGCAGGCTAGGAGTCTGAGCTCAGACAGGGGTGAGGAGCTAGAGTAGGGGCTGCTCCCATCCCACCCATCCCTGCCCCTGCCCCTGAGCTGGAACTTGGGAATGGCTGCTAGACCTCTGAATGCCTTCATCCTGAATCTGGGTCTGCACACTTGCCCGGAGCCCCCAAGAATGCACCACATGCCCCTTGCCAAGTCTTCCATTCTGTGTGGACCTTTTTCTTCTTTTCACAAAGGCACCTGGTTCCCCTCAGCTGAGGGCTTCCCCCTGGGCTGAGGGCTTGAGTGGGTGGAGAACACAGGCCCTGCCTGCAAGGGGTCTGTCAGGAAAGCCTGAGCATTTCCAGGGCTGCTGCTGGCCCCCAGCTTCAGCCAACACCTGCTCCTGGCCTGGCCCGGGAAGGCGGCTCTGTAGCGAAGACAATAGCATGGCTTTGTGGGACCTCAGCTTCAGACTTTGAGTGACCCTGGGGTGGGAAGGTACCCAGAGAGGGTGCTGACTGTCGGTTCCTCTGTGCTGGCCTCTCAGACACCCTGTCTTTGAATTCTCAGCCTAGCTGGTGTGACAGCAGCCTCTCTCATGTCACCAAGCTGGGTAGAGCTGGGATGTGAGGCTGGACTTCAACTTGAAACTGCCCTGGGCTGTAGTATCAGGAGCTTCCGGGGTAGCCAAGTGAGGAGAGGTACCTGTCTCAAAAATCTCCCTTCTGTACCCTGAAGGCCTAGAGGTGGTGGATGGTCAGTGTCTACCTCCTGAGGTGTCCTCACCAGGGGGGACTGGGAGCTTGTGGCTCTTCCTTTCAAGGCAGAACCCGGGGGACTGTCCTTGTTTTCAGAGATCCCCACAGAATGGAGCCTCATTGTTTCTGTGTCTATAAAGGTGACGGCCCCCAGGTCAGTAACTTCCTCCTAAAGGCCCTCTCTGCCCCTTTCCTTCTGTTTCCTGGATTCCTTCCAAATCCACGACCTATGCCAGGCCCCCAGCAGAGAGAGGGAGAATCTAGAGGAAGTACTTGTCGTATTTCCCTGTCCCCTCACTCTCTAGGACCAGTGAGGGGACTCCTGAGACAGACCCTGGGAACCCCCCAGCCCTGCTTATGCTTGAGTGGGGGAACTTAAGCCCAGCGTCCCACCCTGTGGTGTGGTTCAGGAACCACAGGCAACCTGTGACTCCAGCCAAGCTCTTTGGCAGCACCTTTGATGTGATCCTGTCCCCAGATGTTCCCTGTCAGGTGTCAGCACCTTCTAAGGACTCATCCAACCAGTGCCGAGATTGTATCTCTAGAAAGTGGATGTGGCAGGTACCCACTGTAGAGTGCAGACCATCCTGGAGAAAGGGGTGGTAAGGACTCCCCAGCTGGCAGTGCCAGAGGGAGTAGGACCTGGAGGGCTAAGTCTTGGAGGCCAGTGCAACTGTGGTACAGTGAAGGGAGGAGAAAGCTAGTGGGGGAGTGGATAGTGTAGGTGGATGTGTATGTGTGTGAGTGTGCATATGAGTATGAGTGTGTATGTATGAGTGTTGATGTGGGTGAATGTGTGTGTGTGTGAGAGAGAAACTTGTGGTTTCATGGTGGTATGGAAAGCAGGAAGGTAGCATGATGGACACTGAGAATTGGGGGGAAGGGGAGAGTTCCGAGGTAGACAGTGGGGAACAGATATCTGGGGCTTCCAGAAGCTGCACTCATCCCGTGTTCAGTGCGTCAGTGCTCAGAACTCTGAGCAGGAGCATGGAGTTGGGGGGCAGAGTGTAGGGGCCAGGAAGACTGGCAAATGCCCCCTGATGATAGGAATGTCAGCAATTCTAGGTCCCAGTGGGGCTGTAGCTGGGGACACTGGCCACGAGAACCTATGACCCCAGGTAAGCAGCAGGCCCAGGGACTCAGGCACTGTGAGGCTCTCAGAGTGGTGCTTCGACAAGAGCCAGCAGGGGTGCGGTGGGGGCTCAGCCCTCCTCTTTCCTGAAGGGCTTGTTTCCTCCTTTCTCGTGGCCCTGGGCTGATGTAGCCTTGGTGCCCTCCAGGGTTTCTTCATCTGGGGAGACCTAACAGCACGGCAGCTCCTCTGTGAGATGCTGACTGGCCCGCAGACTGGGAGGCTCCATCCCCAGAGGAGTTCGCAGCATCCAGCCACCAGGCTCGGGTCTACCCTCACGGGCCTTTACTCCTTGTATCCCCGGGCAGACTCAGAAGTTATTTCCAGAATGGAAATTGGGGAGGGGTCGTTGATGGATCTGGGGGAACAAATTCACTCAATTAAATGACATTTGCAGTTGATTAAATATCATCTGCAATTTCGGGCACCACAGACAAAAAGTTCCAAGGGTTTCCTCCATGAGGCATGTTGAGAGCTCATCCCGGGGGACCCGCCAATGTGCTCACTCCATTGCGGTGGGCTGGAAGGGTGGTCCTGATCCACCCCCGTACTCAGCATCGGCCAGACTCTGTGCCGAGGTTTTCTATCTTAGAGATGTGATCCCTGTACCTTCGGAGTCTGAGGATAGCTTCTTTGATTACAATTAGCAAACCAAATGGTGGGCAGAAGTCCTGGAAATGGTGAGGAATGGTTGCTAGGGGACGTTGGTGCTCTCTTTTGAATTAGGGTCTGAGAGAAATGCTGGAGTTGTGACTTTGGAGCCCCCCCTGGCCCCCCACCCCCATGCCCTGCTCAGGCTGGATGGGACTGTGAGCTTTGCGGCTGCAAGTCTGGCGTCTGTCTGGTCTCGCTGGCACGGTGTCTGATACACAGCGGGGACTCAATAAGTAGCTAATGAGTGACTGCGCACGTCCCTGGAGGGACGGCCCAGCGAGGGACGGGCAGCTCAGCCAGAGCAGAAGAGAAACCCGGGACACCGTCACTGCAGGAGGTGGGACGTGGCGGGGGTGCCACAGTGACTTCATCTCTGGTTTCTAAGCCTTGAGCTAAAAAAGAAAAAAAGGGCAAACAATTCTTTTTTTACTTTGGTGTTTGCTGGGCTAGACATCTGTTTAGTTGCAGAATTGCTCTTTACTTAAATTTCCCTCGGGAGAATGTGGCTTGGGCTGGGGAGTCTGGGCTAGAATCTGGGGCTCGTGAAATTATCTCATCTCAGGCCCTTTGGCTATCATCCAAAGGGCAGCAAGAGTTGATGTGATAATAGTTAGGAAGTCTGGGGTTTTGGAGCCTGCCAACACTGGCATTACTTCTGTTCTCTCACAGATGAGCTGAGTGATTCTTTGGCCTCAGTTTCCTAATCTGCAAAATGGGCACAGCTCAGAACCACTGAAGGTTGATTTAAGGATGGGATAAAGAGGGCACAGAAGCCCTGAGGTTGGGCCTTGAGTATGGACCTGGACTGCCTATGTGGGAAGGGGTGTCTGAATGGAATCAGTCATTCTTGCCCCAAGCTGGTGCCCTATGATGGCAGTGAGGAGGGCTTTTCCACTGAAATGGAGGGAAAAGTGGTGTGTGAGCCCCAAACTGCTGCAAAGCTGTCAAGAGCGTCACTGCTCGGCCAGTCCCTTCTTGTGGCTGGTACTTTGGATTGGGAAGGGCACAGCCACACATGCTCTCACACGAATCTTTTGTCCAGGTAGGCAGGAGGTCCAGTGATACGGTCAGGAGGAGCGGAGGGGGATGGATGTCGGAACCACAGTCAGGAGGGGGCCTGAACCTCATTCTAGCAAGTTCTACTGCTAGGAGCAAGGCGTTAACCCAGCTTAGGTACCTCTTTCAGTCCCTCATGCAGGCAACCCGAGCCTTCCACCTGTAGGCCGTGTCATGGTGGAAACCCTCTCCTGCTCTTACTCTGCTCTCCTCAGATGTCCCCAGCCATGTGCCAGAGGAAGTCAAGAGTCTATGGGCAGGGCCCCAGGATGACAGACAGAAGTCCAGTGGCATCATTCCCCTGTGCCCTCTGGAGTGGAGGAATGGCCCCATGCTCAGCCTCCTGATTTCTGGAGCTCTCCTCTGAACGCCAGGTTCCTGATGGTCACATGCCACCAACTGGGACCCTGCCAGCAACCACAGCTCCGCTGATGGTTGATATCCCCAGGCATGACTGTTTCTGGGCGTCAGCAGCACATTCCCGTCAGGGTGGCCCCTGCATAAAGGTTCTCCTGGCAGGTTAGAAAAGCTACATTGTCATGCCAATACATGTCAGCATTTTCCTGAGCACTCACGACTTCCATGTTTGTGAGTCTCTTGTGAGATGGCAGCGGAGAGGGGGTGGGAGCACAGGGCTTGGGGTTGAGATGGGCACAGACCCTGCCGTGTAACCGATCAGATGTTTCCTCAGCTGGAAACTGGGCATGACAATATCCCCACGTAATGGGACTGTGAAGATTACATCAGGAAATACTTACAAAAGCATCTTATAATTACTAATACATAACACATGCTCCATAAATATTCTCTTTCACTCTTCACTCATGAACTAATTCAACAGAGTTGCATCTATTCACAGGGTCATCAGCATAAGGCCCCTGGCAGACATGGTTAACAAGGGGGATTGAGCCGGGGCCTCCCATATGCAGAGTACATGCGCCAGCTTATTTGACCTGCTGCCCCCATTTCAGAAAAACTAACAAACAACAACCAAAACAACAACAAAACCACTCAGTGCCCCACTGGAATCTGCCTTCTTTCAGCAAACAGTAAGTACCCCCATAATTGCACCTGAGACTCTTACTATCTCTAAGATTGTTCTAGCTGTCCCACAACCCCCCCAGAGGGAACAGTATTGTCCTCTGACAAACACTGGACTGAATAATCTCTTACCTGAATGGTCCTTCTGGACCTCTGTCTCCCTGACTCTGCGACTCCATCATCAAGTGCCGGACACTGTTCTGGGACTGTCCCCCCCCTGCCCCCCCACCCCTGCCTCACTTAGGATCTCTAATGTGCTCACTCGGGTAGGACTGGTAAAGCAAACTGTACCAGTTCTGGAATTATTATTTACAGTCATGTGGTTACCCACTTTTATCCACGATTCTGTCTAGAGACCTTTGCTATAAAAAATTTAAGAAGGTATATGAGCATTCTGTAGATTTGATTTTCATGATAGGAAATACCCTAGGGGTATTTTTTTGGAGAATATTTTATGTAAAAGAGACAAGTGATAACTGTTTCTATTCGGCTGGTAACCATAGAGATGGAACTCCACCAGATCAAAGTTGGGAAGCAATGAACTTGCAAATCACAGTTGTCGAACTTGTGTGCAAAGACACGTGACTTGACTCATGTGCTGAGCAGCCAAGAGAAACCTGTGTGCGGGAAGAAAGAAATTAGCAAGTGCTCATCAGCAGTCTTCACCCCTGCACCTGAGCAGAGAGAGGGCCTTCGAGGGGCCTTAGGCTCAGCCTCAGCCGTTATCTCTGTAGCCCTGAGTGTCAAATGTCTTGACTCTCTTCCGTCGCTTTACTGTCCCATGGTCTCTTTCTCTGTCCTCCAGCCCAGGGCTCATGAACGTGAGGAACAAAATAACTGACAGTGTTTAATTGCAGACTTGACAAAAAGCGAGCAGCCCACTGCCCCCTTTTGCCCCAAGTCTTTGCATGCCACCATCCAGGTCCTTTAGGAACCTTTAGGAACCTTTAGAGTCAGGGGGGTTCCATCATCTGTGCAGGCTGTGAAGTGAGCAGAACTTCATGCTGCTTTTAACTAGATCGGCCCTCCTACCTATGCATTCCTATTGAAGGGGTTCCCTCCCTGATCCCCTCCTTCTTTTTCTTTTTCTTTTTCTTTTTGGGTCACAACTAGCAATGCACAGGGGTTACTCCTGGCTCATGCACTCAGGAATTACTTCTAGCGGTGCTTGGGGGACCATATGGGATGCTGGGAATCGAACCCATGTCGGCCGCTTGCAAGGCAAACGCCCTACTTGTTGTGGCTTCACTCCAGTCCCACACCCCCTTCCCCTCCTATGTCCAACTTCTCAGTCTGTCCACTAAAGGCTCTGAAGGGACATGCCCCTCTGCTGCTGGGAGACAGTGTGTCAATCTGCACCTCTTCAGAGCAGTGCATGGAGGTGCTTTGGGCAGTGGCTGAAATCCAGCTCTGCCCCTCCCTAGCTGTGTGGCCCAGGGGATTACTTAGCATATCTTTGACTCATTCTCTTTTGAAAAAGAGCTAAAAGTTGGCCTGTTGTGAGTGGATAATGCCCAGGGCCTAGTAGAGGGGTACAGGACTTTTTATTAATCCATTGTGGTTGGGGAAGCAGGAGCTGACAGCGAGTCAGTGACCTGCCCAAGATGTCATTTCCACTACTGTTGTGAGGACGGAAGAGCTCTTGGTCCTCGGGGTGCATGTCTGTCAGTCTGGATGCCGTCAGAGTGGGAATCAGAGCCCACGTGATATGGAGCCATGATACAGACTGAGTAGGAAGAGGTTGGCTATGGCGTTGGGAGGGCTGCAGGGGCAGGCGGCTGATGGGCATCTGCAGGGCCTTCCAGGGAAGGGCTGCCCCTCTGCCCTGCCTCTGACCCTGGAATGAAGAGCTTGGGACCCTCATAGCTGGGATTCAGGTAGCAGGAAGCAGAATCAAGGAACCCGGCTACCGTGGCCACCACAGTTGGCTCTCAGCAGCCAGAAAGATGCAGAAAAGCCCCCTCATCTCCAACAACCTCGCTAGCTCTGAGAACAACCCAAAGGGGCAGGAAGACAGTCTGTACCTCACTTGGGCTTCCAAACCTGGGGTGAGTGCACCCAACTGGTGGAACCTGGTTCACACCCTAAAATCAAACATATAAGAGCTGGGAGATACGTTTAGTTTTTCAGGCTCTCCAACTTGAGGGGGAAAGGACTTGAGAGATGTAATGCACAAGAGTCTGATGCAAAGGGTTATTTCTTGGTATGACTGTAAGTGCTCGAAATATTTGTTGTTGGGATGGAGAGATAGTACAGGGGTTAAGGCACTTGCCTGGCATGCAGCCACTTTGGCTGTGACCCTGGTTTGATTCCAGGCACTGCATTGCCAAGGGTTCCCTTCTGAGTACAGAGCCAGGGATAGCCCCTTAAATACTTCTGGGATTGGCCTCTCCAGTCGACCCCAAGTGTTTGTTGTTGATGTTTATCTCGACAGCCTCGCAGCTGTCAAATTAGTGGCGTTAGGACTTACTAATTTGATCAGCCCTTGTGACAGTGTGTTAAGGTGCGTGGGAGCCACCCTGAAGGGTGGCCCAGTGCTCCAGCCGCATGTTTCTGCCACTCACCCCAGCTTTCTCGACAGACTTGCCTGAGAAGTTGCTTCCTCTTCATCCATCTCTCATCTTCCCCGTCCTCCTTGCTTGGGCCCGTTATCCTATGGTGTGTCTTGGTGCCCCTGTGTGCCGGGAGCTGGGACGCAGAGGCTGCAGCCTCAGTCCTGGCCTCCGCCTCTCCCTGGCTGGCCCGGGGAAGTGAGCACAAGGCTCTAGACTTGGGAAGAGGAGTCTTTTCCGGTCTGTCCCTGCTATAGCATATCCAAAGGGGGAAAAAAAAAAGTCCATTTATTTTTCTACATAGTCCCGTCTCTCTTGGCCAATCCCCTTGGGGCTCAATGCATCACCCAGCTTTGTTGGAGTCGTCAAGGATTCCTCTGGCCTCCTGACAATTTCTTGTGCTGGGAACTCTGTCTTTGGGTGTGGTTTTTGATTGATTAAAAGTAGGTTAAAGCAATAAGTTAGATGGGGCCCTTCATCTCCGGGCCTTTGTGCTCCGGTGCCAAGTCGGTGGTGGTGGCTGGGACATTCCACATGGAGCAGCTTGGGGAATAGATGAGTCATGTGGCATTCCTTCTCCGTGGGGGTAGGCTCCTCTGCCGCCTAATTCCCAAGCCCTGACAATGCCAGGGTGTCAGTTTGAGGACTCCCAGCTCCGGGGCGGTGGTACTGAGATCTTTTGAGGGGAGTAGATCCAGCTGGATTCTCCCAGATGGAAAGGCTGGGTTGAAAGGGGACACCTCTTCCCTCTTCCTGCATAGCCTAGAGGACCCCCTGTCCCTATGTCCTCCTCCTAACTACCCGTCCGCTCTCTTGTATCCCTTTGCACTCCAACCCCTGGGAACTCCAGTTTCCTGCCTGCAGTGCCTGTTCCTACAGGACTGAGTCTTTTTTGGGTTGTTGTTTTTGTTTTGGGGTCACACCTGGAGATGTTCAGAGATACCTGGCTTTGCACTCAGGAATCACTCTTGTCGCTGCTTGGGGGACCAAATGGGATGCCAGGAGTTGAACCTGGGTTGGCCACGTGCAAGGCAGGTGCTTTACCTGTTGTACTATCTCTTGAGCCCCTGAGTTTGCTTCTATTTTTCACCATCATCTCTCCAGCACCAAGCAGAGGAGCCAGCATAGAGTAGGTACTTGATTGTTACCTGAGTAATTGAATTAAGAATAAACATGTTATCTCTTCCTTGACTCCAGAGAGGTGGTTGCCTAGGAAGTTAGAAACCAACTGTACACCTATTCAAAGAACACACAAAGGCTAATTTGACAATATTTAAGTATACATATGTTTGCTGCAATGCTATTCACAGTAGCCTAGATCGAGAAGTAACCAAGTGTCCAATGATGAGAGAGTGAATAAAAAAGCTGCAGCACATAGACACAATAGGATAAAAGCCAAGTATTTTTTAAAAATATGAAGTCTTGTCCCTTACTACAACATAAATGGAATTGGAGGGGTTATGATAGTGAAAAAAGTAAAAAATATAATATAAAGAAAAACACAACAGAGGCTAATCTCACTCATATGGGATATGTGTGACAGTGGACAGTCTTGTGGACAGTGGTGGAGGGACCTGAGCACTTTGGTGATGGTTATGGTACCTTACAACATTGACATCTGCTGTCTTGGAAACCAAAAAGGTGCCTCAAGGAAATATGTCCAGATAGCCATAGGACCAAGACATGAGAGCAAAGACAGCGGGGGCAGGAGAGGCTGGGGATGTTTTGATGGTTGGGGTCACCCACCCATTGTGCAGTGGGTTAGTTATTGAACTGCTCGAGGCACCACGGCCTTCATCTCCTGCTGGGCAAGGAGTCAGCAGGCTGCTCTGCCTCCCTTGCTCTGGCCTCAGCCCTCGCCAGTCTCTCAGTGCTCAAAGTGAAGGTCCAGTTGGGCCACAGGCAGCTCCGTTATCCAATTCCTAGCATGTGTGTCGTCTCTGACCTGAGTTTAGATCCAGCAAACTCAGTGATTCCGGGCATTTTTCTGGGTTTGGGTTTCCTCTTTTGTAAATCTAGGTTGATACCAGCTGCCAAGTAGGCTTATTATAAAGTGCCTTTATGCTCCATCACTGTCCAGTTCCTTTTGGTCAGAGCACAAGGGACCCTGACTCTTCTCCAAGCCACGCTAGACGTCAGTCATAAACTGCCTAACTCCTCTTGGTTTGTAAATGATGTATACAGAGAATCAAGACCTTCAGCCAGCAGAGTGAGCTGTTAATGATGAGAATCAGCTCTGGTGGACAAAACGGGATTCTTTGTGCCTGGCTCCCATATGCCGCTCAGGGGAGGGAAAGACTCAGTGAGGACAAATATTTCCCCCAAACTGTGTTCACTAAAGTGCCTTCATTACAAAGGACAATTCAGTTGTTCCAGATCCAAACACAGTGGATTCTGCACACATGGGTTTTGATTCAGTGCTGTTCTGACCACAGGTGTGAGGGCTTCTGTAGTTTCTAGAGCTTTCTTCCCCTCTCAGTCAAGGGACAGGGTTTATGTGCAATGATTTGGCCTCATGCATTTCTACTCCCTGGAGCTTAGGAGTTAGGGGGTTTGGGATTCTACTTAGCTGCTCTAGGGAAGAGTGACTTATTTTATTGTTGTTTCAAAGCTTTGCAGGACTTTGTAGCTCTCAATCTCTAGCTGCAATTTCCTGAGAAAAAAATCATCCTCCAAATGGATCAGACCTTCTGTCTGTTGGTCAGTGACTTGGAATTAGTTGCCACTGTCTGCTCATTCAGCCAGTAGTTAGAAGGCCACTGTGCTTGCAAGTGAGCAGCTGGAGAGAGTAAACCATGGGCAAATGCATGCAAAGCCAGTCCCTTGACAGGTCTCCATGGACCTGATCAAGCAGACTTGGGCGGAAATGGAAAAGTCTGCCAGCCTCCAGCCAACGGATTGAGCACAGATTGGACACTGATCATCAGGAAGAAATGTTCTAGCCAGTCATACACATAGATTAGGTGGGTTAGCTCTGTGTCCCAGGACCCATCAGCCTTGCTGGCGACCCCTTCGGAACCTCAGATACTGGCTTCCCAACCCACCACCTGCACCGCTAACCCTTTTCTGCTGAAGGGCTTCCTTCTTTGTCTTGGGGGTTGAGGGGTGGGGTGGGGGGTGCTTTTTGGAGGTTGAAGGTGAATGACTTCAGGCAGATGATTAGTTTAATGAAGCTTAATGCCTCCTGCAATTACTAGGCTGGCTTTGAGGAGTGCAGATTCCTCCCCTCGGGTTGAGTGTAATAGTGCTGTGGCAGGCAGGTTGCCTCTCAGCAGGCCTGGCCCCGCCCCTGGGCACTCTCTCCCCCATTGCACTCCCAGTCTTCATCCTGCTGGCCAGAGGGGTGTCTCTGAAGGCTAACTACCTCAGAGTCCCCGGGCCCTTGCAGACATGGTGACAGTTTCCTTTGTACCTCACATTTGGGCCTAGGGAAGGGGGCTTCAGTAACAGGGATGTCCCCGACTGAGCCTCTTATGTGCTTGCTGATAGGAAAGGGGCTTCCTTTAGGAATCAGATGCTAATGTTCTCTGGGGTCCTGCGAGGGGGCTGCACTACCCCAGAAGAGCTCTGGTGTTTGCCAGACACACTAAGTCAGGTGACATGGGTGAAGGATGCAGAGGGCGAGCAGGTTTCTGAACTCGGCCAGGTCCTTGAGAACTTCTGTAAGACATGCTTACTGGGTGCTTTGCCTAGTCCTTTCCCACAGAGGCAAGTGAGTAGAGGGGGGCATGCAGAGAACATGGAAACAAGCAAAGAAATGGTATAAACAGCCAAAAAATTTAAAGTTCTTCTAGATGCTCTGTTCTTTAACAGGCATCGTCTCATTTAATCCTCTAAGTAACCCTGTACCGAGTGCCAGAAGTGGTGTGGGAAGGGGAGAGTGCTTCATTATTACACCCATTATACAGATAGTAAAATAGAAGTCCAGGAAGGGTAAGAAATAGTTGCTCAAATTCATACAATTAGGAAATTGCAGGGTCAGAAATCAATCCCAGCCCACCTTGCATCCCACTGGCCCAGGACAGGATTAGACATTCAACTGAATCAATAAGTGAATTAGAGACAAAACCAAAATAGCCTGTACTTTACCAAGCCTTGAGCCAACTCGGGTCAGGTGCTTCAGATCTGTCTGTCTCCTTAATCCTCACAGACATTCTGACGGGCAGGTGCAGGTGCCCCCATTTTAGCGATGAGAAATGAAGCTCGGGCAAGTCGCTTGACTTGCCTGAGCAAATCCACAATATTCCAACCCTCCCCTGGGGCATGAGCACAGGCGACCAGGGGTCACACAGCTCATTGCTCTTAAAGCGGGTGTTTCTTTGGCAGTGTTTTCCCCATTCCCTATAAGTAATGGGTCCCACCCCAAACTTGTATTCCACTGTTGGGACAAGTGATCTTCAGGAATCTTGCCTTTTCCTACCGTTGATAAAAGTGCACCTGAGTGCTAAAGGGAATGTGACTGGACAGGACTTGGCATCTTTAAGTGCACCATTGCCTAAATCAGAGGACTCCAAACTGGAATGAGGGAGTTGGACCGAGTCAGGACTCCCCAGTCTGCAGAGGCAGCCCAGCCCGGTGGATGCAGGGAGGGCCTGTGGAGCTAGACAGCTGAGTGAAGTCCAGCTCCATCACTGTCTTCTCTGAGGCCAGCATGTCCCCCACTGCAAACAGGGATAATGACGGTACTCACCTCGGAGACTGGCTGTGAGGGATGAGTGATTGGGAAGCACTTAGGAGAGTTTCTGGTACAGAGTAAGTGCTACGTGGGTGTTTATGAAATATCAACATCGAATGCCTCTGGAAAATGCTTTTAAGTAATTTTAGGCAAGAACTGTGGGATGAAAAATTACATGCTTTATGATTCTAATTTTATTTATGTATGTGTACATTTATATAAATGATAATGATAAGAATCTATGTGATTGAAATTTGGGTGGTTTTTATTATCTTCTTCATAGCTTTCTATTTTTGCTCTGTTTTCTCCAAAAGGCATGCATTAGTTAATACTTACAAAAATCATATTAAAACAAAGACTGCTTCTCTGGGCCAGGTTCCTGCCGCCATAGCTCCTCATCCCGTAAAAATATGAGATCTACATGGTGACATCTTGCACCTAGGAATGGGTGGAAGTTCTTTTTCAGAAACACCCAAAGCCTTATGCCTTTGGAGAGTGAGGATCTGCCTGGGAGGGTCTGGGCCTTACCTGATCAGGACCAGTCCATGACCACCATCTTGAGAGACATGACCTGCCATTTCCACCCCCTTATCCTTCCTGGATGACTCCATTCCCTGAAGCAATACTTCAAGTGAGCCCGGAGTGGTGTACCCTAAGTTTAGTGGATCTTGGGTATGTTTGCTTGCCAGAAACATGTGCATTAAACATCTTCACTTCCGTTGCCTGATTTTCTTGCTCAGAGCTGATCTTTCTGAAACAGACATTTTTGAAAATAGCAGTGAGCTCGAACTTCAGAATCATCTTCTTCTTTGGGATCAATGGAAAGTTCCAGATTGGGCGATGGGACCATTCTTCATTTTTCTCAATCTCTCTTTGAAAGTTCTGCTTGGGAGGTGAAGTGTGCCTGTGGAGGTCTCAGTCTGACAAGTTATCTTTGTTTTTCAGATTTTTATCGTAAGTCCAAGTAATGTATCTAAAATGGGCTAATTTAAGAAATGTATATTGAGCATCTAAAATCTCCCCTAAGCAATACCTGTAAGAGGGCTGTAAGAACAAGTTTAGCAATAAGTTAAAAAAAAAAATCTGGCCTCTTAGCAAGGTTGGACTGGCTCAAAAATCTTAAGACTGGGTTTGTATTGACATGCAATTAAGTCAAGCCCAGGCCTGCATGTGGATGGAGACCTGGTTGTTTGTACTTGCTCATTCTCTAAAAGCTTTACTTTTCTCTTCCATATTCTCAGGGTTGAGGGAGGTGGTGTGAGTGATAGTTCTGTCTTGACAAACCAGGATGATATATTTATTTGGGTTAAATTCAGAGTTAATGTAAGACTCCAGAAATGATCATTTGTTATAATTTAGCTTTGTTTCTTAACTCTGAAAACTCAGTATTTGAGAAGTCTTTATCTGCAGGCCAACAAAAGCAAATTCTTAATCCCTCAAAGAGACAAATGACACAACAGTGCATCTGTAGAGCACTTTAGGGTCACCAGGTGGCCGCCTGGGCTCCAGGCAGGACGCTCCCTCCTGCCACAGCCCTACAAGCATGATCAGGCATGTTAAGCAGACAAGAAGGTGAGGCTTGGAGAAGTGAAGTGGTTTCTGAGGGTCCCTGTCTATCGAGCGGCAACTCCTTTGTTCCCAGACACCAGGATCCGCTGCTGTGCGGGTCCCGTTCCTTCCCAGGGCAAGAGAAATTAGCTGTGGTGTGTGCTCCACAACAGGCTGGCAAGGGAGCTCCTTGGAAAAATAGCATAACACCCAAAGGTTTCTTTTTTTGTGTGTGTGGCCTCTGAACAAATCTCCCTAACCATAAAGGAGAGGTATTCTAGGCCTGGAGAATCTTCAGTTAATGTGTATTTGGTTTACCTTTATTGTCCAAACGAATAATAAAGTGAACAAAATTGCCACTCTGAAGAGAATGAGTTTGCAAGAGTATGCCTCTTGAATGCAGTGAATTCAAATTCCTGCTGCTGAAGCCCATAATTTTCTTCTTTCCTGCTTTATCATGGGTTCTGCCTTAACCACTCCAAGACCGACGTAGGCCTCAGGACCTCCAAGTGTCTACAAAGTCAACTCATTTTCTCTTCTCATGCTTCGTGGCAGCTACTGCTTCCCAAGGGGCTACTCTCAGGGGTTCAAGGCCTGCATTCACTGTATTCACGGGGCTATAAAGATCTTTTTCAGTCCTTCATGATCCCCATAAATATTCTTGTACAGTAGCACTTCAGCTTTGGTGGGGAGAAGTGAACATCAGAGGTCAAACTTTACCATTACCCGTCAAGTTCCAAGTAGACCTGTAAACAAACTGATTCTCCATCCTAGGAGACCTGCTCACTCCCACTGCTATGCACTCCTCAACTCAAGCACCCCGCTGTCCACGTACCTATCTGCCCAGCATCCACACCTTCGTGGGTTTGAACATTTGCTTGTGCCAAGCACTGGGTTAGAAGTGAAGGAAAAGCGTGACTAAACTCCTCTAATTCTTACCCAAAGCAGTAGTACCCCATCCTCTCCATCCACAGGTATGTTTAACTTGCTGCCTATGGAGGGGAATTTTCTTCAGTATCCTGGAGTCTTTGATTCCCCAGAGCAGAGCTGACTACCATTGAACAGTCAAAATCACCTGAGATTTATTATATAACAACAATTTCAGTTGTTGGTAGGGGTGGTGGAGGTGGGGGGGGAGTTGTTCAGGGGATACTCTTAGCACAATGCGTAGAGGCTGTCCCAGAGGTGCT
The DNA here is from genome assembly GCF_027595985.1 of Sorex araneus. Classification (NCBI taxonomy): domain Eukaryota; kingdom Metazoa; phylum Chordata; class Mammalia; order Eulipotyphla; family Soricidae; genus Sorex; species Sorex araneus. Next base: position 25,435,434 of record NC_073307.1, on the reverse strand, counting down.
CAGGGATTTAACCCAGGCTTCCTGCATGCAAAGCAAAACTCCAGTCCATTGAATTCCCTCTCTGGCACAACTTCTTTCTTTCTTTCTTTCTTTCTTTCTTTCTTTCTTTCTTTCTTTCTTTCTTTCTTTCTTTCTTTCTTTCTTTCTTTCTTTCTTTCTTTCTTTCTCTCTCTCTTTCTTTCTTTCTCTCTCTCTTTCTCTTTCTTTCTTTCTTTCTTTCTTTCTTTCTTTCTTTCTTTCTTTCTTTCTTTCTTTCTTTCTTTCTTTCTTTCTTTCTTTCTTTCTTTCTTTCTTTCTTTCTTTCTCTCTTTCTCTCTTTCTTTCTTTTTTGCATCACACCTGGTGATGCACAGGGGTTACTCCTGGCTCTGCACTCAGGAATCACTCCTGGAAGTGCTCAGGGGACCATATGGGATGCTGGTTATCAAACCTGGGTCGGCTGCATGCAAGGCAAACACCCTACCCACTGTGCTATTGCTCTAGCCACCACAGTTTCATTTTTACTCATAAAAAATTATTTTCTTCAGGCTTATTGTTACTTACTCATAAACTCAAAAAACTGAGTTTTCTATATGTTCATCAAGAACCAAAAGGGAAAAAAAGGAATAGTTTTAGATAGAGAGCATTACATCACAAGAAATTACAACCTAATAGCACAAAAAAGAGACGTAAAAATCAGTGACCTGAAGAATGGGGTGGGGGGATGGTGCATTAATATGATGGAATTCCATGTGTCTTAGAAGATTACAAAAATGGATCTGCAATTAATAATTCAGAACCTTTAAGGAAAATTAGGTTCAAAAGCTTATTAAAGAAGAGAGAGGCCAGAAAATTTTAGAAAGCTTAAAAAAATTACAGTTACTTTTTCTTTTTCAAGTGCCAGGGATTGAACAGGGCTTCACACTTGCAAGGCAAGCGCTTATCACTGAGTTAGAGCCCAGTCCAGTACTTAAAAAATTTAAATGTTGTGGTACAAAGAATGTTTTTCTCATATTTGCCTAAAATTCTAACTATTAGCTAACATTGTAGAAAGGAAAGGCTCTTTTCCTTCTATTTCTACAATTCAGTGTCACTCTCCAGGAAGAAAGACTTAGGACCAGAAAACACAAAATAATGATATTAAAAAGCAGAAACAAAAATATATTAATTTTACTATTTGGGGGGGATTATTATTTGTGCTATCACTGGAGCAATAGCACAGTGGTTGGGCGTTTGCCTTTCACGCGGCCGACCCGAGTTCAATTCCTCCACCCCTCTCGGAGAGCCCAGCAAGCTACCGAGAGTATCAAGCCCGCGAGGCAGAGCCTGGCAAGGTACCCGTAAGTATTGGATATGCCAAAAACAATAACAATAAGTCTCTCAATGAGAGACGTTACTGGTGCCTGCTCGAACAAATCGATGAGCAACGGGATGACAGTGTAACAAATTTTGGGGGGATTGGATCACACACAGAGATTCTCAGGGGTTACTCCTGGCTCTGCACTCAAGGATTACTCCTGGTGGTGGTCAAATGGGACCAGATGGGGTTCTGGGAATTGAACCCAGGTCAGCCATTTGCAAGGCAAGTGCCTTACCCACTGTATTATCCCTCCACCCCCTCCCCAATTATCTTTATTTAGAAATTGTATACTTACTTTGTAGGAAAGAGTATCAATAGGAAATATCAACATTAGTGAGAGAGTTCAGTGATGAGGTTACCAGGCTACACAAATACCTTATCTATCACAGTTTTCTTGTGTAATAGCAGTTGGAAAGATTTATACAGAAGATCTCATCTTAATTATTTAAATATATAAACTAGCTATAAAATAGCTAGCAGGAAGCTGAACAAAAAATATTCTGTAGCCAGATCACAAAATATTTCTGGGTCTCAATGTTCTCATTTATGAAATGGAGACAGTAATAATAACTGATGCAATAGCTGTGTGTTGAAATGCAGAAAGTGCTGAGAATAATGACTAACACATGGGATTGACTCAATTAAGTATTAGCTATTATTGGTTCTGGAGAGATAGTACAGTAAGCAGGGCTTTTCCCTTGCCTGCCCCCAACCTGGACTTGAATAGGTCTCCTGAGCACTGTCAGGAGTGATTCTTGAATGCAGAGCCAGCAGTAACCCCTGAGCTTTGCTGGATGTGGCCCCCAAACCAAATATATACAAATGTACATTTATATATATAAAGCCATGATTTATGGGCACGTATTTCTCTAAATTAAGTTCTCTTTAAGTGGGAATATCAAAATTCTAAAAGGATTTTTGAGAAACACTTTACAAAGTTTATCTGACAAGTCAGTAAGAGTTATCATGGAAATTTTGAAAGATGTGGGTATCAGGAAATTTGTTAAGTCCAAATATTTATGTTTATGGATAATATTATAAAATCTTAAGCATAAAATGATGCTGCTCACACAAGAATAAAAAAACAAACCAGTGAGTAGATTAAAGTTGAAGATTAGACACAAGTGGATATGGGAATGTAGTTTATCATTTAGTATTTCAGAACAAATGATAAGAAAGGGCAATTTGATAAATGTACGGGGGTATGGGCTGGGGGTTATAGCGTAGTGGCAGAGTAGTGTCTTGTATGAGTTAATACAAGGGCTTAATCCCCAATGAAAAAAGAAGGGTGCATGAGCATTTATTACCTTCAAAATTAGCTTCTTACTCTATATCAGTGTTTTTTTTTCCGAAGTGTGGCCACAGGCATTGGAATCCCTTGGAATTTTTCTTAAGATGCAGGCTCCTAAGCCCTGCTCTGGGGCTGAGGAACCTAATTCACTTTGAAGTGTGGGAGCTGCTGTCAGAGATCATACATCAAAATGCATTCCAGATGAATTAGAGGGATAAATGTCAAAATTGCCAACTTACAACCAGAAGATAAAATGAGGGAATATTACACTATCATCTGTATTTTCCATATAAGATCTTTTACAATTCAGTAAAAAAAAAATCACAATAGTACCAGGGCAAGAGACAAGGATAACTAAACCTCAAAGAAGAAAGGAAAAGGCCATAAAACCCAAATGGGAATATGTCAAACTTCACTAACACTCAAACGATGTGTGTTAAAACTGAATTTTTTTTAACATTTCCAGAGGGGACATGCTTACAATGCTGGGACCCAGTGTGCTAAGACTGGTATGAACTGGGACTTTGATATTCAGGGGAGGGCTGGGCACACTCAACCAGTTTTCTAAGGTGCTTCATATTGAAAGCCAGAAAAATAATCACACTTGGGAGTCAAGCTATTAGTTCATCTTCTAGACATTTATCCTGGGAAAGTAAGAGGGATTCATATGCAGACTTACATACATAGGTATTTGTTGTAACATTATGTTAATAGAAAAAATTAGAAACAGCTGAAAAGTCCAACAATATGGTAATAGTTAACCAAATCATGGCTCTTCCATATGATGAATACTCTGCGGTCATTAGAAATCATGCTTTTGAAGAAGCCTGTCATTAAATGGCATGAGACAATGCTTGCATTGTATTAAATGAAAACACCAGGAGACAAGCTATATATAGCATCCTTCCTTTCTTTTATTAAAAATAAATGTAGTCATAGAAAAAAATATGGAAATAAAGGAAAACTAAACCAACATGTTAATAATAGTTATATCTGGGTGGTTGAATATGAGCGGTTTCTTTGTTCTTTATAAACCTTTTTGAGTTCCCAGCTTTGTGCAACGCACCCACATTACATATGTAATGAGAACATTGCTAATTGAAGGACAGTAAAAATAAAGAGACCAACCAAGAGATTTGGAAAACGAGTTGGGTTTAAAAGTGGTGATAATAGAAAGACTTTGGTCCTGAAATTAGAAAACTTCAGCAAACAGAACAAATACACCAGACTCTGTGTGGACGAGCACTGGCATATCAAGAGGGACAGGAAGGAAGAGGGAGGCAAAGTGTGGGGGACTTCCGGGGTAACAGGGCTTCTCAGAGAGGAGGGAGCTCCTTCTGAGTACCACCATCCACTGAAGTCTCCTCTGAGCAGAGACAAATGAAGTCTACACCGCCCAGGCACCCTCTGCAGCATAACCATGCCATAACCATGCCTCTCCACAGTGTGTAGGTATGTGGCCAATCCTCCTTGACTCCCAGGGGGCTTTGAAAGGAGACCTCAATGTTGAGTGTTCTGAGGCACGACGGTTGTTTCTCCCGTTGAGCTTTCTCATCTCTTATTTCTATCTCAGTTCCCAGCCCAGTCACTGGAGTTTGTTGTTCACTAGCTGTGCGTTGGGCATCAGAACATGGTTATCTTTACCTGATGTCCTGGGCACCCAGGGTTCTGCAGGGTGCAGTGTTGTTGGCCATGTTCTGAAAGCTCTCAAAGTGCTATTGGAATACTGATGAAGCTGTCACCTTGGGCTGTGACCGAGGACTTGTGTCTTCACTTCAGGAGTCAGTCTTAGGACCCCCTTTCTGTAAACAAGTTCCCATTGGTAAAGTATCTTGAGGAGCCACGTGAGGCTTAAAGTAAATAAATGTATGCAAAAATGTTTACCCCGGTTAGACTCAGGAGGACTGCAGATGTCAGGTGTAATTATTGTGATCTTCCTGTGCTCTGAAGTCCTGACTCCTTGATGATGGTTGGGGCCAGGTGGCAGAAGAAAATGTGCTTGGCAACTGCATAACAGGGCTGTGGGGGAGAGAGGTGCAGGCTGCCTTTATTATTGTTGCTGCTGCTGCTTTGTTTGTTGCTATGTTCTATACCTACTCCCCCCTCTGCCACACACACCCAAACCCCATGAATAGATGGCAAAGCTATCTGGCCCCACCTTTAATAGGTTTAAAGCTCTCGGAGCTTTGTGATAATAGACTTCTGGTGCTGAAAGTTGTGTAGCTCTGAGCATGGAAAGCAAGTGGGTGGGATCCTGGCGGGTGTGGCTGTTCCCTGAAATGAACACAAAGCCGGACTTTGCCTTTCTGCCTCTGACTTCCCGTGTTCGCACAATCTGCTCAGAAGTAGCCTACTTAGGCTGGGCCCTTGGGAACTGCTGGGCAGGGTCTGTGAGTCATCTCCAGAACCCAGGAGCCAGCACTGTAACCTGCGTGCGGCCCCAGACCGTGTGGAGCACAAGTGTTGACATTTCGGTTTATGGTGTCCAAGGAAAGGCAAAGCAAATGGGGGCCACCCGGAGCTGGCCACGCTTGACCTGAGTGGGCAGGGAACAAAAGGATTTTCGTTGTATATAGACTTTTAGAAATGTCCATTGCTTTGTGTTTGTTTGGTTGAGGGGATGTTTAAGGAAAAATAAAATACATAGAGTGAAACTATGTCTAAACAAAGTGAAGTCATTTGAAAGTTAATGTGAAGAAAACTTTTAAATGAATAGTAGCCTGGAAGATAGTGATGGCAGTGGTGGCTGATGGGTGAGACTCAAAATTTGGGAAAAATGATTCCAAAGAACTGGAATTTCATGTTGCCTTAAAAAATACTTAGTTTATATGCATATATATTTTATTGAATCACTGTGAGATACACAGTTACAAATTTGTTCATGTTTGAGCTTTAGTCATATAATGTTCCATCCCTTCACCAGTGTACATTTCCCACACCAATGTCCCCAATTTCCTTCCCTCCCCCTCCCCCCAGCCTACCTCTATGGCAGGCACTTCTCTCTCTCTTTCTCTCTCTCTCTGTCTCTGCCTGTCTGTCTATCTGTCTGTCTGTCTGTATCTCTCCACACCTTTTGGGCATTATGGCTCACAATATATATACTGAAAGGTTACTTTTACCTACTTTCAGCACTCAGTTCTTGCTGCCTTTTGAAAAAAAAACCGTATTTTGATGGGACTTTTTTTTTCTTCTTTTTGGGTCACATCCAGCAATGCTCAAGGATTACTCCTGGCTTATGCACTCAGGAATTACTCCTAGTGGTGCTCAGGTGACCATATGGGATGCTGGGAATCGAACCTGGGTCGGCCGCATGCAAGGCAAATGCCCTACCTGCTGTGCTATCGCTCCAGCCCCCTTGATGGGACTTTTTAAATGGGTTAGTGGAAGGTAGGGGATCCTTTAAGAATCTTGTAGAACTGCCATAGAAACTAATTTGCCTTCTTAGGGTACTTGGAATGGGGACCCGGCCTCCTGGGCCCAGCAATCTCATCTGCTGTCCTCGCCCCACTTTGAAGATTTAAAAAATCTTCAAACCCGAGGGGCTGCATGCAGCTGACCTGGGTTCGATTCCCAGCATCCCATATGGTCCCTTGAGCACTGCCAGGAGTAATTTCTGAGTGCAGAGCCAGGAGTAACCTCTGAGTGCATCGCCAGGTGTTACCCAAAAAGCAAAAGAAAAAAATCTTCAAACCCAAAAGTGAGCTGTAGCAAATGTTTCCAGTGTGGTGTTTGGGTCTGTAGCAACATGGACAGTGTAGACTGCACCCCGAGCACCCTGAGAAGGCAAACTTGTTTCTATGGCAGTTCTACAGACTCTGAGTAGCAAGACCCATCTCCCCCGAAGATCTCTGCTCATGGGGATAGAACCTGATGCAGCCCCCAGAGAGAGGGCTGGGATCCACTGGGAGGCCCCCCTGAAACCTTGCCTAGGAGGCTCTGTGGTACAGCATTTAATTCCCTATTGGCATCTGGAGATAGGCTTGGTGGTTGGGTTTATTTTTTTAAAGCTTTATGCGACACCCTCAGTTAAAAGGGGGGAAGAAGGCATTGGCAGGGGGGTCAGGAATGTGGGATACAAGCCTTCCCATACTGCCAGCCTTGCCCATACTGTGTCAGTTGCTTGGGAAGAGACCCTTAGAGCCTAGGGGAGATAGACTTCACTTCCTGGTGAGAGGCTGCGGCTGGCAACCTTGAGGCTTGTGTCCAGTTTAGTAAACTACTCCCCTGGTCACAGAGAGGACTCATATCCACAGTCCCTAAGATGTGGCCCAAGAGTTTCTATATTCTGTCTCCTATGGGTTTGGATACAGCTGAAGGCCCTCCAGAGGTCAATGCTAGACTCTGAAACTAAGGCTGAACTGAATGCAGAGAGTCTCGAAATAATTGGGGTGGGGTGGGGTGGGGATAAGACCACTCAACTTGGTGAAGCGGAACTTGAGGAGCCAGGCTTTATCTGCTCTCCTCAATCCTTTTCCATTTCTCTGATGAAGGTTTAGACAAGGTGGGTGGCAATGAGTTTATTTAATATGTCAAATTCCTCAAGCAGATGCTCAAACACAAACAAAACCGATAAATGCCCTGCTGTCTCACTGCAAAGTGGGATTTCTTTCTTGTCTTTCTGTAAACATTGGGGGTACATGAGCCCTCATTAAATGTCAGAATTGTTTGTTCTCAGCATCACTGGCCACTGGCCTGCAGATTTTGACATACGTTTCTGGTGAACAGTGGCTTATTAATGTCAGAACATTGGGCACCAAAGCCTTGGTTTATCAAGCAGAAAAAAAGGTGGTTATTTTTTCTTTTGTGGTGGTTGCTAGGGCATGGAAGACGTGCTCTGTGCCGTCAAGCCAACCCTTGGTAAAATAAAAGATCATTTTAAGGAGAACTTTGGAAAGATGTCCAGAGAATTCTAGCACAGGTGTGCATGTGTGGGTGCATGCATGTGTATGTGTATGTGTGATTGTGCAAATCATCCTAATTCCTCCCTATTGTGGACTAGTCCACGCTGGCTCTCACCATCAGAATGAATGGGAGAGAAGTACCCAGATCAATGTCTTAGAGGGATTCTGAGGTTTCAGAGGCCAGCTTGTTTAGGGAGAGTCAACTTGATAGGCCCTTTGGAATGAGGTAAGCGGGCAACTACCTATGGATGAGGAGACACAGCTGGGTATCTGGATTTTCCTGGGCCTCTCATCCTGTGTGAGCAATTCCCTCCTCCTTTCCTGCCCCCCAGCTCTCGACTTGTCAAGCCAGACCTGTCTTGCCTGGGCATCTTGTCAGGGATGTCCACGGTCCAGATAATCACTTTCCTTGGCTTGTGAGGCAGACTTGCAGACTCCCACTTTTAGCCTTACTTGGCCTGGGGTGAGCAGGCACAGGGAGGAAGAAGCCCCAGACCTTGGCAGGGGTGGATGAGATGGGGAGACTCATCCCTGGACTGCAGCTCCTGGGTCCATCTCTCCTCTGCTACAGGCAGATCATGGGTAAGGCTAATGGCTCAGACTCGTTTCTTGGGCTCCTTTGCCTGTGGCTTCTGGTTTGTTTTGGCCAGTGAAAGGCACTGCAAGATGAGAAGTGGGAAGAAGCCAGGCTAGTAAGTCTCCCCCTGCTTGGCCTGACCAGTGGCTCTGGCTCCTGAATTCTGATTTTTCTGGCTTTTTTTCACCTCCCCGCAGGTCCTTGCCATTGACTGCTGCTTTCCAGATTGTTTCATCTTTCCCTGTTTGACCTCTCTGTGTTTTCAATCTCTCCACAACTCTTCCTTGGACTAAACTGAGACTTCCTATTTAACGGCTTCCTACTTATGGCTTTTGACACGGTGCTGGATGGCAAGGCCTCTCCTCTCTCCTCCCAACACTGCCTTTCCTCCTAGTCCCACCTGTATTTTGCTAAGGACTCAGAATCTGGAGGAGTGGGCGGGCGGTGGCCAGGCAGAGCTGTGCTGTGCATCTACAGGGGTCATCAGTCTGTGTGTGGGGGGCGTGGGGGTTATTTTAAATGTCCTCCTCTCATGACTCCCCTCAAAGTGGGCCAAAAGCCCATCCTTTATCACTTTCCCCCATGAGCACTGATTGCACCCCTCTTTTCAGTAAGAAGGCTGTAAGCTAATGCTGAGAGTGGGGAGCCTGAGATGGACAGTGAGCCCAGCAGACAGTGAGTGTTGGGGTGACAACATAGTGCCACCCTCAGAGGGGGGTGCAGGGATATGTGGACGCAGGAGCTAACTTTTGACTCAGTCGATCTTTTTCTGGAGAAGGGGCTGCTGGACTGGGATTGGAAGGGTGGGAGAGTGTGGGGAGATGATTGTGCTCATGAGAGACACGGAGAGGTGAGGAGTGTGTACTAGATTTCCAATTCCTCCAAATAGTAACAAAGCCTCCAATTTCCCATCTGTGTCTCAGTGAAGCTGCCCAAGTCCTTTCCGTGGAAGGACCCTATAAAAGAGGGTGACCCACACCTCAAGGGACCTGGGACTAATCCCAAAAAGGTTTCTAGAAAGTGCAGAATTCCCACAGGTTCTTGTTTGAGACTGTGCTTTGCTGAGGGTAACTCCGACCTGGGATTTAGTTTGCCTTCCCTGTATCTGCTTGGAGAGGACCAAGGTGAGAGGCTGGAGGGCAGGAGAGTGGAGGGGACCAAGGAAGGGTTTTGACTCCAAGGAGGTCCTGAGAAGAAAAAATTTCCACTGGATCTGATCAAGGCTGAGGGCTTTGTGGTGAGGGACATGGGGGTTGACTTATGTCAGTCAGTGGCTGATCTCCCCCACCCCCTTTGGGGAGGAGGATTGCAGTTGAGACCCATTTCTGAGCATGGCACCCCTCCAATGTTCCCAGGAATGTGACAGAGAAAAAAGAGGCCAGCGTGCTGTTTCATTTGGGGCAACTGCAACCCGGAGGGGGATGGGTGAGGTCCCCTCCCCGCCCCAATGGAACCGGCCATGGCAGCCAAAAACTTCCAGAACTCAACCGCTGCCTTGCTCATGGCCACTCTCTATACACTCAGACGAGCCTCACCGATGAGTGAATCTGGTCTGGACCATGTGGCCGCATCTGCAGTCATGTGACATCTCGTACATTATACCACTGACATACCAAGAGTAGAGCACCGCATTTGATGGGGAAGGCAACCAATCTTAGGCGAAAATATATTTATATATATATATATGTACGCAAGCCTCGACCTTTAACAACATGTTACTAATCTCTAATAGAAGGACTTAATGACTCCTGGGTGAAATACAACAATCTTCACACACTTTTTTTTTTTATTTTATTTTATTTTTTTTTTTTAAATTTTTTATTGAGTCACCATGTGGAAAGTTACAAAGTTTTCAGGTTTAAATTTCAGTTATACAATGCTCGAATACCCATCCCTTCACCAGTGCTCATATTCCACCACCAAGAATCCCAGTATAGCTCCACCCCGCCCCCTCACACCCCAAACCCCCCCACGCCCCTAGCCCCCCCACCCTAAGCCCCCCCCCCCCCGCCTGTGTAACTAATAAATTTCACTTTACTTTCACACACTTTCTTAGAAACCTTTTTTGGATCATTTTTAGTGGATTATTCATAACGAGTAGTACAAAGTAAATTATTTTGGTTCTGCTTTGGGGGCAGGGTTTGGGATTCAGGGTGGAAACACTTGAAATATGGTGGTGGGAAGGCGTAGTGGTGGTGGGATTGGTGTTTGAATATTCAATGTAATCAAATATTGTGAACAACATTTTCATTGTCACTGTCATCCCGTTGCTCATCGATTTGTTCGAGCGGGCACCAGTAATGTCTCTCATTGTGAGACTTATTGTTACTGTTTTTGGCATATCTAATACGCCACGGGTAGCTTGCCAGGCTCTGCCGTGCAGGCTCGATACTCTCGGTAGCTTGCTGGGCTCTCCTAGAGAACAACTTTATAAAAATAAAATAAAAAAATTTTAAAAAGAGGCTGGCAGATGTGGTGGATGAGAAAGGAACCTATCCTCTGCTCTGGCCCAGGCTCCCTCCCTCTGACTTGAGAGGGATGTCAACAGCATCCTTACCAAGATAGACGGTGGAGTTGAAATATATCATGGATTTAATAATGGAGGTTTGTGGGATTTCATCTCATGTACCTTGGCCCCCCGAGGCCACCCTATGTCCAGATGAGCATATGTGTGAAGACAAGGATATATGTTTGCAGTGCTGGGGCCAGGAAGCCGCAGCTGGTGTTAGGTTAATTTCCAAAATTAGGCCATGGTCTCTTTTCATAAAGTCCCCGACAATTAGGATAACCATTAAACTATGACTTTTGGATGGGGGAAATATCACATTCTATTTCCAGTTCTGCCGTGGGCTGCTATGGATCATTTCACAGAAGTTTGGGGTTGGGATGAACCTGAAGGCGCACCCAGGGCCAGAATCTCCAGCATCAGAGCTTCTTTGGAGCATCCTGCTTTAAGGGGGGAAACAAGCAGATCTCTCCTGGATTTTGGATATAGAGCCAAACACCTGGCTTGGAACCTGAGCACAGAAAAAAGGCGTGGAATGCCAAGAACGCAGCACCTGTGACTGAGCGAGTGCCTCGGAGGCCACTGTGGGCTCTAAAGACAGAGCCCCCCCCCCCAGTGCCCACTGGATTGCCTGCCTCTGACGGGGTCATGGGTGATTGTTGGCTGGGTAGTATAGAAAGATTTGGGGCTCTGGACTCACACAGTCTGAGGTCTAATCCCAAGAGACCCTGGCAGCAGTGGGTGGGGAGTGAGGAAGTAAAAGGGGGAAGGGAAAGAGGCCAGTGAGAGGGCTGTGATCCAGCAGGTTATCTCCTTAGGCTCCTGTGGGGCAGCTGACTGGAGAGCACTAGAGAGTGGGAACATGTTGAGTTCTCACAGCCCTAGTCTACGGGGTTTGGGGTTATTGCTTTGTTTTCGGGTCACATCCAGGTGTGATCAGGGCTTACCCCTGGCTCTGTGCTCAGGCATCATTCCTGGCAGTGTTCAAGAGTTGAACCTGGGTCAACTGCATGCAAGGCAAGCGCCCTGCCCACTGTAATATTATTCTGGCCCCAGGAATTGGGGTTATTGGTCCGCTAACTCCCATCTCTCTGGTTGAGGGCTTCTGCCCGTGGGGGGAGTGCTGACTGCTTGGGACTTTTGGCTTGCTCTGTGTGTGGACTATACAGGCTCCTTTGATCAGAGAACACACTGGAACAAGACTTGAGGGAGGTTCCATTGGAAGTTCTTGGTTGACATGAATATGGTACCTGTTAAGAGGGATATGGAAGAGGCACCAACAGTGATTGTCACAGGTATCAGGATTTGTCACCTAAAAGATGAATTGATTTATCTAGTGAGTGATATTCTCCACCAGAGGGATTTATTCATACTCAGGATTTGGGTTAGGACTACACTGATCCTGGGGAATGAAATGAGTGACTCGGAATGGGGCATGTTGCTGAGCATTTGGGGCAGGCTGGTTGCAGTCACCTCTCTGCAGAGTGAACCTCCTGGCCATGTGGAACCTGTCCAGATTTGACTGCGTGCTTGCATCCAGACAACTCACAGGACACAGGCTTGCTGGCTTCCACCTTTGCTACAGTCCTGGAAGGTCACCTTGAAAGGTTCCTTTTGCTGCCTTTTCTAATTAGAAAACACTTCTTCAGCCTTGAGCTCTAAGAATGCACCGCTGTGAAGGAAATTTGGAGAAAACTGCTGCAGAACTGGACTCCAGGGGAAGTTGGATAGAGCCTGGGACTTGGACACACAGATCTCCTGGATGGAGCCAATTGATGGAGTTTTAGAAAGTAAACATTTTTTCTGGGGCAGAGGATGGGAGTGGAGGGGAGGACTGGGGCAGCATCATTCCCCAGCAACAGTGCTCTGTAGGGTGAGCCTGGCCTGAAGGTGGCAGCACCATCTCTGCATGGTCCCCCAGGCTACCCACAGAAGAGCCTGGACAGAAGTGGTGGCGCAAGAGAGGGTCTGAAATCCTTCCCTTCCTGTACTGACTCCCAACATCAGTTGGAGCACAGAGCCTCCAATCAGAGAAGCAAGTGCGCTTCCCATTTGGAGAAGTGACTCTTTCTGTGGCTCTGTGTTCCTTCCTCATCGGAGGCTTGCCCCACTGGGTTTGGGTTCTGCAAGTGGATTTTGTGCATGGTTTGGTTAGGAGAGTGGAGAATGGAAAATGAGGGGAGGGATATAGACTGAAGGAGGGATACTTCCTCCTCTATAGCTTGCTGGTCTTCGGTTGAGAGTCTCAGCATTCTTCTGTGGGGTTTCTTTGAGTGAACTGATGAGATTCTTAGAAGTGGGCGCAGGTGAAGTTGTGACTTTCCTATCCAAGACCTGGGGATGGAGCCGTGGCTTGTGCTAATGCAGCGCTTGCAGCCTTTCACCCATCACAGGGATCTGTCTGCCTGGCAGCGCAAGGATTGCTCTGTGCAACTGGCATCTTCATGACTCTCATTTTTAGAAAGGTTTCAGATGGACTTAATGCTCCAGGGGACCAATCTAAAGCTGAAAACTCCAGGGTGACCCAGAACATGTCCAATTTTCCAGAACTAATCTGTCCTACTCAGGCCGTCCCCTCTCCTCTCCCAGGATCAGCATAGCTGTCAAAGTCATTCTCACATTGTGCGAAATGACAGATGCCATCAACACATGAATGAAACAGGGGCTACCCCAGAGTAGAGAATCTGTTTGGAGGCTGTTCCACTTAAATGTTGTTCGGTGAGGTTGCTTTGTTCTTTATGCATTCTGCAAGAAGAATAGTCACCAAAGTTAAAGAGTGTCTTAATCTGATCATGTCACTTGAAGTGAATATACCTTCTAGCTCTTCATCAGAAACACTGTTTGGCATAGGATGTCCTCTGAAGTCAGACCCAGGGGAAGGGAATTTCTTCAGTACCACACCGGCCTCCCTATCTGCATTGATATATATCAAGGCTTGCTACCTAGATATAAGAGGCTACATGTTGTGTTTTGTAAGTCCCTTTCTACCCAAATGATTCTTGGATTCTTAAAGAAATGTGTAAACATCATGTGTCTCGATGTCTTTTCCAGTGTCCTCTGGAGATCTGATTCATGGGGACATCAGGAGTTAGTAAGTTCTATAAAGCATTTTATGCCACGTTGCACTGTGGAGGCTTTGTTCTGAGGCCACGTTTGGAGCCAGTAAAATGTTTAGTGCAGGAAGGTGCAAAGGAAACTTGTTTTCTGAGAAGGCTGACCTGGGCTTCCTGTGGAGATGGATTAGTGAAGGCCTATTAAGGGGGCAGGTATATGTGCCCAGGTAAGAGAAGATGTGATGGCTTGGACTAGAGAAGGAATAGATGGAGTGAAGAAGATACATCCAAGAAATACCAAGGAGGAAATCTCAAAGGTGGTGCAGATGAAGACAGTTTCTGGCCTGGGAACAGAATGTGTATAACAAAGTGAAGGTTGACTTTGATGTCTTGTTCTTGGGACTATGTTACGAAATATAAAAGTCTCCAAACCACCTGGAGGGAAACCTTGTGAAAAACAGTGTTGCACCTTGAGAGAAGAGTGAGATGAGAATTTAATCCAATAGTTTGAACTACTTTTTATCATCATTTCTCAGACAATGTCATTATACTACTTTGAAAGAGAGTGATACAACTCGTTTTCTATTTGCGGCTGCCAGCCGCATGAATACTTCAATGGTTTTGGATTGCAAAAGCTTCCAGCAGTCAATAGGATCGAGTGTGAGCGGAGGCCTATGTTGAGGTATTGATAGGCTTTGTACCTCCTCATGTGTCTCCTGCTTCAATAGCATCTATTTTGAGCTGAGTTCTTTCTGAAGTGCTGGCAGGATGAGGAAAATGAGCATTCTTCCTGCTTCCAGGGCTGGCTGTCAGAGTTCTAGAAATGATCTGTTGTGACAAACGGCAGTGGCTCCAGGTTATGTGGGAGGACTACAGCTTCAGACTGGCAATTATCTCTGTGGTTTAATGGTGATTGCAAAAGGGGTGAACTGATCTGAGCAATGGGAAGACAATAGACGATAGATGAAGATTATTTTTATAGTTTTTTTGTAAGAAAGTGGGCTGCATTAATCACAGATTTGCCTCCCTCGAGAAATAGACCTGGACTGGAAGAGGAACTTTGTACTTGAGGCACAGTGAAATTCACCACAGACATCTCGATGGACCGAATTATAAAATCTCCCCTCCCCACTACCCCCAAGCTCGTATACTGAAGCTTTAACCTTCCATGTGGCTGTAGTTGACAATAGGACTTTTAGGAGCTAATGAAGGTTAAATGAGGTCATAAATGCGGGCTCCTGTGTCATTGATTTGGTGGCCCTGTGAGTGATATCCATGTGGCACACACAAGATGGCAGGTCCTCTGCCAGGCAGGAAGTGCGCGCCATCCCAACAGGACTGTGCTGGCACCACGATCTTGGATTTCCAACCTCCAGAACTGTGAGAAAACACTTGTCTGTTGTTTAAGCCACTCAGTTTATGGTGTTTTATTATGATAGCCCAAGCTGACTAAGACAGACATGGAGCTGTGAGGATGATCTAATCATAGTTTTTATTTGAACAAACAAATCAGCTGTCATGGTACTAAGTTTGGAATCAGCAATAAAAACTAATTCTCCTGGATTTAGACTTTAAACAATGAAGTAGCAAATCTCTTATTTTTCTCTGTTTTAGAATCTGCATAAACATGATGAGCTCTAAAAAGAATTTAAAACTTAATTTAAATCTGAAGTTGGCAAATGGCTAACATCGTCCCCATATGCCTTCTGAATTCTGTCAGTGGCAGGGAATGTGCACCATTCCTCCCAGAAATCTGGTTATTGTGTGAGACAGTTCAAATTGGGAAGGTAAAGTTCTTTATGCTCCCCTTATTGGTTTGAGAAGCTGTGTCTACCTCTGTTTCTGTCTCTGTTTCTCTATCTCCATTCTGTTTCATGCAGCCTAGTTTTCTCTTCAGGAGAACGGTAAGAAGACAGGGTTACTTCTGTGTCCTCTGGACGATGAGGGAGTACTGACCTACTGGCCATGCTTCTTCATTATGAGGGATATGATCGGCACATCTGTTACTATTTGGAAAGACAATGCTGGCATCGGTCCATCCTGCAACCCAGTGTATCCTACACTAAGAAAATAATAGAAACCTTTCCCCAAGTCATCCAGGAGAAGTAATTTAAGAGGGAGAGAGTCCAAATCTTTTCTAGAGTTGAGCCATGGAGGTCCTGGCCAGTGATCCATCATTATGGGACAATGGGGGCTCTACCTGATGTTGGACTAGATACACAGAAAGACACCACAGAAAGAGGAAGCTTGGAACATGCCTTCAGAGAGCCCATAATTTTCTTGAAGAACTAAGAAGCTGAGATGAGTTTAAGTTGAACGCCATTATGGTCTAACTTCCTACCGGGCCCATTTGAGAAGGAGGAGGTGTGGTTTGGGACTTATTCATGCTTTGGGTTGATGGAATATTTATTTATTTATTTATTATTATTATGTTTTTAATTTTTAAAATTTTATTGAATCACCGTGAGATAGTTACAAGCTTTCATGTTTGAGTTACAATCTCACAATGATCAAACACCCATCCCTCCACCAGTGCACATTCCCCACCACCAATATCCCGGGTATACCCCCCCTTTCCCGCCCTCCCCCACCTCTAAGGCAGACAATATTCCCCATACTCTCTCTCTACTTTTGGGCATTATAGCTTGCAACACAGACACTGAAAGGTCATCATGTTTGGTCCATTATCTACTTTCGGCATGCATCTCCCATCTCAACTGGTTCCTCTAGCCATCATTTTCTTAGTGATCCCTTCTCTATTCCATCTGCCTTCTCCCCTCCGCTCATGAAGCAGTCTTCCAAGGGTTGATAGAATATTTAATACCTATGTGTAGGAAGGCCTCAGGAGGAGATGGGTTTGCTGGGTCCTCAAAGGGTGATGAAACTAAAATCCCTAAAACAAGATCCAATAGGCTGCCTTGTTCACTCATTCAAAAAATAAATCTTTCTGAATATCTACAGTATGTCAGGCCTAGGCTGTGCACACAGAAAGGAGAAAGGAAGTAGCCATAGCTCTACAGGGCCATTCATTTCTTGAGGCCTGTTGAATCTGTGAGCACCAGAGACGTCAGTTCCTTTTTCATGGGAGGAAGCCAAGTGTCTCCCCAGCAATGAGTGCTGCTGCTGTACCATTTTGTGACAATGGCTAATCACCTCCATTGTGTCTCCTCTAACTCCACACCTAACCTTCTCTTGAGTGACCCACCTACCTCTGCTCCTCCTGGGATTGGAATCCTTGGTATTTACCGCCGAAGGCACCTGCTGTCTGCAAGGAAATTCTCATGGCCATAAATGTGTTCTGGGGCCTCTGCTGAGGCATCGGCAAGTTGATTTCAGGGCTAGTCTAATCTCCACTACAGACCGTTGTGAAAGTTCTCGTGCCATAGAGCAGGAAAGAGTTCAGGAAGCGTGTGCCCCTGGGCCTCTGAGCAGAATTACCTGCTGGGTAGTGCTGCTGATTGATACAGCTGAGCCAGGGTCTGATGGTGTTGGTGGCAGGAAACCAGGCCAGGAGCTAAGTCCCTGATATATAGGGTATCTGGGCACAGGGACTTGGTAATGGGACTTCTTCCTCGAGATGGGACAGTGGTGCTTCCAATAACGTTGCTGGATTGCCAAATAGGAGTCTTTCAGTGCAATGTTTCATATACAAATTTCCTTACTGCTAGTTGTTTTACCTTTAATCAGTGGTACACTTTCTAGGAAAGATAAAAAAAAGGCTTGATTTGTAGTTTGCCAGTTTCCGTGGTGTAAATACTTATGCAGGACTGATTTTAAGTTGTTAACACAACACCCTAATTGCATATTTGGGAAGTGATGCTGTCCAGAGGAAGTATGAGCTAGGTCCTGCATGTGGTGGACTTTAATGAAGTACCTCCAGTGGTGGTCAACTCACTGTTTCTCAGAGTGACCCATTCATCTTCTTCTTCCTCTATCTCAGATCTCTCAGATTCCTCCTATGTGAGGGCCAAAGCAAATTTATCCCAAAGCAAATATTAGAAAAATGGTATCAAACTAGAATCTGTTGTTATTTCTTACTAACTACTCCTATATTAATTTTTTTTGCCAACTCTCATTTATGTTTCTATTTTTATTGATAGGAAGGAGAAAAATATTTAGGACTAGGAATGAGTTATTCTAGTAAAATAGAATAATTATTTCCTACTGATGGCCTGATTGTCTAGGCATGGGTATCCCCATATCAAGCACATTATATTTCTAACAGAGTTATTCTTGTGGGGAGGGGTTGGGCTATACCCGGTGAACCTCAGGGGTTACTCCTGGATCTTTACTCAGGGGTCACTCCTGGTAGTGCTCATGGAACCACATGCAAGTGCCAAAAATCCAACTGAGATTGGCCACATGTTGGGCAAGTACTTATACTTGCACTTGTACTATTTCCCTGGACCCTTCAATACATTTTATTTTAAAAAATTCAGTAGAAAGTTGTGTCGGTGCCAGATGCTGTGCTGGGCACTGTGCAGATAGAGTGAGTGAGACATATTCTCAGCTGTTTAGTGAGGGAGGAAAACAAGTCATCCTTTACTCTCAAGTGCTTTGTTCTATGAGCAAGGGCTAGAGAATGTTCCCCTGAGGGTTTTCTCATTGTGGAAGGGCATGTCTACTGGAAGGTCAAACAGGCTGACATGAAGTTTTAAAGTCTCAATGGCAGTCATCTGTAAATTGCGCAATGTTTGCGGTTTGGTGTTTCTGGTGTCCGTGCTCTGGCAAGGGACTGATTAGCATGGTTGACGTCTTAAAGCAGAAGGCACTTTCTCCATGACGATGCAGGCAGCTTCTGTCACACACATGTCCACAAGCATCTGCCTGTGTTTCTGTCACAGACAGAGACTTACCAGCGCCACCGTTAATCTGGTCAATCATTCAGCATGTGGAATAGAACAAGCCCATAGTTCTTGTATTAGAAACATCCTCTGTTGCAACTGCATGCACAGTAGCCAAAGTCTTTAGATATTGGACTCTGGTGCCAATTTTCAGCTTTCATTACCCTGAGGTTGAGCAATGCCATATTCACATACCAGGAAACATGTGGGCTGTTGCTAGCCACGCCAGGCCATGTTGTACATCTCTGCTTAAGTGTGGTCTGCTTCCCATGGGATGCAGGAAAAATTTTCCAAGTTCTGCCCTACCTGATTGCAGAGGGAAAGAGAGAGAGGAGGAGTGAGCATTCATTAAACTAGGGTGAAAAATATAAAACATGACCTTTAAGAGTCAGTTCATCTTAACAAACACAGTTACTCATGGCATTTGTGTCAACTGGTATTTTTTATAGAGTTGTTTAGATTTGGAGTTAATACAAGCTGAGATGAACACATTCCATTGCTGATCTTCCAGAATTTATCATTTCTTTTCAATGCAGTCAATTAACACAAATAACCAAGTAAAATTTCCATCATTTATTAATTGTAAAAATGGCAAAACAACTAATGTAACATGCCAAATGTTTGACTAAGTTCTGCTCACATGGAACTAGTTCTCTTGCTGGACTGAACTCCGGGTCAGGGCATTATATAAAGGATGGATGTTGCAGGATTTCCAGGACTTCAGTTTCATGAATTTTTCTTCTCTCTTCCCGTAATGACATGACTTATTTTCTATATCTTACAAAGTTATGAATAAGATAGGTCAATACTAAAATTGTCATATAATTGAATGGTCTCAGGTTGAATGAAATGCTCTAAGAATGCATGTTCATCATTATCCTACTATAAACATTTAGGTTTTGTAGAGGTGTAAATGGGAGTTCTTGGATGATGGCTGGTGTGTTTATGTATAGGATGAGACTGTATGAAGCCTAGAAGAAAATAGATTCTCTGGAGCTGAGACATAAGTGGAAAAATAAGAGCTGTGAAGGGCTAGGAGATGTTAAAGTTAAGAATGAAGAGAACACAATGAGTACTTCAAACATTCAGTTAGTGTCCTAGAAATATCCTAGGATTTTCAGTTAATATCTTAGAAATACCATGACTTAGGAACCATACCCCGAGAGTAAGGAAAAACAGAATACAAACAAAATCAAAATTACAGTTGCCATGACAACAAATGAAACCAAAACCAATAGTAAAATCAATGATTTCATTGTCTTTGGGAAAAAAGTAGTCAGACTGAAACACAGTATCAGGGGTGCAATAAAAAAATTGCTAGACATATTAAGAAGCAACAAAATGTGACTGTGTTTGAAGACAAAATATCAAGACCCTAAGATGACCCTTATGTTGAAATTAACAGACTGGGTTTTTAAAATTACTGCTACAGATATGTCCAAAAATGTAAAGGAGCAGGTGAACACTGTAAGGGAAAAGATGAACATTCTAGGAAGATAAACCAAACCAACTGGAAAATTTAAACTGACAACTACAGTATCTAAAATTTAAAAAAAATATCTGGGCTATATTCACAGTAGGTTGAAGACTTTGAAGAAAGGTTTAGTAAACAAAAATGGAAGTAACAGAAATGATTTAATTTGAAGAACAGAAAAAAGATTCTTCCTCAAAACTAATATACAAAAGGCATATCATAGCCAAGCTGCTTAAAACAAGTGAAAAAACAAATTTCATTTTGAGGGAAGACCACAATCCAAAACACAGAGGAATGATAATACAAATAGCAGTGGAATTACTATCAGAAAGAATAGAATTCAGAAGATAATGGACCAGTGTGAAGCTGAAATTTTTACCCAGTATCCAACAAAGATATTTTTAAGGTGAAATAAAGAAACCTTTCCATAAGCAAAAGATGATAGAATTTGTTCTTAAAAAACTTCCCTACAAGCGAAGTTCTTTGGGATGAAAGTATGTGTGGAAACTTGGATTTCATAGGAAGAAATAGACACCAGGAGGTTGATAAATTGAAGGATTTCTTTCATCTTCTCTCTTAAAACCTTTAAATGATATCTGATTATCTAGAAATATAATAATAATATTGATTTGGGGGTTTATAATGTGTTGAAGTAAAACTACATGTTAAAAGTGGCAAAAGGATTATTGCAAACCACAACACCTAATCAGAGAGAGAGAACAAAAGGGAATTCCCTGCCATAGTGGCAGGGTGGGGTGGGGGGAGACGGGACTGGGGAGGGGGGGAGGGATGTTGGGTTTACTGGTGGTGGAGAATGGGCACTGGTGAAGGGATGGGTTATCGAACTTTGTATGGGGGAAACATGAGCACAAAGATGTATGGATCTGTAACTGTACCCTCACGATGACTCTCTAATTAAAAATAAACTAATAAAAAAAAATAAATAAAAAAAATTTTAAAAAAGAAAGTAATTTAAAAGCTTAATTTTATATTTCCCACTTGATAAAATGAAAATGAAATAAATTTAATAACTCATTTACCAAATATTTGTTAAACATACTTGATTTGATCAGTGTCAATATTATTTTATTATCATTGTATTAAAAAGTATTTAATAATTTCAAAAAAAGTGGCAAAAGGATGGGAAATAAAAATGAAACTATTTTGTGAGGTTTTTACATGTTTTGTGGCAAAATCTTTTTAAACAATTCATTATTTTTAAAAATTGAATCACTATAAGATACAGTTACAAGCTTTTGTGGTTGGGTTTCAGTCATACAATGTTTCAACATCGATCCCTCCACCAGTGTACATTTCCCACCACCAATATTCCCCCCATCCCTCCTGCTACCCCCCCACCAGCAGCCTGCCTCTATGACAGGTACTATCTCTCTCTCTCTCTCTCTCTCTCTCTCTCTCCTTTTTGGCATTATTGTTCTCTCTCTCCTTTTGGGCATTATGGTTTGCAATATAGGTACTGAGAGTCATAATATTTGGTTCTTTACCCACTTTCAGCACACATGCACACATCCTCCATCCAGAGCGATCCCTTCCAACCATCGTGATAATGGTCCCTTCTCTATCCCAAATGCCCTCTCCTGCAGTCCTTGAGGCAGGCTTCCACTTGTGGACCATTCATCCTGGTCCTTATTTCTACTGCCCTTGGGTGTTAGTCTCATACTAATACTATGTTGTTGTTGTTGTTATTGTTGTTTTTAAATCAAAGTGGTAAAATCTAAATTCTAAGCAAACCGTGATGAATAAAGGTGCCTCTTATGAGCAATCACCAATGTATAAAATAAAGATAAAGGTCTGGAGAGATGGCTCCAAGGGCTTGAGCAGTCAATCTCTAATACCACATGGTCCTCGGAGTACCATCAGTAACGATACCCCTAATCCCAGTACCACACAGGGAACAGCCCTAATGCTGCTAGGGATAGCCCTTCCAAAAATAAATACAATGAAATAAAGATATGCAGCTAAAACTTTAATAGGGAATCAAACAGAAAGTTAAAAAAAATCTGATAACTTGAAAGAAGGCAGGAAAGGAGGAACAGAGCCACAGCAATATGACGGCGGCCAGATGGGACAAATTGAAAACAAATGGCAAAAGGACAGACTTCAACCCCACCACATAAATAATTTCATTAAATAAAAACGGACTAAAAGCCAGGGATTATTATATTGGATATAAAAGCAAGACCAAATTATTTGTGTTGTGTAAGAAACAATTCAAAAGTAAAGGATGGAAAAAAAGATACTATACAAACCAGCAGCAGAACCAATTTCAGGCCAAATCATTTTTATGAGAAGGAAAGGGGTATTGCTAGAGATGATAGGAAGGCATTCCATTTCAAGGCAATAGAAATATTAATTTAGAAGTTATATAACAATCCTAAATGACCGTTTTATTCATGTTTAAAATATCTGAGAGAAAATATTGATCAAACTAAAAGGAAAAATAAATAAATATTCTATCAGTAGTATATAAAAAATCTGAACAGTCCACCTGACCTGATACTTACAGAGCTGAAATTTGTCACTCTAGAGAGATTTTTAAATGTGATAAATTTCTAACAATATTGAATGTAAAAAATGAAGATACAAATCATTGCTATCAATGATGAAAATGGGGTTTTCACTAAATGACTTATATCTACTAAAAGAATAGTAGAAACAGTATGAAAGACATGCCAATGAAATTTAATAACGTATATAATGTAATAATTCTTTGGAAAACTCAAGTTACTAAAGTGTACTAAAAAAAGAAATAGAAAAACTGGAATAGTTATGTATCCACTAAAGAAATTTAATTCAGAATTACAAATCATCCCAGGAAGAAAACGACAGGCTCAGATGGCATTACCATGAATTCACTCAAAACATTCCACACAAAAAATGATACCAATTCATTTAGAAAACAGAGGAAGGAACGTTCCTGACTTGTTTTATGAAGTGAATGTAATTTGACACAAAAGCCGACAAAATTCCTAAAGAGGAAACAGACAAACAAAGATATTTTGAGCAAAGAAAAATATTAACAAAATATAAGATGAATCCAAGAAACATAAAAAGTATTATATATTATGATCAATTGAGATTTATCTCAGCCACACAAACTTGGTTTAATGCTGAAAAATTAATCACATAATTCATCAAATAATATAGCAAAAGAACTGCAGAGATACTCAAGAGGTTGGAGCACATACTTTGCTTGCAGGAGGCGCAGGTCTGATCTAGAGCCTCATGTGGTGCCTGAGCTCCTCCAGGAATGACATCTGAACACACAACCTGGTGTTACATATCCATGTAGCCCCTGAGCACAGCCTGGTGTGACCCTAGAAACAAAGGCAGAACAAATGAGAAAGGGGAAAAACATAATGATCCTTTAAGTAATTATAGCGGGAACATCTGACCAAAATTCAACTTTCATCCTTAGTCAAAATTCTGAGAAATAGAAAGGGGACTTTTCCAACCTGATAAAGGGCATCTGTGAAAAACCTACAGCTAATACCCTACTTAATCACAAAAGACTGAATGTTTACCGCCTAAAATCAGGAATAAGACAAGAATAGCCATGGCCACCACATCTACTCAACATAACTTCATGATCCTATCTCATGAAGTAAAGATAAAGAAATCAAACTCATTAAAATTAGAAAGAAAGAAACATAACTCTATTTATGGGTAATATTATCTATACTTAGAAAGTCCTAAAAAACCTATAGAAAACAAGAACAAAGGAGAATGGGGATTTGGGAAGTAATTTAAACACTAGAGCACATACCTTGCCCAAGTGAGTCCCTGAATTTGAATCTAAGTAGTGTAAGATCCCTGCCCCCTAAAAAGCTGGACCCTGACTCCCCAGAACACCACCTTGTATTAACTTTCTGTTAATAATAACAACAACCAAGACTTAAAAAATACCCCATAAGATTGAATAATAGATCTAGTAGTATCACAAGGCACAAAGGTAATAAAATTGATTGTAGCATGCTTTGGCACATGTTTGTGTTTGAGTTGTCAAATAGCAGTTGGACTTAAAAATCTAGGATTTGAGAAAGAAGCCTGTCATAGAGATATAATTGTAAAAACAGATTTGAAAAGTAGATTAGATATCAAAACCTCTGCATGAATTAAATCCCCTAAGGAGTAAGGGGGAGGGTGGAGAGAAAAGAGGTCCAAGGTGCTCGTTACAACTTGTCTCCATTTTATATCATTCCTCTTCTTTGGAGGGTCTTATTCTGAGGCAGAATGTGTGTGTGTGTGTGTGTGTGTGTGTGTGTGTATGTGTTTGGGGGGGGTTACCTCACAATCAGCCCTCAAAGCAAGAGCATGGGACCAATGCTGGGTTGAGGATTCAGTAGGAGGCAGTATTTCCTGCAAGGGACTCTCATTGGAGAGAAGCTCCCCGTGGGGACAGGAGTTCTGTTACCCACAATGTAGTTTACACCACTGGAGTAGTCCAGGACCTCCAGTTTTCCCTGGAGTACTCAATGCCCTACACCCCAACAATATTTGGTCCTGTCTGACTTGGGAGATGGGTCAGTGGAGCCTTTGAGTAGAATTTTTCTTTCCATTGATTGCCAGAGGGGAGACCTTTCTGTGCTAACCTCCAGAACTGTTTCCTTCTTTGGCTTTTTATGCTTCACTGTCTCAACTCATCTATGTGCAGACTTTGGCTCTGGGGCTCTGTAGAGACAGGAATGCTCCAATACATCACCATCCCCAAGGTGCC
Source organism: Sorex araneus (assembly GCF_027595985.1). NCBI lineage: Eukaryota > Metazoa > Chordata > Mammalia > Eulipotyphla > Soricidae > Sorex > Sorex araneus. Next base: position 25,410,711 of record NC_073307.1, on the reverse strand, counting down.
GCCAGCCTCCGAGAGCTCATGTTGATGTCTCACTTCTGTTCCACCCCCAGATCGGGGAAGATAAAAACTTGGGGCATTTCACATGCCCTCAGGCTATTGACGACTATAAAATATGGAGCCAGATGGATTTACGTGGTTTTTTTTTTTCTTTCTGAAGACAGAACATGGCTTGTCTCTGCTAAGATGTTTATCTATTTAATGAGCAGAGGCAATATAATTAAGGCCTTTTTCCAGTGCTGTGGATGTGTCAAACCTAATGGAAAGTTTGCTGAGATTTTCACAAATCAGAGTGATTTGGATCTTAAAGAGCTAGTTCTGATATCTGTTAATGAAAGCTACAGCCGTGGTATTTTACTTCCTCCTGGAGAAGGTGCCTCTGTCAGAGGCAAGCTTCTTGGACTCTGCTGCTGGCTGTGGTCAGATGGCCAGTGTCCAGAGAGAGGCAGGGGGTAGAGTGTTGTTCAGGTGGAGGTAGGAGAGGTAGGGCCCTGGGAAGGAGCCCTTTGGCATGGAACCAGATTGCCTGATCTGCGAGAACCCATAAGGGCCCCGTGCTAGGTCATCGCTGACCAGCAAGTGGAACCCAAGGCTCAAACTGTGGCTTTCTTGATTCCTCTAGCTAAAGGAAGACTTCAACATAGCTTCTCAAAGAGCCTTGTAGATTTGTCATTCGCATTCTAAACAGGCTGTTGAGAATCAATATGCAGGCAGCATTTTTTCCTTGGCTCTTATTCATTGGTTAATAATATGTTGTTTTTTGGGGGAAATAACTCTTTTTCTGTTGGCTTGGAAGAGAGACCCCTGGGAAATGTGTTGGATTCTGGGTTAATCTTTCAAAACAACATGTGTGCAGAAGTGGTTTGGTCTAACCTGGCTGCAGTTGCAAAGAACCCCATAGCGAGTGGATCTGGACACGAGAGGCCCCAAGGATGGGGTGGAAACACTGCTGGCAGGTCCTAATGTCAAGTGTGTCATCTCATGGGCTCCCGCCCAAGAGGGAAGAAAGGAGCAGGGGCTCCAAATGGCATACTGAGCACATCACTTGTGACCTCTGCAATGGTGCTGGGAAACTGCCTCAGTCTGGGCTCCAAGGGAAGGGACCCAAGCCCAGGGGAAGTCGAGGACACTGCATGGTGAGTCCTGAATCCCACAGCACATCGTCTGGGACTCCTCTCCAATCATGTTCATTAGCTGTCCTGTCACCAGGACTGCGGCACACACTGGCTGGACACAACGTATTGTTCCAATACAGGTTCTTTTTTACAACCACAGCTGCTCAATTACATTTTTGGGTTGTTTCCCAATGGGAAGCGGGGAGAAGCTGAGAACAGCTGCGGTCTGCTTGAGAATGAAGGCCAGTTAGTTCCCGACTCCTTTGTGGCCCTGCCCGAGTTGGGGGGTGGGCCGGGGCTAAATGCAGAAACCCTCGAAGAGGTGACCTATCTGGGTTTCTAGTCCTTTCTCTGGTGACCAAACAACTCAGACTATCACTCACCTACTCCTGTATAAAGAACCTTCAGGTTCAGAGCAAGTGTGGAATAAGAATGAAGTCTTCCTAACTAGGCAAGGTGGAGGGTGAGATGAAAGAGATCTCAAGGTTGTGGAGGGGCTGAAGCAGCCCTATCCCACAGAGAAGGGCATCTCCCACTATGACGTGTCTCCCCAGTCACTCGCTCCCCGCTCTTGCAGTGTTGCTGAAGGGCTGACTTTCCTTCTGTCCTCAGTACGATTCAGAGTGATCAGACACAGATGGTCTCTGCCTTCAGAGGCTTTAACTCTCCCAAGGGAAAGTCTAATCTTAATCAGCCATGCCAGGAGCCATGTCCTTCTCAAGCTAGTTCTCAATCTTGGGAAGCTTCTAGACTAATAAACCAGCAGCTCCATTAATTCACACAACTTCCACTAATTCACACAATTCAATGGGGTGGCAATCACCATTTCAGTATTGACTGGTCTAATGTGTGTCAGACTCCTTCACTTGCATATTCCCAGCTTAACTGTCCCAACCACTCTTTGTGTTTGGCTTTACAGATGAGATGACTGAGGCTTTGTGAGTAAGATAATGCCACTAGGGTCATCCATTTATAAATAGAAGCCCCCTTGCTCTACTAGAATCAGCACACAAGTTTAGAGAACAAAGACGCTCAAACCAAGCTCTTATGATGAGAAATTGGTATTACATATAAAATTATGCTGGGCAGGGCTGGAGAGGTTTTTCTGATCAAGGTATTAAAGAAGGCTCTTCCGGGAAGACCACTCATGAGTCAGTCTCTGGAAGAAATGTAATTTCAACAAGTGCAGTTGGAGAGAAAAAAAACAGGTTCAGCAATAGTGTTGCAGAGGTGTCAGGGATGTTCAGGAGAAGTTTCATGTGGTAGGAACATGACATCTATGAGAAAAGGTGGTAGAAGATGATGTGGACTGCTAAGGTCTGATTTCCTGCAGCAGACAGTGAGTGTGGTAGGGATATGAGTTTGTGTATGCCCCATGTGCATGGGGTGGATGGACACAACTGATGAATCCAAGTGCATAGGTGACTGGCTTGCTAAGTTTCTTATACAAGAGTGGCATTTCATTTGCTCTGCATGTCTGCATCACTCCACCATGATACTTTTCATTCATTGTCTCTCCTGCTAATATTCTTGTTGTCTCTACCTCTCATTTATGTCTATCCTTACTTCCCATGGTCCTGCAAAGCAGAGAGAAGACTAAAGTCATAATGCCTAAACCACCTCCCAGTTGGCCACTCAGCTAATAACGAATGGCAGAACGGGAGTTAAACACAGGTCCCTGTGATCTCAAAACCATGCTCTTAGCATGACCAATGGGATGCTTCACAGTTTAGAGAGTGGAACAGATACTGTTTTCCATTCGTCCTCCCTGGTGTGAGGCCACCTTCCCAGAGGTGAGTTGACAATAAGGCACTCACCTACCAGTGGCTTCATCTGTGGGGAGGTGCCTTCTACCAGGATCTTCCCTTACAATCACTGTTGGCAGGAAGGGTTGGGGATAGCCCAGGTGAAGGTATTCACTCTGGAGTGAAAACTTGGGGCAGGAGGTGGGAGTGAATAGCAGTGGAGGTGAGTTTTCCTGTCTCTTGCCCCATCTGTCATCACTGTCAAACAGCCAAGGACCCAGCAAGACTCTTGCGATGCTCAGGTGCACACCAGTTTGGCATGGAACCAACACGTGGCCGGTCAAATGGCATACAGGAGCCTTGATAGACTTCATGGGTAGGGACTTGTGGACAGTTTTTCCTTTGGTTTTTCCTCTCTTTTTAGGGGGGCGGGTAGCATTTTGAGTTTACAGATGTTAAACCACAGCTGTTTTTCTCCTTTCCAATAAGGGTCCTTTGATAGCCAGTCAACTGAGTTTTTCATTGTTATTTTTCACAGATATAATAGCTATTGGCAACCACTTTGTGTTATTTTGTTCACATAATTATTCACTGAGGCTGAAGTACCCCCAAGCGGCATTCAGCATCTCAGCTGTGGCCTTGCTCACTGGAGTCACCATTCGGAAGTGGTTAAAGCCTTGAGGACAAAAACGGGGAACATTTCTAACAAGGTGGGTTCAGCCACTATGAGCAAAGCCCTACACACGTGTTTCACCCTGAATTGCCACAGCCAGATGCCCTATCTCCTGAGTACTGCCAGGGGTGGGATCATAACTCTTTTTAGAGAAATGTTTTGGGAGAAGACAGGTCCATCTGGTCTCCCTTGCTCACAATCAAAAGAGAGGGCAGAGCCCCTCATTGAGCCCCCCCCCATGGAAACTTTTTCCTGAGATGGGTTTGGCTGTTCTCGAACAGATTGTCTTTGACCAGAGGCTGCTGAGATTCCTAGCGGCAAGTCGAGCACAGATACTGAAAAGTGAAAACCTGGAGACCATGCCTGCTCTTTGCCCATATTGCTAGCAGATGGGTTGGGAGACAGTACAGAACCTCTCTCCCTTCATCTCACAACCTGAACAATAATTCCTGGCAGAGAAGTTAGGGCCGAGGAGGGAGGGGCGAGGAGAGCAAGGCTCCCCGAGTCCTCCGACGGGCGGGAGCAGGGGCAGGATGGACAGATAGTCTGACACACGCTTAACCAGACTGGTGAATAGCTGCAGGTTTTCTTTTTGTGAAAAAGAGCCTTAGGATGTGTTTTAGGTGTGTGTGTGTGTGTGTGTTTGTGTGTGTGTGTGTGTGTGTGTATTATTAATAGGAAGAAGAAAGAATTCGCCTTGGTAAACTTCTGACTACTGCATTTCAAGACCTTTGAGGAAGGACTGGAAAGAAATTTTATTTCCCACTTGGAAGGATTTGTGCACAGTGGGAGGGGTCGGTGCCTCTGCCTGCTTGGCACTGTGGCACTAGGAGGAGAGTTCTTAGGGGGTGTGGGGGGACCCTGCATGTTTTAGGGTACTTACGGGACATTGCTCACATTTCCATGAATTCAGATGTCTGTTTTGCAATTTAACCCCAAGCCCTTGTAGGCACAGGGTTGTCCAGGCACCCAAGCTCTGCTTCGAGTACCAGTGACCTCCGAGTTGCCAACATGTGCAGCCGAGGGCTGGATGTTTGCTGGCCTCAGATTTCTTACCTGTGAAATGGAGATGATAATTGCAGCCCCCATGAAGTGTGGGGGAGGATTACATAAGAAAATATGGGTAAGGAACTCAGTCCCATGCCTGGCACACCAGTGGATACTTTTTAAAATAAGCTTTTTATTTTGGAATACTTTTTGATTTACAGAGAAGTTGCAAAGATAGTGCAGAGTTCTCATACCTCACTTCCCCTACTGTTAACATCTTACATAACTGTAGTGTCATTGTAAAGACTAAGATGCCAACTTTGAGACATTATTGTTATCCAAACTCGAAATTTTATTTAGATTTTGTGACTTTCCCCTAGCACTGTCCTTTTTCTGCCCTATATTTCAGTCTATTGTGCTATTTTACGTTAAGAATGAGGTGGTTTTTTGTTGTTGTTTTTAAGACTTTCCTGTTGGTCTATTGGCCCTTCCCCGCTCCCTCCCCCCCCCCACTTTGCTGCATATAACAACAGTGTCATTTCTTGTCTTGAAGTACATGAAACCATCATGTAATTGTGGGTGGGACCTGGGTACAACCTGGGTTTGGGGCTATGCTCAGACTGCTCTGAGAAGCATATTGCCTAAGGGGAGTGTTACTGTCTGAGTGTTACAGGGAGTGGTCTCCGGGCCACCTGACACCTGCTTGGGAACAACTCCTCCCTGCCAAACAGAAACAAAAACAAAAAATATCCTGCCTGGAATCTTGGTGTTTGTGAGAGGCTACCAGAGCACTGAGTGGCAGTCCTGAGTTGCACTTAGCTCAGCCTCCAGACCTTTTGGAAGAGAGTCTGGGGCCAAGAGCAGGAATTCCGATTCTGGGGAGAGGGGAAGACAGAGGGGCTCCAGCTCTGCTTTGGGCCCTTGGTGGGAAGAGATCACCTTCCCGTTTCCTCCAGGGAATGAGGACAGGCCTTCCTGTCCCAGGCCAGTGCAGGGCCCCCAGCAACCTCCCCCCCCCCCCCCAGCCCAGGGCTCTTCTTGTAACCTGACTCCTTGGAGCACGGGTCCTCCTGTGGGCTTCCCACTGTAGAAATTTCCAAAGAGTGTTGCTCAATTTCCTGTTGGGGCCTGTGGTGGTGGAGAGAGGAAGGTGGTGACCCAGTGGGCTCAGGGCGCGCCTGACGCTTTCCGCCCTACTTGACTCTTGCTCTCTGGACTCGGGGCTCCGAGTGCACTCCAAGTGCTCTGGGGTCTGGTTACCGGCCCAAGGGGAGAGGTGCCTGAGCGGGGAATCTCGATTTCTCCAACCACTGAAGTGCGTAGCAAGGAGAGATGATAGCTAGAGAAGAGTTGTATTCTGACGGGAAGCCTGACCGGAAGACCCTCACCTTTCTGCGTTGGTGGAGGAAATTGGTCATCATCACCCTCTTTCGGGACCTTCCCTTTGGGCTGCCTCCCCGGGCCTGGTCCTCCTAGGTGGAGTCGCCGTGCGTGCATCTGTGTGGTTTGGGGGCCTGAGCTTGAGAACTGCACCGCAGATGCCCCGGCCCGACTGCACGGAGTCCCAACACTCCCGTTAGGCAGCCAGCCTGCCTGGCGCTGGGGGATGGCTGGCAACCAAGAATGTGCACTTAACACACATTCTTTATTCAAACCCTAAGCACATTAATATTTTGAAACCTCAAATCAGTTTGTTCCCTTAAAAACTAGAACCACATGCCCACAGAGGCAGCGTGGTGATGGGCTCAGATGGTTTTGTGCCTGAAATGGGAATCCAGGCAGGGGAGGCAGCACTCTTGGGTGCCAGCCCCAGCACTGCCATAAAGCGGCCCCTGAGCTTGGACAGGACCCTGCCCTCCCAGGGGTCTCAGTTTCTCCAGCCCACAAGCAAGGACGTTGGACGTGAGGATTTTGACCAGGGATCCTGAGAGTTTGTCCTTCTTCAGGGGAAAGAGACACCGAAGCTGACTGTTTATAGGAAGTTTATTTGAGATCCACGAGGGCCTGTGATTGCTTGTAAATGTTTAAGATGCATTTTTTTTTTCAGTAAGTCTAAACACAGGCAAGCATGGCAAGAATGTAAACAGCCCAGAGAAAGGCCTTTTCTTCGGGAGCTTGTGGATGAGGACTGCAGTTGAAGCACCAGAAAGGCAGGAGAGGGCCACGGTGTGAGCTGGTCTTCCAGCAACCGTGGCTCCAGGGCCCACAGCTGGCACACACCAGCAGCCCGGCCACTTCCTCCTCTGCCAGGGATGAAAACAGCATCAGATCAATTCCTCCCAGCAACCATCGGAAGTCAGCAGCTTTAATTCCCAACGGTCCTTGGGGAAAGTCCTACTGAGTTCCTGTTGACAGCTCTGGATTCCAGTTAGGGCCTGTCAAGTGGGTGAGGAGCCCAAGTGAGCCAATTCTTGGGGAAAGGGGAGTAGAGGCTGTGGGAATCACCCCCAACCTTGAGTGTCCAGCAGACAAAGTGTTCACAGGAGTCCCTGGGTGGAGAGCCTTCAGATTTCTGAGATCAGATTGCTTTACTCCGTGAGTGACAGTGTCTGTTGGAAAAACAAATGCTGATGATAAACCTGGTATGCATGGGCCAAGAACCCCCTTGGGAGAGGGACTTGAGTCCTTAGATCCCCATTGTCCCTTCATCCAGTGTAACTGGCTCCTGCATCAGTGCTGATACCCGACTCTCATGATCTGCAGTCTGGAAGGAGAAAGAACATACCTAGGTAATGATAGGTACAAATGTGTTGAATGGCAAACAGGAGTCCCATGGAGAAGGAGGAATGCCTCAGAGAGGTTGTCAGGGAAGAACTGTTTGTGGAGGTGACTTACAGTGGGACCTGAAGGGCTTGGAGATGCAGAGGCTGGGGGCGGACATTCCCACACCAGCTAAGGCTGTAAAGCCAAAGAGGACTGGACTGAGAGATGGTCCGGGTGAGGGTGGGGGAGGATGTAGATTCTGATGATACACAGGTCTGCTTTGCTGGGCTGGGTGCCCTGGTAGTAGGGTGAGGCTTTGGGGTAGGATGGTTGTGTGGGTAGGATGAAAAGAGGATTGTATATACCTCTGAGTGGATAAGGCTTGCCCAGTGGATTCATAGCCTGAGGTCTGGATAACTCAATGCCAGACTCTTGACTAAGTCGCTGAAAATCACAGTCCCTCCCTGCCAGGACTCATTCAAACACAGGGCGAATTCATAGGGCCTCTCCCACCTCCACCCACTTCCCCTGCCAGTCAGAGGCAGAGGCTATTACCATCTTTTGTCCTTTTCTTGTGATTACTCATATTTCCTCCAAATATGCATGTCTGGGTTTCCCGCAGCCCCGTTGTTCCCGTTGGCCCCCGGTGGTGCTGGAGGAGCGAGTGGGCAGAGTCCCTCCTGAAGTGGCCCTCTGCTGTTGGCAGGGGTCGGAGAAGGAACCTGAGTGGGATGAGGAACTTGACAATGACACATGACTGGAGCCTCTTGCTGAAAGCGGGGGTGCGGGGTGGGGGGGGTCTGCCCAGCAGGAGGAGGGAGTGGCGGGCTTGGAAGGCAGGGAGCCAGGAAGCAGTGGTCCTGGTGGGAGGGAGTGAAGGAGTGAAGGCGCTTCTCTCCTCGGTGCCTGCCACCCAGCTCCGGTGCCAGCTACTCTGGGGAGCTTTATCAGCTTTCCAGACCTCGCTCAGGTCCTTGGATGTGTGAATTCATGGCTCAGATTAGTTGTAGAAGCTGCACTGTGACTCTCACCATTCAAAGTGGGGCTCAGGCTTTGGCAATGTGGGCATCAGCTGGGCTTGTTAGATATGCTGACTCTTTGATCCTCCCCCAAACTCTCTGACGCAGTGCCTGGATTTTAAAAAGAGACCAGCGTGATTCCTATGCTCGTGAGCATTCCAGGAGTTTTCCACAGATCTCTGTACCAGCATCTGTCTCGGCCACTCTCACATTTCCAGGGGTCAGACCTTGCTCTTTGAGATGGGGTTGAGTTCCAGCAGTCCCCTTTGAGAAGATCCAGTTTCAGCAAGGACCCGGTATATGCTTGATTGGGTTTGTTGGGAGGAGGAGAGAGACAGAGGGGAACGGAAGAGAGCATGTCTGAGCAGTTCATCCAAGGTCTTAAGAGCCTTGGAGAAAGCTATGGATCTCCTGGAATGTGCTTTATCCAAGACATGTTTCACTTAGTGGGCCCCGAACTGAGATGTTTATGTAATCAAGGCCACAATTTGGAGATCTGCAAGGCTAAGAGTGCTCCGGCCGGATGTGATCGCTCTTTTCCTTTACCCGAAGTCCCAGAGCTCCCGGAGGCCTTGTTGACTCTCCATTTCTGTTTCTAAAGGCCTGGTTTACAAGGCCAGAGGTCAGGAAGACCAAAATTATGGACCAGCACCAAAACATATCAAGGACAGTTCCTCCCCTGCCCTCCCCTCTTCACCCCAGTGCTCCCTGCTTGCTTAGTCATGGATTGGATGAACTCACCAGCATTTAAAAGGTCAGAGCTGCTCTGAGTGACTGGGGACAAGGAAGGAGACTCTGGCCACTCAGCAAGTTACCTAAGGAAGCAGCCAGGTTTATCAGAAGGTGGTAATGACATGGCTGGTATCTGACAAATCAGATAGAGCAGGACAGGGGGTCAAAGTGGAGTGATTGAGTAGAGTTGAAAATTCGTTCCGAGGAACTGTTAGCAGGCACCTACTGCTACATTGACCCTGGTCAGGTTCTCAGCAAATGAGAGATAGTACTCAATTCATATGAGATCACAGGAGTTCCTTTGTAAGGGTAGTTTGCTTAGTGTTGAACAGAACCCAATACATGCCACTAGACCTACCCTTTGCATTGACCTTGACACCTATGGGGACTGGGCAGAGGTGGGGGGCAGGACTTGCTCTTTGCGTCTTTCAGGCTCTCTGAACTACTCAAGCTCTACCTCCTGATCACAAACTCCGTCTGCTTAGTTTCGTGTAGGATAACATGTTGTCCTGTGTTGCTTTGCACCCTGCTTTCTCTCTGCACCATCTCTCTTAGCACACCCTTGCCAGGCTTGTTATCAGTTTGGAGCCTTTCAGCTCCAAACCCACCCTTATTTGACTGCTCTGCCATGATGGAGATGGTTTTGTAAATGTTTCTCTTTTCCCAGCTGGACTGGTGTGTGATGCCTTGTCCAGAAAGGATGTTGGCAGACACTGGAGAAAGGAAAACGCCCTTTTTGGCTTCTGTGAGTTGCCTTTCCCTGGCCCTGAGCAGCAGCTTGTCCTGTCCAGGTCCCACAGGCACGCGCTTGCTGCTTTGTGAGGCGCCTGTGGGGGATGCCTTTCTCCAAGGCCTGGTTCCTGCGGTGCCTCAGGGCAAGCAGCTTTCTCTGACATATTTTCTGCCCCAGTTGATGCTATCAGCAAGGCCTTCCCAGAGTTCTGTTGGGTGCCTTGATAGTGATTTCCCTGGGGATACCTCCTGGCACTCAGAAGGCAGATTCCTGGCTGGTCCCAACACTGCTTTTCCTCTGTGCAGTGAGACACAGCTGTGCCCTCTCTGTGGTCTGAGTCCCAGTCCTCAGTAGAAGGAGGCTCTTCCTTGGGCATGCTGTCAGCCCTACAGGGAATGGCTGCTCCCTGTAGCTGCTGTTTCTCTATTCCCTAGGACTCTTTTTCCTGCCTTATAGCCAACTTACTGTTGATAATTCTTTGCATTACATTTCCCATGTTCAGATTTCTGTGTGATTTCTATTTGATTGGACCCTGAGTCCATTACCACTCCTTCTTGTTCACTGTATTCCCTCATTATCTTTCTATTCTTGTTTCAAGGCCTTTTCCATGTGCTATTTTCTTTGCTCAAACTACTCACCCTTCACATATTTGTACAGTTGACTTGATTACATCTAGAAGGTTGACCAAAGGGAGGTTCAAGGGTCTCCCACCTAACCATCAGTCAGTATACAACATTATCTTAGATTTCTCTATAGTTATAATTTTACAAAAATCTTTACTATGTATGTGTTTATCTGCTTTTCATCAGCCTCTCCTAATTAGAGTATTTATGCCTTGATATAGATGGGGGCTTATCTGTACTGGTCAGTGCTCTCTCCTGGGACAAGAACAGTGACTGATTGGTAGGAACACATTTGGAGTTTAATAAATGATATTCTATACAGTGAAGATATGAAAAGATAAAAGAAAAAGGATACAGGGAACCAGGCTGTAGGCATGAAAAACTCAGAGTTTTGCCCTGAGTCGGATACTCAGTGCACACCATATCTTGCCTGGTTGATGAGGAAAAAAATAAAACCAACTTGATAAAATACTATATTTTAAATGCTGAAAGAATGATGTGAACAATGAGGGTTAAAAAAATTCTGGAGCATGGGCAGTGTCCTCAGGGGAGGCGCGTTGGATAAGTTGTTGGAGGTTGTGTTGGTTAGAGTTTGAGGAGCCAGGTGGAGGGATGACAGTTGCCATTGAAATGGCTCAATATTCATTTCCCACAATGCTTTCTTGGAGGATGAAGAAGCTGAGTGCAGCACAGGCGCCATCAGCAGGCGAGCTGGCACAGGATGGGTGGCCATGGGAGAAATCTTTCATTGCCAAATGGCATTTCCTTAGAGGATCCAGGTTTCAGGGTTAGATTTATTACAGGAATGCTCTTGCTATATATGACTGCCAGGCAAGTGCATGCTCAGGATCTGTAGAGGGAACTTTATTCTCTCTGGAGTTGACCATTTAAATGATATCTGAACACTTTGGATGGTGGGAATGGAGGGTGGATGGGTGACTAGCCTGGGGTCCATCACTGGAACCTTAATTTCTTAATGGAAATGGCAGGAAATAGTTTCTTAAGGAGCAGCCACTGATGGGACTATTAAAACAGGGATAACCTTGCTGGAGAAAAGAAAACCCTAAAGTTGAGAGCATAGATGATTAGATATAATGAGCAGTGGGTCACTCTCATCCCCTTAATTTCTGGACCCATATATCATGGCTGTGGTAGAAGCAGCATCATGTGTCGGTTTGGTTTAAAAACCTAAACTTCATCCTATAGAAGAGCCCCAATCTTGCAGGCTATCTGGGTGTCACTAAGGGCTCAGAAGGTCAATCCAGTATTCTATAAGGCCAGAGAATTCTGGAAGATTGGGTATTCCCTAGTTGGGATTCAGCCAGAAAGGTAATAAAATGGAGAGGAAGGTTTCTTATAGGGAAGGAGAGCTAATACAATTGTGTGAGTGCTGTAAAAGTCCATAGAAAGTGATTTCCTCCTCATTCTTGCCATGGATTTTGAAGTTGCCAGAGGTCATAGAACTGTTGATCAGGAAGAGAAACTGGATTGCCAAGTGGGGAGAGCCAGGACAAATGATCCTGAATGGGATGATTGTATATGAACTTGGTTGTGACACAGTAACTAGCTTTCTGATCAGATGTGGCTCTAGATAAGGTTAGCCCCTACCATCAGTTGACTTTAAGTAAGATTACCCTTGATAATGTGGGAGAGCCTGATTCAGTGAGTCGAAGGCTTTAAGGGCAAATACTGAGGTTTCCCAAAAATCTGTCCCAGAAGAAAATTCTGCCTCAAGACCGCAGCAGACAATCCTGTCGGCATTTCCAGTGCTTCTACACAGACTGCGGGAACTCTGCCTTGCCTCACTCTGTGTACTCCGAGCAACACGGAGCACAAAGCTTGGCCCAGAGTGGAGGCTCGATAAATATTTCCTGTCTGAAAACGACAACCATCTGTCGGAGTCGGTGTGAACAGAGCTCTGCCTTGGGGCAGGGGCGGAAGCTGAGGGACCTAAAGGGCCTTTCCTGTCCTTAGATTCTATGACAGTGAGTGGGAAGCACTCCAGATTGAGACTAGGTTGTTGGGAGACAAAGTGGGAAGGGAATCTGAGATCTATCAAATAAAAATGAAAATTTAGGAGGCGTGCTGGAAGAGATGCATGTAGGGGAGGGCTTCTAAGCGGCAGCTTTGCTGAAGAGCTTCCTGTAGGTCACAGCTTACCCTGACCATTCTGATTGATCAGGTACTCCCAAGAATTTCACATAGATAAACCCATATCACCCTTAAGGCCACCTTAGGAGATAAGTACTATCATATTCCCATTTCACAGATGGAAAAATGGAAGAACAAAGAGAATAAGTAGCTGGAAAAGGATTCATTTCTCCCACTGGGTGCTCCTTCTGCACATCCCCTCAGGCAGGGGGAAGTGGCCGCTTTGTCTATCAGGTCTAATTCCAGCTTAGATCTCCCCCTTGTTCTTTCCTATATTTGTCAAGATATTCCCACAAGGAATTATGAGTTTCCTATCTGCACTTGGGTCCAGGGTAGGCTCTGCATCAGCCCCGGTGGTCTGCAGCGTGGGGACGGATTTCTGTGTGAATCTTTTCACTCAGAGCTACAGAGCTGGCTTTGTGGCCACATGTGCGATTCATAAAGTCTGCATTTTCCACAGGACTTGGTTTCCAGAGTGTTTTGGCCTGAGCACTACAAGCTTTCAGGAATTTCAGCCGAAAAATGCTGTCCACAGATTGTGCAGCTCCGTGCATCCTCCCCACGGCTGTGAAGTTTGGCACGGGCGTCCTATTATTGCTCCAGGATCAGATTTTGGAGTTGTATTTTTATTAATATTCTTTTCCACAAGGACTTAGAGGGGGAAGGGATCTGGATCAATGCTGCTGATTTCTCCTAGTTTATCATGTTTCCTCACCGGCATTCGTGTTTGGCTGCTGATGTCTGTCATTTGTGACCCCCATTTGCCACTTCTTTATCCCACTAGATGGTCTTTGGGAATGAATAGAAAGAAGAGTGTGACTGAAGGGAAGAATATGTTTGTTGTTGCCATCAATTTGCAATCACCCCATAAGTTGGGTTTAAAAACTCTGTTAACATGGATGTTTACTAAATCAAAATAGTCTTGACTTCGAGGGCAGAGTGTGGCGGTGGTGAAACTTGATCTTGGTCACCCTTGGGCTTCTTGCCCTATCTGCCCTCTATCCCAGGCAATCCGTGTTCTCAGGATCACATTAGTCGGTATACTTAGGGAAGAGGTGCTCAACCACAGTCGACACTGACCCCTTTTCTGAGCCCATCGGTCTGGGTTGCTACTTCTGTGTCTAGTTGGGCATCAGATTGTTGCAAAGACTGAGAGCTTGGGTCAGGTCCTGCCTTCCCACTGTTTCCCTGGGAGGTCTGCTATATTCTCCTAGTTATATTACAGGAGAATATCCTTACATTCTCCTAGTTCTGAGAATCCCTCTACCAAAATACATTGAACTCCAGTACTTCCACATGTCAGCTTATTAGGAAACAGGGTCATGACCTAGACTGATATAAAGGAGCCCTAGTCTTGATGACCTTATAAGAAGAGCGATGGGATGCAGTGACATGCAGGGAGAGAATGTGATAACACAGACAGACTGAAGTTATGCAGCCGCAAGCCAAGGAATGCCAAAGATGGACATTGGCAGCAAGCAATCAGAAGGGAGCCAGGAAGAGGCAAGGAAGGATTTCCCTATCGGTTTCAGAAAGGAGAACAGTCCTATTACCTGTATTTCTAGCCTCCAGAATAGTGAAACAGTATATTTCCAAGGTTTTTGGATACCCAGTTTGTACTGTTTTCTTATAGTAGCCCTAGAAATCTATGCCACCCATCTCAACATCAACAACATTCCTGGCCTTTAAACAAATTTCCATACTCTACTTTCCAGGAGGGTCCAGCATAATCTTGCCTTGATCACATTTGGATTCATCTTGGTTCTGTTTGTGTCAGAGGGCAGGTGATTTGAAGATGATCTTGACATCAGTTACTATACCTTTATTCACCAATTGCATTTTTTTTTCTCTTTCTGTCACCACTCGGGTCTAAGCAAAGCAATTTCATATAAGCAGGTGACCATTAAGTTTTGAGTCAGCATCCAAAGCATTATATTTCCTTGAAATTTATTCTTCTGCTACACTACTAAGCTGAGATCCTGGTTTGACCAAAGATATTTGTTAGAATGCTGATGGGTCAAGACTTCCTGTGAGAAATAAGACTGATGAAAGATAAATACTTGTGAAATGCAAATTATTTCATATATTAATGGTACATGGCATCCATAATTAGGTCATAAGTTTGGGAAATAAATAAAACTATCTGTCAGCTTCTTTGTCCTTGTTATTTAGGCAGAATAGTGTTGGGATATTAACTTACCTAAATTTGGGTTCTGTCGGGACTAGGTAAATGGTTTAAGGCTCTGGTCTTTCCTTGATTCTCAGAAAGCTCACATCTCAAATTCTCATCTGAACTTCTCATCCAGAATTTCCCAGACACCCTCATCACAGGGGTTGTGTGTTGGGCCACCCCTCCTAATCATCAGTGACTTTGATCACAGGCCTTTATTCTCACCCAGGTTTTGGAAAATAGACCAACTTTGGTTTATTTGGACCTCTCCCTGGGCTGCTTGTCTTTTTCAGCTTTGTTAAGTAGGGTTAGTACAGGGAAAGTATAAAAGAGATAGGGCCCTAGTACTCTGGAGGGAGAAAGGAATTTCTACACACTATGGATTTCTCCAGTTATGATCAAAGAGTGGAGCTATTTAAAAGAGAAGCAGCACAAAGTTCAGCTCTGAGATTCAGTATTAGACTGTTCATCTTCTAAGAAATGGTTGTTGAACAGCCAAAAGGAAAGATAGATATCAAATTGGAATGCCCGCTACAGAGGCGGAGTGGGGTGGGGGGATGGGACTGGGGGGGTGGGAGGGATATTGGGTTCATGGGTGGTGGAAAATGGACACTGGTGGAGAGATGGGCTCTTAAACATTGCATGAGGGAAAAACAAGCACGAAAATGTGCGAATCTGTAACTATACCCTCACTATAACTCACTAATTAAAAAATAAATTAAAAAATTAAAAAAATAAAATAACTTTAAAAAAAAGAAATGGTTGTTGAGCAAAAGATGTATTTCAGGTATATGCTGAGAATAGAGTAAGGAACAAAGCAGATAGAAATCCTTGTCCCCCTGCATTCCCATGCAACCAGATTGCAATCAGACAGGCACAAGGTCTCATTACACACAGGATTAAAAACAAATGGGGAAGTGGAGTGCTCTGAGTCAGGACAAGTGTTTCAGGACCAAGGCAGCCTAGTATTGTGTGCTAGTGGCCTGCTTTCACGCAACACTTGCCACAGCTCTCTGCAGGATAACATTGGATTTGTCTTTTCAGCCTTGCCGTAGGGAACTTAGTTTACCTTAAAGCAATGTCCTTTCTGTATGGACACAGGAAGACAGTTAATATTAGGCTTTGTAACTTGGGAGCTGATTGACTCCAATAATATTTACTCCTGGGCATCTGCTTTCTCAACTCTGTTGCCCTTAGTTCCTAGCACCCCAAAATTAGGGTCCCAACGAGGGACGGAATGGACCCAGGGCAAGCTGTGAGCTACCCTGGCATCGAAATGGGCCAGGCCAAAGCGCCACAATACTCAACTATGAGTTGAGAACATGATCATAGACAAATGCTGTTATGATCCAAAAGTAATGACGAGACTAGGACCTGGATAGGGTTAGGAGGACTAACCTGGCCTGAGGTCTGTGGTCTGGAATATGTAGTGAATGTCGTCAGGAAGAACCAAACTTTAAGTCTGATATATCTCTTACTGTGCTCATACAGAATGACATTGCTAGAAATATTAGAAGTAAATTTACTATAACTACTTAAGTGGCTTTCTAGCTGAGGAAGGAAGAAAACAACACACCCTTGTTTGGATCCCACCCTTGAGCAGATCTTCTAGTAATCTGGAGTAATCTCCTTAGATGAGATTTTGTTAATCTCCTGAAGAACTGGTCTTACCCTTCCTTGTTAATTTGTTAATGTTCAACCCACCTTTGTGTCACCACCCTATGTTATTGCTATATAAACTAAGACTGTAACAGAAGTAGGTAGAAGACACACAGAGAGAAGAGACAGAGGTAAGACAGAAGCAAGGAGAAGAGATAGAAGCAGAAAGAAGACACAGAGGTAGGACAGAAGACACAGGAGAAGACACAGAAACAGAGAGAGAAGACACAGAAGCAAGAGAGAAGACACAGAAGCAGAGACAGAGAGAAGTCGGAAGAGACCAGAGGAGAGACTACAGAGACAGAGATAGACAGACAGAAGAGAGCACAGTGGCACACAGAGAAGCAGAGCACAAGGAGGAACCATTCAATCCGGTCTATACACAGTGGCTCAAGAGCACCAAACAGGAGTGGTGAGCAAGAGAGAAAGAGAGAGAGATAGAGAGAGCGCCGTTCCGAGAGAGAGAGAGAGATAGATAGATAGATAGATAGATAGATAGATAGATAGATAAATAGATAGATAGATAGAGAGAGAGAGTGTGTGAGAGAGTGAGACAGAGAGAGCGCCACCCTGAGAGCCTGAGAACAACACAACACACACACACATCCTGGCACCTGCGCGCACCTTTGTATTTTTTACAGGTCCCCAGTTCATACTTGAAGGAATTTGTGACAAATATCACAGGAAGCATATTAATCAGTCTTCTAGATGTTTTCAGTGTAGGAGATGGAATTAATACCCTTCAACTAAGTAGAATTTTCCAATAATGGGAAAGGAGAGTAACATGGAAAGAGGAGGGACTGAAGGAAGAAAGTCCTATCTTGGCTTTCTGACTGCTGTTTCACAAAGACCAAAATCCCCAAGCATGGCTGGGCAGGGCTTCCTCTGGGTGCCTGGGCAATGGCCACTCCCACAAAGACCTGTCTTTTCACTCACCAGGAGATGAGGGCCCTGCAGTGGCTCCTAGAAGTTTCAAGGAAAGTTCTTGTGTTTGGAAAGTCTGTGGTAATTCAGGTGCTCCTCTGGGCAGTGGTCATCATGTGAAATATCCATCATGCAGTTGTGCAAAGTTGGAGGTAAGAATCCTCAGGTGGACTCTCTGGTTCCACATTTTACAGAGTTCTTAGAGTCCACTTGCCCTTACTGGGCTCTGAATGAAGAGCTACTGTTGTTGTGTCTGGTCTGGAACTGCTAGGGAGGGATGTCAACAACATCTACTCACCAGTTACTGCCTTAAGAGCCTGCTGGGACCACAGTCAGCTAGAGGGTGTACTAGCCTGATGACCTAACTTTCAGCAGAGCCCTCTTTTCATGTTAGAATCTTCCAGTCTTTTACAAAGAAAGCTAATCCATGTGACCTAAACTATTGGCTATATTGGAAAGGTACTATGTCTAATACACATCACACACACACAAACACACACATGCACACACACAGAAAGGAATTTTGTGGTTCACCAATGAGGATGCATTTTAGTAGATTGGTCATTGGTATCACTCTGTCTGCTTCGTGCTAACCTAACAATCAGATAATTCTTTTCCTAAAACAATCTGTGAAGAACAGGATTCTAGTTTGCGGGGTTTTTTTTTAATTCTAGTTTGCCTTTAAAAGCCATATTCACCCAGCAGAGAAGACTTCTCATCCTGCTGTGAGCTGAGAATGGGTTCCCCACTTTGGAGGCCTGAAAGTTGTTCTGTTCTATCATTATTGCTTTAGGAGATTATTTCCTACTAAATGAATCCAGGCAGAAAGCAGGAGGGGTGTCTGTATGGGGAGGATAAGCGGAATTCTAAGACAAAGAAGAATTAAGTGTTGAAGCACAAATGATTTGGATATTTAGCTATACTTGGTATTGTCCACCTCCCTCACTCCCCAAGCCTTTCTTTGTGTGTACTTTAATCAGAGCACACTTTTGGCCCATATGTATAAAGTTTAACCTTGGCTCATTGTACAGGGTCCTAAGCTTGTAAATTTCAGTTGTAAAGAAGTCTTTATTTTTAATTAAAAACTTTTCAAAATCCCCATGCATTTACAAGAAATAACATAGAGAAATCCTCTGAATGTTTAACCCAGTTTTCCCCAATGATAACATTTTTCAAAACCGTACATAGTAAAATATCACAATAAGAATGCTGATGCTGATACAATGCAGATATAAAATAGTTCCATGACCACAATGAGCCCAACTCCTCTGTTCCACCCCTAGCTGTGGCAAGTCCAAGTCTGGTCTCCAGTTCTGTAATTTTGAGAAACATGGTTGGATTTTTTTTTCCTAATTAGGACAATCTTAGTGAAGCTGATTTTATTTCTCACTAGCATCCTAAGCCCCCTGCCATTTGGCTAGATGCTGAGTTATGAAACATGTTCTGCATAAGAAACATGTATTGATGTGGTTAACAGGTGAGCCAGGTAGAGCCCAACCTTTAGGAATTACCAACTGGTGAGACCTAAGATAAGTTACTTAGTCTTTATCTGCCAAATGATAACAACAGGGTCCAGATGGTAGTTGAAGACTGTGTTAGTAGATGGAAATACTAACCACAATGCTTTACAGCATTAATGTCACACAAATCCTGTTGAAATGCTTCTAAATCTGTAGGCAACCCACAAGTTTGCACTTGTGGTGGGTTCCCAGCACCTGTTGCTGATGCTGCTGCTCCTTTGAATGCTCTTTGTGGCAAGGATTCAGAAGACGCCCCTTGCAGAGTCAGGCATCAGGGAGGCACGGCCATGTCTTCCCAGCGTGTGTCCAAGGCACTGTTAACTAGAGCTCAGCAGTGACCCTGCACTGTCAGGTTCACAACCTGGATGTCCACAGTCATGGCAGTCTTGGGGTCAGACTAGACCATGAGCATGAGAACAGTGGATACTATAAAGGAAATGGTGAGAGTGTGGATATGCCTCCAGTCCAAGTCCCTACCTGCCCCCAATGTTTCTTATAGGAAGAGGGCCACCCCACGAGTTGCTTCTCTCTCTTTCTCTGTCACCAACTTCTGCCTCCAGAAACTCAGCCACTTCTTCAGTCTTCTTCCTTTCTCCACCTTGGCAGACAGACAAGGGAGTTAGAGAAGCAAAGTCATCTGTGCATAGGGGGCTGTGAGTCCTCCAAATGGATAAAGATCAAATAGTCTTTAATACATGAGGGACAACAATAGAAGAAGGGCTATGCCAAGGACTGTGTTGCTCCATGGATTCCCTTACCTTGGTGACTATGGTTAATAGTCCTGAGCTTGCAACCTTGGGGAAGATGAACAGGTTGGGGTTCTATCCAAGATGTTGGACTGCAAACTTCCAGGCCTTAAATTCCACAGGTAACACAGCTTGGTTTGAAAACTGAGAGAGCACGTAGTATAGCAAGTTAAAAGTATAACTCTCCTTCCGCCTCTTCCCCTGGGCTCTTCTCAAGGAGTAACAAATAAATCTGACCAGTATGCTTCTTCCCCCTACAACTTCTATAGACACAAACAAGTAAATATAGAAATGGCAATGCCATGCTGTGGACCTTGTCTTGCAGTTTCAACTTGTTCTTTTCACTCCAAAATAAATCTTGGCCCTTTTCCCCAGTAGTTAAATCTGCCTTGTTTTTCCGTACAAGGTGTATCCTGTGGACATACCACAGGATAGCTAAGTCATAATTTACTAAGGGATCTTCACTTATCTCTGAAAATTTAACTTCATAGGTTCCAAGGAAGATTTGCTAGAAGAGTTGCCAGAGTTTGCTGGAGGAAAGGTAAGTGCATTTTTGTATTTGTAATGCAAATAAGCGGTTTGCTCTGCTCTTTCCTTCCACTTATAGTTCAGACTTTGCCACTTGACGCATCCCTGCTATTGCATCCTTTTTCCTTTCACGTTTGTTCATCTGCTAGGGGAAGGAGAACAAACTCATTCTAAGTTTCATTCCTCTGATCCCGAGAAGGGCTAAGCATCTCTTGGTGTTTTGCAGCTAATGAAATCAGGTTCCTATCTGCTCCTTGGCCAGTATACATCAGCTGCCCAGTTCAGTCCCCTGTGGAGGATCACACCGGGAGAGCCTGGAGAGAGAGGAGGTGAGCTGGATTTCTTTGTTTCCTGCAAAAACTCTGCTGCAGAAGCAGTCACTGCAGCCTGATGTAGGAGGGCAGGAGTGGGGATGGGTGAGGGTGGGGTGCGTGTCCTTCAGCTCTTGTGGAAGTGCGAAGGAAGCTTCTGTGTGAAACTGGACATTTTCTCTTGGTGTCTGAGACAGTACAGCTCTCACCCTAGGCCTCAGCAGGAAGAGTTGTTCATGGATCTGCATGGTTCTAACTCTGGCTGTGGGAAAAGTCTTGGGCCTGAGGTCAACAGACTGGAGTTTAAACACTGGCTCTCCCTGTGGCAGACCCGGTAGCTTTCCCCAGCTCTCCCCCCACTTCTCCTCTTGACCACTTGGCACCAATAACGATGGCCAAAGCAGAGGGGACTTCACAGCTCTACCTTATGCTCTACACAGACCTCTCTGATGTTTTCCTTTCCACTCTCTCCTTTCTCATCTTTACATATCTCAAAGACACAGTTGTTTAAGGCCACCGTGGAACTGCAGCCTTGTGAAGGGAGTACATAATGGTAACCGAATGAAAGTATGGTGGACATGAGGTCCTTCCTTGCAACCTGCAGGACAGAAGGGCCTTCAGCACACTGCTGCCTTTTCATTGTTTCTCTGATCAGCTATTCCAACTACTCCAACTCCAAGTCCCATCCACAAAATGGGGGAAACAGCCCACCCCAGGGATCTGGTAAGACTGTGTTTAAGTGCACAGAACCACTGAGAGGAAAACTTCTCCATTTACTCGAGGGCTATTTTCAGTAATCTCTGCATTTTAGACCAGGAAATAGTGGTGTGGTTTTTCAGTAAAATACCCCAGTGATTGCCTGTCTTCAGATATCTTTCACATAAAGAGCTTATATGCAGGAAGAACTCAGCAGGTTGGAAGTGAGGATTGAAATACAATTCCAGCTCTCCTGGCCTGGATCCCTCTGTTCTTCAGATGTTTCTCTGTAGCTGTGGGGAATTTCTGGTTGCTGGGACCAACTTATAGCCATAGTTGAGAAATGGGGGGCCTGCTCTGAGATCTGAGGATTCTGGGAAGATTGAGGGAACGCTTCGGTTTCCATCCGATAACTATTATTCAAGGGTGTGGTGAGAAGAGGGTAGGAATTTTCATTTTCATAGTTCAAAAACTCAGCTGAGAGTCGGGCGGGACCTGTAGATTCTAGGACAAAGAAAGCTGTTTTTCTCCTAATTTTGGAGGAGAAGGGCACTGAGGAGTAACAAAGAAAAAGGAGGAAGGGATTTGGATGGGAAGTGAACCTATAGCATTGTCTTTTTCATCAGTAATTATGGGAGTGACATTTACCAGGAATGAATTTTTTAGGTTATAGATTTTCAGTCCCATGAACAAATATCGAAAAAACTCTTGGGGAGGAAATCTTTCTGAAGGGTGTTGCCCCAGTCTGGCTCCTTCCGGGGAGCATGTGGAATATCATTTTGTATCCATCATAGTTGAGCATTATGGCACATCCTGGGTCACTGTTCTTCCGCTGATCTCTGGTTCTAAAACATGTCCTGTGTTTCTCTCTCTCTGAGCCATGGTGCCCTTTTCTCTGTGTGCCTGCGTGCTACGCTTTGTCAACTCTGTGTTCTCCTATAAGCATTCTGCTTGGCGTCCAGCACACATAGTGAGCGCCAAATAAATCGCTTTGAATGGAAGAGTTAGAGCCATAAAATATCCACTTTAAACATTCTTTCCAGTTGGCAAAGCTCTTTCATTGTCTTTTTTTAAAACTGTTCTCAGAGGTATCCATGAGGGGAAAGGCTATTTTCTGTTTCATGCACTCTGCAGACATTCTGTCATCTCCTCCCATGCCTTCATGTGATGCCAAGCATCAGAGGCCTGAAGATGGATCAAATCTGGTCCCTTCCCTCAGAAAGATTCTGATCTAAAGTTAACATTTAAAAAGTGGACAGATGGTTCCAGGGATAGTACAGAGGTTAAGGTGGTTTCCTTGCACATAGTTGGCATCATTTCAGACCCGGGCACTGAATATTGTCCTCCAAGCACCATCGAAAGTGATCCCTGAAAATTGTCTGCCACAGAGGCAGGGGGAGGGTTGGTAAGGGGGGGGATGCTGAGGACATTGGTGGTGGAAAATGTGCACTGGTGGAGGGATGGGTGTTCAATCATTGTATGACTAAAACTCAAACATGAAAGCTCTTTTTTTAAATTGAACTCAGTGGTTCAATAATAATAATAAGAAGAAGAACAAGAACAAGAATGATCCCTGAGCACAGAGACAGGAGTAGACCTTGAGCACGTCCAGGTGTGACCAACACTACCTTCTGCCCCCAAAGAAAGTAGGTATGAGTCAGTATGGCAGTGCTCTATAGAGGCAGGTCCCCCATGCTCTGGAGCTCAGAAAAGAGGCTGGTTCCCCTATAATTAATGACCTGAGACAATTGTTTAAATGATCTTTGTTCATAATCTTACTTTTCCTCACTGTCACTTCTTTTAATTTTATTTTTCTTAAAAACACCATGATTTACAAACGTTTTTTTATTATACAGTGTTCCAGGCCTTTAGTATTTTCCAAACACTACCAGTGCGACCTTCCCTTCACCAGTGTCTCCGTGGTTCCCTTCCATTCTCAACCTGTCCCTGTAGGCACAGAACAAATTTACTCTATATTCCTTGTTCCAACTAAAGTTTAAGAAAAAAGAACCAAATTAGTAAGAGCCAATTGTGATTACTATATGATTTTTTTTTTTAAGATTTCAACTTTACTTGAAGAAACTTTAACTCTCAATGTCATGGTTTTTAGAGAAATTTTCCATTTGAATTGTGATCTTAGTCATGTATATCTATTTCCATTTTAAGAATAATGGATAATATAATCTGCATACTAGGGCTGGAGTGATAGTACAGCACATAAGGCACTTATCTTGCACATAGCTGATCCAGGTTTGATCCCTGATGTTCTGTATGTTCCCCTGAGCCCAGCCAGAAGTGACCCCTGAGCACAGAACCAGAATAATCTCTGAGCACCACCTGGGATGACCCCAAAATAAAACTGAACAATATTCTTATTATGTCATAAAAGCTATTTCTCAAGTAATTCAAGTAGTTTTCTATTGAAATATTAATTTTAAAACTTGATTCTGATTACTATATGATTTTAATGTATGATTGAACAAGAAAAATAAACCCTTTAATACAATGTAATAAAATGTTTCTTCTCATTTACACAAATAAGTTTTCAACTCTGTAATCTACTATACTGCATTAAATTTTATTTTATAGTTAGATCTCATTATGGTGATAATCATGCCTGACCAATTATTAATAAAATTTTTAAACAAATTCTGCGCTAATTTATTTTGGAGTTTACATGAAATAGGTAAGGTCTATTTATGTAAATTTCTTTCCCCTATATTTTATATAAACACTGTGATTTGCAAACTTGTTCATGATGATTTGTTACAGGCATTCAATATTCCAGCACCAATCCCACTACATTGTCACCTTCCATCCACCATTGTCTCCAATTTTTCCAAGCATTCCTTAAGCCTGCCTCCATAACAGGCCCACAATATTTTATATTGCTTGTTATATTGCGAGTGTGGAAAGGTCGGACTGCAGCTGAATCTCAGCAAAATGATGTTCATAAAAAATGAACTAGTCCCTGACGTTCCATTTGCTCTCAATGGAACAAACATCTCCGAATGCAGCAGCTATGTGTACCTGGGTCGAGAACTTAACATGAGGAATGACTTGCTACCAGAACTGCACAGGAGGAAGAGAGCAGCGTGGAATACCTTTAGGAGCGTCGAAAAAGTGGTTAAGAGGATGAAGAACCTCCGGCTCCGGGCACATCTTTTCGACTCCACTGTTCTTCCTGTGCTAACGTATGCCTCAGAGACCTGGGCCCTACGAAAACAGGATGAGAATGCTATTCGGGTATTCCAAAGAAGAATCAAAAGAGCTATGCTAGGACTATCACGTCTCACTCAAGTGAGAGAAGGAATCCGGAGTTCTGACCTCCATCGATGGTCAAGAATCAGGGATGCTGTCTCATTTGCCAAGGCATCAAAAATCAGATGGGTCAGACATGTAATGCCATTCAGAGACAACTGCTGGACTAGAGCTGTTACTGACTGGATTCCACAGGATGTCAAAAGACCACGTGGCCACCCACCAACGAGATGGTCAGACTTCTTCGTCAAAACCCTGAATGAATGATCTGAGGCTCTTCTTGTTCCCAGAGTGAGCAGATATCATTGGGCCACACTAGCACGAGACAGGGACAAATGGAGATATTACTGGCGCATGCTTGAGCAAATCTAAGATCAATGGGATGACAAGTGATACAACTTATTGCTTGTTATCAAAAAATTGCTTAATGGGATATCAAAAAATATTTCCTTAGAAGAGAATTAGTGTAAATTGTTCTATCTCACCATGGAAACTTTAAGTCCTCATATGAAGGATTATTAATATGTTGTTACAGGTTAAGATTTCTGTATTACTCTTTGGTTAGTCAAGATTGGTTACCTTCTATGTTATATCCCATCCAATCTGGTGTGCTACTACTGGATTATCATTGTTGTAGAGTTTGAAGATGTTGCCTAGCTTCCAAGATGGCTGCACGCACCAGGAAGTCCAGAATTTTCAACTGGGTGATGCAGCTGGAGTTAAATTTTTAACAGGGTATGTGGGCATGACTGCCTGGGCCTCTAGAAGTACAGAAAGATGGGGGGAAATATCCTATGCCAACCCTGACTCTGGGAAAGTGGTGATTTCAGTCACAAAGAACTGCATACCCGGATGGATGTTCAACTGGTTCATTTCTCGGTGAGGCTGGGTCCTGAAGTGTGGAGGTCGAGGAGGAAGCTTCTGGAGAGGGGCTGGACTGAGTTTTCCCAGGATCAAACACTGAGTCAAGGACTGAAAGACAGTGGTTTATTGGGAGATCTTCCCAGGAAGCACTGGCAAGGAGTGGGATGTGAGGCAGGAAAGGGAAGGCATGCAAGTAAAGGACCATCACTGAGGGGGTACCTCTAAACTCGGTGAGCTCAGACACACCCCACCTCCAGGAGCAGGAGAGGAGCTGGAGGTAGTTATCAACATGCCAGCTCCTGACACTCACTGAAGGCTGCTTCAAAGGGCCTGGACTCTTGGGCACTCTGACCGCAGCAGACAAGGCAGTGGGTCTCAGAGTCCTCCCAGAGGTGTTTTTCAAGCCAGGAGCCCTGGAGGCAAAAGATGAAGGGTGGTGAGTCCTCACCTGCTCTGGGGAGGGAGCAAGTTGCTGGGCCTGGAGACCAACATGCGCCACTAACTCCTCCTCAGAATTAGAGTGAAATCACAGCTGCCTCTCCCAGCCCTTCTGTATTCTAATACAGAAGAATATCCCCCAAATGATAATAGGATTAATAATATAATGTCATGGTGCTGGTGATGGCAGCACTTGCTCAATATATTGGCCTCCAAGCTCCATGGAGGCAAGTTTAAGCCCAGCAAAGAGAAACTTCTGGCCCATAAACAGATACTGGGACTTTGCAGGCCTTCCCGGGAGGTGTCCCAGCAATTCAGAGATCAGACATCTGAGAATTTGTTAGTAAATGGGTATAGAATTTCTTCATAAACTGCTATAGAAGCCCTCGTGATCATGTTCTACAAGCCAGGCTGGATTTCAGCACAGCAGACCTGAGTTTGGATATCAGCTCTGGTGAGATCAACCAGATCAGCCTGCCTCTGTTCTTATTGATTGGTCAGTCTGGGGTGAGCCCCCTTACCCAGTAAAGATTTGGGATGCCCTCTGTGGCATATGAGCAACTGACCCAGTGTGTGGGCTCTCCTGCATTTCTGAATACAGTGGACAGCAGGAGGACCAAGAGCTGATTCTCAAGCACCTCTGGGGAATTTTCCAAGGAGGGACAGAGTGGTCGAAAGGAGAGAGGGCTCCAAGCCACAGACTGGATGGAGCCCTGCTCTGTTGCTCTCTCCCTTTAGGCGAGCCCTTCAGTCATTCTGAGCCTCTATTTGGAGTCTCCATCTGTTGGATGCAGATAAAAATACTCAGTGCTTAGTGTTGTGAGAATGAAGTTGGGTAAGTACGTGCATAGCACTTGACATCTTGTGCAATTCATAGCAAGGGCTCAGTCAGTGTTAGCTTCTTCTCATCGCCACTTTGACCTGACAGGGATGCCACTCCGAGGAGGCAGGATGGAGCACTCGCACTTTGTGAGCTGCTTGGAAGGAGTCCTGACGTCATGGGAGCAGATGCTCTTTGCCTGTCTCTGCCTGTAATTGTCAGGTTTTGTTCTCTTCCACAATTAGACATATCAAGTTCAAAGGAGACATTGTCTCACACTAATGAATAGATTAATAGGCGATCTCTCTCTCCAGATGCAGGAGACTTAATCAGGCTCCTGAAATGCTGATGACATTTCAGAGCAGGAGCTACTCCTGAATAAATAAATCACCCAGCCCTGCCAGATGGACCCCTACCTTGAGCCAAGGAAGCCTGTGGCGATGGCACAGTGGCCTGGCTTTTAGAGGCACAGGTGAGGTTACTTAAGGGATGACCCCTAAGAAGCTATTGGGAGATAGGATGAAATAATCTGACTCTAGGGGCTGGAATGATAGTAGAGCCAGTAGGATATTTGCCTTGCAGATGACGGACCCAGGTTCAATCCCCAGCATCCCATTTGGTTTCTCAAGCCATGAGTAATTCTTGAGTATAGTACCAAGTAACCTCTGAGCATTACTGGGTGTTAACCCTCAATAACAAACAAACAACTCCTCCCCCCACAAAAAAATTTAAAACCCTGTTTCTAGTATCAGGATTGTATATGGATGAAGGAGCTAATAAACAGGCATGGGAGACCTTTAAGTAGGGCACCAGATTACTGGGGGATTTTAGACCCTTTCATTTCTTTGTTTTAAAGATCTCCTAAGCAGAACTCAGAAGGCTCGAGAGACCAGAAGCTCACTGTTCGGGCCCAAGGATTTGGAATGGTTCAGGCTGTGGGATGGTGTTGACCTGGGTCATACCTGGCCAAACTTGGGAGCAACAAGGAGCTGGCGATCAAACTCCTGTATGAATTCCCTGGTCCTCTCCTTACCTTTCCAGAATGCCTGCTTAGCCAACCCACATGCCTTTGGCTGCATCTCTCCTGGCTTAGTGTTGGTGAG
Organism: Sorex araneus; assembly: GCF_027595985.1. NCBI lineage: Eukaryota > Metazoa > Chordata > Mammalia > Eulipotyphla > Soricidae > Sorex > Sorex araneus. The sequence continues at coordinate 25,383,193 of NC_073307.1, read as the reverse complement.
ACAGTGTAAGTCAATGTGCTGTGTGTGAGGGGTACTTTTGTGTTCATAAAAAAAAGAGTTTGACCAACACTGGTTCCTTTCTCCCTGCAGGCAGTTCACGGGTCTGAGAGGGAGGGCAGCCGAGTTCACTGGCCGAGGCGCTCTACTCCCATCTTTGGGAAGCTCGTCAGTATTTGATGAGATCTGACACTCTCACTTTTCCAGCAGAAAATCAGTAGTGTACGGAGGAAACAGCCTTTCTGTTGCAGGATGCTGTTTCCAAAAAATTGAGAAGACTATCAGAACCTTTAACAAACACTACCAGGTTTCCTAGTTATTCTTCTGCTTTCATAATAGAATTTGACCTATCCTGAAATGAACTATTTTTTAATTATCTTCTAGATCACACAACAGAAGGCATTAGTTTTTTTTTCCACCCCAGAATTAACATTTTAATTTTAGAGACAGAGTTAAAAGAAAAGTACAAAGGCTAAGGTATCTAACATTTCAAGATGAAACCGTGAGATGTTAAAATGCGGAAGTTCACCAGACCAGGGTTCTTATCCCTGGCATGACCAATTTGTAGGAACTCATCTTCTCTGAAGAATTGGAAGTCTGAGCAAAGCCAACCACTGGCTTCCAAATTGATTTTCAAACCAAAATTGGAACGATTCTTCAATGCTCTCGGGATTTAGAACTATTAATACCAAAGAACAATGAGAAGGAAAAGTGAGTGTGTAAGAGGTGATTTATGACTAAAAGGAAGTTGCAAGTTCAGAAACTTGCATGTAACCCAATCACAGACCCCTCTGGAGATGTGCCAGGGAAGAGATGGAGAATGCAAAGGGGGAGAGTTTCCAAGGGATATTAAAGCTTATAAAGGAGGTAATGTGGGCTTGGGGCCTAAATTGAGCAAGCGAGGAGCTAACCACGTTGAACTTCTCATAACCACGGCAGGTTTTTGTGCAGCTGTCATCGGCGCCCAAGAACCCCCCTGAGCCTTTCCGTGTATTTATTTCCTACTATTAGTCCATCACCAAACAAGTTCACTGGCAGGAAGAGAGCCTCCCCACCAGAGTGTGGGACAATGACCGCTGCTGCTCAAACCTGTGGTCTCAGCTTAGGGTCAAGTTCTTGGGTGTCAAGGCTGTGGCTCCAGCTGCTAAATGGTAAGTCTGACCACAGCCAAATTGAAGTGGAGGTGCCCAGAGCAGTGGAGTTGGATAGTTGATTTTGGCCAGGTGTTCTGGGAACCAACACCTAATCACACCTCCTTTTTAATAGTTCTTGCAACTTATTCATCACTTACAGCTTATCACTGTAGAATTGATATATGATACATTTCACATATTCAAAATATAGAACTTGCATATCTTATAAATATGTCTGAGTATCTGCAAGTGCATATTCATGTGTGCTTTTATTTTAAAGCTCTAAAAAGAATCCATATGACATAGACCATGTACAGGGTTTCCTTGTAGGATTAGAGTAATAATCACATTCTTCTGGGTATCAATTCAAGGAGGAGAAGCTAGTGGAAAGGGCTTAGAGCTACCAATACTTGAGATAACAGAAGTGTGACCAATTGAAAATATAGTTCAGATTCCCCAAACGACCATGTAAATTTCTCTAAAAATATGAGCAGCAAGCAATAATCCAAGTGAGAATGCTTTAAACTGGCACAGCCTTTGATAAACTTTTAGTTGTAAACTTCATTGGGAGATCCAAGCTGTCTGGATCATCTCTGGCTATCACTAATCATCATTATTTGCCAAGTCTGTTACTTTGAAATCGTTTCATGATAAAGGAAGTGTGTGGGCTAGATGAGCTTCATGCCAAAGAAGACTGTGGTGGTTTCTAATATGTGAAGTTATGCTGGGGAAGCGTCTTCAAGGTTGACCAGAACAACTTCCTGCAATTACTATGACTTCCACTTGTAGCTTGAACCTCAACCTCACTGACCAGATGGTGCTTCCAGATAGTGCGCATTGGTGCTGACAGAATGAAATGGAGAAAACACCAGGCATTTAATCCACATTGGCCAAGGAATAGGGTGGGAAGAGGACAGGGGTGCAGAAAGGTCTGGAAACAATGAGAACTAGAGTGGATGGAGAAGAGTCAAACCTCATAAAGGTATTTTATGGCGTGACTGAGATCAAAATTGTTGGCATTATGTGTTTGTTGGTCCCCTGGGATCTACAAGCACTGGAAAATGCCTCCACTCCCAATCTCCCCTTTTGCCAATTGGCATTCTTGTTGGCTTGGCAGTTGTTGAGAGATTCACCTTTAAACTCAGAATATTTCAGTTCTGCAGTTCCACAAATGGGAGGAGGAAGCAGTTTTTAAAAGTAAGGGCTAAGTTGGTTGTAGAGTCAGAATTTCATTTTGGCTAGAGCATCTGGAAAAGCAATGCCCTCGCTCCCCAACTTACAAAGAATGTGTTGAAGTGCGGGTGGTCAGCAGTTCTGAGGCAGGGTGAGGTCAGTCTTTCCCCTATCTTCCCAAAAATGGTCCTGGTAAGCAGCCCCATCTTCATCATTGTTCCTAATGAGATAACAAGATATTATCTCTCACTTAGCAATTGTCTGTAGTAAGAATTCAGGTTACTTATCAATGGCCCGAGCTTCTCCAGCTTCTCCAGTGGAGCCTGCACTGTCACTGTCACTGTCATCCATTGATTGTTGATTTGCTTGAGTGGGCCCAGTAATGTCTCCATTCGTCCTAGCCCTGAAATTTTAGCAGCCTCTCTTTACTTGTCCTTTCCAATGGTGTCGCATTGGAGGCTCTTTCAGGGTCAGAGGAATGGGACCAATCATTGTTACTGTTTTTGGCATACGAATACGCCATAGGGAGCTTGCCAGGCTCTCCTGTATGGGCAAGAAACTCTAGGTAGTTTTCCATGTTCTCCAAGAGAAATGCGGCCGCACGCTTCTGGGAATTTGGTTTTATAGTCTCTGGATCTTGGCTATTGATGGGAATACACAGCGCCAGGGGCAGTTTGTGGGTGTGGCTGCCAAGCTACTGGAAAATGGGGGGTCTGGGTGGAGGAAGCCCTGTCCTGATCTGAGCAGGCTTGGAGATCTCAGGCCAGTGTCCTGCACACCTGGGTTCTTCTGCTGGTTCCTTCATGCATGAGGCTTGTCCGAACATGTGGAGAGGGGCCTTGAGCATGGCTGTGGCTGGGCTCCAGAGGTCTTTGGCTTCGGGGCTCTTCTCAGGGTGGGGAAGCAAACTCAACCTGCCCGCCCCGAGGGGCCCCGGTGAAGACAGCTAGGTGTGGGGGCAAAAGACTCTGCCCCTTAATAACATATGTGTGTATATATATATATATACGCTTGGTGGAAAAGATAGTGGTTTTTTTTTCTTTTATAAGCAATTTGTCTAAAAAGGAGCCTGCACTACACTTTGAAAACAATCTCATTAGTGAAAATAAACATACGCTGCAAACATCATTTCTCCTTCACAGCCTTGACAGGACTTCTTAAGGTTTCCTTTGCTTCTTAAAAGTATTGTTACTACATATTTTTTAACTAGGTAGTACATACTAATGATATAAATTTCAAAAATAGCAAAAGGATAAAACCATGAAAAATCTTTCTTCTCATCACCCTCTTCTCCTAGTTCTCCTTAAAGTTAACCAATATTTCAGAGTCTTGCATATCCCTCTAGAGGTACTTTTGGGGGCACAGTTTGCATGAGTATGTAAATGTCAATCTTCTTTCTTTTTCTGAATTCATCCTTCCATCCCTCAACCCCACACAAACACACACACAGGTAATAGCAGTAGCAGGTTAGTTCTGTGAAATGAGAATGAACTGTACAGGCTGGAAGATGCATGGACAGTGCACTCGAGATCATATCTGCAAAGGAGAGAAAGAGGGAAGAGTGCCGAGAGGGAGAAACATAAAGTGCAGTCATGACAGAAGCCTCAGCCAGTCCCACTAGGAAGTAAACTTCAGAGTTGTCCCAATTTGGGGTGACAGAAACAGACTCTCTTCGAGCCAAAAGCAACTAGGCAGAAACCTCCACGCTCCTAGCCTGGATGCCTGTTGTATTTTTTCACTTGACAGTAATTCATTTCACATTAGCATATAAATAATTTGCTCCTGCCATTTGCAATGGCTACCAAGGATTGATCATGTGGCTGTACACAGTTCCCTATTAGTGGGCATATCAATTTGCAATCATTTGTCTTTTGCAGTGACCTTCAATGTTTCACTGTAGATTTGTCTCTTCTTACACATGCAAGTAGAGCTGACAGTCCAATCGCAGAACCCAACAGTATGTGCACTTTCAATTGTGAAGGGCATTAGTGAAGTGTTTTGGGGTGCTACCAGTTTACAATTCCGCCAACCATGTAAAAACTTCTCTGTTTCCACTACTCTTGACAATACTACACTACCACTTCCTAGCCTTTTCCCAGATTTAAAATTTTAAAAAAGTGTCTCCTAGTAATTTTAATTTGCATTTTTCTTTTTGTGAGTGAGACTGTCATTTTTGAGTATTTAAAAGCAATTTGCACCTACTTAATTTTTGTATTAAATTAGAAGCATATTTTTATTGTACTATATCTCCTAAGTAAGTAGATTAGAGAAGGGGGCTAGGATGGGGGTTGCTGTACCTTGATTAAAACGAATATGGGGGCTGGAGCAATAGTACAGTGGGGCGTGAATTTTCCTTGCACATGGTAAACCCAAGTTTGATCTCTTGCATCCCAAATGGTCCTCCAAGCACTGCCAGGAGTAATTCCTGAGTGCAGAGCCAGGAGTAACCCCTGAGCATCGCTAAATGTGATCCAAAAAGCAAAAAAAAAAAAAAGAATGAATTTGGTAGGGGGTTCAAAGGAGGGACATTGGGGGTAATGAGGATGGGAGGTGGGTATACTGGTGATTTCTAATTTCAAATAGCTACTTTGTCTGTTTTTATAGTATTTTTTCAATTGATGTGCATTGGTTTATAACATCATATAGGTTCCAGGTGCACAGCTCCTAAGTCAATGCCTGTATCACTTGTATCACTTGTCATTTGTCATCCCATTGTTCATCGATTTGCTCGAGTGGGCACCTGTAATGTCTCCATTCGTCCCTGTCACATGCTAGTGTAGCCTAATGGTGTCTGCTCGCTCTAGGAACATGAAGAGCCTCAAACTATTCGTTCAGGGTTTTGACAAAGAAGTCTGACCATCTCGTAGGTGGGCGGCCACACATTCTTTTGACGTTCCGTGGAATCCAGTCAGTAACAGCTCTACTCCAGCAGTCGTCTCTAAATCGCATTATGTGTCCAGCCCATCTGATTGTTGATGCCTTGGCAAATGATACAGCGTCCCTGATTCATGATCGTTGATGGAGGTCAGAACTCCAGATTCCTTCTCTCAGTTGAGTGACATGTGATATTCTAAGCAGAGCTCTTTAGATTTCTCTTTGGGATACCTGAATAGTGTTCTTACCCTCTTACCCTGTTTTCATAGGGCCCAGGTCTCTAAGGTGTATGTTAGTGTGGAAGGATGGTGGAGTCGAAAAGATGTGCCCGCAGCCAGAGGTTCTTTGTCCTCTTCTTCAATTCTCTTGAAAGCATTACATGCTGCTCTCTTCCTCCTGCGCAGTTCAGGTGCCAGGTTGTTTGTCATGTTGACCTGGGTACACATAACTGCTGCACTCGGAGATGTTCATTCCGTTGAGGGCAAATGGAACATCAGGAACTAGTCCATTTCTCATGAACATTGTCTTCATGAGATTCAACTGCAGTCCAACCTTTCCACACTCACAGTCCAAGTCGGCCAGCATTCATGCTGCTTGGCTGATATTTGGTGTTATTTGAACTATGTCATCAGCGAAGCGGAGGTGGTGATAGCCGACCGTCTAGCTTCACTCCCATTTCTTCCCATTCCAGTCATCACATGATGTCCTTGAGGGTGGCACTGAAGAGTTTCGATGAAACTTATTGTTACTGTTTTCGGCATATCCAATACACACGGGTAGCTTGCCAGGCTCTGCCATGCGGGCTCCATACTCTCGGTAGCTTGCCGGGCTCTCCGAGAGTGGCGGAGGAATCGAACACAGGTCAGCCGCGTGAAAGGTGAATGCCCAACCGCTGTGCTATCGCTCCAGCCCTATATTACATTATGTATTATATTATGTTCATCATCAAAGTTATAGTCTCAATGTTCTTCAGATATCCTTACAAAATTGACCCATTTTATTCTATTAAACCCTTCTTTCTTTTTCTTCCCCTCTTTCTGGGAATCACTACTTCATTAATATGGTTTCAGTTTTCTTTTCTTTGTTTTGCATGTTCATTTGTTTAGTTTATTTACTGCATATGAGTGAGATCATTTCATGTTTGCTTCTCTCCATATGACTTATTTCACTTAACATAATACCCTGTAGTTCCATCCATTGTTGTAAATGGTAGGATTTGATGGTTGTTGTTTTTTTAAAATAGCTATGTAGTATTCTTGTGTGTGTTTGTGTGTGTACTACACCTCACATACATGTTCTTTTTCCAATAATCTGTAGATGATTCTTTCTAACTGTTGGCTATTGTGAGTATGTTGTGGTGAATATGGGGTACATGTATCTTTTCAATTTTTGTGTTTCTTTATTCTTTGGATAAAAAGCCCAACAATTCCCTTATAGTGTTATCTTAATTTCTTGTATATGTTACCATTTCTCTTGTGGATTTTACATATGATTAAATTAGACCTTTTGACTATAAATTGACGACTTTACTCTTTAACTTAGGTAGATACATGAAACTATACTATATTCAGGAAACTTTTAAGGAGTAGTTTTGGTAGTTTCTCTGGTTACTTTGCAGAGTGGCCACATTCTGTGACCTAATCCATGTGAGGACAGAGTATGCTATTTATCTTCATGGGTATTCGGTTTAACAGACCCAGGTTCAAACCTTTTCTTGTTACTTAACAGCTTTGTCTTCTTCTTTCCTATCTGAGGTCTAGTTCTTTATATATACAATATGTAAACTAACAATATCTCTATGAGTTGCTTTCTAAGCCATTGCATATCATTTTTAGGCTGACCTCTGTTTACTCCTTCAGCCTCTCCTTTCCCAGTTCATCCCCGGTTGCTTACAGCCATACTGAACTGCATTCAGTTCCCTGGATAACCATTTTGGACTAGCCCTCTTACCCTGTAAGTCTCAGGGAAACTTTCTCTGGTTTTCCTGCTTTTCTGTATTGCCCCTTCACTGGTCAGCCTTGCTATGCTGAATTTTAGCACTTCTCATGCTTCTAATTTCCCATCCACATTGCTTCCTCAGTAGAATGACAGCCAGTGGAACTTTTCTCTGTGTTCATGTATGTCTTTCAGAAACAGAACAAAAGATTACTGAGGGAGAGTTGTATAACTCAAAAGAGAGTTGGATGGAAGATGACAGATGCAGGTTGAGAGATGGATGGATGACTGAGTGGATAGATAGTGAAATGATGGGTGGTGCACAGGTGGATGGACTGATATGCTGCCTAGGGTGTCATCTGACTGGGGAAGTGCTTAATTTATTCCTGAAGGGTCTAGCATGCTAAACTTCAGAGGAGTAAAGGTGTTCCATGGCAGATCTGATAATGATAAGTCTTCTTAGAACAAATCAAGTCACTATATGATATGTATAATATTATACTACATGTCATATGTATAATATTTTTTATAAACCCAGGGGTGGTGTTGGGGGGAAGGGTTTGGGCCATACCTGGAAGTGCTCAGGGTATTCCTGACTCTGAGTTCAGGAGTGACTTCTGGTGGAGTTTGCTGGACCAGATAAGGTCTGGGGACTTGAACCCAGGTTGGTGTAATGTAAGATAAAACACTGTGCCGTCTTTTGAATGCATGATGGCCTTTTAAATCCATGGAGAAGGCTTACCTGATTGGTTTGGCTGATCCAGTCTCTTCATACTCAAATTGGGTGAAGTTGAGTATTAGATGTATGGGGGTAGGGGATATTGTATCTCACCCAGTGGTACTTGAGGCTTTCCCGAGTACTGTGCCCAGGGGTCATTCCCAGAGGGTTCCGAGGATCATGTGATGATGGGGATGGACTTCTGCATGCAAAGTGGGTTCAAGCCTTTGAGTTATCTCTTGGGCCCTGTGTGCTATTTTAAGTATCACTTGCTACCAGCAGGGAGCCTTCTGGGAACTAGAAAGAATAACAGATATTAAAGAATCTTATTTACTCTTCAAAACAGTCACCTGAGTGAAAAAGATGAATGTCTGACCACTCATTTGCTTCAAAAATAACTAGGTATGTTTTTCTACAGTCAGTCATTATCAAAATACTGATCATCAACGATTTTACGGTACACTTAGGATTGCATGATTTGTACATGGATCATGCCTTATTTATGTTGAGAAAGTTGACGTTTCTGTTGAGTGACATTTCTGTATAATTGAGGCTTGGTATTTTTAAGTACTCATTTTATTTTTCGAACACTACCGTTATTTCAAAGCATTCTCGAACTCTTGTCATTTCCTTTAGTCAGACCAGTATAAATATATTTCAGTTGCTAGCTTTATGAAGGTGTATTCCTTTTCCTGATAGATACATAGTGATCTCTCTTATATGTGTAACTTGCAGATGCACAGCAAGGTGGCAACAAAGGTCCAAAGGCAACATAATGGAAGAACTGATCCACACAGTTAAGTCAGGGAGGGAGGGTAGTTGGGGAGTGGGGGTCCTTGGGAGAAGGAGGGGATACACTGGTGATGGGCATGGTATTGGAATTATGTGCATGAAAAAATATTAATAATGGCATTGTAAACCAAAGAATAACAATGAATTTTTTAGAAATATGTATTTCTTTTCCTCGTAGCAAACTAAGCACCTTAGGTATAGTTGTTAGTTTCTTGAACACTTGGGGCTGTCATTATAATAGACATTATTTTCCTGGGCTTTTATATTCATAATATTTTTGGGGGGTTGCTATATGTGCAGGACTATTAGGCCCTGCAGAAAACGGGGTCCCCCTGTTCTGCTTTTACTAACTATTCTGCTCTCCTTTCTTTCTTCCAGTCCCTTTCTGTACCTCCCTTTGTCGTGAGTATCTCCTGTTCCTAAGATGTGGTAACTCTTACTTCCCTGAGGCCTGTTCTTTGTTTGTTTCTTGCACCTTTTATTTTCTTGCACATAATCAAAAGTTTGATTTTCCTGGAGGTCTATTCTTTTAGTAATACATTCTTGTAGGAGATTATGTTTTAGGATCCAAAGTATTCTTCTGTTGACATTAGGTTGGAGCAGTGTCGATGAAGAGGTGCAGCATTGCTGAATGAACCCATCATGGAATGATCTATTGCAATTTTTCTTTTCTTTTTTTTAAGCCATGGAAAGAAATTGCTCAAGAACTAATTCTATAAGGAAAAATAAAGATTGTTATTCAGGGAATATTCATTCTAATATTTAGTTTGGAAGATAAAGTGCCAATACGTGGACCATAAAGCAAGTACATTCCTTGTTCTGGGATTCACGGGAAAGTGGTTTGCCCTGTCAGCAGGCATGAGGGTGCTGAGAAGCAATTGTGTCTGTCACTGATGCAGTAGGAGGAGCTGTATGTGGGACTGGGGGTGGTTGTTCTCACCCCCTGCTGTCCCTTCTCCCCACTAGGTTGACCGTTTCTCGGTAGTCTGTGTCACTGGAAGTCAAGGGACCATGGATACCCATACAATCAAATAATAATAACTATCATTATTTGAGTGCTTACTGCACACTTTCTCCAGTGCACCTTTACATCAATCTTATAATATCTATTATTATCTCCATTTCGATGGATGAGTAAACTAAGATTCATGGTAGTAAAAGTGTGACTTTATTTAAATTAGAAAATACTGACCCAGTCCCAGTCTATTCTTATGTCCCTCAAGACCAGCCTGCTGTCCTTAGATAGCTGTGTCTGCCTGGGACTTAGGGCTGAGTATGGAGTAAGGAGAGGAACAAGAAGAGAAAGGAACACATTTGGTCCAAAAGCATGTGCATTCAAAACAGAGTACCCCACGTCCATTTGCCTGGGCTCAAAGAACAAGGGACAGTTAGTGCCCAAATCAGGAAAGATTCAAGGGGAAAAAAACCCAGCAAAATGAATTGATTACCATAAAAGTTGATAAACCATCTTGGTCTTTTCTTTACCTGTATAGTGGAGATAACACTATCAAATTCTCAAAGTTTATGTAGAAGGAAATAAAATATGATAAAAATTATAAAGAATGTGATATGCGGGGAAATTGATATGATTTCTTGAAGACATCAAGTAGGTTAGTGCATGCGATGTCATCTCACCAAAAGTCTAGACACAGCCAGAGCCAGTATTGGTGGCTGTGTCTAGACAAACAAGCAGTGTGGTGAGAAAGAAACTCTCATTCATTGTGGGAATGTCATCTGGTTGCTGTATGGAAGGCAGTATGACAATTTCTCATAAAAGTAGAAATGAGATTACCATATGACCCAGAGATACCACCTCTTGGCATCTAACCCCAAGTCATAAAAAGGACATATGCATACCAAATGTTCACTGCAGCACTTAGTAAAATGGCTGAGATATGGAAAAAAACCAAATATCCAACTATATATAAATAGATCAAGAAGCTCTGACATATATACACAGCGGAATACTATGCAGCTCTAAGAAAGAACAAAATTATGCAATATTCCATGACATGGATGGAAATAGAAGATATCATGTTAAGTCAGTCAGAAGGAATAAATAGATACAGAATAATTTCTCTCACATGTGGTGCTTAAAGACATATAGTAAGGGAGAAACAGATGGCCAAAGACACAGAAAAATAAGATAAATTATTATTATTTGTAGATGATATGATGAAAATATGTAGAAAACCTTAAAAGTATCTTCATTAATGTGTAAAGCAAATTTCTGATTACAATATCAATATACAAAAATATTTCAAATCCCCTACATGACTGTGATCCCCTGAGCACCACCAGGGGTCACCCTTGGGCGCAGAACCAGTAACAGCCCCTGTGCACTCTCAGGTGTGCCCCCCAAACAAAATCAGCAAACAAACCAAATCTTTTGTGTATCTATATGCAAATATCTAACAACAGCAGGAAAAAAAATTAAGCAATCCCATTTATAATAGTATCCAAAAGAATTAAATATCTAGGAAGAAATTTAACAAAGATGGTAAAAAAATCTTGTAAATAGAAAACTTCAAGACACTTAAAGAGGCATAGAACAAAATGTTAAAATATGGAAGGACATTGCATACCCATGGATGGATATCAATGGAATATATTCCAAATCCCAGAAATAAACTCACACAGCTATGGATATTCAGATATTAAGATCATACAATCAGAAAGGAGAGTCCCTTCAACAAATAGTTCTGGGAAAACCAAACAGCCACATGGCTGCGATGACAACTCTCTAACCTCATATTCATTGTCACTGTCACTGTCATCCCGTTGCTCATCGATTTGTTCGAGTGGGCACCAGTAACGTCTCTCATTGAGAGACTTATTGTTACTGTTTTTGGCATATCCAATACACATGGGTAGCTTGCCAGGCTCTGCCGTGCGGGCAAGCTACTCTCAGTAGCTTGCCGGGCTCTCATATTACAAAAATTAATTTTAAATAGATTAAAGACCTGGGAGTGGGGGAATGCAGCTCAATGAAAAACAATACCTTGCGTGTGTGAGGCCAGGCACTGGGTCTTCATCAAGGCAACAATACAAGGTCAACAAAAGGATTGACTTCTTAGACATAAGACCTCAAACCAATAACATAGGTGAACTATGCCATGACTTTAATGTGAGATGGTTTGTGTATTTCACCCCAACAGCAAGAAAAATGGAAGTAAAGGTGTTGAGTGGCCATTGTGTTCAGTCTCTAGTCTGTATTCGGCCCGCATCACCCTTCCCCCACATGACCTCCAACCACATTTTACTTGGTGGTCCCTTCCCTGAGTTACCCAGAATGAGAGACCAGCCTCCAAGCCATGGAGACAACCTCCTGGTACTTATTTCTACTATTCTTGGGCGTTAGTCTTATAGTCTATTATTCTATATTCCACAGATGAGTGCAATCTTTCTATGTCTGTCTTTCTCTTTCTGACTCATTTCACTTAGCATGATACTTTCCATGTTGATCCACTTATATGCAAACGTCATGACCTCATTTTTTCTAACAGCTGCATAGTATTCCATTATATAGCTGTACCAGAGTTTCTTCAACCAGTCATCTGTTCTAGGGCACTCGGGTTTTTTCCAGATTCTGGCTATTGTAAACAGTGCTGCGGTGAACATATAAGTGCATATGTCACTTCGACTATGCTTTTTGGCTTTTCTGGGATATATTCCCAGCAGTGGTATTGCTGGGTCAAAAGGGAGCTCAACCTCTAGTTTTTGGCCACTCAACACCTTTATTGCAAACCACAACACCTAATCAGAGAGAGAGAACAAAAGGGAATTCCCTGCCATAGTGGCAGGGTGGGGTGGGGGGAGACGGGACTGGGGAAGGGGGGAGGGATGTTGGGTTTACTGGTGGTGGAGAATGGGCACCGGTGAAGGGATGGGTTATCGAACTTTGTATGGGGGGAACATGAGCACAAAGATGTATGGATCTGTAACTGTACCCTCACGATGACTCTCTAATTAAAAATAAACTAATAAAAAAATGGAAGTAAAGATTAACAACTAGTACTTTGTTACATTTGAAAGTTCTTGATATATATGTATGTATATATATGTATACACGCACACATATATATATATAAAATGAAAAGAGAGAATGCTGAATACAAGAAGATATCTTCCCAATATACATCTGGCAAACCATTAACATTCAAGACATATGAAGAACTCATACAAATTAACAACAAAGAGACAAAACAACCCAATCAAAAAGTGGGCAGAAATTTGAAGAATTTTTTCTCCAAAAAGGATACACAAATAGTGAGTAGGCTTATGGAAAAGAAAATGCTTGTCAACACTGATCATTACATTACAAGGAAATGTAAATTAACTGACCAGCCACAGTAAGATACCACTTCACACCTATAAGAAAGCAGCAATAAAAAGCACTGGAGAGAAAACGCAGAAAAGGGAATTCTAGGGCTCAATTTGGGGGAATAAAAGTGGTTGCAACCATTTTGGAAAACTTCATGGAGTTTCCTTAAGAAACTAAAGCTAGAGCTGCCAGCAGTGGTATCTGAGGGGTATTCAAAGGATACAAAAGCATTGACACAAAATATTTGTCAAGTCCGATGCTTATTGCAGTGTTATTTATAATAGCTAAAGTATAGAAACAACCAAAATACCTGTTGACAGATAATGAATAAAGATTGTGTGGTATATTTATTTATACAGCAGAATACTATGCAGCTATGAGAAGCTGAAATTTTGCCATTCACAATAAAATAGAAGCCCAAAGGAAATACATGAAGCCAAATAAATTAGAAGGCATAAAAGTGAATTATTAAAGTGAAATTTAATTTGAAATAGAATTCAACTGAAATAACAAAGTTTCATTTTATGTATGAGATGTACAATAATGTAAAATCAATGAATGGACAAAACAGTAGGGTAACTCAGTGGATATTGAAAATATAATTCAAGTTACCTCAGGAGTGAGAGGTGGCAGGATGAAGACAAAGTGAGAGGGGAAATAAAGTGGAAAAAATAATCAAATGCCCACTATTGATAATAAACTGAATCTGGAAGAAAGGGAAAGGCTGAACGTAGGGACAAGAATCATGGGGAACGTTCAAGAAAGGAAAAAAGCACAGAACCGAAATCAGTTGGGGAAGACTCACTCCAAGGCAAGTGGACTCTCAGGGGGCCTTAAAATAGCTAGTGAGACTTGGTCTGAAATTGTGCAAGAAAATTGGACTGTCTTGGAACAAAGTATGAGTACTTCTAGAAACAACTTCTTCCATGCTTCAGGCCACCTGTATTTTTAGGAGTTCGCTACTGCTGTGCTGTAATTCTCAGGTTCCTCTGGTCCCTCTTTTCCTGGAGATTTGCGTCTGCTCTTCCATAGGTTGAGAACCTCTTCCCTGAAACACCTGCTCATTAACTTGCCACTCACCCTCTCCCCTTGAGAGGTGTCTGGTGAGCCAGGATTAGGGAAACTTAAGCTCAGAGAGGTTAAGTGACTTGCCAAGAATCACCCAGCAGATCAATTTCAAATCCAGAAACAGGAACCAGATGTCCACACCTTAACTCTGTGCTTACTTTGGAAGGTGCCGTATGGGGCCCGGAAAGCTCCCAGAAAAAAGCTGAGCTCCTCTGGGAGAGACCAAGAGAGCAAGAATTCCAAAACCATCTTGTAATTTATGGTTGGAAGTTCCCTCTGTGTCTTAGGGGAAGGCTATATATATATATATATATATATATATATATATATATATATATATATATATATAATCAGTTTTGAGGATGCCTCTTGCATTGGGAAGTTTCACACCTGAAAGAGATCTCTATCATTTAGGGAACGATGCCACCATGAATAACGTTAATGAAAGAAGGAATTGGCACCGACTGTATCAAGTATCCAATAATGAGCTTTTCATTTCCAGTCACACATTCAGTGCTTCTCCATTCAGCCAAAATTGGCAAGAGTCGAGCTGGTTATTAAAGCAAAACCTGGAAAAGGCAATTAAGCACTCCCAAGGTTAAAAGGTTGACTCCAGTGGAAACACGAATCATAAATTTTCCTCGCAGATACTCCTGTGACTCAGCCGCTGTGCCTCTCAAACGGAGCAGCGTGTGCAGATGACGGCGCCTCGCTGGGGGCCGAGGGGTGGAAGGCGTGTTGGCCAGCGGTCAGTCTCTCACTCTGTCCTGCTGCAGCAGGCCAGGAGGGAGGTGGGAGCCGGTCAGGGTCTCTGGGAAAGCTCCGTGTGGCTCCAGAGGCTTCCCTACAGGTGGAAGTTACCGCCTGTGGCAACTGGTGTATGCTCTTCAGGTAGACACAGGCTCTCCAGCCCTCTTGGTCTGCCTGTAACTGGCAGCTGTGCTGGCAGGCTGGACTTTGATGGGCCAAGTTGCTCACCTTGTAAATAGTCCTGCTCTCTCCTCAAGAGTTGTTACCCTCTGTGCAACCACTTGACAGAATTATCAACCAGAGGAGTTGGATGTAGACTTCCTGCCTCGGCATCCAGAGCTGTCAAGTGGGAACCACAATAATGCCGTCACTGGGCAGGTTTGAAGAGGCAGGGGCAGCTCCAGGCTGGTGGACTGTTGTGCAGCCCTTTTGTCATCTGCGCCCCCAATCCTTTGTTCAAGGTGGCTGCTTGGGGGTGGGGTGAGGTGGTGGTTCCTGTTTCCCCTAGAAGCTCAGAAACACCGAATTCAGCCCAAGATCTACTCAAGGTGTGGTCCTCAAGCTTTGATGTCATCGGGAAAGAGGAAGCAGTTGTCTCACACAGTTCTTTGAAAGTGGGGCCCACTGCAGAGCAGCCAGCGAGGAGGGCTGGGGCTCGCAGCCAGCGAGGAGGGCTGGGGCTCGCCGAGAATTAGACATTAGGCCCTGAGAGTGGCCAGGAGGGTTTAGCACGAAGCCTGTTTGCTTTTGTGGTTTAGTTCATTATGCTTGAGGCCATGGTTTACAATGAAGTAAGGCTCATGCTTTTCTTGTACAAAGTTACTGCACCGACACCTGTTTAGTCTGTGTCACATGGCAGGAGAAATGGACCCTCTTGGATTTCCCAAGGAGGTGTTCTTACTGCCAGGGAATTCTGTCCCACTTTGCCTATTTAGGGTTATTTGCTAGAAGTGAAAAGGGGGCTGTGTGACTACAGCTTTGGGAAAAGAGTGGCCAACGCCATGACCCCTGAGAGCTGTGAGCCAGCCATCTCCCTCATGTTTTAATTTCTTTGGAAAAAGTTATATCCCAGATATCTGTCCAAATTCATATGCGATGCAGTCATACACGGAGATGCTGTCTTTGCTAATAATCTAGCAATTAAAATGGAACGTGACTGCTAATTAAATCTGCCACTCAACTAGGAGATGCAGATTTGCTTTCGAATGGAGCTGGATTTGATCTGGACTGTCTTCAAATGAAGCCAAAGAAGGAAAATTTGGATTAGAATATAAAGCCCAGAGTGGAAAATTTTCCCTAATGCCTTCAGATTCCCCCCCCCCCCACCACCACCTTACTTTGGAAATAGAACTAAATACCTACTGGATAAAATTGGAAAACTCAAATCAAACAAATCATCCTAAATATTAAAAGCGTCTTTGAGGTGTTTTTGTTGATTCCTACATTCAAAATACTTTTTCTTTGTTGTGCAAGTAGAATTTTCATCATTTGAAATGTTCATAGCTTTTAAAAATTTTTTAAATTTTTATTTATTTATATATAAATAGAGTCTCTTGCCCGAACGCCCGGCTGTCTTACCTGGAGCCCCTCATAGGGGATGGGCTCCAGCTTCCCTCCCTTCCCTGAGCAGAGTTCCCAGCAGCCGAAGACTACCAGAACCTAGCCACAGCCATGCTCAAGGCCCCTCTCCACACGTACGGACAAGCCTCATGCATGAAGGTACCGGCAGAGGAACCCAGGTGTGTGTAATCCCATCAATGGCCAACATCCAGAGACTTAAAAGCAAGTTCCCAGAAGCTTATAAAAGATATCTTATAACCTACTTTTCCCTCTGGGAGAAACTAGCAAGCTACTGAGAGCTTCCTGCCCACATGGGACAGCCTCGCAAGCTTCCCATGGTGTATCTATATGCCAAAGCCAGTAACCAGCTGTATCTCGTTCCCCTGACCCTGAAAGAGCCTCCAATGTGGCATCGTTGGGAAGGCCGAGAAGAGAGAGGCTTCTAAAATCTCAGGGATAGGACGAATGTAGAGGTTACTGAGGCCGCTCGAGCAACTCGATGATCAACGGGATTTCATGATTTGTGTGATTCGTGATATATTTATTTATTTATTTATTTATTCATTTATTTATTTTTAAATTTTATTGAATCACCATGAGATAGTTACAAGCTTTCATGTTTGGGTTACAATCACACAATGATCAACACCCATCCCTCCACCAGTGCATATTCCCCACCATCAGTATCCCTGGTATAGCCTCCCTCTCCCTCCCTCCCCCTGCTCCATGGCAGACAATACTTTTGGGCATTATGGCTTGCAACACAGACACTGAGAGGTCATCATGTTTGGTCCATTATCTACTTTCAGCACCCATCTCCCATCCCGACTGATTCCTCCAGTCATCATTTTCTTAGTGATCTCTTCTCTATTTTATCTGCCTTCTCCCCTCTGCTCATGAAGCAGGCTTCCAGCTATGGGGCAATCCTCCTGGCCCTTGTATCTATGGAGAAGAAATGAACAGAAGTTTCCTCAAAAAGGAAATACAAATGGCCGAAAGGCACATGAAAAAATGATCCACATCGCTAGTCATCAGGGAGATGCAAATCAAAACAACAATGAGATATCATCTCACACCACAGAGACTAGATACATTCAAAAGAACAGTAGCAACCAGTGCTGGCATGGATGTGGGGAAAAAAGGATACTCTTTCACTGTTGGTGGGAATGCCCCAGACTTTCTGGAAAACAATATGGACAGTCCTTCAAAAACTAGAAATTAAGCTTCTATATGACCCCGGAATACCACTTCTGGGAATATATCCCAAGGATTCAAAAAGGCACAGTAGAAATGACATCTGTACCTATATGTTCATTGTAGCACTGTTCACAGTAGACAAAATCTGGAAACAACCCAAGTGCCCTAGAACAGATGACTGGTTAAAGAAACTTTGGTACATCTACACAATGGAATACTATTAGCTGTTAAGAGAGGTGAAGGCATGAAATTTGCTTATAAATGGATAGACATGGAGAGTATCATGCTAAGTGAAATTAGTCAGAAAGAGAGTGACAGACATAGAAGACTGCAGTCATTTGTGGAGTATAGAATAACATAACATGAGGCTGACACCCAAGGACAGTAGATAGATACAAGCATCATAGCTTTGTTTAAAGAACAAACACGGCCAAAAACCTCAGGAGCCTAGCCACAGCCATGCTCAAGGCCCTTCTCCACACGTTCAGACGAGCCTCATGCATGAAGGAACCAGCAGAGGAACCCAGGTGTGTGGGACATGGGGCTGAGACCTCCAAGGATCGGGACAGGGCCTCTTCCACCCAGATTTCCCATTTTTCAGTAGCTAGATGGTCACACCCAGGGACTTCCCCCGGCGCTGTGTAATCCCATCAACTGCCAACATCCAGAGACTATAAAACCAAGCTCCCTGAAGTGACATCTTATAGCCTAGTTCTCCCTCTGGAGAACCTGGCAAGCTCCGAGAGTTTCCTGCCAAATGGAAGAGCCTGGCATACTCCCCATGGCGTATTCATATGCCAAAACCAGTAGCAATGATGGGTCTCATTCCCCTGACCCTGAAAAAGCCTCCATTGTGGTACCATTTGAAGGATGAGTAAAGAGAGGCTTCTAAAATCTAAGGGTTAGAATGAATGGAGATGTTACTGAGACCACTCGAGAAATTTGATGATCAATGGGATGATGATGATGATGATTACTTAAAACGTCCACCATTTAGCTTGATATATTAGCAGGTATCAGATAGTCGGACTCTGAGTTGAAACCTATTTCAGTTGCTGTAGAGTAGAGAATCTGGGTTCAAGTCCAGGAAAAGAATAGAATCAGGAAGGTTAGTAGTGGACAGTTCTCCTTGGAAGGGACTGCCCTGTGGGCCTGATTTACATGAGCTCATTGAAATATCAGACTTAGCTCTTCCAAGTGATACTGGAGCCTTCAGCCCACTTACCTGCAAAGAGGAAGATGCCATCATATATGCTCAGTCTCCTTCTGACATCTCCAAGCTTGCCAAGCTTCAGAGAGACTCTTCCATGACAGAGGCAGAGAGTACCACTTATGTATTTAGGGATATGAAATGACTCCAGGAAAGGGAAGCAGAGAATAGCATCCTGTATCGCTGCATAATCTCCCCATTGGTATTTTCACCTCAGTAACACCAAAACAATGTTTTTAGTTGAGGTGCTGTGATTTACAATGTTGTTAATGATGACTTTCTGTACATAATTCTAACTGCACATCCATCACCTGTGTACCTACCTCTCTGCCCCAGGGTTTTCAACATCCCTCCCTCTCACCCACCTCCCACAAACTCAGTTGTGTGGATCATTCTCCCATTGTGGTGCTTTGGCCCTTTGTTGCTACCTTGCTGTGTATCTTTAGGTTCCACATATAAGAGATAATTCTGTATCTATCCCTTTTCTTCTGACTTCATTCAGCATAATATCCTCTAGTTCCATCCATGTGACAGCAATTATAAGACACTATTCTTTCTTAGAGCTGCATAGTATTCCATTGTGTACATATCCCACAACTTCTTGTTTCATTCATCTGTAGTTGGGCATATGTTTGTTTCCATATCTTGGGTATTGTTGCAAAGCAGCACAATTTTTTAAAGCCTTCACATAGTAGTCATACCATACTGTTTTACAAAAACAACTTTCCATAAAATCTGTGATGACTATATGGTGAAATATGGTATTTAAATTAAAGACCCAGTGCTGTTAGGAGGACTGGTCAATGGTTGAAATTAGCCACAATTGTGTGTGGGGTGGAGGGTAGGGAAGGTAGGTAAGATAGAGAAGGGACCAGTATGACAATAATAGCTGGAAATGATCACATTGTATAAGAACTGAGTTTAAAAGTAGGTAAAGGGATCTACCTGATAACTTTTCACTATCTGTATTGCACACTGCAGTGCCCCAAAGAGAGAGAGAGGTGGAGGGGGGTAGGCTGGTGGGTGAGGGTGTGGGTAATGGGAGGAAAACTGGTGCTGAAAATGTACACTGGTGGAGGGATAGGTGTTGGAACACTGACTGAAATCTATAAACATCTTTGTAAGGATCTATCTCAGTGATTCAATAAAAAAAATAAAATTAAAGACCTAGCTGCCTCCTGTGCTCAGGGCAGGTATCACAGATCCTCCACTTCACTCTTGCCTGTTGAACAAAAATGTGAGTCTCCTGGTGGCATCCTCACATCAGCAACTGCTAATGCAATGGAACTGGGATTCAGGTGAAATGGGTCATCCTGCTGTATGCCTGGCCTGGAAAGGAGAGGTATCGGAGAGAAAGGGTAGGGTGGACGGGCTCTCGGGGAAGTGACTCTTCCAGAGCTGGATGGGGGCCCTGTGTGTGAACTGTGTACGGGCGACAGGCCTCCCCAGCTCCAGAGAAGTCTCCTGTCCTTTTGTCCTGCAGGTGTCCGGGGATGGTGGAATGGAATGTTCCCCGGCAAAGAGCATTTCCTCGCCAAGTGGTTTAGGAGATGCACTTGAAAGGCCATGGGGAGGGTGTGGCTGTGAGCTCCAGGCCCCTTGCTCACCTTGGCAGCTCTACCAGCAACCCTGCTCCTAAGCAGTGTCTCACAGGAAGCCAGGCAGCCGCAACAGTGGACAGGACCCCGGAGGTCCTGCGCGGAGATGCGGGGGACTTTGAAGGAGACTCTTGGCTTCCAGATGAAAAGCTCCTGTCCCCTGGGCGGCCCGGCGTGCGTCTGCACACTCTTTGATGCAACCGCTGGCTGCACAGATGTGTCCCACCCACGCAGGCTGGCTTCCTCCAAGGCAGGGCTGCAGAGGGCCAAAGTATCTCATCTCAAGGTATAGGAAGAGGCATCTCCTTAGCTATGTCAGGATGTGAAATGGCTCCCAGAAATGGCTTCGGAAAGATGACATTAAAATGGCATCGCCACTCCCTTCTCCCTACCTGGACTCACAGACTCAGTATCCACCTGGCATCCAGACAAGCTTGTCCTCCCCCCACCCGTCCTGCCCTCCCACCCTCCACCCCCTGTCCAACTTCTCATTCTCTTGCTTCCCATTTTCCTCCTTTCTCCTTAAAATCACAGGCCAGACGGTTTCACTGACCTGTCCTGTCTGGAACGCTTTACCCCGAACCACGCAGGGCTGGCTGCTGCTCCCTCTTGTGGGAAAGCTTGGCCGTCCCCTTCCGGTGGCCCCCTCCAGAGCAGTGAGCCCCCGGCCACCTATACTCGGTCACAAGGCACCCCGAGTGCTGTCTCACAGCACTCATCACTTCCGTAGCTGTCACTGCTCTTGGTTATTGCCAGCCTCTCCCTGTGAGGCTAGAAGAGCTAAGAGAGCAAGACCTAGTGCCCAGCACAGAGTATGTCCTTAAATAAGCATGTGACCATGAAAGAAAGGAACTTCGCTAGGTCTCCTAGGATCCAGGGGTGACTGGTCACGTTTGCCTGGGCTTTCCCAGAAGACTTTGTTGGGTGCCAGCTGCAGTGGAAGCAGGTGTGCCACAGCCTGGAGACCGAGACCCCCCTCCTGCCATGGACACTGACAAAGACAACCTCCACCCAGAGGAGCCTATCTCGGGCCAACTCCCCTTCCCCGGCCTCGGGCAGCTGTGCTGGCATCTTCTTCCCCGTACCTGTGCTGGAGGCGGCCGTGTTTCCTCTTGCCCGCCCCCCCATGCAGGGCAGGTGATCTTGGGAGTCTCTCTTCTGATGCTAGACCCATATTTTTGCTCCTGCCCCAACCTTCTTCCCAGGACACACAATCTTGGGTTCAGAAGTAAACAGATTCCCAGTGGCTCCAGGTGAGAGGAAAGCCGGACCTTAGTCTTAGGTGACACAGTAAAAAATGCTGAAGTTCCACTAAGACCAAGATGTTGCTTCTCTCCTGGTGGTGGTGGACACACACCTTCACTCGCTAACCTGCAAGTCCAGGGAAGAAATGTGTGGAGGAGATGCCTGCTGGCCCCCTGTAAAGACATAGGTCTAGTGGTAGCATCTGTGCCCACCGGCAACTGTGAAGACTAATGGCTGCAAGAATTCATCAAAGCGCTCGTAGAGCTTTGTGTAGAAATGTATGTAACATGCAGAGAGTGTTAGGCACTTGCAGAGCAGCAAGGTCATTAAGCAGGGATCACACTGACCTGGCTCACGGGGATGGGGTGACAAGGGATAGTGGGGGTCCCTCTTCTCTGCCTCCAGTTGAGGACAAGGCAGGGACATGTTATGCCAAACTTGGTTGTGCTATTAGCAAGTAAGAAGGATCTGAGTCACTTTTCTTGGGTTCCTGGGTTGGATACTCTGCCAGGTGTATAGTGGATGTGCTCAGGAGTAACTCCAGGAAGACAGGCATGTTCAATGAATGCTGAAAGGAGTGAATGAATGGATGAAAAAATGAATGGTTGAACACAGAGTTTCCTGCACCTCCCCACCTCCAGCTGTCCCTGGTCTATCCCAGGTAGGCCCGTGCACTTGTGTGCCAGTTCAAACCCATGCCATTTGGGAGCAGGTAGGGAACAGATTTCTTCTGTGGCAGGACAATGACCTGGCTGTCTCTGCTGCACTGTCCCTGTATCGACTGGGTCTACGGTTTCCGTAATCCTGTGGGACGTCTCAGATATGCTTGGGTGGGCCTGCGCCTTCATCCTGGGAAGCAGCTCTCGCAGCCATCTTGTGCCAGCCATTGTGCTGAGACATGGGGGTGGGTCCCAGTTCCTAGCTTACCTTTCTGCTCAGTGTTAGAGCCACTATGGGTGAACAGGAAGATAGGGCTGGCACTGACACTGGATACAAGGCAGGAGACAATGACAATTCCATAATCCCATCATCCTGTGTTTACCTCATGGAGAAAGAAAGGTAATAGAAGGATAATTGAAAGCCTTTAAGGTGTTTTTTTTTTTATCTGAAAGTTAGAAAGAAGCCGAATGCCTAAGTGTGTAAAAAGCTCTATTTAAATCTCTTGTCTGTGGCAAATACTCGAACCTATAATTATAGCTTTGGGGGAAAAAAAAGGATAATTATGAAAATTTCTGGGCTCATTAAAGACACACAATTGACATCCAAAATTATTTGAGTTAGAAATGATGTTGGAATGAGTCTCTTTAAAGAGACCCAGAAGAGAACAACTTTGCTCTTTGAAAACTCTTAAATTCTTGATTAACCCAGAGTGTACAGGTCACTTCAGGTCACTTCTCCCCCTGGAAGGTGGTGGCCCAGAGGCCCAACCCCTGTCTGGGTCCTGACTCTGTGAACCTGCCAGGGTGATTCTTGCTCAGCTTGGGAGGTAGTGATTTGGGAGGGTGAGGAGAGGCTTGCCATGAACAGTGGTCACCTAGAGTTCTGCTGGCTGGCTGTTTTCCTGAGGCATCTGTCCTGCCCTGGGCTGCTTGGGAAACCAGCAGAGCCACTGAAAACCCTAGTCCATTGGGTCCTCAGGATATGACAAGTCCTAGAATCCAACTGCAGAACTCAAAGTGACCTTGACAAGCCTCCCCTCCTCTCTGAGCCACGGGGAAGCTCACACACCTTTGTCAGCGGTAGACCCTGCTCCTGCCTGAAGCCTACCTGTCCCCTAACCCCCATGCTAGCCCCATGACAAGGGTGTCAGGTCAGCTCTGACCTAACTGGACGGTGGACATACGTACAACAGGAATGCAGCAGAGTACACTGGGCACTGAGATTGTGTCTCCAGCTGAGACAGAGCATTCCAGGAGCCTTCCCTGGGCCCCCCCCCCCCCCCCCCCGTGGAGCATGGTGACGGGCACTGGAGCAGATAAGACCCGACCTTGCAAAGCGGCCCAGAAGCGAAGCCTTGCAAGGGGGAGTATCTGGGCAGAGTTGGCAAGAACAGGGTGTCAGCCAGCACCAGGTGTTCAGCCTTGAGCCTCACTCGACCTCCTACTCACATGAGCCCAAGACACAGAAACCGTCACGTATGCTTAGCAAGTCATCCGAACTGCAACATCTAGCCTTGATTGGGACTGGAGGCAAAGCAGAGTTGGAGAGGTGATAGGCCAATAATGCTGAGCTTCATGTGATTGGACTTTCTTGTAAACCGAGACCCTGTATAGAATATGTGTGTATCTGGCAATAAGACAAACAGCTATCAGCTGCTCCTGGACGGTGTTTCTCCTTGCACCCATCGTCCTTCACCCCACATCTGCCCGGACCCGGTGTACAGTGTGTCCGGGCATGTTGGGGGAAAACTATTGCCCAATAGGTCCCAAGACATGGCCATCCTCGGTGTACCCTAGAGTGCTTAAGAATCATCTCCCTGGGCCCCGCTGCAAGCACTCAAAGCCAGGGCTGCAGGTGGGCATCCTGTAGTCAACACCTTTATGCACATCCTCTCCCAGCAGCCTCTTTCCCGTGCTCCCACGTCAGCCTGCCCCTCCGTCTCCTGCTGGCTCCCATCCAGGCTATCTCTGAGCCAGTTGCCGCCCTGAGCTACTGCCTCCATCACATAGAGAGGCCTCCAGCAGGCCAGGCTTGCCTGGACCCTCAGTGCTGTCTCCTGCTGGCCACCCTACAGCTCTGGGCTGAGGCCCGCTGTGGTTTCCAGGGCCACTGTGAGGTCACACTGTGGTTTCTAGTTAGTAATTGAGAGCTCAGTGCCCCTGGCTGGACACAGGGAAGTCAGCGTAGCTTTTGTTCTGGTTGGTGGTGCAGAAGCCAGCCATTTGTGGCCTGTGGTCAGTCCACAGCGACTCTGTGGACGGGCCAGAGCTGTGACTAACAAAGGCTTTTTCTCAGAACTGATATTATCTCTTTAGCCTGGGGCTTAAGTAAAGTCTGTTCCTCCAAGGACCCTGGTTATTTCCTCGGTGTTTATGGCTCCTATTGACCACTACAATTAAAAAAAAACAAAACAGTAATAATTTGAGATGGATCATAAACTTAGATGTAAAACCTAGAATCAAAAAGCTCCTAAAACAAAACATAGAATATTTTCATCGTCTTGGGGGTAAGCAAAATATTTTTAGGATACAGAAAGGACTGACTACAAAAAGAAAGAATAAACTGGTCAAAAGTCAAAGTTTTTCATCACCAAAACACAAGAAAGAGAACAGTTCTGACACAGAGGGGAAAATATTTTAAATATACATTTGATAAAGGAATTATATCCAGAATATAGAAGACATCTACAGATCAAAAGGCAGAAAAGGACCAGACAAGCTCACCAACCCCATCCTGCTGTTCAATATCATACTGAAAGTCCAATTAAAGCATTCAGGCAAGAGAAAGAAAGAAAAGATATCACAATTTGAAGGAGAGAAAGTGTCTCTATTTGAAATTGTCTCAAGAGGTCATGATTTTATATGAATCCCAAAGACAACCAAAAAAAAAAAGCCCAGTTAATATCTAATCAAATAAATTGAGTAAAGTTGAAGTACACAAAATTATCATTCTTAAGTCAGTAGGATTTCCACATATTAATGGTTAATTTTCTGTAAAGAGAAAATTTGAAAAATACATTGGAATAAGTTAAAGCTAGGGGGTGAAAAGTTTCTATATATTGAAAACTGCAAGACCTTGATGAAAACAATCAAAGGACATACAAGTGTGTGGAAAGGTACCAGCATTCATGGTTCAGAAGAACTGATGTTGCTAAAATGTCTTTCATACCAAAACTACCTGTAGATGTAATGAAATTGCATCAAAATACCATTGGTTCTTTTTATAAAAGTCAAAGCACACTCCTAATAATTTTATCTGGGGGCTGGAGTGGTAGTACAGCTGGTAGCTGCGTTTGCCTTGCACATGGCCTTCCTAGATTTGATCCCTGGCATCCCATATGGTCCCCCAAGCATTGCCAGGAGTAATTCCAGAGTTTAGAACCAGGAGTTACCTCTGGGCATCACTGGGTGTGACCAAAACAATTTAAAAATTTTAAAAATTCAAAAAAATTTTATCTGGCATCACAAAAGACTCTTAATTGGCAAAGAAATGATAAGAAGAAAGCAGGCAACAGCAGTTATTTTGTCATATGAAGCTCTACTCACCAAAACAGTATGGTACTAGCTTAAAAATAAGACAAATTAACAATGGAGTAGAATGAAGAGTCCAGAAATAAGCCTAAGAGGGGCTGGAGCTATAGTATAGTGGGTAGGGCATTTGCTTTGCACGTGGCCAATCTGGGTTCAATCCCTGGTGTCTCATATGGTTTTCCAAGTCCTTCAGGAGAGATCCTGAGTGCAGAGCCAGGAGTAAACATTGAGCACCATGAGGCATGGCCCTTAACAAAGAAACCAAATCAAAAATGTATAGTCAACTCCCATTTGACAAGTAGGTTAAGAGTACTCAATAGAGCAAAAGAAACCTCTTCAAGCAATGGTGGCATGGGGCTAGGGAAATAGTGCAGTGGCTTAGACTGCCTGCACCGCAAGCATGTGGTTGCAAGTTTGAATCCCTGGTGTTTCACATACACAAAGCACAATCCTGGCAGCTCGGCTGGCTTGAGACTGGCAGCTCTGCGCCCCATGACTCCCAAAGCGGCAAACAACTTCTGACTGCATCTCAGCTGGAATCCCTAGTGAACAAGATGTGCACAGGCAGGAGCCAAGAAGCACAGTCCCTGCCAAGCACATATGTGAGTTCTTCAGTGAAAGGAGTCCAAGCTTCAGTGAGCCCCACAGCCAAGCGTGTGAGTGCCATGACCTGGTGTGGAACCCTCAGCCAGCACCACAGCTGAAAAACCATGTGAGCACCTCAGCCAGGCACACGTGCAGCCCCTGGTCAGCACAGCAACGTTAGCAACAGTAGAGGAGAGGGGGGTGGGGAATAAAAACAATCAACACAAATAAACACATACATAGCATGGAGAAAAGTGGATATTCCCATGGGAAAAAAGTGAAACTGAACTCCTGTCTTAGGCCCCCAACCGAAAATCAGCTTTACATAGGTTAGAGTTTAAAATGTAAGATGAGGGCTGGAGTGATAGAGAGGGTAGGTCATTTGCCTTGCACGCATCTGACCCAGGTTCAATCTCATATGGTCTCCTGGGCACCTCCAGAAGAGATTACTGAATGCAGAGCCAGGAGTAACCCCTGAGCATCATCGGGTGTGACCCAAGGCAAAAATGAAAACAAACAAACAAATATATAAAGTGTAAGGTGAAGAAATGGATAATGAGAATGTCGTGTGTATCTATATAAATGTCGTATGTATATAAAATGAATTTTTTATTCAGTCCTAAAACCTACCATTGGTGACAATGTGGGTAAATCTTGAAGGCATTATGCTAAATTAAATAAAGCAGACACAGAGAGACAAATTCTGTGTGATCCTATATATAGAATCTTTCAAAAGAAAAAAAAAACAGGCCCAGAGAGATAGTACAGGGTTTAAGGTGACTTCTTTGCAAGCAGCTGACCTGGGTTAGATCCCTGGCACCACATGGTGCCCTGAGAGTTTCAGGGTACAGGCCTGAGCCCGAAAAGCACAATTAGGGTTGTCCATTGAACCGCCAGCATTGTGTGCACTAGAGTACCACGTCCTCAGCTCCTTGCATTAAACCTCTGACTTGATTGGCTGAGAATCACCGGGAGGGGATCCCAGGCGTCTGAACATTGACTAGAGAAAACTCTGGAACCCCAAGTCAAACTTACTGCACAAGAGAAAAGATCTGAGGTTACCTGAGGTGGAGGTGGGGGGAAGAGAAATTGGAGAAAAGTTGGTTAAAATAACAATAAATGAATTACTGATTAATCGACACTTAATAGATTAATTAATAACTATTAATGGCAATAAATAAAATAAATCAACAAATCCACTTGAAAAATCAGAACAGAGATGTTACAAAATATACAAATAATAAACACAAGAAATGATGTATTCATAAGAATATTGTGTATCAGTTAGAACCTGATACACAATATTCTTAAATATTGATAAAACCTGATATTGTGTATCAGTTAAAACCTTCAGCAGCGTAGATGAGACTCCAAAATATTATGCTAGAAAATACAACCAAACATAGCTGGGTGAAATCAGAGGGAAGTCTGCATAACTCCTTTGACATGATGTCTTTGAATGAACAAGGCTCATCTGTGATAAGAGAGGCCCCTCTGGAAGTAGGGAAACTGTGGGGGAGGGGCTAAGAAGGTGTGAGGGTAATTCCTAGGTGGGTTTGAAACCTTAAATATCTATATCTTGTCTTGAATGATAAGCCAGTGTATACAATTGCCAAAGTCATTAAGTGGAACAATTAAGCACGTTCTATTTTATATAAAATTATGTATATTTTGTATTTCAAAAAATTAACACCAGCAGCCAGCACCCACAGAACGTTTACTGGACCATGTGGGGACTGGTGCTTGTCTGTGACCTTTGAGATGCTTACCACCACCTCGAAGGGCAGGACCGTCATGGCCCCAGTTTCATCTGAGGGCCTTCGGTACCATGAAATGGTGGCGGTCACCTGCTTTCCAGGCCCTGAGAAGTGCAATCCCTTCTAAATGTCTGTCTGGTTCTCGTTTTCTTTCTTTTCTTGCATATCATTGACACATCACGTGATTGTTGCCTTGCAGTCTGTGCAGGATTGAAAACACACGTGCAGGTCATTGTCCAACTCGGTGTGGAATTGTGCTGTAGACAGAGTCTGTGTTGAGACTGAAGGGAAGCGGTGAATAAGCTGGGGGCCCTCTGGAGAGAGGGTATTAGGGCCGTTGCAGTCTGGAGGGGGTCACAGGCAGACTCGGGTCTTCCTGGGTGTGTGTGGGGGGAAGGGAGTGGTGTTGCTGCCAAGGTACTTCACCCCAAATTTTGCCAAACCTAAGCTTAGGTTTGGTTTTATGTTGCCTCCCAGGGCATCACCCTGGTTCCAAAGGGGGTCCCAGTGTGAAATGCCTCTCCGCCGTACAGCTGCCTTTTCCTCTTCACAGGCACTTGTTTGGATGCAGGGCAAAGCAGAGGTGTCACAGAAAGAGTTCTGAAGGCCCCGCAGGCTCCTAGCGCACACCTGGGCCTGTCCCCATCTTAGGGGCTCTGGGGTACACTCTTCCCAGCAGCAATACACTTTGTGCAGCTCACACAGGTGTCCTGAGGCCTGGGGCCAGGCTTGTCCCCGTTTCCAGAGTCTAGAGACAAGTCTGGCACAGGTTGAGACATCCACACGCCCCCCCACCCCGCCCCGCCCCGCATCATCACAGGGTGCTGAGCCCTGGGGATCTGGCTCTGCTGCTGTGGTACTGACAAGCAGCAGTACTGGGCCCTGGTGGGTCTACGCATTTATCATTGAACATTCTCTCTGTCATCTTCCTGGAGATTCATAGCTCTTCCCAGGGCACATTCTCAGCAGGCAGAGTCCTGCCCACCTGCCTCAGACTTTGCCTCTCTCCCCCCACCCCCAAGATGGAGAGCTGGCTCAGCAGACTAGAGCACATGCATTAAGGCCAGAGTTCAATCCTGGAGACCACATAGTTACACTATGGGAGTGATCCCCGAGCCAAGCAGAAAGGCCTCTGAACACTGGCCCTGGAGGGAAAAAAATGAAGATAATCTTCTACTGTCTTCCCTGGCTGCTCACACTCCAGGCTGTCCAGGACCCCGGTTTCCATTTGCCAACACAGGTCGCTGGCATGTCCAAGGCTTAGGGATGTGTCTAAGGATGGCTTCACTAGGGTAGGGCCACAACCTGGATTCAGCATCCTCACCGCTAGGGGAAGGCTGTTCTAGTAATTGTTTCTGCCCTATCTCAGCATCTTGGTACCAACGTGAGCCAGACGGTCCCAGGAGAGCACTTAGTGATTTGTGCTGATGGAGGGATAAAACTGTCTTCCCCCCAGTATTCAGCTACTTGGTATTTCACAAATCTTATTCCTGTGCCGATGGTCACCCAGTGACTCAGTGTCCATCCTGGGAGGACAACCTGACTCTGTGACTCTCCTGCTCTGTGTCCTTATTGCCCACCATGCCAGGACTCCAGGCTGTATGCACTAACTACATTACTAACTACAGTCCCCAGAAGGCAGGAACTAGGGTTTTTACACATGTGTGAGAAAGATGTGCCGGGAGACACCATATTAACTAACTTGCCATTGATAAAAACAACTACAGAGACTGGAGTTTGCCTCTAGATCTGTCTAGAGTCCGTGCCCCGAGCCAGCCTGCACATTGCTTCTAACCTTACATTTTAGTTTTCTCTCTAGCCCTTGGGTTAGTGTCCCCTTCCTCTCCCCAATATATAGCCAAACCCTAATCCTGGTATCTGTAAAGGAAAAGTTTTTGGACATGAAGTCTTTGCAGATAGAATCAAGTTCAGTTGAAGGCAAATTCTATTAGGGTGGACTTTAGATCCCATAACTGGAGTCTTTATCAGAAGGCCACATGAGCCAGAGAAATGCAGAAAGGATGACAGTGGAAATAGGTCAGTCAGCCTAGGATTGCTGGTAATCACTGAAACTAGGAACAAGCGAGGGAGGTTTCATCCCTTAGAGCTGCTCAGAGGCAGGGTCAGCTGCAGGAAACCTTGGGATCTGTGAGAGAACTAATTCCATTTTTTAAAAATCATTCATTTGTGGAGACTTGTTACTCGGTGCAGGGAAACCAAGATACCATTGTGTCCTCACCTTGGGCGAGTCAGGGCAAAAGCAGGTGCCCCTTCTCCTGGGGCTTATAATACCCATTTGCCTTTGAAGGCCCCCAAGAAGTCCCAAAGCCAGGAAACCTGTTTGCTCTTTTTCAATGCACTTAAAAAGAGTATTTCCCAAGCAAACATGACTGGGATCCTTTTCTCACGGCTCCAAGGAGCACACGTTGAGAAATGCCGTTCAATGTCAAGCGGGTCTCCTCCAAGGGCTGTAAACTGAGTCACATGCAGGGTGCTCCTTGGGAAAAGGCCTCCTACTTGAATAAACCTGCCCGAGCCTTTTCATCACTTCTGACCATGCCTTGTCACTCTCGGCAGCATGGGGGCGGGGGCGGGGGCCAGGGAAGACCTCTAGAAACTTAATTATTACAGAGACTGCTATAAAAACGCCATTCACTGTGAACAGCAAGCAAGTTGGTAATAATATTTAATGTCGGACAGGGACCCACAGGCAAAAATAGCAGAGGCAGATGTGCAGGCTTGTGCGGCGAAAAGTGTGAAAAGACAAGGGGTGTAAAATCTGGAGCAGCTCCGTGGGAA
The DNA here is from genome assembly GCF_027595985.1 of Sorex araneus. Taxonomy (NCBI): domain Eukaryota; kingdom Metazoa; phylum Chordata; class Mammalia; order Eulipotyphla; family Soricidae; genus Sorex; species Sorex araneus. The sequence continues at coordinate 25,352,288 of NC_073307.1, read as the reverse complement.
CCATCCATTAGCTTCTGTAGAGGAATCTCCCCAAAGGCAAACCTGCAAACTTCAATCGTGGCCGCCGGACGCCTCCGTTGCCTTCATGTCTGAGCTAGGATCGTCTCTGAGGCCAGTACAGAGAGTCGCCCAGCTGGCCTCCCATTCCTTTGCAGACCCAGTGTAAGAAGAAGCAGGTTCTCACCTGTCTTAGACCACGGCTCCCAAGGCTAAGTGGAGTGACAGACAGGCCACATATTTGCTTAATCCATGAGGCGCCCTTCCAGCCTGGTCCTACTGTGTCCACCAGTGTGGGCTTTGTGAAAGCCAGTGGGATGATGCTTCTGTCACCCCTGGTTATTCCAGCCATCATCCATGCCAAGGTAATTTCCCAGCAGCAAGTGACCCTTCCTCCAGGAAGCCATCCCTGACTGCTGCCTACGGTATTCACCTGCATTTTTCCACCCCAACTCCTGATTCCATCCTCACCTATACACACAGGCTCCCATCGGATCCTCCTTTGGAGGTCTCATAGCACCCTGTGACATGGTCAGTGGCTGTCCACAACATGTGGTCTCCAGGAGGACAGTGTGGTTCTGTTATCCACTGTGTCCTAGCCCCCAACATAGCTCCTGCTGAGAAGGCGCCTGGAACACAGTTTGTGGGTGAATGCCTCTGTGTTCCTCCTTGGGCACCCCTTTAGCCCCACTCCCTTCCCATGAGCATCCTCTCACTGGGTGCTGGCCCGTCCAGATTGTAGGGAGAATGGCCGCCCCGAGGGCATAGGCACTCCAGGCCAAACACAGCATCGGGACTGACCATCGCCTTGCCCTCCCGCAAAGATCTCCGTCCTGAAATGTGGCCAGTCTCTGTCCATGTGTGTCAGGTCATGGCCTACAGCTTAGGGATCTGGGATCTAGAGGGCAAAATTACTCCTAACTCATCTGCCCCTAAGGTCTGGGCATTGCAAAGATCCTCATGCATCCATAACATAGAGCCTTTTTTATTAGATTGCAAGTAGGGAAGTGGCAGAAAACTGAGATCTAGAGGTGTGTAATCATCCATGCTAACATCTCACACTAGGTTCTGAGTTGTGGGCAGTGGGATTTGGTAAGTAGTTATAGGGATAATATGTAGAAATTGAGCTATATCAAAACTAGCAGTTTCGACAGTTTCTTTGTTTCATTTCACTTTTTGTAGTGGCGTATTTTTCCTTGTGTTCCAAAAAGTATGTTAAGAGCTTTATATGCAATATTTTACTTAATCCCTCTATTACTTTTTCAGGTATTATCATTGTCCCCACTTCATAGATAGAAAAACTGAGGAACAGGTTATATCATCTGCCCAGCATAACATGAACTATTAAGTGACAGAGCTATGATTCAAACCCAAGACCAGGTGATGACCAAACTCTGTTCTTCACTAAGTGTTCTGGACTCTACACACCTCTAAATTGTTCTCTGGTGTCAGGCAGATGGCAAGTGAGTGGTCTGGATCAGCCTTGAAAACCCCCTGGCTACCACTCAGGTGGGAATGACTGAGACGGCTGAGGAGGCCTCGGACGGAGGTGGCCTGGCCAACAGAGAGGGGAGGGGCTGCAGAGACCTGCCAGGGGGACTTTGCGTGAATGAAGATGATTTGGGCTTGGGAGGGACTGGCTGTGCTCTCCTGGACCCTGACTGCTCTGGCCAGGCTCCAGAGCCCGTTCCTGTTGTCAGGGCCACAGCCCTCACTGTGCACAGGCCTAGACCCTTGATTCAGTCCCCCTTGTCCCCCACTGGGGCCTGTATTTCTGGGATCTGACTCAGAGAGCATCGGCCACTGCAGGCAAACACTTTCTCCTTGACAGTACCACCATTCCCCACCCCCCCAGCTCCCCACTAGGTGCAGTTACATAATTAAAATTAGCACTGGCTTCTAGTCATGGGTGCTCTGGGTTTGTTTGAAAGCTTCTCAGAGCTTTGATTTCTGCTTCTACAAAGTGGGAAGATTGGCCTTTATATCAGGAGTCATTGTGAGGAGTCAAAGAACTGCAACTAATGACAGTTCCATACAGAAGTTTCTATAGGAATAATTGTTGAGAATTCCATATAGAAATTCCCATAGGAATAATTGATGAGAATTCCATATAGAAGTCACCATAGGAATAATCTATGAGGATTCCAAATAGAAGTTGCCATAGGATGGAAATTTCATAGAAAGTTTCCTATAGGGGATTTCCTATAGAGAATTTCATGTAGAGAATTCCATATAGCAGTTCTCAATAGGAATAATCAATGAGAATTCCATATGGAAGTTCCCATAAGGAATAATCAATGAGAATTCCATACAGAAGTTACCATAGGAATTCCATTGTGTCCATCTGGAATTGGAAGGAGGGCGATTTTGTTTCTGCACCTTCAAAAACCATGATCCAGAGGTCACTGAAATTCTCTGCTTTTTCTCTGATAATTGATAAAATGAGAGAGCCAACTGCTCTGCATTACAAGAAAAATGACACTGTCCACTCAATTAATCCAACAAAGTTCCCTAGGGAAACTTTTCTCCACTATCTGTGTGTTGTGTAACACAGATTTCAGGTTATATGTCAACCAAATCTTGCCACTTGGTAAGACACCAAGTGCCCCGGGAGCTGATTTGTGAATCAACTTGAAATCCCATCTACAGAAAGGTCACTAAGGACCCTGTTCTCATATCTCTCCTACCTCTTCTCCCAGCTCACATTTTATGTGATTTGATGTAGAGGAGTTTCTGTGTCCACAGGGTCTGAAATACAGGGCTGGTCCCAACCAGGTGCACTCTGGAAAGAACCAGGTTCTGGGGTGGCAATGGTGCCGTTAGTACTAGAAGCACAGGAGGCAGGTCAGGGGGTGAAGTGTGGGCTGAGAACTCTGAGTCATAACTTCTACTATACTTCATTATTCATCTCGGAAAAGAGGAAGGCACCACCCCCGTCTCCCTTCTCCCCTCACCACTAAATGTCCACCCAACGTGGGGGTGCCTTCTGCAACCCTGCCATTAGGAGGTCGTGCTCTGCCAGCTAAGCTTGCTGGACTGTGCACTCAATTCAGGTGTCCCTCCAAGTAAAGCTGGACCCTAGAACTCTCCTGCGTCCGTCCCCCAGGAGGGAGCTGTGGCCAGAGATGGATATGGAATCTTAAGCCATTTTTCCCAGTCCCACCCAACCAAACACCAGCTCCTGGCCATTTTTCCTGCTACATTTTGTGGGGAACTGTTGGAATCCCCTAACTGGGGGTTATTTCTTCAACCATTGGTCCTCACTGGCAGCCTGTAGTAAGCAGACCACTACTATAGGTAGTAATTACTACCTCTCCGGCTGCAGGGACAGCTGGCTCTTGCCATGAACTCAGCTGTAAGTCCGGAAGTCTGGGCCCACATCAAGGTTCTGCCTTAGTAAGGAGGTGAAGGATCCCGGAACCTGCATTTTAACAAGCCCATCTGGGTGCTTCTGAGCAGGGTACCCAGCATAGCTGAGAGGTGCAGAGTGGTAGTTAAAGGGCGGGTTGTTGAGATCTGGATTTGAATCTTGGACTACGATGAAACCGACTTTTTGAACCTTGATTTTCTGCTTTGTAAATTGGGACAATACTATTCTTCTTACATCACATGGTTTCCATGTATTTTTATAAGATTAAGAGCTCAGCACAATGCCAGGCACATTGCAAATCCCAGTTCGAGTTGGCTGCTCTTATTATGATTATTATTTCCTGCCATCTCCCAATTGTACATCTGGTTCCTTTCTTGCACATCTGGTCCCTCCTCCCAACCCCGTATATTTCCCAAGAAAACAGTCAACTGGATCTCCAGAGGGAAGCCCTGGTTTAAAGTATGTACCCATTCCTGTGGTGTAAATGCTGCCGTTTAAGCCAATTTAGAGCTCCTGGGGTGATCCTGGGGTGAAGGTGAGGCTGAGGGGGGGAAGTTGTGTCCTATGAGCCATTGCTGCTGGCACAAGTTGGCTCCAGTAAGTTCCTTCTCACTGTGAGATCCCGAAAGCGTCACCACCGTCTCCTTGGGCGCTGGTAAATCACAGCAAAGGTCTGTGAGCTGAGTCTGTGTGTGTAATTGCTACCTCTCCGGCTGCAGGGGCAGCTGGCTTTTGCAGTATTGCTATCTGTGTGTACTCAGAGCTAATGCAGGAAATGGGAATTGTAGTCTCAAATTACTGTCATTGGGACCCAGGGCAGAAACGATTATCAAAGGGCAGAGATGGCTCCAACATGCTAATATTTACTTACCATTTGCCATGGGCCGCATGAAAGGGTGTGAGGCCTCAGAAGCCACTGCTGCCTCCTTCGGAGGTTTCAGTTTGGTTTGGTTTGGTTTTGATCACTGAGAAAAGCAAGCTTATTTCATGGAAACAAGTGTGTCTTGGAGCCAAACTGTCTGGGATCAAATCCCAAGTCTTGCCTTAGAACCAGGGGCGGATTAGTCCCCCTCTCTTGTGCTCAGTTTGCTCCTCTATAAGTTGGGTGCATTTAAGGAATACGTTGCAGGAAATTGTGAGAATTAGGCCTAACATAGTTCCTGTGCTTGGATAGGTCAAAGGAAAGCAGTTTAATGAACGGGCACTAATCATTTTGCTGAAATGATGATCCCTTATCCAACAGTCCACTTAGAATCCTGCCTCTCTCAGGTAAGTGAATAGGGCAGACACTTTTCATACTGGCAAGTTTCAAATGTTCCACTTCTTCCTCATAAGGGTCTTTTATATTGAAAGAAAGACACTTTCCCCTTCAGGAATTATAAGTTAGAAGGAACATCCCAAGCAGTGCTCAGGGGACCTGGGGGCCACTCCCAGCAATATTCAGCTGACTGACCTGGCAGTTCAATGAGGCTCGAGGATGCCATGCTGCTCGTACCCTGACCTTCTGGTCCTCAGGACCACCAGGGCCAGCTTCTCAAGCTTGGGGGCTTCCAGAGTTACACCCAACTGTGTTTGGTTGGAAGCACATGTTATTGGAGTTTGAACTCTGGCCTCAGCACATGGAAAACATACACCCCTATTCAGACCATCTCTTTGGCCTCTTAAATGTTCTTCTCTATGAACCGATCAAGTGGAAGGACCTGAACTGCATAGTTTTGTTTTTTCAGACTCTAGATAATGTCATCAGGATACATTGATATCAACTAGACTGAAACGAGTTAATGTCGCTCAGAAACCTGGTCCTAAGATAGGAAAGGCTTGAAGGTGTCACCACCTTTGAGCCCGCCAGGGATGGAGCTGAATGTCACAGAGCTCCCGCACCGGGAGAGGTGCCTGGCCAGGAGGACCCATTGCAGCCTTGTGGGGAGTAAGAAGAACATCAGTGGTGCTGAGCATTGAGAGGCGAGAGATTTGTGCTTTATCACCTGGCACCAGTCCACTCTGCCTAATATAACTGTATAGCAAAATATAAAATACATATTTGCAAAACCTAAGAGTCACAGGTAGATATGTCCCAGGGCAGCCAAACCAAAGGCCAAGAGGAACTTGTGTGTGTGTGTGTGTGTGTGTGTGTGTGTGTGTACATGCGCGTGTGTGAGCACAGACAGCAGGTTGCTATGTGCTTTCCCCATCTGCCAACATTGAGAAATTTGTCTGAATGGATCTCTCCCCAGCCATGCCGGGCAGGTCAGCTTGTTTAGGGTAAAGAGTGTGGTTCTTTCCCTGGTGCTCTGGCTCTCCTCCTCTCCCCATCTTAGCCACCTTTGTGTCCCCTCTGTTCTGTTTGAACAATGGGAGTTTCTATTTCATAGGCCTCTGCCCCAGTTTACCTTTGGCCTCCTATGCAGGGGCAAATGAACAATGTTGGGGGTTCTCTGGAGAGACTCAGGAGCTGCTGTCCCCTTGCTGTTGGGGAGTGGGGAGCATGCGCACCAGGGGCCACTAGACAACAGTGCTCTCAGCAGCAGCAGCATCTCCTCACTGACCTCTGGCTTCATGCACATCAACATGCTCCCCTCCTGCAAGCCGGGAATGAGACACCTGTATGAATTCAGACATGCAGGCCTGTCTGCTGATGGCTGCTGACCCTGCCCTGTTGCCCAGCCTGCTGAAGTCTGGCCGTCCCTTTGCGCTTTCCTCTCATTCCCTTCTCCATACTCTTCAGTGTTGGGGGCCTTGACACTGACTCCTAGAATCTCCTTCGTATACTCAGAGCTGAGCCCTGTTGCTTCTCCCCATGAAAATTCCACCTTTTTCCTTCCTGCCTGGCGTGCATTGTGGCATTTCTCCCCTGGACTGGTGCAACCACCTCCATATGGCATCTAGTCCCCTGTGCCCCTATCTCCCACCTTGCCATGCCGAGGAATCTTACTATGCTCCATATGATCATTCCTTACCACCCCCCCGAAGCAGAGCACCCCGTAGCATTCCCAATTCCTTACCAGCCTGCTCAAAAACTTTCCACGTCTTTGTTGGCCTTGACCCTGAATTGTCAATGATTTTCTGATGGAATCAGAGCGTCCTTTGTTCCAAAGTTTTCTCATTGTTTTCTTTCCACGGGATTGTAGAAAACATCTCCTGCCAGGCACACCCTACTGTTTTTGTGAAAATTATAGGCTGCAAATAACTGCTTAAGTCAACTGCCAGACGAGGTACTCTCTTCAGAGGGAAAATTCCAGCTCTTGAACGAGTTTATGGGCTTTATTTTTGGAGTAAAGAGTTCATCAAGTGAAGAACAGAATTTTCCAGGTGCCCCAACTCCATTCTTATTGTAAAACAGGCATCTGAGGGTGCTGCTTCCTTCAAGGTTAATTTTATGACCCCGCACTTATTCGGCCTCTTTTTGGGGGCATCTCCTTGAGTCCCTTCTATCGCATACTTTGGAGAACACACAGAGAAGAGGAGAGATGAGAGAAAAGAGACGGGCTGGGGGAGAGACCAACCACAACCCCTTCCTCCTGTGATCTGACCGTGTCTGGCCATGTGCTCAGCGCGCAGATGCTCCATCCCGAAGGGGATGTTCCCTGAGTCCAAACACTCATTCCAGACTGACCCCATGCCAAGCTTCCTCTCCTGAACTCCTTTTATTTATTTATTTATTTGGTTTTTGGGGGGGCACACCTGACATTACTCAGAGCTTACTCCTGATTCTGTGCTCGGGGATTACTTCTGGTGGTACCCAGGGGAGCATATAGGGTGGCAGGTGCAAGGCAAACACCCTACCTGCTGTACTGTCACTCCAGTCCTTCCCCTCAATGCCTAGAGGAGAAGAGGGAGCCCCAGAGGAAGCCGCCTATGATCTGTGCCCAGATGATACTGAAATATTGTCCCCAGGGCAGCCCACCCATTCTGAGACACTGGGGAGCCCTTGGAGTAGACTAGCCATTCCACCTGCGGACCCCATTTCTCTCAAGTGCCCTGGTGGTACACGCTGTACTCGAGTTGCAGAGGCCACCCCAGAGGTCCTGGGGGCAGAAATGTGCTATGTTGGGGTCCCTGTTAAGACACGCCCTCCTCAGTTCCCTCCCACAGAGTCCTGCAGTCAGCTGATCTGAAAACCCCCGAGTTTTGTCATCCTAATCATGCTCACTCTGTGGCTCGGTGGCTGCCTCAGCATCAGCAGGTCCCGCGAGCTTGTAGAGAGGCGGGTTGTCAGGCCCGGCCCGGGCCTTCCGAATCCCCGTCTCCACTTAATGTGATCCCCAGGTGACTCTCACATGCGCTAAGTTGGTGCAGCACCGACTTAATAGACGTTCTGCCCTTTCCCGCAGATAATTACTTTTAATGCAAGACATTTCGTGTTAATGATGCCAGCGGTTTGGCATTTTGCACTCTTACAAAGCTCTTTCACGATGGGAGTTTGTATGGTTATCAGAGCAGCTGGCCGCGGAGTTCCCGGAGGCTCTGGGGATCCTGTGGCTTTCTCCCAGCAGCCCCTGCGCAGGCCTGGCATTTGGCTGCAGTTTAATTAGTCGCTGAGGCCTCCAGGGAGACAGTTCGGTGGGCATTATTTCATTCTGCATGTGAGAAAATTCAAATAGACTCAGAGAAGCTTCAGATAGGTCCAGGCTTGTTCTAGTTTGGCTCGCAAGTGTCAGAATTGAAATTCCATCGCTCAGCTTCTACCCTCCAGCTCCAAGGGACTAGAAGTTTTTAGCTGTTCTGGTGTAGGGAGATTTGGCGGGGGGGGGGGGGGCACCTCATACCTTTCCCTTGTGGAATAGATTTCCTGCTCTGTAAGGGGGCAGAAAAGCCCCTGACACTCAACAAAGTCCACCTGGGCCTGCAGGTGGCACACAGCTCCAGGCCTCTGTCCATGCCCCTCCAAGTCCTGAGGCTAGAGGTGGGTGGACACACCTACTGCTTACCCCCCATTCCAGCCTTCCCCCAACGTCTTCCCAGGATCGAGAAGTTTGTGGGTGTGGAGCTTGCAGGTCAGAACGTCTGCTCCCAGCGCCCCTTCCAGTGGGCCCTAGGCTCTGGTCACCCACTGCAGCTGGCTCCTCGGCGGTGCCCAGAGTGAGGGTCAGACCCTTGGGGCACTGTGGAGTGGAGAAGGCTCTGAGTCTCCCCAGGCACCGGCCACAAAGGGAAGGGGCAGATGAGGGCTTTGCACCACCCCATTCCTTCTGTCCCTGGCATGGCCTTGGAAACCGGTGCCAGGGTGGAGACAGGGCAAGGGAAGGGGACAGAGGTGTCTGACTTCGTAGTGGCGACCCATCGTCGTCCTGCACTGATTTCGCCTGGTCCTGGACCGCAAGCTCTGGAGGGAGTGAAGAGCGTGAAGCCACTGAGGCATTGAGGGGTTTCAATTTGTTGGGATTTGGGGGTTCAGAGTACATCGCCTTCCTCTGCACGTTGACCTAGATACTGGCTGCAGTGAGCCCCCAAACGAAGGCAGGAATTTTCGAGGCTTACGAAGAGAGCTCTCGCTGGCCATACACTACTCCCCCACTGCTGAGCAGAAGAGGCCCTCATTGGCTGCGGCCCATGCAGGGCAGTGCGCCTGCGCAAAGGGGACGGGCAGTCCATCCGCACTCCCCACCCAGGCCTGCGGTGTGTGGGGCAGTGATGCTGGAGATGACGGAGGCTGTCACTGCAGGGGTAAGTCTGATTCATGGACCAGGAGGGCCAGAGGCAGCATCCTGGGGGCCCTGTGGGAGAGGCAAGAGACGGGCCTCCTGAAGCTCCAAGGAAGCCACCTTCTCAGGGCCAAAATGAGGCACGGAGGGCTAAACTGAGGCAGAGACGGCCTCATAACGAGTGAACGAGCCACATAAGAAGGAGCTGGAGCACCAGCCCTGGAATGTGGCCGCTGACCCTCCGTGGCCCTGGCTCCCCTCCACCCGGGCTGCCGGCCTAGAGCAGACACTTCTCTGAGCATTAAGTGAAAGAGCAAGGATGCAGTGGGTTGTGGGGTCATGCTCAGGTAGCTGCCCCGTGAAGTGGGGGCACTGTCCAGTCTGGCTCACAGGGACTCTGATGGCCTTTCCGAATCCTCCCACTCTGAGTCCTCCCCACCCCCAACCCGGCCCCGGCCCTGGCTGTTACAGAGACTGGGAGCTGGGGGGCTGCTACCTGAGGTACGTGGGAGGCTGTGACTGGCCAGAGGTGACTTCACCTCTCAGGACTGTCTCCAAAGCCCCAGGGGATGGATGAAAGGTTTGGACACCCGAGCATTGGCTTAAAAATGCCCTTGCTGGAATAAACAATTTCTTCAATTACTAATCCATCCGTTGTGTGCTAATGCCTCCTGAAAGAAAACTTTCAACTTGGAGAACGCAGCCTCTTCTCTCCTGGAACCACTTGTACCTGTAATTAGGAAGCCGTGACTCATTAAAACTGTGGCCCTTTATTCCAGGCCCGGGAGACCCAACTTGACCAGGCGGGTTTTCTGCAGCTAAAAGCAGGTTCTTGCCCTAGTGCCGACCCACCAGTTTGGGCTGTGGGGCTCTTTCCTTCTGCGCTTTCTCTTGAAGCCAACAGTTCTGTGGAGCTGGACTCTCCCATCCCAAGCCCTAGTGACTGCCAGTTACCCCAAACACAGTGTCTAGGTGTCATTTACTCCATAGTTTTGGGGATGATGTTGCTTGGACCTCTTGTCCCCTAATGTCACTTGGGAAAAGAACTCTCACTGTTGAGAAGACATCTTGGCCAAGTCCCTTCTTTCTTTCTGATAGAAGCTACAACCTGCTGAAAAAAGGAACTCCCACTCCCTCACCTCCAGTCTTACTTGGTTCCTGGTTCTAGCACATGCATCAGGGAAGGAAAGAGGACCAAGTGTTGTTGTTGACAGGGCAACCCCTCAGTCACTTGCACCAGCCACATGTCTGGTGTTTTGGGTTAGACACTTGAGTTAATGAGCCCCAGAAAATCTTTTAGAAACTGGGAGTTTGTTTAGTAAGAACCAAGGATGAGGGATTGGGGGAACGTAAAGGGTCCCAAGAGGGACTCTGCAGCTCTGGAAATGAGCAGTGAGTTGGCTGTGATGTGCCTTTGATACACTGTCTGACTGGGATGGGGAAGACAGGGCAGAGTGACGGAGCCTGGCAGGTTGTACCAATCTGGGTCCTCTTTGTGCTGTGGATGGCTTTACAAGGTTGGCGCATCAAGGAAAAGTTGGTCAGGTTTCCTCCCGACACCTATTTCCCTCGAATGCATGTGAATCTGCAGTTATCTGAAAATGCAGCATAGCTAACATTGAAAATAGCCTCTTTATTTTTTGACCCACAATTTCAAATTACACTGTAGGACTTGTCTTCCCTTAGGGATGTTGTCCGAGCCCACAGCCTCATTGCTGTCAAGTGGACCAAAGAGGTGTATGAAGGGCCCACTTGGCACGGAGCAGCGAGTGTACATGTGTGTGTGTGTCCCAGTGCTACTTGGGGGTGGCCTGTGGCGCTGAGCACACAGGCAGGAGAAGCAGGAAGAATGGAAGCCTGGCTTTCATTCCTGTCCATCCTGGGGGAGCCCTCGGGGGAGGGAATTGGGAGAGCTGGCAGGAGACAGGAGAGGGTTCTCCCCACATTTCTGAGGCACCTTCAAAGGAACAGCAGGGGGGTGCTGGAAGGGATGGGGATCAGGCTGCTACATGCAAAGGGATGGGACAGCACAGGGAATGTAAAGAACCTAAAGTCAGGGAAAGTGCCTGGACCTGCCCAGGAATGTGGACGCCGCCAAGGGGCCACCAGCAGATTCAGCAAGGGGTGGGCTAAGGCAGGCCTGGGGGGAGGCAGGGAGAACAGTACCCTTAGCTGGCGCCGACCGTAGGCTGCAGGATCAACACTGCCACTGACCAGGGCTGAGAAGAGACTCTGGATTACACTTGCCTTGGCCTGGGACCTCTTGGGCCAGGGTTGGGGCCCTTGCTAAATTCCCACCAGTTGGTCCACTCATCCAGGCCTATGTCTTGGGCCCCAGAAGCTCCAATTGTTGGATATGGAGGTTGCCCGGACCCAGGAGAAATTCGCAGTGTTCCTTGATGGACACCTCTGTTGCAGGCCCCCTGGAGTGCTCCATCAGCCTGGCTGAAGGTAGGCCTGGAGGCCTAGAGGCACTGATGGGCCCTTGGAGAAAGGGAGTTGTGGCCTGCTGGTGGGTGCCAGGCACTGTACTGAGTAATTGCTTCACAGAACACACAGTCACACATGCACAAACACACAAACACACAAACACACACAGATACACACACACCACATGAGAACTGGGTGCCACTACTGGGCAGCTGGCAGCCCTAGACAGACGAACCCGGACACAGCCTTCGGAAGACGAGACTATGGTCCTGGAATTCCTTCCCAGGGGTTGTCGGATGACTCTGGTGAGGGCCTGTGGCCATGAGCACTCATGATGGTCAGAACAAGCTGCGTCCTGGGAATGTGGCGCTTCTTCTGTCTGCAGCCGTGGGCAGCGTTTTGTCCCTAATGCCCTTGGCACTACGACACCACGTTGGCGCAACATGGCCTACTGTGGTCTGAGAAGGGCTAGGGCTGAGCAGTTCCAGTTCAGGCATCCCCTGAATGGCGGGATCTGGCGTTTCTTCCAGGTCAGTAACATTTCTGTTTTGCGTTGACATTATGCGAAAACAGCCCAGAGTTAGTTTGTGGGACTCTGTGTCAATGCTGTCACGTACTTGTCCACCTGAAGCATCAGCAGAACTGCCTGCTTCCCAGCTCCTCCCACTGTCGGGACAGCGCTACCTCTGGGCAGCCTGGCTGTGTGAACTATGCCCAAGAGACCCGTGCAGGGAGAGGAAGGTCAGCCTGAGACTTTCATTTCTTCTTCCTTTCCAGGCTGCGCCTGCACATTCCTTACCTGAGGAATGAGGTTGTGTCAGGAGTCGCACATCACTTACTTCTTCAGAGACTCAATTTCCCTGACTGTGGAGGAGGTCAAGGCTGGCATTCCAGGGCATCCTTTAGCACCCCGGGCCATGGGGACACTGACAGGGGGGTCACTCTACTGCTTCTGATGTGAGTGGTTATTCCAAACAATAATTCTCTCCCTCCAGGCTGCTCACAGGGGTCACCCCAGGCAGGCCATAGCACAGGGACACGATGTCCCTAAGTGGCCATTTTGCTCCCCAAGAGGAGCATCTTCTCCAAGTGGCCTGCATGCCCAATGTCTCCTAGCTGACATGTAGCTGGACCCTGAAAACCTCTACTCTGTGGGCACAAGGATTCCAGCAGCTTCCTGCAAGCCTCTATTTCACAGTTAGGTTCCTCCAAACCCTCCTTTCTTAGTTATGTCTAAACCTTTCATGCCATTGAAGACTTTGAGGAGAAAATCTAATACTGCTCTTCCAGTAGCCAGCTGATTTTTCTGATCTTTTTAGCTACTGCAAATTTGCAGACCTCTCTCTTGAACTGACCCCAGTGAGATTGGAGCCTTTGGAGATGACAGTAAATGAGGAAGGCTAAGGATCTGGCAGCCAGGAGCAGGAAAAGGCAGGAGGAAGCAGGAGGGCTGTGGGGGGAGAGCAGAAGGAGGGAGGCATTCTCTCTGAGGTTCCCCTGAGGTACACACACTGCCTTGCAATCCTCTTCCCTCCCCCCTTCTGACTTAAAAATGGCACAAACCACAGTCTAACAACCATAACAGAAATGTTGCTTTAATCACTCCTAATCCCATCACTCAAGCAAATCAACTGTTTTTAATCTTCCCTTCTTGGGCCTGTCTGTAAGCAGACATTTTTCTAAACGGCTGGAACTGGAGCACAGCTTTGCCTTCTGTTTCTCCTTATTTCTCAAGCCCAGCTTCTCTTTGCCACACGGTCTCCACAGGCATCATTTTTTAAAACAAACCACTAGGTTGTAGCTCCTAGAATTCACTCAGCATGCTCCTAAATGACCATTCCTTTAATATTTGCAAGATCCAACATTTGCAGGGAAATAGGCATCTAAGTTGTTTCTGTCATTTCTCAGTGCTAATGACCTCTTGAAATATCTGCCCTTCAGAGACTTCCTTGGAGCTCTTGGCACCTCAGGTAAACACACAGCCTCCCCTTCCAGGTAGGCTCTGGGTCAGGCTCCACAAAACACATGCACAGCCACAGCTGGCGCCTTGTGAGGCACCCTCCAGTGTGAATTCTTTTGTATCTTTCCCTCTTCCTCTGTTGCCATCATGGGCATCATCTCAGAACTGCCATTTGTTGAGTATTTACAGGTACCATACGTTGTTGCACTGTTATTTGTTTAGCCCCATCAATTGCTGCTGTGGTTACCTGCGGTTACCAGTTAAGGAAACTGGGGTTCAGAATGCTGATATGGACTGTGTGAAGCCAGGCACTCTCGATTGTGCCATGCAGCCCCGCAGAGCCAGCTGTGACTTGTGGGTGAGCCATTGCTCCATCCAGCTCCTCACTCTGCCTTTTCTGGGGCAGACTGTTGTCTAGGCATCCTGAGCAGTTGGGCTGCCTAAGCCCACTCAGTTGTGAGAAAACACACTGGGTAGATTATTACAACGCACACTTACTTCTAGGAGCTGGGAAGTCCAATTCTCGGTGCTGGCAGACTCCAATGTCTGGTGAGGAACTAACTTCCTTGCTGTCACCAGTAATGGAAGAAGGGTCAAGGGAGCCTTATCATTTCTCCTTCACTGGGGCCCTTGACCCCATCCTCGAGGGCTCCCGCATTAGGCATTTGGTTTCAACATATAAAACTGGGGGATGAAACCGCTTGGTCTGTTTGCACTTCCCTGGCTGTGGGGGGTGACCTTCCTCCACTCCACACAAATGCTGCAGGATGGAGCCCGCTGGCTACTATGGGCAATGGGGGCCCGGAGACAGGGAAACCTCTGCCCCAGGTCACGGGTGGGTCTTTGGCACCAGGAGGTTAGGGTTTGGACCTTTGGGCCTGTGTCCAGTGCTCTGTCCTCCTTGTGGGAAGCAATTTCAAGACAGCAGCTTCAGATGAAGGAGAGGCTGCAGAATTGTCCTGTTGTTCCAGTGCTGTGCAGAGACAAAGCAGGGCAGGAGGAGCCAGTGGGGCAGGGCGGGAGGGACAAAGCATGGACAAGGATCCCAGTGTCCCAAAGGCAGCGGGACTCCCTCAGATGAGGTCTTTGGTGGTCAGCCTCACCTTTGCCCTGGCAGACTGCAGGTAGCCTCGGGGAGAGAAGGCATTCCACCCAGTGATTCCTTCAGCAGATGCTTAGTGAGACTAACTGTGTCAAATAATGGGATCATCTGAGAGGACGACATCGACAAGTCATCTGTCTTTATGAAACATCCGTGGAGGTGGGATTGAGAAACCAGGAAACTTCTTGAAGACAGAACGTGGGTAGTGGGTGCTGTGAGGGTATGTTAAAGCCAAGTTGAAGGAGGCCTCCAGGGGCATCCTCTGAGGCAGGAGCAAGCCTTGTGGAGGCCCAACAGATGCCTAGGAATCTCCACAGACCTGGAAGCAGAACTCTCAGGGGAAACGGCAAAGGCCCTGAGGTGAGGGACAGCAGGGAGATGGGCAGCACAGAGAAGAGAAAGGGAAGGATGCTGTTTTAGCTTCAACCACAGCGCTGCTGACTGCAGAGAAGCTCCGGAGTTGCTGGCCCGCGTTAGGCAAACAGGCTGCCCGCCTCTTGCTCAGATCAGCTACTCGGGCTGTGTCCCTCCCATATCACTTTGAGTCATCGCTGCTTTCCCGCACGGGCGCCTGGTTCTGCGTGCAACCAGGGTGCAACCATGCAGCGGGCACTCTGGTGTCACAGAAGCTCTTCTGAATGCTCAGCTCTCTCCTCACCCTCCGTGCCCTCAGCCTCGTGGCTTGCATCCACCTCCGAGAGATGCGCCCTCATTAAGAGGCAGTTCACAGATCAAGGATCGCATTTCTTGGAACTGGTGAAGAAACGTCAGGTTGTGTTTACCTTCTGGTTACTGGGTGGAGTGCTTGCCAAACAAAAACTTGCCCGTGGTTATTTCTCTGGAGAAAGCTATTCTTATTAACACTCTTAGCTAAACAGGATGCTCGCTCCGGGAGAGACTGCCCCTGAGCACGCCATGCCCATCTCATTTACTGGCTGTTGATGGACACTGACTCTTTCCCGCTGCCGTAGGCAGGTTTGGCTCCGGGGTACAAGGCAGGAGACCTCAGCAGTGCCCAGCTCTGTCCAACAGCCCAAGGGAACGTAGAAGGACTGAGAGGCAGAAAGCCCCATGGGTTTGGAGGGAACTAAGCCTTTGGAACCCTTTCCTCATGGCCCAATTCTTGCCATCCCTGTGACTTTTTAATTTGAGATATTCCAGACACGCACAGTGTACCCTAGTCAGGTTCAAGACCTTGAGTAAGCCTCAAACAGCACAGTGTACAAGCTTATGCCTGCCCCTTCTCTGGAAGCTGTCTTATGCTGTCTTTTTATCCCAATTAAAGTTGGTGGGTTTTTTTTTTTTTTTGGCCCACATCCAACTGTGCTCAAGGATTACTCCTGACTTTCATCACTCCTGGTAGGCTCAGGGGACCCTCTGGGGTGGCTGGGAATCAAACCTGGGTTGTCGGCATGCGAGGCAAGCTGTTCTATGTACTCCATAGTACCTCCTGTACTATGGAGCCTCCCAATGAGACTCTTTGAGGCCACTGTAGCATCATATGCAGATCTATATACTCTTCACCCAGCTTCTTCCAGTGGTAAGTCTTGTATAGCTGTTCTATACCATTGTAACCGGGATACTGGCCTCGATGGTCAAAATGTAGACATTTCCATCATAGTAACTGTCCCATAGTAACTGTCCCACTTTCATAGTCACACACACCTTTGTGACTTTTTCTCCATCCCTCCTCAACCATTTGCAACCACTAATCTGTTCTATAGTTTTGTTTTCTCAATGCTGTAACAAGGGGATTGCACTGAAATAACTCTTGGGGGTTAGTGTTTATAGTTTAGTCTAATTCTCTAGAGAGCCATTCGATTCCTTTGTTTTCACTGCTGGGCATCCCATGGTATGGATATACCACAGTCTGTAGAACCTCTCACCCATTGAAGGATGCCTGGAGTGTTACGTTTGAAGCTGCAATGAATAAAACTGATGTAAATGTTTCCATATAGATTTTGATACGAGCATGAGTTTTAGTTTAGAGAAACTAATGCCCAGGAGTTGTATCACTGAGTTTCATGGTAGCAGCATTTTAGCTCTTACAGAAACTTTTTTCCAGAGTGACTATCCTCACAACTAGCAAGCTGAATGGTCTCTTTGCGAACATTTAGCATTGTTCCTTTTGAATTTTAGCCTCTGATTGTTATGCAGTGGTATTTCATTGTGGCTTTACTTTGCATTCCCCTAGTCTCGAAGAAACATCTTTTCATGCACTCATTAGTCAGGTGTATATCCTGTTTCATGAAATCTCTTCTGGATTCTTGTCCATTTTCTAATTGAACTACATGAGGCTTTTTTACTGTTTGACTTTGCCCATAGTCTAGATTCTAGTTATTGATCAGATATATGGTTTGCAAATATTATCTATTCTATTCTGAATCATTTTTTCTTCTCATAATGGTTTTTATTTTTTCAGAGAAAGGCTTTTAATTTTGACAAAATTTGATTTTCAACTCATCAGCTTTTCTAATTTTATACATACATTTTTGATTGTGTGCTCAGGAAATCTTTCCTGCTTCTAAAAAAATTCTTCTATTTTTTTCCCTAAAAGTTGCATATATTTGTATTTTACACTAAGGGCTTGATACAATTTTTTTTTCTTTTTGGGTCACACCTGGCGATGCATAGGGGTAACTCCTGCTCTGCACTCAGGAATTACTCCTGGTGGTGCTCAGGGGACCATATGGAATGCTGGGATTTGAACCCGGGTCGGCCTTGTGCAAGGCAAACACCTACCCAGGGTGCTATCGCTTCAGCCCCAACAAATTGTTTTAACTATCACAGTACTTTTGTATTTCCATATAAATTTTATCTACAAAATATCCTTGTGGGAATGTAATTTTAAAATTGTGTTTAAAAGTTGGTCTTCTATAAGTAGTATGTATTTTACATGTTATTTTGAATGCTAATGAGGGAGGGGGGAACCCTGCAAACGCAAAGATAGGTCAAGAGAAATGATGCAATCTCATGAATAGAAAAAGCATAATGAGAAACAATCTATTTGTAATAAGTTGAAATTTAGAATTAGCAGGAAA
Source organism: Sorex araneus (assembly GCF_027595985.1). Lineage (NCBI taxonomy): Eukaryota > Metazoa > Chordata > Mammalia > Eulipotyphla > Soricidae > Sorex > Sorex araneus. The sequence continues at coordinate 25,334,746 of NC_073307.1, read as the reverse complement.
GACTTAAAATGCCTACCAGTCTACATGTATATATATATATATCCATATATATATACATATACATCCTGCATTGACTGACTCCTAACATCTGTCTTTCAATCAATATATTGATGACTCTTTTTCCATGAAAATAAGCACATTTCTATGTTATAATTTTTTGTTTCATAATATTTACTTGTCTGAATACAACATCATTTATCTGACCAAGTTCCCATTCTTGGATATTTATGGCTTTTCCTTATTTAAAATTTTTGTTTAGTTGCATTTTTTTCCTCTTATAAACACACTATGATAAATACCTTTAAGCCACATCTCTGCAAGTATCTTTAGAAATTTCCTTAGGAAAAACCTTCTTGGAAAGAAATAATGCTATCTCCTGGATTGTTTTGTTTTTCTGACATTAAATGTAGATCCTGTTCCTTGAACTAAAGCAAATGTTTGCTATTAATTCAAAAAGAGGGGGAAAGGGGTTGAGCGTGAAACCACTTTCTACTCTGGCTTGCTTCTTCCTTGGTGTTTTTTTCTCTTAGAAGGTCCCTAGCCCTGACACAGATGCCAAAAGTGACTCTCCTCTCCTCTCCTCTCCTCTCCTCTCCTCTCCTCTCCTCTCCTCTCCTCTCCTCTCCTCTCCTCTCCTCTCCTCTCCTCTCCTCTCCTCTCCTCTCCTCTCCTCTCCTCTCCTCTCCTCTCCTCTCCTCCCCTCTCCTCTCCTCCCCTCTCCTCTCCTCCCCTCCCCTCCCCTCCCCTCCCCTCCCCTCCCCTCCCCTCCCCTCCCCTCCCCTCCCCTCCCCTCCCCTCCCCTCCCCTCCCCTCCTTCCCTCCCTCCCTCCCTCTCTCTCTCTCTCTCTCTCTCTCTCTCTCTCTCTCTCCTCAATATCTTCTTTTAGTCTCTTCCTGCTGGCCGGCTCTGTGTCCTATTTCAAACCCCATATGTAAAGCAGATGGGAAATTAATTCAGTGCCTCACTCTTAAATCCCCCCCACCCCCACCCCATCATTTGCTTACTGGTTTTTTTGCACAGTTCTTCCTTTCTGTGAGAAGGTCCAAGGGGACTCAGGGGGTCCTGGGGGCAGAGCTTACTCCTCCACTGTCATTTTAAAGCCCTCTATCCCGCCCTGGTAACATGGGACTATTTTAAGAAGACTCTTTATGAGCTTCAAAGAGTAATAAGATAGTTTTCTGGATGCTTGTTAAATCTTGAATATGTTTAAGGGATTAACATTTTCAAAGAGAGAACGTTTTCTGTTTGATGTTAAAGAAAGAGTTTTTCCCCCTTCCTGTGAATTTAAATAATTTGCTTGACTTTCTAGTGGAAAGACTACAGTTTTCTTATGCTCTGGATGTGGCATTTGTTTGGATCCCCAGTGACTAACTGCACAAAGAATGCATATGTAAATAGCTTTGAAATATGTTTTTGACCCAGTGGCCATCTGCAAGTTGTCGTCTTAAAAACAGCATCCTTTTTGTCCAGAAAAATGTTATTTCTTGGAAGGAAATAGTCACATACACATATCAGACGTGATCAGTTTTAAGTAATCTTTAATGATGACCTAACGGATACCTTCCAAAAGAAACGGAATCAGTCTTCCCCCTTGTGGATAACTAGGAAAGTACCTACTTTCCCCACTAACAGTTAATGTGAGTTCTGAAGGAACTGTAGGATCTTTGTGTGTGTGTGTGTGTGTGTGTGTGTGTGTGTGTGTGTGTGTGTGTGTTTAATCTTTCGCATATAAAAGTAATAGTACATTTTATCTAACATGTGTTCGGGTAACAAAATATCTCTGTAAAAGCTAATTGCTTGGATTAATTTTTACAGATATTATTTTTTAGCTTTTACTGGTATTTTTTTTTAAAACAAGGAAGGTCCACAAGAATGACAGTAGTGGTAGGTATGGAGTTGGAACAGTGCATGCCTGAAGCTCTATTGTTGATAACATTGTACTTAAATTCCTTTTTAAAGCCCACAAAAATAAGTACCAGTGACATACACATTATAGTTATGGATTTTGGATTAAGCTTAATACTTAATACACATAAACAAGAGAATAACATCCAAGTTTGGGGGTGTTCAGTCCTAAGTACCTAGTGCAATGATAACCACAACATATAAGTTAATCTTTATGTCCTTGACCAGATTCTTTAAGTTGAAAGGTTATGCCAAGAAGTTATGAACAAGGAACTTAGAGACTCACAACCCTCAGGCCAATGTCACCTGTGGAAAGATTACTGGATTCCGGGCACTGCTCATACCCTTGATGACAATTCTCTGGGTTCATGCTCATAACAATCGATGCTGTTCGTAACCCCTTCTTACAGCTGAGGAAACAGAGACTCAGAGAGGTTGGGCCTCTTCCCCAGCTGGTGATTGTGTGAGGGTTAGTCTGTGATGGGCAGGGCTGGGATGACCCGGAGCAAGGAGGGGTGCTGGGTTCCTGCCCGTGGGAGATCACAGCCATCCTCTGTAACGTAGTCTGAGAGGAGAGGGCCAGACATGGTCGGAGCACTGTTATGGGCTACATTGAGCCCTTTAAAATTCCTGTGTTTAAGTGCAAGGCCCTAGTGCCTTGGTTTAACTCCCTCTGGACCTCAGTTCTTAAAGCTTTGTAACTTTCCACATGGTGATTCAATAAAAAAAAAAAAGTGAGCGCCAAATATACTGAGAAAAAAAAAAAAGATAGAATGAGGTTATCAGTCTGGTCTAGGGTCCTTTGAAGAAGGCCCAAAGACAGAAATATTTAGAGGGAAGATTGTCAGGGAAGAAACAGGGAGAAAAGAACCATCCATGGCCAAAGGCCTTCGAGAAACCCAGTCCTGCCAAAACCTTGATCTCAGGTTTGCAGCCTCTAGACTGTGAGATATATAAGCGGTGTCGACTGGGCCTGCAGGTCTGCGGTAGGTGCTGTGCACACATCACAATCCTGGCAGCGGCCGGGTCCATCTAGAGGGTTCCTGGTAGCAGACTGCTGCTGGCAACGGGGTCCCATGAGAGAGATGTAGGATGGTAGGGTGGGGGGAGAGTTTGGGGTTCTGGGGTCTGTTGGGGGCGTGGCACATCCAGGGTGCTAGGGGACCCTGCTTTCCATGGTAAAGAGAGGGGCTGAGTTGTGAAATATCAGACCCAAGAACTTGGGTTTGGTTTTCTAAGCGGGAGGGAGCCTTCTGCTTGAGCACGAAAGTGAGAGGATTGAATCAGGGTTTTAAAAAGCGCCATCGAGCATGAGGTTGGACTAAAGGTGCAGCATTGAAGGGGGCTACAGTTGTCCTGATGAGAGTTTCAAGAGCCAGAGGAGAGGGGACAGGGCAGAGAGGGCCCCTGTTGGATGGCTTGACACAGGAGCCTGACAGGCTAGCGGGATCAGGACCAGCCCAGGGAGGAAGGAGGGGTGAGAGGAGCTGCTCCAGGCCTGGAAAGCACCCCCTTCCTGCATGACCCCCTCTTGTCCCCATGACAGGTATCTAAAGCACCCTCTTTGAGTCACATGTGTTGGATAGAAAACATTTCTTTGCAAAGTGTTGTAACGGAGTTTGCTTAATCAACCACATTGAGATCTTAAGGCCAAAAAGCAAGGAGGTTTGAATATTTAATTTCCACGGACCACACCTAGGCAACCACCTGAAATTATAGTCCAGAGCAGGGAGGGTTAAAGCACTTTATATATGGAAATTTCTGGCAACATAGCGAACCTGTGGGACAAAGAGAAAAGAAAAAGAATGGAGCTTCCCAGTTGGTTGCTTCACTGGCTGGCAAGGGAGGAGAGCACAGTATGGGACGGAGAGGGCACCCTTGTTGCTGGAACTTTCGTGTTTCGCGCATTCAGGCTAAGCATTATGTCCTCCTTTCCTCTCCCGTCCAGGAAACCAGTCAGCCTAGTTCTGTCCTGTCCCAGACATAACTTAGGGTTTGCAACCTACTCATGTGTCACTCAGAGAACCAGCCCCCTAGTTACCCACACATGCTCCTATACTCGCAGGGTGGTGAATTTTAGATCAATAATACAGCAGGTAGAGCATTTCTAAAGTAAAAACAAAATCAAAGAGTGCATGGAGATCAAATTTTCGGTGTTAACTCTGCCCATATCAAGATTTTGTTCTTTTGTTTTGCAAACTTTTTACCTGAGTTTTTGAGGCAGGGCTGGGTGAGCGGCTTATGGGGTGATCTGGTGAAAGAGGAGAATTCAACACATCATCAGTGCTTTCAGGAAGAAATAAAACACATGAAAGGTAGAAGGGGCTTTTCACATATTCCAAAAGTTGCAGAAGCCTCGGCATGCGCCTGCTGGGAGAGGGTTCAGAACACACGTTTTATGGGCAGTTTCCCTGAAAAATAAAGGGAAATGAGAAAATCCTGGGAGAAGAGGGAAGGAGACCCGGGAGGTGGAGGATGGGTTGGTAGCAAGGGGGAATGGAAGGACTCTGAGTGGGTGACCTGTGCCCCGAGGCATCTGTTTTATGAACATGGGAATATGTATGTGTGCTTCTGTAGTCTTCAAAGAAACACCCGGGGGGCTGGAGTGATAGCACAGCGGGGAGGGCGTTTGCCTTGCATGCGGCCGACCCGGGTTCGGATCCCAGAGTCCCATATGGTCCCCTGAGCACCGTCAGGGGTGATTCCTGAGTGCATGAGCCAGGAGTGACCCCTGTGCATTGCTGGGTGTGATCCAAAAAGCAAAAAAGAAAGAAAGAAAGAAAGAAAGAAAGAAAGAAAGAAAGAAAGAAAGAAAGAAAGAAAGAAAGAAAGAAAGGAAGGAAGGAAGGAAGGAAGGAAGGAAGGAAGGAAGGAAGGAAGGAAGGAAGGGAGAGAGAGAGAGAGAGAGAGAGAAAGAAAGAAAGAAAGAAAGAAAGAAAGAAAGAAAGAAAGAAAGAAAGAAAGAAAGAAAGAAAGAAAGAAAGAAAGAAAGAAAGAAAGAAAGAAAGAAAGACCCGGAAGCTGCATTGCTTCTCATGGCAGTTCTCATCCTAAGGTTCTGAGCAGTCTCTGTACTGACTGCCACAGAGGCCGTGCCAGATTACATTCCTGCTGACAGTTCACAGAAGTTCTCTCTTCTCCACCTCTGTCATAGTCAAGACGAGTAAATAGCCTAACATACTCGGTGAGGCAGTAGAGAGAAGATGGGGGGACCGAGCGGGGATGGGGTGGGGATCATTGAGTGGCTCACAACACCTGCCTTTCAAGTGCTCAGTCTCCACTTTAATCCCTGACACTGCCACATGCGCTGGGCATGGCCCTGCCGCTCTGCCCTGTGAACCCGGCCATGGTGTTGTCTGTAATCCCTGGCACCATGGGTGATTCCCAACTACACTGCAGCCAGGTGTGTGTGAGTTTGTGTGTGTGTGTGTGTGTGTGTGTGTGTGTTAGACAATGAAAGGGGTGTGCCCCCTGGCAAACACCACAGCTAACCAAAAAAGATGATTGAGCACCTTAACTGGAAGTTTGGCCCCTGGCAAGCATGTGTGCTCTGGTGCCGTTGGGGTCCTGCTGAGCCCCATGACTAGAATATGCCTGAGCACCACAAATAAAGCGGTGCAGCCCTCGGTAACATCTTTGATCCCCACTTGCTGTTGTGCTGAATTTGTGAGTACTGCAGGCCGATGTGTGGCCCCCGTGCATGTGTGCAAACCCAACAACAGCCTCAGGATGAGGGAGGGAGAGTATTTTTTTTAAACGAAGATGTGGTGTGTATATGCCATGGAATACTCATCTCGGATCAAAAGATGATAGTTAGCATTTGCAACAGCATGTACAGACTGTGCCAACTGAAATAGTCAGAGGAAGAGACACAAATACTACATAATTTCACTAGTGAAGGAAAGACATAAACACAAAACAAATCCTTAAGGATTCTGAGAACAGAATGGTGGAGAGCAGCGAGGGAGAGGGAGAGGGAGAAGGGAAGGAAAGGGGCTCTGTAGCACGGTGCTGGGTGGAAAATAGGCACCTGATAAAGATCATGTGACCAATACACAGTTATTCAAGTATAAAGCCATAATCAAAAGGGTATGCAGTGTTTCAAGCAAAGGTATTTTGATTTTTTGTTTTAATGCTCAGCTCCTCCTCTGAGCAGGTCCAGGCGATACCTCCTTTCCAGGTGTAACTCCCAGAACACCTGGACCAATTTGGTCCAGGGCCATTTTGGCTGCTGAGACAAAAACATCATAGAACCTTTTTGTACCCAGAGAAAACCAAGATGACCGTTGAAACAGAATCTGCTCTGTGTTTGAGCTCGGGCTTTGGGTCTCACAGAGTGAGGGTGCCATGATCCATGAGCACCCTGGGGTGGGTGCCCCCCACCCCCATAGGCCTCCTGTGCTACACTCTGTCTATACTCTTTCCTCCACTGCCTCTGTGTGGCGTCCTTTGCTACCTTCTCCCGGAATCCCATGAGTTTGGCTCTCAGAGGCAGCCTCTCCTTATCATTCCAGCCTTTTCAAATGAATCTCTGCCTTCTCCAGACTCCGGTACATTCAGTAGAGTAGGGGATGCTGCGAGTCCTGGATACCCAGGTCTCCTGGGCCCGTCTGATGCAGAGTATTGACAGTAGGAATGGCTGGTATCATCTTGATGCCATCTGAGTGGACTGAGGATGGTACTCCTGCAGAGTGGGGGTGTGAATCACAGGCTTATACCACCTGACATGACAGAGACAGGCTGACCTTGAGTGCCAACTCTTAAACCAAGCCCCCAGTGGAATGTAAGACATCTGGGGTTGGGGGGGCTTCCTCAGGACCACAACAGATGCTGAATCCTGACTCCATCATTCTGCTACCTGGGAAACTCATGCTTCATTTCTAGGCCAGATTATCCTCGAGTGGTCCACTGAGTTGGGGATCCAGCGAGGGTTAAAGGAGCCTGGGGGGGGGCACAAAAGTCAGATCAAAGTGTATTAAAGACCTAAATATCAGTCATGAATCTATAAGGTACATAGAGGAAAATGTAGGCAGAACTCTCCATGACATTGAAGCTAAAAGCATCTTTAAGGATGAAATAGCACTGACCATGCAAGTGGAAGCAAACATAAACAAATGGGACTGCATCAAACTAAGAAGCTTCTGCACTTCAAAAGAAACAGTGACCAAAATACAGAAAGAGCCCACAGAATGGGAAAGAATACTTACCCAATATTTACCCAATCTGATAAGGGATTAATATTCAGGATATACAAGACACTAGTAAAACTGTACAAGAAAAAAACCTCCAACCCCATTAAAAAATAGGGAAAAGAACTGAACAGATGTAGGGAGCCATTATACCTTACTGATCTTATCCTGTCACTATTTGTTTAATCACTAGCTAACCCCATGCCACACCTAGCAAAGGTTGCCACTCCTAATCTTACTGATTTTATCTTATCAGCATTTGTTTATTACTAGCTAAATCCCGTGCCACACCTTGCATTTCTATTGGGGGTCCTGGCACCACCTCCTCCCAACAGGGAGGTATAAATACTGTAATTGCCATAGAATAAATGCCTTTTCTCCCTCCTCCGGGCTCTGCATCTGTTCTTTCAGCTGCGCCCTACGAAGGGTTCTCCCTGCTGAACAGAACGAGACCTCCACATCGACTTCCACAAACAGAAATTTCCTCGAAAAAGAAATACAAATGGCCAAAAGGCAGATGAAAAAATGCTCCACATCGCTAGTCATCAGGAGATGCAACAATGAGATATCATCTCACACCACAGAGACTGGCACACATTCAAAAGAATAGTAGCAACCAGTGCTGGCGTGGATGTGGGGAAAAAAGGTACACTCTTTCACTGTTGGTGGGAATGCCGACTAGTCCAGCCTTTCTGGAAAACAACATGGACAGTCTTTCAAAAACTAGAAATTGAGCTTCCATATGACCCCGCAATACCATGTTCATTGCAGCACTGTTCATAATAGCCAAAATCTGGAAACAAACCAAGTGCCCTAGAATAGATGACTGGTTGAAGAAACTTTGGTACATCTACACAATGAAATACTATGCAGCTGTTAGGAGAGGTGAAGTCATGAAATTTGCTTATAAATGGATAGACATAGAGAGTATCATGCTAAGTGAAATGTGTCAGAAAGAGAGGGACAGACATAAAAGTCTACACTCATTTGTGGAGTATAGAATAACATCATATGAGGCTGACACCCAAGGACAGTAGATACAAGAACCAGGACTGTCCCATAGCTGGAAACCTGCTTCATGAGCAGAGGGGAGAAGGAAGATGGAATAGCGAAGGGATCACTAAGAAAATGATGACTGGAGGAATCAGTCGGAATGGGAGATGTGTGCCGAAAGTAGATAATGGACCAAACATGATGATCTCTCAGTGTCTGTGTTGCAAGCCATAATGCCCAAAAGTAAAGAGAGAGAGAGTATGGGGAATATTATCTGCCATGGAGGCAGGGGAAGGTTGGGAAAGGGGGGTTATACTCGGGATATTGGTGGTGGGGAATGTGCACTGGTGGAGGGATGGGTGTTTGGTCATTGTGAGATTGTAACCCAAACATGAAAGCTTGTAACTATCTCACGGTGATTCAATAAAACTAAAAAAATAAAAGAATAAAGGAGTCTGGGGGTGGACCTGAGTCCAGCCGACAGAGGTGTCCCCGTAGCAGTGCTTCTGCTGGGCCAGAGGCTTGAGGACCTGTCTGCATCAGCTCTAGCCTCTGTGGTGAGTCTAGCACAGCTCTGCAGGGCTCTACGCTGACCCCCTTGACTCAGGCTTGTGACAGAGACCCAGATCTTTGCAACCAGGAGGCAATGGCTCTCTCCTGCCCACAAGGAAGAGCATCAATACCACAGGAAGGGCTGGGGTGGGGGGGAGGCGGCTGAAACTATGTGAGAGCAAAGTCTAGAGCATGCTGTGAAATGAAGAGAGTGAGGGATGTAGGATTCTTTTCGTGGGCAATTAGCTTGTCATTCACCTACAGAGACAGGTGGACACAGGCGCCAGCCTGAAGCCAGTCAGAAGGGACATGGTGTGTGCCTGTGGCCCAGAGCACAGCTGTTCCCACATTCCTGCATGTTCTTGCCACATCTGCTTAAATCTATGATACGCATACCTTTTGTTGAAAAAAAAAAAAGAAAGAAGAAAAAAAATGACTTTACTCTTGTCCCAACAGGGGGGAGGAGCAACCAGTAAAACCATTCCTCTGATGTGATCATTATATCATCCCACAGAACTCATTAAATGTTTTTGCTGTTAAAAGTGGTTCACCTATGAGTCACCTAAAATTACTTTTTTTTCAGTGACAAAATGAAAGACTTTAGTTTCAGAATCTCTAACTGCCAAAATTTGAATACCAGCTCCACTCTTTCCTCCTGGCCATTTATTACTCAATCAATTCCCAGCCTCTTTAAGTCGTGTATCCTTATCTTTCCAAGGGGATAATGCTGGTCCCTCCCCCGTCGGATTATTAAGAGAAAATGAAATAGCCAGCGAAAAATGATGAATGTGGTTCCTGGCATAGAGTAATCGCCTAGATAACTGTGATGATTACAAATTGGTTACAGAGGCTGGGGCTTCAGGCACGTGGAAGGAACTGCCAGCGATTTGCTCTCACTGAAAAACGGAGTTGAAGAGGAGGCCCCTATTTTAAGAGAGTGGAAAACAGAATGCAGGAAAGAATCCAGCAGAGAAAGGAAACAAGTGAGGCGAGCCCTGCGATCATGCCGGCTCTCTGCCCGAGACACTTTAAGAATGCAGTGGGGAGTGGAGAGCGAAGAGACTGAGTGGAGAGGGCAGAGCTCTGGGTCCAAGCTGGCCAGGTTGCATGAAGCTCCTGCATGATTCCGTTTGTGCGCAGTAGGGCAAAACCCATGGGGACAGCGACCGGATCAGCGGTTAAATGGTGGTGGTTGTAGGGGGAGGGGGAGAAAAAATTTCCTACCAGAGTCCACAAGTCCCTTGTGTGGGCACAACCACAACCCGCACATCTCATCTTCTCCCAGCTCTGCATTTAGCAATTCCTTGAGTGTTGGCTGCTGGCACTGGCCAGGTGATGGGCGTCTGCACCAGGGAAACTCGCAACTGCATGGCTGGGACTTGGTTGTGTCGCAGTGCTTGAAGCTGGCTCATCAGCACACCGAGGGGCAAAGGGTAGCTTTGTGGAGATAATTGGACTCTTCTGGGTCTTAATGATGACAGAGGTTACGTTGGGGTGTACTTACCAAGATGCAGACATCGACATTCAAAAGAGTGAATCTTCTGGACTAGAAAAGAGAGAGAACTTGAAATATTGGGAGATAAAGTTACTCCGCCCCTCTCGGAGTGCCCGGCAAGCTACAGAGAGTACCTAGCCCGCACGGCAGAGCCTGGCAAGCTACCCGTGGTGTATTGGATATGCCAAAAACAGTAACAATAAGTCTCACAATGAGAGACGTTACTGGTGCCTGCTCGAACAAATCGATGAGCAACGGGATGACAGTGACAGTGACAGTGAAAGTTAACACAAGTGAAAGTGCAAGAGACCCAGGATGTATTTTTATACTATAGGTTGTTTTTATCTTTGTTTTTTACATGCAGGATAATGTGTTTTTAGAACAAAGTTTACAATCTGCCCTAGCTTATTTCCTGCCCTGCTGTAATTTGATGGCAATAGGTCTCAACTAAGTATAACTTTCTTTTTTCTCCAGGGGATGTTTGGTGATGCCTGGAAGTAGTTTTTGTTGTCATGACTTGGGTCAGGGGAGCTGCTAACATCTGGTAGGTAGAAGCCAGAGAGGTTGTTAAACATCCTACAGAGCAGAGCAGCCCCCACAATGAAGAATTATCTGGCTCAAGTCATCTGGGACAAGATTAAGAGACTCATCACAGTAATTACGGCAATGTGGTACATATCAATGGACCAGAACAGAGTCCAGGCTGTGTGGACCCATGCAGACATTATTGATTTCTGACAAAGATGCCATGGTTTTTTGATGGGAAAAGGGAAACTCTTTTCAACCAATAGTATTGGCAAAGTGAATATCCAGACAGAAAGATGTTTTGATCCCCACCTCAACTTCTAAAAAAGAATCCTAAAACCTACAAATTAAGGTCAAAACTGTAAAACTTCATAAAGGAGAAATCTTTACAATCTCGAATTAAGCAAACATTTCTTCAATGGAATACAAAGACACAAATTTTTCAAAATTGGATTTATTCGAATTTTTCTTTCTGTTTCCTAGATTTTTTAAGAAAATGAAAAATTAGGGACCAGAGAGAGAGTACAGTGGGTAGGGCTCTTGCCTTGCACATGAGTGACCTAGGTTTAATCCCCAATATCCCATATGTGTGCTCTGAGCTTACCAAGAATAATTCCTGAGTGCAGAGCCAGAAGTAACCCCTGAGCACCACCCAATGTGACCCAAAAACAAACAAAAGAGAAAAGTTAAATCCCAGCTTGGTAGAACATATCCACAATGCATTATTTTTTCCTAACAAAGAACTTATATCCAGAATATTTAAAGAGCTTCAACAATGTGACAATAAGATGACAAGCAACCCGACAAAGGTGGACAAATAGTGGTTCCAATTCCCGCAGGGCATGGTGTCAGCTCACTCTAGACCTAGTCTCTCCCTCCCACTAATTATAACTAAGGACTCTAGAGCAAATGCCACCCCAACTACATGAGATTAAACAAAAAACACTGGAGATTAAACAAAAAACACTGGAGGAGAGTCAAAACTTGGACAAAGTCACCCTTGTAAAGAGGACCCCACCACCACCACCACCATCATGTCTCTGTCCCGTCCCTTCCCTCCCCGCTCCCCATAGGGTAAGCTCTACTTGGTCAGCAGCAATAATACAGCAATGGCAAAAAGGGACCCAGAGGAAAGGAGTGTGTGCAGAGAATTCAGAAGAAGGGATCACCATAGATGTGGACAGGTCAGCACACATGAGTCTCAGCCTCACTCCCAAGCTTGAGGCGAACAGATCCAAACCAGCATAACAAATGAGACCAAAGCTGAGATTTAACTCTGGTGCCTCTATGTAGTTTCACCTAATCACTAAGTAATGCGTGCTTCAGACACATCCAAGCCAGTACAGGCTTAGAGAGCTGAGCCGCTGTCCACAGAATGCAAGTCAGAACTGGAGGCTTGAACCTAATAGAGTTGTTTGCCTGTTAAAAGAAAAACAACTTTCTCTGGAGGATTATAAACAGGACCTAAAGCCGATACAGCATAACATTCACAATATCTGGGATGTTTCAACCAACGGTGCCCAATGTAAAAAGAGCCAGGAAAATGTTCGCAAGGGAAAAAACAATAGATGCAAACCCCAAGGTAATCCATTATTGGATTGAGCAAAGACTTCAAAGGTGCTATTATAATTAGGCGCCATCAGGTCAAGAAAGGCACATTTGGAATGAATAAAAGGACGCAAATTTTGAGCAAAGAAATAGAAACTGTAAAAAAGACCCAGATGGAAATGTTAACACTGAAAAAAAAAATACAAGATCTGAAATTTAAAAATTCACTGGATTATTTCAGTAGCAGATTGGTGATAATGAGAGAGGAAAAAAACCTGTAAATCTAAAGATAGATCAATAAAAATGACACAATCTCAAGAACAGAGAAAGGAAAATTGCAGGGTGGGGAAAATGACAGAGCCCCAGCAACCTGTGGGAATATATATTTTAAAAACTTAACACAGGTGTGGAGAATAAGGGGAGGAGAAATAGGGGAAATGTTGAAGAATAAAAGAACAAAAGTGTCCCAAATTTGGTGAAAGTCATAAATGGACATGTTCAATAAACTCAACAAACCGTCCAAAGGAAAAGGTCGGTGGAAACCATACCTAGACTCAGCATACGTGACCAAAAACCAAAACCAGTGAGAGTTGCTTCAAAGCAGCCAGAAAAAAAAGGATGACCCAGTGTTGAATTTGATTGGTTTATCTAGGCACAGAAGCTACTCAATAATGGCAAGAAATTCTATGCTCATCAGTCCTTACTGAGAACACAGGGAGTCTCAGAAGCACTTTTGCTATATGTGAAGAGATAAATAGCAATAGCAGTAGACCCTGCATTGTCCCAGTTATGCAAAAATCTGAGATAATTGATGGTAAGAGAGAGCAGGCCTGTGGCTGCCTGAGGATGGGTGAGCGGGAGCGATCGAAGAAGTGTGTGAGGAAATTTGGGAGCTGCTGCACACATTATCCCAATTGCGATTCTGTTTCCTCACAAAGATAACATCCATGAAAATGGATCATGCTGGACATCTTGAGTGTATGTGGTTTATTGTACTTTGCAACTGTACATTTTTTGATTGGGCAACAGATTTGGGCTTGTAGCAAATGAAAATAGAGAAATTTTCGTCAGTGCATGTGTGAAAAGGTGTTCAATGCCATTCATTGTTCATTAATGAAAATTAAAACCATAATGGTATAGAGTTCCAAGTGTGTGCCAATCAGCAGAAATTAAAAAATAATGGCAAGAATGTGAGGCAACTAGAACTTTTGTACTTTGCTATTGGGAATGTAAAAGTGGTTTCATCACTTTGAAAGCACTTTGTGGTTTCGTACTCAGACACTTACCATGTGATCAAGCCATTCAACTCTGAGGCATTTGCCCAAGAGAAATGGAAACAATGTCCACACAGAGTCATATATCTATTTATAAGAGGTTTGTTTTTTACGTTTGTGGGATTTTTCAGTTTGTTTGTGTCCGGGAATCCTCTTAGAACCTCAGGCTCCTCAACCACTGACCTCCATCCACAACCCCACCGCATCTTTATTCATGATGAAAACGATGGGAATTTCTACACAGATGAAGGGCTAAGCACATTGGGTTATGCCACATGGTGGTATGCTACTCACCAATAAAAAAGGAGCAAATAGCATGCATGGTAAGGAGGAATCTTTAGAAAATAATGCTGAAGAAATTGTACACCAAAGAAGCAGGAACCGTGATTCCACTTATCCTAGAACAGGCAAAATAAATCAATTGCATCAAACGGCAAACCAGTGATTACTTGAGGTCAGGAATCGGGAGAAAGATGACCTGAAAAGAGACCTTTTATATTATACTAATTTTTGGATTATTTTAAATAGGATATTTTTAATTGAGGCAAGTCATAAGATTCTGTGTTTCAAGGATAAAGTTTTCTTCTTTAGAATGTGTATTATGTGTATTATGGCACCAAGCTCACCACCCTGTTACAAATATTCCCAGTACTAACCCTAGTTTCATTGTTGATTGAAAACAACCCCCCTCCACCTTTCCAATTTTCTCTTTCCTTACCCCTTAGGCCACCCCAGGCTAGTTTATGGTTCCTTGCCATATTTCTTTATATCCCACATAGGAGTGAGATCTGCAGTATTGGTCATTCTCCTTCTGCTTATTTAGTTCAGGACAGTCCCCTCCAGTTCTGCCTGCTTTGTAACGAAGATAAATATTTTTTAAAAAAACTTTTATTGAATCACCATGAGGTAGTTACAAGCTTTCATGTTTGGGTGACAATCACACAATGATCAAACACCCATCCCTCCACCAGTGCACATTCCCCGCCACCAATATCCCTGGTATATCCTCCCTTTCCCACCCTCCCCCTGCCTCCATGGCAGACAATATTCCCCCTACTCTCTCTCTATCTTTGGGCATTATGGCTTGCAACACAGACACTGAGAGGTCATCATGTCTGGTCCATTATCTGCTTTCAACATGCATCTCCCATCCCAACTGGTTCCTCCAGCCATCATTTTCTTAGTGATCCCTTCTCTATTCCATCTGCCTTCTCCCCTCCACTCATGAAGCAGTCTTCCAACTATGGGGCAATCCCCCTGGCCCTCCTATCTACTGTCCTTGGGTGTCAGCCTCATGTGATGTTATTCTATACTCCACGAATGAGTGCAGTCCTTCTATGTCTGTCCCTCTCTTTCTGACTCATTTCACTTAGCATGATACTCTCCATGACCAAGAGAAATATTTCATGTTTTGTTGTAGCTGAGCAGTGTTCCATGTGTCCACATGTTCCATGTTCCATGTTCCACAGTCTGTAGCCACTCACGTCATTGGGCACTTGGGTTGTTTCTGTAGCTTAGCTGTTGTTAACTAGTGCTTCGATGAACATAGATGTGCATATCTTTTTGAATCAGTGCATTTGTGTATTTTTCAGAGAGGATTTTTGTATCATATGAAATTTTAAAAAGTATTTTGAGAAATCCCCCTACTGTTCATTTTCCCTCCATGTCCCAGATAGCCCCTTATTGTTTCTAGCCCTTTTTTAATAGATACAAATCTGACGTGTGTGATATGCTATCTCATTGATTTGATTTTCATTTTCCTGGATAATAAGTGTTAACAAACATTTTCACATAGGTTTATTCATAATTTTGGAGTTGTATAATGGGTTTATAGATTGTGAATAGTAAACTTTATGATGTATGTAAATTGCACCCTGATAAAGCTCATTTTTTTCAAGTTGACTTTAAAATATACCACAAATGAAAATGTTGATAAAGCAAAGGATATCAAAGTAGTTGTGGTCTTGGTACCAAGACAAAGAGAAAAGCAAAACATTCTAGGAACTGACTTGAGATTTCAATGGTTAAAAAATGAGAATATTAAAAAAATGTAGAAAAGTGAAAAAAATAGAATTGAGAATGTTGTTATTCTGATATTTCAGATCAGGTTTGGGAAGAATGATGTTGAGCCATCTGACTCATCATTTGAAATATTAAATAAAACTGGACTTTAGGAGCCAGAGAGATAGTACAGTGGGCAGGGCACTTGCCTTGGGCACATCTGACCCAAGTGTGATCCCCTCTGCACTCCATATGGTTCCCAGGCCTTCCAGGAGTTACCTCTGAGCACAGTGGGTGTGGCCCCCAAACAAACAAACAAAAACATCTAGGAACTTTATCTATTATCATTTGCAAGAGAAACAAACTCCATAGAGATGAAAGCGTTAAGTCCATTTATAAGAGGAAAAGTCAGCTCCAGTGGCCCACAGTAACTGGGTTCCAGGGTGAAAAAAAATGTGGGGAGCTCACCCAGGCCCTGGGAACACAGCAGGACCACCCTTTGCCTGGAAACTGAGGCTGGGGACCCTGAGGCCGGAGCTGCCCAGCTTCTGTGGCTCATGGTGAGCCAGGATGCTCCTGTCTCCTGGCGGGCGGCGACAGACATAGAATCTCTCCTCCAGGCCTCCCCGAGGGTCCCCTCTGTGGTCTGCACAACAGTCTGGCACTGGCAGTGAGGTAGCCTGATGCGGAAGGCTGGGGTGAGGCCCTCAGGGAGGGCGCGTGGGAAAGCCCAGGGCTGGGTGACACTAGGCAGGGGGCAGAACATTCCCTGGCCTCTGCATGGGAGAGCCAGACCCCAGGGTAGGGGGCAAGGGGGCCCGGGAGCTGTGCTCTGCTCGGTGGACCCTGGGGGCAAGCAGGTACTGGGCATAATCGGGGCTGCCCTGACTGTTTCACAGGGTGCCCAGCGTGCCTGGGGCAGCCACGGAGGAGAATCTGGCTGCAATTCAGGACATGAGCAGGTCTCAGCCTTGGCCACAGCCCCAGGGAGACAGAGGCGCCCAGTAAGAGAAGGTCCAGACAGCTCTGGCTGGCAGAATGCATTCCTAGAGCCCCTCTCCCCTCCCCCAGGGGTGCTGGGAGGACTTGGGGGACTCTGGATGAGCACCCTGGCCCCGGCATGGAGAACTGATCTCATTCCAGAAGGTATTCACTTCCCTGCGTCCCCCACCAGCCCACCGGGCCCATTGGGGACATCTGGAGTACCAGGGATTAAGAGGCAGATGAGGATCCCCGGGATTGCTCCTTGGGCGGAAGTGACCGTGGTAACAGAGCCATCTGACTTTCTTGCCTGGCATCCGGCCTTATGACTTCATGATGGAATCTTCTCTCGGTTAGCTGGGGCGGGGGGGGTGGGAGTGGGAGGTTGGCAGCATGTGGGGGGTAGGCAGAGGCAGCAGGAGGGAGGAAGCAGCAGAGGGGGGCTTTCCAGCTGGAATGTGAAGATCTGAGCTATGCCACGCCGGGGGATAATGCTGACCTGAGAATGGACCCTGGAGGCGGGACCCCAGACAAGCCTGTGCGTGCCCCCTTGGTGGAGCCCCTCGGGGGGGCTGGTGGAAATGTGGGGGCTCACTGGGGAGGTGAAGCCTGGGCCCCACTGGGGAGAGCGATGCCCCCAGCCACGACACACCTCCTCGGGGCTCCTGCCCCTCCGAGAGCTTCTGAGGGGTGCTGACCCTCCGGGGTATGTACTGATGAGTGGACAGGTCATTCCCCTCCCTGCTCCATCCTTCCCCGGACCGTGTCCACACTTCTGTCTTACAAACACACTGACCATTCCTCCCTCTGTTCCTCCCTCCCTCCCTCCCTCCCTCCCTCCCTCCCTCCCTTCCTTCCTTCCTTCCTTCCTTCCTTCCTTCCTTCCTTCCTTCCTTCCTTCCTTCCTTCCTTCCTTCCTTTTCTTCCTTCCTTCTTTTCTTCCTTCCTTTTTTCCTTCCTTCCTTCCTTTTTTCCTTCCATCCTTCCTTCCTTCTTTTCTTCCTTCCTTTTTTCCTTCTTTTCTCCCTCCCTCCCTCCCTCCTTTCCTCCCTACCTCCCTCCCTCCCTCCCTCACTTCCTTCCTTCCTTCCTTCATTCCTTCCTTCCTTCCTTCCTTCCATCCTTCCTTCCTTCTTTTCTTCCTTCCTTTTTTCCTTCCTCCCTCCCTCCTTCCCTCCCTCCCTCCCTCCTTCCCTCCCTCCCTCCCTCCTCCCTCCTTCTCTCCCTCCCTCCCTCCCTCCCTTCCTTCCTTCCTTCCCTCCCTCCCTCCCTCCCTCCCTCCCTCCCTTCCTTCCTTCCTTCCTTCCTTCCTTCCTTCCTTCCTTCCTTCCTTCCTTCCTTCCTTCCTTCCTTCCTTCCTTTCTTCCTTCCTTCCTTCCTTCCCTCCCTCCCACCTTTCCTCTCCTTTCTTCCGGTATTTTGCACACTGCCTACCAGGGTTGCTCCAGTCCCCAAGTAGACAGAAGACAGGCTTTTCCTTCATGGTGATCATGACAAATTGGGTGGGAGCATGGATGGAGGTGGTGGGTGTTGATGACAGAAAAGCAAGGGAGGCCACCCTGAGCCCAGGCTGACCTCAGACATTCCCAACCCAGGAAAAGGAGGGGATGACATTGCAGGCAGAAGGAGTGACTCATGCAAAGACCCTGTGGCAGGCAGGTGTTGGGCTGGCGAGAGAGACCAAGAGAAGGTCGGTGTGGCTGAGAGGACAAAGTGCAGGGGATGTGACACAGGCATGGAGTCAGGAGATGAGAATGATTCTTGAAATGGGACCCAGGGAAGATTTGCTCTGAGCCAGGAGTGCCAGATAGACAGAGAGCCCCCCAACCCCCACACCGGACAGGCCAAGCACAGAAGTTCCAGAGTGTCAGACATGATAGGTGCCACTGGGGAGGCGGGGCGGAGAGCCCAGAAATGAAGAGCATGTGAGCACTGTCTCCAGAGCCAGACGGAGCTCGGCAGGGTCACAGACAGGGCAGTGGGAGCCGGAGGAGGAGGAGGAGGTGAGGTGAAGGTGGGAGCAGCAGTGCTGAAGACCCTTCTGGACTCCCCGGCAGGCAGCACTTGGGGGCCGGGTCGTGGAGGTGGGCTGCCGGGTGGGCTGCAGTGACCCTTCTCCTTCTAACCCTTCCAGGACAGCCCTGAGACTGTGCCCTCGCTGCATCCGGCTCAGAGTCTCCTGGACGCCGACGACCCGGGGCACCTGGTCCAGCAACAGGCCACCGGCTCGAAGAGCACCCAGACCCTCTTCGGCCTTGACCTCTCCCGTGGGCCCAGGGTGACCTTGGAGTACCTGCCCTTCTTCCGCACCTCCGGGCACCTCCTGACGGAGGAGCTGCCGCCCAGGCCTGAGGTCCAAGGAGAGCACAGAGGAGAGCAGGGCCGCTGGGGGTCCGCGATCCCTGACGACACCTCAGCGCCGCCCAGCGGCTTCGTCCCATACTACCGCTCCCAGGAGGAGAATTTCCCCAGCCCGGCCCTTCCCGACAGCTCCCAGGACCCACCCGCCAGGACAGAGGTGCCTGCTGGCTACTTCTATAGGATGGCGTTGAACTGCGGGTGCTCTGTGAGTTGGGATGGACCCAGGGCTTTGGGGGTGGGGTGGGGACGGGACACAGAAAACAAAGGGTGGGAGCAGCAGCCGGGGTCTCTGGCACCCTCCAGACCTGCTTGTCTCCAGACCTCCTCCCCTGCAGACCCCCGAGGACTCCCAGAGCACTGAGGGAGAGTGGCTCGGGACAGTGTATTTCAGCCTCCTCAAGCCTCAGTTTCCCTAGCTTCTCTCAGAGAGTCCTGCACATGAATGCACTGCGTATGCCAGTTTCAGTCTTTGTTGCCATCCTGGGAACATTTGCCAAGTCCCTGCGGCTCACTCAGCACCCAGCCATGCCCCCTTTATGCGGACGAGACTTCTGCAAAGCAGGTCTCTTTGCCGTTCCCATTTCACAGATGGGAAAAGCAAGTCTCGGAATAGCTTGTTCGTGGGTCTGGAGATGCGTTACAGCCCTTGGGTTTGATCTGAAGCTTGGCTGAAGCCTGGGCTGTTGCACAGAGCCACCTCCTGCTTTGTGAATCTGGGTACCACTCTGCCCAGCCCGGGGGGTTCCAACCCCACCACCCCTTCCCCAGCTAGGGGCCCCTCACTTGCCTCCCTCTGGTCTAGGCTCCCTCGGCAGATTCCAGCCACGGTGCTGGGTCCTCGGGCCCTCTCACCTGCTGTTCCATTCTGCTGGTCCCGGCAGGACACTCGCATGATGGTGGCCTGGACACCCCTTCTGTCTCCAGCAATGCCCCCTCAATGGAACAGGTCCTGCGGACCTCGGGGCCATTGCTATACCACAGAACCACGGAGGGGGCGCTCTGCTCCAGCCCCGGGCCTCCAGCTGCCCTGTCTGCGGCCCCCGGGCCTGTCCCCAGGGAAGCTGCCCAGGTCTGGCTCAGTCCTGGGGGGAGGGGGCCCGAGCTGGTGGTCGCAGGGCCCAGCAGAGACTGGACACCCTGCATGCTCGAACAGCATCAGCAAGGGCTGAAGATGGCGGAGCGTGAGACTGTCAGGGCTCACAGTGCCCCGGGCCCGGCCGCCTCCTGGGACCCCGGCTCTCAGGTCTATATTTCCGCTGCCTCTGGGCCCACGGGGAGCAGAGCCGGTGGGAGCCCACCCATTAGCAGGTCCTCCCCTGCTCCCTCCATCCACTGACTGGACAAGCAGGAAGTTCTGGCTTTGCTGGGCCTTTGCCTTTCTCTGTGGCAAGCAGGGCGGAGCAGCACCCCGCACCCCACCTTCAGTCATGTCTGTGGCCCCGTGCCCTGGGGAGTCGCCCCACAGCCCTACACCCTCTTCCATCTGCCCATGTGGGTAAGAGCCACAGTCCCTGAAGTGACTCCATAGCGGGTTCCTGCTTCAGCCTTGGTACTGCCCTGTCCCACACACACTCAGAAGGCCTGAGCGGGGTCCCCAGAAGAGCTGAGGGGGCCCTGCAGGCTGGTTTTGTAAATAAAATGTTTTACCGGGAGGGTCCGACCAGTGCCCTGGCTGCCCTTGTAGAAACAGTCGGGCCCGTGAGTTGTGGGTATGCATGTTGGGGGAGGGGCGGCTGCAGGGAGACTCTGGAAGTTTTCAAGGCTGTGTGTTCCCCAAGGAGAGTGTGCATATATGTGTGCATGCACGTGCATGTTTGAGTGTGTGTGCATGTGTGTATGTATGCATGCTGTGTGCATGTGTTTGCTTGAGCATGTGTGTGCATGTATGTGCTTGAGCACGTGTATGCATGTGTGCTTGTGTCTGTGCATATGTGCATGCATTTGTGTGCATATATGCATGTGTACATGCATGTGGGGTGCATGTACATGTGTGTGCATGTGTGCATGCATGGGTGTGTATGCATGGGTATGTGCACACGTGTATGTGTATGTGTGTGCACAGGGGCTGGGGGGGGGGTGGTGTTGGGCAGAAGGTTCTGGTCTGTCGTCTTCTGGGCCTCATCGCAGCTGTCCCACTGGCATTGGCAGGCAGCTGCCCACCCTCAGGACTGAGGCCAGAATAAAGGCAGGAGTGATTGAATCTCCCACTGTGTCTGCTGGGTGCCAGCCCCAGTGCCAAGTGCTGCTTGTACAAAGTCGGGCACAGCCCGCAGGCCCCCTTTGCTGGTGAGATAGCTGAGGTGGGGCAGGCGAGACTCAGAGAACACAGCAGAGGCAGGGCCTGAGCAGGAACTCTCGAGGCTGTGCTCTGAGCCGGGGTGTGTGCAGGTCTCTTGTCTCTGGCAGTGGTGTTAGGCCGGCCTTACGCTCTCAGTTAGGGGGGCTCCCTCAGGTCTGGCCATGGCTCAACTGCAAGGTTCTGTCTGGAGGTCTCATGAAGCTTTGTGGGGTCCGGTGGGGGGCTGCAGGCATTGGGGGACTGTCAGGGATGGAGAATCTGCACATGGCTGCGGACACAGGGGCACAGGGCCACGGAGAGGTGGCCATAGGTTTTGCGCCATGACTGGCCTTCCCAGAGATGGGACGGATTGGGCAGGGCCCCGACTATGTGTTCACAAAATAAATGTGGCACTCTCTTTGGCCACCTGTGTTCAGTGGCCTTGAGCCACTTCCTCACCCCGGCCTGCAGCCGCCACCAACAGACGCATGAAGGAGGGAACAGGGCCGGGCTGGCTGGTGATCAGTTGCCACTTACTCCATTTTCCCTGAGCACCTGTTCCAGTCTCACTGCGCGCCCATTGCAGTCTCACGCTGCCCCTCATTTCCGTCTCCTACTGGCCGCCATGCCACTCTCCCCATGCCCCATCTTGCAGCCTTCGTCAAGAGCCCACCCTCCAAGGGTTGGGGGTTGCAACGACCCCTAGTGGTTGTAAGATCAATCGATGTAAAGCCCTTCCCTCAGGGGAAGCTGCTTCTAGGACAAATTCTCATCCAGCGAGGTGGTCCACCTAAGGGCGAAATGCCACCTAGGGGTGCATTTCTCCTTTCCTTGGTCCAGTAACCATTTAAACATTCATCTTAATTCTACTTCTCAATAATACTGGTTGGTTTGTATGAACAAAGTAAGAGCTATATAAAGCGTATAGGGTGGCTTTCCTGGGGACACCTCGCTGTAGGTCCCAGACTATAGTCCTCAGGCCAGATTAGTCCTTCCTAACTCCAGCAGACTCCTTGTCCTGTTGTTTCTCTTTGGATCATGACAGAATTTGTCCACAACAGTGCTCTTAACTTATAGTTAAGTTTTATGGCACTTGGCCTGTTGAGTTTCAGTGTCAGGGTAACTCACAACTTGCCCTGGGTCCATCTAGTTAGTCCCTTTGTCGGGACCCTGCTTTGGGGGTGCTAGGAACTAAGGGCAATTGAGGCTTATGCCAAGTAAATATGACATGCCAAGGAGTAACTATTATTTGGAGTCAATTATCTCCCAAGTTACAAAAGCACAGCATTAACTCTCTCCCTGTGTCTATACAAAAAGAACACTGCTCTAAAGTAAACTACACAAAAGACATAAGGGAAAGAGAAAAGCAATATTTCACTTAAATAAAAAATTCAGAGTCTTTAGAAGAATCTGACCTTACAAGTCACAGGGTCTGAGTTGGGGATAAAGGCGATTCACAGAGAGGGGAAGCAGAACACAGAGGAGAGGTTAAAGATGAACATAGAGGGATGGGAGTGCCTCAAGAGCACTGTGATGGGAGTAACCCCATAAACCTAATCTCTCTGGGGCAGCAGGGGCAGAGGAGAGAGGATGAACCGGTGTTAAACCTAAAACGTTTAGAACTATATTCCAACACCTGACCACTCAGCTGCTCAAGGCGCTTCTGGCTACCCCCACCGACTGTTGGCTCTGCAGACTGACTCAGTTCTCCATGGTGTGGAGGGAGCCCCACCTGGATGGGGGCCCTCCTGGACGCAGGGTCCCCAAGGCTGTGCTGTGTGATCCGCTGAGTGGTATAGCCCAGTAGTGGACAGGGAGAATGCACCTCCTCAGCAGGCCCTGGAGTCCAGGCTGGGGAAGTGGGGTGGGTAGGATCACTGCTCCCTGGGAAGGGAAGGGGCGCGGTCAACCAACAGATGGGTCAGGCACGTGGACACTCCATGGGGGCTTCTGGCCCGGACTGGGACTGACTCCGTTGGTGAGAAGCTGACAGCTGAGTAAAGTCTGACGCAGCCTTCCCTCCTTCAGGGCCACCTTGGTCACTGGGGGTAGAAAGACGAGGCTGCGTGCAGGGCTGCAGAGGGGAGGGGCTTGCCATAAGAGCAGGGCCCAGAGCTCAGGGATGTCCCTTCCCCAGGGGGACCCGTCTCATTCCCACTCCTGCTCCCCAGCCTGCCCTCCCTGGGCAAGGTTGTCAAGAATCTGTCTCCAAGAGAAAATTGAATCCATATGGTTCAGGGATTTTATTTTAAGTATTTGCATCAAAAATAAGATGCTTTTGGAGACCTTAAAACTCTCCCCTCTGGGGAGTTTGCTGTCCATTCTCCCCTTGCTGAGCCTGCAGTGGAGAGCATTGGGGCTGGGTGGGGGGCATCAGAGCCAAGGCTGGTCATGCTTGTGTTTCTCCAAGTGTGGGGAAACTGAGGCCAGACAGAAGCAGGATCCAAGCTGCTCCGTGGAGCTGGTGACAGTTCCTATTCCAGCCCCCCAGGGCACCCTCTGGGAGGAGCCTTGGTGTGGGTTCGTGTGGGTTCTCTGAGGGCAGCGGTATGGAAATGGGGACAGTTGTCCACACTGACCCTGCATCCCCGGGCGAGCCTTCCAGGTCCCTGCAGGCAGCAGTTGGGGTGCAGAGCCTGCATCTGCCTCTGAGGGCGCCCCGGGGGAGGGGGCTTCTCTGTGTCAGCAGTCACAGCCACCCTCACTCGCCCAGCCGCAGCCTCCCTGCTCAGACCCCAGGATTCGCCCTCCCTGAGCCCCATGCAGCATTGGGTTCTTCCCTCTGCTTCTCAAGTCTTTCTCCACAACCCTCCCAGGGGCACAGCATCTCCTTCCCTGGCCAATGGCATCTCCCGTGGAATGGTAGGAAGCCAGGGCGTCCCCCAGGGGCAGCTGCTGCTGGACACATGACAAGTGAGCTTGCCACATGCTCTTGGGGCAGACTGTAGCAATACCTCAGGCCAGCGGTGTGGCTCAGCGGTAGAGCACTTGCCTGGCATGTGTGAGGGCCCTGGGTTCAGGCCCTTTCACCTCACAAATGAAGGATAGCCGCAAATAAAACGCCTCCAGCATCAGTGTCTCAAAATCGGCCTTCTGGACTGCTAGTGCACAGCGGGGATCCATGGTGGGACCTCAGAGGTGCATTGGCCCCTCACGCCCCTCCCTGACCCTCCCCTGCTCACACTCCTGCCCCTTCCTGCTCACTCCACCCCTCAGCCCCATCCTGCCCTGCCTCACTTGCCTCTGGTGTCAGCCCACTTATGGCCTGAAAGGAAAAGACCAGGAGGGTGCAGCTGTCCTCTGGCTGTCAGCTGGGCTGGCAGGCCCGATGGGGGCAGGAAGGACGGAGTAGCTTCCGCAGCTCACAGGGTGGGCATTTCCCCTGGTTATTAAGATTACGGGTGTGGTCGGCAAAGAGTCATTAGATCTCACAGATGATGGCAGAGAAACAGAGAAGTCAGGACCTTTATGCAGGGAATGAGGCTTTGGGAAAGAAATTCCACTTTCTGAGCGTTGGCCTGGGCAGCATCTTGGTTATGCGAAGGGCCCTGGAGCCAAATGACAGGGGCCTAATGACAGTCACTCAATGGCTGTGTGACTCTGGAGAAGTTGCCTGACCTCCCTGAGCCTCGTTGTTCTCACCTGTAAAGCAGGGAATTATCTCTGAATTTGATGAGAGGAGAGTAGCAGAACATTGATCACAAGGGGCCAGCTGGGACCCTCAGCGGAGGGTACCTTGGAGGTCTTGAAAGAATCAAGGCAGCGGGCTGGAGCAATAGTACAGCAGGGTGTTTGTTTGCCTAGCACATGGCCGACCCAGGTTTAATTCCCAGCATCCCATATGGTCCCCCAAGCACCGCCAGGAGTAATTCCTGAGTTCAGAGCCAGAAGTAACCCCTGTGCATTGCCTGGTGTGACAAAAAAAATAAAAGAAGAATCAAGGCAGGGAAGATATCTGGGGGTATTTAACTAGAACACCCACCTCTCCAAGTATAAGGCCAGGTCCCAAGGAGCTGCACATGAGTCCTTACCTTACCAAGTCCTTGCCTTACCCCGGAGGTCCATTCTGGCTCCACTCGGTCCTCCTGAGCCTCCAGGACCAACATCTCTCTCATTGCTCAAAAGTAACAGTCCCACGCCGGTCACGTGGAGGCTGCCTGCATCCACTCTTCAGCCTCCAATTGCTGTGCTGCAGCGCCCTCTGCTGTCAGATATTGACATGACACCCAGAGCTGGTGTCTTCAAGACACAGAATTTCAGGCTACTTTGGGATACAGCCTAAGAAGAATCCTATTCCCACCCTCTGAAGGACAGAGAAGAAGGGACAGAGAGATGCCCTCAGGGGTCAGGGACACATTCCTGACATATATAAGGCCGTGAGTTGCATCCCTGCATCCTCTGGCTCCCCAGGCACCTTGACTGTGGCTTGGGAGGCCCCCAACACTGCTGGCTCTGATCATCTGACCAGGGAGGGCCGTAAGCACTTCCTGGAAGTCCCTTGCCATTAAGGCATCAATAAATGACATATGGGGCCTAAAAACATAGCCCAGGGACCCAGAGTGAATGCAGAGAGCAGCACCAGGCAGCCTGGCCTCCAGGGGCTGCTAAGTCCTTTGGCATTGCCCGGAGTCAAGTCACACTCAGTGGGCTCCAAACCTCACAGAATGAACTGCTCCCAGGGAACCTCTGAAAAGTGCTGCCAAGGAAAGGGCGGGTGCCGGGGGGCACATCACCTTGAAAATCACCAGATGCTTCTTTCCCTCCTGTTGGAGGCGGGAAAGGACCTCAGAGATGCTTCCGCTGAGGCCAACAGCAGGGTCAGCTGCATGGACACAGGCGTCCAGGACTCCCATGGCCACATACCCCTCGGAGTCTTTCATTTTCCCGGAGCTGCCCTTGATCTTGATCTCTTTGGCAGAAGAGCCCAAGAATGCAGGCTGAGCCCCACGCAGCACTCCACCAGCCAACCCGGGGAGGGAGGCGGGGAGCAGGGACACTTGAAGGAGGTAGAAGTGGGCCCGGAGAAGCAGAGGCTCCTTCTGGGAAAATGCCCACCCCTTCTCTGCTCCAGCCCACAAGCAGTTCACGCAGCAGCGTTCTGGGCTGGGGGATTCGCCCTGAGGGCTGCCAGGGACCCTGCTTACCTGGTCCTCCCCGGCACTGCAGCCCTGGGACCAGGGGAGGGTGGTCCATCTGGAACCCTAGAGAGGGTGCCCAGTGGTGAGTCACACAATGGTCCCTCTTGGCAGATCTGCTCTGGCCAGTGCAGACTCGCTCTGCAGGGCAAGGAGGCTGGGTGGGTGGGTTGGAGCTCGCCTGGACCGTAGGACACAGAGGTGGAAGGGGAAAGCTGGCCCAGAGGGCGCTTGCTGCAGGTCCTGCCCCCGCCTTTCTCTCCACTGAGGGTGATTGGTGGCTGCTGAGGCTGGAAGTGTGCTGGACACTGTAGAATGTCACATCATCTTTCTTCTCTGGCACTCCCACTGGACCAGACCCGCTACATGCTGGGCCGTGACCCCGGGGGTATGGGCCTGCTGGTGCTGGTATGAGGAGGGCTCAGGAGAACACTGCCAGCCGTGCCCCCCACCCGGGGCCCCCAGGAAAGAGAGGGCTCTGAGCCAGGGCACTGTGTGGGAGCCAGGTTCAATGGCTGCAAATGTGGGTCTGCCCTAGGTGGGACAAGGGAAGAAGGCCCGCGGGCCGGCTGGTCCTAATACCAGGACAGGAAAGCATCCCACCAAACACCACTTCGTGAAAGGAGGCGCTGAGCGAGGAAGTGGGGTGTGGGGGCCGAGAGGTGGTGGGGAAGGGCAGCATGGACACAGCAAGCTCTCTGCTGTCCTGGGACTTCCTCGTGGCCTCCTGGTGGTGGGGATGGCAGCCCCTGACAGAGGTGTCCCTGCCTGCAGCCTCTGTCTCCCCCTATGGCGGTGGGACCCAGCCAGGCTGCCACCAGGGAACCATCTGTCTTCCATGATGGTGGGCCGGGCTGGCCATGTCTGAGCTGCAAGCAGAAGCTGATGGTGAGTTTCACAGGTGAGACTGCCGCCTCCTCAGGGTAACCCCACCAACGTGAGGACCCAGCCACTCAAAGAGAGCCTGCCCTGATCCCGTGGTTCAGGATCATCCCCCTGCCTTAAATTCAGCCGTGCAGAGCTAGCGAGCACATCTGGAATGATCTTCGGAGTCAGTATTAGATCGAACCACCAGGTGCTTGCTGTCCAGCAGGGTGACTTAAGAGCATGGGGGCGCCCGTGGGCTCTGTTCCCAGCTGCGGAGGTGGGGGGAGGGGGCTGGCGACTGGATGGCGTTTGCTTGTCCAGAGCTTAGTACGTGTGGGTCTGTCAAGCAACAGGCGTATGTGTGTGGGGTGTGGTGGGCTGGAGGAAGGTGGTGAACAGGGCTTGTGGCATCCTTGTCTGGGAAGAATGTGGAGGCCTGATGCTGAGAGCCTGGGGGGTGGTCAGGTGAGCGACCTCTGGGAGCTCTGAAGCAGGTGTCTCCAGAGATGGGCAGCATGCACCACGCACCATGCGCCCACAATGCTCAGAGAGGTATCGGCCCTCCTGACCCTACACTTGGCTCAGCCAGAGTCAGGTTGCATGTTGTTGGGGTCTTGGCAAGTCCCACCTGGCCAGGTGCTCTCAGCAGCATGAGGGGAGGGAGGGAAGGGGGAGCGAGAGGAAGAGAGGGGAGGGGGAGAGGTGAAGGGGGAAGGCTGAGCAAAGGGAGAAAAGGAGGAGAGGGAAGGGGAGGGGAGGAAGGGATGGGGAAAGGGGAGGGAAGAGGGAGAGGAGAGGAGGGGAAGGGAAGGGAGGGGAGGGGGAAGGTTAAGGGAAAGAAGGAGAGGAGGGGAGGGAAGGGGAGGAAGGGGGGAGGAGGAGGGGAGAAGGAGGGGAAAGGTAGTGAGAAAGGGAAGGGGGAAGGAGGAAAGGAGGGAGGGAGTGAGGAGGGAGGGTGGAACTCAGCATGGGGTGTGTCTGGATCTTTAGTTCTGGGCCAAGTTTTTGGGGAAAAGTTCAAGTGAGCCTCAGCTTTAAGTGTAGAACACAGATGAGACAGATCCATCCCCTCATCTGGCCCCTTCTCAGATATTAGAGCCTGTGGGTTATGGTGTGTATGTGCGTGCATGTGTGCGTGTGTGTGTGTGTGTGTGTGTGTGTGTGTGTGTGTGTGTGTGTCTAGAATGTAAATGCAAATATGGGCTGGAGAGATAGTAAAAGCTGGCAGGGCACTTGCCTTGCACGCAGCCAAGCTGGGTTCAATCCTTAGTACCACATATGGTTCCCCCAGCCCTGCCAGGAGTGAGCCGGGACTGCGAAGCCAGGAGTCGGCCTTGAGCACTGCCAGGTATGACCCCCCAAAAAAACAAAACTATATGCATATAAGTGTGTGTAATGTACGTGAAACACTGATCTCTTTTCCTCATCTAGGAAGAGTGTGATACTTCCCCGCCAGCCCCATTAATGAGTTCACTGAGAAAATGCTGGTGTTAGTATAGCTAAGATTTGTGTTATACTAACATACCGTTGATCCCTGTACAAGCTGCTTCCCACACATAAAGGGAAAGACCTAATCTTTACTAAATCTGCGGGAAATTGAGTACTTAATAATAATAATAATACATTATCATACTCTCGGTAGCTTGCCATGCTCTCTGAGAGGGACGGAGGAATCAAACCTGGGTCTGCTGCATGCAGGGCATTTCCACGCACAACCGGGGTTCGATTCCTCTGTCCCTCTCGGAGAGCCCAGAAAGCTACTGAGAGTATCCCGCCCACACAGAAGAGCCTGGCAAGCTACCCGTGGTGTTTTCGCTATGCCAAAAACAGTAACAAGTCTCACAATGGAGACGTTACTGGTGCCCGCTTGAACAAATGGGGATGACAGTGCTACAATATAATAATCATTATACAATACATTATTGTAATAATTATATAATACATCATACATTATAGAGCATCATTATACTATAATAAATATCATATAACCGTACATTACTAGCACTGTAGCACTGTGGTCCCATTGTTCATTGATTTGCTCAAGCGGGCACCAGTAACGTCTCCATTGTGAGGCTTGTGGTTACTGTTTTTGGCATATCAAATAGCCCTGGGTAGCTTGCCAGGCTCTGCTGTGGGGGCAGGATATTCTCAGTAGCTTGCCAGCTATAACATTATTATTTATTTTTGCAGTTCCAGGGACTGAACTCTGTGCCTTTCACGTGCAAGATGAGCTCTCCAACTCTCCTACCGGGAGCCAAGTCCTGTGTACTTTACAGAGCTGTTCCCCTTCCCCCCCGCCCCCCCCCCCACCCGGTTTCCCTCCTTGGAGAAAGGATCCTGGGGGTAGTGGAGTGGGGGAGACGGACTCAGGTCGTTGCTTCTTGTAGTGAACTTTGCAGAGTGTCCCTGAAATCATTTACAGGCACTGCTGAGGCTCTGCAGTTGGCAAGGAGGAGGAGGAGGGGGGGGGGGTGGGAGGGGAGGGGAGGGGGAAGAGGAAGGAGGAGGAGGAGGGTGAAGGAGGTGGGGGGAGGAGGCAGCGGCCTGCGCCCGGCAGGACCGAGGGCGTGCCGGGGATGGCCCGGGTGTCCGGCCCGGCCCGCGTCCAGGGTGCGCAGCCCGTAAGGCCCGCTGGGGGCGCGCAGTCGGCGGCCGCGGCACCTGAGCTCGGCTCGCTGCAGGCGCGCCCGGGGGCCGGGAGACCCCGTCCGAAGTGAGACACACAGGGCGCTCGCCGCGTCCGCCTCCCCCTCCCTTCGGTGCGTCCGCGCCGGGGGTCCAGGGCCCGTGGGCACTGAATGGGCACAGAAGGCCATGGGCACCTTCCAGCTGGATGACTTCGTGGCGGGCTGGATCGGAGGTGAGTGTGTGTGTGTGTGTGTGTGTGTGTGTGTGTGTGTGTGTGTGTGTGTGTGTGCGCGCGCGCGCGCGCGCGCGCTCCCCGGAGCGCCCCCGGGAGGGTCGGGCAGCGGCCGGAGTGTCCACCTCGGGTCCGGGGAGCTCGGCGCTCTTGGCCGAGCTTAACTTGGCCAGCTTCACCGCGATTCACTCTGAGCTTCCTTATTGCCTCGAAGTTTGGATCCGCAAAAAAGACCGAGTTCTGATTAAACCACAGGCCTAGCCCTGTGGCCGCCGGACGCGCGCCCCAGCGCACGCACACCCTACCTTTGGTGCTCACCTGAATTTGGGGACATGGCCCGCAGGAGCTTGTATATGCGAGTGGCGCAGTCACGACCCCCTCCCGCACGGAATGGGGAGCCCGATTTGGTATCAGGCCAGGCCATGGGGGCGCCCCCCCCCCCCCCGAGAAGCAGAGCAAGAAGATCTGGTGCTGCAAATATCAGGTGCCAGCTAGGAAGGGGTCCGTCTGCAGCCACTGTCACGGGGTCCCCCTCCAGACCTGTGCATTTCCTTGCTTCTCCGTTCTTCTGTTCTTTCTGAGTGAACTTTTCCTTTCTCACCTGTAGGAAGGGTGTGAAAGATCTCTCTTAGCATTAAATATTCTTCTTCTTCTTCTTCTTTTTTTTTTTTTTTTTGGTTTGGGGACCACACCAGCAGTGCTCAGCCCTCTGGCTCTTTGCTCAGGGATCACTCCTGGCAGCCCAGGGGACCATATGGGATGCTGGGGATTGAGCCACAGTCCGCTGGGTGCCAGGCAAGAGCCCTGCCTTTGGGACCTTGGGTCCCCGAGCACTGGCAGCCTCCTGTACTATTTCTCCAGCCCTGAATATTCTTTCTTTGAGCCCCATCTAAGAGGATCGTCAGAATTGAGATTTGACAGATGCACCCCCACATCCCAATCAGAGATGGAGGTGCTGAGCAGAGTGGATGGCTGTGTGCACGGCGCCCTTCCCAGGGTTGTCGGCCTGCAGGAGACCAGGACAGGTGCGGGGAGGAAACACCAAACCAACTACCAACTAAACCAGGTGAATGGTTTCCCTTCCTCTTTGCCACAGAGCAGGGGTCTATCCCCCACAGATGGCCACAGGGCTTTTGCACTGGCCGTCCTTTCACAGCGGGCAGCACTTCTGACACAGGCTGCCTTGAGGGTGGCTGAGACCCACCAGTCAGGGGCTGCCCGTGCTCAGGGCCCTAGGAGCAGAGTAGGACCCTTGGGGCAGCCCCTGGGTAACTGAGGGACACTCCTCCCTCCACCACCCAGCTGGGTCTCCAGATTGACTTCAGTCAGGGCTGCCAAAGGCTTGTTTGAGAAACGCATCAGACCGTTAGCCTGAGTCTCGTTGCTCGCCATCTAAGACTGCAGAGACCCTTCCCAACTCACGGGGCAAGCCATGAGTTGCTGTTTATTCTTAGATTGATCTGATTTTGTTCATGAAACTCTGATTTTCCTCCCATGAAATGAGAGGGCACCAATGGCAGTGAAGACTTAGTAAGGGGTAGGGTGATATCTATGTGTGTGCTTAATATTATTTTGCTTATCTCTCAAAGAATACAAGATGATAAAATGGATTTTTTTCCCTAGAAATGTCTATCAAATGTCATTATACAAAGCAGATAACACTTGTCACTTTGGGAATTGTTCTTTTAATGGAAGTGCTATAACAAGATTGTGCATTTTCAGTATGCACAAAACTTAAATGTTCGAGTTGTTTTGGTAAAAATGGGCTGTTGTAGAAAGTCCTGATTGAAGTTGGTGCTCATTTTACTAAACGTTCTCATCAGGAATTTGTAGCTTGTTCTATATAGTTTGGGGGAACAAAAGAAATGTTTCCATTTGCTGTAATCTTCCAGTCCATTGCTAGTTGGAGTCAACTCTACATATATGAAATTTAAAAAATAAATTTGAAAACATCAAAAAATATTATTTTGCCTATCACAGATTCCACCCAATTCAGGCTTCCAGGTCCTGCACTCTCAGAAACTTTCCAAGTGTTGTGATCAAGTCACGAAGCTGTCTTTTTCTTTTTTGAAGTAAACAGATTTTATTTAGAGGTTTCTGAGGGAAGGAGGAAAGGATAAGTGGGAAAGAGGATAGTAAGAATAACGTGCTCAAGAGAGAATGCGGGCTTCTCCAAGGGTGGAGAGAGCTCTACACACATCCTAGCACTGGACACGAAAGCATGAAAGTACACATCTCAAGAGGGGAGATGCGTGCGACACATGTGCTCAGGCACTGCATGTGCTCGGCCACGTGGGCACAATCAGCACATGGGTTCAGGCAGCATATGTGCCACGAAGCTGTCTTAGAGCATTTGCATCTCATCCCCTCCCCTCACAAGAGCCTTGTGTGCATTCAGAGTTAAGCCCGCTCCCCTCCTCCTCTCCTGAGCTTTCTGGCTCCAACAGGTGCCCATTTTCTACCAACTGAATTGTGCTGCGTGCGGTTTGGTTTCTGTTTCTGTGTGTTTCTGCTGAGCCCCAGCCAGGGAGCTGCTCTCCTCACAGAAGGAAGTGGATGCACAGAGGAATTCAGCGGCTGCCCAAAGCTGAGGGTCACGCTTGGGCACAGGGATTCCAACCCAGACTTGTCTGGTGCCAGGGACAGCTCAACCCCCTGGGCACGCCTCCAGCTGGTTCCGCCCCTGGTGACCTGAATGACCTTGCCCGATCAAGTCTCCCCATCCGGTCCTCACATTTGATCTGTAAGATTCCTGGCCTGGGTGGTCCAGAGACCTGAGAACCATTTGTTGAAAGCATCCCGGCTTTGAGATGGGTGAGCAGGGAGACACAGCCCATGGCCTGGAGCCTGCAGCGAAGGGCTTACTCTTTGGGGGAGCTTCCTGTAACTGAGGTGCTGCCCAGTGAGCTGCTCCAGCTTCCCTCTGCCTCTGCCCTGCTCTTTGGCAAGAAGAGGGTGAGGGTCTTCAGGGGCTGTGCCAAAAGAACGTTTGTTTTGGTCTGACTTAGTTTCCATGCTCCCACCCGTAGCATAACACAGTCCCCGGCTAAGTCCCGGCACTGTCTGCCGCTCTTCCTTACCCGTCCACTGAGCAGTGACCATCTGGGGAATTTGCCTTGGGAGAATGTCTCTTGCTTTGGTCTCACATTCAGTGACATTCAGAGCTTCTAAGCTGTGTGATCTTGGTGGGGTCCGGCTTCCTGCCCAACAAGTGTTCAGACCCTGTGAATACGTGTGTGCGTGTGCAGTTTTCCCACAGAAAGATCCAGGGTTTTAGCCACCATTTCAACAAAGCCTCCTTCAAAGCAGAGAAGAACCAAATAAGAGCGAGTCCTTTCCGTGGACCATCCTAGAGGCTGGCTTCCCGCTGTCCTGCCTCCCCTCATTTCACTCTGACAGGGGACCCAGGAGGCCAGGGTCAATAGCATTTCCACCTTCACAGGCTAGAAGGGTGGAAATGGTACATAATCCGCTGGATTTCTCTTTACTCTCTTCCCCTTTTGGGGGGGATTCTTCCAAACAGTTCTCAGGAGATCCTGGAACCACTTGTGGTGATACTTGGTCAGCTGGGCTGGCGAGTCCGTGGTAGGGTCCAAAATGCAGCTGTTGGGGACCTGTAATGCAGGGACCACCATGGCCATGTTTGGGGGGTCCCCAGGGTCATGCCCAGCAATGCTCAGGAAGCCATATGACATCAGGATTGAACTCAGGTTGAATGCACGCACCCTAACCCCTGTACTATCTCCCTAATCCTCCCCATTGATTAAAAGATGAAATGCACATAAGTGTGGTTACTTTATTGTACACTCTAGAGCATCGTGTAAACAGGATCTCCCCAGATACTGTCCTGCCACCCGAGGAGAACTTTGCACCCGTAGAGCACCACAGAGCACCCCCAACTCCCCTCCCTGAACCACTAATCTGATTCTGCTCTCTGTGGATTTCTTCTGGAAATTAGTTTGTTTTCATGCCACACCCGCGGGTGCTCAGGGCTTGCTCCTGGCTCTGCACTCAGTGATCGCTCCTAGCCACTCGCAAGGGCCCACACCCCGTGCCAGGACTGAACCCACAGTCCTATCTCTCCAGCCCCTCTTCTGGAAATTTTATAGAAACAAATTATACCACATGTTACCTTTTTGTTTGTTTGTTTCACTTAGAGAAAGTTTTCAAAGTTAATGCACTGTTGTATGATGTGTCAGTGTGTCATCTCAGGCCTGTTTTCGTCTCATTGCCTGCATGGGGAGCTGGCTGCTCGGGCTGCCTTTAGTGGATGGGTCCCTGGGGCCAGTCCCATCTCTTTTTTGCTGCAAATGTTGCTGCTGAGAACTGGCATGTGCATTTGAGAGCCCATTTTCAGTCATTTTAGGGATATGTCTAGGCATGGAATTGCTGGGTCTTAGGGCAATTCTTTGTTTAATGTTCCAGGGAAACTGCTAAACTTTCCCAGCAGGAGACCCCAGAATTCTAGTCTCCCCCATATGCACCCTCCACCCTCACCCCAGCACTGGCTTCTTTGAATAGGGCAAAAAGTGAGAGTGAAGGAGAATCTCACTGTGCCTTGAGTTTGCATTCTGCTCATAACTAATGGGGCAGCTTGTGATGTGCATACGGCTGTCTGTCTGTACACCTACTTTGGAGAAATCTCTCTATTGGCCCCCTTTGCCCATTTAACTAATTTTTTGACTGCTATAAGAGTTCTTTTCTTCCCTTCCTTCCTTCCTTCCTTCCTTCCTTCCTTCCTTCCTTCCTTCCTTCCTTCCTTCCTTCCTTCCTTCCTTCCTGCCTTCCTGCCTTCCTGCCTTTCTCCCTCCCTCCTTCTTTCCCTCCCTCCCTCCCTTCCTCCATCCCTCCTTCCCTCCCTCCCTCTCTCCTTTCTTCCTTCCTTCCTTCCTTCCTTCTTTCCCTCCCTCCCTCCCTCCTTTCTTTCTTTCTTTCTTTCTTTCTTTCTTTCTTTCTTTCTTTCTTTCTTTCTTTCTTTCTTTCTTTCTTTCTTTCTTTCTTTCTTTTCTTTCTGCTTTGGAAGTCACACCTGGTGATGCTCAGAGATTATTCCTGGCTCTACCAGGACTCACTTCTGATGGTGCTTGGAGGGCCACATGGGATCCTAGGGATCGACTCTGTGTTGGTCTTGTGTGAAACAAGTGCCCTACCCGCTGTACTATTGCTCCAGTCCCAAAAGTTCTTTCTTTTGATACTAGTCAACTACGTAACTTGAGAAAATCCCTATTTCCCTATGTCCCACCTGAATTCTCAATTGTCTTTGCATCCTTGAAATTTAGGCATACAAAAAGTTTTCAATTTCTATGACATTCTGTGTCCGGCTTTGTTTTCCTTTGGTTGCCTGATATATAGGTGCCCTGAGTAAGAACCTATCACAAATCTAAGGTCAATTTCAGTGTTGCCATTAAGGTCTTCCATGTAACAAACCAGCCGGAATTAGTTTCCATATGTGGTTGAGGGGGCGTTGCCCTACAGTCCTCTGCTCCAGACAAGGGGAGTGACAGCAGAAGTATGTGAGGCCCTCTGAGAGCTGGTGAGGCGTCCAGGGCAGGGGCTGAGTGACCACTCTGCTTCTTCCATTCCCAGGTGCCGCCAGCGTCATCATCGGCCACCCTCTGGACACAGTCAAGGTGCGGTTGCCCTGTTGGTCAACACTCTGCAGAGTGGGGCACGGAGGAGTGTGTGCAGAAATGCACCTGCTGCGGGTGGCCAGCCCGGATGGGGGTCAGGCTCAGGGGCCTGCTCTGGAGTGGCTTCCCTCTTCACATGACAGTGACTTCATTTCAGTGACTGTCCCATTTCTGCCTAGGGGGAGGGGCGGGCCCTGTAAGTGTCCCCCTGCAGGTGTGGGGCGGCTAAGGCACCAGGATGGGGCTCGAGAGAGAGGTGGCCTCTGGGCCCGTTGGGAGCGACGCTTAGCTTAGCCCTGGCCAGGGAGTGGCATGGACGGAGAGGCCCAGATGGGAGCAGGACGGGCCGTATGCAGGAAAAGGTGCTGTGGCCAGTGTTCTCCTGACTGTGACCGAAGCCAGGATCCAGGCAGGAGGTGGGTCAGTGCTCACACACATGCCTGGTGTGCATGAGACTCGAAAGGTTGGCGCTCATGCTCAGGGCCACGTGTGAGGGCTGAGGCATGGGCGGGCAGAGGAAGCTGTCGGGGTCTGAGGAGGGTCAGGCTGGGAGAGCCTCTTTTTTTTGTGATAGGTTTACTAATGTTTTGTTATCCTTTTTTTTTTATTTTTCAAATTTTATTGAATCACCGTGAGATAGTTACAAGCTTTCATGTTTGGGTTACAATCTCACAATGATCAAACACCCATCCCTCCACCAGTGCACATTCCCCACCACCAATATCCAGGGTATACCCCCTCTTTCCCACTCTCCCCCTGTCTCTAAGGCAGACAATATTCCCCACACTCTCTCTCTACTATTGGGCATTATGGCTTGCAACACAGACACTGAGAGATCATCATGTTTGGTCCATTATCTACTTTTGGCATGCATCTCCCATCCCGACTGGTTCCTCCAGCCATCATTTTCTTAGTGAGCCTCTTGTTTTCATACAGAGACCCCCCGCACCGTGTTCTCATATAGAAGCGGGCCTCAGCTCACTCAGCAAGTCCAGGCACGAGGCATGAGGTGGTGCCAGGGACATTGTCCCCTACTTTCCCTTACCTTTCCCAGAGGGGTCCCAAGAACAGGGTTGCCAGAGTGCCCCTTCCAAAGCCGTGCCGGGAGATACCCCATCCCGCAGCTGTTGCAGGTCCCTTTCTGCACAGTTATCCCACCCCTCCCAGCCCCGAGCAACCTCAGGCCCTTCTGGGGGGCCCTGCTTCCCCCTGCATGGGGAGGTCAGCCCCATGTGTCCTGAAGAGTTGGAGAAACACTTCAGATGGAGACACAGGGGTGTGGGGGTGCACACTTAGTGCTGCCCTTCCAGGGCTGCTCCCACCTTCCCCTGCAATCCAGGAGGGGAGTGGGGTGCCAACCTCTCAGCTTGGCTGTGGCAGGCTGGGGGCTCCAGGCCCCAAAGTGGGTCTGGTTCTGGGCCTCCTGCCCCTCAGCTCACGCCTTCTCTGAGCTCCGGAGGAAATGAAGAAACCAAGGCAGGAGGTCCCAGGCCACCTGCCCCTCCACTCCCCCCTCCCCAGGCTACCCCCAGGGGCCACAGGTGCTTCTGGCCCTGCTGTGACTGCAGGGCTGAAAGGCAGGGCCCTGGTTCCTCCAGCCATGCAGGGACAGTGCCATCCTGGAGCCCCACCTGCCGCCCCCAGGTAATCGGAGGAGGAAGAGGAGGAGGAGGAGGAGGAGGAGGAGGAGGAGGAGGAGGAGGAGGAAGAGGAGGAGGAGGAAGATTCTGGTTTATCCAGAAGTGCTGATGCTGCATTCTGGCCAGAGAATCTGAGGGGAGGTTAGTGGGGGTGAGGGGTGGGTGGGTTCCAGACAGCACACCTGCCCTCCCCGCCCCACCCCACCACTGGGCTCAGGATCTAGCAAGGAGGGAGGGTGCGTAGGAAAATGACAGATCAGAAAAGCCAGAAATGTGTCAGGCTGCGCAGGCGGTGGGGGGGATGCTGGGGAGTGGGCACAGCCGAGGGGGCGCTGTCGGCCATGGCCCCTCTGGAGAGGGAGAGGCAGCTGAGGTGAGACCCTAGTGATTGAAGGAGCCAGAAGGAAGGAGCTGGGGCCAGACCACTGGGGAGCGGTGTGTGTGTGTGTGTGTGTGTGTGTGTGTGTGTGTGTGTGTGTGTGTGTGTGTGTGTGTGTGTAAGGGGGGGGTTGTCAGAGGACGAGCCAGGGCAGGTAGGGTGGGGTTTACTCCAAAAGGCACAGCCAGGCCAGTGTGTGAAGATGGATGTGCTGAGGTGAGCAGGGGTGGGGCATGGGAGCTGGAGAGCAGCCTGGGGAGAATAGGCAGGTGGGGAGTGGGGAAGCCTTGGGGCCGGGGCCATCTGTCTCCTACCTGCCCTAGTCCTGGGGCCACTGAGCAGGGGGGTCAGCTCTGCCTGCCCAGAGAATGCCCTGCCAGTGCTAAGTGTCCACGCCCTGCCAGGGACAGCCAGTTTGCCCCCAGCTGAGTGATCTGGCTTCAGAGCACAGCTGGGCTGCCTCAGGTCTCTGGAAACCCTACAAGTGAGTGAGTGAGTGAGGTAGGGAGGGAGGGAGAGAGAGAGAGAGGGAAGAAGGGAGGGAGGGAGGGAGGGAGGGAGGGAGGGAGGGAGGGAGGGAGGGAGGGAGGGAGGGAGGGAGGGAGGGAGGGAGGGAGGGAGGGAGGGTGTGGCTTCCATCAGACCTGGAGACTGGGGCACTGTTTTGAGGTCTCAGTGAGAGTGAAAGCACAGTTTGTGTCCCGCCTTCCCCAGCCCCTTGAAAACTCACCCAGCAGGTTCCTGAGTCTGCCCATGGACAGTCCAGCCGGGGACAGTGTCACCAAGAGGAGGCAGCAGGACCAGAGTCCTGAGTCCAGCGCCTGAGTCCTGCTGAGGCTGTTTCTCTCCCACAGCACAAGTGCCCCCTTGCAGGGTGGACATACGTTAGAGGTAGATGCTGTTTCCTGTTAAGAGCCTTCCCAGAACCCGGCAGGCATTCCGATTTGGCAGCTGCTGGTGCCGGAAATAGTACAGCAGATAAGGCATTGGCCTTGCCCACAGCTGACCCCAGGTTATCCCTGACACTGTACATTGTTCCACTGAGTATCACCCAGTGTGTCCTGACCCCTTCTCTGCCCCCCACCCCCCAAAAACCCAGAATTGGTAGCTGCTATTTCAACAACATCCTTCTATGTTAATTTTTTCCCTGAGTTTTCCATATCACGTAAAAAGGTCTTGCTAGAATGTAACCATTTGGGACACGTGATTAAAATGCCCTGAGTCTCTGGGGAGCACTCACTCGGGATGCTCTGAGGACAGGCAGACAGGCGTATCCCAAATGCTTCTCCAGTGGCCCAGCCATGGAGCTGCCCCCTGGCTGTCCACCTCTGGGTGTCACGGCATGGAGAGTGGAAGCTTCTTCTTTCAAAACCAAGTAGACATGAAAACGGTGAGCCCGTGATAGGTAATGTTCGACTGGGTGTGAGAGGCAGGGCTGCTGAAGGCCAGAACCATTTTCTGGGCAGCTGTCACAGATGACCACCAAATGGGCGGCTTCTGAGCAGAGAAATCTAGTTGCTCAGAGCTCAAGAGACCACAAGTTCCACCTCAAGGTGTTGCCAGGCTGTCCGGAGGACCCATCCCAGAAGCTTCCTGAGCACAAGTCCCTCACCTCTCAGCTGCCCTCCTACCCCCTCCGGAACCTAAGCTTAAGGTTGCCTGTTCCCAGAGAGGTCACATTCCCAGGCGCTGGGCTGTGAAGATTTGGACTTGGCTTTTGTTTGTTTTATTTTGGGGTCACACCTGGCAATGCTCAGGGGTGATCCTGGCTCTGCACTCAGGAATCACTCCTGGCAGCACTCAGGGAACCATCTGGGATGCCGGGGATCAAACCCAGTCAGCTGTGTGCAAGGCCAGTGCCTTACCTGCTATACTATAACTGACCCCCTGGACTTGTCTTTTTCAGGGAAAAATCTCAGCCCACTGCAGGGACTTACAGAAATCTTTAAGTATTGGCTTAGGAGGCTTTGTACATGTCAGGAGCCCCCGAGAGCTTTGCTACCTTGCCCTTGTGGCCAGCAGGACAGGGCATTGTTCTCTCCCCGGAACAGCGTTCCTTGAGGCACCCCTCATGGTTCTACCTAAGCTGATGAACACGAAGGCCTGGCTGCATCTTACAAGGCCTCCCCACCCCTCAGTCTGTTTGTATGGATTTTTTGGGACGCTGGGGATTGGTCCCAGGGCCCCTCATATAAAGCATGTGCTCTACTGCCAAGCCACATCCCTCAGCTCCCCCGTAAAATCCTTATTCTCCTCCACCACCACCCCAGTCCTCTGGTCCTTGGCTTGTATCTCTCCATGGCCCTTGTCCTTACCTGGTGGAGATTATTGACTATCTTTACCACCCCCTCAGCTGTAAGTTCCCTGAGGGTAGGGTGCTGGCCCTGTTGCTGAGTTCCTGGAGACTGAGACAGGGACTGCTACAGAATCGGCCCTCGGGAAATATTGGCTGAGGACTGGAGCAATAGTTCAGTGGGTTGGGCATTTGCCATGGCATACGGCCAACCTGGGTTTGATCCCCAGCATCCCATATGGTCCCTGGAGCACCACCAGAAATGATTCCTGAGTACAGAGCCAAGAGTAACCTCTGAGCATCATCAGGTGTGGCCCCAAAACCAAAACCAAAAACCAAAAAGAAGAAAGAAAGAAAAAGAAATATTGGCCGAGTGAGTTGATAAATAATATGCTTCCTCTGACCATGAAAAGTCATCCTTGGGAGCAGCGATGCCAACGGTGTTGTGTATCTTCTGTGGTTATAAACTAGTTAGATGGTTATTTATCAAACTCTTCTCCATGTGAGGAGGCCTGGCTATGAGCTCAGAGGAGAGGTGCAGGTGAGGGGCCAGCAAACGGAAATTTCAGGGAATGTTGAAAGTTGGTTTCACAGGGGCCACACCCAATGGTGCTGACCTTGCCTCACTCCGGATCATGCTCCAGCCCAGGGATATGGGTCTGGAAATATATGTGGGCCCCTAGGGTCCCACCCAGAGCTGCTCAGGTGGGTCATACAGTGCTGGGGATCAAAAGCAGCACCTCAAGCCCTGAGCTCTGTCTACCATGCAGGCCTTCTCCCCAGCCCTTGAAATGTATTTTATTAAGAAAATGTATTCTCACATTTCCTTCTTAATCATACATGTGAAAAATAATGAAAGAAGCCCCTGATTATTCTAGAGTGGTTGGAAAACCAGAAGTTCAATGCAAAAAAATACCCCCATGACTTTCACCTCCCAGCCCTTTAACATGTGGCTTCTTCCAGGGCCTTCTCCACTGGTGGAGAGATTAAGCTCAGGCTGTCCCAAGTGACGTGTTCGCTGGCACTCTGGGCCTTCGTGTCTCAGCCCACCCTGGGCTCTGTGGGCAGCAGCGTCTGGGTCTCTCCCTCTGCACCTCTCATGGTCTCTTCGGCCGGCCTCGGTGCAGAGTAGGGACTGGCCGAGTGTTTGGTGCAGAAACATAGGCTGGCCATCTTAAAAGAAGTGCAGTCTCGGAGTCAGGGCAAGAATACAGGATAATACAGGAGCAAGCGCTCGCCCTGCATGGCTGGTTCCAATCCCCACCAACACATACGCACCTCAAGGTGCTGCCCAGGGTCGCTCCTGAGCACAGAGCCAGGAAGAGTCCAGACCACCTCTGGGTGTGGAGACAGAGAGAGAGGGGAGGGGGGAGGAGACGGACAGACAGACAGAGACAGAGATAGACGAGGGAGAGAGAGACGAGGGGACAGGGAGAGAGAGAGAGAGAGAGAGAGAGAGAGAGAGAGAGAGAGAGAGAGAGAGAG
The DNA here is from genome assembly GCF_027595985.1 of Sorex araneus. Lineage (NCBI taxonomy): Eukaryota > Metazoa > Chordata > Mammalia > Eulipotyphla > Soricidae > Sorex > Sorex araneus. Next base: position 25,293,354 of record NC_073307.1, on the reverse strand, counting down.
AGAGAGAGAGAGAGAGAGAATCAAGCCTTTTTCATGGCTGCCCTGGGGTTGATCCCTGGCACCACCCATGGTCCCCCGAGCCATGCCAGGAATGATCCCTGAGCACACAGTGTGTGGCTCAAGCCCCCTCTCACCCACCTGCCCAGGAGGAGGAGCCCAAACCAAGCCAAGCCAAGCCAACAGTGGCACCGTTTCAACCCTTATGCTCAGCCCCCAGAGATAAGCAATAGTGGGAGGAGCCACCTCTGGGGGAGGAGCCACAGGGAGCACCTTCTGGAGGCAGGGAGGAATTGATATTCCAGGAACTGGGTCTGCACCACATGGTGGGCACGGGGTGGGGGCATGGGAGAGACGTGCGTGTGGGTGAGAGGGGGCCCGGGTAGGATCTCCTGGGGCCTTGGAGGGCCCCGAGCTGGTTCCCAGGGTGACAGTGCCCCTCCCTGCTTCCCATAGCTGGGCCCAAGCCTTCTAACTTGCTGGGGAAGGTCAGGCTGGGGTGCTAAGTAGATGCAGGTGAAGGGGTGAGTGGGTGCAGGGGGCCAGCGCCAGGAGGGACAGGAGGGGTTTGGAGGATAAGAGAAGGCCACTCCTGGGAGTATTTCCGACAGTGACAACCGCATTTTGTGCTCCATTTTTTTTGTTTTTGTTTTGTTTTGTTTTTTGCTTTTTGGGTCTCACCCGGCGATGCACAGGGATCACTCCTGGCTCTGCACTCAGGAGTTACCCTTGGTGGTGCTCAGGGGACCATATGGGACGCTGGGAATCGAACCTGGGTTGGCCGCGTGCAAGGCAAATGCCCTACCTGCTATGCTATTACTCCAGCCCCATTTTGTGCTCCAGTTTTAGCCATTATAGTGATTGTAGTGTCCATTGGTTTGATTTGCTTTTTCTTTCCCCTGCAAACAGGCCTCCCTTATTCTCTTGAGCCCAAGGGGGTAGCAAGGCCTGAATGAGCTGCAGGGGAGGGAGCAGGTAGGGCACGGAAGTGTAGCACCCCGGGGCACTGTGGGGACCTGCACCCCCTGCTTGGCCCCTCACTGCCTTGTTTGTCTTTGCAGACTCGCCTGCAGGCTGGCGTTGGCTATAGGAACACCCTGGACTGTATCCGCACGGTGTATAGGAGGGAGAGTGTAAGTGCACCCGAGCCATCCCAGCGGGAGTCCCCTAGGGAGGGGCAGGGCCCGGGAGCCTGCTTGTTCTGCTCTGGGCGTTTGGCTCGAGTTCCACTCTGGCTGTGCCCCTGCCAGACACTGTATACCCCTAAACGTACCTGCTGCCTCATGCTTTCGCTGTTTTCGTTGTTGTTTTCATACATGTTGTTTTTGTTGTTGACGAAAGGAACAACAGCATGCTTTGTGTGATCTCTGCAAATGTTTAGAGTCACATGGGTGGAAAATTCCTGCACAAACAGGGGGACCTGTCAGTTTCCGCGGTCCCAAGGAGTGGCGGGTGACCCCCGCACACACAGGCACCTCTTTGTCTAAAGCCCGGAGCTCCTCATTCCACATGCCCAGGACTGGCTTATCCCAGAGGTCGCTCCGGTCCTCCTGGGGACCCAAGGGTTTTGTCTTTCGATAAGCCTCTGCAGAGTCCTCCTCTCCTCAGCCATCCTCCTGTGCACTGGCAAGACGGTACTAGGCCCCTCTTTCCTTGGAAATCGCCGTCAAATTCAGAATGACAGAAGCACTGATACGTGCCCAGCGTGAGCTCCGGGCTTCTCCTTGAGTCATGGGAACGGGACCCCTAGCTGACCTCATGCAGGATGTGCCCTGCACTAGTGGGGGACCCTCTGCCTGCATGTGGAGCTTCCCCCACAGCTGTCCATGTGTCTCAGCTGCTGCTCTAACTCTCTGGGTTCAAAGGCTTTCCAACCCGGCGGGCCCGGCTGGCCAGCCTGGTTCTTGCTATTCTGGGGTGATGTGGGATTCCTCCCTCCTCTGAAAGCGCCCATTGATTCTCCTCCTTGGCACCTCTTGCCCACAGTGGCTGCCAACGGGCCTCCCAGCTCCAAGTCGCACGGGGGGGCTGTGGGCGTTTCTCTGAAACACATGGCACGGGGCCAACTGGCACCCCAAGTCGCCGAGGGTGATCCTGAGCAGCGCGTGTGTATGCGTGCACATGTTACATGTGTGTATATGTGTCTGTGTGTAGCATGTGTGCCTGGCCTGCGTGTGTGTGTGTGTGTGTGTCTGTGTCTGTGTGTGTGTGCATGTGGACATGTGAGTGTGAGGGGTCCTTCTCTGGCGAATCAGGTGCAGTGTGTGCACGCACACCTGCACACCAGGATGTGTGGCTTTGCGCAGGGCCTGCATCTGTGCGGAAGCTTCTGGCACTTTGTCAACTTTGCCCCCGGCTAAATCGTGTGCTCGGCCCTGGCTCCTTCAGGAACCTGTGGAATTTTCCAGCCTCGGCTGGAGCGTCTGTGGTGTGGGGAGCGCAGTGAGGGTGGATCCCCAGAACAGCCTCTCCCCGGCACAGAAGCCTCTCCCAGCTGCCGTCCTGGGAAGTCCCCTCTCTGTTCTTGTGCCAATAGGTGCCAGGACAGCTCAGGGCTGCCACCTGCTGCGCTGACCCCAGTGCCCCTGGGGCTGATCCTCATGACAGACTCAGCCCTTCGGGGGGTCTGTCCCGGGTCCCCTTTCCCCATGCTCCGACCCTGGGCTCAGGGTGGGAAGGAACTGTTCCTCCCTTGCCCTCTCCTCCAGGGCCTGGCCCTCAGGAAGGGTCTGACAATGCTTTGTGGCAAATGAGGAGGTCAAGCCTGTTGCCCAAAGCCCACCAGGCTCTGGGACTCTGCAGGCTCCCTGTGCCACAGGCTGATTTCCTTCCTGTGCGAGAACACTCCAGCAGCAAACATGGGTGTCAGACCTGGTCCCCGTGGCACGGGGGACAAGACTCCACGGAGATCCAGCTGCTCCTGACTAGGAGACCCGCCCTATGGGCCCATCTCTCCTCTCTCCCCTCTCACATCAGCATCTCCCCCGCCTTCCACTGGGGTTCTGTGATGCTCAATGCTGTTAAGGACACTTTCCTGCGTGCATCATCCTAAGGCCACATCCTCCCCCTGCAGCCCTCACCCCTCTGCCCGCAGGCAGGCTCATGTTGCCCTCCAGGCCTGTTGCCTTTGGTCGTTAGTTGCTTCCTTCCTATGTGTCTTTCTATCCCACATAGGAGCAAGATCACTCGTCTCACCCTCTCTGGACTTGAGCACCACGCCCTCCACTTCCTTCCTCATGGCAGCAAACTGCAGGGTTTCGTCCTTCCTTGCAGCAGAGTGTGTCCCACTGCATGGCTTGATCCAGCCATGCGTTCCGGATCTTTCCAGATCTCGGGCACTGTGATTAGTGCTGCACTGAAACTAAGAGCACAGATGTTTTTTTTCAGAATGGAGTTTTGGAGTCCCTGGGGTAGATGCTGAGAAGTGGAATTGCAAGGTCTTATGGATACTCAATTCTTATATTTTCGAGGAGGGCCCACATTGTTTTTCGAAAAGGCCGTCAGCAGACCTTCCGGCCAGCAGTGGAAGGTTCCTCACACCCACACCCACACTGGGTTTTTTTTTTTTCTCTTTTATACCCAGCACCAACTTCCACTCCCATCACATGTGTATTGATTTTATTTCTCTGCCGTGGGCCCCCGCCAGCCAGCAACTCCAGGCAGCAGGGCTAGCATGGAGGGCCACTCGGAGAACATGGACACCCAACTGTGGCCACCCTGGGCCCTGACACTGCCCCCTCTGGACTTCCCCACAGATCTTTGGCTTCTTCAAGGGCATGTCCTTCCCCCTGGCCAGCATCGCCATCAATAACTGCTTGGTGTTTGGGGTCTTCAGTAATACCATGCGGTTCCTCAACCAGCACTACAGCGACAAGCCCGAGGCCAGCCCGCCCACTGCCCTGTCCCACCTGCTTCTGGCCAGCATGGTGGCGGGGGTGGTGTCCGTGGGGCTGAGCACGCCTGTGGACCTCATCAAGATTCGGCTACAGATGCAAACACGGCCGTTTCGGGAAGGTAAGAGGCCGGCACGGGACCCCTGGGGCTCTGGGATCTTGCCTGCTTCCCCCGACCTGGGATGTGACTTGAATGTCCTTCTCACCAAGCAGGGCATCAGTGTTGTTAGGTAAGAACCCGCCACTCTTTTTGTTTGTTTTGGGACCACCCCCAGCCTTGCTCAGGGCTTACTCTTGGCTCTATGCTCAAGGGTCACTCCTGGCAGATGCCAGGGATCGAACCAGATTGGCTGTGGGCAAGGCAAGTTTTGTAGCTGCTCTACTATCACTCCAGCCCCTGTCACTCTGATTCATCTACTGCCATCACTTGGGGTGACTGCATGCTTGCTGCTGCTGGATACTTGCTGAGAACTAAGTGTGTATTCCCGTCACCCTGCCCCGTGCCCCTTCAGGAGAGGCAGGCATTGTTGCTCTCCCCATTTAACAGATGAGAAAACTGAGGACCCCACAAAGCTAGAAAACCTTACTCAAGAACTCATAGTTAATTTTTCAAAAGCGAGGGCCCGCTGCATTTAATTGGTATACAATGAAACCTCAGAATTGTTTGTTCATATAAAAAAATTGTTAGGGTTTTTGGGCTACACCCAGCTGTGCTCAGGGCTGACTCCTATTCCTAGCTCAGGGATCACTCCTGGTGGAGCTCAGGGAACCCTACATGGTTCTGGGAATCGAACCCAGGTTGGCCACATGCAAATCCAGAGTCCTAGCCTCTCGCTGTGCTAACTCTCCAGCCCCCTAATCAAGAAGTTTAAAAGGAAGCTGGAAGATGCTCTACTATCACTCCAGCCCCTGTCACTCTGCTTCATCTACTGCCATCACTTGGGGTGACTGCATGCTTGCTGCTGCTGAATACTTGCTGAGAACTAAGTATGTATTCCCATCACCTGCCCCATGCCCCTTCAGGAGAGGCAGGTGTTGTTGCTCTCCCCATTTCACAGATAAGAAAACTGAGGACCCCACAAAGCTAGAAAACCTTACTCAAGAACTCCTAGTTAATTTTTCAAAAGCGAGGGCCCGCTGCATTTCATTGGTATGAAATGAAACCTCAGAATTTTTTGTTCATATAAAAAAAATTGTTAGGGTTTTTGGGCTACACCCAGCTGTGCTCAGGGCTGACTCCTATTCCTAGCTCAGGGCTCACTCCCGGTGGAGCTCAGGGAACCCTACATGGTTCTGGGAATCGAACCCAGGTTGGTCACGTGCAAATCCAGAGTCCTAGCCTCTCACTGTGCTAACTCTCCAGCCCCCTAATCAAGAAGTTTAAAAGTTGAGCAGCAGGACGTGGGAGCAAGTAGGGGCCCTGAACCTGAGCCCGCACTGCCTCACCCCTAGCCATGCTGCCCATGTGGCAGCTCCAGTGGCCGGGGGCTTCCCGCAGAGGATGCTGATGTGAAGGGGCCACGTCCTGCCCCCCTCCCTCCCACACCTCTCTTTAGCCCGACGCCCTGACCTTCATTCCTGTGTGACTTGGACCACAAGCCACTCCACTCGTGCCTGTCTGGCTGGGAGGAGGTTTCCGCCTCTTCTCCGGGCATGCTGGACAAAGGAAGATGGAAAGACCCATGAGTCAGGTCTGAGTGGAGAAGCAAACTGGGGGTGTTCAAAGACAGATTTTGAGAATTTGAGGTCTGTTTCCCAGCTCTCCTGTCTCCCCATCTGCTTGGCCCCTTCCCGGCTGACCTCCTCTCAGGTCTCGATGACTGGCCTGTCACTCCCCTGTCACTTCCCATGTCCAGGAGGGGCTGGTGGCTCTCACAGGCTTCTGCTCCCTGGCAGCTTTCCAAGTAACCCCTCTGTTCCCAGATGTTCTCAGCTGTGCCCCCCAAGCCAAACCCCAAAACCTCCTTTAGGAGCACCCCAGTCGCCGGGGTGCCTTGGTTCAGCTCCCTGCCCCGTCTGGGAGTGCTGTGCAAAGAACCAAGTGCTGTGTGTGCCACCAGCGCCCAGCGCACTGCCGGGCTCTGCTCTGTGTCAGGGGCTGACCCCTCAGATGCATACCTGAGGCAGGGCTTGTGGGCTAGCTCATGGCTTATAGCCTTCCCCCCTGAATTGCCATCCACTTCCTGGGTGGTGGTGATGAGTCATAGGGCCTGTGGCCACATACTGAAGCCAGAAGTCACAGGGCCACTGTCTTCTCTGCTTCAAGACAGCATGGCAGGTCCACGGGAGACCATTCTGGCTCTCTGAGAGGGATGAGCCTGGATTGGAAATGGGGCAATGAGGGGAAGTGCAGATCCTAAAACACGAGAAAATGCCAAACGTCCCAAGGCTGTCCCTGGTAGTATATGAATCAGCTTCCTTTTCCTTTTCTGTACACTCAGTTGAAATGTTTTCAAAGGAGACACCCAGTTTTCATATCCAGTTTTGAACTCAGCAATAGAACAGAAATGACTCCATGTTGTTGAAACAGCATGTAAAATGACTTAAAACAGAAAGACCGCAGTTAAAGTAGATTGTGCTCAGCCATTCAGTGCTCACATTCAGTGTGGTGATAATCCCGGTTCCAGAGTTAGTCTTCCTGCTTTGAAAGCTCCCCTCACCAGAGCCAAGAACTCATGGACCATGCACCAAGCCTCAGTTGCCTGGAGTGCAAGGCAGGACTTAACAGTAGTAGCTGCTTTACAACCAGGTCCAAAACTCAGCAAGGTGTCCCACACACTGAAAACAACCAAATAAGTGCTAGCAATCAGATTTTAAACTCACTGTTTCACTGTATTCCCGCTGATGAACATTTAGGCAGTTTACAGTTTTCCCTCCTTGAAAACTAAGGATGTGATCAGCATGTTTGTCCATAAAGAGTTGCCTTCATTTGGGATCCTTTTCCTCCATGTGGGCTGGAGCGATAGCACAGCAGGTAGGGTGTTTGCCTTGCATGTGGCCGACCCAGGTTAGATTCCTTCACCCCTCTCGGAGAGCCCAGCAAGCTACTGAGAGTATCCCGCCCTCACAGCAGAGCCTGGCAAGCTACCTGTGCCATATTCAATATGCCAAAAATAGTAACAACAAGTCTCACAATGGAGATGTTACTGATGCCTGCCTGAGCAAATTGATGAACAACGGGACTACAGTGCTATGTGTGGGTTCTTTGATTCATGAGTTGGTCAAAGGGTATGGTCATTTTTGAGATTCTTGGTACATATTGTGCAACTATTATGCAGAAGTGTTGTACCCAGTTGCATCACAGTGGCTGAAATGTAAAGGGAACTTCCATTTGCACTGACTCTGGTTGTACATTTAGTAGCTATTTCTCACGAAAACTTTCCACAGAACAGGTGTAGAATTTCTCCTGGGTCCTCTGCACTCAGCAGGCCAGGAGACCTGCACTGAGTTCAGGCTGTGCCCTGGGAAGGAAGGCACCTGTGAATAAACCTTCCCCTTTTCAAGGCATCAGCACCCTGTGAGTGGACTCAGGCCTCCCAGGGTGCCCGGCTGGGTCTGAGCTGTAAGTCAGGGCTGTGGTCCTCGAGGCTGGCCACCCTCCTGCCGCCTGGGCCAAGTCACATCCTGGAGGCAGTGGCCAAGGACGCTCCTGCCTCCCCACTCTGGGAGCTTGTGGGTCTGGGTTTTCATTAAGGGCCTAGTTAACATGCAAGGCAGAATGCCTGTGGTATCACAGGAGGCAGCGTTGCGGAGGAGGGGGGACCCGGGGGGAGGTGGCCTTAACTCTATGCTGACCACTGGCAGGGGCACCAGGTCCCCTGAGGCAGAGGGCTGCTGTTGGAAGTCTTGCAGTTCTGTTCCTGCACTGCTACCTCAGAGCTGAGCAGAGTAGGCAAGTCAGAGAGAGCAGATGCAAGCCCCTGCCTGCAGGGAGGGAGCACTGGCTGGCGAGACTCTCAGGTACAGCAGTGAGAGAACGTAGGAGGTTTGGGAAACTTCATCTCTGCCTCAGCATGTTAGGATGCTCCATACAGGTGGTAGCCTTGAATGGGGCTAGGAGTTGGGACCGGGGCAGGGGAGGGAGAGGGTTTCACAGCAAGGGAATAGAGTCAGGGCAAGGCAGCCAAGGGGCAGCCTGAGGGAGCTCTTTGGTTAGTGCAAGGTGGGGGCCGGGGGTGGGGATGCTGGAAGATGCAGGGTGAGGGTCAGCACCTGGGGTTCTTGGTGGACGATGGGCTGAGATCCAGCAGATAGTCAAGGGTTTTGAACCCCAGAAACTCTTAGTCCAGCCAAGAACTATGTAGGAGGAAGGTGGACCCAACTTCTGGAGGAGCTGGGATTAGAGCACTGGAGGCAGTTTTGGAGATTGTCACAGATCAGATGCTGGCCACCCCAGATCCAGTGTCCTGGACTTAACGACTGGGGGTGGGGCAGACGGGAAGTGGCCGACAGGAGAGAGCCAGGGAGGACATCAAACCAACATCCAACCGGAGCGTAGAAAGGCTGAGTGAGTCTGCAGGAGGGGGGACCTGCCACGGAGAATTGGTGGCAGATGAAGTGTGTGAGTTGGTGCTTGGCATCAAGGTGAGTGTGTCAGGGGAGGGGAACCTGCTAAGAAGGTCGTGGAGCCCGACTGGCAACTCCTGGCTAACTGGTTGGCAGTTCAGTGCAACGGTCTGAGGGTAAGGTGCTTCCCAGGCCCATTGAGTCACCCTGGTGGTGCTGGGGGCCTCCAGGCTCATTCCTGGTGGTGTTTGGGAGACCCTGCAGTGCCAGAAATGGAATCCAGGTTAGACCTGTGCTAGCATGTGCCCTGACCTCTGTCTTAGCTCCCTGCCCCTTGGCACGGACTCGAAGGTCAGCAGTTGCCTCTGGTTGCTGCTGCTTCTGTTTGGGGACCTGGTGGGAATAGGTGGTGGGGGTGGGGCAACTTGTGTGGGGTCATGCCGAGTTAGGCTGCACAGGTGCGGAGGAACCAACACCAGGGCGGGAGGGAGAGACAGGTGTATGGCCAGCAGAGATGTGGTCGTTGGAATTATGACACCAGGTGCAAATGTGGAGGCGCACTGCAACAGAGAAGGTGGTGAGCATGGAAGGGACATGTGAGTCAAGGACTCGGGGTAGCAGTGAGAGCTGCGATGGCCCTGGGAGCTGCAGACAGACTCTCCCCTCTCTGTGAAGATCTCTGCAGCGACTCTGAAACAGCCACTGTCATTCTCTCTTCTTCCTAGGTAGAGAGACTGAGACGTGGGTGGGTCCCTTGTCCTGTTCATTCATCCGCTGCACAGAGAAAGGGGCATGTCATATTAGGAGAGCCTTGCAAGCTCCCCATGGAGTGTTCATATCCCAAATACTGTAGAAGATATATACAGACCTCTCAGAGAGCCTGGCAAGCTACTGAGAGTATCCCACCCACACGGTAGAGCCTGGCAAGCTACCCATGGCATAGTCGATATGCCAAAAGCAGTAACAATAGGTCTCATTCCCCTGACCCTGAAAGAGCCTCCAGTCATTGGGAAAGACGAGTAAGGAGAGGCTGCTAAAATCTCAGAACTGAATGTAATAGAGACCTTACTAGTGCCCACTCGAGTAAATCAACTAACAATGGGATGACAGTGACAGTGACAGTGAGGAAAGTAGTAGGGGACAGCAAGGCCAGAGACAAAGGGATTGAGAAGGGAAAGGGCTCCTTTCCCACAATCGGAGAAGAGAATAAAAGAAACAGTTTAGGGGGGATTTTGAGGCTCTGAGGAAGGAACTGAAGGCTTGATTCTGAAAACCTGCTCTTCTGGATCCAGGATCATCAGGGTAGAATAAAGGGGCAGAGGTTGGTCTGAAATCCAGGAGAAGGTTCTAGTTTTGGACGTGCCGAGAGGAGGGAACAATCCAGGTCAGATGGGAAGAACAGAGTGTTAACTGAGTTGGCTCTGGGGAGGGAAGGTCAACGCCATGCTCCAGAACACAAGATGGTCTGAGCTCAAGAATCCCCATGGAGAGGAAGTGAGGCAGAACCCTTTCCTGGCTTTTCCGAAATGGCTGGTGGTTGGGGATGTCACCAACTGTACCTCACAGGCCCCGAAGACAGTTTGTCTCTTTGGTAACGTAGCTTAATTGCCACCATAAAGATATGTGCCTGCCAAGGAAAAACACTCTCTCTGGGCACAATGGCCTCAGGGAGGAGCAACTTCTGATACAGCATATTTTCTAAGACTCAGTGTAGGGCAAGAATTCAGGATGCTGTGTTCATGCAAGGGGCAGCCATCCAACAAGTAAAGTAGGGAGTCTAAGTGGGAAGGCAGGAGCATAAGAAAACATGTAAGAAACCTGTTGACAAGCCAGGACCATAGACCCAGGAACATTTCTAGTAGTGTGTAGGCTGGTAGTAGGGAGTGCTAGCTGGAGCGATGACAGCCCAAATGTAGCACAAGAAGATTGGTGGAGAGATCAGTCCTATAATCCACATAGTTCTGCAGTTGAAGAACTCTGCCTTGAGTTCTGGGCATTTGGATTTGTCTTTGTCAAACTGTGGTCCCAAAAATCTACTAGAGATTAATGAAGGTCCATATGGCATAACAAGTGATTGTACATTGATGACACATCCATTTTTTCTTTAAATCAGTGGACAAGAGCAAGTGTTGTTTCACTTCTAGACTTGACAGTGGTTCTTGGTAAGTGTTGGTCTGTGTGGAATCTGCCATCTGCCAGAAAAATTTGGCATCAGGCCACAATTGCCTGAGGTTGACAGGTCCAAAACTTCCGGAATCTGGAGTCACATCAGGACAGAGTAATAAAAATAAGAATAACCATTTACTTCAAGTAAAGTTCACTTGAACAACAAAAATTTTGGTAAAAAATAAAATACACTTGCCAATGTTCTCAATTAATTTTCATGGAATCCAAATGTGGGGGAGAGGCCTCTTGCTCTTTTTTGAGGAAAACTCAGGCCGAGACATTCTTTGCACCAGGTGGCAAAGGAAATTGAGCCCCATCGCAAAATCCTGGCTTTTCCTCGTCCAGAATTTTCTGCTAACCCACGGGTCTATCTCAAGAGGCTGTTGGCACATGCTGCCAGATTCCTTAGAAACAGCAAGATGAGTGGCACAGGCTCTTCTTAGTGGGTCAGATCCAGGGAAGTGCCCGAAGGGTGCTTCTGCCCACTCACCCCCAACTATAAAGGCTCCCCAGCTAGTGCCTGATAGATGTCGCCCTGAATGGACGCTCCCACAGCACCCTAGACACGTGTGTCACTGGGGCCCGGACGGCAGATCTTTCAGCAGGGCTGGGTTTGAATGAAGGCACAGCCTAGGAGGTGAGACTAAGGAGGGCCCGGTGCCGAGACATCCCCCCAACACTCACACTCTTGTGCTCATTGAGCAGACGTTGAGGCACCAAGAGGTCATGTAGGACTGGCAATCACATGCCCACCAGGAAAGTCGTCCAGAAACATACTCAGAAATGGCACGCAAAGGACCCATTCTAATAGAGGGTCCAGCTTTGGGGGGTCCCAGAGTTTTCTAAAAGGACTCTTTTTTAAAAATGAGGTCCAACTCATAGAATTTAGTGTCTGTGAATTAAGAAAACACCCCAGTTATTGTGGGTTGTTTGTATATTAAAGTCACAAGAGGGAAATGACCCTGTAAGTGTGTAGAAGCTTTAGGACTCCTGCCCGTCACATGCATCTGGGATGCTGATAGACCCGTGGCTCCCGAAGAATCGTTCCATGGCTTCTACTGTTATTTGTGAGACCCCTGACCTAGATGCACTGAAGCCCAGAAGGTAAATCTGAGCAGGGACCAGAAGCCTCATCTGTAGATGGCCAACTTGCCTGTCGAGGATGGTCTATAGAAAGTGGCCCTGAGAAATATATGTTCCCCACTCCCTATCACTTTCCTCCTTAACACACACACATGCTCCTTGTATATTTCCACTTACCACTCATCCCCACCCCCACACCACACACCAAACATACAAACCCATACCACATAACACCACCACAGACACACATATCATACACACCTCATATACCACACACAAGTCCACATAGCACATACCACGCACCACACACAGACATATATCCCGCATATATTCCCCTTACCCCACACACATACATCTCTCTCTCTCTCTCTCTCTCTCTCTCTCTCTCTCTCTCTCTCTCTCACACACACACACACACACACACACATACACACACACACACACACACACACACACACTGTGCCTTTAAGTGCGGAGCCAGCCTAGTCTACCTTCCCAGTTTCTGTGGTCACGGTCTGCTGAAGAAACCAAACAGTGTCTGAGGTGGGAGAGAAATGAGATGCAGAGTCTGTCTGGGAGAGGGCTGTGGCTAGCTCCTTGCTTCTGGAAAAGGGGATACGAGTGGCAGCTCTGTGGATACCCCCACCTATGACTAAGTTTCCATCTTTCCAAGCTGGGAAGACCCCCCCAAACGAGATGGCTCTGTGGGTATTTCTTCAAACCTGGAAGTGGCCCACCCCTGCAAGAGCTAAGCTTGCGGGATGCCCTGATCTGGCAGTGCAGGAGGCCCGTAGACTCTGGGCACTGGTGAAGCCAGACAGTCGCCGCATGTGGTGAAGCAGGGACAGAAGCAGTGGTAGGGACTGATCTGGACAAGGGTATCATTTTAGACCTGGTTAGACCTGTCCTCAGTCCTGAAGGCCAGGAGCCCAGGAGGGATGCAGAGACGGTTTCATTGATCTTGAATTTCCTGCTAGTCTTGAGTCCGAAAACAGAAAGCTGAGGGCATTTTAAGTAGCTGAGGTGTGGAACCGGCACTTCTCCTAACAAAAGGCCCTGATGGGCTCTTTATTTCAAGAACCCAGAGGTGGCAAATGCTCTTAAATAATGATCAGTTTGATTCATCATTTTATCCTCAGAGCAGAATAAAAAAATTCTAACTAGAGAAAGAAATACATGTCTGCCTAGAAGAAATGATAGCTTGCAGCTCTTCACCTCACATGCTCCTACTCAGGCCCAGCCCCCTGCGGGTTGAGTAACAGCTGAAAGCCTGAGGGGCCTGTGAGCAGGGAACCCCCAGGCCCTCACTCCATCCTTCTGTGCCTCACATTAGTATGCATGTCCACCAGTGCTGTGGTCACTGCTGCTGGCCATCACCCTGCCTAGCCAGTTTTTAAGAATCACCAATGCTTGGTTCCCACAGTGGAAGTTGGTCCATTGCTGGGCTCCCCAGTGGCTCTGATTCAGAGGTTTGCTGAGGCTCGTAGACAGGGCTCCCAGAGATGTCCCCCAGGGCCAGGCAGGGCATCTCTGGGTCTGAGCACCAGAGGGGAGACCCTAACAGCTGCAGATGCACACGAAGCTGTGATCTCCATGGCCTAATGGCCACTCCGGGTCTCCGTGAACAACATCGCATGACCTCACAAAGTTCTTTTTCATGATTAAGATAATTTTCAAGCTCTTCCTGGATTGGTTGAACAGTGGATGAATAGAGCAGCACGGAATCCAGCAAGCAGAGAGGGAGCTCCTATCTCGAATTCTGTCGCCTTGAGGGCATGGTGGTTAGAACTCCAGTCCATGTAAGTGGACTGTTGATTGGCTTATTTCAAGTATGAGACATCATTTCCCCAGCAGGGTGTGGAAACACGGGGACGTGCAATTGGCAAAGCTCAGCAACGGTGCGCTCAGTAAGTGGTGCCTTTTGTTGGACCCAAATTAGACCTCAACTGAAAGTGATTGATCTTCACGGGAAGGGGATAGACTGCAGAAAGGGAAGGAAATCCTGCCAAGAACCCATTATCTCGATGCAGGAAACATCACACAAGCAATGAGGAAGGTTCTCTTAGTCCAAAGCAGGAACGTATACTCTTAAAAAAATGTCAGTGTCATAGAAAACAAAGAAAGCTTGTAGACATGCCCTGTCTCAAGAGTCCTTACAATGAGATGTAATACCGGATCTTGGACTGGATCCTGGACTCAGGTGAGGGGAGTGGCAGGTGAGAGACTATAAAGGTCACTCTGAGCTCCCAAGACAATTCACATATAAATGGTACGTTAGGTTAAAGTTTTGTCAGTGTAGATTAGGAGCTGATAACTGTGCTATGGATTTTTTATCTTAAGAAAATTTCCCCCATCTTAAGAAAAGCAAACTGAAGTCTTCGGGGGTGAAGAAAGGGCCACTTATATAAAATTGACGCTCTGGGGCCAGACAGATAGTAAAGCAGGTAAGTTGTTTGCTTTTGCATGTGACCGACCCAGGTTCGATCCCCACTGAGCACTGGCAGGAGTGATCCCTGGGTGCAGAGCCAGGAGTAAGCCTTAAGTAAAGCCTGGTGTGGCCCAAACCACCCTCCCCCCAAAAAAGAAATTGACCCTAAATTGGTTCAGAAAGTAAAATTATGCAGGAATATGTAAAAAGGAAAATGCATGTGTGTGTGTAAAAAAATTCTCATTGCTACCCTGGGAGGAAAAATAAAGAATGGGTTTGGTTGTGGTTTGGGTTTTGTGGGCAAGGCCAGGTCAAGGTTTGGTGAATGTTTGACTAGTATCAGCTCCTCCAAATGAGGAAGATATTATCAGACACGCTCCTTCTATCAGTAACTCCTGGAAGCCACATCATACTCCCAGCTGATTCAGTGCAAACCTTAAGTTGAGGTCAGGTCAGTGTTACGGGGCAAGGACTGTTGAACATGACCGAAGTAGAGTCAGAGCTACGGGATAGTGGCATCTGCTCAGTTTCATGGCACCACGCCTTTGAGTGAGATCAGAGGGGTCAAAGGGAAGATACTACCCATAAGATTTACCACAACGAAGTTTTTGCAACTATATATATATATATATTCATATATATACACATATATATATATACATATGTATATATCTGGGGGCTGGAATGATAGTATAGCAGGTAGCGCTTGCCTTACACGTTTTTGCAAATATATATATATATATATGGGCCGGAGTGATAGTACAGCAGGTAGTGCTTGCCTTACACGTGGCTGACCTGGATTCGGTTCCTGGCATCCCATATGGTCCCCCAAGCATCACCAGGAGTAACTCCTGAGTGCAGAGCCAGAAGTAACACCTGAGCATTGTTGGGTATGACCCAAAAGAAAAATAATAATAATAATACATTGGCAACGAGGAGGGTGGAAGGAGATGCAAAAGGCTTTGCAGTATAAACTTATCCAGAGGCTCCTTCTGCTAGCTCCATACTATGTTGTTCCAGGTGATGGAGGCTCCACCTCACTCGAAATGCTGTGCGAGTCAGAAACAGATGCTTATCAAGCAATAAAAGCTCAATCGCTTATGCTTTAAGCCCAGACAGATGTGAATGAATTTCTCTGTTGTTTCCCCCTGGAAAGAAATGGAGACAACAGGAATTTTGGTGGCAAGACCAGTTAGAGGCCAGGCCAAGCTTTCCCCAACATTTTCCATTTCCCCCAAACAAGCAGCCTCTTGGCAGGAAGCTCCCCTTTAATCAGTAACTCTGAAAAGTCACCTCAGAGCCGAAATTGATTGCTGGAAACCTTGACTGCGAGGTCATATCATTGTGATGGGGGCACGAGCATGGACCAGACTGTCTGTGCATTGGGCCAATGGCTGTTTCATCTCACGGAGAATCTGGGAGGAGGACTTGTCCAGTGCTCTCTTGATGGGTCTTCAGAAATCCACTGTATCTGATCTTGCTCTGAACTCAGATGATCTTTGCCCCCAAAGTGGTTCCTGTCCCTGCCCATGACTCTAACCTGGCGTTCATCAACCTTCTTACACCTGCAGGCCAGCACCTGCCCTGCCCACTGGACTAGGGACCAGCAGATAGAAACATGGTGGTGGGCGTTGTTCTCCCCACCTGCCGACCCGCCCCAGCCTGTGGGACCAGATGATCACGGTTCTAGGATCTCAGCAGAAGTGAATGAGATTCCCCTGGGTGTGGTGCTGCCCTGGCTGAGAGGCCTGCGGTGGGTGGCAGGGACTGCTCTGCCCCCAGGCAGGCTGAGTTGACTTAAGCTATGTCCCAAGCAAACAGAATGTTTCCGCTTGACCTCACCTACTTCTGGGATGAGCAAGAATCCAGGCTGCCCTTTACTCCCCCAGCTCCAGTTTGGACTCTGGAGTCATGATGCAGGAGTGGATCCTAACCTTTCACTCCATAAAGATGGGACTGTCAGGGTGGGGGAGTAAGGGGAGGGACTCGGGAGGGCAGTGCTGGAAGGAAGTGGCCTGCCTTTTGGCCAGCGCCTGAGAGACCCAAGACAGATGCCGCCAATGAGCAGTTAGGCCAGGCTGGCCAGCCAGCTGTGTTCTGCTCCCTCATGGCCGCATCATGTTCATTTTCCAAGAGGAAACATGCTGTCTGTCTCTTCCCTGGAGTCCCACCCTGAGTCAAAGTTGTGCTAAAGGGTTTGTAGAAGTGGGAGGCGACAGCTGAGTGTGGGGAGAATCAGGTTGGAGGGCTCAAAGGGAGAGAGCAAGTCTCTATTTGCTGTCCACACCTCGTCCTTAGAAGAAGAGGCAGATGCAGGAGCCCATGGTGTGCTGGGCGGGTGCAGGGTCAGACTAAGAGACAGCTGTCCTGGGTTCCCGGGCCTCCACACACCCAGGATTCTCCCACAGTCCCACCCAGGCCACAGTGAGTCAGTGAGGACCTGCCCAGCCCTCCAGCTAGTGATCCTGTCCCTGATTTGTCCTGGACACTGCAGGCTCAGCTATAATAGGTGACAATGTATTCCACCTGTGTTCCTTCCACCATGCTGTACAGGTGCTTACCTTAGTCACATGCACAGAGTTCTCTCTCTCTCTCTTCTCTCTCCTCTCTCTCTCTCTCTCTCTCTCTCTCTCTCTCTCTCTCTCTCTCTCTCTCTCTCTCTCTCTCTCTCTCTCTCTCTACTCCTGGCTCTGTGCTCAGGGATCATTTCTGGTAGTGCTCATGGACCATATGTTGTAGTTCCAGGGATCAAACCTGAATCGGCCACACCTAAGGTAAGTAAGAGCCTTTCCTGCTGTGCTGCCACTCTGCTCTTTCTCTCTCTGTCTCTCTCTGTCTCTCTCCTTTAAAAAAATGTTTTTCCAGGGATCTAGACTAGCTCATGCCTTGCAAGTGTAAGACCGGGGGCTGGATCCCCAGCACCAACACACATGAACGTTTCCAGCTTCATTGAGAGATCATTGACTTCTGACATTTTTCAGGCAGGCAACATGCTGAGCCAATTATGTGTAGATCATAAAATAACGTTAGCTAGCACCTCCATGACCTCCTCGGCACGTGGTAAGATGTTTTAGGAGCTATTTGGCAACTTTCAAGTATCTAATACCGTGATGGCTTATCTTTTGAAAGATAAGGAAGCAAAGGCTGGAAAGGTGGCCCTAAGAGTGGGGGTGGGGGTGGGAGCCTGAGCAATAGTACAAAAGGCAGGGCACTTGCCCTTGCACGTGACCAACCAAGTTTAATCCCCAGAACACCATATGGTCCCTGAGCACTGCCAGGAGTGATTCCTGAGTGCAGAGCCAGGAGTAACCCCTAAGCATGCAGGGTGTGGCCCCCCACCAAAAAAAAAGAAGGGGAAAAGGGCTTGAAGTGGTGGGCTGGGACCCATGGCAATCTAGTCTACTCTTACCATTCTCTGCTAAGTAAACACCCCCCCAGCACACACACACACACACACACACACACACACACACACACGCACACACACACAGAGTGGATTTTTCAGTCTCTTCTTCAAGGAAGAGCTGGCAAGCAGTCTGTCTTCTTAGTAAGACAGTGATGGTGGAGAAAGACGTCTGGATTTTTAGGCAGCTGGTACGTCATCACCTGGCCGGAACTGTCTCCAACCTAGCTCAGCTTGCTGCCAGGAACTCCCTGTGGGGATTTCAGAATCACAGTCTGAGCTGCCAAGGTTAGGGTTGGTGAAAGATGCGCGGCCATGTGACCAGGAACTCCTGCCTGGTGGCCCCAGGGCTGGAGAATGGCAGTGCCTTGCCTCAGAGGTTTGTTTTCTCCTCCCCTTCCTTTGCAGGCCGCCCCGGTTCGCCGGCCCAGAAAGCGGCCCTCGGGGAGCGGCCAGCCTACCAGGGGCCCGTGCACTGCCTCACCACCATCGTGCGCACCGAGGGCCTGGCCGGGCTGTACCGGGGCCTCAGTGCCATGCTGCTGCGGGACGTTCCCGGCTACTGCCTCTACTTCATCCCCTACGTGCTCCTCAATGAGTGGCTGACACCCGAGGGCAGCGCGGGCCCCAGCCCCTACTGCGTGTGGCTGGCGGGCGGCGTGGCAGGTAAGGGGGACAGTGTGATCCTCTCTCTGTGCAGGCCACTGCAGCTGGGAAGCCTGCCAGGCCCTTCCCTGCCCCCCAGGACCAATCTTTGCTCTGTGCTAGGCAGAGAAAGGAAATGCTAGAACTTGAGTTGGTTGTTCATTACAAGCCCCGTCCCCTCCCCTCTGCCGCTGGGGAGAAGGCAAATCTCTAGTGGGGGGGACTCCATCGACTTCTGCCCAGGTTCTGTGGAGCATCTTCTCTGGGTCAGGCATTCCTGGGCTTGGCAAAAGGACCCGATGGCCATGCTTGCCCTTCTGAACCCGGCCCGCCGCCAAGCTCCCTCTTGGGGGATTGTGTCTGCTCACTCACTGCATTGGGCCTCAGTCTCCCATTTTCCAGATGGGAAAGCTATGGTTCAGGGATCATAGTCACTACAGCAAGGGTCACAGCCAGGGCTGACAGCCTCGCAGGGATTCCACGGACAAAGGTGCAGGTGGAAATTCTGACGCCCTCCAGGGATGTCTGCACCCTCTAACCTCCTGCCTAATTCCTGCACTGCAACTCCGTTTCTTTTCGGGTAGACGTTGATTCCTTGCAGATGTTTTCAACACTCACAACCCACGCCGTTCCCCCACCCCACTGTGTATTCCCATCCCCACTTCCTTGCTCCACTAGAGCCACACGACTATCTGCAGCAGCAGCAGCGTGCTCGGACAGCACCACTGGGCCTTTGCACCTGCCTTTCCTGCTGCCTAGGCCTAGCCACGGGGCAGCCTCAGAGGAATTTGCCAAATAGAGGCAAGACCCACTTTGGTGAGGGGAAGGGCGATTGGAGAACATGTGCACACACACTGCACACACCACCCTCCTGAAGGAGGTGGCTGGGCCCGATGGGGAAGAGAGAAATGCAGCCGAAGGCCGAGGAAGGGGAGAGGGTGGGGGCTCCGAAGCGTGTCTGCTGCAGATGGGAAAGACGTGCTGGAGAGAAGAAAGTCGCCGTCCCCCCATCCGCAACCCCAGCACTGTCATCAGAATTAGCCCTACTCTGAAACTTGGCAAACGCATAACGTGGCTTAGTCCCAAATGAGACTGTTCCCCCTGTAGCCCCGTCCATGTGCGTCCTAGCCCAGGCCCTGCGCCTAGTAAGTGCTCACCTAAGAGCCCCGTCTACCCTCCTTCCTGGTAGGAGCAGGTCTGAGTGGTGACCCCCCTCACCCCAGAGCAGTGCCCTGCCCCCTGCAGGGGAAGCTGCAGGCAGTCCTGGCGGGAGGCTCCCAGCGGGCCATGGGCAGGGGCCTCTGGGGGCTGGACACCACATGGGCAAAGGGCCCAGGACACGAGAAGCCTCTTTGGGAAGCCTTGGGCTCCCGTTATAAAACCTCACTAACCTGTTGCTTTGCACTTGGGCATCCATTGTTTTTCTCTCCCCACTCAAGAATGTGCCACTCTCTGTGTTTGTACGCTAACCTGGTGCTGGAGACCTCGGAACACAAAAGTGGTCAAACAGGGGCCCCGAGTTATCCTGTAGCGATGACTCAGGCAGTGGTGTGGCCCCAAGATCCGGAAAAAACAAGTGGGTTTTAAAGACAACTGCCCACTGTCCTCTGCCCCGTCCAGGAAGGCCCTGCCCGGTCAGCAGGTGTGTGCCAGAGAAAGACTGCCTCAGGGAGCCCTGGCCTCGACCTCTGGCCCCGCCCTGGCCTCTGCAGCTGCCCCATGAAGGCTGCCAGGCTGCCCTGGTGGGGCCTGTTCCTGTTTCTCCCACAGAAGCTGCTACTCAGCTTCCCCTTCTGTAGCCCTGACCGTGGGACTGGTCTGTGCTGACTCTTCCCGGCTCCACTTATTGGTCCTCACAGCAACCCCACCCAGAGAGGCGCTGCCCCGTTAGCAGATGAAAGACCTGAGGCCAGAGAAGGCAGTGGAGTGCAGAGTCTCAGAGTGATGGCCAAGACCAGCCTGCCGGGCTGACCCATCCCCTTCCCAAGCAGCCTCCTCTCTTTTTTTTTTTTTTTTTTTTTGCTTTTTGGGTGACACCCTCCAATGCACAGGGGTTACTCCTGGCTCTGCACTCAGGAATTACTCCTGGTGGTGCTCGGGGAACCACATGGGATGCTGGGAATTGAACCTGGATTGGCCGCGAGCAAATGCCCTACCCTCTGTGCTATCGCTCCAGCCCCCCTGCAGCAGCCTCTTGAGTCTCTGAATGGTGGGTGTCTACACCCCAGCACTCTGAATGGTTGGCGATTATACCCAGCACACTGTTTTTGTTTTTGTTTCTGTTCTTCGGCTTTTTGGGTCACACCCAGCAATGCCAAGGGGTTACTCCTGGCTCTGCATTCAGGAATTACTCATGGCAGTGCTTGGGGGACCATATGGGATACCAGGGATTGAATCTGGGTCAGCCACATGCAAGGCAAACGCCCTACCCACTGTACTCTGCCCGTACATCACTCTGACCCCACACCCAGCTGTCTGAATGGTGGGCGTCTACACCAACACTCTGAATGATGGGAGTCTACACCCCGACACTTTGAATGGTGGGAGTCTACACCCCACCCACCGCACTGCCCCCTGTCCACCTCTGTCTTTGCAGGAGCCATTTCTTGGGGGACAGCGACTCCTATGGATGTCGTGAAAAGTCGACTCCAAGCTGATGGGGTTTATACGACTAAATACAAAGGCGTCCTGGACTGTATCTCCCAGAGTTACCGGAAGGAAGGCCTGAAAGTAAGCACCCGGTGACCCTGGGGCTCAGGGTCAGCCCCGAGGAGATTGGGGAAACTGAGGCTGGTGATGATCATTTCTCACCCCCTGTGAGTAGCCCTGCTCTTAGCTAGTCCTTAACTCAGGCAGGAGGAAGCAGGTATTGAAGCCGGCCACTGACCTGCCCCTCCCCTCCCACCCCTCCCCGCCCCAGATCTAGAGAGTCCCAGTAAGCTGCCCGACACATGCAGCTGGAACAGGGCAGAGCTCGACCCTGAGGCCACCTCTGCCTGCCTGTCTGTCTGCCTGTCTGTCTGTCTGTCTGTCTGTCTGTAACTAGTGCTGAGGCTCAGGATTCCTGCCACTCAACGCAGCGCCTCATTCACTGCCTCCAGCATGTGGGCCCCCTAGGCTCCTTGCCGTCCCTCGGGCCCCACACCTCCAGAGACCCCTTTCTTTGTTTCATTTCCTGCCTCCACCTCCACCCCAAGTCCAGGCCCCCTGATCCCTGGTCCCAGCTATTGAGGAAGCTGACCCCATCTCTCTTTCCTCCTCCCTGAACCCGAAGGACTAATCCAAACACAAGCCCTTCCCCACTCTCAAGACCATCCCCGAGCGGGGCCCAGCCAGACCGGGAGTGGGCACTCAACAGAGGCCCCGCTCGGGAGGTGCCACTCAGCCCGAGGGCTAACGCTGCCTCCCGCCAAAGGTGTTTTTCAGAGGCGCCACAATCAGCATGGTCCGGGGCTTCCCCATGAGCGCAGCCATGTTCCTGGGCTACGAGCTCTCGCTGAAGGCCTTCCGCGGGGACTACGGGGTGCCCAGCCCCTAGCACCAGGTCAGTGCTTGTCCCCGCTGCCTCCCCACCACCCACTGCGGCTGGAAACTCTGTCCCCACGGCGTGGCGGTCTTCTCCTTGGCACCTGTCTTGTGTGCGAACCTTCAGTGAGGGCCCCTCTCCTCCTCGTCATTGTCACGGTCCTCCCGGTCCCACCTGTGAGCAGAACTCACCAGTTTCGAGTGAAGACGCCTGCCGAGCTCTCCTGCAGTGGCCCCGACAGCCCCACGCAGAGAATCACACCTGGCACGAACTCTCAGAGCCAGGCATGCGGACTCAAAGCAACGGGCCACCTCCTGTCGCATAGACACTGTGACCCCACCTCCCTGCTGACCTTGAAGTCTGGGTCAGCATCACCGATGAGCCCCCAGAGCCCCACTACCCCACCCCCTGCCTCCTGCCCCCACTCTTCCTCACTGTCCTCTTGTCATTGCTGCACAATCACCGTGGTCCCAGGCATCTAAAGTCAGACACTCAGCAAGTGACCCCACATTCAAGGGCTCCCAGTGCTCCCCACTGCCCTCTAAAATGTCACGTAGTCGCATCCTCACCACTATCCAAAGTGAACCGTCTCCTCTCACCTTCCGGCCTTTACTCCTGCTGTGCCCACCCAGACACCCTTGTCTCACTGAGCTGGGCTTCGACAGTCCCCCTGTGTCATCCGGCTTTTAATCAAGAAGTCTCCTCTTCAGGGAAGCCTGCCCCAAGGCCTCTGCTAGAGTGTGTCCGCTCAGCACTGCTGCCCTGCCAACCTCTGCATCCTAACTGTCCACCCAGCAGGAAAGTCCCAGGAGAGCGCCGATGAGTTGTTCTTCTCGTTGCAGTTACTGCCTCGCCCAGAACCCAGAGCACCAGCAGTCATCACAAAATATCTGCAAGAGGCTGGGGACGTGGGTCATTCACCTGGCATGTGTGAGGACCTGGGCTCAGTCCCCAGCACCACACACACACACACACACACACACACAAACACACATACCAATATCCTCTCTGTTCCTCCCTTATTTCTTTCTCTGACCCCCAGCTGGTTGTTTGTGGAGCTCAGAAAACATAATAGGGTGAGTCGCAGAATTTTCTAGTGAATCAGGAGGCCGTTTCACTCTGGTTGATGACTTCCATCAGGAAGGTCCTGTTCACCCTCAGCCACCTCCCCTGGGGCAGCTGAGCCCCACCAGGACTCGGGGGGGGGGGCCGGGAGAGCCTGGGGCTCCATCCCTGGGGAAGGTACCTCGGGCCTCTCTGAGGACCAGGACAAGGACAAGTGCTGGAAATTGGCTTTAAAGCAAATGCTTTTAGTTTTTTTATAGCCACAGTCACAAATTTTCTGGCTTTTTGCTTTGCATGATTAAGCACTGAAGATTTGGCTGAAGATTTTCTGTACTTGAAGAGAAATTGTCTTGTTCTTTAAGCTGCACTCAGAGGCCAGCTGTTCCCCAACTTTTAAAAGATGAAAGTGGAGGGTTTTTTTTAATCATTTATATTTGGGGCCTTGGAGCTACACCCACTCCTGGCCCTGTGCTCAGGGATCACTCCTGGTGGTGCTCAGGGTACTGCTGGGGCTCAAACCTGGGCTAGTGACATGCAAGGCAACACCGTAACCCCTGTACTATTTCTCCAGCCACCCCAAAAAGGATTCTTTAAAAAAAATCCTACAGTAAAACCAATGTATATTTATATAGAAAAATAGAAAGTAGAAATAAACAAAAAGAAGCAGATTAAAATAGATGTAATCCCCCATGACATTCTTCAAAGAAATGGATCAAGCAATCCTAAAATTCATATGGAATAACAAACGTCCAAGGATAGCTAAAACAATTCTTGGGAAAAAGATGATGGGAGGCATCACCATCCCCAACCTCAAACTTTACTACAAAGCAGTAACAATTAAAACAGCATGGTACTGGAACAAAGGCAGAGCCGTAGACCAATGGAACAGGGTGGAATATCCCTACACACAACCCCAAATGTATGACCATCTAATCTTTGATAAGGGAGCAAGAGAAGTGAAGTGGAGCAAGGAAAGCCTCTTTAACAAATGGTGCTGGCACAACTGGACAACCACATGCAAAAAAATGGGTTTAGACCTTGACCTGACACCATGCACAAAAGTCAGATCAAAATGGATTAAAGACCTCAACATTAGACCACAAACCATAAGGTACATTGAAGACAAGGTCGGCGAAACCCTCCACGATATTGAAGATAAGGGTATCTTCAAAGGTGACACGGAACTAAGCAATCTAGTAAAAACAGAGATCAACAAATGGGACTACATTAAACTAAAAAGCTTCTGCACCGCAAGAGATACAGTGACCAGAATACAAAGACTATCCACAGAATGGGAAAGGATATTTACACAATACCCATCAGATAAGGGGTTGATATCAATGGTATATAAAGCACTGGTTGAGCTCTACAAGAAGAAAACATCCAACCCCATCAAAAAATGGGGCAAAGAAATGAACAGAAACTTTACCAAGGAAGAAATACGAATGGCCAAAAGGCACATGAAAAAGTGCTCTACATCACTAATCATCAGAGAGATGCAGATCAAAACAACCATGAGATACCACCTCACACCACAGAGACTAGCACACATCCAAAAGAACAAAAGCAACCGCTGTTGGAGAGGATGTGGGGAGAAAGGGACCCTTCTTCACTGCTGGTGGGAATGCCGACTGGTTCAGCCCTTCTGGAAAACAATTTGGACGACTCTCAAAAAATTAGATATTGAATTCCCATTTGACCCAGCAATACCACTGCTGGGAATATATCCCAGAGAATCAAAAAAGTACAATCGAAACAACATCTGCACATGTATGTTCATCGCAGCACTGTTTACAATAGCCAGAATCTGGAAAAAACCCGAATGCCCCAGAATGGATGACTGGTTGAGGAAACTTTGGTACATCTATACAATGGAATACTATGCAGCTGTTAGAAAAAAGGAGGTCAAGAATTTTGTAGTTAAGTGGATGGGCATGAAAAGCTTCATGCTGAGTGAAATGAGTCAGAAAGAGAGAGACAGACATAGAAAGATTGCACTCATCTATGGTATATAGAATAACAGAGTGGGAGACTAACACCCAAGAACTGTAGAAATAAGTACCAGGAGGTTGACTCCATGGCTTCGAGGCTGGCCTCACGTTCCGGGGAAAGGTCAACTCAGAGAAGCGATCACCAACTACATTGCAGTCGAAGGCCATGTGGGGGAAGGGAGTTGCGGGCTGAATGAGGGCTAGAGACTGAGCACAGCGGCCACTCAACACCTTTGTTGCAAACCACAACAGCTAATTAGAGAGAGAAAGCAGAAGGGAATGCCTTGCCACAGTGGCAGGGTGGGGTGGGGGGGAGATGGGATTGGGGAGGGTGGGAGGGACACTGGGTTTACGGGTGGTGGAGAATGGGCACTGGTGAAGGGATGGGTTCCCAAACTTTGTATGAGGGAAGTGTGAGCACAGAAGTGTATAAATCTGTAACTGTACCCTCACGGTGATTCTCTAATTAAAAATAAATAAATTAAAAAAAAAAAAAATAGATGTAATCCCAAGAACTTGCAATGCAAGTTGCATGTAATTTTTATGTATAACCCCAAATGGGGTCCTCCTTTAGGTGATGGTCTCTAGCCCTTCCTCGTATGGTCTTTCTCCAGGCCACTACATAGTGCGTCAGGGGCATTTTCCATGCCATGAAACCTTCATCTATAAGGCGCTTTCAATGCCACGTCCCGGCCAGTCACAGAGAGGCTGGACGCTTGCCTGGGCTGCAGCCCCAACCACAGTGACCACCTGGTGACTGATGACATCAGCCCACTGGGAGAAGTCTCTAGAAGGCCAAATCATGACCATCTCGGATGCAGACCCTCTTAGACAGTCCCCACAGAAGCTTTTGTTTCTGGAAATGTTCCCGTGTCTCCAAATCAGACACCTGCTTGTCATCCTCTGCCAGCGGGAGGGCAGCTGCTTAGCAGCTTTTCCAGAAGCTCATCTAGAACCAGCCTCACCTCCGGCGTGAACCCAAGAACACAGAGGCCCTTTGACACATCCCGGAGCTGCATTTGTCAAGTGGCTCTGAGAACTGGGGCCGGCCCAGCTACAGGCAGAGGTGACAGCCACTCTGAGGATGTGGAGACCAGTACCACCTGGTCTAGATCAAGGATGGGGACAGAGGTGCATTAGAGAAGCAGGGGCTCCTACAGTTCCAAAGAAATGGTCGGATGAAGAGGATCCCAGGAGCCCCTGGGGCCAGGCGATGCCCAGAACTGCTGTCAACATGCGTCTCGGCTCCAACCAGTTCCAGTCTCCCCCCAGGAACCAGTCCCGTCCTCGCCCTCAGCCCCCGTCAAGGCTCTGGAGGAAGAAAGAGCATCTTCTTAATCACCTCCTCAGTCTTCTCTTCTGGCTCATCACTCATGTGAGTGACAGAGGGCCTTTAGGTCATGGAGACAGTTGTGTCATGAGTTCTTTGTTTCATCCATTCACAGGAAGAAAGCAGAATCAGACAAGACGAGAGAGTTGGCCTGTGATGGTAGGGACCCTGCCTCAGGCCAGCAGCGGCTCCTAGGTTGTCCCAGAAGCCCTCAGCATCGCTTCCCTCCACAACCTACCTGGAGATCTGCTGACCTGCCTCCTGGCTGTGACCCGTCATACACCAGCCTCTTTGGTCTACTTTCAAGTTCAGGAAAATTCATCCTCAAGGAAAGAAGATATATCGTTCCTATAGCATTTTGGGGAAGTGAGCACTTTACAGAGAGCCCTGCCAAGGCATAGACATTGCCCCGTCTATTCCCACACTGAGGCTTTGCCAACTGATGCATCTGCCTGGGAGTGCAGCAGAACTCCTCCCCTTCCAGCTGTCAGGTGGGTGGTGGGCACTGCGGCTGAAGGGCAGGGCAAGAGAGGAAGAAGGAAGAGACCCTCTCCCCCCACCTCAGCCCCAGCTGTACTGGCCTGTGAGGTGTGTGTCTCCAGGCCTCTTGTTTCCATGGGGAACAAAATAAACAAAATAAAAGACTTTATCCAGGGGGTGGTTCTCTGAAAGCTGTCATTATTCTAAAAGTTTGTTTTCTCCAGAAGCTTCACGGCGGGGAGGCCCTGGGAATTCTTGAGGTGATGTGTTCATTATCTTCATCTCAGCCATCATTCCCCAGCATAAACTATGTCAGGTCACCAATGTTTATACTTTTAATACATGCCATTATATTGATCAACCCAATAAAATTCGGAGGTCGTGGAAGGAAGAGTGAACACAGAATTGAGGGGAAGTTCCAGGTAGGTGACAGCTTCCCAGGTTCACAGAACTTCAGACATGACCTTTATTTTACTGGGAAGGGATACAAGAAGTAGAGTAACCATGACACAACAAGAAAGTTTACATAAGTTTAACATTTACCAGAAATGACAACGCAATTTGATGAATATTTAAAGTATAATAAACCCATGACATGTCTTTACATTTAATGTAAAAGAAATTTACATATTTTTACTGATTTTTGGGTTTGGGGGCCATCCTCAATGATTTTCAGAACTTACTTCTGGGTCTGTGCTCAGGGATTTCTCCTTTTAGGCCTCTGAGGACCGTAGGGGATGCTGGGAATCAAACCTGAGTCAGCCATACGCAAAGCAAGCACCTGAATCACGGTACTACATATCTGGCACTGTTTACATGTTTTTTTAAAAAAATAACTATTCTTCCAACACAAAATCAATGAGAAAAATTGTGCTTCGTTTAAATTTTGCAATATTCCCAAATGTCTGCTTTTAAAAGAAGAGTTCAGTCCCCATATTTGTTTCTGCTTTCAAGATGTTGTGATAGCTTTGTTTTTTGACTTAAAATGATACATTGCATATTCATGGAAAAGTGAAGAGAGGTGCTATTTGCATCTATAATATCTGTTTGTACATGTCTTATGTGCAAGCTGGGAATTGTCGCTGTCTCCCCTGGCTGCTAAGCTGAGGAGTTGCCACTTGGTGGCAGCAGAGGTCAGCCAAACCCTCTGCCCTCCTTTCACCTTTTGCAGATATTGACTACCAATTACTAAAATTCTTATGGAAATACTCAAGTCCCCAGATAGTCAAAATGATCTTGATACAGAAAAAAATTGAAGGACTCACACTTCTATCTTGCAAGGTTTCAGCAAACCAAGACATTACATTGATGTAAATTAAGGGGATAAAACAGAGAGTTCAGAAATAAACATGACTTTTGACAAGGATGCCTGGACACCTTTTAACAAATATCTGTGGGACATGAGTAACTACATGTCAAAAAGATTAAAATTGTAAACTTACCTTAATATGCAAAAAAATACATATTAAGGTGGACCATAGACCTAGATAAGAGGTTTGACAGAGAATGAACTTTAGGGAAAAAAAATGTTTTGTGGACTTGCATTTGGCAAGGTTTCTTAGAACACCAAAAGCATAAATGACATAATAAAATATAAGTCAACTACAATTTAAAGACACTTTGATATTACAGATGATTCTGTCAAGAAAGTGAAACAGTTCCATATAATGAAAAAAGTAATTGCAAATATCAGATAAGGAATTTATATCCAGAATATATAAAGAACTTATTTTAACCCAGTGTTAAAATAAGCAAAGTATTTGAATGGTCATTCCTTTAAAGAAGATAGATGAAGAACCCCTGCAAAGATGCATCTCTAGTATGATACTATCACATTATAAGGAAAAAAAAATATATATATATATTTCTCATACATATTTGTTCTTAATGCACTGTTCCTGTCTCAGGACTCCCAAAAGCCATGGGCTTTCCTAAGATGTTGGGAGTGCTCAAGTGAATGAAAATGAAAGTAACTTTGGGAAAACACCTGGTAGGGGCTAGTTCCCAGGAAAACCAATCAGAATAAAGGATGGAACTTCCTGACCCACCTCCTGATCCCCAGGGCTGGGAGGTGCTTCACAGTTGAGTTCAATTTGTCAGTTGCCAATGGTGATTTACTCAATCATGTCTGTGATTTAATTGATTCAATCAGTCAAGCCTCTGTAACCCTTATCCCCCAAATCCAGAAGATCTTCCGAGCTGGTGAGCACAGGGCGAAAGGCACCCCAGGGAAGGCATGGAAACCCCATACCCTCACCCCCCCCACCCTAAACCTTGTCCTGTGAACCTCTTTCAACTGGCTGCTGCTGAATAGTGTCCTGTGTAACCAAGTGTAATCCTTTAGCTAATGAGGTTTCCTGGATTCTTTGATCCTCTTGTGCTCTTGCATCTAACATTCTGTGGCCTTCACCGTCTCGGCAGGAGCTTGGAGCCCAGGTGAGAGTCTGATTTGGCAAGTGGAGAGCAGGTGGGGGAAACCAGACCCCTCCCCTGTGGGATCAGAAGCTGTCCTGCACAAGGTGTGTTCTCTGACTCTGCCAGGTGGGGTTAGAGAAGCCTCCACTTATGCTTGCACTGGAATTAGGCCCAGGAATCTATTTGTTCCTTGGGGAGCTGGAATCAAAGTCACAATGAGTACCACTTTATACTCACTGGAATGACATGGCGAAAATGATGCAGTAAGGGTTGAAAGGTACATGGGGGAGATTGGGATCCTCTGAGATTGTTGAGGGAAATGTGAAATGGATGCAGCCTCCTTGGTTGAACATGGGAGGGAGGGATTCTCATGACCCAGAAGTTCCAGCTCTAGGCACACGCCCAAAAGAAAGGAAAAGAGAATTCTTCACAAAAGCCAGTGTGAGGGCCTTAAAGCAGCATCGTTCATAAAGTAAGTCAAAGAACAGTAAGCGTCCAAACAAGTGTCTAGCAACCAGTGAACGGAGAGAGAAAAGGCATGGACCCAGACAATGGAATGTTCCTTGGCAATAAGAAGAAAGGAAGTGTGGGTGTATGAAACAGCATAAATAACCTGAAAGTCAGTGAAAGTAGCCAGTCATAAAAGAACATACATTTAAGGTTCCTTTTATATGAAAAATCCAGAAGACAGATAGAGACAAGACTTGGATTACTGATGAACTGAGGTTGGGGTGAGGAAAAATGGGGCCTGATTGCTAATAGACAAGAGGTTCCTTTGGAAGTTGATGAAAATATCTTAAAATTAGATTGGGGTGTTGGCTGCCCACCCTGTGGATATTCAAAAAGCCATTAAACTATACATTTGCTCCTTAAAATTTAATTTGATTATTTTTCACTTGTTGCTCTTTCCCTTCCCATCATTTTTGGGAGGTCTGGGGGGACAGGGGAGGGGGGGGAGGGTTTCTCACACTCTTAGTTCCGGTGTGATGGAGATCACATACTTTGTCACACTGAGGACCCCGCTGGCAGTGCGGATGGGGAACAGTGCTGTGGGTGGAACACAGCCTCTTGCCTGAGGCCACCCCCTCCATGGTCACCCCCCTCCTTGTACATTTTTGAATGAGTTAGATGGTCTTTGCATTCCCCCTAAGGGTTCCCCTTCTCCTGGGAGATCTTGTTTGGTGGTGAATGGGTTGGGGGGAGCAGGGTGGAAAACTGTGACCAGAAAATAAGTTGCAGGGTTAAGACTTCACAACCTTTTCCAGCTTCCACTTGGATCGATGAACAGAGAGATGGGCAGCTGGGAGGACAAGTTTAAAGTCAGCAGCAGCAGTGACCTAGCTTTGGCCTGCAGCCTTGTGCCCTGATCTGGAGTCTCCTGAAAACTGCCCTACCCCGGGGCCTGCCCTCCTTGGCAAGGGTACCAGGCTGGGCAGAGAGCTGGCACCTGCCCGTCTGTCACTGCCTCACGCTGGAAGAATGTGGCTCTCTAGACAGTTGCCCGGGTGGAGACTTGGCTTTCTCGGTGCCGCAGAGTGCCCTGGGTGAGCTCTGCCTCTTCACTGCAACTCAGCTGCGTCGCCCAGGCACCTGGACTCCCCCAGGAGGATGATTCCACGTGGATTGCAGTGAAGCTTCCCGGCCCCGCCCAGACGTGCTCCGCAGAGTGCCCGCTACAGCGTCGACCCTCCAAAGATGTTCCTCTTCCCGTTCTCCTTCCAGGGAAACCTCAACTCCCCTGGCATGGGGAGGAGGACGGTGACGGCAGTGCACGCACGCACGCACTCCGGGACCGCGACCACTGTCTTGGCGCGTGCCTGCAGGGGGAGCCGTATCCTGTAGCTGGGGGCGACTTTCACAGAAACAAGGAGGGAAACCACCAGCGTGAGGCGGTGACTCATCTGCGACAGCCTCTGGGAGCGCATCTGGGCGGGGCTGTGGACTGAACCCCTCCTCTGTCTGCTCAGGCTGTGTTCCCGGGTCACCAAGGTGGCGCTCCGCAGGCAGCGGGCAGTGAACTGTGTTGTATAAGCCCACGCAGCTCCATGCGGGTCATTGGAAAGCCGGGGCGGAGGAGAACGAGGAGGGGAGCCTCATGGCCAGGACCCAGCAGGCCGTGAAGGAGGCGCTGCCGTCCAAGGAGCCGCCGAAGCCTCAGTTTCTCCTGGAGAAGCCCAGCCCCGTCGCAGGTCGCAGGTATGCGCTTGGCAGAGCAGCACCCAGCCGTGCCCCTGCTGCAGTCCCCAAGGCTCTGCTCGTCACCCGTCACGATGCCTGTCCCAGGGCTGAGATACGAAGACCTGCTGGGACTCATTTGCCTACCAGGCCTGACCGCCTCGTGCTCTCCGCCTGCAGAATATTAATGGGTTTAATTACCGAGCCCAGCCCCGGGCCCTGCTCTGGGTGTTACCTAACGCGCAGCAAGTGAACCACCTCTCACCTTCCAAGAGCGCTGACGGGTTTGAATCTGCAAATGCTCCAGGCTCTGGATTGTTGGATAAAGGAGCCCTGTTACTGAGATTGGGGGGGTTCTCCTCCCCCACAGTCAAGAGCAAACACACCAGAAAGGCTTGATACATCCAGAGCTAGGAAAAAAAACGGGCAGGGGGCGTGGATCCGAGCCAAGAGGCCAGGGGCTTTTGCTCGGATCCTTACCAGCTGTGGGGACTTGGGTCCATGCATTATCCTTGCTGGATCTTCTCTGTAAAACAAATAACCGTCCTGACTTCCTGCGGTGATCAGGGAACTAAAGGAGATGATGAATGCTCAGTACACACTAAGGAAGAGCTCAGTAATTGCCTGGATGTTATGAATAAATAACAGCAAATACCTATTTTAAGAGGCCTTTGTCTCAGCTCTGAGTCCATGGGGATCCGCAGACCAGCTAGCTCTGGAGCCAGGCAGGACGGCCACCCCCAGATCCTGTGTTCAGTGCCCATAAGGGACGGGCGCCAGTATTAGGAGAGGGAAGCCCTGAGGACCCTTGATGGGCAGGGCTTCCGGTCTGTATAAGAAGCGCTGCAGTTTCCGAACAAAAGCAAGGCTGGTAGGAAGCAAACACTCAGGCCACTGCTCTGGGAGAGGCCTGGGGTCCCTGCCCCCACCCCCCACTCCCGGCTTTGGCTTCTCTGGGCAAGCAGGTATTCTGAAGACTGTGACTTGTCTGTCAGGGCCTGTGCCCCCTGATAAGGCTGGATGGCACCGAGTGAGGAGGGAGGGAGGCCAAGTGGAACCAGGAGGTGGCAGCTCTGAAAGCCTCTTGGCTTAGAATCTCACACGTTCCCTTCAACTCCAGGTCACACTAAACAAGTCACCAGAAATGACCAATCAGCACCAAATGACGACCACGGACACTATGATTAGAAAGCTCCATGCCCCCACAATGCCCACGCCCTGGAAGATAGCCCACCCTCCCCTGACCTGCGCCCCCACTGCTAAAGCTCCCTCCCCTCTGGCGGGGCTTGACTGCAGGGAATGGAACGTGAGCCACTGGCTCTCTCTAGGACCTGTGCCAGCCTGGGGCTAGGTGACTTAAGGCATAAGAGACTTTGGTCACACCTTTGGTCACAGCTCTTTGCTGTGCAGGTCACATCGGTTAAGCTTGTAACAGATGGGAAATGAAAGTCGGGCGAAGCCCTGTTGCTCTGTCCCTGGGGGCTGAACTTGCCTCATTATCCTCAGGGTCAGAGAGATGACTCAAGTGGCAGAATCCTGTCCCAGAGATGCACAGTTCCAGAAATTCCACCAGAAAGCATGCAGGGATTACCCAAATAGTTCTTGGGAGCCCCCCTCAAAATGATGCTGTTCTGATCACCAGATCAGTGAGTGCAGCCCAAGAACCACACCCCCCACCCCTCACCCCCACCCCCACCCCCCACCACCCTGCCACCTTCATCTCCCACCCCTGCCCGCTCCGCCCATCAGAGGGAGCCAGAGAGCCCAGGAAGGGTGAGTGCCAGCAGACCATCTCCTCCAAGAGTTCAGGTCACATGACCCCCAGGTGTGGGGGTCTATCTGAGACCCCCACCTTTCTGAGCATGTTCATGGTGTTCTGGGTACCATCTCTTCTCTGGGACTCCACCTTTCTGACCTACACACCATCTTGTACTTTTGCATCTCTAAGGCCTTCCCTCCATTTAGTTTGTGTTTGTGTCGTATCTCCTCTGGAGTAGGAGTAGAATGGGCTCAGGACGGGCATCTGGGATACAGGAGTGAAAAACAAGACATTGCTCTCCAGAGCTGTCGCTGGAGCATGGTTGTGATCTTTCTTTTCCATATGCATTTATTCCAGAGCAAGGGCATACAAACTTAATTGAGTGATTACAGTTGACTTTGGTTTAGCATGGCTTCCTCGATTCCGCCCTCCCACCCCCCAATGGAAACAACTTAAAAGAGAAAGGGTTTGACAGACTCAATAAATAGAATAAATATTATTTCCATCCTCATATTCTGCCCTTCATCCTTTGCTTCTGGAAAGTTTCCCGGAGACTCTCCAGGAAAGTCAGAGTGTTGCCTGTTGTAGTTCGGTTGCACGGCTGTTCACAGGAAAAGAACTGTGGGGATAAAAAAGAGCAGAGAGAGTGAAATAATGTGGAGCCCGCAACCCCTCACCATCCCTGCAAGAAGACCAGGTCTGGGTTGCAGTAGGTGTGGCAGCAAGGAGCAAGGTGTGTGAACACCAGGGCGCTTGTGACATAGACTGATTGGATGAAGAGGCCCAGAGGGGCATTCTGGGTATATATTATGGCGTTTGACTGTGTGGCCAAAACTCAAAGATCTAGTGTGCACATGTGTGTGCACACATGCATGCACATACACAAATGCCTCTCAAATGGTCCCAAATCTCTTCCTTAGGAAACCTTTTTTTGGGGCCATGAGAGACCTACACGTTTGTTATGATCCAACACCAGCTTCTAACGTGATGATTTAGAGTGGGACTTGAGATCACATAGACCTAAGTTTAGATCTTAACTCTGCCACTTTCTATTTAATCATTCATTTATTTTGGATTTCGGGCCACATCTGACAATGCTTCGGGGACCCTGTGTGCCAAAGGATTAAACCTGGGCTTCCTGTATGCAAATCGCATGCTCCAGCCCCTCAGCCACTCATTAAATATGTAGTTGTTGGCAAAGCAGTTAGCCTCACTGAGCTTCCTCTATACAGTGAGGATGATAAATCTAACAAATGTTCCAAAGGCAACAACTCAATGGAATAGGCTATACAAAGCATTCAGAACTGCCTGCATTGCTGGCTCAAGCACCCACAGCTGGATCACAGTGATAAAGGTTCCACAGCCTCCCATGGTCCCATGGAGCAGTTGCTCCTTAAAGACTCACATTCTTCATTGTATAGGCCAGAGTATTGGCCAATGCATGAACCTCTAGGGTGATTTAATATTGTGTGGGCTATTGCACTGATTCTATTTTAACTTCAGATTTTAGTTGAGATGTATTCTTTGATTATTCCACAGGTAGAGAGAAGCAAATGGCTACATAGGTGTGAACAGCCTTTCAAACCAGGGGAGACAGGGGCTCCTGTGGAGCAGAGGCCACACAAACACTGGCATCCCCATGGCATTGCTTAGATCCCTGCTATCAACCTGGAACTACCATTTCCAACTAAATCATTCTTTCTCACTCATATCCAATTGACATATATACATATACATATGTACATATATATTATATATATGTGGCTGGAGAGATAGTACAGTAAGTAGGGCATTTGCCTTGCACAGGTCCAATCCATGTTTGATTACCAGCATCCCATACGGTTCCCTAAGCCCAGGAGTAACCCCTGTGCATTGCCAATTGTGATCTCCCAATTTTTTTCAAGGGCAGAAAAGCTAACTAGAGCAAACCACAGACTGAAAACAAACTCACAGAGCACTTTTGGTCCTTTAAGTGTTCAATTGCCTTTTTCAACCGATGTAAACTCATGAGGAGTTTTTCCTCCGTTGTGGAGTTGATCATCTGCGACAGCCCTTCTTTGAAGCAGGGAGTAGTGCAATTGTCCTGGTACATAAAAGAAATACTCAGAGATGGCTTTGAGAAGAAGTCACAGAAAATGCTCTTAGAGACTATTCTAAATTACTTGCACGTGTTTCAAACAAATCCCTGGTCAGTCTCAGAAAGTATCTTCAAAGTCAGGTTCTTATCCCTTAGTGCCTGGCACTCCCTAGAGAATTCCATTAGATTCCATCCTGGGAGCACGGGGCCAAGAGGCTCTGAAAAGGGGAGCTGACCTGAAAAAGTCAGGTCCAAGTCTCCTGCGTTATGTTTTTGTTTTATTTCAGGGACCTTTCAAGCAATACACAGAGGGCCCCAGAGGCCATTCCAGATGATTCTCAGTCACTTGCCAGTGGCCCAGTGCTGGGGCATGAGAATGCAGTACCTTTCATAGCTGTGATGGTGCTTCCCTGTGATGGTCCTTTCCACAAGGCCTCAGGGGACACCAGGACTATACTCGGTGATGCTCAGGGG
The DNA here is from genome assembly GCF_027595985.1 of Sorex araneus. Classification (NCBI taxonomy): domain Eukaryota; kingdom Metazoa; phylum Chordata; class Mammalia; order Eulipotyphla; family Soricidae; genus Sorex; species Sorex araneus. The sequence goes on along the minus strand of NC_073307.1, from coordinate 25,257,941 downwards.
AGCATGTGGAGCCTTGTATGTCTCAAACCCCTATATTATCCCAGCCCCAGTCTCTAGTTAAACCAATACTCTCTCTGCAATAGTGAGTTTGAAAGGAACAAGAGAAAAAGTGGAGTTGGAGGAATAGTACAGTGGGTAAGTCACTTGCCTTCCATGCAGCTGGTTGGGGTTTGATCCCCACCAACCCATATGGTCCTCTGAGCACTGCCAGGTGTGATCCTTTAATGCAGAGTCAGGAGTAACCCCCTGAATACCACCAAATGTGCCCCCCACCCCAGAAAGGAAAAAAAGTGGAAAGAAAAAGTCTTTCATACCAGCCTGATGGGATGTGCCAATTCACTGCTAGCGCTGGTGTGCCTGTGTTCCAGCTGTAGTTCAAAGTATGGGCAGAAATCCCATGGAGCTGAGCGTGGCTATAAACACGTGCTCCTTCCTGTCCTAGTCTCTCCTAGTTGCTGGATCCTTGCTGGTGAGCAGCTCAGAGGCTCCCAGGCCTTGCTTGTGAGAGAGCAAAGCTAGCTCTGACTTATGCAGCTGAGTCCTTCACCCTGCCCTTGCTCTCTGCCAAGACAAGGAACCGACCCTCTGAATCCCCCTGTCACTTCTCTTTACCCACATATAGCCACAGACACATTGTCCTCCTAGCAGGTGCATCCAAACCATGCGGCGGCGATCACCTTAGGTTGGTTAAATAGATTCTAGGACTGAAGGGGGCCAGTGGGCAGCGGAGCACTTAGTCTGTAATACATAACTTACTGCTGCAACTGTTCGACCATGAGGAAAATGGGTTATAAACAAGGTAACGGGAGCAGCTCACTGGCTATAGTCTCAGTTCCAGTTGGAGTTAGTGTGCACTTGGCCACTAATTTGTTAATATGGTCAAGATTCTTTTCCAAATATTTCAAATTACTCCAATTTTTCTAGGGAAATAAACTTTACTACAAAAGAATTTCTATAGTAAAAAATTTCAAGAACCTGGTTTTAGAAGGAAATACTAAATAAAGTAACACTTTCTTATATAAGAAATCAATTTCTTTTTATATTAAAAACCCTTTAAAATAACAGGATTAAAATAATATTCTCTTTTGTTTGTTTTTGTTTTGGGGCCACCCTTGGCGATGCTCAAGGGTTACTCCTGACTCTGCACTCAGGAACCATATATGGTGGTGCTTGGAGGACCATACAGGATGCTGGGAATTCAACCCAGGTTAGCTGCATGCAAAAGAAGCACTCTACCCACTGTACTATCTCTCCAGCACCATTAAGATAGTCTTTTAATGTACTTACCGAAGGAATAGGCAGGCACAAACAGTCTGTCCCCTGCAAAAGACAATTTCAGCATAAAGATTCTAGTTGTGAACATTGACATTAGTTTGCGAAGTTCTTAAAAGAGTGGATTTCTTTAAAGGTCTTAAAAGAGCTACTCACATTGGTGCCACAGCTGCATTTTGAACTCTGTATCTAAAATAGGTAGAGAGATAAGAACCCATATGGTTTGTGCAATGCTCATATTGCTTCGCGTTCACTAATATTTTCTGGTCCATGCCCTCCTCTGGGGCTTACCTGCTTTTGTCTAATGAGGAACTGGACATCACGAATCCCCGAGGAAGTCAGACATCCCTCGGTGGCCATGGAGCAGAGGAGCAAGGCAGAGGCAAGGACCAGGAACATCTTGACTCAGGGTTGGAACTTTGCCTGCAGAGGTCTCAAATCGAGTCCCATTTATAGCTCCCTTGCAAATGTGGGGAAACCCTGACATCAAACTGATACCAAGTGCCCACTTTATTCTCTGTAAGTTTGGACCACTTACAGAGAAAGGGTATATAACTATATATGAACATTGAAAAAAATGTGTATTTTATCTATCCAACTGAGTCCCTTGGAAGAGATCATACTATACTGTGGCAGGAAATACCATTCCTCAGAAAACATGCTTTTCAAGAAGCTGAGGATGGAGATGCTGAAGGGAAAGTTAAAGATTTTTAAACTTTCATCACGATTTGTTTTAAGGCAGAAATTCTGGTTGTGAGAGTTTGAATACTTTCCATGAAAGCCCACGTCTGTATTTTCCCCTTTTTACATTATTGGAAATGCTGATATAATAGCCAGTCACAGGTGTTCTAGTGAAGGAGGGTGGGAGGAGAGAGAGGGGAGGGGACTGTCTTGCTGATCTGTTTCCTGGAGTTTTTCTTACCTCTGCCTTGGCAAGTTCAGTCAAGTTATTGTACTGTCCGTCTTACAATACATTATTTCAAAGTCTGACACTTCTGCCTAGGGCCAGACTCTTGACACTAGCCATATGCTTCTTTAGGAAAGAGTTCCTTTGAGCAGGTGCTTGAAGGAAGAGCTATTCACCTACAAGCTTAGGAGTATAGCAGTGGTGCTTATTAAAATGCCCTTAGGATAGCCAAGTATTGCTAGGGATGTTCAAGGAAGTAATATAGCACTGCCAAGCATGAAGTAAAAAACTCTAAGCTTGAAATAATAACTAATCCTTGTTAAGCACTTACTACATACAATTATGAGCACATTATAGAAATTAAGCAAGGTAATAGCTGGAGCCACTAAATGGAATAGGTACTAACTTGTTATCTCATTTTGCCTTTAAAAAATACGCTGTCTTAACTCCCTCGCCCTTTGATGGAGCTATGCTTCACATCATGAGCCAGAGAACTATCTCCCTATATCCCAATGAGGTAAGTATTCTGAGCACTGCTTATATATGGAGAAACTGAGGCACAAAGTGGCAGTTAATGAGGAAGTGGCAAATTTTATGACACCCAGAAATCTGGCTCCCAAGTTAAGCCTTTGATTCTCCCCTCCCACCTTATTTTTCCTCCTCATTCCTCTTGTTAGAGTGGATCTAATTCTTCCCTAGCTCAGTATCAGGAAAGTTCTGGAAACAGTAACTATTTATAAAAAGCTTGTTGAATTAAAATGTTAATTTCTAAAGGACCTTTCAAAATACTAAGAAAGGAGTATATAAACTGAGATTTGATAAGGTTAAAATTCTAGATTCTGGGGTACATAGTTGGAGCCAACTGTGCGTAAGGAACTGCATCCTCTTCCTGAAATAGACTGAAAAGTGGAGATTCTTTTGCATAGCATTTGGAGCCATAGTAACCAAGGGAACAAACCTGTGACCTTTCCTTACCACTGCTCCAAGAGTGTGTGGCACAATCACCTTCATCCCCACCTGTGTCTCCCTAGGTCTGATGATGAACCAGCTGTGTTTGGACACACAGTGGGGAAGGAGGAGGTCTCTTGGCAAAGAGAAATCTTATGGTGAACAAGGAAAATGGAGTTGACTTTTTAACCAAATTCCCAACATGTTTTCACCTATCTGCTCCCCAGTCTATCTTCTGCATGCACCAGGAAGATTCAAAGGCCTCCAATCCTCTAACAAACACTTTATTTGCATAATCCCCCCTCTACCTTTGGTCAGTAGAACCTCAAGAAGTTCAGTGTGACAATGTTCACAAGAAAACACCTCTTTTTTGGTCTTGCTGCTACTGGTAGCACGCCATTTATTCTGATCAACACATCTTTAGAATCCGTTTGCTTTACTGGTAATAGAAGACAAAAATAGCTGAAGCTCCTCCTTCCCCTTTATTTCAACTTGGGCATATCCGTGATGGCAGAAACTCAATATCAATCTTTTAATATTGTCACTGGCCAGGTATGCAACTGGGGAGGTCAGGACTGGTAAGGTCTGCACAGGCTCCTACAGGGCACCAATTTGCACCCCAGGTGCACTGTATCTGCATGGGAAGGAAACCCCTGTCACCAAGAGAATTTGGAGGAACCGTGGTCCTTAGGTTGAGCTAAGGTTTTGCTTCTTGTAACAAAAGTACTCAGTGCCACCCACCATACAGATCTCAGGTTATCTTGTTACAGAAAAAAATTTAAGGGGAACATCAACTGTAAAGCAAAACAAAGTTTTATTAAGGAAGGATGCATGTCCAAGGGAGAATGCAGCCTACTCCAGAGAGAAGAAGAGCTATAAAGAGAAATTTTATTGAAAGAAGATAGTACATACCCAAGAGAGGGGTGTAGGCATCTCCAAGATGGGCTTCCCCAGGGTTGCTTTGTGGAGCTAAATAGAATTGACAGGGTCTATTTCAGGCTGCCTCAGCTTGGGCCAAGGACTGCTGCTAGGGAACGGTCAAGGAGAAGGACTTCTCGCCCTGCTGGTTCCTTGATTTTCTGTGTTTATCTGGATATTTGTTCCTGCTTGTTAGCCTTTTCCATCCAGGGTTTGACCTTCGTTCTGAGCTAGTAGCAGAATGACTTTTTGGGGGATTATATTTTGTCTCCTAACATTTCTTGATTTATGGATTTCTGAGAGAGCACCCCCACCCACCTGAATTCCTGCCTCATTATGAAGAAATAGACAAAATAATTTCAGCCCAGCAATGCCCAGTGGTTTGCATAAAGAGAAAATAATCATGAAAAATAATAAAAATAAAAGCATGAGTGCAACAATAAAAGATAATGATAAAAATAACAATTGTGGGGCTGAGAGAGATAGCTCAATGAGCTGAGAGCAGGCTGCATATGCAAGAACCTGGGATTTGATCCTTGGCATCACATTGTCCCCTGGGTACCACCAGGAGCAATCCCCTGTGTATAGAGCTGGGAGTAACCCCTGAGAGCAGCACAGTGTGAACCCCTGCAAAACGCCAAAACAACAACAAGAAAGAATACAACAGTAGTACTAATTTTTCCTAGATATCACTGCCAAATTAAGACTCTGAGCCTTGAAACTCTTATGAGATGAAACTCTTATAAGCCTTGAAACTCTTATAAGATGAAGCTTAACATATGCCGTAGAAATGTTGGTGTCAGATTAAATCTTTTCTTCTGATATCATGGAAAGACTTCAAAAGAGACTTGGATCATCTTCTTATTGTTTGAACCAGTATTACTTTTTGTTTTATTTTGTGTTTGGGGGGACTACCTGGTGATGCTCAGGGCTTACTCTTGGCTCTGTGCTCAGAGGACCACACATAGTGTTAAGGACTGAACTGGGCCCAGCCAAGTGCAAGGCAAGAATTTTCATTCTAGTACTATCTCTCGGGCCCCATGAATAATTATCATTTAATACATGTGTGCGTAAGGCCTGTATAAAATACTCCACATGCTGTTACATATGCTCTCACACTGAGGGAATCCCCGGAACAGCTATTACTGTACAGTTGGGGGTTTTATGAAGAAAGAAAAATGGATCTGTCCAAAGCCATGTCTCTAGTTGCTAGCAAGGAGTAATAGGGTGGTGATTCTAACCAGTGTCCCTGGACTTGGGCCACTCGGGTTCCAGCCTTGCTTCACCTGGTCAGCCCACAGGGCTTGGATGTGTTGCTGATCTCTCCGAGCTTCTTAACGAGCACAAGGGTGAAGGTGGTGGGATGGGACTGTCATATAATGCTTCCTGAAGGAGTCTTTTAAATTTTTAAAGGCTTACTCAGTACATAACAAGTATTAAGGAGCCTTAATTGAGTTTTGTTGTGTAAGGTCTGCAACTTAAAAACAGCTGTTTACTGTTTTTAACTGCTGTTTTTAAAAAAACACATAAAAATGTATATGTACAACCGAATATGTACACCCCAAATATTTACTGTATGGCCTTTACAGAATACATTTCCCCAGTCCAACCTAGTACACACACTGCACTTCTTCTTCCCAGGTAATGCCATCTATTTGCTTCCCCTCCTGGCCAGGGTCAGGGCTTGCTGAAACCCCTCATTTCCTGAGCTGTGTTTTGCATGAACTCGGAGGATTCTGTGAACCAAAGGTCTTCTCTTGGTGAGGCTGGTCCCTGCAATAGACTCTGCTCTACTATCAAGAGTCTCACATACTGAAATCAGAAGAGTGACAGAACTAACTTATTTTTTCTCTCTGGGCCACATGCTGACATAACTAGTCTCAAGTCACCCCCTTCCTACCCAAACCAAGAGCTGCTGAAAAGAGAAGTGGTCAATGGACATGGTACTTGCTAGCCTTTCTAAGTATCTGTGTGCTATAATCTACAGAGGACACTGGGGACAATCCTTACCCATAGAAGGAAAGATGTATTCTGATTAGGATGTTTCCATTTGGAAGTCCAGTCTGGATTGCATTCAGGACCTGCATTCTCTGACCCACCACCTTCCAGCCACCTTAGATTCTTTCTCTTTCCAAACTCCAGGCCTTTGCTTTTTCTAAGCTCTGCCTGAGATGTTCACCCTCTGTTCTAGGCATTCGCCAGGCTCATCCTTCTAGTCTTTTTTTATTTATTTTTTTATTTTTTATTGAATCACCATGTGGAAAGTTACAAAGCTTTCAGGCTTAAGTCTCAGTTACACAATGCTCAAACACCCATCCCTTCACCAGTGCACATATTCTTTGATGCACGTCAAGAGGCCTTCCAAGAGGCCTTCCCTGACCACAATCTTTGCAAAGTTTGTGGCATGCTCCATACAAGTGGATGTGATTGACTTAATTGACTCTTGTTCATCATGTATTGATGGGCACAGCTGACATTTGTTTTTAGGAATTACTGGTTAAATGATTAATGAACCAAACAAGTGTGCAAAACTTTTATTAAATTTAAGGGCTGGAGAAATAGTGTAGGGATTAAGGCACTTGCCTTCCTTGCCACCAATCCAGGTTCAATGCTGGCATCCTGTGGATCCTTGTGCATCACCAGGTACAACCTTAAAGGACCCTGAGCATTGATAGGGTGATGCAGGTAATCCCTGGCATCACATCTCCAGGCTCTTGCATTGAATCTGGCCTGTTTGGTAGAAATTGCCAGGAGGGACCTCCAGCCCCCTATTTGTCACTCAGGAGGTTCCCCTAAATTTACACATAATATTTATTAAGTAACCAATTCAAGTTTCCAGTGGATCAATAACAAAGAGCAGATGTAATATCTTAAGAGCCTGAGTATGGGAAGCATTTGATTAAGCTGAATAGAATAAATCCTCCTTGAGAATATTGAAAGATTTTTCAATTTCTTCTTCCTTTCAACTTTCATAGTAGCTGCATGAAGGCTTATTTTGGGGAACTCCAACACTGCAAAGAATACAAGAGCGTGAGAGAGGGAAAGAGGTGAAAATTTTCACAATTATTTCCCATCTGCCCATCTACTCAATTCTAAAAAGGAAAAGAATTCAGAGTATTTAAATTCAGCTTAAAACACTACTTAAAAGACCAGATGTTTATCTAGGCAAAGTGGACAACTTCTGAAATTGAGCTTTAGGATTTATTTCAATATCAGAATGTAAGTATGCAAATAATCTTCTACAGAGGAAGCACACCAAGCTTAGAAATTAATTACTCATTTACTTTAAATAGCAAGAAGATTGGAAAGTGGATGCTTATCAAGATTAGCATAGATAATATATTTTACAATAAGTGACAAAAGATAATACTCAGCCATTAATTTTGTTCCAAAGATAAAGCATGACATTTTTGTTTTGTGATAAAGTACTCATGTGTCATGGATTATTTCTGGAGGAATAAAACAAAATGCTTATTTTTTTTCTGAGAAGTTACAGAAAAATAAAACAAAGAAAATGACACACATATACAACAACTGTACTGCTTTTCTGAGTAAAACCTATTTTACCCTTTTTCTCTAAGCAACACAGATATACTTCATTATGAGAATCCTCCAACACTAATTTTGTCATCCTCTGGTCATTTCTAGTTCAGTATTTCTCAACCAAGTGTGTTGGGGCATTCCCCCTGGATGTAGTGTCCTTGAGGCAGGACAGTGACTTCTCTCTGCGAGCTTGTGCTTCTCTTCTTGAATCCCCACTTAAAAGCAACTGAGACCTACCTGAGATCCATGTTCCTCTCTTTCCAGTCCTCACCATGGGGAATACCATTCTAGACTCTAATTGTAAATGGAAGTTTCACCTTTTTGATCAGCACAGGTCATCATCCCCTGAAAGCTGCCTCTCTATTTGTTCGAGTCTGAGGTCCTCTTTGTTGCATCTCATTTATTGGTGCCCATCTCATTAAGAAAGGATGAGAACTCTTGCTCTGGATTCACGATGGGGAAGGCACAGGTGAATTACTTGAAACTTTACTACACACATGGCAACATAGTAAGCACTATCTATACACATACATGTTACATCTGTACCGATAGCATCTCACTTCTACTTTTAGAAAGCAGAATATGAACTTTAGCAACAGACCTTCAGTATTGTCTGTTTTGCAGAATGTGAACTTTAGCATCAGACCTACAGTAGTGTCTGTTTTGCTAATAGAAGATGCTAAAAGGATCTTCTGTTTCCAACAAGTAGTGAGCAGGAAATAAGTGATCATTGCTGGCACTGCAGCAGCTCTTCGCCTGGCAGTGGCACCCCAGCTGTGTCCCCAGGAACTGCTTTGTACCCAGATGTATTTGTATCATTCCTGCCTTTGCTACACCTCAATGTTAAGTTAACATTTGTGTGTTGGTTGGCAGGTGTTATCCTTGGTATTTGTCTGTGCTCAAAGATGTTTCTGTGGAAGTGAAAGGTAATTGCTCTTCTGATTTATGACATTTCGGCTAAGGAAATATTTCAGAAAAACACTTAACTTTCAGGGGCTGGAGAAATAGTGGGCAGGGCACTTGCCTTGCATACAGCCGACCTGTGTTTGATCCCTGACACCTCACTCATATGGGGTCCTCTGAGCTCCACTGGGAGTAATCCCTAAGCACAGAAACATTCCACTCTTCAGAGAATGGGATAAACCTGTACCTCCCTCAGCCCTTTCAACAGTCTCCATTGCACTTACAGATGTGAAAGTGGATATTGAGAAGGGTTAAGAAGGTCTCCTTAGCCACTCAGCTGACAATCACAATCAGAGGTGTTTCCCCCAGAGTCTGTGCTCATCTCTGCTACCTTTATCTCAATCTCCGTTTCTGCCAGCCCATTTTTAAATAGCCTCTATTCCAAGTTCATTTAATATGGTCAGAAAATCAAATGACTTTGGTGCCGAGGAAGGTTAATAGAGATTCTAGAGATCAGTAGTTGTGGCTTTCTAGGCCTGCCTTAATTATTCACCTCAAACCAAGTGAATTAAAGCAACAGAAATGGATTCTCTACCTGTTCTGGAGGCCAGAAGTCCAAGATTAAATTGGGATGTTGGGATCATCGAAAGCCACTGATAAGCATAGATGTGCTTGCTAGGAAGCCGTGGAGTTGAGAAGTGTTGGGTATGGCCCCAGGTCATCCTTATCACTTTGGCCACAAATTGCTGAAGTCCCAACTAACCCTGATTTGAAATTATCCCCCTGACAAAACACTGAGTCTCTAGGTGGAAAAGACTCCAGTTAGGCAGGCCAAGACTTCAGTGCTCTGCTCTCTTCCTCTGCAAGATGACTTTGCTGTGTGGCCCAAGATAACAGCCTCCTGTCCAAGTGTCACAGTCAGACATGATGACACAAATTAGGGATTCCTAACTAATGGCCCAGCATTATTAATGCTTTTATTTCAGCACTTGTTACCAAAATGCCCTCCAGGAAGTTTTTCTAATATGTAATTTAGAATACTCATATTTGTCAAATTTCAGAATACTTCTGACATTCTTCCAAGTTTTAATAAAGGCCTGATTTTTATTAACCTTGGCCAGTGTGCCTGGCACATAATAAATCCGAATATGAATTTGCTGAACTATTACTCATGTTAATTTCTTCATTTGCGTATTACCAGAGTGCGCCCAGTTTTCTGTTGATATTTTTCCTCACAGGTTTCTAAGTGTTCCTTGTATATCTTTGCTTTTCAAATGTATTTATTTTCCTCTATTTGTTCTGCTTATAGTAGTCTGGGATGTGTATAAATATGTTCATGTGTTTAAAATATATAATGCTTTCACTACTACTTTCCTCATCTATTAATGAAATCATTTTTAGAAATTAAATCATTTATCTTTGGGGTTTATTTTAGGGTATATAGAAATCTAATTATTGGCACCATAGTGATAGTACAGTGGACAGAGCACTTGTCTTGTATGCAGCCAACCTGGGTTCAATCCCCAGCAACCCACATAGTCCACTGAGCACCCCCAGGAGTGATCCCTGAGTGCAGATCTAGGAATAAGCCCTGAGCACAGCCAGGTGTGGCCCCAAACCTAAACAAAAGAAATCTAATTATTTTTAAGTTTGGTTTACACTATTCGCTAAATATCTCTTTTCGCTACAGATTCGAAATACCAGTTTAACTACATACTAAATTCCTGCTTTCCTTAGGTATGTTTCTAAACATTGTGACTTATCAAAATGAGCTGTTTATATTGGTATTATTTATACACCATCATCTTTAGTTTGTGTAACTCTTTTTTTTAACTAAAGAACATTTATTTGTCTTTCACTGAGATTTTATCTTGAGGACATAATTGTGTCATCACTCCCCCGACCCAATCCTGAAGAATGGTTAGTATAGTGAGTACTACTAAAGTGGAAACAAATAGTTGGAAGGGCTGAAACCAACAATAACTGACAAAGAACAACTTCCATCTAAAGTATGGTAAAAATGTTCTAAGTAAAAAAAAGGGAGGGGGAGGGTGTAGGGAGAGGGAAGGAGGCAATGGGGGTTTTCAGGTTGAACAAGATCGTCATATTTCATTCAATACATTCAACCCTGGCTAGATTGTACCAAATGGAAACGGATTATTAGAATACAAAACATCTACTAGAGTTTGCTGTACATACCTATATTCCAAGCCTACCTTCATCCCCTTAATGCTTCCAGCTTAATTATTTCCCAGCCTGCTGGGCCAGCCAACAAAGAAGCACATAGATCTTCTCTTTAATCCAGTCTTTGTTGTAAGGCTGGTATGTCTGAGTATCATCTCGGTAAACAAGGCAGCTGAGGTCTGCCAGATCATCAATAAAATCAAACAATTGACTGATATCCTATGTCATAGAGGGGCTGTTGGGGTTCATTCTCCTCAGATGTTCTTCGTACATTTTACAAACACCTTCCATGCATTCATTCAAAGATTCATAGTCAGCATAAGTTCTGCCTTCTGGCTTCTTGGTAAGCTGGACCAGTAAAATGGTGTAGACATGGTGCCAAACACTTTCGATGCAGCCCCTGCTGACACCTCCGCCGCACAGGAGCTGAGAAGCAACACCGCCAACAGCCAATCCCCGCGAGAGGAGCCACCTAGTTTGTGTAACTCTTTTATATATTTCATATAAATATATGTGGGCATACTCTCAGACCTGTCTACCCTCCTATAATTATGTTATTTTCAAAGTGTCTTAGTTCCTAACATTTAATCTAGATAGGCTTTAGAATTACTTGATAAATTCCTTTGACATTAACAATCCTGTTGGGATTTTAAGTGGTATTGTGTCCTATTTTAAATTAATTTGGAAAAAAAATTGCATCCTTAAATTTGGGGGTCTCTATTGAGGATAATATGTCTTTGTCTATTCAAACCTTTAAAATTCACCTCAATTCAGTGTAGTAAGTTATTTTAAATAGGTTCTACATCATTTGATTAACTTCATTCCCCAGCTTATCTATTTAATAGTGTTTACTAAGACTTTATGGGCATTGTTTGAAGCTCATGGGGAAAAGTTGTGTACAAAACAAAATCCCTAATGTTATGATGCCTAGAAAGAAATGAAGCCCTCAATAAAACTATCGTGACATGTTCTAACAAATGAGGATCTGTGTGCAGTAGGAAGCAGGAACTGTGTTTATTTAGGTGTCCAATGAAGGCATCTCTCATAAGGTGATGTGTGATACATGAGCAGAGCCCAAAGAGAATAAGCAAGTGAGTGAGTCTGAAAGCTGTCAGGCAGAGAGAATGAAGGTGGAAAGGCCCCGGGGTTAGTGTGTGCCAGTCCAGAGGAAGCACAGCAAGGAGGCTAGTATTTCTATAGAGAGTGACTGAAGGAAAGACTAGAAAGTCTGATACCAGAGAGGGGGCCAGAAAAGCAGTAATAGTGTCCTTAAGTGTAAAGTGTGGGCCATTGGAGTGCTGAATGCAGTACCTAGCATGGATGGCCCATATTTTAAGATTACTCTGATAGCTGCATGTAAAATTGATAGGGTATAAGTAGAATATTTGAGGGGCAGGAGGTGTAGCTCAGTATTTGAATGCATAGCTCCCATGTATGAGGCCCAGGGTTCAATTCCTGGTATCCCCCACCCCTCAAAAGGAGTAAAAAGGAGTAAAATGTGAAGTCTTTACAATTTGAAGATGAGTTGGGATACTGTTGAGATTGTCCATGTAAGAGGTGAGGGTAGCTTGGATCAAAGTATCAATAGTGGCAGAATGGCATAGAATCTAGATATAGTTATGTGTACGGTAGATTCTATAGGATGATGGTGGGTTGGATGAATGATGTAGTAGAGCTAACAAAGAAGACTCCTAGGTTTTTGACCCAAGAAACTGATAAAATGGAGAGTCGTTAACTGAACTGTGAGGCTTGAGAGAATACAGGGTTAAAGCATTTGCCTTTCATACGCTTACTACAGTTCTGTCTCCTGAACAACACCAGGAGTAACCCCATGCTCAGAACTGGGAGCATCCCCACGCACCACTGGGTGTGGCTCAACCTTCCCCCTGCCCCCCACAAAAAAAAATGAAAAAGGAATGCGCGTTCCCGGCCCACGGAGAGACAACAGTGGAAAGTGCTCCTAATTGGGTGGGTTCTATGAGCAGTCCCGATCTGAAAATAAAACTGGTGAGGATAATAAATAGGGGGCTCAAGACGATAAGTACCAATCAAGAGCGTCTTTATTAACAGCCATGCTGGTTTTATACCTTTCTTAGCAGGGGGTTGGTACATAAGTTGTCAATCATCAGGGAAGTGTCTTCTCAGACCAAATAAGGAAAGGTTCGAGGCGTACTTTGGTGGGCTTACAACATTCTCCAAGAATAGGTTGAGAAATAGTGGGGAGGAAAAGACAAGGGTTTATCTGGCAGGAGCATCTGTCAGGAGGAATGCACAAGGCTTTTAGTGTAAAGGAAGGCATTCTACTTTACGGGCTTTTTGGGGTCTCGTGGTTACCTGCCCTGGGCTACTTTTACTTCTTGAGTTTAGCTATTTTCTTTGTCACAAGGGCACCTGTGCCTCAGGTTATGCAAACTCTGGTAATGGAATTTTCCGGTTTGTCCAGGGTAAAGGTTTCGGGGTCCTCTTTTGTTCAGGGTCCTGAACAGTCCCCAACAAAGGAACACTGAGATAAGGAAGCCTGCAGATGAAACAGGTGTTGGTGCAGAGTTGTTTTGTTGAGGCAAGTTTTGTTTTAGTTTGAGATGCCCATTGATCATCCAGAAGTTGTCGTGAGCAGGCAATTGATTGCACATAAAAGTATTGTTGTCCAGGAGAGAGAACGAAAGGGAATGCCCTGCCACAGAGGCAGGGTGGGGTGGTGGGGGTTGGGGTGGGGGTGGTGGGAGGGATACTGGGAACATTGATTGAGGAGAATGGGCATTGGTGGAGGGATATAAATGAAATGCAAACATGAAAGTTCATAAGTTTGTAATTGCACCTCATAGTGATTCATTAATAAAAAATTTTTTAAAAAAGTATTGTTGTCAAGTATTGGCTAAATAAAATTCTGACAGAACTTGTCCATGAAAACTGGTTCTGTTGATTTTCAGAGGTGAATTCTTTGGCTTTTTTCTATCTTTTCTCTTTGTAGTACTCTAATAGATTTTCTACCTGTTATTTTTCTTTTAATTTTTTCATAAGGCACTATGATTTACAAAGTTACTCATAGTTGAATATTCAGGCATACAATGTTTCAGCACTGATTCCTTCATTAGTGTCACTTCCTTCTACTAGTGTCTCTGGCTTCTACCCACTCCCAAATCCCTATTATGCTTACTTGATGGACAGTTTGGTTGGTATAGTATGAATCTCATGTCAACTCTGTGGTTTGGATCTGTAGCTATACCTATTCTCTATACCACTGACACATCCTTACTTCCTGTCCACTTCTTCTTGCTACCTCCTTAATTCTTATCCTCTCTGTCCATCTTCTTATATTCTGGAGTCAAGAATTATTGAGTTATCCCCCTTTAAAACCATGCATGTCATCATCTAGTTATTCTATATACCACAAATAAGTGAGATTATCCTGTGTTTTCATCTGTTTTCTGGCTTACTTCACTCGTCATTATATCTAGTTCTATCCAAGTTGCAGCAAATTGCATGATTTCATCATCCGTTGATGCTGAATAGTATTCCATTGTGTATATATACCACATCTTCATCACTGGACACATAAATTGATTCTATATATTTACTATTGTACTCAGTGCTTGCAAGAATAATGGTGTGATTTTTTTAATGAATGTTTTTGTGTCCTGGGGGTAGCTACCCAGAAGTGTAATTGCTAGGTCATATGGCCCCTTAATTCACACTTTACTGAGAAATCTTCACACTTTTTTTTCTAGGTATTTAAACAGACAACATTCCCACCAGCAATGAATGAAAGTTCCGTTTGCACCATATATATATGTGTGTGTATATATATTATATATATATGCCATTCTCACTGGTGTGGGATGATACCTCATTGTCTTAATTTGGATTTCCCTAATAATAGATGACAAGCAATTTTCTCTGTGCTTATTGGTTATTCATTCATGTGTCTTCTTTAGAAAAGTGCCTATTTATTCCCTCTCCCCATTTTTTGATAGGGATTTTGTGTTTGTTGTTGATCTTTGTGAATACTTTATATATCCTCAATATCAACCATTTTTCTCATGTGAATTGAGGGTGAATATTTTCTTCCACTCAGTTACCTGTCTTTTAGTTTTGGTCCATGTTTCTTTGGCCATGCAGAAACTTTTTTATTCACTGTAATGCCATTTGTTTATTTTTTTATTCAGCCATCAATCAACCCAGGTTCGGTTCCTGGCACCTCATATGGTCCCCCAAGCTCCACTAGGAGTGATATCATTAGCATCATCTCATTGAAGACCCCTTTCAGGTCCAAATCTGGGAGCATTCTACCTATACGTACTGTATAGACCTACATGTACTGCCTCAATTTACTACATAGATGCCAGGATAGTTGCAGGGTCTTTGATTCACTTTGATTTGAATTTTGTGTAAGGTGTGAAATATGGATCCATCTTTAATTTTTCACTTGTCATTATCCAGGTTTCTCAGCGCTATTTGTTGAAGAGGCTACCTTTATTCCATTTCATGTTCTCAACTCCTTTGTGGAAAATTACCTGACCATAGATATGGAGATTTATCCCTTGTCTACATTTGTCCTTGATCTACCCATTAATTTTTATTTTTTTCAATTTTGATTTTGGGGCCACGCCTGGCAGTGCTCAGAGCTTAGCTCCTAGCTCTGTGCTCAGGGATCACTACTGGTGGTACTTGGGGGACCATATGGGTTGCCAGGGATCAAACCTGGGTTGATTGCTTGCAAGGTGATCTCTCCAGCCCCTACTCATTCACTTTTATGTGTATTTTCCTAGGACATAACCCCAGATTTGTGCTAATGATTTAGTAATATTGTACATTTTAACTTATGTTTTCTTTTAAATAAAAAATGTAAGAAATCTGAGTATAAAGTTATTTTCAAAGATTCAACTATTATTTACAGATTGTGTGTATAGTCTTTCTAATTGAGCATTTTTGCCTTTATTTTCTTATTATTTGACTTAGATGTATTATTTCTTTCCTAGCTCACTGAGTTGCACAATTGCTTTATGTTTTAAGCAAACAGGAGCTCCAGCTTATGACATACTATAACAAGCATAGCTCCACGCTATTTTGCTTTTGCATTATCTCACCAAATCCTCATAAAATCCCATGAGGCTCAACAAGAAACCCTTATTGCCTAGTGGTTGAAGAGAAAAATAGAGACAATATCTTTCCCAGCTAATTTTGTCACCTTACACTAGTGTCTTCTCTTTGTTTTAGTTCCCTTATCTGTAATATGGAAGAGCAACAGAAAAATATTACATGGGAGGCTGGGGATGGGGTCGTGAATGAGGATAGAGAAAGCCCCTAGAAGAGTATCTGGCATTCAGTTTAGTAGTAGCCATGTCCCTAAGTAGCTGATACCGTTATCTGAAGATATGGACTTGAAGTTGTAAGAAATAGTACTTTTCTATGATGTCTGGAGGAATCAGTCGGGATGGGAGATGCTTGCTGAAAGTAGATAATAGAACAAACATGATGACCACTCAGTGTCTGTGTTGCAAGCCATAATACCCAAAAATAGAGAGAGAGTATGGGGAATATTGTCTGCTACGGAGGCAGGGGAAGGTGGGAAAGAGGGAGTATACCCGGGATATCGGTGGTGGGGAATGTGCACTGGTGGAGGGATGGGTGTTTGATCATTGTGTGATTGTAACCCAAATATGAAAGTTTGTAACTATCTCACAGTGATTCAATAAAATTTTAAAAATAAATAAATAATTTTTTAAAAAAAGAAATAGTACTTTTCTGGGCCTCGCACAGCTATTACTAGACACGGAGTCACCTTCTTTCAAACCAGGCCTGGCAGTATCACAAAGTTTTTCTTGCTGTCATGGTGCTTGCTTTGATGAGGTTTCTATTGTTTTTTTTTTCTGTTGGTAACCTTTTCATTTATTCCTATCCTCATGACCTTCATCTTTGAAATTTAAAATATGTCACCCATATTTGTCTAGTTGTACTTCTTTAGTCCATTGGATCAGAAGATCATATTTCTCCAGTAACTATTAGTTCTCCCAAATCTAGTCTTATGTTTTTCTCCTGCTACAGTTTCTGTTGTACATGTTATCTCCTAAACCTCTTTTATATATCTTAGGTGGTTTTTTTTTAACCCTTAAATTCCTTTTATTTATTTATTTGTTGTTGTTTTTGAGCTACACCTGGGAGTGCTCAGGAGTCACTCCCGGCTTTGCATTCAGGGATCACTCCTGGTAGGGCTCAGGGCACCATATTGGCTGCTGAGGATCAAATCCTGGTCAGCCACATCAAGGCAAGTGCCCTACTCATTGTACTATCTCTTAAATTTCATGCCACACTCTTTATTTCTGGTTCCTAGGGAACTTTTGAGTTAGTTCTTTGGTTTTACTTTTTTTGTTTAGGTTATTTTGGGGTGAGGGGGGGGGGGAAACCCAAGCAGTGCTCAGGGAGCCTGGTGGTAGCCAACCAGGTCAGAAGTTCAATGTGGTTGCCTAAGGATGTGATGCTGCTTGGGCCCTGAGGTGCCAGGGACCACCAGGGTTATCTGGCAGTGTCTGGGCACCACCAGGGCTACCCCCTTGCTTGCTGTAGGGATTGAACCTGTGTTGGGTTTGCATGCAAAACCTGTGTCACTAAACCCTGTACTATCTCCCCAGCCCTAGGTTAGGTCTTCTAATTTTCAATTTAATGATCTATAGATGTCAAGGGCCTTTATTGAAATTTTTCTCCCACTGATAAATATTTAATTTTACAATTTCAGTATACACTTCCAAAAGAAGCCGACCCTATGCCAGACGTTTAAATGAGTTTGGGGGTTCCAGTCTACATCTCTCAGTTGCACATCTTCCCAGTCTCTTAATTTTTATTGTTTTTAATTAAAAAATTTTAAATTAATAGTACAAGATTTAGCAAAACCTGTGATTATGCAGAAAATTACCACATAATCCACATAATCTGGTATCCCCCATTATTAGCATCTTACTTTAATATACTTTTGTATAATAATGAATCAGTATGAATATCTTACTACTAACTAAAGTCCATGCCCCATTCAGATTTTCTTAGTTTTAATTTCATGTCCTTTTTTCTGTTTCCATATTCCGTGTAACATACCATGTGGCATTTTGCCACTATGTCTTTTAAGGTTCCTATTGACTGTTTCTCAGACTTTATTTATTTTTCCATGACAGTTTTAAGGAATATAGGTATTTTGTGCATGTTCCTCTGTTTAAATTTGCTTGATATTTCTCTCACACTTAAACTGGTGATATGTGTCTTAGAAGAAAATCATAATCAAAAGTACCTATTGGTGTTCCCTTGATCAGCAGGCTGACATAGAGGTTGTTAGACTTTTTCTTCATTGTGCTGTTATTCTATATTCACCTTTCACACTGAAATCTTTGAAAAGAAGCCACGTACACAGCCCACATATAAGTAATTGGGGACTTAGGTTTCATGAGAGCTGAGTATATACATAAATTATTTGTGATTATTCTACATGGAAGATCTGTCTCCAATTTTAAAATATTAAGTTATTTCTTTATATCAGTATGGACACTTTGATATTTATTTCATCATCTTCATCATCATCATCATCATAATCATCATCCCGTTGACCGCTGAATTTCTCGAGGGGTCTCAGTAATGTCTCCATTCATCCTAGCCCTGAGATTTTAGAAGCCTCTCTTTACTCATCCTTCCCAATGATGCCACATTGGAGGCTCTTTCAGGGTCAGGGGAATGAGACCCAGCATTGCTACTGGTTTTGGCATATGAATACACCATGGGGAGTTTGTGAGGCTCTCCCATGTGGGCAGAAACTCTCGAGCTACCGAGAGTTTCCTACCCACATTTATTTCATATTTAAAGTTATAATTCAAAAACAGATTAATTTATTTTGTTGTTCAAATTGTTACAGCTTTGGAGATGTGAGAGATGTTTCAATTGTCTTTAGTTCCCTTTTAATCCCACATTAGTGCTTTTTCCTTTAATTTTGTCAAGTATTATATAGTACAATGTTACTGTCTGGCAATATAGGATGTTGTAAACTCATCTTGTCTATTTCCTGAACCAGTCCTAGAATCAACCACTTCTCCAAAAAAATATTGATACCTTTTTTGGACAATAGCATCAGAAAGCAAGATCTAAACTAGCTGTGCTCATTCTATTTTTTTTCCAGTTGTACAGTTGTATTTTTCAGTGATATTTAAATATTATTTCTTTCTCTTAACAGCCTACTCTGACTTTATCAATGCAATGTTAGAAATGTTAGAACAAGAATTATGAAGTTTATATACAGAAAATGGAAGCAATACACTTTTTACTAAGTGCTTTTTCACTCAGATGTGCCATTTTAAATGATGAGTATTTTTATACAGCCAGAAATTTTTTGCTTCTCTGATGCATGTGGATAACTCTTAAGAAAGATAATCAAGATTGGTTGCTGAGATGGGTCCCAAGAGGGATGGTGAAAGCCAATGTAATTTCTTTCAATCCTTAGCAAATCTCCAAGATAAATTCAGTCATAGACTTCTTCATTCAGAACCCACTGGGTGTTATTTTTTCCAGGATAGTGATGGTGTTGTAAACAGAGGTGAGAGTCACTTGAGTGGAACTTCACTTAACTCAGGTGCATGGCACCCATCTTCCCCCCAAAGCTGGACTTCCCCAGAAGTTTGTAGAGCCTTTGTTTTGGTTTTCATTGACCTCATAGAGTGCTCCTGTATCCAGAGGAAAACCCTGCCCTCTCTATGCCTTTCTTCAAGGAGGCAGTTGTCAGACAGCTACCTGACTCACTTCCCTCTATCCTAAGTAGCTACTATAGTTTCTTTAGTTAGAAGACTCCCCAAAAGTTGACCTTTGTCTCTGCTCACCTTTGTTCTTATAACCTGACTTCTTGTATTTCTATTTCACTGGCTGACAGCAGTATGACAGAGATCTATTCACACTGTTCTGTCAAGAAATGGGACTGACTTGGGTCCTCTGCCTCATGATCTCTCAGAAGAGGTCATCAAAGGGTATGTGTTATCATCCTAACATTCAGTTTGGGAAGAATCTGCTTCTAAGCAGCCATAGTTTGAGCAGTATTCAGTCCTTGTGGATTGTTAGTCTGAGAATCTTGTCTCCTCACTAATTGGAGGCTAATATCAGCTGACATGGGTCTTTCCAATGGGGCAGTGGACTTTATCAAAGCGTGCAAGTTGGAAAGTCAGTAAAAGTCCAGACATAAGTCTTTTGTAACTTAATTACTGGTTCCTGCTCACACTTAGTGGGAAAATATTACCCAAGAACACACATACCAGGATACAGGGACCATCAGGAGGCCCACCAAATTAAGGTAAGACCTTATTCCAGTCTCCAACTGGAATATAATTTTTCATATGGCACTTACTGGGTTCTATGTGTAGAATGTTGGAAAAAGAATGAACATAAAACAAATAAGACATAATTTAGTCTTGCATATTATAAAATTACTTTTTTTTCTTTTTGGGTCACACTCGGTGATGCACAGGGGTTACTCCTGGCTCATGCACTCAGGAATTACTCCTGGCAGTGCTCGGGACCATATGGGATGCTGGGAATCAAACTCAGGTCGGCCGTGTGCAAGGCAAATGCAATTTCCAACTTAAATATTTCTGGACTTAATTACTAAAATACAGAAATCCTAAACCTAAACTTTATATTTCTTCATTCTCATCAGTGGAAAACTAATTATCAAATGTTTCCTTGTCAATAGGGCCGTATTTTTGGGGGATAAACTCCAACAAGAATTGTGAGTTCTGTGTTAAAACTCTAACGCAGTTTTGGGTTGAAATATGGAATGTAATCAAGGTAAAGAGAAAATGAAGTGAAATTTATCAGTTATGCAGGTGGGGGTGGGGGCTGGGGGTGGTGGAATATGGGCACTGGTGAAAGGACAGGTGTTTGAGCATTGCATGACTGAGACATAAGCCTGAGAACTTTGTAACTTTCCACATGGTGATTCAATAAAATAAATTAATTAAGAAATATTTTCAATGGAAGCTTCAGAAATCATCATATTTTTAAAACTCATACCAGTTCCATGGGACTGATGCTACTACCTGAAATTTTTGGATGAAGAAATTGAGGTATGGAAGAAGCTAGTATCTTTCCAATATCTGCCCACCCTAATACCCTAGCAGTTGCCTCAAAGCCCCAGGAATGCCTGACTCATGCAGCTTCAGTCTCCAGCTCTAAGGAGACAGGCCTCTGTGTATCACCACTTCAGAGGTAGCTTAGAATTCACTTCTTATGCATCTTTTCTGATCTATGAACTTTATTTGCTTGTCCCCAAACATAAATTATTAATCTCTCTCTATTTCCACCTCTCTATCCTGCTCCCTGGGTACAATTCATCCTAATGATTCTCTCCTGGATTCTTGATTTCATTTTACCTCCCAGCTTGACCATTGTGGTAAACAGTTCAAGTTTACTCAAGTAAACTCAAATGCTAATCACCATTATTTTCGAAGATAATCTCAGTTTGATTAAGCAGGTAAGAATGTATTTAACAGCAATGATAATCAATCAATGGATGTAGAAAGTTTTATGCTGAGCAAAGTTAGTCAGGAGAGGGACATACACAGAATGATCTGACTCACATGTGGGATATAAAGAATATGGGAATAATAAATTCCCAAAGACAATAGAAACTGAAAATGGTCTTTAGTAGAAAGCTTAACATGGCATGGGATTAGAATAGTGGAGATACTGGACAACAGAGTGGAGAGAAGTGGACACTCTGCTGGACGAGGCAGTGCTGGAATGTTTTATGCATGAAACCCTACCATTAACAACATTGTGCCATAGAGCCTAAAATAAATTTTTTTTAAAAAAGAATTTTAAAGTCACAACCAAAACTTAAAAAGAAATCAGAGGAGGGTTTCTTGGCATCCCTAGCAAGATTCAGAGCACAAGGAAAGAGACCGTAGGATGTGGTCCCATGCACACCTCGTAGCTTTGTTTAACTGCTCCTCTTGGTAGACAGAAGGTTCCCTATCGTGTACTCCTATCATTTCCCAAATACCTGGGACAGCAGAGTCTCCCCCACAAAACCACATGCTTTAGTATCTGCCTGACAAATGAAAAAATTAATGTATTTTCCAAGTTGATTTCAGACAAAGATAAGCGAAGAAAAGAAAGAAACAGTCACTCTGTTCCTTATGATGCTTCATAAGAGGCAAGATCCTGGGGAGGATGCTTGAAAGTTCTCAGTAACAGCAGGGGATCTCCCGGGGCCAGTGATCATTGCTTCAGTCATCCCTATGGGGTTTCAGTTTGGCTTTCAAAGAGACAGAGTTCACTGAATAAGGCATCATCTTAATTTGAAATGGGAATAGGATTTATGAGTTTTTTGTTTTTTTTTTTTTGCTTTTTGGGTCACACCCAGCGATGATCAGGGGTTACTCCTGGCTTTGCACTCAAGAGTTACTCCTGGCGGTGCTTGGGGGACCATATGGGATGCCGGGGATCGAACCCGGGTTGGCCGCATGCAAGGCAAACGCCCTACCCGCTGTGCTATCGCTCCGGCCCCTGAGTTTTTTTTTAAAAAAAAAAAAAAACTCAAGAGCCCTCTAAACAAGGTATCATTTTATACAACTCATCTTGTCCCCATTGTCCTTCTAAAGAAGAATAGAGGGTCAAGGCTAAGATAAGAGTATAGGTGGGGGTCCCTTCAGACAATTGACCCCAAATGGATTACTTCCCTTTCTAAACTTCTGTCCCTTTGGAAACCTGCTCCTCTTCCTGCTTCTCTGAAGTCAAAAGCTCTTAACTTCCTCCCATATCACACACTACTTCTCAGTGTCCTTTACTGACTCCTTCTCCCTTTTCCAGTTTGTATACTGCATTGCCCCAGTATTCAGTTATCTGTTATGACTTTGATGTCCTTATTCAGTTCACCCTTCACCAACTTCTCTTTGATGCTTCTGAAATAAAATCTCAGGGCCAGGGAGACAGCTCAATAGTAGAATGCATGCTCCACAAGTATGAGGCTCTGGATTCAATCACAGCGACACACATACATACACATACACATACATGCACACACGTGTGCATGGCTTGCACTTATATATCTATAGACCCAGTACTGAGACTTGCACTGTTTCTTATCTTACCATCACAACACATTAAACTTTTATTAGAGCTTGTTTCCTGGATAAATAAACATATCACCACTTCTCACACTCATGCAACAAATTAACAGTGAGATCAGGAAGAATTTTTATATCCTTCACACTACATTTAGATTCAACTTCTAAGGAGAAATTGCTCCCTAGCTCTATTGGCTGGGCTGTGAGGTTTGTGTTTCATACCAGGAGGAATAATGGTTGGAAGTTTACCTCTTCTGTTGCTAAGATAATGTGGAGATGAGAAGGAAGGTCAGGTGAGGCAGGAGCAGACACATGTTGATAATATTCCCTCTCCAAATTTCTGTCCCAGCAGGGGAAGGTACATTATAGTTCTTAAGGACTATGTTGAGCAGTTTTGCCCTGTTTCCTTTGGATTCAGACAAGTCATTACACATCCAGACCTTCTGCAAAGCTTGGCAATGAGGAACAGATCAGAGTCAAGCCAAGGTTTGGCATGATCTGTCAGAGACAGGGCTAGATGGCGACTCTAAAGTTATCCCCAGCTCTTATGTTGGTGAAGATGGGATATAAATACATAAAACCCTACATGCTCCCCTAAGGTCCATGAACTATAACTAGGAAGAGAATTAGTCAGCATCCATGGGCCAAAGAGGCTTTTGGGCAGTAGCTGACCTATAGAGGGCAGGAGAGCTGGCAGGAGGAGGTCGAGTCAGGAAGGCAAACCAGAGCCTACATGAACCTTCCATGGTCTCTGAGGTCACTGATGAACACAGAGGGGTCAGGGGGGCCAGGACCAAGTAACTAAGGGCTCTGGCTATGGTGTCCATAGGAAGACACCCATAAGGTCCAAAGACTCCTCCCAAGGCACTGCTGGGACTGCCCTGTGAAATTCACCAATGAAATGAGTGAACTTTCTTAAAATTAGCTGTCAGGTGATGAATAGCAGACAAGATTAACTAGCTCCCACCTCCTTCTGGCTGCACTTCACAATGAGTGAGAAAACGCTGTGATTTCTTTGTCCTTTTAAGTTAAACTTTATTACATCACACATTTCCTTAATTCACTCTCAATTGTTTGATGTCTGACTGGTATCTTAGACTAATCCTAGCCCCAAATGAGGTTTAGACCCCTCCACTCCCAAATAAGCATGACCAGTTCCCAATATTCCATTCCCTGTCTATGTCTGGGTTCCCTATAGACTCAAGGTTATTATTCCATCACCCCTCATATCCAATCCATAAGTAAGTCCTGCAGGCCTACTCCTTTCTGGTTCACCCTAAATCTACCCACTTCTTTCCTTCTCTATAAGTCACTGGTATCCTCCTTACAAAGATTACAACTTTTCTCCTGTTCTCACTTTTCAGGCTGTTTTCTACCCATAGAGAACATTGTGTGAGACAGAAAAAGCTGCCCTTGCTCTGGGGAATGAGTTCGTGCTGGACACTGGACTCAGTGAGTGGTCAACACTCAGTTTCTTCCCTGACTGATCTGCTCTGCCTGACCTTGTTGGGGAGGACCCAATCATCTTCCAGCACCCAGAGTGATCTTTCAAAACCATAAACCAGATACCACTTTGCTTCTTGAAGATCCTCAATGTCTTTCTATAATTTTATTAAAGCACGTTGATTTGCAGAGTTACTCACAGTTAAGCTTTAGACATACAATAAAGCAGCGCTGACCCCACCACCAGTGTCAACTTCCCTTCACCAATGTTCTCAGATTCCCTCCCATCTTTCCCTACCCCACACACTGTCATCTTTTTTTTTTTTTTTTTTGCTTTTTGGGTCACACCTGGTGATGCACACACCTGGTGATTACTCCTGGCTCTGCACTCAGGAATCACTCCTGGTGGTACTCAGGGGACCATATGGGATGCTGGGAATCGAACCCAGGTCGCCCACGGGCAAGGCAAACGCCCTACTGGCTGTGCTATTGCTCTAGCCCCAATACATTGTCATCTTGATAGGCACTTTTCTAAGTTCAGTTGTTAAAGTTTGATTCTCTTGATTTTGGTATGTCGGTTCTGTGGTTTGGGTACTTGGCTCTGCCTTTTCTAGACTCTAAGAATAAGGCTTTGCCTTGCCACATGGCCTCTGGTATTCTGCATGCTGGATTGCCAACTTCTCTCAATAGCTGAATCACCCTTCTTCACAACCTCTGTCTTCATCTCTTTCTTGATGCCTGCCCATTGTTTTTTCTTTTGCTGTCTTTTCTAGAACTGAAAAATGCAGGTTGCCTCCTTCTTGTCATCCAGGTTTGGATTCAAATGTACCACCTGGGTAAAGATGCTCCTGAGTGATATAGCCTGTATTGTCCTCTTCTCACAGCCTTCATTATGGAGCCTGCCTAGTCCCCTTGATAGTTCTGATCAATCCCTACATCATCTTTTTCTTCATTTATTCATGTATGTCTCCTCTCACATGCACATAGAATAAATGCTTCAAAAGCAAGGTTGATTTCTGTCCCAGCAGAGTTCAGAATGGTGAATGGTGACACATCTTTGTTGAATCAGCACTTGAATTGATAAATCGATGTGGAAAATTGCATATGGTGCCATTGTAAGCATGTCACAAAAGAAAAGCTGAATGGCTGACCCACAAATCCAAGACTTCAAGTATTTCTTTGAGGTACAGTGATGAAACCTGAGAGACATACAGACAGGAATAGAGATGCAGAAAACCAATAATTACTATTGGACAGTGAGCCATGCATTTGTGTTATAAAATCTTCATTAATAATGAACATGGAAGGTTGATACTAGTGCCACAGTAGATACTAACAAAATTTATGTAAAGTTTTATGTATATTTAAAAATTCAAAAATAGTTGTTACGATATCCTCTGCTTAGAATATAAACTATTGACTAAACTCATTGCTCAATGAAAATAGATTATTTAGAATTCTGTATGAGGTATATGAAAATCTCTTACCTAAAAAAGGACTTATTTTAATAACTGATTCACATAGTATATTCTATTTTGCTGTTTTAATGAAGGTGATTATGAAACATGTCCTCCTTTCATTTTTATGTCTAAATTTTAACTAATTACAGCACCATAAGAGATGTCCTTTAGTTGTATGATTTTGATGGGGTGGAATCTGCCTTGCATAATACACTATAATACTTGAATTTCATACTACAAAATAGCTTTAAACACTTGCATGTTTTTACCAGGCCATGCAAAACAAGCTCCTTTGATGGCCAACTTACTTTCTGATGCTGAAACTTTTTAATTCTCCGTTAGTCTACTTCCTGGCTGTGGTTTAGAAAATCTGATCACAGAGAATGATATAGCACATTACTAAACAATAATTCAAATCAAATAATCTTCAAATCTATTCATCATCAAGTTTTTGACACATTATTCATTGTTACTAAATCCAGGAATGCCCACTTTCAAGCTGTTGACTCTAATACAACGCTAGGAATAGGAAATGAATGTTACTGATGATGACGGTCCTGTTGCAGCCACTTCATGGAACCTCTACAACTGGGGCAGCAATCAGGTGTCACCATCTCCTGTTACATCATTTGCTCCTGCTCTTCAGTCCTCCTGAGACTGCTTGTGGTCTGAGGCTTTGACGGGAGGCTGTGACTACTCACAGTTTCTTCCATTCAACTTAGGAAAGGCAGTGGTTGCGTGCAATTTAGGAAAAGCCGACTAGGCTTTATGGACATATTTTGAGGTTAAGTGATATTTAGTGATTAGTCTGGTTTTTAAATTTAAGCTCTGTGGAATAGTAGCAAAAACAATTTTTACTTGAAACTTACCCCTCTATTTTTCCCCTCTTTGTGACCCTGGTCTTCCTTCCTTCTTATATCTATAGAGCTTCAACTATGCATGAAGCCCAGTGTGAGGCACTATACACAAATATATTGATAAAACTGATTCACATAGTATGCTCTGTGCCTAGAACATAGCAGATTGCTCCATTGTTGGTGGGGGGGGGGTGTGTGGAATAGAATTACATATATCATTTCTACCTTCGATCCTGATATCATTAAATCTTTTACTTGGATTCGCTTAGATGCAAACCTTTTTGTGTCATAGAATCCTAAATAAATGATTTTTTGGTTGCTTTAATAGATTTTAGTATGAAAAAACTATATAATTATTAATAAAATACTGATCATTCACGAGATAGAATATATTAGGCACAATGTGGTTGCCAATACATTGACTGGAATGAAAGTCAAATCTAAATTTTATCTTCAATATGCTTAAGGGAGTTGCTGTCTCCATAAAAGCTTTGCTTTCCTTCTTTGAGAAATTAGAAGATGTATTAGGATTTTTTCCATAAAAAATATAGAATTGAGCTGAAATTCATTTTGGCATAAAAATAATTTTTCAACTTAACGAGTTTCATCCCAGCATCCAATAGCATCACTGGGATGCTGCCTTCCTCTCACTTTTGCTTATCTGTGTTGACCTTTTCTCCCCTTCTATAGATTGTCTTCCTCGATGGGCCCAAGGAAACAGCCACTGGTGACTTTGGCACATACCAATCGTATTAACTTTAAGAAAAAAGGATGTCTGTTTCCCAAAACAAGATGAGGAAAGAACTTGGGTTTATTCCAACTTAGTTGCCTGCTTTTTCGTTGCACATATTTCTGTTGCTAGGAGAGAAGGAAATCTCTTTGGCGAAATATGTCTCATCTATCCATCAGTGAAATTGGGTTGGAGCATCATCCTCTTGCTTCCTACCCTGCATCAGTTTTCAGATGCATTCTGGATCTGGAAAGACTCGGGAGTACCTAGGTGTGATCTCCCCTTCCAGGTGATCTGTTTCTCCCAGCCTCTGAGAGATGTGAAGATTCTGAACCAGAGGGATTTTTAATTTTTTAAAGAAGAAGGTACTATACTCTTACTTTGCTCACCTCTCTGCCCTGTCCTAAATTTGGTTACTTACAAGAAGAGCTTTTAGTTCCCTGAAAGGGAGAATGGTTGCCTCCCTGGCACTTCCCTTTGACCACTCGAGGTTGCAGGGATTGTAGGACTGCCCTGGGTCCCAACTTCTGGGAACGGGGCTGTTGCCAGGGAAACATGACATTCTCTACAAATAACATAGATGAATTGGCCTTGATTTGCTGGCGGCCAGTGGTGAAGATGTGGGAAACAGACATTTTGGGTATCAGCAATACCTCAACCTTGCCTCTGCCTTAGAGCCTCAAGGACAGTGCTCTTGCAGCTTTTTCCTAGTCATAACAATATATCGTGTCCCCTTATCACCTGCTCTTCAGTGCATAGAGGTACATTTTCTCAGCTTCTATTTAATCATTACTTTTCCTAATATATTTTATCATATGAGTCCATGTCTCATATGGGTGATTTTGTTTTGGCCATTCTGTGCGTAAGAGTCTCTGAGCATTTGTTGCCCTAGACCAACAAATAATCTCCTCATTTCCAGGGTGTTATGAGAAACCTACAGTTGTCCAAAATCAAATACCTGGACTGTGACAACATCCAAGCTAAAAGTCGCATCTACCTTCTCCCCCCTGTCCAGTGATCTCTCTGTACCACCATACTTTTTTTTTTGTGGAAGAGAGTGGCAAGTTAAATATTAAATATGATGAGTTTACCTTTAGCCACAGGGCATTCCAGTTTGGAGGCAAGGAACAGGTTAGTTTTTCTGGTCCCAGTTTGGAGATCTCCTACTTAGTTGATGTGATTTGTATTCCTAGATCATCGGCATTTTCGAAACACATATCACATATCAAATATCCTACAGACTATGAGGATGCACAAAGTCTGTGCTATCCTTTTGTCAGAAATGCAGTTCAGTTATTTCGATGCACACACAAAAACAAGGCATGAACTGTACCTGGAAGAGCTCATAGCCAGTAAGTGCTTTTACCATCGCAATTCTCTCACTTCTATGAGTGAAATAGAACAAAAGAAATTTTCAGGCCCTTTAGAAGTCTTTTAAACAGGTTTTAAGGCCTTTCAGAGATTCTTTTAAAATTTAGGCCTACGAGTCCATAGTATAGTAATAAGTAGAGCAGTTGTATACTGAAGATGCTTAAGGATCTTCACATGCAGAGGGTGTGTGTCTCAGCTATGGCACTAGGGCACTGGCAGTCCTGGTGCCCTATTGATTCCTCATCCATTTTGTGCTACCTTATCCATTTTGCGCCAGGCTTTGCTCTCAGAAGGAAGTATAACAACCTTAAAGGGACAGCTTCTTTCCACTGTGATCTGAGGCTCTCCTGTTTCCTAATCTGAAAGAAGAGTGAAGTTTGAAGGGAGATTTTAGATGCTAAAGGGCATGCCACTGGGAAACCAAGGCACCAAAGACACATGCATCTTGCAGCTTTGTAGGGGCTGGTCTCATAAGAACACTTGTCTTTACATCTTAAATGTGGTTAGCATAACAGACACGTGTCACACTCTGACTTCACAAAAATGCTTTTGGTTAACCGCCAAGAAGGACGCCCACTTCCTTCTCAGAGCCTTTCTTGAGAAATCTGTTCGACTCTGCACTGAAATATGCTGACTAGACTAGACAGAAAGAATCAAGTGAAGCTATCTGAAGTAGCTGACTGGCTCTGAGTCACCTATGGCCTCCTATTGGTTGGTGACAAGCCATTTCACTTTTTTCTTATGCTAATAAGCCAGACAATAATAGACTTTCTAAGGATTAAATGGTATACTATAAATGTCAAACTGTTGCTTACAGTTTCTACTCTAATGCAAAGGTTTCAAAAGTCAGTAAATCCATTAAGCCATCTTTTGCTGTCTGATGTATAATAATGATGTATAACTACATGTAAATTATGGGACTTTTTTGGCAACATGCATTTAGATGCTCAAATGAAAGGTATTATTTAATATGTACTTTTTGAGAAAAAATATAATGATTATATGTTGTCCTTAGGCTAAAATGGGAAAATTTATTATATCTCTGATCCTGCACTGGTACATGGCTACTTTTCCTATAGTGGAGGTGGTGGTGGGGTGGGAGCAGGGGTGGGTGTGGGAAGTGGTATTAGCGACAGGCTATACCAAAGTTTCTATAGGCTTGCTCATTGCTCTTTCCTTTCTCTTCCTTCCTTCCTTCCTTCCTTCCTTCCTTCCTTCCTTCCTTCCTTCCTTCCTTCCTTCCTTCCTTCCTTCCTTCCTTCCTTCCTTCCTTCCCTCTCTCTCTCTCTTTCTTTCTTCCTTTCTTTCTTTCTTTCTTTCTTTCTTTCTTTCTTTCTTTCTTTCTTTCTTTCTTTCTTTCTTTCTTTCTTTCTTTCTTTCTTTCTTTCTTTCTTTCTTCCTTTCCCCCTCCTCTCCCTCCCTCCTTCCTTCATTCCCTCCTTTCCTCCTTCCCTCTTTCCCTTTTTCTTTCTCAATATAAGTTTACAATTACTTGGAAAGCCAAAGGAAGTTCCATAAGGAGTACTGGATATGAAAAAACTGAAGTATGAGACAGGTCAAGACTGGAGACATGGGTATAGCATCAGTAGCATCAGTTTAAAGCCATGAAAAGAGAATAAACTCATCAAGAGAATAAGCACTCAGAGAGAAGTGCTTCCAGCAGTGATTCATGAATAGTGAGGTGATTAAAGATTGAGGTAATGAGGGGAAACCAAGACAGGAGAGGCCAGAGCAACTGGGGGGAAATCAGAGAGAGCATTCATGGTCTTCCCCTGAAATAGGACACAGTTGGGAGCCAAACTATAGGGGGGAAAGGTTTTATTGTTTCTTGGTGCCTAGAAAAATGTCTAGGCAGGTTATTGATTCAGATTGGGTGTTGGACAAACCAAGGCTGAAAGAAAAGGATGCTAAACTTACCTGGTAGGAGAAATATCATTGGAATGGTTTCTATTATTTCTTCACTATACAAAGGGATGTACATTGAAGTGTAAAATTGAAGCATTTCATTTTGAAATTGGGGATTTATTTCTGCACAGTGGAAATACAGTCATTATCATACTTGATATTTTACTTAGAAAGATATAAAACTCTGAAAAAAATTTAGGCTATTTGAAAATAGTTTTATATAACTTCTAAAATTTAGGGGAATCCAAGTCTGTGAAAAATATTGCTGGCTTACAGTTAGATAATGTACTAATCCTATCACCTATATCACCTGTCTTCCCACTGATCATCGATTTGCTCGAGTGGGTGCCAGTACCGTCTTTATTCGTCCCTGCTTTTATCAGCCTCTCCTTACTCATCCTTCCCAATGCTGACATATTGGGGGCTCTTTTAGGGTCAGAGGAATGAGGCCCATCATTGTCACTGTTTTTGGCATATTGAATTTGCCACGGGTAGCTTGCCAGGCTCTGCTGAAGCGGGCGGGATACCCTCGGTAGCTTGCTGGGCTGTCTGAGAGGGACAGAGACTTTTGGGGCAGTCTCTAATCACCCTTACAGGTGCTCCCAGTCTACCAAATGCAAGCTTTTGGTTGACTGGCATGTTGTAACAATCTGCGCACTGACAATCACGCACCTGCCTGCGTCTCTGGACAGCACCTTTTGGTTCACTCTTCACCGGTTGGCACCATTGCCATCCCCCAACCACGATAAGGTGGTGAACCATCAAAGGGGACTAATCCTATACCAAAGATAATTATGTAAAGTGTTAGAGATGCTATCACAGTTGTATAAGACATATTGTTGAGTGAACTCCCAGAAAACCCACGTATGCAAGACTTTGTGACTGAGAACTCTTTTCAACAGGACTGGGAATGGAGATCCTTTACCCATATTCCCGTCTCCAGAAACTGAGCAGTCACACCCATAAGCCACCTCTGGTTGGCACCAGATAATCTTGTCATCGGCCACCATCCAGATCACATGTCCTTTTTTCCCAGAAGGGAGCAACATGACGCTCACAATAACCATGCCACCTGACCCCACTCCAGGCTGTCTCACTAGGGGCACCCCAGAGGGAGGTGGGTGAGGCCCCTCCCCTCCCCAAGGAAGCCCTGACAGCCAAACACCTCCAGAACTCAACTGCTGCCCTACTCACAGCTGCTCTCCACACGCTCGGGCCGAGCCTCACCCATGAGTGAAACTTTTCTTGGACTTCGCAACACTTCGTAGGGCATACTCTACCCACACTCCAAGAGCACCACACCACATTTGATGGGATTCAAAGTAGGAGGCAACCAACCTTAGAGGGAAATATATTATTTTGGTTCTGCTTTGGGCCAGGGATTGTGTTTTGGGATGGAAACACCAGAAATATGGTGGTGGGAAGGTGTAATAGTGGTGGGATTGGTGTTAGAATATTAAATATAATCAAATATTGTGAACTACTTTATAATATTAAAATTTTTTAGAGACATTTTAATTTATTAAATAATCTTAGCTCAATTTTCTACATATTTAATTCAAGGAAATGTGACTCAATCATTCTGAGAACTGATTAAGTGGTTGCACATCATCAATACCATGCAGAAAATATATGTATATGTGTGTATATATATTATTCTTTGAGTTTAAAGTTAGGAATTTTTTTGGATTTAAAATGAAAACTAGGCGCTGGAGTGATAGCACAGCGGTTAGGGCATTTGCCTTGTACACAACCGACCCGGGTTCGATTCCCAGCATCCCATATGGTCCCCTGAGCACCGCCAGGAGTAATTCCTGAGTGCAGAGCCAGGAATAACCCCTGTGCATCACCAGGTGTGACCCAAAAAGCAAAATAAATAAATAAATAAATAAATAAATAAATAAATAAATAAATAAAATGAAAACTATATTCTAAAGGGAAATATAACAGTATAATAAAAGTTTGACTGGGTTCTCTTCTGAAGCACCCATACAATTATCCTCCTAAAAGTAAGGACTCAATTTCAGGATATGACTCAACAGCAATTTTCTCTTAATGACACATACTTCAGTCAATAGTGAATGATGTCGTGACTTCCTTTCAAAGACTTGAAGAGTTCCCAAAGGTAAGAAGGTATGATCAATTTTGAGAAAGGAAAATCAGAAACATAATTTTCTTTGAAGAGAAAGCCTCTTTTATTAAATAAAAGGATAAAAAATTTGACAAGGATTTGGGTATCTCAAATGCACTCTATTACTATGATTAAACTCCAACTGAGTACAGATGCTGAAAATCATCATTATGGGAAGAAAACAGCTCCAACTTTCACAATGAGAGCTGCTTCCTCCATCTGGAGGGAAGTTATTCCCCCTAAACTCACATCTTTCTATGTTTTCAAAAGAATGGACTTTCCTCAAAGTCCTGACCTATGTCACACCAACTGCTGCATTCACATGGAAACTGGTTTCCCTTCCATTCATATTTGTATGTTTTGCCTTTCTCGTGCAATGTTTTTAATTCAAAGATGTAACATTCTATATAACTGTTGAGCTCTACTGGACATAGGAAATATGGAACTTTGAAATTGAAGATATGCTATACTTTAATTTCTACTATTGAGAGCACTGAAACACCACAGTCATAGTGTGTGTGTATTATATTTGTGTGGTGTGTTTAGATTGGGGCATACAGGGTTTGAGTGGGCATATGTGGGAGTGTGTATATATGGTAGGGTGTGTGTGAAGTTTTTGTGTGGTGCATGTGGTGTATGTGTGATTATGATGTGGTTTATGTGTAATAGGATTCAGCATGATCAACCATATCCACAGGGTGACCAAGCTCATTGAAGTTTTGCGAGAGTTCAAGATGCCGCTCTGTCTAACGTTCATTGATTTAAAGAAGGCCTTTGATTCTGTTGAGACTGAAGCGGTCATTGAAGCTCTGGCCAAACAGGGCGTTTAAACTCAGTACATCAGGATACTCTGTGAGCTGTATTACGGATTCACCATTAGGATCTCACCATTCTACAAGGAAGTGATCATCTACGTAAAGAGAGGAGTTTGGCAGGGCAACACCATTTCACCAAAACTCTTCAGTGCCACCCTCGAGAGCATCATGCGATGACTGGAATGAGAAGGAATGGGAGTGAAGATAGATGGTCAGCAACTACACCACCTCCGCTTCACTGATGACATCATTCTAATAACACCAAATATTAGCCAAGTGGCACAAATGCTGGCCAACTTTGACCATAAGTGTGGAAAGGTTGGACTGCAGCTGAATCTCATGAAGACAATATTCATGAGAAACGGACTAGTTCCTGACGTTCCATTTGCTCTCAACAGAATGAACATCTCCAAATGCAGTAGTTATGTGTACCTAGGTTGAGAACTCAACATGACAAAGGACCTGGCATTTGAGCTGCTCAGGAGGAAGTGGTGTGGAATGCCTTCAAGAGTGTCAAAGAAGTTGTTAAAAGGATGAACAACCTCCAGCTCCAGGCACATCTTTTTGACTCCACTGTTTTTCCTGTGGTAACATACGCCTCAGAGACCAGGGCTCTATGAAAATAGGATGAGAATGCTATTTGGGTATCCCAAAGAGGAATCAAAAAAGCTATGCTTGGAATGTCACGTTTCACTCAAGTGAGAAAAGGAATCTGGAGTTCCGACCTCCATCGGTGATTGAGAATCAGGGACACCATTTCAGGCATTTTCTTTCTAAAGCCAGTAAGTCAAATTGCCATGTACTTAGTGCTCAGTCTTGAGTGTGTCTTGAGTGTGTCTGTCTTTAAAGATTTTGAACTAGCTCCAAAAAACTTGCCATAAGCAAGGAAATTAAATATTAATGTTTTAAGAAAGTTTATCATCCTTTATAAGGAAAAGATTTCAATGTGAAATGTTGTCTTTTGTTGAAAAACTAAGAAATTTTCATTTTTATTATTAACTGTTTCTTGAAAAGCCCTTAAAAATGGCTGGTCATCACTCTAGCTGTAAAACATGGCCTACTTTTATTAAATGGTTTCGATTGACTGACCCTGTTTCGATAATCTCAGGTGATGTTTCCCAGGTTTATGCTGATAATCAAAATAATAATAAGAGTTTTGCTTTTCATAAATAAAATGACTGCCAAAAGTTACCTCTAGATGATCCAAGTGTTTCTATGAAATGTGGTGCTAAACATGCCAATAAATGAATTTGTTTCTTTAAAAAATGAAGTATTTGCAGAATTCTTTTACCTGGGTTTTAACTAAAACACACACACACAAGTATTTTAGAAAGGGAAATATAATTTAATGTTATATCTTATTTTCAGATTTTATACCCTAAAGTTTCAACTGGAAAAGCATTAGTGAAAAGCAACAGGTTAAATAGAAGTCATCTTTTCTTCTCTCTTTTATGAAATGATAGATTCAGATCCAGGAAACTGGGCAAGAGGAGGCGACCTCCCACCAGATCGAACACGGTATTAATGAAACCTTGAGCACAGCACAATGGCCTTGACTTTATTCGCTCTTCACAACAAGGTAATGGCTTTGAATTAATCTTGTCCATGGTGATTAACTGTGACCTATTTAAAAATGGGTCATAATTCCCACTGTTTATTGTGGGTTTGAATATGGGGCAAGCAGCAGCAAGTTCTTCATACTTAGATGCACATCAGCTGGCTTTGTAGGGTTTTTTTAATGAATAAAAAATTCTATCAAATATTTATTAACTTTTTTGTGGAAAACTTACTCTAAGGAAATATGAAAAGGAAGTTGAATCTCAAATCTTGACAGATCTTTGCAGAGACAACAAATTTAAACTTTTTAAAAAAATACATTGTCTATCTCTGAAAATATTTTTTAAAACTGGGGCTAGAGAGATAGTAAAGTGGTTAAAGCACTTCCTTGCATGCAGCCACCCCCAGTTTGATCCCTAGCACCACATCTGGTCCCTTGAGTGGCACCAGGGTGTCTCCTGAGCACAGAGCCAAGAGTAGCCCTTGAGTATCGCTGGGTGTGCTTCCCCCTGCCACGTATTAAAAACCAAATCCTTATAAAGTAGGTAGGATCAATATATAAAGCATAATTAAATTCATTAGAAAGCCCTCCTGGAACTAACTATAGTGAAAGCAAGTCCTTGAGTATTTTTTTTTGTAAATAATGTGTTTGAAAATATGAAAGGGGGGAATGTGGATGTGTACCTTATTTCGTTTTAGAAAAAAAGACAATTTGTATCACTGTCAAAAGGATATTTTTTATTAGCAACTATTTCTGATACCATTCAAGTGCATTTTTCTAATAGAATACCCAGTCAGTTTCACTGAAGAGTTCTCAAATGATATTTAATCCAATATGATTGAACTCCATAATGGTAAAGAATTATCCTTGCCAAAAACAGGTGAATAATTAATTTGCCCTCATCTCATGTCATGTAATCTGTACCTGAGGCATTGAATCACTCTAAACAGTCTGTGTGATTTATAATGAGATCTTGGGTCCATACAGTATCAGTTTCTCTCTGCAGGGCCTGAATATTCAAAGTCAGCTTTACAGGCAGAAAACCATGTCTACATGCCCAAGCCCCAAATAAAAACTCAGGATCTTGAGGTCCAAACAAGCTTCCTTTGTTGGCAGTGTGTAGTTACCAGGAGAATTTAGTACTGTTCAGGATGTCACTGCAAAATGACAATGAGTGGGTTCTATGTGGCACTCTCTTGGCCTCTGCTCTTAACATCTCTTCCCTTAACTGACTTTAATCTGCATTCTTTCACATTCATAATCATAACCATGAGTATAATAGGTTACTTTTTGGGAGTTCCTCCTCCAGCAGGTTATCCATGTGTGGGTGGGTTCCCCAGAATTCATGATTGGTATCAGAGCAGGGTGATCTTGGCAATCTTCATAATTTACAGTTGGTGTCTAAAGTGACTGCAATTTTGGGGTTTGTCCTCTCATGTTTATAATCTTCAAAGACAAGGCATCTTTTTATGCTTGAAAACATATTTGTTCAAAATTTAACCACTCAGTTTTATTAATATTATAGTTGAGATTGTTCCCAAACATTCTTGCTTTCTCCTTCTAGGGATGTGGTATACTTACTCTTTCCTGGCCACTTAGTTAGGAAGCCACTGTGACTTGTCTCTGCCTGTGAAATGAGAATAAAATTAACACATGCATAAAACCAGAAGATGGAATGCCTGCATTCTCCTATGTCTTTCACTTTGCCACAGACCAACAGCTTTCTGAATAGTAACTATTCCATCTATTCTGGTCCACCAGGAACCAGAACTTCCAGCTAAATTGTGAGGGAACTCTAGCATGACTAGAAAATTAGCCTTTGTTGTGTTAAATTACTGGGCTTTACAATTTTTGTTACTACAAAATAAACTAAATTAGCCTGATTCAAACAACCATAATCACAGCTTTTTCAAACCATGACTGATAATTCTTACAAAAGAATTATAGATTGATCTTTGTTTTTATATAATTGGCACAATTCTGTATTCACTGTTGAAGTGTGGTACTCCACAATGATTTCAGATTATTTTAGATATGATATATACCAAACTCTAAAATATTTGAACCAACAATTTCACGTTTCACAGCATGCTTCATAATAGTAAAAACTAAATGTTCCAACAATAGGCACAATACTTACTGGGATTGTGATTCCTATATAAGGGATACTCTCATTCCATCATTATACATCCTTTAATCTCCAAGGAAACAGCAGCTCTCTGAATACTGCTCACTTACTGCCATGTGAAGGAGTCTAGACTGTGTTGAGGAGGGGGAACACCACAATTGAGTTTGGTGAACTCCCTGAGTTTAGGAAATGCTGACATGTCACTTAAGCAATACTTAGGGTAATATTTATAGCACAAACAGTAATGATAAAGCAATCAACAAATTAAACTCAGGCATAAGATTTGAATAGACACTTCACTAAAGAAGATGAACAGATGATAAATACACATAAAAATAAGTTCATCCTTATTCATTAGGGAGAGATGCAGGAAATTGCAATGTATGTACCTAGATACCTATTAGATGTAAAAGTATGGGTGAGGATGTGGAGCTCCAAATGGAATTCTAATACAATGCTGGTGTGAATCTAAAATTGCTCCTTTGTAAAGTACATTGATAGTGTTTTGTTTTAAACTAAACTCACACCAATTGTACATTGTAGCATTCGCCCTCCTAGGTAATTACCCAAGAGAAATGAAAGTCCCTACAAAGATATGTCAAGTGTGTATGGAAATTCTGATTGTTTACCCAAGGGGCCACGGCTGCGATTATACCCAAGGAATGACATATGTCACCGGACACAAAGCTGCCATCACTTTTGACGTTTTCTCAAAGTTTACCTTTAACCACGTGTATGTGAAAAGGAGCGTTTAAAATATGAAAACTGGGACCATTCAGATTTTAACCTCATTTCACAGAGTGGCTAGAACTATTAATACACTTACACGTTGAAAGACTGGGCGAATTCATCTCCATTTGGAACGGTTGTTCCCTCTGTTTCCTGGGATCACAGCGATTTAGCAGAAGAGCCACAGGCAGAAAACCTGTTCAAGGGGAGGGGGGGTATGGCCCAGAGAGTCAAGCAGCAGGTGATAGCAGGGTGTGCTCCCCGGCAGAGAAGCAGCAGGGCGCATGCAGAGTGATCCAAAGGGGGCGTGGCTTAGGTGGACAGGGGCGGGGCCTGGGTGAGGCGGGGGGGGACCCTGGCCGGAGCTGGGCGGGGCCTGAAAGGGACAGGGGCGGAGCCTAATTGTGGCCGGGGCGGGGCCGGGGCGGGGCCTACCCAGGAACCGCCCTCGCAGGGGTCTTAGGCCTGGTGCCGCCGCGCGCCGCGGGCTCCGGCTGCCACCTGAGAGCGCACAGGGCGGGGCAGGTACGGCCACCTCAACCTGGCTGACGCGCACCAGAGGCCGTGCGGAAACGCGCAGCTGCACACATCTAAAGGTAGCGTTTCCTTCTGAGAGTGGCGGTGGGCTGCGCGCGCGGGGTAGCCCTCCGGGGGCGTCGAGGAAGTCGGCGGCAGAGTCGGATTTTACCTCAGGCGGGCGTTGATTGCGGGGGTGGGGGGTGGAGGTGGGGGTGGGGTAAAGGGAGGAGCCTGAAGTCGGCACTTTCCGCCCCCCCCCCCCCACCCCGCGAGCGGTAGGCGTGACCCGGCCTCCTTAGCCCGGCCGTCCGGAAACTGGTGAGGGGAGCGACGCCTTAGCTCAGCTGCGCCCGGGGTTCGAGCCTAGCGGGCGGCCGGGAAGGTCCCGGTTTGCTTGTTGGCTTTTCTTCAGGGCGCAGCTCGGAACCCACGCGGGTGCCCCAGTCCCGTGACTGTGCCTTGCGGAGTCAGCTCACCCCGCCGCCGGCGCTGCCACCCCCCAACGTCGGGGCACCGGTGCGCCCCCCCCCCCCCCGCCAGCACCCGGGAGACTTGCCTGTCCCTTCAATCCTGATTTTCGTCTTTTCGTCCAGAAACTTCCCCCCAACTCAGAACTTCAGGCAGGAGTTGTTAGATGCTCCCACACTCACGCTGCCAACGCTTGCTGTTGATCCCTGGCGTGATGGACACCCCCCCCCCCCCGCCGCGAGGGCAGACGCCTCACTGCCTCAGGGCCTCCTGGATGTCCCTGTTCTCCCGCTCTCCTCAGGAGGACCGGAAACAATGCCCCGACGCACCCCTCATCGCCCATCGCCCGCCCTTTAGGAATTTGTAACCCACTGCCCGATTCACGTCTATGGACTCATCTCTGTGGGCGGCTTCCCTCCCAAAAAAGACATTTATTCCGAAAGTTTTCTGTTTCACGTCCCTTGAAAGCATGCATCTCTTCTATAATGAAACGTCTTTGTGAAGTGCATCACACTAGCAACGCTACACAGCAGCACTGAAACACTTCTGAGAGGCTGCGAAGAATTGCCCAATAAATCAGTGCTTACATGTGAGCACACCCAGACGCGGGCGGTCGTTGCCTTCGGAAGGGTTGCGGGGTGTGACCGCTTCGGGTGTTTTGTTGCGATTGGGATGGCATTGGGATTTCGTATTTTAGAAAGTAAGATTTTTAGATTTGAAACTTCGGGGTTGTAAAGAAAGGATGACTGTCTCTGAAAGGAAACAAAACTTACGTTTTTTCAGTTTGTTTTCTTCGGAGGTTTTATTTAGTGGGAGGAGGTAATTGCCATAGCACAGTTGGTTCTTCCTAGAACGCTGTGTGTTGTAAGCTCTCCTGGTCAGCCACGCCTCCGTGCCTGAGATTTGAGACCCATTAACAAAATCCATTTCCCTGTGTTGGCAGCAGCCCCACTTTCTAGTGTCTCAGTTTAGAAAGAGCAAATAAAAGACATTGGGTCATTTCAGTTGATTTCATCTGGTTGCTTCAGACATTTTTTGAACCTTTTATATTGGTTCGAGTTTTGTTATCTATAGAACTTACACAATATTTGTAGTGTTGTGATAGTTGAAAATTTGAAACTTAAAAAAAATATGTTTGTCT
This sequence comes from Sorex araneus, assembly GCF_027595985.1. NCBI lineage: Eukaryota > Metazoa > Chordata > Mammalia > Eulipotyphla > Soricidae > Sorex > Sorex araneus. Next base: position 25,217,925 of record NC_073307.1, on the reverse strand, counting down.
ATGCATGTTACCCAACTGGAAGGAAATGGTAATGAAGCTTGCTACTGCACCATTAGATTTGGATGGTGCATTTCATCTAACTTGTCTTTGGACATTTTTTCACTCTGAGAGATTTCCCAAATACTTTTAGAGGATAGGATTCATAGAATACCTCTGATGCACAAAATTAGTGAAAATATAAAAAAAGGAAATAGGGTTAGAGCATTTAGTGAAGCTACCAGTGAACTTTGAATGCCAATCATCATATTATTTCCTAAATGCTAATAAATTTGTTTCATATTCTGGAATTGTGCTAAATATCAGTGTCTCTCTCTTAGAAAGTGAGGCATATCACTTGGTGGGGTCTTGCATTCTTATTATACATTCTTATAGCCCTTGAAAATTCCTGGTAACTCAGAAATATCAGAAAGTTTCCTTCAGTGTATAGGAAAGCAATTCATCAGATTTTCAAGATACCAATGAACTCTGATCTGAGATTAATACTTGCTCACCATCTTCTTAAAAATTTTAGATAATAGTTCCCAAATTATGTACACTTTCAGATTAGTTCAGTATTCTATATCTTAAAGAGTTGCATGTGTACTGGGGTGATAACTCAGTTGGGTGGAGCTTGAGGAGCAGTAACTCTTGATCTTGTGAGCATCAAGCTTATAGTAACCCCTGAACACTGCTGGGTAGTGCCCCCAAACTAAACAAATAAAAAAAAATGGTGGATTGCAATCATAGAATCCACCTGATTTCTCAGTGGAAAAGTTTCTTTTCTTTTTTTCTTTTTCGTTTATACCCGGCGATGCACAGGGGTTATTCCTGGCTCTGCACTCAGAAGTTACTCCTGGCGGTGCTTGGGGGGCATATGGGAATCGAACCCAGGTCAGCCTCGTGTAAGGCGAACATCCTACCCACTGTGCTGTCTCTCCAGCCCCTGGAAAAGTTTCTAAGCTAAATCAAAATGTGTGTTATCTGATACAGATCACTTGTCTTTCTCTTGTTGTGGTATCAATCTGAAAGTGTGCCAGTAGTCTTTCCGCTTATTCTGGAATAGACTGTAAGGGCAAGAGAGAGTAGACTGTAAGGGCAAGAGAGAGAGCCTTGCCATTCTCTGAAAAATGGTGGTTTAGATAGTAGTAGAGCAATAGGTGTAAGTGGACTATCAAACTGTGGATATGGGGCTCAAATATGTTCTTCCTATCTGTCCTTCAAAAGCTTTATTAGAAGTCAGAATCAGAGAGAAATTGAGAGCTGCAGATGGTAGGCAGTAGGGATTTAAGAAAGGTTTGTATTGCCTCTTTCACCTCCACCAGATAGTTGAATTTTACTTACAAAAGTAATAGAATACATTTATTTATATGGCTACTTTATTATATATCTATTCTTGATGACAAAGACTAATTTTTGCACTAATATAGACCTTTCTTTAATTTTTCCATGTCCATAGAATGATTTTTAATTATTCAGAAGCTACTGTATCTAAAGTTGGTCATGTCTTCAAGAGATATGCCTGAATCAGTTGAGCAGTAGTAAATCAATTATACCTATTGATATAAGTAAAAAACTGCAGAAGAGCATGTTCTGTTAACATTAGAGCAGTCAAGGTTACATTTCATAGGAGAATGAGAATGAAATTTATTATAACTATAGTGACTTGTGTCAGCTGGAAAACACAGATTTATACAACCTATAAACAAATATAATCATGAAGTACTTAAAATTTTATTATATCTCCATATGTGAATTTTCAGAGCTCTTATGATTATTTGATTCACAGCCTTCTGTTTTAGTAGCTCTTCAGCTACTAAAGTGAAAGTTAAGTGTTAACAGTTTTTCTGTTAACTGGACTAGATTTTTTTAATGGGTAGGTTTCCTCTGAGTAGGAAAAAAAATACTCTTGGAATCAATAATTTTTTAACAAAATACTTTATACTATAATGTGTGGGAGGTAATAAGAATATGATAATTAACCAGAAATAACCCTGGTACATATTCTGCTTCTTTGGACACTTTCTCTTGGAAACTTCTCTGTCTTCTCCCTTACTACATACATACTCAGTCATGTTTTTTCATTGCAGTTTGACCCATTTTTCATCTTGGTTTTAATCATTGTACTGCACCATTTAATTCTAGATTTTAGAGTGTAAGACCCTCTTATTTTCTTTGTATCCCAGCAGGTAGTAGTGCATGAAAGTAAATATTACTATTAAAATTCTATGAAGCTATTGTTCTATTTTCTAATACTGCTATTCTGTACAATCAGAGCACAGATATCTGATGGAAATAGAGGAGAAATGATAATATAACATTTTTTAATGTTTACAGGATGAAGAGGAACAATTCAGCTGTTGTGAATAAAATTGTCCATTCTTCACCAGCAGTAAAGCTGCCCAGACTTGAATTTTATTCTTCTCTCAACCAGACTCAGACATACACTGTTCTAGACTGGGGGAGTTTGCCTCATCATGTCCTATCAGGCATTTTTCAGTATCTTCCTTTAATAGATCAGGCTCAGGCATCTTCTGTATGTAGGAGATGGAATGAAGTTTTTCATATTCCTGAACTTTGGAGAAAATTTGAATTTGAATTGAACTGTTCAGCCACTTCATATTTTAAGTCTACTCATCCTGATCTCATTCAGCAGGTCATCAAAAAGCATTCTGCTCATCTCCAGTATGTCAGTTTTAAGGTAAAAGAAAGCATTACATAGAAATGACGACCTACACTTTATGGGCTGGATAGAATGTACAGGGGTTAAGGTGCTTGCTTGTCTTACACATAACTAACCTTAGTTTGATCCCCAGCAGTACAGGAGTGATCTTTGAGAACGGGGCCAGGAGTAAGCCCTGAAAACCACTGGTGTGGTAGTACAGCGGGTAGGGTGCTTGACTTGCAGACTGTTGACCCAGGTTCAGGCCTGGCATCCCATATGATCCCCTGAGCACCGCCAGGAGCAACTCCTGAGCAGAGTCAGGAATAACCCCTGAGCACTGCTAGGTGTGAAAATTAACTTAAAAAAGAAAAGAAAAATCTTTTAAAAAAGTGTTATTTACATAAGTTGATATGTAGAATTTGCACTAAAATCAAGTAATTTAAACTTCATGTTTCTTCATCTGAATGCTGTGATCAAAATTCCAGTAATTGTCAAAACTTTCAAACACTTAGAAAATTTATTATCTGTTTCTCACTTTTGAATTGAGATTATTTTGAAAACGTTTTATAGCCTAAAGTATATATACAATTTTGCAATGAAATTCCATTAAATAATTACATTGTCAGTAACTTTAAGGCATGTTACCTTTGGGAAATAGGTTACCTTTGGGAAATTAAGATTAATATTTTTCTTTAAAGGTTGATAGTAGTGCTGAATCAGCTGCAACTGCCTGTGATATACTTTCTAAGCTGGTGAATTGTCCTATCCAGACTCTGCGTTTAATTTCAATGGCAAAGCCAAGTTTCATGAAAATGTCAAAGGTAAGGATGCTAAATTTTTTGTGAGCTTAGAAGATTTTGTTTTTATTTTTCTTTTTGTGTCATACCCAGCAATAGCTCGGGTTACTTCTGACTCTGAACTCAGGAGTGCCTCCTGGCAGTGTTCAGGAGACCATATACCATATGCTAGGATCGAACCTGGATTGTCCACATTGCAAGGTAAATGCCCTGCCTGCTGTACTATCACTCCAGCCCTGAGATTAGAATTTTTAACTATTGTGAAACTAGCTTAAAAATATTATGAAACTAGGTGGTTTTCTTCAAAGCACATCATATCTTACTTGTATGCAAGATATTTAAAATAGTGTTCAGTTATCTAGCACTTAGTTTTATTGAAATAGCTTATGCATGGTTTCATTCTTTAAATATATTTTGCAATTTTAGTAATTGTTGCCACAGTAGGTATAGTGAATATAAAACATTGTGTTATTTACTTGAATTTAGTGATTTTCAAGTATCATTTTACTTAGCTACTTTGAATATAACAAGCATAGACTTAATAGTGAACCTTTTTTCCTGGAATTTTAAAGACTGTTGTAGGTAACAATACAATGCTTAACTAAATGAACTCTACTGATTAGAATATTATTATTATTATTATATTTTTATTATTATATAGTAGAAATTCCCAAACAACAGTGCCTTTAAAAAACCTGGTAGAGGGGCTGGAGAGATAGTAGAGCAGATAAGGCACAGCTGACTCAGGTATGAACCCTGGCATCCAGTATGGTTGCCTGAGCCTGCCAGGCGTGATCCCTGAATGCAGAGTCAGCAGTAAACCCTGAGAGCTGGATGTGACCAAAACAAACAATCAATGAACATGATAGAAATCTCTTAAATCCACATGAAAGACAGTGTCTAGCTGGTATGAAGTTGTTCAGAACCCATCTCCTTTAGCTGCCTCATTCTTTCCAAAGAGATTCCTCCTTTTTTATTGTTCTAGAAGCTTTCTGAGCTCTACGTGGCACATCCTTGTTCTAGAAAATTGAATATAATAATCATGGGAGAAAGGGTGTATCCTTTTCTCAAGACAGGCCATGCATACCAAGTGATATTTCTGTTTATATTTCATTTAATTTAGCTATATGGCTAAAGCAGGTTTCTGAGAGACTGACCAAGTCTTAGTTGAATGTCAGTGTGCTTAGCTAAAAGTTGGTACTAGGTTATCAAAGATAGGCTGAATGATTGTCAGCAGGTAATCAGCAGACTAACCACAGAAACTAATAGCTGTTTTCATTTACACTTCAAATTAAAAGTCACTTTCTTGACCATTTTTGCTAATGGAGTCCTCCCACCCCCAGTTCCTCTCTACTATATGATAGGTCAATATTGAAATTGTTTCATTTATTTAACATGGGTATTTTCTTTTTTCAGACCACATCTCTTTGGAGACAAGGATTCTTATTTTGTATACTTAGCATTATAAACCTGGAATTAGAATAATATGTTAGTAGGAATGGATTTATGGTTATTAATAAACCTGGCTAACAGAAGCCATCTTGTTCGTAATAATTATTACTGCTGTGAAGTGAATTCAAAGTTTAGTAAAAGAGAAGTATATTAGAGGTATTTAGAACTAAACTAGGATGCAGATATGGGAACAGTAAACAAATTTCCCTGTGTAATGGACTCAGATCAGTTTACAGGTTTGGTCTCAGTTAATATAAGCAAGTTACATGCCCTGAATGAATACATAATTGTTCTTTATAAAGGAAGTATTTAATTTCTGAATTTTCCAATTATTAAAAGAGGTAGATTTCTAAACAATTAGTTAATTTTAAAAGGAAAATCTCTATAACTGCAAGGCAATCCCTTTGTCTTTTCAGAGTTAACTTAGTCAGAGCTTAACTCTACGGGGGAAGATATTTGGACAGGGTTTTATAAATTTTCATCCTAAAAGAACTCCTATAGATATTGGTACAATCAGGCTGTCATCTCATCTAGTAACTCATAAACATGACACATTTGGTCTTGGGCCATGGAGTTTTGGAATATTTTCTTTGCTTTTCTCTCCAGGTTTCTCCACAAGACAGAAGCCATTGTGTCATGTGATGCAGTGGCCTCTAAGGCTGCTTAGACAGAATGAAAGTAGATAGCTCCCAACAGAGGAAAATGGAGGCTTTTCTTCATTTGGATTTTATTTTAAGAGAGTCATAGTACCATCTTCTAATGAACTGAATCATTGCTCTCTTTTTGCAAGCATTTCGGCTGACCTGTTTATATTTTTAAAACCTATACTAAAATAACTGGGTCATGCAGGGATTAGAGTATTAGATGTAATCAGATGAAAACTTACTCCTTCTAAGTATTTGTTTCCTTGTCTGTAAACTATGAAATCAGATCAGCCTGAAATTCTTAGATTAAAAGCAGTTTCTGATGTGGTACACCAGCTTCCAGGGTCATTTTCCATGTGAACTGACCAAGTCATCCAATGATGAGCTGGCTTCATTTCAAGCTCTGCTACCACTATAAAATGAGCTCTGTGCTTTCTGAAAAATTAGGGATCTAAGACTCATTTCTTTTTATATTACCTGAGGAAAGACAAGATAAAAATAAAGCATTTTTTCTAGGCATAAAGTGCACATTTCCCATCACTAATGTCCCCAGTTTCTCTTGTGCCACCTCCTTCTCCCCACCTCTGTCTCTGTCTATTCTCTCTGTCTCTGTATCCATCTCTGTCTCTGTCTCTGTCTCTCCCACACACACAGAGTCTCTCACACACACCCCTTTGGGGGGCATTATAGTTTGCAGTACGAGTACTAAAAGATTATCTTGTTTGTTCCTTTACCTACAGCATGAAGCTCTTATCCAGAATGCTCATTTCCAACTATTATTGTCAATTCTTAACACCATGTGTTGTATTGAGCTTCACTTGATATAGCCCGGTAACCTCTGAGGACAGAACCATAAGGAACACTTTTGGGCTGAGCATCACCTGGGCACTGGCTGAGAAGAACCTCGTTTTTTAAAGTGCTAACTGGATATGATAATGATATGTACTCCAATGCTTAAATGGAGCATTCCTCTCAAGTGATGTTCACCACACCCTGAGTTCACTCTTGGTTATTCTGAGCCAGTTGACATGGTGACTGAATGGGTGGGCTGCTCAGATAGCCCTAATACTTAGATACGGTATTTTATTTTTTTTATTAACTGTTTTTGGAGGGGGGAGAATTTGGTGAAAGCAGTAGCATTCAGGCTTACTCCTGTCTCTGTGCTCAGGGACCATTCCTGACATTGGTCAGGGTACCGTATGCAGTGGTGGGAACGGAATTGGTTGAGAATGAGAATATGGTGCTTCTCAGGCTCTGGATTGCTAGGGACCACCAGGACCATCCCAGCTAGTGCTTAGAACCTCGAGAACTTTACCTAAAGGTATAGGGGATGGGAGCATATGATATTTGGGCATGAACCCAGGTACTCTACCTATATTACATCTTGCTGTCCCAGCCCCTACTTTTCCTAAGCTTAAACCCATGATTTAAAAATATTAATTGGATTTACAGTGGTGCTGTAGTGATAGTACAGCAGGTGGGATGCTTGCCTTGTGCAATGGTGACCTGGGTTCAATCCCTGGGACCTCATGTGGTCCCCTGAGCTCCACTAGGAGTGATCCCTGAGTGCAGAGCAGCCAGGACTACTCTCTGAGCACTGCCAGGTAGGGTCTCAAAGCAAAAAAATAAAATTGATTTAGAGTCAATTTCATTTTTCTAATGGGGCTATTAGAACCTTTGTTAATACCCTAAATTATTTTCTAAAAGGAAAAGCTATTCATGAGTTTTTTTCCTAGATTGTCAGTCTCAAAAAAACACTCTATCTGCTGGAGAGGTAGTGCTGAGGATATGGTGTTTGCCTACCATAGGGCTAACTGCAGTTGGGTTCCCATACTGCATACGGTACTCCGAGCAATGTCAGAATGGTCTCTGAGCACAGAGATAGGAGTAAGCCCTGAACACTACTGCTTTCACCAAATTCTCCCTCCTCCAAAAACAGTTAATTAAAAAATTAAAGTACTGTATCTGAAAACTGGTTGAATTCTATACTTTTTAGTGCCAAACTATAAGCATTTGTTTGTCAATATTCACAACATACCAACTTTTAAAAGAAATTTTGGTTTAATTTGCCAGTTGAAAGCATATCACTGACAACTGTAGCTTTTAATCATTAGCAAATATTTGTTTACCTGCTATGATATGCTAGAAGATACTCTTTTAAGAGCTGAAGTGTAGCAATGAATAAAACAAGTAAGATTATTTTTCTCTTAGGATAGGTTGAAAAAGCCTGAGCAGGGAATATTTTCTTTCTGTCAGATAATTCTATTGCAGCTACTCAGTCCCCAGTGTTATAGGGTAAAAGCAGATATAGACAGTGCATTAATGAGAGGGCATGACTGTGTTGCAAGCCCTTTTAAAATCTCAGTAGCCATAAATGCAGACAGTAGGCTGGACCACAGTTTGCCAACCTATATTGTAAGAAATAAATAAAACTATATCTTTCTTATATTGAAAACCAAATACTTAAGACTGAATTTTATTAGAGACATGTTTATGAGATCTTTGAAACTTCTTTCTCATTATTTCATTTATCAATTGCAAAAATGTATAAAACTATACTTAGAGAAATATCTTCTACTAAACTATTATGAAAAATAAATGTTGATTACTTTTTCTGTTGTTATTATGTGATGGTGATATAAGTAGTTTCAATGATTTGAACTATAGATTTTAAATGCTTCTATAATTTTTCTTATTGCTGCGCAAGTCTCACTTTGTGTCAGCACTTACAGTTGTTTTTGTCAACTCAAAATCGTTATCATCAATCAAAATTGAAGACACACCAGTGGATGATCCTTCATTAAAGATTCTTGTGGCCAATAATAGTGATACTTTAAGACTCCTAAAAATGACCAGCTGTCCTAATGTTTCATCTGATGGTGGGTGATATTTTTGTCAAGCTTCAATAATTTTTTTTCACTGAAAACTAATGCATTTATGGAACAATATTGAAGGTTGTGTTTAAATTGCTTCTGATATTATTTTAATTATTGACATATTTGAGTTTTAATTATCTTAGCATTTATTTCTTTAGGAATCATTTATTTTAGCAAGAGTAAATAGCTAATATCAAACTTAAAAATTATAAAATTTATTAGTGTGATTCTCTGTTTTGAAGGATTTTTCCCCATTTCCCACAGGAATCCTTTGTGTAGCTGATCATTGTCAAGGCCTTAGAGAATTGGCATTGGATTATTGCATTCTAACTGATGAACTTCTCCTAGCACTTTCAAGTAAGACCCATGTTCACCTTGAACATCTTCGAGTTGATGTTGTGAATGAATATCCTGGACAAATCGAATTTCATTCTATTAAAAAACAAAGTTGGGATGCACTTATTAAACACTCCCCTGGAGTGAATGTTGTTATGCATTTCTTTTTATATGAAGAGGAATTTGAGACATTCTTCAAAGAAGAAACCCCTGTTACCCACCTTTATGTTGGTCGTTCAGTGAGCAAAGCAGTTTTAGGACGAATAGGTCTTAACTGTCCACGACTGATTGAGTTAGTTCTGTCTGCTAATAGTTTGCAAATGCTTGATGATGAACTTATTTGTATTGGTGAATACTGTAGAAACTTAAGAGCCTTGGGCCTCAGTGCATGTGAAGTTAGCTGCAGTGCATTCATTCAGTTTGTAAAACTGTGTGGGAGAAAGCTAACCCACCTCTCTGTAATGGAGGAAGTTTTGATCCCTGATGCTCATTATAACTTCAATGAAATCCACACAGAAGTCTCCAAACATCTGGGGAAAATGTGGTTCCCAGAAGGGATGCCTCTGTGGTGAATAGTTTCCAAAGATGAACTTTTTAAAAAAATTAAAAAGATTAGCTTCTTTCTCTCTATGCAAATGTAAATTTTATGATGCTTTGCTAAAGTATTTTAGGTAAGATATTGTTCATAGACTATTTTAGTAGATTACAATAGAAATGTTTGGAAAGAATGAGAAATTTGAAAAGAGAAATACAGGGCACAGGTACTATATTGTGGATTAAACAATATGCTACAGAATGTTTTTTTGAATAAATTAGTTCCTCTGCCTTCCCTGAAAACTTGTTTACTTGTTTATAATAAACTTGTTTGTAAAACTTGTTTATAATAAAAACTTTATTATATATTATAAATTTATATTATAAATTATATCATAAATGTCATTTTGATTGCTTCTGTTTCATTTCAGATTTAACATATTTTAGTTTGTAGTACATATATAAGATTTAATTGTACTTCATTTTGATACTATATAAAATCATATCATAGTTCAATAAATAACTTCTAATTTCTAGTGCAATTTGAATTCTATTATATTGACTTAGGAGGAAATGATATTAGATTAAAATGAAATAATTCTGTTTCATTTTATAAAGATACAGTGATAAATGTATTATTGAGATCAAAGTAAATTTTGCAGAGTGTGTTTGGGAGAGGATCATCATTATAACTTTGTATCTGAAACTATGCCACATCCTTAGAGTTTATATGTAACATAATTTAATCAGTATCATGGCTAATGCTTATTATTGGCTTTCTGTAGCCTATTAGATGAAGATGTAGCCTTAAACTAACCCCTTAATCCTACAAGGTCTTTCTTTTCCTTGCTTTCTCTTTATTTCTCACTGTCTGGCTGTAGGAAGTTTGGGGAGCCAGGAGAAGGGAAATGAGAAAGGGTGGGAGAGGGAGAGAGAGAGAGACTAAGGTGGCTGTTGAGCTGCCCCTGAGATTTGCTTGATTTGTGTGTGGTGGGACCTTGCCCCCACTACCCAAGTTTTGGAGTTAGGGTCACAAGCTGAGATGAGGGTTTGTCTTTACAGAAAAAGGGAAGCCCTGACCTCCACCCAGGTTTCCCAGTTTTGCTGTGTCTCCTATTCTCACCAAAAAGAGTTTCAGGAGAAGACAAGACATTTTATTAAAAGGGAAACGAGAAAAATAAAAGAAAACACTCTCAAAAAAACACTGTCAAAAGAGAACCCTGGCAGAAGGAGCCCTGCCATCCTGCAAGGAGTGATCTCTTTAATGCAGAAGAAAGGAGTAAGCCCTGAGCACAGTCAGGAGTGACAAAAAAAAAAAAAAGAAAAGAAAAAAAAGGGAGAAGGGAAAGGAAGAAGGAGGAAGGAAGAAGAAAGAAGAAATAGTTCAATGGCTTAAGTGCATACTTTGCCTGTGAGTGTCCCAGGTTGATCAGGTACTTCCCCCAGGTGTTGCCAGGAGGCCCCCCCTATACCCCACTCCCAACTGCACTAAACCATGGTGGCTTCTGAGGACCACTCGACCTGGTCCAAAAGATGGAAGGAGAACACAACCACAGCACAAGCTTTTCCAGAGGAGAGAACCCTGATTGGCTTTGGGGCGGCAGGGATTATAATAATTATAATACGGTTTTTCTCCTGATTGCCTTGGCCTGGAATTCTCTGTGAATAGTTGCCAGAGTGTTATCAAAGACTAAACTTTCACTGGTCTTCTTTCAGTCTCCTTTCATATTCTTCTGTGGCCTTTTGTTCCAGCTGAAAATTTTCCTCCCCTAAGGGGGAGCCTGCCCTATGCTGGTGCAGGTGTCATTTATAGTTTTATCAGTCTTCATTGAGTACCTGCATCTCCAAAGGAGATCCATCCTTTGAACTTTAGTACTGGCAAGGGCAACCTTCTTTGTTTGACCGTATCTTGGTTTTATTACTTCCTGAATCTTAATGCTACAGTCCCCTTGCCTGACACCACTAAGCTTCTCTGCTCTTTCTGCTCCCATCTATCTCAGGTTCTTAAGACTGCCAAGCACCCCCCAGTTAGAGAGCATTTGTACATATTCTTTTTAGAGTATTTCCTCTTATTCCTCAGATCTTTTCTTTAGCTCTCATTGTATCCAAGTACTCTGTAACACATCCCCTTTGTGGCATTATCACATTTTAAATTTGCAATTTATGGATTTACAATATAATATTGTATCTTCAGAATTTGTACTATTTTAAACTTCCAAGAAATTAAATTTTAAAATACTAGAAACACATTCCTTTTTCAGTTTGAATATCTTCTAAGAAAAAAATTTTAAATGTCCTGTCCTTGTTAAGGGAGGAAAATCCGTGGTTATTAGTAAGTGGTGTTTTTAAAATAGCATATTTAATATTCTTCTATACAGAGGTGGTACTAGTATGGCATTTTGCTGCTGTCTCTTATTCTTTCTCATAGTGAGCGCCATAAACGTATTCATCTCTGTCTGAATTACTAAAGACATTAGTATTTCATGTCCTTAGTAATAGGAAATATTAGTAATAGAAAATATTAGTACATGATATTGAAATGGTAATAGAGCTGATCATTCTAGTTAAAAAAATTAAAACTAATTTCTTTTTTAAAAGATAAATAAACCATTTTGTTTCATTTTTTTTTTAATTTTTGTGTGAGGGGTGGGCCATACCCAGTGGTGGCCAGGGGATCCTCCTGACTATTTGGGAACTCTGGTGTAGTGCCTGGGATTGAACTGGGGTTGGCCGCATCCGATTTCTTAGAGGTATTTACTATTACTGCAGACATATAATTTGTACTTTAAATTTCAAGATAATGCAGAGGAGCCTCAAAATCTGAATGAAAAATGGTACGGTATAGCTGGTAGGGTGATTGCTTTGGAGAGCAGCGTAATGAAGAAATAAAGAAGAGATAAACCTCTGGCCCTACCTGGGGCTACTTTGAGGTGATGATACACTGGCGGGGTGGAATATTAGATATCTTGAAGGTAAGGTAATAAAATGCTGTTGGTGTTTGCACTGAGATTAGAGGAGTGGGATTCAACAGGTGGATCAGGATTCAATAGGTCCTGCGAGGATCAGCACCTATCCTAGCTTTGGTCTGTGGACCAAGAGTTAATCACCACTGTAGTAGACTGATGTTTGAAAGCCACTGTAAAGAGTGAAACAGGCATTAGAGAAGGAAGAGCCAGTGGGAGTTTCTCCCCCATGGCTTACAGGTTTAGTAATAAGGAGCATGCATCATTGGCCTCTTTTGATTCACATGAGAATTTGCTGCCTAGATGACGGTCTTCAGTACCCTAATAATTGAAACTAGTGAATAAACACTAGAAAGACTAGAGTAAAATTGATAAAAATGATTAGTTCAGTGAACCTGCTTGGTTTGGCATTGTATATTGATAAATTGAAGAGCAAACATTTTTTAGGTCAGCCAAAACCAAGAAAATAATAGAATCTATATGATGCATCATGAAATGAAAATGACAGCATTTACCAAGAAGTCTTAAAAGTACATTGACAGGGTTAGAGTAGTCGAGAAAAATGATTTTTATCGCAGATGGATTTCAAACTTTAGGCTTTGAAAAATGTTTTAGTTCTGTCAGCAAATCTGTTCAAGGTAAAATGTTTCATTTATCAGAGGGGGTCTTGAAAAGGATAATTTTATGATAATACATGGAGAAAATTCTACTTTGGCATGTTGAATATGCCACGGGTAGCTTGCCAGGCTCTGCCGTGTGGGCGGGATACTCTCGGATAGCTTGCCGGGCTCTCCGAGAGAGGCAGAGAAATCAAACTCGGGTCAGCCATGTGCAAGGCAAATGCCCTACCTGCTGTGCTAATAAATAAAAACAAACAAACAAACAAACAAAAACACACTAAGGAAAAAAATGGCACAAATGTACATCTTGGGAAGACTAGATCTATTCACATCTGAGAAATCCTTAGAGAATAATATGCATCTAAAACTAGACAAAGAAAGTCCATCATCCTCAGTGGATAACAATGTCTTGGCTCATTGTCCATGGTCCATCAAAATAAACTGACGAGAAGTGAAGTTCTCCAAACATATTGCACAGAAAATAAGGCCTGTGAGTTACCAAGAAGAAAAAGACCATTGATAGGCTTTCCAGATGTTACCAGTGGGCCAAAAGAGCTGGAACTAGGATCACAAAGGCTGGAGTAAGCCGAAGAGGACGCAGTCAGGGTGCATATTGACAGAGAAGGCCGTGGGAAGCTGAGAGGTCATTTGAACCGTGGAACAGAGAACACGCAGGTTCTCTTCTTTTAATATGTTACTGAATTGATAAATGTCACAATTTATAAGGAGTTCTTTCTTCTCAAAGACCTGGCCTCTAAAATTAACCACTTATCTCATTTTCCCATTAAAATTACTTGCCTTCAGAAAATGTAAGGCGTTTTCTAAATAAAAAGTTATTTTGTCTGTATTATTATTATTACAGTCAAGAACTTGATACCAGATGCTACAGTAATTGAAGAATATATTTTAGTCACTTTAACTAAGGAAAAAATTAGTCAATTGCTTCTGTCATCTGAACTTTTCAGTGCTTTAAAACCAGCCTTTTGATGCTCAAATTTTAAAGAAAAGGAAATGAAACAAAATGGAAACATCTTTGATGCACCAGAGGGCGCTGTTTTCTAGTTCTTCCCAAGAAAGGAGTTTGTAGTCTAAAGCTTGCATTTCCGTTCAACAGATTTGAATGCTTGCGTGTGGAGTGCTAGGCAGAAGGCAACACTCTTGTCCTACTTTGGGAAAACTCTTCATTCCAGGTAATGAGGCTGACTTTTAATAATTCCTCTGTCCAAATATATTTTGCCTCCTAAAAGTTTAACATCAGAAGATGCGTTACTTAAGGTGAATCATTTACTTCATTGTTCAAAAATTTTGAAGCTCCTATAAAATTGCTCCTAAAGTATGGCTATTTTTTTTTGGCTTTTTAGGTCACACCTGGCAATGCACAGGGGTTACTCCTGGCTCTGCACTCAGGAATTACTCCTGGTGGTGCTCAGGGAACCATATGGGATGCTGGGAATCGAACCCGGGTCGGCCGAGTGCAAGGCAAACGCCCTACCCACTGTGCTATCACTCCAGCCTCTCTTTTTTCTTTCTTTTTTTTTTTTTTTTTGTATTTTCTCAACTGGACCACAGCATTTATCCTTTGAAGACAAATTTAATTTCTGGAAACAACCTGGAGTTAATTGGGACTAAGGAGATAAATAAGGTAGATAATGAAGCCATACATGATATGATTTTCTTAGTAAGCTGTGCTTAGTTTTATTTTGTTAAATCATCAAATTATTTTTTGGTAGTTGGGGGAGGCTTCTTGAAAGGGTCACAAACTGTAGTACTGCTTCAGATTTCTGGTGCCAAGGACTCTCTGAGCCACTCCAGCAGTGCTCCAGGGCCTCTAGGGCTACACCTGGTTATGCTTGGAGGACTCTGTGGTTCCTGGATAGAAGAGGGGTTGTTCACATACAAGGCAAGAGCCTTTACCTCTGTACTGGCCCCCCAAAATGTAAAATTCTTAGTTTGCTAGCCTTGTATAAATGTTATAACCTGATAGAGAATAGTGTCTAGCTGAATCCGATAAATTACTATTTGTGTTGCATAAACTTATTTGACAATCATTAATTCTTCCTGGTCACCTTAAGGAAATCTCATTGTTCTCTAAAATATTATTCATAATAATGAATACTCATGAAATAACCTCCTAGTATTTTTTTAACTTTTTAAAAATCGATTGAGGTTCTGTGATTTACAATATTGTTAGTGCTGGTTTCCCATGTGCATAATTCCAATTTCACACTCATCATCAGTGTGCCCACTGCCCTCCCCAAGGACTTCAGTGCCCCTCCTCTTCAACAACTCCCTCCCGTAAACTCAGTTGTGTGAATCAGTTCTCTCATTGTGTTGCCTTTGGCCCTTTGCTGCTACCTTGCTTTGTGTCTTTAAGTCCCACATAAGAGAAAGATCATTCTGTATCTATCCCTTTCCTTCTAGCAGACTTCACTTAGATATCCTCTAGTTCCATCCATGTTGTGGCAATTGCATGATTGTGTTCTTTCTTAGAGCTACATATTGTTCCATTGTGGTGTGTATAGCAGTTTTTGATCCATTTTCCTATAGTTGAACATTTGTGTTGTTTCCATATCTTGGCTATTGTACTAAGCATGGTGATGAACATAGGTGTGCATATATCCTTTCAAATTAATGTTTTTGTGTTTTGGGAAATCACCTCCTAGTTTCATAACATTTATAGCACTTAAAATTTTATCTGTGATCCTTTCCTCTCTAGTACTAAATAGCTAGTGTTATTTGCTTAATTTTCTTTATATTTACACTTAGGTCACACATAAACATGCTCCTTAAAATGGTGCTTTAATTTTCTTTGTTTTATGTTTATAAAAGGTATTGTGTGTGATCTTTTGTACTTTTTTTTTACCCAAAAGTATATCGTTATGATTTATCTATGTTATGCTTAGCTGAGGTTCATATATTATGACTGTTACAGAATGTTTTTGGTTTTAGTTTTTTTGAAGGCCAGTGCTGGGGTCTGACAATGTGCTGCTTGGCCTCTGTGGTGTTGGGGACCTGCAGGTCTACAACAACTGTGCTTAGGGACCTCCAAGGTTACACTCTATGATGTTCTGGAGGCCATGTGGTGCTGGAAATCAAACCCGGGTCACCTTGCATGTGTTCTAACCCCTGTACTATCTCCTTAACTCTGTACTATTCTGTTTTGTAACTAAAGCACAACTTACTTGTCCATTTTTCTGTTGCCAGCATTCGAGTTGTTTCACATTTTATGTATGACAGATACTGATGTCATGGACAGTCTTACACAGTATCCTACTTGCAGTCACTTCCTCTATGATCAAGTTTAGTTCATTACATTTTCCCTTCCCATGTTTACACTAAGAATGGAACATTATGCTGGATTTTTATAACTTCAAAAGGATTTATACAAAATTTAATTTAAAAAAGTTTGCAGAATGGTTAATTCAACTTATTGTAAAATCTAGGGAGCCATAATTTTGTTCCTTTGAACATTTGTACTGTCTTTCCCTTCGTACTTAATTGTTAATTAAGAAAAAATTAGGGCTGGAGAGATAATACAGTGAGTAGGGTGCTTGCCTTGCCCAGGTTCTATATCTGGAACTGTATATGGTCCCTTGCGCACTGCCAGGAGTGATCCCTAAGCACAGAGGAGTACACTCTGAGTCATGTCGGTTGTGGCCAAAAAATAGGGGAATGAGAGGAATAATATGGATATTCAGTAGTAATGTATGTAGTATGTAGTAGTAATGTAGTAATATAAGTAAAGTGACTATGATATATATTTGGTTAGATGTGGCTGACATGGTTCCATGAGCTATTTAAAGTTGAGATATCACTGTATCACTGTCATCCCATTGTTCATCAACTTGCTCGAGCGGGCGCCAGTATCATCTCCATTCATCCCTGTCGTGTGCTAGTGTAGCCCCAATGGTGTGTTGGGGGCTCTTTCAAAGTCAGGGGAATGACGACCATCATTGTTACTGTTTTTTTTTTTAATTAGTGAGTCACACTAACGCCCAAGAATAGTAGAAATAAGTACCAGGAGGTTGTCTCCATGGCTTGGAGGCTGGTCTCTCATTCTGGGTAACTCAGGGAAGGGACCACCAAGTAAAATGTGGTTGGAGGTCATGTGGGGGAAGGGTAATGTGGGCCGAATACAGACTAGAGACTGAACACAATGGCCACTCAACACCTTTATTGCAAACCACAACACCTAATCAGAGAGAGAGAACAAAAGGGAATACCCTGCCATAGTGGCAGGGTGGGGTGAGGGGAGATGGGACTGGGTAGGGGGGGAGGGATGTTGGGTTTACTGGTGGTGGAGAATGGGCACTGGTGAAGGGATGGGTTATCGAACTTTGTATGGGGGAAACATGAGCACAAAGATGTATGGATCTGTAACTGTACCCTCACGATGACTCTCTTATTAAAAATAAACTAAAAAAAATAAATAAAAGATCATTTTGTTTATCACCAAAAAAAAAAATTAGTGAGTCACAGTGAGGGTACAGTTACAGATTCACACATTTTCGTGCTTGTTTTTCCCTCATGCAATGTTCGAGAGCCCATCCCTCCACCAGTGTCCATTCTCCACCACCAATGAACCCAGTATCCCTCCCACCCACCCCAGTCCCATCCCCCACCCTACTCCGCCTCTGTAGCGGGGCATTCCAATTTGATATCTCTCTTTCCTTTGGGTGTTGTGGTTCCAAATAGGGGTATTGAGTGGTCATCCTGTTCAGTCTCTAGTCTACTTTCAGCACGCATCTCCCTTCCCGCACAGGATCTCCAATCACATATTACTTGGTGTTCCCCTCTCTAGCAATACCAGACACTTTTTAAAAAAAAGATTCACTAGAGAAATAAAGTTAAAGTAATACCTATGTTTTTAACAAAATATGACAAAAATGTTAAGGGATAAAAATTCAAAACTAAGCAAATAGTTTCCAAGCAAATGGAAGCAGTAGGTAAAGCAAAGTTTTTTCTGTTGCCAAATAGTGGAACTAAGGCATTGAAACAAGGGCCAGAAGACTCTCTGTAGTGCTCAAAGTAATGAAAAACAGCAGCCAAACAACTATTCATACAAGAAGTAGCATCATGAACCATCTACATGAAGACAACAGATGATGCAAGGAGAAATAGAAGTCTACCTAACGGCAAACTTTAGCACTATAAGTATGAACTGACTGGATGAACAAAAACCTGAGTAAGGTGATAGAAGTATGTTCTCCATGTCACCTCTGTCATCTAGTGAAAGAAATATAGCTGATCTGAATTATGTGTGCTTCAGTCTGTGTGACATGCTGGATTTTGAAAGTTTACTACACATAAAAGATCTGATTTATTTGCTTTGGGGCCACACCCAGTGATGCTTAGGGGTAACTCCTGCACTCAGAAATTGCTCCTAGCAGTGCTTGAGGAACATGGGTTGCTGGGGATTGAGCCAGGTCTGCCACATGCAAGAAGCACCCTACCTATTCTCCATCCCTCCTATTGATTATTTTTATATTAGATGTTGAAATATTATTTTGGAGGTATTGGATGAAATAAAATACATGATTAAACATAATTTTACTTTTTCTTTACCTAGTGTGACAACTAGAAAATTTCAAATTACATAAATGATATTATATTTTTCAGACAGTACTGCTATAAAAGATATTTAACAAAATCAGTAAGGTGTGTTTTGTGCAAATATTTTTTAAAATGTAATATGTCTATACTGAAAACAAATAGAGTCATTATGTAATAATAAAAGAAGGTCTGAATAAATGGAAGCTCTAACATGTTCACGGGTCACTTTTAAATCTTTTCTATTTGATCTGTCTATTCTGTGTAAAACCAGAGTCCCAGCAGAATTTTTGGTGCAACTTGATGAACTGATTCTTAAATTTATTTGGAAATGCAAACTATCATGAATTTCCAAGGCAATTAGACTGAAAAACAGAGATTTCCAACATCAGGGTGTATTTTAAAGCTAGAATTATTAAAATGGTGTGGTATCATGCAAGATTGACAAATTGACCAATCAGTCTGTTTCTGAAATACCAGAAACAGAACCTTATACTCAGGCCTTGTTTTATGACAAAATGTTGTCATGCAGTAGGGAGAAAATAGCCTTGTCAATTTAATCATGCTAATTAGATGTCAATAAGGGCTAAAAATTCTTGAATTCTTCCTCATTCCTTACATAAAATCAATTCTAAATGGCTGATAAATGAAATGGTGAACAAATGGTAAAAAGTGAAGCAATAAAAGTTGTACACAGAAACAAAAATAAGGTCTTTATGATGTCAGTGTGGGCAAATGTGTCTTCAACAAATGAAAATGTGTTAAAGGAAAATTATACTAAATTGTATTGCGTTTAAAATCATTTTAGTTTTATTTAGTGCAACTGTGAAGAAAGTAAAAAGGCAAGCCACAAAGTGGGAAAAGATATTTACAATAAATTTTGGCCAACTTATATCCTGAATATAGAAAAATAATCTACTAAAAAGAGAAAGGTAGAAAGGGACAAAATACTTGCTAGGCACTTCACAAAAGACACTATCCATGTTATCATTAAATATGAAAAAGGTGCCAAATTGCATAATCCAGAAAAGTACACATTAAATTCAAAGACGCAATCACTACACATTCATCAAAATGATTGAAAGGGATAAAAGGTAGAGAAATAACACCAAATTACGTATATGGAGCAGCTGGAACTTGCATAGGCTCTGAGCAGGAGTATAAGGTTTTCCTATTCCTTTGTGAAACTATGTGGCAGTAGCTACTAAGGGTGAAGATACACATAAACAAAGTCACCTATCAAGTCCACTCCTACAATATCCCTCCTGGCCACTGTTGATCACTGTCCTTGAAGTCCCTTGTCTCATTGGTGAGCCACAGTGGCCTTTGGGGACTATAGGAATTAGTGTCAGTTTTGAAAGAGTATCTAATATCCTGCTGTTAAATGACTGCAGGTCCTCTTTCGGATGGCTCAGAGTCAGGTTTACTGTATAAATTATTGGCTTTGTGACAGAGCTTTTTCTTAAAGAGTCTCAGCCTAACTATCCTCCAAGGGGCCCTGGGATTAGAAACTAACTGGAATTGGAGTTGGGGACAGGAAAATGTGATATATTATTATGATTACTGAAGTTAGTATTTTGTCTGTCAGTCCTAGAGCAATTCCATTCATACTCAAAGCTATAGTAGATTGCTTTTTAGTTCTAGAGTCAACATAATTAACTATCACTCAAACGAAGGACTCTGGTTCAACTAAATCTGATTACTTCTTCAGCTCTGTTTTCTCTTAGTCAAGCATGCCAACCTTGACCCTGACCATTAAGTTGACTCCATTCACAATGGCGGCAGTTTCTATTTTTTTTTCAGGCTTACAGAGTATAAATATAACTCTTCAATGACAGACTCCAAAGTACTTCACCAGAGTACTTCTCACAGTTTGGGTGAGATGGGTAAATGTTAGAACTCTTCCCAACAGGAATGCATTTAAAAGACATATACAAAAATATGTATTGCAGTATTTTCTTAAGTATCTACAGTTGGGCACTGGATCCAAATGTTTCTTTAGAGAAGAATGACCAAATTATTCATATTAGATCCCTATAAAGAAATATTATACATCGGTAAGAATTCAAGACCCAAAAGTACATACAAAACCATGGAGGAATCTCACAAACACATGGCCTAAAAGAATTCCCACAAGAGAAGTTTGCCTGCTGGTCAAGACTATTTATCTTTTTAAGAAACAGGCAAAACTAATATATATTATTGAGAAGGTGCATAATGATTATCCTTGCTGGAAATGATGATTAGAAGGTGGTTGATGGTGTCTTTGGGATGCTGCTGGTTCTCATTTGGGGGGCGTTGGGTGCATTCAGATAGATTTAATTCATACTGAAAATTCATGGAGCAATGTATTCATGCTTTGTACACTTGGCTGTATGTGTTAAACAAACCTCATAGAATTGAAACAACTGAACAGCAAGCGCAATTCCAGAGTACTAGGAGATCCAACTAAACATAGAACATTGAGGCCTTTGAAAACATTCCACAGTCAACTCTTGAAGAAATGCCAACATTTTCAAATTGTGGGATTTCGGTAAATGGAAGTAACTATTCAATTATAGTTAATATTGCTTAAAGCAGTTTTGTTTGTAGATTGTTAAGCAAAACCACATGGGCCGCAGGAGGAAAGCCCCAGATAGTGTTTGGTGGAGCGTGTGCATAAAGATTTCAGGGAAAGTAGTGGAACACCTTTGAAAATCAGTTGGCTAGTTTTGTTTGGTACTTTTTCTTTGTATCCTGTTATAGATTTTTATCATGTTAAAGCAAGTATGAAATGTCTCCCTATTGGACATGCATTAGATAAATAAACATCAAGTATCTCCATTATGTGTTCCAAATACAGACACTACATCTTACCTCTTCAAGTTATCTGAACACCATTGTTGATAGCATTTTTGTGTTTATAAGGTTTCTCCTGGTCCACAATCTTCCCAGTAAAAGGTGCAGACACAACAGATCCATCAGAGTGCAAGATCTCCTCACTCGATTGAGGGCTGTGATTTCTAGGAGGTAAATAATAACAGGCTAAGAAACTGCTCTGTGTGTTTTATTGCCCAGGAATGTGGTATTAGTACATTGTTCCCAGACTGGAGTAGTAGAAATGGAAGCTGCCAGAACATGTTAGAATTTCCAGAACATGTTAATGTTTTCTCATTCTGCTTAGCCCAATTTTAACTTCCCTCCCCGCAGGTAATAATAACTATGATGTGAAGATTAAAGCATTTATAATAGTATCTGGTACATAAAAAGCTTTTAAAAATACTGGATAGTATTGTATGGCACTTATGGGAAATGAGAAATCCATGTGCGTACATTTTATCCCTTCAAGATTTCTTAGGAAAAAGTAGTCTTTTTATGGGAACCTATCCTACAAGAATCACCTGTTATACTAGTCTTATTTTATTTCAGCAATACAGAAATCATATAGCTTATTCACCATATATATGTAGTAGTTTGAGGGGTGAAGGCTGGGGCCACACTGAGTGGTGCTAAGGAGCACTCCCAGCAGTGCTCAGGGATTGAACTACATGCAAGGCAGTTGCATACAAGGCAGCCCTTGTATTGTCTCCAGCCCATATGTAATATTTTAAAATAGCAAGTGATACCTCCTGATTTATTAAGATGTAAAGAACATAAACACAAAATGATTCCATACTATGAGGCTTCTTGATTTTGTTTCTTAGGATGTTCACTGTTGTCACTGTGCCTGCTCTTACAAGTCTAGTCTTCCTTCTAAAAAACTTCTCTACCTGAAAACTTAGAATCTCCAGGATTGTTAGAATTGTGATTTAAAAAAATAGTGTGTATATTCCAAGTGAAAAACCAGTAAGTTATTGTATAAGGAGCTGAAGAGATAGTTCAGGAATCAAGACTTTTTGCATGGGGCCTACCCCAGTTGTCCCTTGAGTATTACCAGGTGTAACCCAGGAGACCCCCGAGCATTGCCAAGGTGATCCCAGGGAATTTCTGGCACTGAGAGGCACCTTATCCTCATGCCCATGAATTTGAATTGCCAGCCCAGGTGAACCACACCTGTGGCTGAGAACCACAAAATGGGTCACCACTGCTTGGGAGGATTCCTGCCTCCCCCCACCAATTATATGTCAATGCTCTAGGCTGTGAACTCATTGAGTACTGTGAAAATTAAGAGAGCTTTTTCCCCCTTATTTTCTGTTTCTTAACCTCATTCCAGGTTCCTCATTGAGGTTCTTTGTAAGTAGTCTCTGTAAGTGGGAATTCCATGATAATTAGAATTATATGATACAGTTAGATATAAGGCTAGTTCATCGAAGGGTTGTAATCCCATGGTGGTATTCTACATTATTGAAAAGTCACAAGTATGACAAGAAGAAAGCACTTGGATGACTTAAGGAAGTCTTCCAAGGACCAGATCAGTAACATCAAAGCCCTAACCCCAAATCCAAACCCAAGTCTTGCCTTCACCAGATGTTTGGCAAGTCCACTCACCATCATGTCCTTCATCAATAAAATGGGATGATAAAGCTTGATTTTCACACCAGGCAACCAGGTAAGATAAAGTATGAAAATGTTTGGAAGGAAAACAGTATTTTTGGTCTTCTCTTTTCTTTGTTTCTTGCTTTAATTTCCAGCCTGTTTTTGAAGCAGGATTCTGGGAAGTGAGTCCAAAGGCAATAATGTAACTGTTTCCTCTCTGAGCTTTCCAATTATTAAAGGGAAATTATTGGAGCCTCATAGGAAATGTAGGGCAAAGACACTAAGGTAAGAGAGTAAGAGTTTGATGTTACTTGTTAAACTGCTTACCTTTGAGAAGTGTACTTACCACATCCATGGCTGTCGCACATCCCGATCTCATTGGAAGACTTACCAGCATATATATTAGCCCATGGTCTTGCCAGTGCTGAAATGAAGAAACAAGAGGCAGATTTCCAGAGTTTAAAACTTTCCAATATCCATTTTTCACACCGAATCCCAATGGATTCAGAACATTTTGTTTTTGCTATTCAGATAACTCGGAATACCCCCTTAACTTTCTGACATTTGTATAAAACTCCCAATTTTGGATATAAATTTACCTTTTTCCTCAGTCACAATATCTTGTCTCAGGACATACAGAATATTTGTAAATGTGCTTATTTATAAGTACTAACGTCTGTCATTATAGTTTATTGTGGATTTCCCCTAATTAATGACATAAGTTTTACTTTTCAGATTTGCTTGTTACTTTGCGTGGGAACCACTATGTTTAGGTTAAGCAAAATAATCAAACAACATGAATTACAAAAATAATTCTGGAAATTGTAAACTGACTTTGAAATGTTCCTTGAGTAGTTGGTCTCCGTAATCAAATCCAAGAACATGTTTGAATTATAGGAAGAAACAAACTCTGAGCTAGCAAAGTTTATTTTATGCCAAATGAAATCTCTTTCAAATTTGCAAACATGCTTGGAAATAGACATGTCAAACCAACTCAGCCTTGAATGAAGTCAGAAGACAAGGTGGGGAAGAGAGTAGGAACAATGATAGGAAAAATTATGATGCTGTAAAACATGAGTAAAGGGGCATGACATCCTGTGTCTTGTATAAATTTGTCTTAAGCAAATTATTTCTTTAAAACAGTAAGAACTTGATTAATGCTTAATTGGGTTGGATTCCCAGGACTTCCACTGTTAATATTTACAGAGAGATGTGGTTAGCACACTCATACTTTCTCCTCAAAACAGACAAAAACAAAAGTAAAACCAACAACTTGTTTATTTGGTTGTTGGTTTTACTTAAAGACATTTTGCTAAAGAGTCATATATGTCCCATGAAGAGAAACTACAGGCTATAATCACTAAGCATAATCTTTAAAGTAATTTTAGAAGATGAGCTTCAAGGTGCTTAACTATGAAGCCAAATTTCAGTTCAATACTTTGATCATACCAACAGTATGAAAACTGATGGTTATTATTGGGGTTTGAATCAAATATTAGGCAATTTATTATTCTAGTTCTTTCCTGCTGTGATGATTGAGGAAGTATTCTGTATCTATCTCTAAGTCAAGAATTTGCTAAGTCAAATTCTTACACCAACTTTTAAAATTTTCTTATTCTGTCCCAGTTAAGTCCTAGGCCAAGTCTAAATAACTTTTCATATAGTCTCTCTATTTGCTTTTGTTTCTTTTGTGTGGTTTCTTCCTCTGATAATAAAATCAACCACTATTATCTTTGAAGAATATTCAAGTTTGAATTGATATTTTCTACCTATCTAGAAGCTAAAAAACTTTAGAAGTCTGCATCTCTCATTTCTTTAGTGTGATACATACATCACAAAATAGAAGAACTCTAATTCCATGAACTCTAATTCCATGATGTGAAACCATGGTTCACTAGTAAGACCTATGTATAAGTTTTTGCTCTGAAGTGGAAGCTAGTTTTATTGGAAATTCTGATTAAATATTGACAGGAAGTAATAAAAGTAAGCAAAGAAATAGTTTTTAGGGCAGTTGCTGGTAGGTGAGTAGCATGTAAAAAATAGAGTACGTGCTACTGTCTGCTAGACTGTCATTTCTCAGGGACACTCTTTTGTTTTTTGAGTCACAAAACCAGTTGTGCTCTGGGGTTACTCTTGAGCTGCACTCAGGAATTATTCCTGGTGGTGCTCAGGGGACCATGTGGGATTCTGGGGATTTAACCTGGGTCAGCTGTGTGCAAGGCAAACACCCTGTCTGCTGTATTATCTCTCCACTCTCTGGAGAAATTTTTAAATTTTTAAACATCATGTTTTCAGGAATATCATAGGTTTGGTGGGTTTCTTTAAAATGCTCAAGAGCCTTCTTTAATTAACCCATATCATCGAATTGCTAATTGATTGTTGTAACCTACCGTGCGCTACTCAGGGTTGCCTAGAGGTCAAACAAAATCTGAACAAATATTTGAGTAAAAATTTTCACTGGGTACCTTAACACCCTATATTGCCACTTGAATATGACATTTAAAAAATAGCATCAGAAATGCCACTGGTTAGAGTAGGATCGCTGAGGAAAGAAGGGGTCAGAATGCTAGAAGAATGCAAGACAGCAGGCTTAGGAAGCTATAAAGTTAAGACTCCGAACTGTATGAAAATACAAAATTATGTCTTAATGAAGTTTATAAAAGTAGGTGCCCTGTTTAGTCAGTTTTATGCGATCACAGTGGACTTGAAAGTGGAATTGTCTTCACAAACACATGCACAAATTTGGTGCTTGAGAAATAAGCAAGTATGGTATTTGCTTTGCTTGTGGTTGACTGGGTTCGATTCCTAGCACTGCATACGGGTGCCCTGAGACCTGCTAGGAGTGATCCTTGAATGCAGAGCCAGGAATAAGCTGGGTGTGGCCCACTCTTCCCTCCCCAAAACACAAGTTTTCACACATGATTGGGAAAAGAAGAATAAGTGTTCTCCAAAGTTCTAGAATGTCTTTAGATTCACTTAGTAGCAAGGAATCCACTTCTGAGGGAACATGAGAGAGAGAGAGAGTTTTTATTCTTCATGCAGTGAACTGGTTGGCAACACTTCGTGCATATTCACAGTATAGTGCTGGGGGAGTGATGATGTATGCATGTGAAGGGGACTCCACTGGAAGAAGACAACTGAATCTGTTTCACTTCACCAAACTTCAAATTTCACCTGCCATCTTGTTCTGCAGGAAATGGAATGTGTAAGCATAACAAGTTTTCTGACTTCTCTTAAGGCTTATAACATGCATCATGGAACCCAAGGATTTGTCTTGTGGATGTCTGACAGCTCCATGAGCAAATGATTTCTCAAAGGTACAGCTTAAATGGTTCTAAACATCCAGGGATGGTTGATTTGATGTGAGGACACACTCACTTTAATTCTTCAAACAATTATCTAAATCCAGGAGACAAACAGGATCAAAGATGGGTATCACAGATAAAATTTCAAACAGAGAAAAATTGGGGCAACAAATTAAAATTCACTTTTAGAGAGCTCAGGGGGAGCACATATTTCAGAGAAGAATTAACCATTAATAATACGACTCTCTAAAACCTATCCTTTAGTATATCCCTTAGGATTTTTGATTTGTCATGTTTTAACTACATATTTGAAAATAATTTTAATACTTAAACATTTAAATCATTTTATTTATGTCATTTTGAGTATAGTAATATAAAATTAGAATATCCAAAGCATCCATCAGTTATAGAAAGATGAATTATGACAAAAGAGTGTTCTAATAGTTGAAGATTTATAACAGTTCAAGTTAAAGCCATCTAGTTAACATGGAAATATAGGTAATATAACATGAACAACAGCCAGATCTGCAAATAAGCTATGGAGCAAAAATTTACTTTTTGAATCAGAAACAGTATTACAACACATTAACATTTTAAAACAAAAAATTGTTATCTTTGTGTATAACTGCATATTGAGTAAAGTGCAAATTATTCACAAACTTTAAGATAGTAGAATAGCCTCCTCAGAAAAGGGAAAGAAATAGAATTAAAGAGGCACATAAAGGTTACTTAAATTCTAAAATACTTTAAAAGAATAAAAAGATCATAAGTACATAAAAGCATTCATTATTACAAGTAGATACATGTATTTGTTATATTCTCTGTAGTTTTCTGTATATTTACATTTTCTGTAAATTTCAAACATCTGTTGGCACCTCCTTCTTATGCTTAGTATCAGATGAGACCCTGGAATTTTCTAAGGAAACATTCAAACAATGTGTCAGCTGGCAGAAATAAAGAGTGTAGCCCTAGTGATTTTTCTGTCTGTGCACACTCCTGACATGTTTCACGGGGACAGTGGGACTTTCCAAGCCTTTAATTTGTGATTCAACATTTTGACATGATTTTGGTAACAGAGTGGGTGTCTTCTAAACAGTGCTTAGGAAGTCCAGGAGTGCTTCCCAGGTTGGTAGTTCAATGTGAGGATCTGAGGATGAAGTGCTCTGAGAGCCCTGATTTGTATGGGATTACCTGGGCCACCACTGCGGTGTCCGGGGGCCTCCAGGGCTGTGTTCAACAGTGCTTGGGGATCATGAAATGCTGGGGGTGGAACCAAAGCTGGCCACATGTAGTGCACTCACCTTAGCCTCTGTATGGTTGCTCTGACTCCATATGACTTGCTTTGACCTATGTAATGATGAACAAAAGACAGAGCTTCAGTAGAGCCTAAGCCCTCTGGGGCTTTCTCTTTTCTCTAGCTCCATGTTCTACCATCTCCCTCAAGGACACATTCCCAGGTCAATCTGCTGTCCACACGCAGAGGATGAAAGTTCCATAGAGCAGAATATTCCTGGTCGACATATGATGAAGTCAGCCTAATGCACCCCATAAATATGTGAGTAATGGTAGTTATCACTTGAAACCATTTAGTTTGGGGTATTGAGTTACTTAGCAGTAACAGACCTCTACCAAGTAGAGTGCACCACTTCAAACCCAGTCTCTCAAGGATGCATCAGATGTGCAGAATGCAGAAAGCCTATGCAAACAACCAAGTTGATATCCTAGAGAAAAACATGATGCCAGAGAATTCAAATATTTGGGCTTCTGTTTTTGTTTGGGGGTCTGTTTGGTTTAAATGTCTATACATTTCATAGGGATGGAGAGATAGGACAGCTAGTAGGGCACTTGCCTTGAATGTGGCTGACCCAGGTTCTATCCTCAGCATCCCATATGGTCAGTTGAGCCAGCAGTTTAATGCAAGGGTCTTGAGGATGCCGTGCTGTTTGGGCTCTGCAGTGCCTGGGTTACCTGGGTCACCCCATCCATGCTGAGAGTCTCCAGAAGTGGTGGAGCTCTGGGGACAGAACTTGGGTGGAGTTCTGGGAATTGAACATTCTACTATCATACTTATGACATGCTAACCTTTTTGATTTGATGTAGTCCCATTTTGTTTTGTTTTGTTTTGTTTTCTTTACCAGTGGAATCAAATCATTCAAGATACTTCTGAGGTCTTATCTTGGGGAATGTGCCTATTTTACTCAATATATTTTATAGATTCTGGTTTAAACATGAGGTCCTTAATCCACCTTCGTTAGCTTTTGTTAATGGTGTGAGATGGATTTGACTTAATTTGTTTTGTATGTGACTATCCAGTTTTTCCACCACTATTTGTTGAAGGGATTTTTTTTCTTGTTCCATTTCATATACTTAGCTCCTTTGTCATAGATTAATTGGACTTTCTATTCTGTTTCTAAGTTTAGGGCTCTCAATAGGTCTGAGATCCTTATTCCAGTACCACAAATTTGTGAATACTGTAGACTTATAGTATAAATTGAAGTCAAGAAGTATAATGCCTCCTCTTCTTTTTTCTCAGAATTGCTTTGTCTATTTAGGAAGTTTTAGATTTCATGAAAATCTTGGTAGAATTTGTTCTAAGGCCTTAAAGAATGTCACTGAATTTTAATATGGATTGTATTGAATCTATAATACTTTAAGTAAGGTGATCATTTAGACAGTGTTAATTGTTCATTGAATGAGCATGAAATATTTTTCCATTTCCTAGTGCCCTCTTCTATTTTTTCAGTAGTGAGTTGTAGTTTTCAATGAATAAATCTTTCACATTCTTTGTTTGATTTCTAGGTGTTTGGTGGTTTTGGACCACCAAACAACTGTGTAGCACTATTTTAAATGATGCTGTCTTTTTAAATTCATTTGCCTTATAGTTCATGTTCTGTGTATAGAAATGTAATAGATTTTTGTGTATAGATTTTGTAGCCTACTTTACTATATTGGTTTATTATCTCTATGAGGTGGAGTTTTTTTTGTAGAGTTCTTTGGGGTTTTGTATATATTATTATGTCTGTCATGAAAATAGTGATATCTTAAAATCTTTTCCAATTTGGATCCCTTTGATCTTTTGTCTGATTGTTGTGGTGAGAGCTTCCAAAACTATAAAGTGAACTGGGTGGACATGCTTGCATTCTGTGTACATTCCAATCCATCCAAATGAAAACTCAAGCATACTCATATGTAATTTATAAATGATCAGGTTTTGAGACTTTGTGTAGCAACATTATCACAAACCTTATGATAGCACTATTAAATTCAAATACTTTTTCTTTCATGGACTTGCTAAGAGCAAACATTGTAGGAAATGAACGTGTAGGATTAGGTGTTCATTACCATAGTTTTAGGCACCCTGTGGGCAGTACAGGTGCCAGGCATTGCTCTAAGCAATCTCTTCATTTCAATCTCACTTGAGTCCAGAGAAGAGGAGAGTTGTGTCTCCCTGGAATGGGCCTATCTTAGTATCCTCCCTCCAACCCAGTCATTGGTGAGACTTGCCAGGAAGGCATGGTCTTTGCTACAGGTGAAATGATAGTTTTGAAAGCACAGAAGCCAGAGAGTTGGGTCAGTTACCTCCCTTGAGAAAGTTCTGGGAGCCGCATTTTCATAGCCACCAACTACCCATTGCAGTAATTTTCATGTTTTCAACAATTTAGGCCATTTCTTTATATTTCAGACTCATCTTTGAAGTAGGAGTGGTAGTAATTCCACTCCTAATTTGCATTTGATGATGCTGAAAGTAGAATGCTTTTTGGAATTTCCAAAGGAAATGCTCATTATATTCAACTATCTGACTCCCAAATCTACATCTTACCATTTTGCATATTGCTTGTTCAAAAGAGTAGTTGCTCCCTCAACCAGAAACTGTCCCTTTCCAGTAAATATTCTAAGAGCTCCAGTTCATGGTTGTCTAGTGAGAACCTCTACAATGAAATTGGGGTGAAAATGTTTAATTGAAACCCCCAGGCACCAAGTGAGTGTTATGTGCTAAGTGTTCTACTAAATACTTTATATGTATGTTTTTATATGGAGTCATGAATTGTAGCACTGTAGCACTGTCGTCCCGTTGTTCATCGATTTACTCAAGTGGTCACCAGTAACATCTCCATTGTGAGACTTGTTGTTACTGTTTTTGGCATATTGAATACGCCACGAGGAGCTTGCCGGGCTCTCCGAAAGGGACGGAGAAATCAAAACCGGGTTGGCCGCATGCAAGGCAAATGCCCTACCCACTGTGAATTGTAGGTATAATAATATTTATATCCAAAGGAGAAAACATAGAATCAGTTTGATGAAGTAAATTCACTTAAGATTGCACAGGTTAAATGCAGACAGTACCTCTATTTAAGTGACATCCCAGGACATAGCATTTCAAACCTGGGGAGAAGCAAATAAGCTCGTTTTGGTAGAAGAATAGACAGATCTCATTTAGACAATTGACATTTATCCAAAGACATGGCTCTCAAAAGGAATTATTGTGTCTCCCAAAGGAATTCTGTTAATTTATGGAGGCAAAATGTTAAAGCTGTAGGGGTCTCTTGGCATATAGTTGTAGAGATTAGGATACTGCTAGCCATCTTACAAGATACGAAACATCCACACAACAGAGATTTATCTGGTCCAAATTTCAGTTGTGGCAAAGCTGAGAAACCCTGATCTAGGTTATATCTGATATTAGATTGCAATTAAAATGAAGAGCATATTGAATTGCATTTGTTTATATGATAGCTCACCAGTTTAGTAATATTATGGTGAGCATTAACACATTAAATGACCTCCACACAACCCCTTTACTATTGACCTCAATAAATAGGTTTCATCATTTAAAGAAATATGAAATAAATTACAGCAAATCTAAACCAACTAATTGGATATTTGTTTGGAATGAAGCTGACCTCTATTTAAGTGACATCCCAGGACAGAAGTCACTGTCATGATCCCTGGTGTGTCATCAGTAAAGAGTTCAGATGTTTGCATCATATCAGAGATCCTTACATTAGGTATACATATTATAGGCAGCTTTGAATGAGAACTTGATCTTCTCTGAGTTACATTTCATACAAGAAATATGTGTGAAAGTACAATTAATTGATGGACTGTTGGCACTGAAGGACATTTAACTTTTTCAAGATCTATTCAG
The DNA here is from genome assembly GCF_027595985.1 of Sorex araneus. NCBI lineage: Eukaryota > Metazoa > Chordata > Mammalia > Eulipotyphla > Soricidae > Sorex > Sorex araneus. The sequence continues at coordinate 25,186,606 of NC_073307.1, read as the reverse complement.
CTATCAGCATTTGTTCATTAACTCACCTTTCATTTCTCTCCCAGGCCTTCTGCCTTCACTATTTTATTTTTCTAAGCACTTTCACCAAAAGTGGAAAACAACAAGGAGGAGAAATTCAAGTCTGATGGCAGTGGTGATAAAAATGATTTTTCCTGTATTCTTGGCAGGCTGCTACATGTCAGCGATCTTTTGATTAGTAACTAATTAAATGCTGCTTGCCTCTCTTGGCACATCACTCTCATCTCTTGTTGGAAAAGATAGAAGAGTGTAAACGGCATCACACAGTGGCAACAATCACTGGTTTTCCCCTGAATTGTTCCTGCTCCTGTGTAACTCTTTTTCTTACTGAGCAGGTACTGAGCTTATGTTGAAATAACAAAGTGAGAAGGTTACTATCTTACAAGAGTCAAAGAACAAATTTATCTTAACGTAAAAATATTTTACATTCCCACTAGTCTGTTTGGTCTGCTATAACAGAATACCACTGACTATGTATCTTATCAACCATAGAAATATTTTCACAGTTCTGCTAATCTTTGGCAGTGTTTTCCCAGGTAAAATAAGTCAGTTCTGAGCTGGAGATATAGTACAGGAAGTAGGGCACTTGTCTTGAAATTTGCTGCAGTAGCCATAATCCTGGATCAAATCCTTGCACCATATATGGTCCCTTGAGCACAACTAGGGATTACTCCTGCAGAGAGCCAGAAATAGCCTCTGAGCACCCCTATGACCCACATTTCCCTTCTTTTCCAAAACAAAGCTGATGTTATTTAGGTCCAAGTTTTTTATTTCTTAAAATTTCATTTAATTTCATTTCATTTCTGTGTCAGTTAGGCTGCTATCATAAAGATGGCCCCAATGTGGGTCAGTTCTGTCATCTGCCTAGGTAGAGCCCTTGGTTGTAACCCAGCATCTCAGACTGGCCTGCGATTCCACTGTAGGATTAATCTCTAGCACATGAAATAATTAGAGCAGATTTTTCCTACTTGGGGGACCAATATCTACCTATATGTCTACTAGGAAGTTGAAGTGGGCATACACTTCAGACTTTCCAGTATTCCATGGCTAAAATAGGTAAGCAAAGCTCTGAGAATATTTCATTCTAAGATACCTTGTTTGTGGGAAAACTTGGGTGGGGGTTATATATCCACATTTACATGAGGGATATGTACTTTCAAAAAAACTCCAGGGTCTGTGTTCTGATTCTGAAACCCTCAATCTTGTAGAGAAATGTTCAAGTTGCTTACACTTCTGATCTGATATTGTTTCTTACTAGTTGACATTGTCCCTTGTTCCTCTCCTATTCTCTCTGGTAAGCCATTAGTAAAAGAAAACACTTGATTTTCTCTCTTAAGGATAGTAATGTCCTTTTGTTGCTAATTCCTTTTAATAAAATTGTTCTGATTATGCAAGTAACATATTCTCATTGCAAAAATCATCCCCAAGTTTCCAAAATGTATCCAATATAACCCCCCTCCACCATAAACATTTTGGGACTGTGTATTTTTATTTTTACCTAGTCTTTCTTTTCAGGAAAATATTGATGTGTTAAATATGTATACAATTTTTAATTGAGGGTAGCACTAAAATCTAAATGCAATAAGAGGCTAAAAGATTTTAAGAGAACATTAAATAACAAAAAAGTTAAAGTGTTCATGAGGCCTAAGTGCTTCCATTTGGGTAGACTATACATAAAAATCATTTTGATTTGGCTTAGAATATTGGATGGAAGTAATTTCTTGAATTTAATCTTCAGTTTGGATGTCTTCATGAAGAAAAAAGGGCCACCATGCTCTGTCACTGGCTGCATGACCTGACTAAACAGACAGTTTCACTGGAATATACCTGTCTAGAAACAATCTGTGTTAAGGTAATAATTCATTAGCACATGTATACAGGAACTTTAAACTATTTCCAGAGCTGCTCATGCTTGGTGTGGAGAAGGTATTCAATATACACTTTTTGGTTAGTAGAAGTCTTAGCTTAAGGATGAGTTCCCACTTGATAGCTTCCATCTTTGTTCTGAACGTTTAAATCATCTGTTCTGTCTTTCCCAGCCCCCACCATCCACCCATGCACACATGTGCACAGACATCTACACAAATCCTCTGTGCTGACACGGAGAGAATGGAAATGATTATCGTAGTCCCAAACCACTGCTTTGGGAGGTAAAATAAGCAAGGAGGCGGAATTTGATTACAAACATAATTTTGATGTGAAGAATAATTTCTAAGTTTCCTAGTGTGTGGGCTGGCTGATTTATCCTAGAATACTAGAACCTAAAAAGGCATTCTGTTAATAAACCATTTCCTGTTTCATTAATGGAATAATGAAAGGGACAGATTGTGATCCTTTGAATGGAAAACTGGACCTTTCAGTTGTGAACTCCTGCAGTGCAAAGCTTTTTATGAAATATAGACACACAATACAACTTTGTATCATGTCTAGTACAGTGCTTCAAGACTGGAGATAAGGGACTTGGGAGATTCTGGTTAGAGGTCCCCAAGGAACTAATGATCTCGGTTAGAGTGACTAATAATGCAGAACTGAAGAGAGAACGAATAATGACTCTTCTCTTGTTGTTGCTAAAAGCCACTGGGAACATGGTTTGATGGATGTGGAATGAGACCAAAAAGAGATGAAGATTTTAAGCCCTTTTCTAATCAACTATGCTCTAATAGATATGTTTCCCATAAGAAAATAAACTAGAAAATGTTTCTGCCTTAGTTGATATCAGATGTGCTCATGATTCTTGCTCCTGGAGGTTCTCTTTCTGGCTCCTAGACCTCTGCTTTCCAACTGGAAGTACCTAGAGGTTGTTCAGGTAATTTATGAAGTTACAGGATAAATATGGTAACATTTGGGGGTGCATGTTTCTTTAGGGTTTCAAATAGGGCAAAAGGTAAAGAAATAGCTGTTACATTTGGTGTGTTTGTGCGTGTGTGTGTGTGTGTGTGTGTGTGTTTCCAGTCTACAGCATTTCCTCCCCTGAACGTTGACAATTAAAATAAAAAATGTGAAAGAATGGTCTGTTTTCAGAAATGCTTCAGGCTGATTATGGATAATGAACTACTGAACCCACCTCTGTCATCTTGTGTTACCGAGGGAGATTGCCACTCAGAAACATCCGGTTTATAAGTCTAAATTGTTGTTGAGCTGAAACACAAGTTATAGGTTGAGTACCTAGAGATGAATAACATTAAATTAGTGTTGTTGGGTAATAAGGCAAGGAACAATATCAAGAATTAGAATATGGTGATTATATGTCTAAAGAGGATTACTGACCAGGAAAAAATAGTTTCCATTGAATTTCCAGGTTAGCCAATTATTGGTAGCCATGTCCTGCAGGAAAGAGACTTTCAGTAAGTTATTTTTTAATATTGTCTTGGATGTGGGTCAGTATTGATTGACCCCAAAGCAAAAGTCTTCCTGACAAGTGCGCCTTTGGTAGTGGTGATCATATCTAGGGTTCTGTGATTTTGGAGAACTACTGCAGTGAGTCTGTTCTTGGAGAGCATGAAGGGTGATAGCATTGTCAATGGTTTGTGTACGAATGCACGGGGAGAGAGAGAGCTCCCCTTTTTATTTTGTGATGACACAGTTTGTGTGAGTCCCAAAGAGAGGTTGTAATATTTTAATTACAGAATATGAAGAAGTCATTGCTCCTACTCTGGGGGCTATTCCAGTAAGATTCCTAATGCTACTACTAGTGTAATGAGTATGGGTACTCTTTTGGATCATAATGGCATTAAGTATACAGAAAATCTTTTGTTTTATATTTTTATTTTATAAAGTAGTTCACAATATTTGATTACATTTAATATTAAAACACCAATCCCACCACCATTACACCTTCCCACCACAATATTTCGGGTGTTTCCATCCCAAACCCCAATCCCTACCCCAAAGCAGAGCCAAAATAATATAATATTTCCCTCTAAAGTTGGTTGCCTCCTACTTTTAAATCTCATCAAACGTGGTGCGATGCTCTTGGACTATAGGTAGGATGTGTCCTATTAAGGCCAACTCGGTTCAGGGAAAGGTTCACTGGTGGGTGACGCTTGGCTCAGGCATGGAGAATGGCCATGAGTAGTGTGGCGGTTGGGTTCTGGATGTTTTCAGCTGCTTGGTCCCTGGGGGTGGGGAGGGGTCTCACCCTAGCACAGGGTCGGCGGCATAGTTATGGTGAGTGTCATGTTGCTCCCTTCCGGGAGAGAAGGACGTAAGTAGATAAAAAATCTTAATGAGTTGCTGGTGGCCCAATGTTTATGTTAGGAAAGGAATATGTAGGTGTACAGGTTCCAGTTCAATTTGATGGGAAACAGACACAAGCTGATGTGTCACAACCTCTGCCATTGGAGACAGACAGAGATTGAGAATGAGGCCAATGAAGGATTAATCATGGTTTTAGTGATGTGCTAGATAAAATATTTTGGAGGCAGTGTGGTAGTTGCCAGGGAAACTAGGCATGGATATGTAACATGGGTAGGGATTTGAGTGATGTTTTTCCAAAAGACCATAATATGCATTTTATTCAAGAGTAGGATTTGATTGTTGGCTGAATTGTGTGTGAGTTTAGTATAGTTAAGTCAGTGCTTAGGTTTAAGCTATGGAGAATTGCTTGGTCAGTGTCGTATATACCTATTCACATAAAAAACAAGTCATGGGAGTATGGAGTATTAGTGGGTAAGGAAATATTTGGAGGAGAAGAAATGTGGGTTTTAAGGAGGTTATTTTGACCCCAAATATTAATCTAACTGTGGATGAGGTATCTTTGACTGTGAAAGTTTACCTCTGTAGCCTGGATTTAATTTGTCTACTGAAAGTTCCTCTTTTCAAGTGAAAGTAATACAGAAGGGAGCCGGGGCTAGTGAAACACTAGCAATAGCCATGACCATGTCTCTAGTCTCTTCCCAGCTTTTTTTGGTCCCTTTTGGTCTGACTAGTTTCTTCCCTCTCATTAAATATATTGAAGGTCCTATGTACTATAGAGGATTGTTTCCTATTTTTGTGGGAACGGTTTCAATTCATTCTTTAAAGGTATCCACATAAACCACTTTCTATTTCAATCCCCTGCAAGGGGGTTGATATGTAAAATCAAGTTACTGTATTTGTGTCCCTCTGCTGGATGGGAATAAAGAATGATTAAGTTTTTAAGTGGCTCTCAGAACTAGATTTAGTTTGACCACACTATAGAGTTCCTTTCTAAACTATTTCTCTGCCCCAACCCATAGCCTTAATTATTTGAGAATTCCCTGTATATGATAAAGCCCTTCTCTCTTATTTCATGCTAGATTCTATTTTTTGCCTTTGACTTTTCTTAGTTGGATAATCTATTATATGTCTAATGTTAGCATTCTAAAATCGTTTCTTACCTGGATTTGTTAAGTTCTTAATTGTGTGCATTAGCATTTGTCTTCAACTTTGGGAAATTTGGGGACATTTCTTTAAATAGCTTTAGTGCCCCCCTTTCTCTATCCAGCCCTTCTTGAACCCCCATTATTTATATCTTGGTATCCTGAGGGTAGCACACATGTCTCAAGCCTCTATTCACTTTTCTTCATTTTTCTATTTTTTTTCTTTTGCTTTTTGGGTCACACCTGGTGATGCACAGGGGTTACTACTGGCTCTTCACTCAGGAATTATCCCTGGCAGTGACTCAGGGGACCATATGGGAAACTGGGAATCAAGTCCGGGCTGGCCTCATGCAAGGCAAATGCCCTTCCCACTGTGCTATTGCTCCAGCCCCCCTTCATTTTTCTTTTCTGTCCCTTAGATTGAATGACCTTAGTTGACACATCTTCAAGTTTGCTGATTCTCTCTTCAGCTTACTCAACTCTGTTATTGAGCCTCTGTAGAGAATTTTAAATTCTTGTGATTGTCTTTTCTAACTCCAGACTTCTTATTTGGTTATTTGCATATATTTTTCTACCTCTTTATTAAAAATTCTTTATTTGTTGAGGCATGGTTCTCATACTTTAGTTCTGTAAACATGATTTTCTTTAGACCTTTGTGCTTATTGAGTGTAGTAGATATGCGGTCTTTGTCTAGTATGTACAATGTTTAGTTTCCCTTAATGACAGCATTTGTTGAATGCTCACTGTCTTCAGTAAATTTTGTGACTGTATTTGGCCATAAATACCATGACATCATGGAAAGTGCCTATGCTTATGTAGAATATAAATTTCCTACCTTCTTCTCTAGACTATATGCTAAAGACAAGCAAAATAAAGGCTGTTCCTCATAATTTTAAGTGACCATGTCTGCTTTCATAATTTATAACTACTAATATTTTACCCATGAGTCTTATGAATACATCGATTCCATATTTCTGGCATAGTCTTGAAGAGACTAAAAGGACTTTAATAGTCCTCTCACAAAATGGAGTAAGATTACTCTTGCTTTTTGAGATTAAAATTGGACATGATCATTTTCCAGTAAAGGGTTTCTTATTAGATATAAGCATGCAATCAATGAAAATTCTACTCCTATTCTTTATTCAAACTTACCCTTTTCAAAACCAAGAGAGTCTTTTGGTTATAAATTCCTACCTAAAAAATTTGCTGATAACTGACCACTTGGTTATAAGATTCCAGTTATGTACTATACTCCAGTCAACAGACAACCCACACACTGTCCAATACTTACAGAGTGGGCATAGTTTTAAAATCAGCTTCATCTTTGCTATCACTTTTTTTTTTATAGTTTATTTTTAATTAGTGAGTCAACGTGAGGGTACAGTTACAGATTTATACATTTTTGTGCTCATGTTTCTCCCTTACAGAGTTTGATGACCCATCCCTTCACCAGTGCCCATTCTCCACCACCAGTAAACCCAACATCCCACCCCCCCTTCCCAGTCCCGTCTCCCCCCACCCCACCCTGCCACTATGGCAGGGAATTCCCTTTTGTTCTCTCTCTCTGGTTAGGTGTTGTGGTTTGCAATAAAGGTGTTGAGTGGCCATTGCGTTCAGTCTCTAGTCTATATTTGGCCCGCATCATCTTTCCCCCACATGACCAACAACCACATTTTACTTGCTGTTCCCTTCTCTGAGTTGCCCAGAGTGAGAGAACAGCCTCCAAGCCATGGTGACAACCTCCTGGTACTTATTTCTACTATTCTTGGTTGTTCGTCTTATAGTCTATTATTCTATATTCCACATATGAGTGCAATCTTTCTATGTCTGTCTCTCTCTTTCTGACTCATTTCACTTAGCATGATACTTTCCATGTAGATCCACTTATATGCAAACGTCATGACCTCATTTTTTCTAACAGCTGCATAGTATTCCATTGTATATATGTACCAGAGTTTCTTCAACCAGTCATCTGTTCTAGGGCACTCGGGTTTTTTCCAGATTCTGGCTATTGTAAACAGTGCTGCGGTGAACATATAAGTGCATATGTCACTTCGACTATACTTTTTGGCTTTTCTGGGATATATTCCCAGCAGTGGTATTGCTGGGTCAAATGGGAGCTCAACCTCAAGTTTTTTGAGAGTCGTCCATACTGTTTTCCAAAAGGGCTGAACTAGCCGGCATTCCCACCAGCAATGTAGAAGGGTCCCTTTCTCCCCACATCCTCTCCAACAGCGGTTGCTTTTGTTCTTTTGGATGTGTGCTAGCCTCTGTGGTGTGAGGTGGTATCTCATGGTTGTTTTGATCTGCATCTCTCTGACGATTAGTGATGTAGAGCACTTTTTCATGTGTCTTTTGGCCATTCGTATCTCTTCCTTGGTAAAGTTTCTGTTCATTTCTTCGCCCCATTTTTTGATGGGGTTGGATGTTTTCTTCTTGTAGAGTTCAACCAGTGCTTTATATACCCTTGATATCAACCCCTTATCTGATGGGTATTGTGTAAATATCCTTTCCCATTCTGTAGATAGTCTTTGTATTCTGGTCGCTGTTTCTTTTGCGGTGCAGAAGCTTTTTAGTTTAATGTAGTCCCATTTGTTGATCTCTGTTTTTACTAGATTGCTTAGTTCCGTGTCATCTTTGAAGATACCTTTATCTTCAATATCCTGGAGGGTTTTGCCTACCTTGTCTTCAATGTACCTTATGGTTTGTGGTCTGATGTTGAGGTCTTTAATCCATTTTGATCTGACTTTTGTGCATGGTGACAGATCGAGTTCTAAGCCCATTTTTTTGCATGTGGTTGTCCAGTTGTTCTTTGCTATCACTTTGACCAACAGAAAGCAAACCATCGAGGGCCACCTGGAGAAATACAGATTTAGATTCCAAAACCCTGGTAAACAGATGTGATTGGCCCACTGAGCTTTGAACCCTGAAATTACACCACACACAGACATGGTCAGAGCACTGCCAGAGGTTACAACACACACATTTTTGGCACCAACCAAACTGATTGACTCAGACCAGCTGAACATCTTAAGCTGAGTGGTAGATGAAGAATGACAATGAAATAAGTAATGCTCTCCTGTTGAGGAATGATTAAAATGTCTCTATTTCTACTGATACCCCAGAAAAAGGAAACTGTGTATATGAATGGCTTCTCAGATATAATACTGCTTCCCCATTCAACCACACAAGCCGTGACAAATTTGGTAAGCAGTGTAGCTCAATACAAGGCACTGAACAAAATGCTGCAAAAATTAGAAGATAGAGTAGGGAGGCAAGCAAACCAAGAGGGACCTCACCTCTTGGGAGGGGTCAACTCTCTGGACCTGAGAATGAGTGCGGGCTGAATTGCCAGGAATGAACCAGGTGGAAGAATGTTGATGAGTTTGTTATGGGCTGGGTCTGTGAATCATTTCAGAAAGCCTGATAGATCGAACCTAATCCCACTCTGCTTGTTTCCAACAAGAAAGATGGAATTTTTGCATTTTATTTGACTCTTGGGAGATCTGGAATTGCTCCAGGAATATTTGTGTTGGATGCTTTAAGAAAGGATAGGAAAGTGGTTAATGGATATTTAAGTACATTTATGTAAGGCTTTACATGTGTTTTATCTGTCTCATGGTTTATTTTTAAATTGTTTTATAAAAAGATGCATCAAAGATAGAAAGTAATTTTTTCTGTTATTGCCAAAGAGGAGAGCTCAAGAAAAAGAACTTAGTTGGACCCGTTGAACGTAAGAGAACATGACCTTCAAAATAGATCACTGAACCTACCCTTGAACCTCAGCCAGACAACAGAGTAAACAGAAGTCTCTAGGGAAAACCTAATGGTCTTAGCTTGGAAGTATCTTTTGTAGGGATGCCCAGCCACATCATGGAGGGTAATTTGCTTTACTCAAAAAACCCTGATGCTTTATATGTTAAACCTAAAAAGATAGCTTCACAGGACATTTCGATTGCTGTTTGAGTAGATGGACTGGGCTCTGTGTCTAAGCTGACATATAAAATGAGCCATCACACCATCTTAGCACCTTTGCTTCAGGAATGAGAATTTCTCTATGTGCTTTTCATTTGTTTTGGTTTTGGAGCCACCCTTTTGGTGCCCAGGGATCAAATCCAGGCCTCCTGATGCAAAGCATGCACTCAGCCTCTTGAGCTCAACCTCTTTCTAGCCCTAGCCACGCACTTTGACTTGAACAGCTGGACTAGAAGCAAAGCTTGGCACACGGTGGGGGCCTTCACAAGGACTCCAAGATATTCCATTTTGTTGGTTTCATTTATAGATGTTTTATATGCCTAATAACAGTATCATTGAAAACTTTCCTTATGGTCCGTTCCATTTAAAATAATTGATGAGGAGCTAGAGGAGAAATGAGACATACTGAAAATGTTTGCACTGGGGAAACCATCCTAATTCTTGTGTTTTACTAGTATATTTTTATTTTTATGAGCACTCCACATCTCTTTGTGTTTGACCAGGGCCAGCCCAGGCAGAAAGCAGCAGGGCACTCAGAACAGGCACTGCACGGGTGGTATGCCCAGCAAGCAGAGAGATGCCCGCGCTGATCAGCCTAAGGCCCTCCACTGTCAGCAGCCAGTAGCGCAGACTATCCAAGATTGCCATTAAAGAATCCTGTGCGTTGGAAGAGGGATTTCTTAAAAACCACCTAGTAGATGACTTATTGTTTGTGTTGATCAGTATCGAGTACTTTGAAACATTTTTCATTATCAAATGTTACAATTTGTCCCTTCCCAAAATCTTGTTAAAGCACAAGCGAGCACACACACCTTGCCAAAAATCAGAAGGGTTACACATAAATCTTCCATTTCACAATTCAGGGGACTGCATTCTTTGGTGTGTGTCTTCTAAAGAGAACAAAGATCCTTTTTGTTTTGGCGCTTGCTACCTCATTTGTTCCTGCCCTTTGTTTGTGCCAGAACTGAAGCTCAGACAAATTAAGTGATGACTGCCTGACCTTGACTCCTGGGAAGGTCTCTTCTACATTATCTCTCCTATCTCCGATCTCTCCTATCTCTCCTACCTCGTCTCCTTGGGATGCCGCCTAACTCAGCGGCTCTTGGAATTACAGAAGCCTCAGGTCTGGCTATGTAGAGATTTTCCTCTTGCATGTCTCACATGCACCTAAAGCACAGAATGTTCCAGAACCAAGATGATGCTCTCATCTTCTGGAGATGTTAGCGTCACGGGAGAGATGAGTCAAGGTAAGAGGGCAAGATGGAATATGGATGGAGAGGAAATGACAATAAAAAAACATTTGGGTGACCTGTAGGTCCATGTGTTGCTGGTGAATGACCCTAGGGCCTCTGTGTGCCAGGTATACGATCCCAAGAGCTCCCTCCCCACCCCTAATGGAACCTTTCAAGGTGAGAACTGGATATGTTGGGGAGCTCACTTGGAGTAGCCTAACTCTTCTGAGATAGGATAAGCAGAACATGTGAGGGTGGTGAAGAAGTGACCATGAGCTGAAGACTCAACCTGCTTTGGACTGCAACTGAGAAATGGGGAGACAAATAATGGGGGCTGCCTGATTGGGAAGCCAGACTCTGCTAGTCACCCACCACCCAGGAGGAGAAGCAAAGGGCATGACCAGTGAGGGAGACAGCAGAGAAGCAAAAGCCTTGGGCCAGATCGACATGCATGAGTGAATGTTTGACCCTGCATTCTGGGCTCGACAGAGAAACAAGGCAAAAGCTGCTAGAAAGGGGAGAGCGGGTTGGGGAGCTCAAGTCCTCATGAGATGCTCTGTGGCAGGGCTCTGAACTCCTGCCCGCATCAACCACCATCACATGCCCTGTTGAGTCCCCCTCCCTGGACATTCACCGTTCCTTTGCTTCCACTCAGCATACTCCCCACCCTGCAAGGCACAGTTCAAGTCCTACCCATGCACGAAGAAGTAGGGTCATATGTGGTATCCAGTGTGTGTTTTGTCATGTGAACTTATGTAACCTCTCAGAGTCTAAGAATGGAATTGCATGTTGCCTTTATTTCTCTGACCTGGTTAAACTCATTAAATACTACTTTTAGAAGTATCCATTGGTTAGTTAGTAAATAAGTGGCATGACTACCATAAACTTCTTTTGAGACCAATGGATTTATGGGGGAGGGATTTGTATTTGATAATTTACAATGTACATTCCTGATGATTTGTGAAAAGTTCAAAATGTTCCTCAAATAATTTCCATTTCTAATATAAACCAGTTCTCTGATTCTAATAAAAGATTCATGAGAGGAGGGGGATCCTGAGAGTTTATTTACAAAGTTATTTAGTTCTGACAGCATTAAAAGAAGTAAGAAATTCTCTAGATATTTTCTCTTTCCTTGGACTTCGGATAGAACAAATTTGGATGCTTTTTAATATGATCACCACTGTCTGCAATAAACAGACACTACATGGCAGGTCATGCTGGAGAACCAGGTGTCCTGGAGAGGATAACGTCTCTGTTTGGACGAAAATGGCTTCTAAAAGTTCAGCTCAATCTTTAGTGAGCTGGTGGTGTTGGGCAGGCACTTCCTCTGGCTCCCTGCTCCCTGTCTGCCTGATGCTCTGGTGGACTTTGGGCTTAAACTGGATAGAGATATTGGAACCCCAGCCAAGTATGCACACTGTGTTGTAGCCTTCCACTAGTGGGCGCCGTTGAGCAGCTCTTAGCGCCTCTGCCTCTGACCTCTGGTGTGTGCTGAGTACAATTCCCATCCAGACTGACATTTAGGTCTGCAGTGGGCAGGGTTATGAAAGTCACTGGCATAACTTGACTCCCTCAGCTATTCTAAAGGTCTTCCCTGACTCCCTGGTGTTGAGTCATGCCCACATTGCAGTTTTGCCACCACAGCCTGTTACCATCACAACAGAGTTCATCTTTTGTAAAAATTGCTGATCCTTATAGTATGTGTACAACTCTTTCTCAGTAGGGCAGTTGTTCTTTCTACATATTAAAGACAGATATGACACATCCTTGTCTCCTTTGATATTTTGCCTAACTTCCACAGGCAAAACATTGAAGGTTATTTAGATTGCAGAATTTTCAGAGCAGACTGCGGAAAGGCTTTGGAAACACGCTAGCCAAGTTGTCTTGTTTTATAGAAGTAAGTCGGGTCCATAGAGGAGATGAAAAGGATCCAAAACCAGACCCTAAGAGAGTGAGATGGAATGAAACCCAGGGATAAGTGTGAGGCAGAAGACAGAAGTAGAACCAGAAAGGGACACTCAATCAGTGGTTCCCACTACATTTCTTTGCCAGTTCCTTGGACAAAGTGGATGGTAAGTGAGTGGCAGCTTGCTCTGTTTGTTTTTGTATAACTTCACAATGGCCTTCATTAGGAGTTCATTATAGTCAAGCACTGGACTCAATTTTCATAACACAGAGTATATCATTTAATCCCAGGCCATGTAATCCAGGTCAGGCTCTAGAACCAGCCACCTGGGCTCAAGTCTCAGCTCTTTTCAAGAGCCTCATGGGTGATAGCAAGTGAAAGGAATGTTTTCTATGCTGAATCTGGAGATGGTATCAGAACTTGAGTCTGTGAGGTGAAGCATACAAGTCACCTGGACCTGCCCTCCAGGAAGGAGGCACCTAAGGAATGCTAGCTGTTGATTTTGTCAGTCATAGGCAAGAGTTGTTTTCACATTGATATTCAACATAAGAAGCATCAAAATGTTCTAATTCACATGTATAATTTGAATGACCTAATATATATCATATATAGATATATATTGAACTAGCATTTATATTGTTTTTATGTTTCATCATATAAATAATGTCTTGTGAGGTAAATGCATAAAACCCAAAGGATGCCATCTTGGTGAAAAAATGTTGTGTTTTTTTTTTTTCAAAAACAGTTTATTTTTTTTCATGATGTGTTTCTTTGCATGCATTTAAAAAGATCAAGACAAAAACAAGAAAAGACTCCAGATAAAAGGACACCACACACCTTTTCCTGATAGTTTTTTTTTTCCTTTTCTTTTAAGGATTGGCACTCTGTTTATTATTTGGACCAAATGTTGCTGTTGGCTCTGGGATTATATACTTTTTAATCTGCAGGAGATAATTAATTGCAGTGAATTCTTCACAGAAGGGCATTCAGAGGCTTTGATTACTCACGTTGGTTAATGGGAAGGTGTTTCTCTGAGCCATACATTAAAGTCCTCTTGACAACATAGCCACATATTTACAAGTTGCACAAGTTCTTGCCTTCTTTACAGTTATCAAAGTTAACACATCACAGCCCCAGGCTTCTGCCTGAATTCCCTGTGACAGGCTCAGCATTTAAAGCAATAGATGTTTGCAATTTGTTGCATATTAAAATTGAAAGCCCAGGTTTCTGGATATAAATAGTATGCACAGTTGGACAACGGCATTACCATCAGGGTGAGATCACTTCCAGGAAAACACTGCAATGTAGCAATGGGAATAACATCTGGCCTTTCCACAGTTGTGTTTGATTTAGACTTGGACATCCTTCATGAAATAGAGGCTGTATTTATTAATGACTTCAGTTTCTGTGCAATGCACTCAACTTGAAAAGCAAGACCTCCATAGCCTACTCATTAAACCTATATTTAAGGTATGAATGAAAGTCCACTTGACTTAATAATCATTAGCTTGGCTGTTTTGTCCCGACCCATCCAATCTTACCTCAAATTACACCAAAAGAATAGAAGCAAAGAGGACCCTAGAGAGCAGAATATGACATTGTTGTTCATGGTGATGAACTGTGCTGGATAAAATGTTCACTACGGAAGGTCACAATATGAATCTTTTTCCTTCTTTCCCTTTATTTCACTAGATGGATCTATTTTAATTTTTTTTTGTGGAGCAATGAAACGCTCAAATATTTTTTTTTTGCACGGTACATAGCCAACCAAAGTAAATCTCTATTCCAAGTCTTGAGAGTTAGATGTGAAAATAACCAAGTTCTGGCCAGTTGGATTTAAGCAGAAATAGCACTTAAAATTCTAGAAAGTGTTTCTTAAAAGGATTATGAAGTCCTTATCTTCTTCTTGTGTGTGGAATGTGGTTCTCATGACTGGAGCTTTGGTGCCCATTTTTGCAGGCATTTGCATGGTGAGGCAGCAGGGTAGAAAGATCTTGAGGCATTGACACCACGAAAGACCTAATTCTAGACAGAAAACTTTCATATTATTGTAGAGAATATTACTAAAACAGAAATGTAAACCAGGTAAAAATCAAGTTAAAACTTAAGTAAAACTCAGTGACTTTTCAAAAAGGAAACTTCCCTGAACTGCCACTCAGTTTTTGGTTACTAATGCATCTTCTTGAGTAAAAAGTAAACGTATCTTATACAGTTAAAAGTGTGGACAATGTGTGCATTCCGTCAATTGGCCAGACTCATTGTTTACATTTTTTGTATTTCTACTGGCTTTATGTCACTGATTCTTTTGTTACTGGAATAACTGCAGCTCTCTCCCACTAGGATCACATATTTCTTCCTTGATGTTTCAAGTATAATTTTTGCATTAGTATTCTGAGGTCCCGCACTGCAGAGCCTGGCAAGCTACCCGTGGCATATTCGATGTGCCAAAAACAGTAACAATAAGTCTCACAGTGGAGATGTTACTGATGCCCGCTCAAGCAAAACGATGAACAAGGGGAAGACAGTAATAACAAGTCTCACAATGGAGACGTTACTGGTGCCCACTCAAGCAAATTGATGAGCAACGGGATGACAGTGATACAGTGATACAGTATTTTGAGGCTTTTCTATCAGACTTAATACAATTTAGAATTGGGTCAACCTCTAAATTTGACCACTTTTAAAAAAGTATTCTGGAAATGTACTTTGCCTCAAAGCCCACTTATCTTTGGTTATTAGGATCGCAAAACCTTATATATTTAGTGATTTCCATGTTGTCATTTCCAGTCTTATACTTTCCACCATCCTGTATCCCTGTGTTTTAGATAAAGCTCTTATAAGTGTCTCTAACTGAACCTGCAGGTCTAAATAGAATCTTAATGAAAACATGTAAATGGCTCTAGCTGCCCTGAATGAGCTAGAGGCCCACCCCAGACCTGGCAGAACATTGAGACTAAGGACAACACACCTGAGAGGACATGCTCCTGCCTCTCACACTGTAATCAAGGCTGGCAGGGAGAACAGTTGGGTTTTGCCATGCAAGCTCAAAACTGCTCTGAAGGGCAGTAAGTGTTCTTTGGCCATGGGTCCACGGACCCGTGCAGGGCTGCAGTGTAGAGAGGTTGGAAACCGCTGGTCAGGCTGCCTTGCTTCTAACAGCTGGACTGGTGTGCAGGACAGGTATGGTCCACAGGTATTAAAAGGTTGAAGGTGGCTGGATTAGAGGATACAATTCATTTGGGGAGAGAATGCCCTTTAGGGAATTTCCCCCAGGGGCCAAAGAAGGGAGCACCGGTTTTCAGGATGAAGCTTAAAACTGCCAGGACACAACATAGAAAAGGTAGAGGCAGATTCTTTATTATCTGAACTGATTCATTTCATGTGGAAACTGATACTGCATCAACCGTATCACTGTCATCCCAGTGCTCATCAATTTGCTCGAGGGCACCAGTAATGTCTCCATTGTTAGATTTGTTGTTACTGTTTTTGACATATCGAATACGCCACGGGGAGCTTGCCAGGCTTTGCCATGCAGGCGGGATACTCTCGGTAGCTTCCTGTGCTCTCCAAGAGGGATGGAGGAATTGAACCCGGGTTGGCCGCATGAAAAGCAAACGCCCTACCCACTGTGCTATCGCTCCTTTTTGGCTAAGATCAAGTATAGTGGAAACTGATACATTTCCCTTAAATCCATCCCCCTCTTCGTGCAGTTTTCTTGCATGTTCTGTACCCCATTGCCCCACCCCCTTCATTTTTTTCCTTGAATATGCTGATTTATTTAAAATGCAAAATGTTAAAGAGATGGGACTGAAGAGCTAGTACAGAGGGTAGGGCTCTTACATTACAAGCGGCCAACTTGTGGCTGGTACCCCATGCTGTCCCCCAAACCCTACCAGGAGTCCCCCTAACCTTGAGCACAGAACCAGGAGTAAGCCTTGAGACTGTTGGGTGTCACCCAAAAACCATATTAAAAAAACAATAACAGAGGAATTCCTTCAAAATACATTTTATGCAAACCCTGTTTTCCAGACACCAAAAGCAGACAGAGACATCATAAAAAAGGAAAAAAGAAAACTGGATTATATCTCTAATAAACACTTATGTGCAGATCTTTAGCAAAATCTAAGTAAACCAAAGTCACCAGTATTTGAAAAGGATAATATATTCTGATTAACTTGAAGTTATTCCAGGAATGTAAGGATGATTCAACATATACAAATCTGGTTTCTGTATGTGCTATATTAATACTTAACATCAACACAAGAAAATATTAAAATATATGACATATTATTAGAAACAGAGAAAGTTTTTGACAAGATTTAAAATAATTTTATGATTAATAACTCAAAATTGAGGAGGAACATGACATAGTAAAGTTTAAAACAAACAAGTGTACTGCTAGTGTATTTGAAGATGAGAGACTAGGAGCTTTTCCTCATAAGATCAGGAAGAACATATCAGTTTTTTCTTACTAATATCTATCCCTATATTATCCTGAAAGTTTATATGTTTTTATGTATCATTGGTTTAATATTTTGCCATCCTTTAGGAGATAACAATTCATTGTCTCTTGATCTGCATTTTTTTTGTCTAAAAGTCAGAACTGAGTGTCAGTTACTGCTTTGAAGGTTTTTGAGGTGTTTTGGCAGCCCTTACTATAATTTGGTTTGTTTTAGTCTTTGGTTTTCAGCAGATTTCCTATGCTCTACCTAAGTGTGGGTTTCTTTTTATCCTGCTTAGCCTTCTTGGAGATGGAATCTGTGACTTGATAGCTTTTATCAGTTTTGAAAAGCCCTCAGTTATTGTCTGTTAAAATACTGTTTCTATCCTGTTCTCTTATAAGTCTCCTTTGGAGACTTTCACTAGAAATGTGTGAGACCTGCATTGCATTTCATTGTCTTTACCATTTACATTTTTTTTAATTTAAATTTTATTGAATCACCATGTGGAGGGTTACATAGTTCTCAGGATAACCATTTACATTTTTTTCTATATTTTCCTTTATTTTTTTCTCTTTGTGCTTCATTAGTATTTTTCCTTTTTTCTACTCAATCCTTCTTAAATTTTATTTATTTATTTATTTTGCTTTTTGGGTCACACCCAACGATGCACATGAGTTACTCCTAGCTCTGCACTCAGGATTCACCCCTGGCGGTGCTCAGGGGACCATATCGAGGGGAAAAAATCGAACCCAGGTTGGCTGCGTGCAAGGCAAATGCCCTACCCGCTGTGCTATCGCTCCAGCCCCAATCCTTCTTAAATTTTAATGTCTTTAAAACCACCTGAAGTTGAGCCCCTAGTGCTTCTGGGAATGACTCCTGAGCACAGACTTCTATGAATTACAGTGGTGCCCGCTCGAGCAAATCGATGAACAACGGGACAACAGTGCTTACAGCTGAAGTCAAAATGTTATTGTCTCTTTCAGGTTACTAATTTTCTTTTCAGTTGTATCTAATCTATGATTAAACTGCTCCATTGACTTACTAATGTCATTCATTATATTTCTAGTTTCTGGAACTTGCATACAATTTTCTTCCTTCCTTCTGACCAAAAAAAACCAAAAAACCCTCACACTTGCCCTTTGGTTCTGTTGGGTAATAGGGTGCATAGCAACTACACACCAAGGTCTGGCTGATCACTCACATCTGAAACCCTTATAGGTATGTTTCTTTTCCCTATTCTTTTCCTCATTTTTCTTCTATATTGTCTTGTCTCTCATATCGTCTGTCTCCCATATCATGGCTCTGGTTATTTTTGAATCTTCTGTTGTTCAGTAGAGAGAATTTGTGCAATAGAGGGCAAATATTAGATTATAATTCCAAGGAGGAATCACTTTTGCCACATCCCATATCATCCCAGCATGCTCAAAAGCAATTCCAAAACTGAGATGGGGCTATAATCTTTGCAAAGACCTACCTACTTCTATTTCTCCCCACTTGTAGTATGGCTTTTCAGTGTCTCCACCCAAATCCGGGGGTATCCCATTTCCCTTCCTCTGCTTGGCAGTCCTGGGTCCCACAGCCTGGTCCTCTTAGCTATAAAAAATTTGTTCAGACACCAATTCTAATCAGTGGTTTGGACCATTTCTACCAGAGGTGGCTGAAAGGAAGACCTTTCCCTCTAATTTCTGCACAACATCCCTTCTCTTCCCAGTTCTTACAATGCTGGTGCTCCCTTCCCAGGCCTTAGGACCAGTGACTCCCAGCAGGAGATACAAGAAGACTTGAACTTCTTCTGCATCCTTAACCATCTTTATCTTAAAGGAGTATAAATTCAACTTGAAGCATAGACTGGAGAAGGTATGATTTTTGTCTTGAATGTTTCCAGACAAACATTCTGGAAGCCTCGCTCCATGAGACTCAAATGGTAGTAGATCCAATGACCCTTAGTGAGGTCTCTGAGCACAATTGCTCTGCTCTGTCTCACTGAAGACAGTTGAGACAGAGAGCTTCTGACAATTACTCTGCAGCTGTTTTGACGCAGGTGGCCCCTGGGACCACACCTTGTAAAACCGCTTTGTAATTGCAAACTGAACAAAAGAATCTTGAGCTGGCCTGGAGAACTGGAGCATGTTCTTGGACCTGATTCTGCCTCTGACTTACTCTGAGTATTTTGGTAAGCTCTGTTGTAGCTGAGTTTCCAAGTGGATTAATCTGGAGAGGTGAGAGCCTGAAGTTACTAGCTCGGTGCTTGGGCTTAACAGTAGACTGGGTGTGTCTGAAGAGCTCTGAGAATAGCTGTATGAAGTCAACAACACTAACAGATCCTGAAGCAGAAGTCGTTGCTCTTTCAACATATTTATCTTCTAGGCAGGTTCTAAGCTGGGAAGCTCCGGAATTGCTTCTCAGGCATTCTTTTTCCCAGTAAGGGCCATTCACTATAATATTCTCTGTGTTGAGTATGGTTTCTGCACTCTCTCACCATTATGAACAGGACCTGCATGGTCTCGCTGCCAAGGCTCCTGGGAACTGAATTCTGAGGAGCAGCACCGTCTGGCCTGGGAGCCCATTTGCTTGTACTTGTTTTATAGTTGGATGAACGCCTCAGGTGCTCCAGGCAGAGAATACCAGCTCTGATGATGTTCAGGGCCAGAGGAGCTCAGCTGCAGCTTCTGACAAGCTTCTAAGCTGGAAGCATTTGAAGTTTTCCTGCCATTGCAATGGCCTACAGTGTTAGCCAGAAATGGTATTTGAAGACGGCAGATAGAGATAAGGAGTAAAACGAGGTTACCTCTTCTCCTTGTTTTTAAGTATGAGTTCTCACTGGAGAGAGTTACCCCTGCAGCTGGAGGGATAGTATAAGCTTAAGGCACTTGCAGGACCCTGGTTCGAATTTCAGTGCCACATATGATGGCCCTTGAGCACAGAGCACGAAGCCAGATGTAGCCCCTGAACACCACTGGGTGTCTTTACCCCCTTTTAACCCCTCCTGCCCCCAAATCAACTTAAAAACTGTTTGTTTGTTTTTTTAAGTAACTGTTGGGCTGGAGCAATAGCACAGTAGTAGGGCATTTGCCTTGCACGCAGCCAACCTGGGTTCAGTTCCCAGCATCCCATAATATGATCCCCCAAACACCACCAGGAATAATTCCTGAGTGAATACGACAGGAATTATTCCTGGTGCATCACTGGGTGTGACCCAAAAAGAAAAAAAAAAGTAATTGTCTTAGTTGTTGACTTTGTCAATTCTTTAGAGGTGAAATATAAAAGAAAGAAGAAAAGGAGGGTACATCCATACAGGGTACAACCGCTAGCTGCTCTCAGTGCTGTCTAGGGGCCTGGGGGGTGAGATGGTTGATGCCTGGGGACATACCAAGTTAATGCCTGCACTTCTAGACCTCCTGCTTCACGCCAGGCCCAGTGCTTGGGTTGAAGTGGCGAAGAGAAATCACGCCCTGCTCTTACAGAGCTCCTAATCCCCGAGGCAGAGCCATTCCTGAGTATCAGGACAGTTGTTTGCTCAGTGCCTCACTCCAGATGTAAGGAAGTACCAGGGAGAGGAAGAACGTGGATCAGTCTCCCGGAATAATCCATAATCTCCGAGGAAGTCAGCCTGAGCCAAACTCTGCAAAAAGAGCAGTAGGGGAGAGAGGGTGGTACTCTACATGTGACCTAGCATGTGCTGAAACATGACCAGTGTGTCCTCATGAGGATAAGAGGGAAAGGTGGGGTGAGAGGAGCCAGTGGCATGGGGGGGTGGGGGTGCAAGTGGAGGAGCAGAGAAACCCTCTGCATGGGTTGTAAAGGCCAATGGGACTTTATTTATTTTTTTATTTTTAAATTTTATTTTATTGAATCACCGTGAGATAGTTACAAGCTTTCATGTTTGGGTTACAATCTCACAATGATCAAACACCCATCCCTCCACCAGTGCACATTCCCCACCACCAATATCCCTGGTATATCCACCCTTTTCCCACACTACCCCTGCCTCTAAGGCAGACAATTTTCCCCATACTCTCTCTACTTTTGGGCATTATGGCTTGCAACACAGACACTGAGGGGTCATCATGTTTGGTACATTATCTACTATCGACACGCATCTCCCATCCCAACTGGGTCCTCCAGCCATCATTTTCTTAGTGATCCCTTCTCTATTCCATCTGCCTTCTCCCCTCGGCTCATGAGCAGTCTTCCAGCTATGGGGCAATCCTCCTGGCCCTTGTATCTACTGTCCTTGGGTGTCAGCCTCATGTGATATTATTTTGTACTCCACAAATGAGTGCAGTCCATCTATATCTGTCCCTCTCTTCCTGACTCATTTCACTTAGCATGATACTCTCCATGTCTATCCATTTATAAACAAATTTCATGACTTCATCTCTCCTAACAGCTGCATAATATTACATTGTGTAGATGTACTAGTTTCTTTAACCATTCATCTGTTTTAAGGCACTCTGGTTGTTTCCAGATTTTGGCTATTGTGAACAATGCTGCAATGAATACATAGGTACAGATGTCATTTCTACTGTGCTTTTTTGCATCCTCGGGATATATTCCCAGAAGTGGTATTGTGAGATCATATGGAAGCTCAATTTCTAGTTTTTGAAGGACTGTCCAAATTGTTTTCCAGAAAGGCTGGGCCAGTCGGCATTCCCACCAACAGTGAAAGAGCGTCCCTTTTCCCCCACATCCACGCCAGCACTGGTTGCTTTTGTTCTTTTGAACGTGTGCCAGTCTCTGTGGAGTGAGATGATATCTCATTGTTGTTTTGATTTGCATCTCCCTGATGACTAGTGAGGTGGAGCATTTTTTCATGTGCCTTTAGGCCAATGGGACTTTAGATCCTGCCCCAGACTACAGCAGGAAAGCTCCGAACCTAGGCAAACGTTTTGAGACAGGACTCTGACTGCTGGAGGAGACAGTTTGGGGGGGAACAGCAGACAAGGACCCAGAGGGACAGTGGACACTGAAGTACTCACAGCATTTGCTGCGGTGGAGTTGAGGAGATGTAGACAGGTTTCGGGACAGTGGCAGGGAAGCCACGGTCACACTGGGTCCTGCTATGCTCTCCCCACCTGCAATGTCCTCATCCCAGGTCAGCAGAAGAAGCATCTGGTGGCCATCATTCTCTGAGGAGCCTGACACACAACTCAAATGGTCTGGAGCTCACCCAATCCTCCAAAGCAACTGCTGGAAATACATTTGTGTTCGGTGAGTGGAAAGCAGAAAGCAGAGCGCAGAGCCCCTGCAGACTCTGCAGTCTCAGGAACCAGCCATTTCTCTCCAGCTCTGTAGAAGATGCTGCCCTGCCCCCCCACCCATTGTAAACTCGCTCCATCAAATGAACTGCTTTGTCCATTCTGGCCCTGCACATAGAAAGTGATTTTGATGAGCCTGAACATGAGGCTCTATATGCTAGGAAACGGTTATGTAGCACGGTGCATTCTTCTCATGCAGATCTTGGAGCTCCGTCTCTCTCTGGTTCTGCCCAACTTTATGCCTCCTCTCTCCTGTAGCTTTTTCTTTGGGCTGTTCATCCATGCTGAGAACACAGAACGTGCTAATGTGTTCCATTGGTGTCCAATGTGGTAGTTTTAAGAGAAAGTGCCAGAATGTGTAAAGGAAGTTCTGGGGCAGTAGAAGGTAGCCATGGCAATGTTACCCTGTTTAGCAAACATATTAAGGAAATTTATGCTGAGATAACCAAAGCAAAACTTAGAGGTACACGTTGGCAGGTCCAAATTCAAAACTGGTATTTTCCACTGGTTGGTTACAGAGTAAAAATAATATACACTTTGTGCCTTGAACTTTATAGCAATGGTGAGGCAGCCTCCCTCAGACTGTGGCGAATTAGCAAAGGGTCACATGATTTGGGGTGTATCCATGACTCATAAAGACCTCACATTTCATTTGACAAGTCCACACACCTCTTTCCTGCAGTAAGATGACCTTGGATCATCTCTCCTTTGCCAGGTATTTCTTTTTTGCCTGGTTTTGTGGGGTAGTGAGCTCCCCAGCACTGCTTGTGGGCCATGGGCCACTCCCTACTTACCCTAGCTAGGCGGGCCTGACAGTTCAGTGCGGGGAGGCCACCAGGGCTACACCGAGCAGTGTTCAGGGGACATTCCATGCTGGGGATCAAACTTGGGGTCTCCATATGCAAAGGATGTGCTCCAGCCTTTTGAACTATCTCTCCCCCATGCAAGCATTCCATTTGTTTTATTTCTTGGAAAGTCTGCAGATACATAAAAAATGAGACACTTACATGAAGTTCCAAACTTTTTATTCAGTGCACTTGGTGTTTGCGAGAAGTTACATTCTGGGCCACTGCTGCCGGTGGGGTGTCCCCAGAGCCACCCATGAGCCCTCAGGAGTTCCTCTACAGGTCCCTCTGTATATCTCAACTCAGTCACCTGGGGTTTATGGCTCATGTCTAAACTTGGCCCAAGAATTAAAAGCATCTGCCTGATGCAGTTTTCCATGGAAAATGGAAGCACTGGTTTTTATGTTGACACTGACATTGACGTAAATTCCACTTTCTTACATGCAAAAAGAATGTCAAAACACGTTGTCATTGACATATAGGCTCTCTAGAACATGAGCTCAGCTTGCCCACTTAGGAGCTGTGTTCTTCAGAGCAAGGAAGAAATCGACAAAGATCTAAGTTGGTGGGGGGGGGGCAATTCCTCTGAAGTGAACCCTTGTAAAGGTATAAGTGGAAAGATTTGTCATTCATTGAAGATTTGTGTAATTTCTGTTCACTTGTTTTTGTTTTGGTACCACACCTGGCTGTGCTCAATTCTTACTCCTGGATTTGTGCTCAGTGATCTCTCTTGGCAGTCCTGGAGGAGGATAGGGAATACCCGTCAGGATCAAAACCAGGTCAGCTGTGTGCAAGGCAAGCATCCTACCCACTATCATATCTCTCCAGCCGGAAGATTTGTGTAACTACAGCAAAAGTTAGTATGCTGTCCTCCTTGATTGCAGATGACTTTCTATGCTTGGTAGCTCAAGTTAGGCATATCCTGAGTAGCAGTATAATTGCATATATAGATATTAGATAGCGAGTCATATTTATACAGCAACTTACATTGCTGTATAAATATGGGTTCAGTCGAAGAGTGTGTGTGAGAGACAAGGAAGAATGAGAAAGTCATAAACTCAAAATTACTTTTCTGGTTGAGACCATTACAAAGACCACAGCAAACAGTGCTGATGTTATCACCTAGTTTCATGACATATTTATATTGCTATATAAATATGACCCAATATCTAATAACCCAAACAGCCATTACTAATCATTTTGTTTATATTCTTATTGTCTGTCTGATTGTGGCACAAACTGCATTTTTCCATCTGGCAATATATTATGAATAATTATACACCAGGCTGATGTAAGCAACATATACAATTGCTTACTGGAAAGTCACGTGATCACAATTTTAGCATAGAATCTAGCACCTACCAAGTCAGTACTCAGAAACTATATGAAACAACGCATCAAAAAGGCACCATGGTGCAGCTTTGGCACTGAAACTTAATAACAGCCCCATAGCTCACCATGAAACTAGCTGATGACATCAGCACTGTTTGCTGTGATTCTTGTAATGGTCTCAACCAGAAAAGTAATTTTGGGCTTATGATTTTCTCATTCTTCCTTGTGTCTCACACAGAGACGGAATCCAGGCTACTCTGAGGTGGTGCAAGTTGTGTGGGGTCTGTGGCTGCCCGTCTAGCCTCACAGCTGCCCTACAGGCTGCAATGATGGTAGGGAGAGAAAAATGTTCAAATCATCTCTTCACCCCCACCCCATAGCAGCATGTATTTGGGCATTCAGTACAGTTCCTCTTACACACACACACACACACACACACACCCTTTACCCTGAAATTGCAGCTATTTGCCCAGCTGAGTTATTAAGAACACCTAACCTCATTAGTGACCTGTAGAATTAAATCACATTATTCTATGTCAGAAAATATCATTGAGTCATTGTTTGGGTTAAGTCGTCCTGTGATTCTGGTATCCACTGGACCTCCCACATTGCTCACTGCCACTTTATTCCTTTGTTTTCCAAGTTATAAAAGAAAAAATATGTACTATAGCTCTGTAAGGCTTCACTTGGTAACATAAAAGGGTGAGATAAAAGCCGGGCGGCGGGGGAGGGGGGCTGGTCAGAGCATCACACGAAGCAGAACGTCACTGACTTTATCTCCGACACACAGGCCTGTGTGCAGAAGGATGTGCTTACCTCCCTTGAAAACCACGTCTGGAAAATTGTACTTCAAAGATCCAAATGCAGACTTCAAATGAAACAGACTCAAAGGAGTAAACACTCACATAAGATAAAAATATATTTTTAAATGAGAGGATTTCAAGAAACATTTTGAGATGCACACAGCCATCTCAAAATGAGATTAGGATTGCCTTCTCCCACTGGTAGGTTTAACTCACATTTCCCACTTTGCTCTCAAAAGGACCTTTCAGAGACTGCGGGCTTATAGAGACTACTGTGATCAAACCCAGGAAAAATTCTTTTTGGGCCAACAGTAGGAGAAAGAGCAAGAATGCAAGGTCAAGGAAGGTTCTGGAAAGTCCTTTCCGCGTTGGCCCATCCTTGACCCTCCCAGAAAGACCTTCACACTCCACAGTGTGAGTCATCCAAAACTCCATAAGAAACAATCACATTTGTTGATTAAAAATCAGCCCCCCTCGACTGTAAATACACCTTTCAAGTAGCTCTGTTACCCAATCAGTGAAGCACACGGGAAGTCGGCTCTCGGTCATCTGGCCATTAAAACCGAATTCTAACAGAATTCCAACTAACATCTGCTCTGAATTTTCACATGATTTATAGGACCATGTGGCCAACTCTGTGTATAAATATAGATAGATCCTGAGGGGAATCTTTGTCTAAATACAAGAAGAAGTGGAAAGATAGGTATTTAATTACATCATCAAATTTGTTTTATATCTTAGAATATCAACCTGTCAACCAGATGTCCCCATCCCCACATTTATTATTTCATGTCAGAGAAGCACCAGAGTGCTGTAGATGTGTATGTTACTCATGATTACTTCAGAATATTTTACATAAATTATTTCCATAACCACTGCAGACAGGAGAGCAGGAGTGCATTCGAAGAACATTCTTCTATGGCTGGCACCGTCTAGTGGTTCCACAACAAATGAAGGGGCCAGCACCCCTTTCTATGTCCTCTCAGCTCCTGTTCATGGTTAGAGAAGAATTTTTTAAATAAAATAAAAAGTGAGAAGATCCTGGTTAGGTTGAGAAGGTGACCGTGTTCCTTTATGATCAGGAGGTTTCCGAGTCCAAACCCCCTTCCTTTTGTGTGGCTCACTCTGACTGGGGGCAAGGGTGGACGTGGGGAGCTGGACCGCCCTCCCAGGCAGGATACTGTCATCACTTGCACTTGAGGCCTTGTGTATTATCAGCAGTAAAGAGCTGAGGCCAGCCAAGTGAGAGCTGCGAATGATCTGGGTGCATCTCTCTGGGTGAGGGAGAAGAAGGTGAGAAGGATGTCTCTTGGGCCCCTGAACAAAGGCTCCCAACACATGTAAACACTGACATCTCAGGAAGAAGGCAGGGCCCAGGGCTTCAACTGAGAGGGCCTTGAGACTCTCAGGAGGGCAAAGCGTTGCTGGGTCTCACCTCCTCACTCAGGGTGAACTCTGTGATGTCCAGAGTGCTGTAGATGTGTATGTTACTCATGATTACTTCAGAATATTTTATATAAATTATTTCCATAACCATTGTAACCATAACCATTGTAACCATTGTAACTAAGTAACCATGGGATTACTTAGTGATGAACTCTGTGATGTTTGTGGGATTACTTAGTGATCCACATTAATAATTTTTTGACAGTCTATAACTGCAAAAAATATCTATTTTAAATACTGCCTGTAAGCAACGGGGAGCCCCTGAGGGATCTTATCACGGAAATGAGTCCAGTGGCCCTGTATATGAGGTCTGTCTGGACACTGTTGACGGGAGGGAGATTTGAACCCTGTGTCCCTAACTAGCTGTTGGACTAAATCTTCTGAGGCCAGGGCTTTTTTTGATCAGCAAAGTGGAGCAAATACTCCTCACCTCTTAGCTCTATTCTGGGATTTAAATATTGTCACTGTCACACTGTCACTGTCATCCCGTTGCTCATAGATTTGCTCGAGTGGGCACCAGTAACGTCTCCAATTATGTTTTTGGCATATTGAATATGCCACGGATAGCTTGCCAGGCTCTACCATGCAGGAGAGATATCTTGATAGCTTGCCGGGCTCTCTGAGAGGGGTGGAGGAATCAAACCCGATCAACTGCGTGCAAGGCAAACGCCCTACCTGCTGCGCTATTTAAATATTGATGTATAATAAAGTGAACGTCCAGTTGAAATGTCTGGGATAGTAAAAACTTGTTATGTGTTGACCCTCTTCTCATGACTGACAGCTGCAACTCAGCAAGTTGGGGCAGCGGGGGCGGAGAGGGGGCAATTCCAGCCTCTTCCCTTGAGCAGTCAGGCCCAGACTCTGGAGAGAGGAGAGCCAAGTTCAGACTGGGTGTAGAGAAGGGTCAGGGCTGTGTGGAGGGTGGGGCTGGCTGTACTATTGATTAGGTTCAGGAATCCAGGGAGAAATCTTCAGGAATTTGGTCAAGTGGAGAGGCTGCCTGGCAGCTACTTGTCATCTGAGAAATTCCCCTCAAATTTTTGCCCTCATTCCTCTGATTTCTGTCCCTAGGCAAGCACACATGTGCTTCCTGTCATTGATAGACTGGTTTTTGCTCTTTCTGGATTGTCCTATAAATGAATCACAGTATATGCCCTGCTATGCCTTATGTTCATCATCATGCTTTGGAGATCCATCCATGTGGTAGTATGTTATTAATTTTTTTTTTAGTGAGCAGTATCCATTCTAGGGAAATAATGCGATTTGTTTCTCATTTTACCTGATGATAGGCATCTGGATAGTTTCCAGCTTGGGAGTGTTAAGACTACAAATGCCTTTTCTGGTTCTGATTGTAGCACCTGGAGTTCCCGTGATCGTTGCTCTTGGAGAGATGGGAATCTTGACAGGAAGAGAAGATGGAAGTGATGGCGCATGGGTGGAAGTTTATTATTGGGTGCAATCAGCAGCAGGGATATTGGTGTCATGTGATGGGGTGGGGTGGGGGTGGGGTGTACTATGTAAAAGCCCTGTCAGATGGGGCCTGGAGCACTGTCCCCAGGAGCAGGCTGGAGACAATGAAGTAGGGGGCAATGCTTACAGGCAGAGGTGGAATAGAGAGTTTGTGTTCCGTTGGAGAGAGAAAGGCCTAGAGGCTTTGAATATTGGTTTTAGAAATCCAGATGAATGTCTCAGGCAAGAAAATGAGACGTGGGTGAGCATAGAGTTTTCGTAAGATTCCCTTTTCTTTGGTATAGTAGGTGGTTTGGTGCGAAGAAGGGAGAAATGGGAAGAGAGGAGGGTGTGTAGTTGGACTTGTTTCTCTGACTGCTTCCAGGACAAAGTCAGCTTGGCCTCTCCAGCTGCAAAGGCATGCCCTGAGGTGGGGCGGAGCAGAGAAGTTGAGGATAAAACACATTTTTTCTTTTTATCTCACATTTTCCATGGATCTGAATCTGGGCGTAGAGGGTGGCTAGGTTCTCTGCACAGAGTTCCACCAGGCTAATAGCATAACATTCGCCAGGACTGTGTTCTGGTCTGGAGCTCGGGGGTCCTCTTTGGAGGTAGTGGGAGAGCTCAGAAGAGCTCAGAGCTCCTTTCAGTGGTGGGCAGAATGCAGGCCCCTCAGTTGGTCTCGGGCCGAAGTCGCCACGGCCTGGTTGATCCTCAGAGCCTTTCCTGATGGACATCTCCATGCCTATGGCTGCTTCTTGTTCTTTTAAGGTCTCACCTGGCAGGTCAAGCTTACCCACCATCACTTTGGGTTAACTCAAGGGGCCTTAATCACATCTGCACAATGCCTCAGCCCCGCAAAGTGGTGTTTGTGTGATACCCATCATATGTGTAGGACCCACTCAGGCTCACAGAAGGATATGGTGCAGGACACAGTCATATTAGGAGCCAGGAATCCTGGGGTTACCTTAGAGGCCAGCCTCCCCACTTTTGGAGCCTCCTTTGGCATCTGCCCCCCCCCCCCACACACACACACACATACACAGCTTCTAACTATAAAGAGAGGAGTCTGGGCATGATCCTCTTAGGATTCTGCTCTATACCTTCCCTTATTTTCTGATGGTGGACTCGAGTTGGAAGAGCTGTTATCCATCATCTTATCCAAATCGTGTCTCTGCCACCCTCTGCGTACTGGGCTTTCTTCTGCTTCACCTTGTCTTGGGCTTCCGGGTGGTCCTTCTCTGGGACCATCTTCGGCTCCCAAGATGGTGGTTCCAGCTACACAACTGCCTGCCGGAGGAAAGTGCTGGGCTGTGTCTGGCGGTCACCCAGGGAGCACATGCAGGGATCTGGACCCCTCCCAAAGACAACATGAGTCATTGGCGACTGCAGGTGGGGACCCCCATGTGGCACACAGGCAGAGACCACCCTCAGGCCCAGACTGAAAATAGCTGCTGCTGGGAGAAAATAAAAAAAAACTCAGCCACCGAGAGTGCAGGATGCCTCAGAGGTGTCAGTGATGGCGCGGGACAAAGGAGAGAGAAAGAAGATTCAGGGAGGCTCTGGCTGTGATAACAGTTCTCAAAGCCAGCAGGCAAGGCACACTCACTCTGTGCTCGTAAACTAAGTTCCGAGTCAGCACTTCCTATAGATCATCTCCCGCAGCCCTCAGATTTCCTGTGAGGTCACTCCAGGCCCTGCCCATCTGTGTGAGGCAGACACGGAGGTTCGGGGAGTTTAAGGCGCTTGCCTAAGGAAGCACATGGAGGAAGCAGAGAGCTGGGATCTCTGGACAGGGCAGCCAGTCCAGCACGCATCTTCTTATCCAGGAAAGGAGAGCACTTCCAGGCAAGGGGAGAAGGGAGCCTGAAGGGCTGCTGCAAAATAATGGCCTTGGAATGTGGCTGTCAAGAGGGCTAGGGGTGGGGGGGGGGAAAGGGGAGGGGGCAGAATGGACTGTGGGACACTGGTGGAGGGAAGCTGACACTGGTGGTGGGATTGGTGTTGAAATATTATATGCCTAAAACACAACTACCGATCATTTTGCAAATCACAATTCTATTAAATCACAATTTCATTTTAAAAACTATTAAAAAATAAATTTAAAAAATGAATAATGACCTTGGGAGGACCAGCCCAGCCTTTTGCTAGCCCCACTTCCTGGGCTCTGCTGGGTCTGCTGCTCCCTGCCCCACTCGGGTCGTTCCCAGTGACTCCCTGCAAAGCAAACACCAGGAGCCCTAGGTCTGACCTTTTCCCCTGCTGCTTCCCAGGGCCCGGACCCCAGCTTTGGGGATGGGCTTGGCCCGAAGAGGCAGAAGGAGAGCTTGAGTGTCGGCCGGGCGCTGCAGGTAACCTGCGGGCCTGGGCTGCTTTTCAGAGAATTGAATTATTCTTGCTTCAACTCCCTCGACACCCTGAAAACGATGGTCTCCCTCCCTCCTTCCTCTGTGGCTTTTCTCTGCCCGTGAAATGAAAAGCAGATTGCCTGCCCCTGGGCTCCGAGCAGGCCCTGCGTCCGAGGTGCGCGCGGGGACGCATCCTGCCATCTGCTTCTCATTGACGCGTGGGGCTGCGGTTAGACAATGGGGCAGTGTGAGCCGCTCTGAGCGGCCGCAGCGGAGACCCCGGCTGCTGCCTGGCTGGGGGGAACGGCCCTCCTCCTCCGCCCCACAGGCCCAGAGGCGGGGAGCTTGTTTCCTAGAGTGTGGGGGTGGATTCCCCTACCCCCCAAATTGGCCCTTTCTTCTTTGTTTTCTTCCTAGAAAGATGGCTTTCAGCTGTTTCCCCAAGACTCCTGGTAGCCTGCTCCTAACGCTACACTCACTCGGTGTTTTAACATTGCCTATGCAGTCTGCATCTGTACAAGGAAACCCAAACCAGCCCGCACCCAAGGACTTTAGTGTGTGATCTGCTCATCTTTTTAGTACGGCACGTAGGGCGTTTGCCTTGCACTGCGGCCAACCCGGGTTCGATTCCTCCATCCCTCTCAGAGAGCCCAGCAAGCTACTAAGAGTATCCCACCCGCACGGCAGAGTCTGGCAAGCTATCCGTGGCGTATTCGATATGCCAAAAACAGTAACAACAAGTCTCACAGTGGAGACGTTACTGGGGCCCACTCAAGCAAATCGATGAACAATGGGACGACAGTGCTACAGTGCTAGTTTTAAAAAGCCATCATGGCCTAATAAGCACTCGTGAGCCTCACAGTGCAGCTATATATTGGATGATCTCTGGCTACATATTGTACAACCAATCAGATAAGTGCTTTAAGCCACTTTTGTAAATGAAGAGACCAGTTCAGAGGGTACAGGTTACAGCTGCAAATTGGGTACTTCATATTCCACAGCTTGACACCACCCCAGAATATAGGCTGGAGTACAGCAGACAGGACTCTTACCTTGCTTGTGGCTGACCTCGTTCTATGCCAGATAGCTCATATTGTCCCCAAGCTCCGCCAGAAGTGATCACTGAGCACAGAGCCAGGAGTAAGCCCTGAGCTCCACTAGGTGTGATCCAGAAACATCAACACCAAATTATGTATGGAATGCAAACTACTTTGTAGCCTATGTTTCACTAACCAATGCAAAGAGACAATTTTCATACTAAGTCTGTAGTTCTTTGCACATGATATTCAGGGCTGCATGGATATCCCACTTATATAGACTAGTCTTAACCTACTTAGTCAATTCTCTGATTTTAGATTGCTCCAAATTTTGCCCTTCTAATCCCAGGATGATTACTCAATTCTGAGATTTTTGATATAAACTCCCATGACTGGTCATAATAAAAGTTTCCTTATGAATAGGCATGCCTACTTCAAAAATTTTTGGAAAATGTGGCATATTGCCTTTGGGAGATTAATACATGCAACACTGGGTATTATAATCTTTTATATATCAAATTAACAAGGATTATTTTCTTTGTGTTTGGGCCACACGCAGCAGTTCTCGGGGGACGTTGTGGTCCTGGGATGGAACGCAGGCCTCCCACATAAAAGCATGCACTCATTGCTTTATTTATTTATTGGTTTGGGGGCCACACCCAACTGTACTAAGGGCTTACTCCTGGCTCTGCCCTCAGAAATTACTCCTGGCAGGCTCAGGGGACTGTAGGGATCAACCCCCTGCTGGCTTGTGTTAGGCAAATGCCCTACCCACTGGACTATCTCTTCAGTCCCTCTCCTCAGCCCTTTGGACTATCTTCTTGGCCCCAAGGATTTTTCTTTTCTTTTCTTTCTTTTTTTTTTTATTAAATCACCGTGTGGAAGATTACAATGCTTTCGGGCTTAGGTCTCAGTTATACAATGCTGAAACAACCATCCCTTCACCAGTGCCCATATACCACCACCCAAAAAAAAAACAAACAAAAAAAACCCACACAGTACACCTCCCATCCCGCCCCCCCACCCCCTACCTTGTAACTGATAAGTTTCATTTTACATTCTGTTTACTTTGGTTACATTCAATATTTCAACACAAACCTCACTATTGTTGTTAGGAGTACCCCACTCGATTCAGACCTACTGTGAAGACAAATAAGGTCTGCTACTGCGGCCGCGCGGTTTTGAATTTCTGTACTTTAACAAGAAGTCCAGGGAGATTTCTTCCAGATATTAGATAATTGCAGGCTTGAAAACCCAATCTGTGGTCGTCTTAATATGGCGGCCACCGCGCCCTTCATCCCCGGAGAGAAAGAGGCGAGAGAGAGAAATACCTTTCCCCTCCAGGGCGGGCACGGGGCCGAGGCTTAGTTCTCAGGCTGGAGACATTCTGCGAGGAGTTGCCCACGCCGAAAGAGGTTTTGCTGGGTCTGGATTCACGCTTGTGCAGCTGCGGAGAGGCCGCACATGCGTGCGGCCCCCGGGATCACATCTCGGCGGTGGGCGGATTTTTCTTTTTTTCAAATTATGATTCACTTTTTGAATTTGCGACTCAGGTTTTTAGTTATTATATTCTTTGGTAAATTTACTGAATCTTTTGTAAATTTATGCATTTATGCAGTCTTTATGTATGTTTTTCTATTGTGTGATTCATTTTTCAAATTGATTTGCAGGGGCCAGAGAGATAGTACAGTGGGTAGGGCTCTTGTCTTGCATGCAGCTGACCCAGGTTTTATTTCAGGTACCACATATGGTCCCCTGAGCACTGCCAGGAGTGATTCAAGAGTAAGCCTTGAGCACAGCTCGGTCTGACCCTCCCAAGACAATTTATTTGCAAAAAGTCTATTACATAAGGATATTGGTATCTATGTTGCAAATACACATCCTACTTTATCATCTGCTTTTTTTCCCTTAAGATATTTTTGGGTTTTGTGGGGGTTTTTGGGGGGAGGGGGTTTGGAGGCCACACCCAGTTATGCTCAGGGCTTATTTCTGGTGGCTCTGTGTTCAAGGATCACTCCCCATAGTGCTAGGGAACCATAGTCAGTGCCAGGGATAGAACCTGGGTCTGCTGCATGCTAAGAAAGCACCTTAACTTCTGTATTAACTCCAAAGCTGTTTCTGTATACTTTTGTCAGATAAGCTTTAAAATTTTACATAACTGATCTATCAATATCTTTCTTTGTACCTTCTTTAGTTACTGTTTACTAAAGCTTCCTTCCTCCCCAGAACTGTTAGATAAACTTTAACATTAAGTGTAGATTTTTATTTTCTTTTTGGGTCACCCCTGGTGATGTACAGGGGTTATTCCTGGCTCTGCACTTAGGAATTAGTCCTGGCAGTGCTCGGGGGACTATATGGGATGCTGGGAATCGAACCTGGGTCGGCCATATGCAAGGCAAGTGCCCTACCTGCTGTGCTATCGCTCCAGCCTCTAAGCGTAGTTTTTTATCCTGTTGTTTCTAATTGAACTTTTGCGGCAGTGTGAACTGAAGATCCAAGATGTAAAAATGGGTCACTCCACAACTTGGTGGTTTTGTCAACAGCTTTTAAATATGTTTTTTGTTTGTTTGAATTTGGGGGCCACACCCAGTGGTGTTCAGGGCTTACTCCTGGCTCTTATGTCAATGATGACTCCTGGAAGGGCTTGTGGGACCCTATGGGATGCTGAGGACCAAACACAAGTCTGCCATGTGTAAGGCAGGTGTCCTATCTGCTGTACTGTCTCTCCAAACCTGGCTTTTTAATATGTGAAGATCATAATCCTTAGGTGCTTTTTTTTGGGTGAGGTGTCTCCCAATGGGTTCTCGGTATCCCTGGAGGGGCCACTCTGGCAATAATCATGCAGTGGAGCTGGACCTGAGGATGGAGTGTTAGCTCTGGGTTGCCACTCCATCAGTCCTTGGGGGCAACCAGGGTTATTACTGCTGATGCTGGGGGCCAGGGGCATGAGGTGCTGGAAATCCACCTGGGGTCAGGCATTTACTAGACCTTGTGCTCTCTTCTGAGCCCTCATTATTGCTTTTTTTTTTCCATTGTTGCTTTTTTTTTTTTTGCTTTTTGGGTCACACCCAGCGATGCTCAGGGGTTACTCCTGGCTTTGCACTCAGGAATTACTCCTGGCGGTGCTGGGGGACCATATGGGATGCCGGGGATCGAACCCGGGTCGGCCGCATGCAAGGCAAACGCCCTACCCGCTGTGCTATCGCTCCGGCCCCTCCATTGTTGCTTTTTAAAGTGTAGTTTAACCATGGCACAATTAGAGGCACAAATCAAAAACAATTTAAAAAAAGACTTGATGACAGATAGTAATTGCATTTGAGTTGTTCATTAACTTTCCCGGTACATTAACACACAATTACACACACCCAGAGGGAATAGGTTTTTCCCCAATGTTCATTTGCTAAGTTATTTTTGTGGTGGTTTATGTATGTGTGTGTGTGTGTGCGTGCATGTGTGTGTGTGTGTGTGTGTGTGTGTGTGTGTGTGTGTGTGGTTTACAGTGCTAGGGATCAAACCAAAGGCCTCACATATGCAAGGCAAGTGCTCTACCACTGAGCTCCGTTCCCAGTCTGTTCGGTGTTAATTTCATAAATGTAGGAAATTATTACAAACAGTTCTTGAAATGCAAATAGTCTTTTTATTGCACTGAGCTGCTGTTCTTTTGTGGGCACAATCAATATTGTTTATTCATTTTTATGCCACTACGTTATGAAAATGAGACCTGGAAGAGTAGTTGAATGGCACAGACTGATGTGTTCCATGCCCCCGGCCAGACCGTGCTCATTGCTCTGCTTTTCCGTGGAGCCCAGCTATCCTTCAGGAACGACAATCCTCAGTACCAAAGCTTTCACAAATTGAGACCTATTGCTTGCCTTACTATTTAGGGATTATTAGGAAGTGAGCTAAATTGCTTAATAGTTCAAGTGGCCACCAACATTGGTTAAAGATGTCTCTTAAGTTTGGGGATAAAAAAAATAGCACAAGAAATTCATCTCTTACTTTCCATAAAACTGCATGAGCAGAAAATAAATAGCAGCTGAGGGAAATAGCAAAAGATTGTCTATAAATTGCTGTGTTCTCTAAGTGGGAAGTTCGTCTTTTGGACTTTTGAATTTAAGAGTTTCTTAAAACAAGGACAGCATATATCCAGAATTTCCTATTCTGACACTCTTAAAGGGGATGATCTCAGCCACTGGTGTAAGTCTGTTTTTGAATCCTTACATGAGTAAGAACGTCTGTCTTCCCTTTGCTCTGAAGGCTGCTATATTATTGGGCCCCGACTTTCTCCCTTCAGAATCCTCTGATAGCTTAGTGACAAAGAAAAAGTCTGAGCCAATCAAGTGTTAGATTCTCTGTAAGAAGTTGCTTTTTCCTCCTTGGATTATTCTTATAACTCAGATATTTTTCTGGGATATATTTTGAGTAAAATCCTTGTGTCAGGGTTCCCCAGGGCCATCGCTGTGTTTGGAAATTCACAAGAGTGACTCATAACACTCCGCATGAAGAGTACTGCTGGCCAAGACGAATTATTTATTACAGCAACGTAGCAAGGATCTACATCCTGCCTGTGGAGGCTGGGGGAGGGAGGCAGAGCAGAGACCTGAGGAATCCGGTGATGGCTTCTCTCTTCTCTCCCATCAGGCCTGACGCGGGGCTCCCACACAGCCCGGCCCTGCAGGGAGAAGGGAACCATATTTGGCGCATGTCTGCTTAAGGAAGCTCATTAGAGGCTTGGCTTCCCCCGGTTCTTTTATGAGGATTGATCATCCCAGCATTCCACCTGGGGTCCAGCAGAGTCTAGACGCCCCGAGGAAAGAGGAAGCCACCAGGAGCCCCTCCGAGCACTCAGGCACATCTCACTGCATAATTATCGTACTTTGTTTTTTCCACCCACACCCCAACTGGTTTCTAGCCTTCTAGAAGTTCCATGTACTGTTCTCACTCCAATTATTTGGGAGGAAGGGTTTGGGCCACGCTCTCCTCAGAGCTTATTCCTGTCTCTGCGTTCAGTGATCACTCCTGGTGGCACTCAGGGACCATATGTGGTGCCGAGATCAAACCAGGCTCAGCTGCCATAGTAGACTTCCGAGTACTGGACATGGCTGTACTCAGTATTCCTCAGGTCTCTACTTGACCTCCCTCCCCCAGCCTCCACAAACAGGACATGGGTGTCCCAAACCAGGCTCACGCAAGGCCAAGTGATAATACTCCTGTATTATCTCTCCAGCCCCTGGATATCACTTTTTTTTAACTAAAAAAAAAGATTTTGTCAAAAAAATCTATGATTGTATAGTGAAATATGGCATATCAGTGCAGGAAACTATTTTCCAGCCAAGTCCCCAGATACAAGCAAGCATCTCGAAGGAGAGCAGTTTCAGGCCTGCTTTGTCACCTCCTCCCAAGGTCCCCTTTAACTCTGTTTTACGTAGAATACCAGGAGGCCTTTCCCTTTACACACTCAAGGAGTCCCCCTCTAATCACATCTTTCATTACTGCTTTAGTTCCAAAGGGACCAGTTTCTTCCTTAAGCAGGAAGGGGTGCTTGGGACTGGGAGGGAGGGAAGGAGATGTTCCCGGGCATCACCCTCCTCTGCTTCCATCCTTTTTCCTTCTGTTCCAGAGGATTCCACTAGCTTTGAAATCCTTGAGGGCTGTGGGTAAAATGATCACACAGATAATGAAAAATGAGCACTATTTATTTTGCAGCTAACTTGTGCAAAAGCAGGTGCACGTTGGCCGCCAGTTGCAGTTCCTATAACGTCCGCATCTGGGCTGGCATGCTGGATTGTCATTTTTCCTAACCACCTCTACGCTGCCCAGGTCCCATGGTGACTGGGTCTCACAATGTCCAGTACTCAGAAGTCTACTGGTTGGCCGCTGGTGCTCTGCGGTTTGCCTCTCCTTGCTTGGTGCTCTCTGCCCCGCGGCCTGCAATCTTTGTTCTCTATCCTTGCATGCAGTGAGAGCTGAGAGAACCTAGAACCAGGCAGAGATTCGTTTTCTCTCTTACTTGTTCCCACCTTTAGCTGCTTTTGCTGTCTGACAGGCTTGCACCCCAGGCAGGTGGAATGTAAAGTGACCAATTGGATTATTTCGATTATCTGGCGCTCCTCCCCAGCTCCCGTGGAAACGCCACTCAGCCATCCTGCTTTGCACCTCACGTAGCCCCTCATTCCTGACTCCTTGTTCCAGGGAGCGGGCTCTGCTGCTCGTGCACCTCAGACAGTTGCTTGCTTGTGAAAGCTGCTACTGCCGCCTTGGAACCGTGGCCATGTCAAAGCCAAGTGTTGTTCACAGCGGTCCCATGATCACTTCCTTTTTTTGTTTTTAATCAACCTGCCTTTGTTGTCGTCGTCGTTGTCCCTCAACAGTAGCTCTTTCTAGGTCCGTTCATTTTCAGTAGGGAGGCTGAGATGGCATTTGTGGCTATGACCTCTGGCCCCATGGGTGTCTGTCAAAGACTGGTCACTGGTTGAGTAACCGTGAGATCATGGTGCCACTTTCTGCCTTGTTGTGAGTCACCGGCAGGCAGACTCTCATTTACTGAACATCTGTTCACCCGAAATCCTTCCTCTCCTGCCCTACCCTCAGGCTCTGGAACAGTAAGAAATGGAGAAGGTAGAAAGAACCAGAATGGAGTGCCAGTGTCTCGGCCCTACCTACCTTGCCTTTATGCCTTGTATAGGGGACTCACCCAGCCGAGCCTGGAGCCCAGTTCCTCACATCTTCACTTCACAGGATGCTTGGACCCAGTGTTTCAGATCACTCAGCTCTTATGCTTCTGGCTGGGGACAGGCAATGGAGGTCAGGAAGGGTGAAGGCTCTGTGGTCCACAGTGTGGGATGAGGTCTTGAAAATAGCATTTTCTTTTAAAATCCGGTTTTTACATTTGCATAATTCACATTAGGGGGATTTTCCTTGTTTCCCTGTTGTTTTAGGTATTTACATGAGATATTGGGAGCAGCTCAGTAGGGGGCTACTGAGTAGGGGGTAGAAGGGGGCTATTACCAAGTATTATTATTAATACTTGGTATTATTATAATTACCAAGTATTATAATAGTACTCAGTAGGGGGTTATTACCAAGTATTATTTAGAAACCGAAGCCCAAAGGGAACTTCCAGTTAAAGGGCTCTAGGGGATTATGGAGCTGGCCGTTCCTTCATTCTGACAACGAGTCATCCATCCAGGGAGACCAGAGTCTCCTCAGGTTGCTGGGATGGAGACCGTGGAAAATCACTCCCGGGTGACGGGTGCTCGGGGAGGGCCTGGGCTGGGATTCATGAACGCCGGCCTCCTGTGTGCACTGGCTGTGTGACCCCAAACAAGGCAGGACTCCCTTCTGGAACTCTCTTGCGTTGTTTACAAATGAGGGGATCGGTGTCGAAAGTTTCCAGCATGCCTCCAACTGCAGCATTCATCGCCTGCCTGGGCTGCTGTGATTGAGAGGGGCGCCGCAGAGGAGGGACCCGCTGGCCTGGGCTATGTGTGACTTCGGGGGCACAAAGAAACACACAGTAGGTATCTCTGAGTCAGAGCCCGGTCTCTGTGCTTGGCCTGGAGGTCCCTGTGTGCATCCAAGTCTGAGGCTCGAGTTTCTCTAGCTTGTCTTTCTGCCTGCTACATTTGCTTTGATGGGAGAACCAATGATTAATTATAACCATTCTCTGTGTGTAGTGTGCGTGTGTGTGTGTGTGTGTCTGTGCGTCTGTGTCTGTGTGTGTGTAATGGAGCAGGACAGAGATTTCAGGCGTCCCTTTAAAAGTGACATTGTAGAAGGGAGAACATGCAAGGGAGTCATCTCGTGCTCAACTGATCCATGCTTTCAGCAGAAGGAGCTGGCCGTTCCTTCTTTCTGACAAGAGCCAGGATCCTTTCATCGGCCGAGTTGAGACGAGGGGACTCAGGCCCTCATGAGTAGGTTCTGACACATCAGGGTGTGCCCCCCGGGCACCTGCCCAGTGCAGCAGGTGGACTCGCTGCCCCATTCAGGATTCTGTATCCCCTGCAAGCGTCTGGCAGGCAGAGGTGAGTCAGTGGCGGGGTGAAGAGCAAGGCAGCTCCTGTCACCTGACCAAGTTCATCTTGGGTGGAAATCTCTTGGGTGCAATCTGAGACTCAGGCCTCCTGTGCCCTGTCCTCCCATGGCTGTCCTCCCAGATACTAGCCAAGAGGCTCACCGCCTCCACACCTGTCTCAGTGACGGCTCCTTACCCAGGTCAAGATATTTCACAGAGCACCAAGACCATAGACTCAAGTGGATGCAACCCGCCCCAGGGACACCAGTCACTGCACTGGCTGTTCTCACGCAAAAGCAGACTGCATCATGCTCGACCCTCCCCCTCACCTGCTGTCAGGACACACTCTTCACACCTACCCACACCTTAGCAGGGGTGGAGTGTGGGAGCTGAGGTGGGGGAGAGTCACAGTTAGAGTAAGTGTGGGTGAGAGACTGGAAGAAGGGCAACATCTCCATGCCACAGGAATGCCCTTTTCCCGTGGCTTCTCCCAGCCTCACCCCCTGAGTATCTCACATCCCACAGAAAGACGGGCTTCCCTTCCCACTCCCCAGCCAGACCACAGTGTTTTCCCACATTGTTTGGTGCTTGTCTGTGTCTTTCCTCTGTGGTTCAAAACCGTGTCCTGTTCACTCCGCTGGCAGAGCCTCTGCACGGTGTGTGTGCACTGCAGTGATTTGCCAAACCCAGGAAGTCCGTCTGCGCCAGGCTTTGCTTAAGAGCAAAGGATGACACTCCCCAGATGTCCAGCGGTATCTGTCAGCCCACGTGGCCCGTGGGTATTCCATTTGTGTCACTGATTGATTCGTATAAATTGATTATTTAATCTGGGCCAGGCATTATTGCAGATCCCAGGAGGAGAGCAGTGAGCAAGACAAATAAGATTTCTGCCCACACAAGAGTTTTAATATTGTGGGGAGACCGATGGTAAACCACCAACAAAACAAAGGGATTCATAGCAGTTGATGAAGGAGTTAAAACAGGGCAGCGGAGAGAGATTGAGGTCAGGCGGGACTATCTTCTTTAAGGTCTGAGTGGGCCAAGAGATGCAGAAGACTCGGGGTCGACTCCTGAGCACTAGGAGTAGCCCCTGAGCACTGTCACACGTGCTTCCCTTCCACGCCCTTCCCTGCCAGAAATGAGATCTGAGGCAGGAAGAAATAAGATGGAGGAAATAGCCCCTGATAGAGGAGGAGACTGCTGGGCAGAGGGGCTGGGGCAAACTTGGACCGTGAAAGAGAGAAGGTCCAGACTGGCAGAAGACAGGCCAGGGCAGATGAGTTTGATGACTCGAGGTGAATTGTGGAACCGCTGATGTGCCCTGAGCCAGCTGGAGGAGGGTGGGGCACATCCCAGTGTGGAGGCATTTGGAGAAGGCCCAGTGGTTAAAGCGGGACCTGTTCCTGCTCTGGGAGTGGTGGGTAGCCTCTGAAATGCTAGCCAGACCCGCTTCATGATGGGACACATGTGCATAGCTCTCGTCAGCTGCCCACGGCCCAGCTCTGTGCGGCATGGCCTGTGAACAGCGTTACAAACATCCACCTGCCCTTGGCAGAAAGAAGCCCGATCAGCCCTCGTCTCTGGGGCTGGCCCTTCTCATTTCCATGCAGCTTCTCAGGGGCAGGACTGACTTTGGCTGCATTTGTGCTTGCCCCCTTGCTCGCTCTGTCAGCCTCACTGTGGCCGTGCAAGTTTGGATCCGATCCATAAGGGAGAGAAATGTCTGTGGTCTGGAACCAGGAGAAAGGGAATGGCTCCCAGGAGGACAGAAACCACAAGCTTGGCCTTGAAAGCACCGAACAACATAGTGTCCAAGGCTCTTTGGTTGCAAGTTGCAAAAACACATCGCAAACTAGCTAAAGTCAGAAAGAGGATTTGTTGATCAGTGAAATGGATCTTTCCAGAGGCTGAACAGGATCCCGGGGCTTGGGGTCAGAAGAACTAATTCTCCCTTTGTCTGATTTCTCCAACACTTATTCTCTTGGTGTTGGTTTTATTCTCCCTTACTCTAGAAACCATTCCTCTCTAATGCCCTCAGACCCCCACAAAAAATGGCATCTCTCTTGGGCTGGAGAGATAGTACAGCAGGTAGGGCGTTTGCCTTGCACGCAGCTGACCTGGGTTTGAGCCCCGGCATCCCATATGGTCCCCAGCACCGCCAGGAATAATTCCTGAGTGCAGAACCAGGAGTAACCCCTGAACATTGCTGGGTGTGACCCAAAATGCAAATAAATAAATAAATAAATAAATAAATAAATAAATAAATAAATAAATAAATGGCATCTCTCTCCTGGCCCTGGGCCTTTGGAAGCCCCCACATTTTGGAACACCTTTCTAGGTACTTCCCAAGTCCTCTCTGCTTCTTGGGAGCAGTTGGAACCATCAGCCCCACCCACAGGGGCTCTGGTCCCCATCTTTCTCTGGAAGCACATTCTCTGTCCTTCCTTCATCTATGTGGGATCAACCAGGGGCTCCAAGGAAGTCAGGATTCACATCCCAGGTGTCATCCAGGACCCTGTAGAGAGACCCCCCCCCCCACCGCCTAGTTCCAGGAAGGTGGTCTGACTCAGTGAACCGGGGCCTTGCACTGGGTTTTCTACTGAGTTTTCCAAGCCCAGATCACCCAAAAGTTGCTGGTGGATAATCCAGGAGGACCCACCCCTCATGAGTCCTCT
Organism: Sorex araneus; assembly: GCF_027595985.1. NCBI lineage: Eukaryota > Metazoa > Chordata > Mammalia > Eulipotyphla > Soricidae > Sorex > Sorex araneus. The sequence continues at coordinate 25,144,484 of NC_073307.1, read as the reverse complement.
TGGAGACTGAGGATGCACTCAGACCTTGGCTCGCCTGACTCTGTGAAGGCCCGGGTCAGCCCCTCTGAGCTTGTGCAGCTGGGGAACACCTCTGGCCCAGGGTGACCAGCCTCCCCGAGGCCACAAGGCAGACTCTGGGTCTCTCACCCATGCCTGCTTCCTCCGGCCGCTGCAGAACCCTGATGAGCCATCCACACCGTGTATCCCTCTCTTACCTCTGAGAGGAGATGCTGACTTTGTCCCTCCTTAGCTGGGTGTGACCCATGCCAGGCGAAGGACAGACACGCCCTGTGCAGGTCTAGGTTCATCCACAACAGCCAGCATCTTTCTACCCCACATCTTCCGTTACCTTCTTCACAGGCACATAGCCTCCTTAGAAAGCCACAGCTTAGCAGTCCAGTTTCAAGCAGCATCTAACACAAATCATTTTCAAAATAGCACTGCAGCATTGATATCCCACTGTTTATCGATTTGCTTGAATGGGCCCCAGTAACATCTCCACTGTGAGACTTGTTGTTACTGTTTTTGGCATATCGAATACGCCACTGGTAGCTTGCCAGGCTCTTCCATGTGGTCGGGATACTCTTGGTAGCTTGCCGGACTCTCTGAGAGGGATGGATGAATGGAACCCGGGTCAGCCGCATGCAAGGCAAACACTCTACCCGCTGTGCTATTGCTCCTGTGACTGCATTTTCAAAATAACTCAAATAAATTATTTTCACTCCTGGAAGGTTCTGAAAAAACTACAGGCATCTCGGCAATGCTGTCCATCTACCTGACAGTTCACCGCCATGCTTAGAACTCTTACCTTTGCCAAACACTTCAAAATCCACAGTACGCCTACTTTTCCTCTTCATCTCTCCTCCCTGCTTCCAGTCATTCATTTTCTAGACTTGTGTATCCAGTATGGAAGCCTGTAGACATGGAGGGCGATTAAGCACTTGAAATGTAGCCAGTGGGATTTGAGATCTGCTTTAAATGTAAAATACACACTGAATTTTGAATCTTGAAAAATAAAAGAATATAAAATATCTGACGAATTCCTTTTGTATGGCATCTATATTGAAATGACTCTTTAATTATATGGGGTCTTAAAAATACACTCTTTACTTCACCTTTGATACTTATAAATTAATTGGTGCTTCTTAGACCTTTTAAAATATGGCCTCTAGAAATATAGAAGTTCATCTGTCACTCACATTATCTCTCTGTTAGTGCTGAGTCAGATCACCAAAGATATCTTAGTTTTCTTTTTGTTTTGTTTGCCTTTTGGTTTTTTGGGTCACATCTGGTGATGCTCAGGGCTTACTCCTGGCTTTGCACTCAGGGATCACTCGTGGCAGGACTCAGGGCCATATGAAGTGCTGGGAACCTAACCTCGGTTTTGTCACATGGAGGGTAAGTGCCCAATCCTTTATATTATCTCTCTGACCTTGATATTGTCTCCTTGCACACCTGCTACTGTGGGTCCTTCTTTCTCTGTTACCTTGATTTGAGAACACAAATGTGGCAGTAAGTGACCTTACAGAAATGGCTCTTCTCAGAGGGATTGTCCCGGGCAGAGGCACTAACTTCAAAGGCATTCATCACTTATTGTCTCATCACACAGATGTTCAACTGTCAGTGGGTTGAATTAGACCATTTAGGAAATAACCTCAATGGCTTTGCTGTCTACTAAAACTGCCATGGTGAAATTTACCACATGGGAAACAACCCAGAGTAGAGAAAACAAGGTGCATGTATTCTTGAAATGCTTACAAGCCCAAGTTTTCCTCTGGCGTCTGACAATAATCAGAGAGTGCTTCTCCCTAAAGTCAGGCCCTTGCAGCCTCAGCCACCACCTCAAGCTTTTCCGTTGGCATAACTTCTATAAGATAGCTTGTTCTTTTATTTAAAAGTAGCAAGCAGTATTTCCTCACTTTGTCTTCACTTGGATAAATGTCACTTCCCCAATCTATCATCACCAATAACTTGAAATTGCCATTTATGAGACTTCGCCCCAAGGAAATAATCCCATTCCAGAAAAACTCTGGCCCCCATGACTCACACGTCACATAAAATATGCCAGGGTGTTTGGGAGATTGGCCAAAGGTGTTGCTAAATCTAACCTTGTGATAAGAGTTGTAAACTCATTAGAAATACAAGAGGATTTGTTTTAAGCTTTCAAATATTTTTTTTTATTTGATGATCTTCGAAATCTTCTCTTTTAATTGAAAAGTAATGCCTAATGACAGTAAATAGAAAACTTATTCTAAGGTCTGTGTGTTCAATGTGGGGGCCCGGGGGATGAGTTAAATAGATACATTTGAAACAAATTATGGCTGTGAACCAAGAAGAGAATCTTTTCTTTGGTAACTGTCCTCTGAGATTAATAAGGGAGCAATTTACTCTGGGTGGCTGTAGCCAAAGATTTCAAAGCTGTTTGTTGTTTTCGACATGTGACTTAGAAAATCAGAAATGCACTTACAAAATGACTTCCTAGAATCTCCGCGACGTTCAGTCTGTGTTCGGGCAGTGCCATACACTCTGCACGTAAAGAGCTCACCCTTTCAGGATTGATTCATTCGTGTTTCCTCTGGTTTTTGGATAGTTCATATTTCTGACACCGGCTTGTTCGTGCTAATTGAGAAGAGGAAGCAGAGCATTGTGTAATTAAACAGAATCTCAAGGATTAATGCTGATAGTTGGTAAGCCACTTCCTCTTCTCACTGCGCCTGTCTTAATTCATGTTTTTCCCAGTACACAGCAAAACTGCAGCTCTCATCAGAAATTTTCAACTCAGAATAAAGATCTCTGAGAACCCTCTTCACGTTGAGGTGGCATTTTCCTAAAGATTTCTTCAAAAACAAGTTGAGATCCAAATTTAGATCTTAGATCTTCAATAGTTGTGCCCCCCATGAAGAGATGAAGGTGCCAACTTGTGCAAAGTAAACTTTCTTGGTGTTCGGTCAACACTGTTTTCTTCCCATGGGGGCTGAGGTTTCTGGAGAAATGAAAAACTCCCAGCAGAGTGAAAACTAGATAAGGTGCTGGCGATGTTTGTGGGGATACGGGCGTTGAAGCAAAGTTAGAGGCAAACAGCAGCTTTGCAGGGTGCTGGCTCAAGGCCAGTTGCATGTGCCATAGGGCCCCAAGGTAGAAGGGTCTCTTCCCACCCCACCCCTCAGCACGCTTGTCCTCAGCCAAGTATAATAGATGACTGAAAGGTCTCAAAACGCTCAGGACCCACCTCGCTGTTTCTGTCACCTGACCCAGCCCAGCACAGAAGAGCGTCTCTTAAACAGTTTCTGTCAATATGCACACTCCCCGCTCAACCCTCCCCTTGCTAATCCAGGTCTCCAGAGGTGCTGCTAGCCCACCCCATGTCTGGGTGAGTGCGGAGACAGACCTCCTCAGCTCTGCCCCTGCTGAATACCTCTCCTCTTAACTTTCGTGATCTCAGGAAGCAACACTTTCCACATGTTCCCTTAGGTTTGGTGTGAATATATTCAGGATTGCCCAGTGTTAATAAATCCTTCTTCTAGAGACCTATTGTGTGCAGATGCAGACCACAGGATAAATGCAACTTGAATGCAAGAGTCCCCCCCCCCACCACACACAAACACTATCACCGAGATTTGCCCAGACCTTATCTAAATGATGGGCAAACAGAAGCCTGGGAAGAGGGGGCCCAAAGCAGTATCTTAGAAAGATGTCTACAGCCCCCCCACACACAATGTTTATTATGACATTATTCTCAACAGTCAAGACATGGAAATTGGTGGATGCATAGACTTTAACATATGCTATTATAGGAGCTGGAGAGTTAGTACAGCAGGTTAGGTGCTTGCCTTGCACACAACGGACTCAAGTTCAATCCCTGGCACCCCATACAATCCCCCAAGCACTATTAGAAGTGAACTCTGATAGCAGAGCCAGGTGTGATTCCTGAGCATTGCCAGGTGTGGCCTCCAAAAAAAAAATATAACAAATGCATATTAAAAAATAAAACCAGAACCAGAGCAGTCATATAGTTGTAGGACCCTTGCCTTGCAAGCAGCCAGCCCAGGTTTGACCCCTTGACCCCTGCTTCCATATATGGTCTCCCAAGCCCCTCCAGGAGCTATCCCTGAGCCAAGGCTGGGAATAATCCCTGAGTGCTGCCAGGTCTGACCCCCCAAAACTACAAAAATTAAAATATTGTGTCTAGAATATACTATGTATATATATGTGTATATCTACAAACGCAAACACAAATACAAATATGAATCAAGACAGGCACAGTGAGAAGAGGAAGTAGCTTACCAATTATTATCATAGAACACACCATAGAATATTACTCAAAAAAAAAATCCTGCCATTTGTGACAATATGGATGGACCTTAGGGCTTTATTATTTGAGATTCTTGGGGATTTTTTTGAGGGGGGACATTGCCCAGGGCTTACTCCTGGCTCAGCATTCAGGGATCATGCCTAGCAGTGGTCAGGGGACTACATATGGTGTTCAGGGATGGAATCTGGATCAGCTGTGTACAAGGCAAGCACCCTCTCCACTGTACTGTCTCGCCATCCCTTGCACCTTAGGGCATTATGCTAAATGAAGTAAGTCGGAGAAGGACAAGTGACAGAACTGTATGTGCTCTTGCTTACATGTAGAATTTTAAACACACACACTTAAAGAATGGACCAGTGGCTGCCAAAGTAGCCAACAGTAGGCAACATCGGTGGAGGGGTTCAGAGGCACAGACTTCCCCCCATAAGGCAAATGCGTGTTGGGGTCTGCTGGGCAGCCCACAGTGCTCTATTGCATATCTGAGCATTGCTAAAGCTCAAACATTCCCATCAGAAGAGAAAAATTGTGCAACTGTGTGGTGAAAAATGCTAACTAAACTTTATTACAGTGGTTATTTATGTCTGAACAATACATTATGTAGGTTTCATGTTGTAGACCTCTAAAGAATCCCATGCTGTATGTCAGTTAGATCTCTACTGAATGCAGAGCGGAAGTGGCAGGAAGAAAACTACCCAAAGCAGGCAGCAGCTTGAATTCCAAACCCCCCTGTGGAGGGAGGCTTGTGGCAGGCTCTGCTGAGAAGCAAGTAAGCACGTAAGCAAGCGGGTAGCGGTGAGGGTGAGGGTGAGCTGGCGGCCCCTCCCCCCACCTCAGCCCTCATCCCTCTCATCCTGCTTCTAGACATTAAATAGCTGGTTCAATGCCGGGATTTTATGGGAGCAAATTACTAAATTATTTCCATAACGTGAAGGGAAAACAGAGGTGGAGCCCAAGCTCAAATGCTAATGCAAGTTTCTGCATTAAAAGCACATTTATCATGGGCTTGAACCAAGGCCAGGCTGGGGCAGGGAGAGTGAGCGGGAAGGAACCATTGGTGCATATCCCCTTTGAAGTTCCGGGGTCCGGTTTCTGCCAGCCATGGTAATGAACCTATCTTTTCCAAGTAAAGAGTAGTGCCATTCTTGAGAAGGGAGGGGCCCGTGTTTGAAGGTCCAGCATTAACATCACTGCACAGGGGAGAGAACGTTTTCTTTCTAGGCAATGTTTGTGCTTCAGAGACCAAAGTGACGTGCCTCCTGTGGGTTTTGCTCATTCCCCTTAGAACAGTCATGTGAAAAGAGCTTTGAATCCATGAAAGAAGCCGCCATGCCAAATAAGCTCTGGTGGGTGGGGAAGCTGTCTCGAAGGCTGAGCGGACGCCCAGGCCTGGCCTAAATTCCTCAGGTTCTAGCAATGTCCTGGTCCTGCCCTCTAGCTCCGGAAGGGTGGGTGGGGTGAGGAGCACTTCCATAGGAACAGCTCCGTGTGCCCAGCCAGGGGTGGGGGGGGGGATAAACAAGGCTGAGTGCCACTCTACTAGGCCCTGGCAGCCTTCAGTCTAGGGGCGAGTGGTCGGCAGAAGGGAGAGACCCCGTGTGACTCCCAAGTAGGAAGGAGAAAGGCCACAGATGTCAGGCAAAACACAGGAGGGAGACCATGTCCCGGCAGAGGGAACCAGGACTTCAAGGCCGAGGCAGGAGGCACCTCCAAAGATGTGCAGGAAGTGGACAGATCAGAGGCGCACACGTGGGGAGCTGAGGCTGAGTGCGAAGGGAGATCCACTCCCTGGCTAGGTGGGAGGGCAGAGAAGGGTCTGGCAGAGGTTGGGCAAAGGTTGGGGGCAGCGAGAGAAGTGGTGGGTGCTGCAAGAGCTAGTGGAAAGGGGGCTCTCAGGATCAGCCACTCCACCGAGAGGCTCCCAGGAGCTCCAGAATGGCTTCTGGGACTCTGGGCGGAACTGGGGAAAGGCGTGGCCTGGGCCATCTATATTTGTGTGAAGTTCCCTGGACTCAGTGGGACTCCGAGGCTGCTGCCACAGTGAAAACCAAGGGTTTGTAGCAGAAACTGGCAAGGTGGGGCACAGGGGGCTGTCTCGGAAGCTAGAGGCTGTGCCTGCAAGGCTGGTCCACGGAACCAGACTGGTCGGTGGCCAAGGCAGCACTCTGGGGACAGATGCCGTGTCTCGTAGACAGTTCTCCCCTCACTGGCACGTTGGTGGAGTGGGAAACTGAGAACTCTGGCCTCTGTCACCTGGTCGGCCAGGCAAGTTGGCCCCAGCTCAGGGCAGCCTGTTCAAAGGGGAGGCTGAGCTTCGCAGACCCAGGAACACACAGGCCCCAGGGATACTGGAGGGGCTCTGGGAGGAGGGGCCATTGGGGTGTCTGGGTTTTTTCCCAGAATGATTCTCCTACAAGTGCTCCCCTGGGAGTGAGGGAGCACTGTCCTGGGAGCTGACCCTCTCTCCCCTCCCCTCCTCCATCCCCTCTTCCTTCAGACACTCTGCAAAGCAAAGCTAGGGTTCCCTCTCCTCCCCATCACCTGGGCATTTTACCAAAGGGCAGCCGAGCACAGTAGTGCAGAGGCTGAGGTTGGGCCCACCCGCCAGAGCTTCGCCCAGCCTTGCTGGAGTCAGTTCATAAGGGAGATGTGTTTGTCATGAGGCCTGCTTTGATGTGGGAGGGTAAGGGGGGCAAAGGGAGGGAAGTATTTATTCTAATGGAAAAAGAGAGAAAATCTACTTTTCTGACCGAGAGCAACTCTATTTTGGCTCCTATTGACAACGAGATTGTATCATCATCATCATCATCAATCATCATCATCATCATCATAGCAACCGCTTTGATTGCAGTCTGACCAGGCCCTTATTCTGAGCACTTGAGTCCTCCCAAAAGCCCTCTGAAGAGGTACTTTTATTCTTTCCACTTTACAGAGAATATAGATGAGGTTCAGGGACGTGCCTCAGTCTCGTGGTCAGTAAGAGGTAGAGTTGACAGACACCAAACACTTTCTATCAACTGCGTGAAAAACATCTACAGTTCCAACATCTCCACTATAGCACACCTACTTAAGATGTAGTGCTCTTGGGGCCAGAGTGATCGTACAGTGGGTAGCATGTTTGCTTTGCACAAAGGCAACCCGGTTTTGATCCCTGGCATCCCATCTGGTCTCCAGGGCACCACCAGGAGTAATTCCTGAGTGCAGAGCCAGGTATAACCCCTGAGCATAGCTGAGTGTGATCCAAAAATACAAAAAGTAAATAATTTTTTTAAATGACGTCTTTGGCAGTTATTCACATATATGGTCAACAAGCAATAGCACAGCGGGTAGGGCGTTTGCCTTGCATGCCGCCAACCCAGGTTTGATTCCTCTGTCCCTCTCGGAGAGCCCAGCAAGCTACTGAGAGTATCTCACCCGCACAGCAGAGCCTGGCAAGCTACCCGCAGTGTTTTCGATATGCCAAAAACAGTAACAACAAGTCTCACAATGGAGATGTTACTGGTGCCCGCTTGAGCAAATCGATGAGCAACGGGATGACAGTGATAAAGTGATTTTTTAAATTTTATTTATCTTGCTTTGGAGGCCACACCTGGCAGTTCTGAGGACTCAGCTCTGTGCTCGAGGATCACTCCTAAGGGTGCTCAGGGGACCATATGGGGAACTGGGGATCAAATCCGAGTTAGATATATGCAAGACAAGAACCTTACCATGCAATCCCTCTCCAGCCCTCAAGTCGATTTTAAAATGAGACGCAGTTGCCAATCCACCTGTTCCTAGGCTCAGTCACTCAGCTATTAAAACCTGGTTAAAAAGTCTCTGTTCAGCAGGACTGTCGCAGAGTCAAATGGGAGACCCCAAGAAGGAGCCTGGCCTGTGAGCACCTTCCCCACTGTTCATGGTCCCCGGGCACTATTTCCATGGAGACTGGACATCTCTGGCGGGTGCTGGCACGGTGGAGCTCTGAAGGCCGCTCCTGACTCACCCAGCCTCACAGCAGCCCTTCTCTTCTTAGCCCACACTGCATCCTCCAAAAATAAGCAAATAGGTCACTGAGCAGGTGCTGGGAAGTGGGCAGGGAGTGAGGCAGACCTTGCCCTTGCCCTCCCCCAACTTGTCACCTTGATGTAACCGGACAGTTCCAACGCTGATAGATATGCCACTGAAGTTGAAAACTAGGGGCCAGGATAGCCTTCAAGAAAGAGCATCGGGGCTGGAGCGATAGCACAGCAGGCAGGGCATTTGCCTTGCACACGGCCGACCTGAGTTCAATTCCTGGCATTCCATATGGTCCCCTGAGCACCGCCAGGGGTAATTCCTGAGTGCAGAGCCAGGAGTGACCCATGTGCATTGCAAGGTGTGACCTAAAAAGAAAAAAAAAGAAAAAGAAAAAGAAAGAAAGAGCATCAAGGCAGGCTTCATGGAGGAAGTGTGGTTTAAAAATCCTGTGAGCCACTGAGAGCCACAGAGAGCCACAGAGCTGGCAGGAAGTGTGTGTTCCTGGGCAAGCTGGAGGTGAGAAGGAACTTGCTGCGTCCTGAGAGCCGGAAAGCTTTGCTGAGTTGGCCGACAACTGCATTTTTTCCTCGCCTTTTGGGGGGCTCTTCCCAGATGATGATGAGCTTCTGGAAAACCTGAAGAATCTTCTACATCTTTTGTGTTTGTCTGTGCCTTTGCTCAGTGACGCCCCACCCACAGCTGGCCCTTCAGTAAATGCCAGTTGGGTGTTGGACTTACTAGAAATAGAGGCCGCCTGGGGTAACCCTGGAGCTCAGATCCTACACCCCTGGCTCCGGGCAGCACGGCCTGGAACCCTGTCTAACTCACAAAGAGGCTCAAGGAACCCCACCTTGCTGACCCCTGAGACATGAATCCCCACGATGCCAGGCTCTGGAATACAGCCATGGATTGTTCCAGAGTCAGGATTATGGAGGCGCATAATCTGCAAGGGGGGTGCACACCCAGCTGGGAGCCTGCGGGATGGATGGATTGGAGTGACTCGTCTCGGCCTGCATGCCTGGCCAAGACCAACACAAGGCAGAGAGGCCAAGCCTTTGGCTCTCTCGCTCAGGACCCAGCACCATCTCCGGCAGACAGGCCGCCCTGGCCAGCTCCGTGCTCTTCCTTCTGGAGCTTTCTGTTCAGGTCCACATAGATAACTCCTGCAGATGACTTCGGGAAGCCAGTTCTGGTCACTGACGAATCAAAGCCAAACTAAGATCAGCTAGTATGAAAGCGCGGATTCTCTGGGCTGCTGCAAAGCATTCCCACTTGTGGAATTTCTCCCCCAAAAAACCCACAAGGGCTGGAGTTCAAGCAAGCAATGAGATCCATTTTTCTGGCTGACCCCAAGGTGGTCAGTGCCATGCCTGCACAGGCACACTGCCCCCCTCTGTCTGCTGAAGAATGCCATGTTTATGGCAAACTCACTGATGTGTCCAGTTTTAGCATTCAGAGCGGATTTTCCCTTGAGAAGAGCCAGTTGGCCAACCAATGGAACTTAGAAGGAAAATTTTCCGAAGTCAAAGGCGGCTGGAAGCAGGATTACAGAGTCACGTCCCCCCTCTGAGCCTGACCCCTGGCACAGGTCTATAGGCCATGGAAGACAACCCTCTCCTTGACTGCCCACATTGCCCTTCACCTGGACTCTGCCCTGACTAGCCCCACAAGAACCTGGTCTCTCCCCTTGTTCTGTCTCCTTTGCATGTCAGCACCCCAAAGTCAGAAGCTCATCCCTTGGACCTGGGCTCTTGGGAACTCGGAAGCGGTTGGTGATCTTCAACCAGAGCTCCACCACGGACCATTGCAGGGTCATAGGGGTCGAAGGTTGAAAGCCACTGGTCTGTGGGGCTGGACGGAGAATACAGTGGGCAGGGCGTTTGCCTCGCATGCATCCAGTTCAATCCCCAGCATCTCATAATGTCTCCCGAGCCCCTCCAGGAGTGATTCCTGAGTGTAAAACCAAGGGTAAGCCCTGAGCACCGCTGGGTGTGGCCCTGAAACAAAACAAAAACTGTCACTGGTCTACTGCTTCGGTCTAGCCTCCATTCTGTGGACCAGTATGCAGGACCTCTGAGGTCCGTAGGTGTAAAAGGGTTGAAGAATGCTGCTGTAGCGGAAATCCTTTTTCTGTGGTCAGCCCTAGGCCGGGGTTGACCTTGCAGGGACCATTCCCTTAGTGACAGGATGGATAGATGGACTCTTGGCCCGCCTGTCTCATGCTCCATCGGCAAACAGCACTGGTACAAGACCGCACTTTTCACGTCCTTCTTTTTCTCCGGGCACCTTGCACTGAATTCCCTGTGTCTGATTGTCATTGATTCCACAGCCGGTGCCCCCAAAGCATTTAACCAGCGCCATTCCTCCAATTGAGGGATGAAAACAAACAGGCCACTGTGCCGGACCAGTAGCCGCCTGCTGTGCACCGGGGAGGAAGGACTTTCATTAGTTATTGTCGCGGTGCTGACTCGGTGCCAACTGCCACATCTGGAAACAGTTAACGGAGAGAGAGGCAGCGTGAGCACGCCGGCCCTGGTGACCCGCAATCTCTCTTTCTGCGGCATTATTTATTCACTTACTGGTTTGGAGTGATCAGCTCGGTCCCCAGCGTGAGTTCAAGGGGCCAGAGTTAACAAGAGGCCAGTATCTGTCACAGACCTCTCCCAAGATGAAGCCAAGGTCTTATTTATGAGGTGTTGGAGGAACTTGGTATCTAAATAAACATGTTTTTGAAGTCGCATAGTGTATTGTACTTTCATCACCGAGCCAAGCCTTTGGAAGCTCGGCCTGAAGCGTGGTGCCCCTCCCAGGTTTGGCAGAGTCCTGCCACCTCTGTCTCTCGGGCTTGGGGAGATTGGCACAGAGCGGAGGTGCGCGCATGTAGATTGCTATTTGCACACATAGGGGAGATGAGTGTGTGGCCTCGTAGAAGGACCCAGAGCTGCGCTTGCATGGTGCAGTGGTGCAGGGGCCCCACGGCTGACCCGGAGCCCCCCTAGGCTAACCGGGGCCCACCCGGCTAAGCCTTATCCTGGGTTTGAGGACATGAAAAAAATGCCCACAGGGAAACCTTGGGTCCGTTTTTTTTTTTTTTGAAAGACCTTAAATCCAGCCTCAGGCTCTTCAGGGTGGTTGTCTCTACAGCAGAGGGGAGAGGCTGGAGATCTTGAATAGAACAACCAGGATGGTGTTTTCTTGGCTGCTGGCATGAAGGCGCAGCTGTGAGGTGCTCATGAGAAACAGTGAAGCCAAACCCCCAGAACCAGCCTGGCTCTGCTGTCTACCTTGCTGACATGGCCGCAGTCTCAAGCTGGGGATGAATCACCTCTACTGGGAAGCTTCCTGCTCCCTGCCCCCCACCCTCCGCTGACCCGCATCTCCCCTCACCCCATCGTCTGCATGGTTGGGTACTTCCCTTCGAAGTTCCTGTTACATAGATGAAGGCAAGGGGTGGGGGTGCCATTTATGTACATGCGGCTGCCCCCATGCCCCCCCCTGCGCCCCCACCCGCCGAGAATGACTCACTTGTCTCTCTGCCTGCCGCCCTCTGGCCAGCCTGCAGCTGAATTCAGTACATGCAGCATTGGGTCCCAAAGCACATGTGGGAACAAACTGGTTGTTCCCGAACATTGTCAGTTACCGTTTGCTTGTTTATACATAAGATGGCATCACTAGTTTCTGTTGAAAGAAAAAAATTAGTTAAAAAATATTTCTTCAGTGAAGTCACCTGGGTTCCTAACACTGCCCAGGTTTTTGGGGTGCGTGGCGTTCTCAGCCCGACATTTGCGTGCCTTACCTCATGATTTCCCTCAAAGTTTCCTGTCTACACATATTTTTTCAATGACATAGAAAAAAATTTTTAAGTAAAAGTGATGTAGAGCTATAGAATGAACTCAGATTCTCCCCTGTGACCTCAGAAATGTGCTAATCCACATAAACAAATCTTTTTTAATCACCCACACCGTGGGTTCAATGCTTCCATTGTTGTGGCTTTTTGTGGTATTAGATGTGAGAGAATGTAAATAAAAATGCACCCATAGAACAACCAGGTTATTAGTTTGAAGAATTTTTAGGCACAGATCACTAATTATGGGTCAGTCATTTTGAAAGGAATGAAAGAAATTTGGCTTATTTTTTTGGTAAGTATGCCCCATTGTCAGCTATGAGATTGTGCCAAGCATCAGAAACAAATGAACTTTTACTTTATTCTAAGTACTGTTACAGAGCTCTCTGAGAAACAACTGTGCCACCTGGAGAGGGTCTAGTGCAGTGGACAGGACAGGAGCAAGATACGGGGCCCCCTCTGTTCAAGTGCCGAGTCTTGTGTTACTAGCTTTAGTCGCTCTTCTGACAAGTTCCTCCCCTCCTCCGGCCTTGCCTTCCTCATCTGCAAGAAAAATAGCAATACCCAAGCCTTAGGATTCTATGAAAAGCAATTCAGTGCGTGGAAAGTACTTAGAGTAATGCCTTTCTGGTTGGTATGCTAAAACGAGTCTTTCATCAGCCCTATTCTGGGCGGACATGCTTGCAAAAAGGAGGGTTCCGGTCCTGAGTCCCCAGCCTCGGACCCACGTGGTCTCACTTAGGCCCTCTTCCTGGGGTGCTGCAGAGGCTCCCCGCTTTTACAGTCTTTCGAAGCTGCTCTCTAGGCACTTTTAATGCTGCCTCTTATCTCAGCATTATTTTTTATTTAGTTTAGTTCAGTTTTGGGGTCGCACCTGGTGATGCTCAGGGCTTATTTCTGTTTCTGCACTCAGCAATTATTCCTGGCAGTGCTCAGGGGACCATTTGAAATGTTCAGAGTCAACCGGTATGTATCATGGAGAACTGGAGTGGGGAGTATTTTTTCCCTTTTATTCCAAGATCAAGGTGCCAATATGGAGAATAAACATGTTCCCAAATGTTTGAACCAGCAGGCAAAAATGTATGGCTCTTACACCCTGTCCACACAGTGCGCATTGCTTGCTGTACCTTGGATTCAGAGGATGGGGCTGTTCTGAGTGAGGCATAGTGGTATCAGAATAAGAGTGATTTCTCTTAGCATGGCTGCTGTGGCACCAGCAGTCACAGCAGCCTCTCTGCCCCTTTCTGCTCTGATGCTGTCACAGTACTCTAGCTGAGGCTGTCTTTCCACCAGGGCCAAGTGAGCAGCGGAATAGGGGGAGGAGGGGAGCACTGGAGGGGGAGGGGGCTGGTGATGTATTCTAAGAATCTGGATGTGATACAGCACCTGGCCTCAGAAAGAGTTTAGTCCTTTGTGCAGAGATGAATACCCCTACCAGGAAAGAAAACCAAGACCAATGTTACAAGCCTCTGCCTGACCCAGAGGGGACCCAACTCGGTCCTGTCCAGCAATATAAGGCAGTTCCTGGCTCTGTGTATCTCACACCTGTCCCTTGGGATCTGGTTGTAAGCTAGACTTTCAGAGATGAAGCCAGACAATGAATGAAGCCCTGTACGTGAACTGGGCTCTGGACTGAGTTTCTCTGAGATGGTCAATGGAGCCCAGGTCTATAAACACAAGGGCTAAAGGCAACAACTGTTAGACCCTCCATGAAGTGGAAAGGCCGTGGAACAGAGCAACTGAAAAACACAGTAGCTCAGAGAGGGTAAGGAATTTGCCTGAAGACACAGAGTTTCTCAGTGACAAAGCCGTTTCTCAATGGAGCTTTTCCCTGTGAGTGGAAACCCTGAGCAGAGGAAGCAGAGGCAGGACTGCGTGGAGTGTCCAGAGAGAGGCCAGACCCTGCGCTGGCCGGATTGATCAAAAGTCGGACTTCTGTAAAGGACTGAAGAGGCCAGCTTCAATAGGGGGTGGCGGGGAGCAGGACTTCCTACGTGTCTTTCAGAATCTGGACTGTGTTGGTTTTTACCATTCGTCTAGCTTCTCCGGTGCTTTCCAAGCTCACGGATTTCCCAGTGAAGAGCTGGTGGAGGAGGAACCATGGGGATGTCAGAGATGCCTGACTGTCTCCAAGACCTTTGCCCTCCGTGGGAGGAAGCTCGAGGGGAGCAGAGGGAAGTCGGGGCTGAGCTTCACTCGTCAGGTCAGTCAGGCCGGGGTGGGCACTCTCCTGCGGGCACTGCACCGAGGGAATCTTTGCGGTCAGCCAGCAGAAGCTGCTGCCCAGGGCCTCTGGGTTCTTCTCTTTGAAGAGATTTTTCTGAGCCAAATCAATGCGCGTCTTTGAAGAATCAGTTTCCCTGGAAAATAAAGTTGGGTGGGAGCCATTGAGTAGCTTTTGGCGGGCCCAGTGGGAAAGGCTGCTGACAGCACAGTCACTGAGGAATGGGAACTTGGGGGGCCCCAGCACCACGTGGGGAGGCCCACAACGGCTGGCCTGTCCTGGTCCCTCGTGAGGCTGAACACTATCAGTGTAAGTTCTTGCTGCTACAAAACTGGAGACCACCTCGGTGCCCTTAGTGGGTCTTAAAGGGGAGAAGAATAGGAGGAGGCCTTTTCCTTCACCTGTAGAGTGTGGGGACACGCTGAATATCAAACATCGAGCCCCAGGAAATGCCACTTGCCGTCCTCCAACCCCTGCCACCAACGTGAGCTGACTCACAGTGCCAGCAGAGATCTCCAATGTGGCATTTTGTTTTGTTTTGTTTGCTTGGGGGTTTGCAGGGGAACACACCAGACAGTGCTCAGGGCGTACTCTTACTCTGCACTCAGGGATCACTGCTGGTGGGCTCTGGGGACCATATGGGGCTCCGCGAATTGAACCCGATCAGCTGCATGCTAGGCAAGTGCCTTGCCTGCTGTACTATCTCACTGGCCCCCCATGTGGTGATTTTCCTTGGAGCAAATGTTTGGGTGTGCAGTAGCCCCTTCCTTTACACGTGGCTTCACTTTCTTGGGTTTCTGTCACCTGTGGGTCCCCGAGGTTCCGAAGAACTATACCCAGGATCCTATTCCAGGGAACACTCCTTCACATCCCTTGTATTGGACCGCACGGTAGGAATGGTTCTGTCATCTCAGTAGTCACTGCGACTCTGCTGTATAGATCAAATGTTATCCATAGGAGAGGTGGGGGTGGGGGAGAACCGGGCCGCCCATGGGCTCAGGCATCCACTGGGAGATTTGGGGCACATTGCCAGGGGTAAAGGTGGAAGATGGACCATCGTGTTTATGTCAACCGCTATACTTCTTGCAAATTTTACCAAAGCTGACTCCTAGTGCAGGATTAAGTGGGGCTTTTGTTATTTAACATAACCCTGTGGGCCTGTGCAACTCAGGCACTGACACATACACAGTGTCAGTGTGGGCTCCTGGGCTCCTTCATGGAGGGGCAGATCTGTGGGATTCTAACGAACCCCCTTCCTAGCAGGCCCTGATTTGTGCGGAGACTGCTGCGTGCAGACCGTATTTGGAGCAGCCAGGTTAGGGAGAATTCTGAGCAAATAACTCCGAATCCCCGTCCCTGGCACGTTCACGGCCCCCCGCTGGGACGCAGAGGGTGTTTCTGGCAGTTGTGTGTGTGCCAGGCGCCTGCCGTCATTGCTGTGGTAAAGTGCTGTGTGTTGCACGAAGCATGGAAATTTCCCAGATTTGGAATCATGTGCTCCTTGAAATCGGAGATCTTGTGCCCAAAACTTACCCTGCCAGGGCCAGGGTATGACTCAAGCAGCAGATACGTGTGCCACCCCCCACTCCCCCCCCCCCACCGCAACATCCATCCCTGACACCTGGTGCCCACCCCAAATCCCACACCACCAGATGTGGTCCTGGTGGTCCCTGAGACCAGCTCAGCCCCTGGATGTGGGGGGAGGATCACCCTCCTTTCTTCCTAACAAGTTCATGTCTTGGTTAACAACTTGAAGAACTCTCTGATTCGCTGTGCAGTAACCGTCAAGGCTGACTGCCCTCGGGAAATTATCTGACCCTGTCATCTAACTCCTCCAGTGTCCAGACGGCGCCAGAACCCTGGGGAGGACGGGGTGGGCATTGGGAAGCGTGAAGTGAGGCTGCAGCGCCAGCTCTCCTGCCCACAGGCCCTGCAACAGCTCCGCAGAACTTGTTGGAACTACTAATTCATTTTGATGTTTAAGACCTGTTGTCAAGCACAGCAAGGTTATTTTTTAAAAACAATCAAAGTAGGGGCTGGAGCCATAGTACAATGGGTAGGGCGTTTGCCTTGTACAATGTTGACCCAGCATCCCATAGAGTCCCCCAAGGCCTGCCAGGCTGGATGCCTGAGTGTAGAGCCAGAAAGCAGCCCTGAACACAGTTGAGTCTGGCCCCCAAGCAAAAATAAAAACCAAACAAACTGAGCTCTTTTTGTGGGTAACCTTGTCTTTACCACGGAATGTGAGAGGAGTTGTTTTTATATAGTGTTTGTGAAAAAGTCTGCTCGTTCTTTCCCAAGGCCATCAGTGAGCTAGGCTCACCCTGGCTGGGTCCGGGTCATCCTGGGGAGGAAGGACAGGGCGGGCGGGGGTGTGACTCTCTCTAGCAGCATCTTGTTTTGTTTTGTGTTTTGTTCAGGGACCACACCCAGTGGCACTCAGGGCTTACTCCTGGCTCCGCACGCAGGGATCACTCGTGGCAGGGTTCAAGGGACTATAGATGGTGCTGGGGATCGAACACGGGTCAGCTGCATGCAAGGCCAGTGCCTTATTGACCCCACTGCACTTTCTTCCCAGCCTGCTCATGCCATAGCTCATCTGCAGGCACAACAGCCCTTTCCGAGCAGCTGTCTGGTGGCACAACAGGTTTCTGGTGGCAGAAATCAGAGTTTTACAGTTTGGGCAAGGGGGCGAGTGGTGGGGCACGGAGGTGGAATGTTTTCTTATCCGAACAATAAATGAAGTGCCACTGTAATCTCTTTACTGAGCTCATGGAAAACTAGAGTCATCCGCTGTTTTACAGCAGGATTACCTGACTTGCCCCAAAGCCCCTAAATCTTGCTGGAGGGAGAGCTGAGCCAGAAGGCAGGCATGATCCGGGCCCTTCAGCCCAGGGAACATGGTCCCTAGAAATTGGGGCAGCCAGTGCTGCTGTGCCAGGGCAGACTTCAAGCCCGAGCTTGACTCTGAGTGTTCAACAACGTCCTCTGCCAAGTCGTCATGTTGCAACAGAGAGATGTTTTGCTTTCAATCAATGAACTGATCATTCTTTCAGATGATTCCTTCAACAGTTGCTGAGTGATGATAATATCTTTTCAGTGACCTTTAATATATAAAACAATTACTGGGGAGGAGAGAGCAACTCCTGTTTATTGGCCTCTTGGTGTGGATAACACCATCATGTCACGTACCTACAAGTTGCGGAAGGTAGGTTTGACTGTTCTATGAGATAAGTTGTAGTTGAGGCTACTACTATAGAGGGGTCAAATGGTGCACCCAGGCGACACTGATTATCAGTTCACGGGCCTGGGATTCACGCGGAGATCACATACTCCACAGCCCACACCCTGCAACATAGAGCCCAGGTAAGGCCAACAGTGTTCCAAGTCTCCAGCCTAAACCGAATCAGACACAGTTGCCAAAGGTTGGCCGCTTCTTCCCCGGAAACGTCCTTTCACTTACCCTGCAGGTCAGACCACCTTCTTACCACGAGTTTGTTTGACAGCAGATGAGGTGGGCACAGACCACAGCCCCCGCTCAGCTGCCTTCCGCACTCCTGAGCCTAGTGGCCATCAGATGGACATCCTGAGTAAGACCATTGCCAAAGACACGGCTCTGCTTGGGGCACTGACCAATATGATCATCACACAGAACCGTTTTGGACATGGAAATCATGGAAATTCTTCTTCCCGGCCAGAGCACTGGTTCACAGGGCTGACTGCATGCTTAGCACAGTGTCGAGCACCACTGGCTGTGGCCCCCAGCCCAAACCTTTCTTTTTATCCTGCTTTTCTGGATTTTTTCTCCCTGAGAATCTAGAAAAAAGAAGAAAGTGGTAAGGAATACCACAGTGGAGAAAAGAATCATGGCTATAGAGGTGCTAATTGTTGGGGTCCCAGACACAGACCACAGGCCCTAAGGTCGCAGGAGGGTTACTCCACTATGAGCCTTGTCTGGAAGAGTTTCCCTACACACATACGTACACACACGCACACACACACACACACACACACACACAGACTTATGACTTATACATGGTCTGGGGACAGATGCCTTGGCCCTGACTGCAGGAAAGATGGGAAGGGGCAAAGATGGGACAATTTGACTTTCTTACACCAAAGTGCCCCAGGCCATCCCCTAGTGTTCAACGTAGAAGTCACCAACCAGAGTTAGAAATTCTGGAAAACCTTCTCTATCACTGTGTTCCTTGGTTGCCTGGCTTGCTTTCTGTCTGCCTTGGAGGAGGGGGGCTCTGAAATCCTCCCTGCGGCGGCCTTGCTGGGTCTGCTCAGCCTTACTTTCGGGGCTCCTTCTCTAACTGCTCGAATCTCCCCAGTGGGTGCTCCCTGGGCACTGCCTGCCATGCTCTCTCTTCCCTCACTCACCCTCTCTCCTCTCTTCTCTATGGCTGGGACCAGCCTGGTCCTTGGATATAGAACCACCTGCCAGTGGCTGTGACTTAGGCTGCACCAATAGGCCTTGAAGGCACAGCTCGGGGGACGCCTCGGGAGCACCCCTAGATTCCTGCCTCCATGGCCAGTGAATGCCACCTCTAAAATCTCCCTGAATTTGTCCCTTCACTCTATGTGCTCTGCCAAGTCAGGCTCTCGGTGGAGACGTGGCTTCACTGCCTGGGTCCCCTGCTCCTCCAGCCCCCAAAACCCCCTGCCCCACACCTCTCCTTGCTTCCCCTCCTGTCCCTCAGAGGAAGCCCCCTCACCCCTGGCACTGGCCTCCTCTGCATCCACCAACCTGGGCCTCTCCTCCTCAGACAAGTCCCTTGAAAGCCTCCTCCCACAGACCCTCACACCTTGGCTCCACTGCTTGCCCACCACACCCTGGGACCCCCCCCCCCCACCAGCATGCACAATCCTCAGATCCAGCTGTGCAGCCCAGCTCCCTACCCGCGGCTGCTGCCCCACTGGGCTCTCTGCCCTCCCACTCTTGGCCACTGGCCGCTGTCACCCACCTCTTGCTCCCCTCTGCAGAGAAGTCTCTTGCTTCTGCTCCTATCGCCGGAGGCTGCCCCACCTCTGACTCCTACCCTGGCTTCCTCACTTGGCACCACGTCCTTCTTCGCAGCTGCCTATGGGACACACCAGCCATCCGCATGACCTGTGAGCATCCCAAACCTCCTATCTCTCCTGGCAGACCTATGCCCTGTCTACCACAGCTCAGTCTAGTAGTCACACACACACACACACACATGCCATCGGCACCCACTCCCTGCAGCACTCCCCTCTCCCACATACAGCCCCAAGCCCTGCGGCATTGCCACCCCTCTGATGCCCCCCACGGCCTCCTCCAGGCGGGTTCTCACCGGGTTGCCTCCTGGCTGGGTCCCCCTACCTCCTCACTCCCCTCATTTCTACTTACCAGAGCCTCCCCGACCCACTCCTGACATAACTTACATCGCCTGCCCACGTCTCCATTGGTTCACGTGGGACTGGGCTCATGACCCGCCATCCCTCCTGCTCTTTTGACACCAGACTCCGGCCATGAGTGCTGATTCCGCTCCCCGCGGGTCTCTGGGCCACCTCCTCCGTGCTCAGGCCTCGTGGAGGTCTGGCGTGTCCAGGAGGGCAACAGGGGAGCTTTTCCAGAAACAGCCCGACTCATGCACGCCACGTGAGGCTGTGTGACGGCCTGTGCCCCGGGGCTGCCGCACCCTGGGCAGGGAGCTGCTCTCCCATCTCTCCACCCGCCAGCATCTGTCTGGCACTGGGCACTGCCCAGCTGCGTGTTGAGAGAATGACTGTGCCCCGGAGAGAAGGTGTCACCCTCCTTCTCTGCGCCCAGCCTTTCAGAGCCGCTGCTCACAGGGGTGCTGAAGGTGGCGCGTCCATGCTAAGTAAGACTCGCTCCCTGTGGCCCTGGCAGGGAGGAAACGGGTACTGGGAATACAGAGAGGAGGGTAGCAGGCAAGTACCCGGACATCAGCACCTGTCTGTCTCCTGCTGGTAGGAGCATTCTGTTTGTTAGTTAGTTTGTTAGTTTGTTTGTTTGTTGTAGGTTCTGGAAGTTCAGGAGTTCCCGAGACGCGGGTGTAAGGTGGGGAGCGCCCTCCAGACACCTCTGCAGCCGTGGGCAGGCGCGCGTCCGGGGCGCTCGGAGGCGGGGGCGGCGAGGCGGGCACCGGCCCTCCTCCTCCGCGCAGCCGGCCCGGCTCCCCGCCCCTCGCTTACTTAACCTGGCCCGCGGCGGCGGCGCGGCGCACTTCCCCGGCTCCGCGCTCGCGCCCCGCCGCTCCATGGCGCTCCTCGTGCGGCTGCTGCCCCTCGCCCTGGCGCTGGCCCTGGCGCCCGCCGCCAGCTGGGCGGGCCCCTTCAAGTCGCCCTACCAGCTGGTCCTGCAGCACAGCCGGCTCCGGGGCCGGCAGCACGGGTAAGCTCGGGGCAAGGGGACAAAGCCCCCCGCAGGGCCAGGGGGCAGCGTGGGCGCTCTCCGAGAGGGGCTGGTCCACCCCGGAGAGGGGGCGAGGCAGGGAACGCCCTGGAGGGAGGCAGGGGCTGGCAAAGCGGGCCCGGACCCCCATGACCCTGGCCAGGAGCACGAGACTGACCGGTCCCCGGGAGAGGAGGGCGGGGTGGGCGGCTCTTGGCCTGGAGTCTCCGCGGAGAGTTGGCCGGGGCAGAGGGGAAGCCCACCCCGCCGCCGTCACTCGGTTCTGTTCACCTAACCTGGCCAAGCCGGCTGGCGGCCGTGGGCTACCAAACCCGCCCTGTCCCCTCCCCTGCCGGATGAGGAGTCCCTGGCCTCACACACTTGCACAGAAGGGAAACGGAGTCTGGGGAGCGCCCGCCGGTCCGCGCTGCAGCCCGGGAGGCAAGAGTAAAGAGATGTAACTGTTCAGACAAGGGCTGGGCTTGCAGGTGTGGAAAAGTTATGGTCGCAGATATTCTTGTGAAAGGTGGAAACCCTGCGGCTTTGGAGGCAGAGTCAGGCGGAGGGCGACCCGCACATAGCCTGGCAGAAGGGGATGTGATTTCTGTAGCCCCTCCATGAGCCACCCTGGCCGGCCCCGACTCCTTCTCCACCACCAGGTCAGATGAGATGGGAGCAGATGCATGTGCTACCCAGATGCCACCTGCTCTGGCGCTGGGTCGTTGTCAGGCTGCGGTGTGGCTGGGACTGTCTGTCCTGGGACCCCCATGGCCGTGAGGGTGGGGGCACTCGGGTTGGCCTTATAGGACTGTCCAGGCGCTGACTATGCGCCCTTATGAGAGTTCCCTCAGGGATGGGTCACCCTGTTCCTTCTTCCTCTGGGTGCCCAAGGCTGCAGGGACAGGGACGTTGGGGGTGACACCAAGCCAGACCAGACCTCACTGTCCCCACCCTCCTGCCTAGGACCATGAGGGGAAAGAGGGAGAATCACTTTGCACTTTGACCTAGGGGTAACCTGAAGGGGCAGCTCGGAAAGAGAAGGAGGGCGGGGTGTGACTCGGTGGTAGAAGGGATGGTGTCTGGGTGTGATCCCGAGCACCCCTATCAGAAAGAGAGTCTTACCCTCTAAGACAACAGCCTGGCCAGACCCTCTGGTACCACCACCCTAAACGCCCACACAGGTGGGCAGTGGGGTTCCACTGAGCCCCAGCCCTCTCCCAGAACTCCTACTCCTTGGACCCTAAAAAGATAGAGCAGGGGAGACAGGCTTCTTGTTCTTACAAGTGTCCCCCACCTCCCGATGGCTTTCCACAAGGTGATTCATTAGTTTCTGTCACTGACACCCCTCCCTCCCCACACACACACTGGTAAATTCTCTTGCTCACCTTCTCATGGCGGCTCAGATTACTGCCCACCCACCCGCACCCTTCTGCACCCGACACTGGTGATGGACAGATGAGGCTTGGGGACCACATGAGCAGCCACAGACGGTGGCCCTTGGCGTCTCCTCTCACTAGTGGTCCCTGAAATTGCCACGGGGCAGCCTAGTCCAGTGCAGTGGGGAGACGAGTAAGGAGGAGGAGGGGATGTGTGTGTAAGAAAGAGCCACACGGGAAGGGCTGGGCTGTCCTGCAGCTTTTGGTCACCCCTGACCAGGCTTGCATGCATCATCTCCACCACACAGGGCGGCCAGTTTTCCCTGGCCCCATTTTGCAGATGGAGACACTGAGCTTAGTGAGATGCAGTGACTTGGTGAGAACCCAGAAAGCGGTTGAGAGGACAGAGACTGCGGTCTGGCCGCTGGACTCCATCTGTGTCTATGTTACCATAGGGTAGGGGTGGGGAAGGTTATTTTCTGCCAAGGGCTATTTGTATATTTATAACATCCACTGGCCCTACAGCACACACTGGCAGACTCGGGCAGCCAATGAGAAGCAGGCGTGTCTGTCCAATCATGTACCGGAGTCAGACCACAGGGTTCCTTTCTGAGGTTGGGGGGAGGGAGACTCCCCTGGCAGCCCTCACCTCTGCCCTGGGGTAGAGGACTGGGGGAAAGGGGGGAGAAACACTGAGAGAAGGAGCAAAGCACTCAGACATGCAGATACACACCCCCCAACACAGGACTGCATTTCCTGCCACCCTTGATTTTCCAATCAAGTCGAAGAGCATGTGGAACAGTAGAGCCGTTGTGCTTAAGGCAGAAGGCCCAGAAACAACTCACGCTTCTCAATTAAACTGCAGCCGACACTTCCCGTCCACACAGCCCACCCGAGGGGCCAGGGTGCCCATCACACCCGTTTCTTCAAGGGCATAAGTGGCAGAAACTCTGCAGAGCCACCTCCGCCGGGCAGTCCTTAGAGACTTGTGGACTCCCCACGCCGACCCACAAGCAGCAGTTCATCCACGATGACTGCTTCCACCCGCTCCCCTAGAAAGACGTCTGAGATCGTGCAGTAGTCGCCAGCTCCTGGGCTTCAGTGGGAGGGACCCGCCATGGATTCTTGGTGACTGGCTGTGCTCTCTGAGTCGCCTGCCACACAGAGAATCAGGGGGGCTTTGGCTCAAATCTCTGGGGGCTGTGGCTTTGGGTCAGACCCAGCTGGGTTGCTGGGGACCAGATGATGGGATGCTCTTTTTGTAGGTCCCAGGATTCCACGGCCATCTTAGCCCCTCTCACCCTCAGCCCCACTGTTTGCTCCGCCTTCCCCATCTATCACCTGTCTCAGCCACATGGTGGGTGAGAGATGACAGCCACATGGGTGAAGCAAGCAGGAAGAGAGACAAAGGGTCAGGGCTCCCCCTTCACTCCCCACCACCCTTCAAGCCTTAGCCTGATCGTGTTCAGCATTGATGGGGGTCAGCAGGCGATGGGCAGGGTGTAAGGATGGTGCTCCCAGCACACACCAGCATCTTCCAGCACATACATGGAACAGGGCGTGGAGTTTGGGAAGAGTGTAGCCGGGGACGCTGAGCTCTGCGTGCTTGCAGGTGCCCTCAGTCTGCCCAAACACCCACCCCTGACATAACTGCCACCTCCCTCGGAAAATCTTCCAGTTGTCATCACACCTCCTGTTGCCTCTTCCTGACCTCACCCCACCCTGGGAGGCTCCTACCAGAACTCCTGCCACCTCGTGGCTTGAGCTGCCCAGCCTCAGGACCTCAGGACCGAATGCACTGAATAAAACCCATGAAACCAAGACCCCCGCTGCTCTGGGAGCATCTAAGCAGGACCCAGCAGTTGCTTCGTGCTCAGTTTTCCTGAGGAGTACTGGGGGGTCTTTCCAAGCTTAAAGGGCCTGAGAACAGTCTTTTCAGTTTGTTTGTTCTATTTATCTAGTCACCATGAAATTACAAAGTTATTCATGATTGGGTTTCAGGCACATGATGTTTCACCACCGATCTGGTCACCCGTGTCCACATCCCTCCACCAATATCCCCCACCACCATTTTTCATGTATCTGGTTTGTTTCTGGTCTGTCTTTTGGGGGGTGGGGGTGGGTTGCTCCAGGGGCTGTTCAGCATAGAACCGAGGCCTCCTGCATGCGCTCCAGCGCACTGAGTTGTCTCTGCAGCCCAGCAATGGTATTTTCCATAAGTTCATTCCCGGCTCCTCCTTCATCCGAACCTGGTGCTGGACCCCATCTAGAACAAGCCGGAAAGAACCAGGCAGAGCACCTGCCCTCAGGTTCTTGGGAGAATGGTTGAAGAGAGGAGAGGCTACACCCAGATACACTTAAGCTACAAGGTCCACTTAAGTCCCTAGCAGCAAAGCAAGGCTGGTCAGAGGGACAGAAAAGCATCTCCTAGGGGGAGAGAGAAGCTCTCTGGGGAAGGGGGACTGGAACTGGGGCCTGAGTAATGAGTGGCAGTGAGTGGTGGACACCAGCTGGGAGGTCTCAGCAGCAGCTGGCCGAACCCTTGAGTGTGTAGGTGGGCGCTCTTGTAGGCTGTGGTGGTGGTTGTGGTGGTGGGGGAGCAGCTGACCAGGGGACGTATCTGCAGAGCTTCCTGGGACTGACACAATCTGAGCTCCTGCAACAGGGCCGATGGCAGTCTGGCGAGGCCGGGCATGTGCCCGTTATGTTTCGGCGTGAGATGGGGTACGAGAGGAGTCTAACTGCTCTCAAAGCTGCTCCTGCCAGACCCGCCTCTTTCACTTACCTTCATTCTCTCCATCTGGAGCACACGGTCTGGAGAGCTTCAAGAGGCGCTTCTTTAAATTTGAAGATGTACTTGGAGTGAGCAAGTGTCGACGTCCAAGAAAGAATGCTGTCAATGCGTGACCTGTATCTGGGTCATTTTTAATTTGGAGGGGGGCCTCTTGTGGCAAGGAGAGATGGTGATCTCGATCAGGAGGACCAGAGGGTACTCCCAGACCACCCCGCTGCCCCTTCTCTGTATCTCCAGCATTGTCATGACCCTCTGAGGGATGGCGTGAGGTGGCGGGGCGTCTTGCTCACGCTGCCACCTTTGATTTCAGCCCCAACGTGTGCGCCGTGCAGAAGGTCATTGGCACCAACAAGAAGTACTTCACCAACTGCAAGCAGTGGTACCAGAGGAAGATATGTGGCAAGTCCACGTGAGTATTCGTGACTGCTGCAGGCCAACACGAGGTCACCCTGGCTGCAGGGATGCCAGGCTGCAGGGGCCCGTGGGCTGGGTCAGACTTCTGAAGGGTAGGCTGCCTGCCGAGCCCGGAAGATGCATGTGCAAACCTGTCTGGAAACTGTGTGCTGGGGAGGGCCGTTGTCGGCTGGCCAGTTTTGCTTTGCATGTTCAAAGCTCCTGAGAAAAATCGGATATGTTTTTCAGAGCAGGGTGGAAGGCACCAGCCTCTGTCAGGGACCAAGAACACACATCAATAAAGTCATTCTAAATCCCACCTGCTAACCTAGTCCAGGGCCGCATCCCCCCAAAGATGAATGCTCACCCCGGCACAAAACAGTTCATTAGCAACCTGAGCTCTGCTCCCGGATTCAAACCCTGCCTCTTGCCACTTGGGCAAGGAGCTTTACCTTTGGAACCCTCAGCTACATCATCTGAGAAACCAGGAATAGCAGCCAGAGTCCTGGGGTCAGGGAGTCCTGGGGGGTCCTTGTGGGGATGGAATGAAAGAAGGCAGGGACTGAATCAGTCACCTGGCTTACCTCAAGTGCTCAGTAAGCCTACTTCCTATTATCTATAAATCAGGGCCACACAGGAAGAGAGCCTGTCCCTGGGGTGTGACCTATTGTGGTTACAATAGTGCTAATCAGTGTCTCCATCCACACAGGGTGGAGGGTGGCATTCACCCCAACTTCCCTACCACCCAACAGAAGCTTGTCCTAACAGAATTCCAGGGAACCGAATCTATTGCTGCGGCACCAGCCAGCTCTCTCCCGACAACAGGGAGAGGCCCCTGCAAAGCCTCCAGGCCACTTGTGAGGGCCCGACCTTCTTCCGCTGTATAATAGGAGGATTAAGAGGCTCAGAGCCACTCTCTCCAACGCTTTCCCATGGCCCCGATTTGTCATCATTTGGCCTGTGACATTGCTACTGAGCAGACAACTCCTCCAACTTCATAAACCATATGAATGGAGGGGGAATTACTGTCCTTCCCCCAGGGGGCCCACATCATGTGAGGCGATTATCAACCTTAGTGTGATTGGAGGAAACTTAGGGACCACGTAGGAAGGGAGACAGCAGCAGCTCCCTGGTTACCTGTTGAGAACTGTCGAGACCCATCCTGGCCTCAGAACTGAAGGTTGAGTGAGCTAAGAGGACCCTCAAGTGTAGGGGAACCAACCAGTAGCAGGATTGTTCTTGCCACCGCTCTCCGCCAAAGATGATGCCAGCTCTTTCACATGCCCCATGATACCAGGGCAGAGTAGCACCTTTAGTAGCTTTACCTTATCTGCAGAATAAGCTGGCCTGCTCAAAGAAACAGGCCCTTCTTCGCGCATCTGCACACACCACCAGGCCCCAGATAATTGCTTCTTGGAACGTAGACCAAGTGTCCAGTTCCTCCATATCCCAGAGCCCAGCATCCCTCCAGAACCATCCCTGGTTAGAGCTGGCAGTGGGGTGGCACCAGCCATGGTGTCTCAGGGGGGCTCTATGCTGAAGCCCTCTTCTGGCTCCCTCATAGTACCATTTCCCTCCCCTCATTTCTCTTCCCCTCCCTCCCCCTGCCTTCCCCCTCCTCCTTCCCTCCCTTGCCCCCTCCCCTCAGAGCCTGCCTCCAGCTTCCTCTGTGCTCCCTGCAGAGGCCAAGGTTCCTGATGGCCTGGCCAGCTTCCCCTCTGGCCAGGCTGGCTGTGAAGGGGACAGTGAGAAGGCATGTGAAGGAGGTGGCCCTGGGAGGTACAGGCCCTGGGAAAGGGAGAGCTGGGTAGGGCTGTGTGGGCAGTGGGAAGAACCAGGGGCAGAGCCGGGGAGAGCAGAGCCAGTCCCAGGTACTGCTGATGGCCTGGGCTCCCAGAGGCACTTTCACTGCTTGAGCGTGCCCCTTGCTTCCAGGCGTTTCGAAAGAGGAAACAGGGCTAGGAAAACAGGGGCTGATCCCAGCCAAGAGGGTCCCTTGCTGGACTGTCACGTGCCGTGTCAGGAAGGCAGTCCTGACTTGGAAGAGGCCCGAGAGGGCAGGGCAGGAAGGGGAAGCAGCTGAACTGACTCTGAGCTTCCGAGAGAGCTGAGGCCAGGCCCTAGCCTTTTCCTGAGCGTTCGGTATACAGGCTCAGAAGGGAGCTGCCATCTGTCCCCGGGAGCCATGCACCTGCTGGGCTCAGAAGGGGGAGAAGGCAGGGGGTGTGGGTTGCAGTGATGGCACCCTGGAAATGGGTCACTTGAGGGACTGGAATGATAGAACAATGGGTGCGATGATTGCCTTGCACATGACCAACCTGTGTTCAATCCTCAGCACTCCATATGGTCCCCGAGAGTGCTAGGAGTGATTCCTGAGTAAGGCCTGAGCACCTCAAGGAGGGAGGGAGGGAGAGAGGAAGGGAGAAAGAGAAGGAAGGAAGGAAGGAAGGAAGGAAGGAAGGAAGGAAGGAAGGAAGGAAGGAAGGAAGGAAGGAAGGAAGGAAGGAAGGAAGGAAGGAAGGAAGGAAGGAAGGAAGGAAGGAAGGAAGGAAGGAAGGAAGGAAGGAGTCTTTTGGTGCACTTATCCAGGTGAGGGCCACACTGATCATTGGAGAGCTTTGCAGTGGCCAGAGCAAAGTAGACCCTTCAGTGCCAATATACTGTGGTCAGCAGTTCAGCCACTGCAAGCAAACGGCTGGGGCAGCTGAGTGGGCTGCACTGGGTGCAGAGTGGGCAATCTGGGGCTGCAGGTCTCGAGATGCCCTAAGGCTACGGGAGAATTTCCACTTGAAAGCCTGCATGGACGCCCAGCTCTGGGCCAGCAGGTGAGGACTGTGTCTTGTGGGCTGACAGAGACCCTGGCGTCGCCCCTCTGCCGCCCTGATTTGCGGGCTCCCCATGTGCCAATGAAGGAAGGAGGGGACGAGCCACATTCAGCCCGCCTGTGTGCTGAGACATTGTTTTCAGAATGTCAGACACTCGCTCTTTCGCAGTTCCCCAAAGAGAAACCCTTGAGTTTGTTAAGCCCGGGTCAGGGATCTCATTACCGGAAGTGCTTACCCGGTCTCAAGTCTACTCCGTGAATGAATGAGGCACTGGATGACTCGGAAGTTTCACTGGCGCTTTCCCTTCAGATCCTAAGCAGTGCAGGAGCCACCACGGTAGCTCATCAAACACGGTGAGCAGGAAGCTGGCCTCCCACTTGGCTTGCAGGCCTCCCACCATCAGTCACTGTCGCATTTTCCTGAGCCACAGCTGGAGCTGAGATGTGGGAAGTTGCGGTCGGAAGCCTTTCCACGGGCCGCCTTTGTGCTCAGGGCTCCTCAGGGTTCACGGCCAAGTCTTGGGGTGCCGACGTCACAGGGTTGGGATAGCCGTCACGGGCACCCAGACAGTGTAAACGTGGTCCTGGCAGATTCTGCCAGCCAGAGCCAGCAGACGAGGGTGGCAGCCATCCCCTTGCAAGCTTTTGAAGTTCTTTCACAAGCTGCGTTACTTTTCACAAGTGCAGTTGGCTCTCTTTGCACCCAAGATGAGCTGGCAGGGCCGCCCTGGGTAGCAAGCATGGCCTCGCCCAAGGGCTGAAACATTCCTGCTCCCTCATTTAGCATTGCGCGAAAGCAGAGAAAGTGAACTTTTCCCAGCGTGCCAGCGCTGTTTTCCAGTACATCTCATCCTGGGTCAGGGCACCAGAACCAGTCAGTGAAGCTGAGCCAGGGGCCTTTCTGCCCCACCACCCTCACCCCCTGTCCCAGTACCCCACAACCCTGGTCTCCCAAGAGGGAAAGGAAGATGGCAAGAAGGCATGAGGGAAGCCAGACTGCCCCACGCCCACCCCAGCATCTCCTGCCTTATCTTATGTTTCCTGTATGGGCACTAAGAGATCATTCAGGAATTTGGGCACGTGTTTGCATGTGTGGGACCCCAGTTCATGGCCCTGCATACATCACCAGGTACAGTCCTGATGGTCTCTGATGCCGCAGAACTGAAGCAGCTCTGCACTGTTGGGCCAGAACCCTTGCCCAGTGGGACCTGGTTGGCTGAGGAGAATGGCTGGGAGGAAATCCTGGTCCCCCTGCTAAGCACCACTTGGAAAGACTCCCACCAAAATTAAGTCTCCTGGACCAAAGAGATAGCTCAGAGGTTAAGGTGCTGACCCAGGTTTAATTCCCAGTACTGCAAATGGTCCTCTGAGCACAGAGCCAGGAATAGCCCCTGAGCATGGCTGGGTGTGACCCCCAAACAAACAAAAATTTCATGAGTGACCAGCTAGGATTTCCCCTGCCCCCCATGAATAATCTGCCCCAAATAACGGAAATTTGATCTTCAGTGAGGCTTCTGTCAAACACCTGTATCAGGCAGAGTTTTCCACAGGTTCTAGTCCGTTTCTCTAACTCCTGGGGGAAGCTTGGCTGGCACGGGATTCTTCCTCTACTGAGTATTTACATGAGCCAAGTACCATGTTGGAATAAGGGAACGTGGTGAGCAGAAAACTGAACCGCCCAAACGGTCTGTACCACAGTCTGTGGATCTGCAAGCATCTCCAGGTAGTAGGGAAAGAGATTGCAGAAACCAATTCCGTGGAGGACTCAGATGGGGGATTGGCATGGCTTCTCTGGTGAGCCCAGGGAGTCGGAGAAACAGACATGACCAACAACCTTGAAGGGAAAGGCCAGGCCCACAAGCCTGGGCTTACAGGAGGCCTCTCGAGGCAGAGAAAGATAAGTTTCTCCCCTAGAACTTGAGAAGGGGCCTCTGCTTTTGACCTCAAAATGCCAGGTTTTGACGCTGTCTGACACCCAGAGCCTGTAGGATGACAATTTTGTGTTCGTTGAAGAACTTGCCAATGGAGTGAGCATTGTGTGAGTGTCTCTCTGATGTCACCTTGGACTTCAGAGTCACACGGTGGCCTTGTGCGTGGGAGTATTCGCCCATGTCCATGCAGAACAATGGGCCTCTGCAGCCCGCTCAAGTCATTCTGGTCACGTGGG
This sequence comes from Sorex araneus, assembly GCF_027595985.1. Taxonomy (NCBI): domain Eukaryota; kingdom Metazoa; phylum Chordata; class Mammalia; order Eulipotyphla; family Soricidae; genus Sorex; species Sorex araneus. Next base: position 25,114,172 of record NC_073307.1, on the reverse strand, counting down.
GGTGAGCACCACCTGGGCCCGAGATGGCTAAGCTCAGCAGCCCACCCAGGTCTCTCTCGCCAGCACCCAGTGGTGCCCAGAGAAGGCCTTCTAGATGTGCGGGTGGCCTCTGACCCCAAGTCAGCAGCTCTCTTCTCTGGGTAGTTCCCTCTGGTCCGGAAACCCTTCTTGCCTTTAGCTGCCAGGGGGCCCTCCCAAACCCCCAGACCCAAAGAAATTGAAGGGCGTAACAACTGAAACACTACACACAAGCATGAAGGGCCTAGTGCTGCAGTGATGGCTTACATTCACTTTTAGAGACTCTGTCTTCTCATTAACTGCCCTTCACCCCCGGCAGTGGGTCAGTGGTGGGGTCTTTGGCCGTGGATGGAAAGTTCCAACAAGCCCCTTTTCATGGCGTGTATGGGAAATTTCAAATTTTCTACGGAGAAGATCAAGAATGGAGCTTCCCAGGCCAGCTAAGCCGTGAGCCCCTTCCAGCAGGGCAGTCTGCCCATGGACACGTGGATGTCTTGGAGACCTGTGTGTATGTGTGTCTGTGTTTGCTTTGCCATTCACTGGGGACGAGGACAGACGGAGGAAGCAGTTCACCTTCTGTTACAGGAAACGGCTCTCGGCGCTGCGCCCACCCACCTACTCGTGGGCTCTCCCCATCCCGGCGACAACCCAAAAGCCGGCCCAGACCCAAAAGCGCGCTTGGAATGCGGGGATTGCTTTCACTTCTCATATTAAGTCTTGGAAAAGGATTTGGGGAAGAGACAGGCCAATAATTCTCCTTATCTCATCCAGAGTCAACGTTTGGAGGGGAACAGCGGAGAGAGGCCTGAGCCGCTCTATTCTTAGACCTCAGAGCAACGCTGTCCTTTTCCCAGCCCTGCCCTGAAGTGCCCTTCTAAATTGGGCACCTTCCCTCACTTTCTTCCTCAAATTGTCCCCACTCAGGCAGCCAGAATTAGAAGGTGAGTGTAGCGTTGCCCCAGAGGCTTGGCTCCCTCTGACATGAGGTGTTCCACTCTCTGGGCTGTGTCAGGCTGAGGAGAAGCCAGAGAACAGCTTGTCCACTGACAGATCCATCCTTCCTGCAAAGGGAAGATAGGAGCTGGGGGACATCTCAGCCCCAGCCCACGCCCCACCTCCCCTCCTTTCCTCTGCCTTTTCTAGAGAGAGGCTGGGGGCCCCCTCAGATCTTCTCCATAGCTTTTGCTCCTCCTCAGGCTCTGGCAAAAGCACACTGGCTGAGGACTTGGTGCTCACCCCCAAGGCATGGCCGGTGTCTTCTCCATCCGCCATTCCCTGATGCTCTTGGCTTTCCCGGGGGGGCTGAGGAGTGTGAAAAGCTGGGAAACAGACACAAAAGTATCCCCGCCCTGGCAGCACACACCTCCTCTCCCTGTACCCCACACCCGCCCTCCTAGCAGCAGGGAGGGGCCATGGAGGTGAGTTCAAGAAGGGTGAGTGGGAGCGTGTTGGCAGAGAGAGGCTCTATCTTCCAGGAAATAGGCCTTTGTTGGGGAGGTCTGGAGCCCTCTCAGGGCCGGTATGCACCCCCCTCACCCACCCCCCCGCAGAGTACGAGGTTACCCAGGCACTTCTCTGGCTGTGCTTCCCCGCCCCCATGGTCCCCAAGCTCACGCTCAGAGATAGGATGTTTGGGGGATGGAACCCAGGACCAAGGCCCTCTCGCTGTCCCACAAGGCCACTTCCCAGCCTCCCAGTTATGTCTTGGGAAAGAAACTAGACTTTGAGGTTGTGGTTCCACCTCTGCCCCAGCCACCAGAGTTTTGGTACTTTTCAGAGAAAGCCCAGGACCCTCTGCCTAGGGGTACCTCCCGCCCTGTGGGTTGAGGTTTGGAGCTGTCCCCAGTTTTAGTTAGGAGACACTGAAAGCTGTCTCCTTCAGAAGGAGAAATAATCCCCCTGGAAATTATCTCGGAAATCATCTCGCTGGTTGGGAATGAGTGTGAATTTGGAAAGAACCAGAATGCTCCCGGCAGTGAAACCTGATCCCACTTTAGAGAAGGAGGAGCAGAGAGAAGGTGCTTTCCTGCCTCCCTGCTGGCTCTGTGGGTCAGAGTTGACTTGAGTTCCCAAAGATTGGAAATGTGAGTCAGTCCTGGGACCTTCCCAGCCCTGGTGTGGCCCTTGTCAGCACAGAGAGGAAAGACTCAAAGAAACAGGGGTTTGGGGGGGGGAGGAAGTAGGGAGATGGAAAGGGCAGGGCTGGGAAGGGAGGGCCTACTTGCTCCTGTGCACTCATTTCCGGGGGTGGGGAGAGGGGCTTTAGAAAAAATTCGATTGTGTTTGAGTCACACCTGGCTGTGCTCAGGTCACTTCTTGCTCCGCACTCAGGACTTACTCCTGGTGATGCTTGGGGGACCATAGGGGGAAGCCAAGAATTGAACCTGCAAGGCAAGTGCTCTACCCACTGCACCATGGCCCTGACCCTTTCTGGCCAGGGACTACTGATAGCCCCCTTGGAGCTTGAGAGTCTCACCTAAGCAAGCACCCTCTAAAACCTACCCCAAGGACCGGTTTCACCACAGGACTCATGGAGGAAGCCCTGAGACGCCTTCCTTTGCATGACAGCTCAGGGTGGGGGGTGGGAGAGCTCCCCACTGCTACTCCAGCACCCACTTTTCCTTCCACGTCTGCTGTCTCTCTTCTGCAGATGTCACTGGATGTCCAGTGAGCATCTCATGGGTGCAAAGCCCTCAGAGCGTGAAAGTCCAGGCTGAACCCTGTCCTAAGGGGTTAGAGCATTGGACAAGGAAGAAGGGGTGGCTGTGGGGGGCTCACGTACAGCTGTGATGGGGCTGAGATGGGGCTTCCTACAGGGCAGGCCTTTGCCTGAATTCTCCCAGAACCTTGGGGTCCCTGAAACCCGTGCTACAGAGCCCCGAAGGGTGGTTCATGGAGCACGACGTGCTGTTTCGAGTTGTAGGGGGTAGCTGAGGTTTATCAAAGCTTAATCCAGTCGACGGTCTTTTTGGCTTCCCTCCAATCAATCACGAAGACTCTAAGGCCGGCTGTTTCAGGATCGTGGGGTGGTTGAACAGGAGTGGATGGGAAATACCTTCTCATATTTTTCCATTTGAAACGAGGCACAGGCTTTCATGGATTAAAAGTGTTCTAATCTTAAAGAGATTTAAAAAACAAATATCTTGATAAAAGACATTTGGTTTTAACTCTGAGAGCGTTAGTGTTTGGGGCTTCGGGCCTCCCAAGCTGTGCTCTGGAGCCCAGAGGCCTCAGGAGTGATTCTCAGCCAGTCAGATCTAATGCTGGTCAGGCCTGGTGGTGCTGGGCTGCCCCGGGCTGCCCCTGTAGTGCCGGGGGGGCGGGGCATGTGGTATGGGGGTAACCAACCCAGGACAGACACTTGCTAGGCATGTGCATTAACCACCTTACTACCTCCCAGCCCTGACATTCTGAGAGTCTTCAAGTCCGGCTCTCAAAACTGGGGGTAATGAGGGTCCAGATACACCGCCTCCACCTTCCCAATCCTTAGATCCAAGCGAGGGGCGGTGGTGTCAGGGCCCCTCCTGCTGTCCTGGCACATGACATCTCTGCGCTTCCCAGATCAGGAAACTTCTGTTTTTGTTTGGGGGCCACACCCGAATGTGTTCAGGACTTACTCCTGGCTCTGAGCTCAGGGATCACTCTTGGTGGTGTTTGGGGTGTCAGGGTCCAAGCCAGGGTCAGCTCCACAGCAAAGGAACCAGTTTGTTGCCAGAACTAGTTCTGGGGAAACAGCGCAGGGAGGAGGCCAGAGCTGGCTGCAGAGGGCCCCATTAGTCCATGGCAGATGACTGGATAGGACTGGGTCCTACCCGCTACCATCGGGACATCAGGATCCCTGGCCAGCATACCCCAGGGCCCACTCTGGGGCCCGTCCCTCCCACAGTGCTCTGACTCGGTGCCAGTTGGGGTGTGTAGGTGACAGCACCAGTGGCATCGTTCTTCAGAGCCACAGGGAGAGCCGCCAGGGCCCTGTGCTTGACCCAGCAGTAGGGCCGACCCTCTGAGCCAAGTCTCATCTGGGCGCAGCTGTTTCACCCTGGAGAGGGGCCCGATGGTCTATGAAGAGGGGAATGTGCCTAATCCGGCCTGGGTGCATCTCTTACAGCGTCATCAGCTACGAGTGCTGTCCCGGCTACGAGAAGGTCCCAGGAGAAAAGGGCTGTCCAGCAGGTGAGCAAGCTGGGCCTGTGGGCCTGGAGGGTGGGGAGAGTCGGGGGAACAGATGCACCACCGGAAGACAGCAGGGTCTCCCCCATGTGCTGGGTTTCTGGGCTCTGTGACTGCTGAGAAGGGAAGCTTCCAGCTGGTGTCCTGCTATGCTTCTTCTTGCCGCAGCCTCAGCGGAGCTGGTGGAGCAGCCTCTGGCTCTGCCCTGCCCGCACTCCCTCTCCCCCGACCCAGCTTCTGACCTGGCTGGCACTGACTGGGAGAGATTCCCAAGGGCCCCCCGCCGTGTTTCTGAGCGGATAGCATCGGCTCGGTCAGGCCTGGTCTGGCTCTCCAGTAATCACACTCCAGATGCATGTGGCCCTAGAAAGACATCAGGAAGAGACATGGCTGGCCAGGAGGCTTGCCCAGTTCCCATGGAGGGTACCAGGAGTGACTACATTCATGAGCCTTTGTGAATGTGGTCAGGCTCTTGCCTTCAGCCCCATGTACCACCAAGGACTTGTGACAGAGTCTTGGCGATATGTGCAGAGTCATGTGGAGGCTTACAATAAAATGCTCACTGTTGTGTTCAAGGATGGGAGACTGAGTCAGGAAAGGAAGGGGTAGCCAAGGTCTCAAGAAGGTAGTGGATGGCCTTTGTAGGGCCTTTAACTGGGAAGCGGGGGCTGGGGAGTGGGGAAAGGAGATTGGCTCCATAGAGATACACCTCTAAAAACTATGCCCAGGGACTGATAGTACATCAGATAAAGTGCTTGCCTTGCAGACGCAGCCAACCGGGGTTCAATCCCCGGCATCCCATATAGTCAGTCCCCTGAGCCCCACCAGGAGTAACCCTTGAGTACAGAGCCAGTAGGCCCTGAGCACCACCAATGTGACCCCAGCAACACTCATACATAAATAAATATAAATAAAATGAACATCCTGGGGCTGGAGCAATAGCACAGCGGGCTGGGCATTTGCCTTGCACGCGGCCGACCCGGGTTCTAATCCCAGCATGCCATATGGTCCCCTGAGCACCGCCAGGGGTAATTCCTGAGTGAAGAGCCAGGAGTAACCCCTGTGCATCGCCGGGTGTGACCCAAAAACAAAAACAAAAAAAACAAAAAATAAAATCAACATCCGGCTCATTGTGTGAGAGGGACGGCCATTCTAGGCTCCTAGAATAACATTTTAAATATGATTTCACAAAGCGCCATAAATATCGTGAAGTTCTTTCTTCCCACTGGAGGCCACCATTGGCAGGGAGCTGTTCCCGGCCTCCAAGTGCATTTGCCAGGCTGGTCTGGATGAGGGTCCTGCTTCTGCCATACCACCCTGACCGCTGCCCCTGAATGGATGTGAAGGGGAGCTCAAGCAGGGAGGCCCTGGGCTCCAGGACTGCGTGAAGAAGCCAGGCACGGTTGCTGGGAGATAGTAGAGCAGGCTGCACGCTTGCCTTGCATGTGGCCTGCCCTGGTTTGATCCTAGCACCTCTTAGGGTCCCCCGAGCACCTCCATAAACTTGATTCCTGGGTGCAGAGCCAAGGGTCACCTTGCTTGGGTGTGACCCAAAACACTTTATTAAAAACAGTGTGGCACAGGCTCAGGGCTTCTCACACTCTTCACCACAGACAGATGGACAGATGGACATGCCAGGCAGACAGGTAGAAGGTGTGGGTGGGGTCTGGCTGCGGAGGACCGTCAGCTTCATCCTGCTTCTCTGTCTTCTGCCCGGGAAGCCCTGCCACTGTCAAACCTTTATGAGACCCTGGGCGTCGTGGGCTCGACCACCACTCAGCTGTACACAGACCGCACGGAGAAACTGAGGCCCGAGATGGAAGGGCCCGGCAGCTTTACCATCTTCGCCCCCAGCAATGAGGCCTGGGCGTCCCTGTCAGCGGTGAGACAGCCTCTTCCTCTGCCGCCTTGGCAGAGGGACCTTTCCTAGGGGCTGCGTGGTCACAGGGGATAGGGGACCTGAGGGGCAGGGCACAGCGTGGAGTGCTCGGGAAGAGCTGGGGCTCAGCGGGGCTTCCCACGGTGGTCCCTTGAGGGTGGGGGTCAGCATCCCCCCTCACAATCCCTCCCTTTCAGGAAGTGCTGGACTCCCTGGTCAGCAACATCAACATCGAGCTGCTCAACGCTCTCCGCTACCACATGGTGGACAGGCGTGTGCTGACGGATGAGATGAAGCACGGCACGATCCTCACCTCCATGTACCAGAACTCGGGCATCCAGATCCACCACTATCCCAATGGGGTAGGGAGCCCCCACCCCCAGCAGCGCCCGCTGGCCTGCTGCCCTCCCCCCCCCGCCCCACACCCACAGGTGGGGGCTGGTTTCCGGCCTTGATCTTGCAGTCCAGGTCGGAAGCCGGATGTTGGCCTCTGTCCCCTTGGGTCCTACAGCTTTGGCCTCTGCCCCTCATTCTCCTCTCCCCTCCCCCCGGGTTCTCTCCTCTCCCGGGCCTGCATCACCTGGAACCCATCACCTCCCTCACCCGCCCCCGTTTGTCACCGGGCAGATCGTCACGGTCAACTGCGCCCGGCTGCTGAAGGCCGACCACCACGCCACCAACGGTGTAGTGCACCTCATCGACAAGGTCATCTCCACCACCACCAACAGCATCCAGCAGATCGTGGAGATCGAGGACACGTTCGAGACCCTGCGGGTGAGTGGGCACCCCTGGGGGAGCCCGAGGGGGCACACTCGGCCTCCCGAGAGACTGTCTCCATGTTGGCAGCATCCAGGGGACGTCAGCGAGTTTCCTGGAATGGCCCCAGGCAGGGGGAGGATCTGCTGTTCAGACATGGCTCCACCACAGGGAAACCCAGTGCTCCCAGGCCTGCCTCGTCCGGTGCCTTTACTTCCCTGGCTCACTGGGAATGCTCAGTGGTTTCCCTTTTTGTTTGACTGTGGGCCACACCCAGCGGTGCTCAGGGCTTACTCCTGGCTCTGCACTCAGGGATCACTCCTGGCTCTGCACTCAGGGGACCACTTGTGGCACCGGTGATCGAACCTGGGTCAGCTGCATGCAAGGCAGGCGCCATACGCCTGTGCTTTCCCTCCTGCCTCTCAGGTGTTTCTTGCTGCCGGAGGCAGAGCACCAGGAGTCCTGGGCAGCAGAGGCTGTCTTGGGGATCCAGAAAGTGGGAGGGCCCTTCCTCCCACATGGGGGTCCTCACATGTGAGACGTTAGGCCGCTTGGGTGCCCACCACAGGATCCCCAATTATTGCTGGAGCTAGACCTGTGTGTCCTTGGAGCCCAGAGCAGCGGAAGCCCCCGGTGTGGTTCAGGGACTCGGGGGCTGGACTTCCAGTGGGCTCTGGGGCTCCCGGACCTCCCCGTGCCCAGCACCATCTGTCTCCCAGCAGACCAGGCGGGGGCGGGGGCACACCTCTTGGCTCTGTCGAGGGGGGAAGTGCCGGCCACTGCCCCGTCAGGGGTTTTGCCCTGGTTCCGGGAAAACTTCCTGACCACAGGATACCAAGTGGGAGGGCGGGCTCCGCCCCTGGAGATCTCCAACACAGAGCGGCAAACACGGGCCAGCCTGGCGCTGACGGGACGCAGGATCCTAGCTCTTCCCCGCCCCTGCTTTCCTTTTTATTTTTTTTTAAGTAGTTATATCAATTTCCCCCCCCCCCGCCCCTGCTTTCTCGCCTCTGGGATCTGTAGGCAGTGGTGTCCCAGCAAGTTGGGGGCTCGTCTGGACTATCAGCCGCTGACCCCCACAGAGCAGCCTTCTTTCACCACTTCAGTTGGGCGAATACTCCTTCCCTTCTTCCTTTGTGGCCTTCCTCGAACCCTTTCCCCTCAGCACTGGCAGCCTTGCCAAGTGCTAGCTAGTCCCCCTGCGAGGCCACAGGGCAGACACCCTGGGGGTCTTCACTCGCCTCTTCCTGGGGAAACAGCTGAGGGCCATACTGGCAGGATGGCCTCTGACAGTCACTGAAATCTGTGAACAAGAGCAAGCGGGTGAACCGGGGGCCAGGGGCAAAGTCAGGAGCGGGGCCCTCAGGACAAGATGGCTTTGGAGCTGAGGACTGGGGAGACCAGGCAGGGGAAGGGGCAAAAGGAAAGGCCCAGAAGCAGATTCGGCAGATGACCGTGAGGGGAGCCCCGTGTCCTGCAGTCAGAGGAGCCGTCTTCCTGGCTGTTCCAGAGAGAACAGGAGATGGGGTCTTTGCCCTCATGGAGCCCCTCCCACCCACCCCCGACCCCCCAGCTAGCTCACCGGGAACTCCTTGACCAGAGGGTAAGAGGAAAAGCTAGCATGCAAGCCTTCGTCTCCTCAGGGATGGCAGGGGAACAGGTCCATGCCAAGCTGCCTGTCTTGCTTTCCCCAGGCCCTGAAAAGGAACCGGAGTCCGAGGAGCAAAGAGTGGGGTGGGGGCTGGGGTCAGAGGGCAAAGGCAGGCGGTGGGCCGGAAGGAGCTAGGGACCGAGAGGTGTCGTCCACGTGGCTTGGTGCTCGGCTACACAAAGACCATGGTGGCTGCCGTGAGACAGGATCAGGGTCAAGAAAGGGGCCTGTGCATCTCTGCACACAGTGCCAGCGCCAACACGGAGCACCTGCTCCTGCTCTCCCCCCACAGGCTGCTGTGGCTGCAGCGGGTCTCAACACGGTGCTCGAGGGAGATGGCCAGTACACTCTCCTGGCTCCCACCAACGAGGCCTTCGAGAAGATTCCCACGGCGACCTTGAACCGAATTCTCGGCGACCCGGACGCGCTGAGAGGTGGGCGCCCCCTGCTGGGAGTGGCCAGACTGAGCCCGAGGCCACTTGGGCCTCTCAGATAGGCCCACCCTGCCCACCTGGCCCCTCGGCCCCTGGCTCCTGGCCAGCCCGCTGTGGCCCTGCAGAGCCCAGGGTGAGCCCCATCTGTGGGCAGGATAGAGTCAATCCACCTTTGCAGACCCAGCCACACTGAGGAAGCCGCCAGAGCTGGAGGCCCAAAGCAGGTGCTGGCCAGACTCAGGGAATATTAGAGGCCCATGGGGCACAGCTGGGCTGCAGCTCGGAGCCTGGGGCAGAAGGGACAGTCACCTGCATGCTGGAAGTGGAACCCCTACCTCCCCAGTGTGCTTCTGGCCTGGGCCTTGTGGGTAACACGAGATGCCTTAACACCTGTAATCTTTGGGCTGATGGTGGCCTTGCAGGGCTCATGCTTCACAGGTAGGAGGCCCTGAGTTCTAAACCCAGCACTCCATGGCCCCCGATCCCCAGGAAATATGTAACAGTTGGCTCCTGTTTTGTTAGTTTGTTGTTGGGCCATACCCCGTAATGCTCAGGACTTCATTTTGGCTCATCACTCTGAGGGCCAGGAGGGGCCCAGGTGGGGACAAGATGTGGTGCCTAGAATTGAATCGGGGTCATCCATCTGCAAGGCAAGTGTTTAAACCCATCCATATGTTATCTATCTTGTTTGGAATAAGAGCCCTCACTGGGGGCTGCTGCCACAGGCTGGCATCAGAGGGCCCAGCCCGGCGCCCCTTTGGACAGCTGACTTCCGGCCCTGGCTGTGTTCCTCCCAGGGCCCAGCAGGTCGCTCCTAGCTCTTCTGTCCCCGCCTTTCCTTTCCTGCCCCGAGAAGTGAGCATCCCGGCAGTGGCCAGGTGTGTGGGGCCAGTGTCTCAGGCTGTCAGCACTTCTGTTCACTCCCTCTGTGCAGGGCAGTGCGGCTCCGGTTCCCATACACAGCTGAAACCCGGAATGAAACTTGTCTCAGTTCCGGGCCAGGAGCCCTGGGGGCAGCAGCCCGGGCCCTGCTGTGCCTAGCTGGGCCGGGATCACCCTCCAGGGGGCTCCTTGTCCTTTCCCCGGTGCCCCAGCCCCTGCCTTGTCACTCGATGGTGCCTGGATGCATAAATGCATGTATGTGTATTTTACAGGTGTGGTGAGTGGGCGGCAAAGGCCAGGGGCACTGAATGCCCCCCCCCCAGCCCCAGAGGGTGGCTGGCACGAGGTGACACAGACCTTGGTAGCTGGGTGAAACAAACAGGCAGCAGTGTGCCCGTAATTAGTCCTGTGATAGCATTCCACCTCTTCTACTGTTTTCACAGAAGTCAAAGCTCCACAGATTAACTCCTTTTGAGGTTTTCCCTTCTCCGTGACCTTGCATTCCCCAGTGACAAACAGTTTCTCGGCATCTCCTCTGTTGTCAGGCTCTGTGCAGGGCGATCGATCTTCAAGGTTTAGTTTTTAATGGGGTGGTAGGAGCTCCCCTAAGTAGTTCTCAGGGGCTGGGGGTCATGTGTAGCGAGTCTCCTCACTCGGCAGGTGTCCAGTGCTCAGGCCGGAGGGTGTGGTGTTTCTCAGGCTGGCAGTGCCCGGCCCCCTCAGGGCTGGACCTGGGGATGCTGGGCAGGGGTGGGGGGTGCAAGTGGTGCCAGGGCATGCATAGCATGTACCCCAAATACTGTGCTGTCTTCCCTGAATTTCAAGCCAACCTTAAGTGAGCCTTAGATGATGAACATGAATTCTTTTTTCTCTTTCTTTTCTCGAGTCACTGTGAGATACAGTTACAAGGTTGTTCACGATTGCGTTTCAGTCATGCAATGATCCAACACTCATCCCTCTGCCAGTGTCCATTTCCCACTACCAATGACCCCTGCTTGGCAGGCACCCCACCCTTTCAATGAACATAATTTTTTTTTTCTTTTTGGGTTACACTCAGCTATGCTGGGGGTTACTTCTGACTCTGCACTTAGGAATCTCTCCTGGCGGTGCTTGGGGGACCATATGGGATGCTAGGGATTGAATCCGGGTCCACCGCATGCAAGGCAAACATCGTACCTGCTGTACTGTCGCTCCAGCCCCTGAACATAAATTCTTATCTCCGCTAGATGAGGCTATTGAGACCCAGAGACTTAATGTTTTACCCAGTATCCACCGCTAAGACATGACTGATTGGGGGAGCCCTGTGAGAGCTCCCACAGGTTCCAGTGGGTGACAGGCAAGAGGGGAGGAGGACTCGGGCCCTGAGGAGGGGCAACTGGAGGGACCCTGACTTGGGCCTGACCTGTTGTCCCTTCAGACCTGTTGAACAACCACATCCTGAAGTCGGCCATGTGTGCCGAGGCCATCGTGGCAGGGATGTCCATGGAGACCCTGGGGGGAACCACGCTAGAGGTGGGCTGCAGTGGGGACATGCTCACCATCAACGGCAAAGCCATCATCTCCAACAAAGACATCCTGGCCACCAATGGCGTGATCCACTTCATCGACGAGCTGCTCATCCCAGATTCAGGTAGGCCAGGCTTCTCGGTGCAGTGAGAGGGGCCGGGGGCACGCCATGGCAGGTGTGGGGAGAGCAGGACACTATTCCAAAAGGCTCCTAGGAGGTCTGCGGGCTCCACCGGGCAGCGAGGGCCTCTGGCTGACCTCAGCATGTCCAAGCCAGCCCTGAGCACTAGCCCGGGAGAACACATTTCCAGCTCACGTTGTGCTCAGCTTCTGGCCTCATGCAGGCTTCCACGGTGGTCAACTGCCCATCCGTGGAGGGATTTCATGGGCAAACAGCAAATGCAAGCCATACTCCTGGAGACACAGCCAGGACTGCCCTCACCCCTGGTGTGGACCACGAGCGCCCTCACCACAGCTGCTGGGGGCAGGGGGCAGAGGCCGGGGCGCCCCGCCCTGCTCCTCCCACCAGTGCAGTTTTCTGGGCCACGGTTCCCCAGATGACACAAGCCCGCGGTGGCCCAGCAGTGTCCAGAAAAGCTGTTGACTCACGGGATGACATTCCTGCTGCTGCATGTCACACTTTGGGCTGGACAAATGGTCAATGAAAACAGCATTTTTAACTTTTGAACCCGCTTGCTTCTCCCCCGCAGCCAAGACGCTGTTCGAGTTGGCTGCCGAGTCTGACGTCTCCACCGCCATGGACCTTTTCCGCCAGGCCGGCCTCAGCGCTCACCTCTCCGGCAGCGAGCGCTTGACTCTCCTGGCCCCCCTGAACTCTGTCTTCAAAGGTAACATGGGTGGGGAGAGAGGGCAGAGGCAGCTCTGTTCATTTCCTTCTAACCCTGCCGCCTCACCCTCCACCACGGACTCCCCAAGTTACAGCACCCCTTAGAATCTTAGTGCACCCATCCCCTCTGATGGATACTCACGTGTGGCTTTGCCACCAGGAGCTGCTGCTGTCGCATTGGGCAGAGTAGTTGCACCTGGGGGGCTCAGTCCTCAGGTCGCCTGCACTTCATCAGGATAGCAGAGCTGTCCCTCACCATCTGAGTGTTGGGCTCTGTGGCCCGTGGGCTAGAACAGAGGTTGGAGTCAGGGTGCAGCTAAATCACAGCTACAGAGAAGGGACAAAAGGGGCCACACACTCCCGTGTCACCCCATGCCAAACTCCAAGCATCCTCGGTTAGCTAGGCCTTTCTGTTTGTTTTTGAATCAGAAAAAGACGACAGCAGATGTTAAGGAGGCTTGGCAGCCCCCTTTGATTTCCCAATCCCCATCTGCAGATAAGGGGGTGGAGCCCTCACCCCATTCTCTCGCTTCGAGCACTTCTGCTCCCCGCCTTCCTTCTCCAGCTCATGCCTGGCCTCTTGCCTGTGCCTTCTCTTGCAGATGGGATCCCTCCTGCAGATGCGCCTACTAAGAATTTGCTTCTCAACCACCTGGTTAAAGACCAGCTGGCCTCCAAGTACCTGTACCATGGGCAGACTCTGGATACCCTGGGAGGCAAAAAGCTGAGAGTGTTTGTGTATCGGAATGTAAGTGCTGGGCCTTCAGCCCCAGTCCCTTGAGGTACCGGCGCCAAGGCCTGGAGCTGGGTCGGTGTTTCTGAGCTCTGGATGGGAGGGACTTGTGCAGATTCTGTCTGAGGTCAGAGCGGGAATCTGCGGAAGGATTCGCCTTTCCTGTTCTTTGTTGGGAAGGTCTTTGGGGAAGATCCACACCCCAGCCTAGGACAAGGGGTTCAGTAGTCCACCTGGAGCTCAGAGGAGAGGATGAAGGAGAAGAGAAGAGGGGGAGGAGTTTAAATCCTTTTTCACCTATGAGAGGAGAAGCCTCCTTCACCGAGGAGGGCTGGAAAATAACCCAGTACACATTGCCTGTGTCTGGACCCCACGGGCAGCACTTGGCCAGATCAGATTGTCACTAAATGAGCAGACATCATTGTTGTCACCCGGTCCGCTCTCTTGGGGCCTCTGTGATGATGGCTCTTTCCAGAAGGGCACTGTTTTTTCCCCTTTGCTGGAGGAAATACACCATTTCCTCCCGAAGACCCACCGCGGTGTTCACGGAAGTTAGTGAGTGGCGCTGTGGGCACACCCCAGGCAGATGAGCAGGTCCTGTCGTGAGGTGACGGGCCCTTTCTCTGCCCCCTCCTGCCAGAGCTTGTGCATTGAGAATAGCTGCATTGCTGCCCATGACAAGAGAGGGCGCTACGGGACGCTGTTCACCATGGACCGGGTGCTGACCCCTCCCATGGGAACCGTCATGGATGTCCTGAAGGGTGACAGTCGCTTCAGGTAAGTGCACTGTCCCACCTGTGTGCCCATGCTGGGGCCGGGGGCTGGGTGGAGCTGGGTGTCAAGCATCCCTCTTGCTGTAGGGTGAGTGAATGTCATGGGCGTTGTCCTGACCGTCTGGGCATGACATGGGGAAGCAGGTTTCTTCTGGTGCATAGTCCCAACCTTGAGGAACAGGGAGGAAAGTGAATTTTAAATTCGTTTTGATTTCAAGTTTAATGAAGTCTGGGGGCACCCCCATCAGTGCTCAGGAGCTGTTCCAGGCTCTGAGCTCAGGAATCACTCCTGATGGTTCTTACGGGATGCTGGGCATGGAGCCTGAGTCTGCCACGCATCGGGGAATGCCTGCCCGCTGGACTGTCTCTGGCCCCGGGGTCTTCTTGTGTAGGGTCCTCTCCAAGCAGGAGACTGGTTGCTGTTCCCAAGGCTGCTCAGTGCCAGGGATGAAACTCTGGGCCTTGTGCATGCAAAGCACTTGCTTTCTCTTCTGAGGCTTCTTAATCTCGTGTCTGCTTGCCACCCCCTCCTCCTTTTTTGTTTTTGTTTTTGGGTCACACTGGTGGTGCTCAGGGTGTAGAGAACCTTTGGGGGGTACTGAGGATCAAGCGCAGGTCAGCTGTGTTGCACGCCAAGTGCCTTAACCCTTGTACTATCTGTCCAGCCTCTTGCAACTCCTTTTTTGACAAAAAAAAAAATTTATATGCCCCTAGGTATATAAAATAGGCATAAGAAACAATTACTGATAACATGCTCAACTTATTTTAAAACAAATATTTCCATGGGATCGGAGAGAATAGTACACAGGAAGGGCGTTTGCCTTGCACGTGGCCGACCTGGGTTTGATCCCCAGCACCCCACACAGTTCCCTGAGCACCGCCAGGAGTGGTTCCTGAGTGCAGAGCCCCGAGTAAGCTGGGTGTGGGCCCCAAACAAAACAGAACCAAGAAAAATGTTTCCATGACCCCCTGCATTCAGTTGTGATCCCATGATTTAAGAAGCTAGGTGCTCTGCCGCTTGTGCTAACATCCCAGCCCCAGAATTGCTTTTTCACACCGAACTGTAAGGAAAACACCCAGCAGAGGGCACTGGTTTGGGGTGCTGAGTCACCCCTGCTGCTCCATCTCAGCACCACCCACCTCACCCCACCCCACCCCACCCCACTTCATTTCTCTCATTCCTCGCTCTGCACCCTCCTCTTCAGCTGGCTGCGCCACCCCCAGGTGCTGTCCCCTGGTGTGTCTCCTTTGCACAGGCACCCAGGACACCACCTGGGCCTCCCAGGAATCCTCTCACCTCGTTTGCCTCTCTACCTTTGACCCTGACCTCTGCCCTCTGCCTTCTGGCCAGTCAGCTGAACTTGGCCCCTGATGGCAAGAGCAGCTGCTTGGAACCTGCCACTCTTTGTACCTGGATTAAGGGGGGGGCGGGGTGGGACTGCGAGCCCGAGTGCTGCTGCTCCACCCTGCCTCAGGCAGGTGACTCCCCCACCCCACTGTGTCCACAGCATGCTGGTGGCCGCCATCCAGTCTGCCGGGCTGACAGAGACGCTCAACCGGGAAGGGGGGTACACCATCTTTGCTCCCACGAATGATGCCTTCCAAGCCATGCCCCCGGAAGAACTGAACAAGCTCTTGGGTAAAGGCCCGCTACAGGATGCGCTCAACTGCTCTAAAGCTGGGGGTCCCCGGCTGTTCGCAGAGGGGTGGGTGCAGTTCAGGGAGGCAGCCAAGGGCATCCAGGAGCCCGTCCGCTCTCCAGGAGGAGGGGAGCTGTGGAGGAGGGTCCAGGCAGCTGACCTGGGCTTCCGCACATCTCCGCACCCCTCCCTCACCCCCACAGTTGCCTGCCTCCCTCTGGGCAAGGGAGAGTATTTATGTGGAGGGGGGAGGTGTTGGGAGCCATCAACCTCCCTAGGCCCCCAAACAAGGCAGAGAAGGGCTGAGAGAAGTGTAGAGTCAGGCCAGCACTGCAGCTGATTGCCAATGACAGTGGGACTGTCTCTCAGGGAGGGGGACATTGCCCTTGGCCAAGCAGCCAGCCCGGGGCCCTGGAAACTCAGCCCTGGAGAAGCCAGAGAGGGGTTGAAGACATGCGCCCTTGGATGACTTGAAGACTCCAGCCCCTCCAACCCCAGCTCTGGCACTTCCCCTCTGAGTGGCCTTTGAAAAGTCATTTGTCCCCTGTGGGCTGCAGTGTCCCCCTGTAGAAAACCTGGGTTGGAGGACTTGCGGGGGTGGGGGGGGGGCGCTGGGAGGAGGCTGGGCAGGCTGTTACAGGGGCTGCACCTCCTCAAGAGACCTGGCTGCCCCCTAGGGAAAGATGGGCCTGAGGAGGAGGCTGCGGCCGAGCCTGGGCCAGGCAGGGCCATGCTCACCCACGTCCCCTTCCCCCGGGTGCCAGGAAAGAGAAAGCTCAGCTGCTGAGCTGAACTGAGGTCACACTTCCTTTTCTTCCTTTGTTAGCTGCACCCCCAGCATCTGCTCCCGAAAGGAGGGTTGTCTGTCTCCCCCTCTGAGCACAGACTTTCCACTGTCCCCTGTCCAGCAGGTTGGAGTGTCCCCCAGGCTGGGCTCAAGCCAGCTTGGCTTTCCTTTCCTTGTCTGGGATGTAGAACCCTATTCCCGCTGAGTGCAGCCCCAGACCCCGGCATACTAGGGGCACGGAGGGGGGTCCAGACAGGAAAGCGCAGGCAGGAAGGAGCCCCTTCGCACCCCCTCCTCCCCTCCAGCAGGGGTGTTTTTATAGGGCAGCTCCTGTAGGCTGCAGGTTGCGAATCTGGGGGTCCCTGGGCACCGAGGGTTCAGTCCTCTCGGGTACTCAAATAGGTTTATCAATAACCTGCAAGCAGCCAAACAAGGGGACTTTCCAGAATGCTCTCCCCCGCCCACCGGGCGCACTTCCAAGATGCTGGAAATAGCCTCGCCGCGGGGGCCCCGGGGACGCACAGCCCTGAAAGTGGTGATGGGAGCGGCAAGGGCAGCTGGCCGCGTCCAGAAGTGCCTCCCACACTTCATTTAGGAAATGCCTGTGCACCTTTATGAGCAATCGCCCGCTCTCCCCAGTTGGTGGAGAGGCTGATATGGGATGGAAGGAATGCGGAGAGGGCCAGGGAGGCGTCCCCCCCACCCCCCCTCCACCGCGGCCCTGACCTCATCGGCTCCACCGCTCCTCCAGCGCGCAGCTGTTGACTCTTTCAAGTCCTCCCTTCAGGAAACAGCCGTCTCGAAATATGCATTTGAGGGCAGAATGTGTAAATATTTCACTACTGTGTTATAACTGTCGGGAGCCACGCTGATGATGAAATGTCCCAGATGCCGGGGCTGGAAAGGTCCCCAGCTTTCCAGGCAAATATTTAGCTCATGGAAACATGAGTCACCCGGAGAAGTATGGATTAACTCCTTCTCTGTATCGCAGAGCGCACGCACTTCGCTCACCGGCCCCCCAACTCCGGGCCAGACCAGCGACGGGGGCCCTGAGGGCTGTTCAGTGGGTCCAAGGACTGAGCGGACTAGAGGGGCTCGGGGAGTGCTTGGGGGCTGTGCGGGAACCGCCACCTCTTGTTCTTCTCTGGGGCTTCCCTTGAGCCCACGTCGTGCCAGCCTGGCAGTGAACTCTGCCTCCCTTTCTCACTACCCCGTAGGCAATGCCAAGGAACTTGCCAACATCCTGAAGTACCACATTGGTGATGAAATCTTGGTCAGCGGCGGCATCGGGGCCCTGGTGCGGCTGAAGTCCCTGCAAGGTGACAAGCTGGAAGTGAGCTCGGTGAGTCCACGGGAAGGTGCGAGGACTGGCCCAGCCCGGGGACTCCCAAGCCCATCTCAGCCACCATGGCAGTTCACACACACACACATAGAGAGACATAGAGTCTTCAGGGCACTTTTTTGGTCTCTGACTGTTTTTTGACCAGAGAAAGAGAAAAAAGGGCAAGTCCATAGAGATGTTGATTAGAAACTCCAGACTGGCCGACTCATAAAGCATTTAGTTGGCATCTGGAAGAGGCTATTAGCTCTTCTTTCCCTTAAGTAGAGCATAGGAAGCTACTTGGGTATATTGAGAGATCCATCCTCACCCCTCCCACACACACACAGACACACACAGACACACACACACCTGCCTCCCACTGCCAGACTCAGTGCCTCCCTGTGCTATGAGCCATGAGCCCGAGGTGCAGTTGCTATGCCGCCCAGCCTGTGCTCAGCCCTTGCCCTGCACATCGGTGATGCAGGAAGCATGTCAGAGGGCTTCTGCCTTGAAGAGAGAGAAGTGTATCTGTGCAGTGCACAGAGCCACCTGGGCGCGTAGCTGCTCCAGCACGGGCCTCCGCAGTGGCCATACTCACTCCTGCTCCTGACCTCTGACACACTGTGCCCTGAAGCGCCTCTCGGAGAGAGAGACCATGGAGAGCGTGGAGGGCGCAGAGCAGTACTGGGACATGAATGGTGGATTTGACATCTCTGTGCCCCAGATGTCACAGTTCCCCGATTTGGGTGTTAGGGTCCCATGTGCCACAGGCTGAGGTTGACCCTTCCCCATTTGGCCTCAGGTAGGCCACAGAAGGCGTGAGAAAGATTGACCCTGCAGGCACTTCCTGTCAGGAAAACATCTGCTGGACAAGATGTGGATAAACCCAGATCTGGGGCCTGGCCTCTGTCCCCTAATTCCCACCCACTTAGCTTAAGCCATGTCTGGCCTCTCGAGTCTGTCTCCCCCTCTTCCCCAGTGCATCGGCCTCTGGGAGGGCTGCATGAATGGCCCAAAGGAACACCTTCATAATCCTTTGTCTGTGCAGTCTCTCTCTGCACAGAGGTTCCCAAACTTATCTGTCCTACAAACAGAAGCTCCCCTAAAATTGCACAATTACTCCCACAATTGCTACCACCTGTATGGATACCACCAGCACCCCTCTGGAAGGCAGTACTGCAACTTTGGGAAAATAGAGGTCCTCCCTTGTATCAGGTAGGGAGGGTTCCATCACCCCCCCCAACACACACACACACACACACACACACACACACACACACACACATATACATGCACTAGAAGTAGCATTTGACTCATGATCTGGTACTTAGAAGTACTCGGTGACAAATCATTGAATGCCTAAGGTAAGTAGGCCTCGTACTCAACAGTACCTACCCCTTTTCCTCCCTAGAAAAACAACGTAGTGAATGTCAATAAGGAGCCTGTGGATGAGGTCGACATTATGGCCACCAATGGCGTGGTCTACGCCATCCCCAGTGTCCTGCAGCCTCCAGGTAAGGCCCCAGAGCACCAGCTTTCCACTGAGCCAGCAGCTGGCCCTTCTGTCCACATGGCCATGCATGCTCAGGAGAAAATCTATCCTGGGGTCCAGAAGATGGTTCAGAGAGCTTTACCAGTGCCCCAGGTGAGTGTGTCGTTCTGCATCTGATGCCCAGGGCTGCCATATGCAGCTTCCCAGTCTGGGAGCCTCAGCAAGGAGCAGAGGAAAGGAAAATTAAGCAAACACCAACAGCTAAGCCTGCATGACATCAAAGCAAGGAGCAACTTTCAGCTGCAAACACGCCCTGGGATAGCTTCCTGGTGGCTTCTCAGCTGGGCCATTAGCCTTGCTCACACAAGCCCAGTTATTGGCCATGGGGATGCCATTAGCAGGATTGAAAGCAGTCCTCCTTGGGGCCGGAGCTATAGTACAGCGGGGAGGGTGTTTGCCTTGCATACAACCAGCCTAGGTTCAATTCCCGCACCCCATACGCTCCCCTGAGCCTGCCCGGAGTGATTGATCCCTGAGTGCAGATTCAGTAGTCAGCCCTGAGCACCTTCAGGTGTGGCTCTAAAACCAAACACCCAAAGCACGCCTCCTAGCATCTCCCCTGGTGCCAATGCGCTTTTCCTCCAGTGAAGCTGAACCTGAGGCCAGTTTTATTCCCCACTTGTGTATTCATCAGGAACCAGGTTCCACCCCAAGGAAAATTCAAGGGGGAAAAAAAATCAAGTCTCTTTTGAGCATGAATTGGAAGGCGCAGCTGCGCCCCTCGGCCCCAGTCGATCGCATGCTCACGTTTCCTGTCTCCGCTTTTCCTCCTCTCGCCCCCACAGCCAGCAGACCTCAGGAGAGGACAGATGAGCTGGCGGACTCGGCGCTGGAGATCTTCAAGCAGGCATCTGCCTATGCCAGGGTAGGAGCCTGTGCGGCCTCAGGGGGGCTGCTGCGCCCGTCTTCTGACTCTGCTCTTCCACAGCAACCTTGAAAACTCTCCACATGTGGGGTTGAGAGAGAAGCAGCCTGGCCGGTGGGCCTCTGAGACTGCTGTGTGGGACCCCTGCTGAGGGGGAGGGGGAGGGCCAGGACAGGCTGGATTCCGTCCTTCCCCCACACCGCCTGCCTCCCGGTGCCTGGCCTGCCCCAAGCCTGCACCTTCAAATCACACTTGTGTTCCTTCCATGATGTGCCCATCAGGGGGTTCTCTGGGCGGTGGTGGGCATCTCAACTCGGGCTTCAGGGGCAATCTGGGGGCAGGGCGGTAGGGAGACCCTCCTCCTTCTCAGAACATCCCTTTCTCTTTCTGGGCCATTTCTGCTGCTCCCAGAGCTTCACTCAAGCTTTCTTTGCTGCTTTGCATCAGGGGAAGCCCCTGGGGAAGCTGGGGTGCCTTGGAAGGTCGAGTTTTCAGAGACTATGGGAGACCGTCCTTAATGCAGAGACTTCTGGGGTGGGGGGGGACTCACTCTGCATTGACTCTCCTTTCTTCCCTCTTCATGCCCCTCATGAAAGTCCTCTCAGCCCTGAGCTCCTGCTCCTGTGAGCCTTCCCAACACTCCGAAGCCCCAGACTGTAGGAGCCTAGTTTTTGGGGTGTCCCAGGAAGGACCTCTCAGACTCTCCCAGGAAGGGACTAACACATCCCTTAGGGCTGCGGAGGCCTGCAGAGGGGAACCCTCAGGCCCAGCCTTTCCGGGGTCCCCTTCCCCTCTCTCCTCGCCGGCATACATTGTGGGTAAGGGGGCCGTGAGCAGGTAGGGACACTTCTTACCAGGAAGCCTGACCCCTCGTGTTTTCTTCCAGGCTTCCCACAGCTCCGTGAGACTAGGTAAGTCTGGACTGCACTGAAGGTCTCTGAGCCTCGATGGGTCTTACCCCCAGACAGGCCCCTGCCTGCTATCTGCTGCATAAGCGAAGCACAGGCCAGATGCGAGTCCCTCCCCTTACCCGAGGGTGGAGGCAGAAGCACACCTTCCCAGTGGGCACCATGTGGTGGGGGGCGGGCTGGTGGGTGAGCACCAGGTCTTAGCAGGAGCCCATAGTGAAGACACGGTTCTGAGCTCAGAGATGTAGGAAACCCCAGTTTGGGGGTGGGGGGGGTAGCTCAGGGGTGGAGGCTTTGCCTTGCTTGTTCAAGGTCTTAGGTTCCATCTCAGGCATGAAAGGAAGGAAGACTCCAGAACCTCCAATGATGAGGAGGATAGTGCTATGGGCAGGCACTTGCCTTGCATGCAGCTGACTTGGATCCAATCCCCATCACCCCATCTGGTCCCCAAGAGTGATCCCTCTCTACAAAGCCAGGAGGAAGTCCTGAGCACCGCAGGGTGTGGCCCCCAGACAAAACTTAAAAAAAGAAAAAAAGGCATTCGCAAACCAGAGCTTACACTATGCAGAAAAAGGGGGGGCGGGAGAGGTAAAGCTGGGCCCTTGCTAGGGGGTCTGCGCTGTCCCAGCCAGCCTCAGGGAGTCATTGCTCACTGCCCCCTACTCTCTTTCAGCCCCCGTCTATCAGCGGTTACTAGAGAGGATGAAGCACTAGGGTGAAGATCCGCAGGCGGAAGGCACCTCAGCAGCCCCCCGCCAGTTTCTCTGTTTGCCAAAGAGACTGAACGTTTTTGAAACCAAAATTTCCACTTCCATGTACATGGGGGCCGCACCGTCATGAGATCTGAGCCCGGGTGGGTGAGGGGAGGAAGGAGGGACAAGTGGTTTTTCCTCTGTGTATGTGCGTCTGTGTGTGTGTGTATATGTGTCTGTGTGTGTGTGTGTCTGTGTCTGTCTGTGTCCGTGTCTCTGTGTGTGTAAACCCACTGCATGCCAAGACCCGGATGTCACAGCCTGACATTCACTTCCCGGAAGGACCCATCCCGAAGGCGGCAGCTCCTGCCCGTGCCAAGTGCCGCAGTAAAAGGGCTCCGTGTGTTAGTGGCCCATCAAGCGTGGATGTGATCTGGCCTCCTGGGGGCTCCTGGCCCAGTTTTGGTAAAGCTCTTGCACAGCTGGAGAAGCGGCATCCTGATAAGCTATGGTCGGACTGCTCTGGGGAGCGTGTCTCACGTTCACATGTGGCAGGGGGAGCTCCTGAGAGGGTGGGTGGAGCCCAGGATCTCCCACATGTGACAGAGTTTGGGGGTGTTTGTGATAATAAAACCAGAGAAACGCGCGCCCGTGCCGAATTGGCCCATGTGTCTGCTTGGAGCAGCCCAGCCAGAAGATGTCAGCTCTCTTGGACCTCCGGAACCCGAGTCTAAGGGGGAGTTCATTTTCACTCCTATCTCTGCCAGCTCCTGCCTTGTGCCCCCATTTTTCTTCCAGCCTTCAGACTCCCCACATTGTGTGGGACTTTTCATGAGCCCTGGGTACCATCCTGCTAAGTGGTGCCCGGATCTCCTTATTCTGAAGGGGCGAGGACCCGGGCTCAGAAGAGGGAGTACCTCTGTTCAGACAAGAAGTGAAGTGGCCACTCTGGGGTGGGAACTCGTCTTCTGGGCCGCAGAGGGTCACTTTCGCCAAGTAAGCTGGTTCGGCTGCCCTGGACTCAGACCCCACCCCCCATGTCCACCCACCTTCAGATCCCCATTTGTTTGAAGGGCTTCAGGGCCCAGAGAGATGCTGTGTCAGATTGGGGGTTTCGTTGTGGTGTCACCAACACCTGGGGTGAAGGGAATCCTGCACCTCCTGGGGGCCAAGTTCTCAGGACACACTCCTGGACTCATCAGGACAACCTGTACCCCCAAAACGAGGGTTGACTTACTGTTTTAGCCTCCAATGGGCTTTTGTTGAGGTATCCTCACTTATAATAGGGCAGGTGTTGTTTCATGTGTGCAGTGCTGCTACGCCCCAACCACCCTAGAGTCCCAGGATCTCTTTACCGTCATCCCAAGGTCCCCTGCCCTCCTTCACCACATCCTCTGACTGTCTCCAGTGGGCAGGGTCTAGATCCTTGCTTTGTTTCTTTATGCTCAGCTATGAGCAAGCTCATCGGACACCCTTCACCAGCATCACCTGCCCGCCCCATCCACCCCCACCCCGCCCCGGCAAGTTCTATCCAGGATGTATCTACCTGGTTTCACCTTTTCTCCGGGCTCAGTGGTCGTCGGCTGCTGTGTCTGCTCATCTCTGTTGGGTACTTGGGTGGTGTCCAGATCTTGGCTGAAGCAGAGAGCGTGGCAGAGACGTGTGCATATATGCCCGTTCAAATGAGAGTACTTTCACTTTCAAAGATCTTTAAATGTAGAATAAGTGTCATGGGAAATCCTTAAAAATCCCAAAGCCCTCCATCTGTCCCTGTGGCCCCTGGCCTCATTTGCTCCCCCAAGGGGCTCTACTGTATTCTTTCACCTCTCCTGGGAGAGGCCTTCTTGGTACAAAATCATGCCCAGCTGCTGCCCAAGAGGGCTGGGGTCCTCTTTGAGGGGTTCTAAACAGCCTTCCCCCTCTATTTCTGGCTTTTAGGGACACCTGGTGGTACTCAGGGCTTACTCCTGACTCTGCGCTCAGGGATCACTCCTGGCAGGCCCAGGGGGCCGGATGGGGTGCTGGGGATTGAACCTGGGACGGCTGC
Source organism: Sorex araneus (assembly GCF_027595985.1). Taxonomy (NCBI): domain Eukaryota; kingdom Metazoa; phylum Chordata; class Mammalia; order Eulipotyphla; family Soricidae; genus Sorex; species Sorex araneus. The sequence continues at coordinate 25,090,711 of NC_073307.1, read as the reverse complement.
ATGCAAGGCAAACACCTACCCACTATACTAACTCTCCAGCTGTTCAGTGCTCTCTCTTCTGTTTCCCTGGAGACCCAGGTGAGCATGAAGTGCAGCCTGGGTTGGAGGGTGTCCAGAATGCTCCCAGAGGAGGCTGACTGCTGGAGGAAGTTGTGAGCCTGCCTCTGTCAGAAGGCCGGAGGGGCCAGAGAGATGGTACAGTGGGTAGGGCACTTGCCTATCACGTGACCAAACCTAGCATTCCCCAACCTGAGCACAATACCAGGACGAAGCCCTAAACAACTCAACGGCCCCACCCCCAACAGCAACAAAACATAAAGAGACCAGAGTCCAGCCCTCCCGGAAGGAGGTTGTTCAGGGGTCCTCTGAGCTCCAATCAGGAAAAGGAAGAAGAGGGAGAAGGGGAAAGGGCTCAGTCTGAGAAGATCCTCTTCCCTCTCTGCTGTCATTCAGGGCTGGTCAGGCTACAGAAAATGGCCAGGCCCCTCAGCATCGGGTGCAAGGGCTTTTCAGCGGGGTGTGGCAGCTGTCTCAGCCAGCTGGAGGCCTAGAGGCGGCCTGGGGTGGCCTCCGCTCCAGGCTACGCTCCTTAGCTCACAATCTCTTCCTCCTGTGGGCCAGGAGATACTGAGGGTCTGTGGGCTCCTCAGTTGACTGCTGTGGAAAGCAGAAGTCAGAGAGGGTCAGCGGTGTGTGAGCTCTCAGTGGAGGAAGAGGCAGGAACACACCCCTGCCCCCCACCGCCACACACCCCAGGCTGCAAGGAGAAGGGACCTGGGGAGCACTGGACAAGTAGTACAAAGGTGCCAGGGTGGCCAGAAAGGCCACCTCCCCTCCCTGCTGGGAAGCCCCCCAGGCTTCTGGTCTCTGCCTCACAGCCGGGACTTGTCCTCGCTCACAGGCAGCCAGGCCAGGAAGGGAGGCAGCAGCCATATGTGCCCTCCGGCCCACATGGATGTCAGGGACAACGAGGGGAGAGAGAGCAGGGAATTTCTCACGCAGAGGAAAATACCCCTCAAGCTATAACTCAGTGTCAGCTCTAAGAGAAGCTGCCTGGAATATTGTTCTCAGAAATTTTTCCAGAGCCCAGGGAGAGAGCCAGGGAATGAGGGATGGGCCCCGGGCGTCCACCCGTCCGGAGGAGTCAAGCGGGGCCGCCTTTCACACCCCGGCAGGGAGAGCACACGCATCTGCTCCGTGGCCATGGCCCTGGCCAAGCTCTGGGCTAAGGCACTTTCTAGAATAACGGTGGTGGTGGGAATGTGGGGCAACACAGCCACCCACGCCAGCCCCGGCCCACTGCAGGGCTCCTTGCTGCCCTGGACCCCGGTGCCAGTGGTGGACAGTGGAGCAGCTGCAGAAGGGTGAGGGGGTGGGAAGGAAATTTGGCAGGAAGAGCGTTGTGCAGAGTCTGGCCAATGTTGGAATGTTACGTGTGGCTGGAGTGGAAGGAGCAAGCAAAGCCCTGTGTGGAAGAGTCTGGAAGCCAGGCCGGGCTGGGCCTTACAGTCTGCACTAAAAATCCCAGACGTGGACCTTAGGACAAAGAGGAGCCACCCATGTAAAGACAGTTTTTGCTGGGAGCGACAGGGCACTCCTTTTGAAGTTGCGGTCGAATAGACACGGCATGGAATTATCCATTCTCATTTTTGTTGTGAGACCCTCTCCCCTCTCAGCAGTGCTGGGGGGCCCTAGAGTTCTAAGCCCAGCCTGGTGAAGTATCCCATGAGTTCAGAGGGGGGTGCTTCACCTGAACTGTGATGTAGCAAGTCTCAGAATCTCCTTCCCTTTTAAGATTGAACAATGTTCCACTGTGGACTAAGCACATTTTGTTTATCCGTAAGGCTGCTGTGAGCATAGGAGGACCAGTATCTGTGAAAGTTCAATCCTTTGGGATGGAAGGAATCCAGAACTCGTGTTGTTGAATCCTAAGCAATAGAATTTTTTTGTAGAGATACAGTTACAAACTTTCATGATTCAATTTCAGTCATACAATGATCGTGCCCTCCATCAGTGTACTTTCTCCACCACCAGTGTTCCCAGTATCCCTCCTGCCGCCTCCACCCCATCCCAGCCCCTGTCTCTGACGCAGGCACCTTCCTTCTTTCTCTACTTTTGGACATTAAGGTTTGCAATATAGATACTAAGAGGTCATCATATTTGGTCCTTACTCTACTTTCAGTACACATCTCCCATCTCGAGCGATCCCTCCTACCACCATTTACTTAGCGGTACCTTCACCATCCCAACTGCCTATTCCCCCAGCACTTGAGGCCGGCTTCCAAACTGTGGAGCCATTCTCTTGGCCTTATCTCTACTGTCCGTGGTGTTAGTCTCATATTATGTTACTTTATATTCCACAAATGAGTGTAGTCATTCTATGTCTCTCCGTCTCTTACTAATTTCACTTAGCATGATACTCTCCATGTCCATCCACTTATATTTAAATTTCATAATTTCATCCTTTCCAACAGCTGCATAGTATTCCATTGTGTAGATGTACCAAAGTTTCTTTAACCAGTCATCTGTTCTGGGGCACTCGGTTTTTTTCCAGATTCTGGCTATTGTGAACAATGCTGCAATAAACATACAAATGCAGATGCCATTTCTACTGTGTTTTGTTGCATCTCTGGGATATATTCCTAGAAGTGGTGTTACTGGGTCATAGAGGAGCTCAATTTCTAGTTTTTGGAGGAATGTCCATATTGTTTTCCCAAAAGGTTGCACCAGTTGGCATTCCCACCAACAATAAGTGAGAGTCCCTTTCTCCCCACATCCGCACAGCAATGGTTGTTCTTTTTCTTTTTGATGTGTGCCAGTCTCTATGGTATAAGATGATATCTCGTTGTTGTTTTGGATTGCATCTACCTGCTGATTAGAGATGTAGAGCATTTTTTCATGTGCCTTTTGGCCATTTGAATTGCTCTTTTAAGAAAGTTTCTATTCATTTCTTCTCCCCATTTTTTGATGGGGTTGGAGGTATTTTTCTTGTAAAGTTCTACCAGCATCTTGTATATCCTGGATACTAAGCCCCTATCTGATGGATATTGGGTAAATAATTTTTTCCATTCCACGGGATCTTTCTGTATTTTCGTCACTGTTTCTTTTGAGGTGCAGAATCTTCTTAGTTTAATGTAGTTCCATTTGTTTATATTTGTTTTCACTTGCTTAGTCAGTGGTGCTTCATCCTCAAAGATGCCTTTAGCTTCAATGTCATGGAGGGTTCTGCCTACATTTTCCTACATGTACCTTATGGATTCAGGTCAGATATTTAGGTCTTTAATCCATTTTGATCTGACTTTTGTGCTTGGTGTTAGACAGAGGTCTGAGTTGATTTTTTTGCATGTAGCTGTCCAGTTTTCCCAGCACCACTTCTTGAAGAGGCTATCCTTGCTCCACTTCACATTTCTTGCTTCTTTATCAAATATTAAATGATAATATACCTCAGAGTCTGTCAGAATATTAAACTCTGCTCCATTGGTTTGCGAGCCTATTTCTATTCCAAAACCATGCTGTTTTCATTATTACTGTTTTGTATTACAGTTTGAAATTGGGAAAGGTGATGTCACCCATCTTCTTTTCCTCAAGGATTTCTTTATCTATTCATATGGAGCAATCTATTATTGCTCCATATGAATTTCAGGAGTATTTTGTCTTATTTCTTTGAAAAATGTCATGGATATCCTTATAGGGACTGCATTGAATGCTTTGGGGAATATTGCCATTTTTACAATGTTAATCCTCCCAATCCATGAGCAGGGGCTATGTCTCCATTGCCTAGTGCCCTCTTTTATTTCTTGAAGTAGCATTTTGTAGTTTTCTTTGTATAGGACTTTCATCTCTTTAGTTAAGCTGATTCCAAGGTACTTGATCTTCTGAGGCACTATTGTGAACAGGATTTTTTTTTACATCTCTTTCTTCTCTTTCATAATTTGTGTACAGGAAAGCCATAAACTTTTGGGTATTGATTTTGTAACCTGCCACTTTACTATACAAACCTATTGTTTCTCGGAGCTTTTCTATAGAGTCTTTAGGATTTTCTAAGTATAGTATCATGTCATCTGTAAATAGTGATAGCTTGACTTCTTCCTTTCCTATCTGGATGCACTTGATATCATTTTCTTGCCTAACTGCTATGGCAAGTACTTCCAGTACTATGTTGAATAGTAATGGTGAGAGTGGGCAACCTTTCTTGTTCCCAATCTTAGAGGGAAGGCTCTTAATTTTTCCCCATTGAGAATAATGCTTGCTATGGGCTTGTGGTAGATGGCTTTGACTATATCGAGGGAAGTTCTTTCAACACCCACTTTGCTGAGAGTTTTTAATCATAAATAGATGCTGGATCTTGCCAAATGCCTTCTCTGCATCTATTGATATGATCATATGGTTTTTTATCTTTCCTTTTAATTGATATGGTGTTTTATGTTGATTGACTTGCGAGTGTTGAACTGTCCTTGCATCCCCTGGAGGAGTCCTTTTTGATGAGTTGTTGGATTCTATTTGCTAGTATTTTGTTGAAGATCTTTGCATCTAGCAGTAGGATTTTTTAATTTGTTAAGAAACCCCCATGCTGTTCCCCGCAGTAGTTGTGCCATTCTCCAGTTTCTCCACACCCTTGTCAACACTTGTTATTCTCTCTCTCTCTCTCTCTCTCTCTCTGTCTCATGCGAGTGCTCTCTTGCTCACTCTTGCTGTCACTCTTTCTCCTCTCCGTCCTTTCCTCTCCTCTCTCTCTCTTTATCTCTTCTCTCTCCTCCTCTCCTCTTTTTCTCTCTCCCGTCTGTTCTCTCCATCCTCTCTCTCTCTTTCTCTCTCTCTCTCCCCCTATCCTTTTAAACATCAAGTGGTGTCTTCTTATGTTTTTAATTTCTATTTAATCTTATATTGTCATGGGAGTATCAACCATGTATATATCTTTAGAGAACTGTCTCTCCAAGTCATTTACCTATTTCTGAATTGTTTCTGGTTTTTTTCTTGAGTTTGATACATCTAAACATAGGATGTATCTATTTTCTTTAACTTCCTTTAATGATGTTATATACTTTTCAGTATACAAATCTTTGGAAGAAGTTAGGTTAGTTTATTATGATTAGTTTATTATAATTGTTTTCTAAATTTCCCAGTTGTTTGGAAAAAAATTGCTGGGACTTCAGTGTGTAGGGTAGAGTGGGTGAGCATGAACGCTTCAGGCCATACAGAAGAGTCCTTGTATGGGTGAGACCACAAATTCAGTCCCCGGCACTGCGGGGTGCCCCTGAACACCATGAGGGGTCGTCCAGTGGCCCTCAGCACCACTGGGCCCAAGTGGCACTACGTCACGAGGCTCTGAAGGAAAAGGGAACCCTGGGAACTCTGAGCACAAGACTCCTTTGTTCCTCGATGGGGACGAGAAGGGTGGGTCCCCTGCTCAAACTGAGGTGACACCCTGTGCCGTGAGCAGGCAGTCAGATTGCTCCGATCTCTCCCCCAAGATCCCTTCAAGATCCAGCCCGCACTGCTGACCCACCTCCAGGATGGACACAACATGAGTGGCCTCTAGGCTCTGCTGGGGAGTCTCCCCCCAAAGGAGCACAAATTGGGAAACCAGTAGGAGGCCGATATGGTCAGTCCCTGTTAGACACAGCGAAGAAGCCGGCCATGGCTCTGTAGATGAAAGAACATGCAAGGACTTGAGAGCTATCGGGGAAGAACAGACTTGCTCTTGACCATGACCATGGGCTGGAGTGGAGCATGAGTCGGGGGCACTCAAGGGCGATGCTCATGGTTTCACTGAGAAGGGCTCAGCCAGCTCATGGTGGTGCTGCTTTTTCAAAAATGCAGAAGACTGGAGAGAAGCTTCCTCTGGGAAGAGAACAAGGGACTTCTTCGGGCAGTGCACAGATTCACACGTGAGCAGGTCCCAGCTGGGACTGCAGGGAAGAGGTCAGTCTGAGAATGGGGGGAGGGGTCCAAGGAGGGAGGGGTCAACCTATGGAGGCATTGACCAAACAGTGATGGGGCACCCACCTAAGGAAAGTATAGCAAGGAAGCCTGGGGCTCTGCCAGGGCCCCAGGGATTCCGCCGAGAAAGCTCTTTCTGGGCCTGGTCAACAGTGTGAGTCTGGGAAACCCGGCCTAAGCGGGGGGCGTCTCGGGGAGAAGGTGCGACAGCAGCTCCAGGCTGGCCCTGGGTCTGGTCACATGGACAGCACCTCGACTCGGCTTTGCAGGAGCAGCCTGGAGCAGCAGAAGGTGCCCGCTGGAGAACGGAGAGCGAGGTGGACATGCTTTGAATTAAGTTAGTCTTGGCGGCCGTTTTTCGGGCCTGGAGAAGGCCGCAGGTGAGTGGGTGCAGGAGGTCCTCCCTGCTGGCCTCACCCTCGCTTCGCCCTGTGCTTCCATCAGCACGGCCCTGAAAACTGCTTTGGAAGCAGTTCCTGCTTCCTCTCCGGCTTCCTGAGCTGGGGTGGGGCTGCCTGCACTTGGGGGCAGCTGGGCATGGGGGAGCGCAGGGGCCAAAGAGCCTGTTCCAAGCCTGCCTTGGTGCCAGCCTGGGGCCTGGCACACAGCAGGAGTCCACTGACTCCCACAGCACACACGGGCTGCGTCCAACAAGGGGGGCTCCCAGGAAGGAAGAGGAGGCTCCCGGACACTGGGGGCGTCCTTCTGGGCCGTTCACCCACTTCTGGTTTGTTGGAGGAGCTACATCAGGAAAGCAGGGGGCGGCCTGCGGGCATAACCACCTCTAAGAAGAGCCCCTTCACCCCCCACAGAGAAAGCCCCACGGGCCCGCAGGCCTCATAAGGAGGGATCTTGGAGTGATCGAAGCAATCTGGCTGCCTGCTCACGGCATGGGGGGGGGGGGGGGTCACCTCGGTTTGAGCAGGGGACCCACCCTTCTCATCCCCATCTAGGAACGAAGAAGTTTTGTACTCAGAGTCCCCCCCCCCACCCCAGGTCCCCTTTTCCTTCAGTTCTATTTTGAGAAAGAAGGTCTGAGACTCAGGACCTGCAGAGATGAAGGGTGGGGGTTGGGGACGGGAGGGCAATGGGGGGATACCTCTGATTAAATATCCTCATTTGGGTGGAAATGAGCTTTGGAGTGAACAGATGGGAAACTTCCCTCTCCGTGGTGGGGGGCCAGTGAGTCCCCATGGCTTCCTGGCAATAACACATAAATAACTCAAGTTCAAGGAAGCCATCTGTGTGCGTACAGGGTCCTGATGAGGCATTCGTTCAGGCCCCCAGAAGTGGATCCCTGGGATGAGAGAGAAAGGATGGGGCTTAGGCAAGCCAGGCTGGAGGGGAGGGCAGGCAAAATGGGATGAGGGTCTAAGCGCCTCCCGGGGCCCTCAGTTCTTCAGTAGAGCAAGGGAGGGGGGAAATTCTGACACCCAAGCCAGGACCATCTCCGCTGCCTCAAATCCCAGCCCCATTTGAAGGGATTCCACCCCCCACTCAGACCCAGTGAATTTGCAGCCTGGAATGAGCATCCCTCATCTTCTAAAGCAGATGGGGCCAGTGGCTAGGGACCCCTCTCAGGAAGCGCACAGGGGTCTGCAGCTCCTCATTCTGATCTGCCCTGGCCTTCAAGCCCCTGCTCTCCAAATATCTTAGACTCAGACACCACAGCTCCTGAGCTCCTCGAAGGCGGCAAGCAAGTCCACTGCTGCTAAAGCATCTTAGCTCAGACACAGGAGGTCTTGTGTAAGCAGAGACTGAGCAGGGCTGAGAGACCTCCAGGGTCTAGGTGGAGAGAAGAAAGTCATGCGCACTTCAGACAGAGATGAGATGGGGGGGGGGGGTTCCCCTCAGCAGTCATGCCTGGGAGACCCTTGCATGTCGGGGTTGAGATGCTGTCTGCACACAGAGCTCTCAACATCCCAGAGGCTCCTTTACTTGTGGTGTATAGTTACAGAGCGGGGAGAATTCTCCCAGGAGCGAGACCCCAGGCCTAACTCAGAAAAGTCAGTTTTCAATAACCCATACCTTTCTTGACGCTCATGGATTTTATAGCCAGGGATAATGTTTGTAAAGAAGCCCTCTTTGTCATTTTAATCATGTTCTCAACTTTTAGCAACATCAACTTTCTTTAACGTATAGTTTTATTTTCTTAAATGTCTGTCATGTCCTGGTTCATCTTCAAATCCCCAAGTTTAATTTGGTTTTCTTGGCCATGGGAATTCAAGGAATCAATGAATAATTTCACCTCTAAATTGTGACCCACCCCAACCCTCCCCCAGGAATTTAACAATAACTTCCTTCCTTGTGACATTGGTCTGCCTCCTTGGAGATTTATTCTTGCATCACATTATGTGTCTGGGGAAAAGATTGTGTTTCCGGGTCTTTGATCTGCATTATCAGTGTTTGTGCCAAGACCACACCACTTAAATTGGTGTTAATTTAGTATCTTTTAACATCTTGTCGAGTCAGATGTCTTTACTTTTGAAGATAACTTTATTCTTTTTTTTTATAATGTTAACACTTTACCCTTGCAAGCATTTCATTAAAAAAAAAAAAGAATAAAAAGTAGAGACAATTTATATTTCTCACAACCAGGCACAACCATTGTCAAATTATTGACAAATCCTCCCAGGTCCTATCACTTGAGGAAAATGTGAGCAGATGTGACATGCTCACCCTTTTTATTTTACTGAAACAGACCATTAATTAGTTTCAAGATAAAAACAAAACAGGCTTCATGGTAGACCTGATTTTAAGAGTCTCTGTGACCTTTGCCCACTTTCTTTCTCTGCTTAATGGCCAAAGAGAGCCTGTCCAGGTGCACCTCATCCAGTCTCACGGCCCTTCAGAAGCCAAGTTCTCGCGGGTAGGGGCGGGAGTCCGAGAGTTTGAATCAGAAATATTGGAAACGAAGTTGTTGGTGTGCAGGTGAAGGAGCAGGCACCCCTTCCCACCCCAATGACCGGCATGGACATGAGGACACCTCCCTTGTCCTTGCAGCCAGGAACCAGATTCCAACATCCAATTCCTGGAGCCTGTGGACCATCCTCCCTATGTCCCAGAGCCCCCAGGTAAGAAACACTGATTGAACATTCCTTGAGCTTCCCAGGCCTGACCCCTCCACCAGAGAAAAGGTCACACCTGGCACAAGCGTTGATTTGAGCCATTATGTGGGTAGTGACTTATCACAGAGCAATAGAAAACTAAAGGAATGATTACAAAGAAAAGCCCTTTTATCTTGAGAGTGGAGGAGGCATGGAAGGAGGGGAGAATCCACCCTGGAGACCCTCTGGTACATGGTCTCATGATCCACGCCTCCCTCTTCCTTTCACCGTTTTCCCCCCTTTTATCTTGGAGAGGAACGCATCGGTGCTCCTCAGGCCTCCTCCTGACTCTATGCTCTGGGATTGCTCCTAGCAGTGCTCGGGGGACTGTATGGGGAACTGCATGGGGTCCTGGTATTGAATCCAGGCCAGCCGTGTGCAAGGTAAGTGCTTTCCCCAATGTCCTCTCTCTCCAAGCTCTTTGCTCACTGTTAGTATTAGAAAATAGTCATTGAACCGAACCCTGGGACTTGAGAGTTCTGTTTTCTTCACTCGGCATCAGAGGCACGGGTGTGAAGATGGCTCTCTGTTGTCTGAGCCCTGCCCTATGGGATTCTGCCTCAGTTGGGCCCCAGGGAAGCCAGGAGATGACAGGGCTGGCCAGTCCCCTCATCACCTAGTGCTCTCAGATTTGTCAACGGTAAGATACTGGTTGACCTGTTCTAGGGTGGCGCCTCAGACTCTGCGTTTCAGATGAGGGTCTCAGCACCCCTAATGCTATTGGTCATGGGGTCACACCTGGAGTGGCACATGTCCCCTGAGATTTGGAAGTACAGCTTGAAACTGTTTATTAACGTGGTACCAGCAATATCACCTGGGCACTGGTTAGAAATGAAACTTAGGACCCCCCCTCTTTTGGGCCTTTCAGATTAAAAACTTGGGGTGGAGGCAGCTGCTTAAGCCTTCCAGGAAAAAACTCTGGAGGGAGCGGCTGAGAACCAGAGCAGGCCGGCAGAGAAGGGGTGTCTTGCTCTTTCTGAGCCCTTCACAAAGCTCTGCTCAGGCAGGATTGAACAGGAAGCCAGCAGGGTCGGGCCACATCTGGAACCCAGCGGGAACCCTCCTGTTTCCGGACCAGGTCACAGGCAGCCACGTTGGTATCATTATGCAAATATGTAAAAAGCAACATTCTTGAAAAAAAAAAAGAAAAGGCACTGACTTTGTGATTTTTAATGAGAGCTGGCTCAGCCCTCTCTGCAGATGTTTATTGGTTCAGCAACTGCAGGGAGATACGAGAGTATGTCTTTTCTCTCCCCACCACCCCGCCCTTCTTTCCTTCCATCAGTTTTGGGAGCCCAGCACCTCTTTCCAGAGAGCTGTGAGGATTTCCCTGGCCTGGGGAAGTAGGGAAAGTCAGAACCTTCCAGAGAAAGTGGTTCTGTAGGTGCTGAATGCCTGCTACATGCCAAGCCCTGGACTGGAGGGAGAAATGGCGAAATGATTTACTGTGAGGAGGGAGACCCCAGGCCACCTGCCGATGTCTAGCCCAGAGGTCAGGTGCCAGGAATTTCCTCCTCCATCAAAATGCATTCCTGCATCCTGAGTGCCTTCTGGGTGGGGTGGGGGGATGCTTCTAAAGGACCTTCTAAACAAACCCCAGGGATGGGGCCCTTCTCAGAGCTGAAGCTGGGGTCACAGATCCAGCTGAAGGTGGGAGTTCAGGGGAGAATGGGGGCCCCGAGCCCACAGGGATGAAAGCGGCCCCTTAGCACTCATGTCCAGGAGAAGCGGCCATGCTGGCTCCAGGGAGGTCATATGAGGCTGACGTTCAGATCCAGCTGTTCTCTCTGGCCCTGCGTGAATCTTTCAGAAACCAAGACACCAACGAGATGCGCCAAGCATGCAGAAGCTGCGGCCCCACCCGGCCGGCCAGCAGCGCTAAGGGCTCAGCTGACCCTTGGGAGCGGCACTGGTGTGAGCTCACGGGGGCAGGGCAGTGCCGGCTGGAAGAGGGGGCACCAAGAGGCGCCCCCACCCACCACTGGCCCAGCTGCCTCCTTAGCACATGAAGTCTCCTCTCGGGTTCCCTCACGATCGGGGTGGGGGGGGGTCTCCAGCCCTGCTCCCATGCCTGCTGGATTGGCTCACTTCCTCCTCCTACCAGGACCCCAGAGGCTCGAGCTGGCCTTGCTCTTCTCATGCCAAAGGCAGAGCACTTTACTGGGTGAAGAATAAAGGTGGGGGAGGGTGTGCAAGCTAGTGGGGAAGTGTCTTCTCTATGACAGATATAGTTGGAAATGAGCACTCTGGATAAATAACTGCATGCTGAAAGTAGGTAAAGGAACAAACAGGATAACCTCTCAGTACCTATTGAAAACCATAGTGACCCAAAGGCAGGGGTGGGGGAAGGAGAGAGAGAGAGAGGAGAGAGAGAGAGAGAGAGAGAGAGAGAGAGAGAGAGAGAGAGAGAGAGAGAGAGAGATGTCTAATGTCTGCCATAGTGACAGGCTGGGGGTGGGGGAGGGAAACTGGGGACATTGGTGGTGGGAAATGTACACTGGTAAAGGATGGGTGTTGGGACACTGTATGACTGAAACTCAACCTTGAGCAGCTTTGTAACTGTGTATCTCAATAAAAAGGGGGAATGGTTCCAACTGGTATCAGATGATGTAGGTGAGGATGATTGAGTTGGGAATTTTTGATAGCAGTAACACAGGAGGCGTTGGGGAACCACACCAGGTCAAGAAGGGTGGGGGATGCAGTGGGTCGGTCTAACTCCAGGGCCAGGAGGGCTGAGCAGAGCCTCAGAGCAGCCTGGGGTGGCCTCCCTGCAGGGAACTTCTGGCAGAGGCCCTGAAACTTTGCACATGATGCACCCAGCCAAGGCTAAGTAAGGGAATTTAACATGAAAAGTGCTTGGGGCGCATCGCATCTGTGCTGTAGTTCAGCTCATGCTCCAGCTACAATTTTTAGCCCTACTATTTCAGGCTAATTAGCTTGACACCTGCTAGCTGTGGTGGGTGCAGGGAAGTGTGAAGTCCACCCCTTCTGGAGCTTGTGCCCTGCAAGGGAACCCCCCTCCCCTGAGACACACACACACACACACACATACACACACACACACACACACACACACACACACGAATCCCATTTAACAAAACACACTTGAAGTGCCTTTGAAATCACGCCAGGCTGTCAGTGAAGGCTAGAGGATGCAGAGGGGCTGGGAGCAGAGGGGCCGGGGCTTGGATTCCACGTAAGAAGAGGGGCAGGCTCAGCCCACTAGGGAGCGATCTGGAGCATTTGAAGATTGGAAAGGAACTTCCAGGATGGGGCCTGGAGGACTGTCAGGAGGACTGGGGGGTTGGTCCTGGAGCCTTGGAGTGAACCCACCCATTCTCCACGCCTGCTTGGAGGAGCCGGGGCTTGGCTGCCTGGCTCTGGGCTCTGTGCTGTTGTTTCTTTCCCTCGTCTGCATCTAACTTCGCTGCCGTGGCTGGTGGCTGGTGGGGCTCACCTCATGGGATGAGGCTGATGGGGTGGGGATGAGGGTCCCTCTACACTCTTCAACCTTCTAAGTGATCTCAGTTTCCTTTAGCAGTCACCTGGCCAACGAATTAGTTTAGTCAATGAGGAGCTTAGGAAGAGGGGCTAATACAGAAACCAGACACAGACCACATGAGAGGGTCAGACGGCACCCCCAGGGCTGGGATCCCCGAGAGAGGAATGAAAACTGTCCAATGTGGCAGAGTAACCCCTGGAGCTACAGCCAGTCCCTGGAAGCGTCAAGGAAATAAATGATCCCGGGGTGCCTCGCGGCCCACCCTGCAGCCTCTCAGCTGGGTGTGTCACCTTCCCACCACACCCTGCAACCCTGAGGGTCCCCAGTGCAGTCAGCGCTACAGTCTCCAGCTCAGTCCCAGACGGGAAGAAAGGGTGCAGGGCAGGAGGGAGAAGGGCAACGGTTAGTCCCGAGAAATTCTCTCCTGTCAGAAGCTTTTCTGGGCAGCCAGGAGCAGGCAGGGGTGGCCCAGATTCCTCCCTGAAAGTGCCCACAGCGCAGAGACCAGTTGTGTCATCTCTGCACAGGACACTGTGCCTTCTTAGGGACCCCCCCTAAGAGAACTGAGCAGGGAGGAGAGCAAAAAAGGAATGAGTATCCACTCATTAGAAAGTGGTCCAGACCTCCTGGCTTTAATGGTTCAACTCCCAGCACTATATATGGGCCCCCCCAAAACTGCCAGGTATGGCCCCTGAGCACAGACAGTGATGCCACTGGTTCACAGGAAGTGGCTCCAAACCCAAAAGCAAAAGAAAGGCTCCTGCGTTGCATTAGATCCAGGAAGGTGAATTTCTACACCTCTACGCACTCCCTCCCTTTGCTATTCCGGAGTCTTGTGGGAGGATTTCAGGAGCTGACTCTCTACAAGCTAAGAAGGACCCGGGGCTCTGAGCCTTACCCCGATGCCAACTCTCTTCTCCTGGCCAAAAGCCACTCACTTTGATGCCAATAATGAAGCCCTGTTTCAGATAAACTGAAGCTTTGAGTCTGAGTAATGGAAATATTAGGACCTTCGAAAGTGATACCATTATTCAGGGACAAAGGGAAGTCTGACTCTGGGGAAAGAAGAGCTCCCCGCCTCCATTCACTGTGTGCTTCAAAGCCTCTCCCGCCTCATCCTGCTGGCTCCCACCTAGCCCGTGCAGGGGCCACATTTCATAAACAGGTGCTGATGAGTGAGTGTGGGGGGGGAGGGAGGGGTGACATGGTGCTTGGAACAGGGATGCCTGCACCCTACATAGAATCACTGCTCCCCAATTTCCTTTCTGTGCAACTTGAAGCTCAAATGTTTTATTAAGTCCTTTGTTGCTGGTGTTTATTTTGGGGTCACACCCAGCTGTGCTCAGAGCTCAGTCATAGTGCTAAGGGCACCATGTGTGCTGGGGATCAAACTGGAATTGGCCGTGTGCAAAGTATCTTAACCTCCAGACTATCTCTCTACTCCATAAGTCACAATGGTGAGTTTTGGGGGGGTTTTTTTGGGGGGTGCAGTTGTGAAGACACACCAGACAATGCTCAGGACTTACTCTTGGTTCTGTGCTCAAGCATCACTCCTGGCGGTGCTCTGGGGACCATAGGAGATGTGGAAGATTGAACCCGTCGGCTGCATGCAAGGCAAGTGCCTTACCCATGGTATTGTCTCTCTGGCCCAAGCTACAGCGATTCTTTTACAAGTTTGTGGTTCTCTTCTGAGTTCTCTTTCTGGAAGTTTCTGGGGAGGTCAATCAGAGTCAGGCCTCTGTATTTGGCTTGTGGCCGCATTTTGCTTGCTATAGTGGGAAGGCGCTACAGTTCTGTGGGAAATTGCAGTGTGGAGAGATTCCCACCACAGCGCTGGACGTGGCTCATTATTTATGACTCCCCAAGAGCCAGGAGCCATTGTTTGTCTCCCAATTCCCCGGGTCGGACCCGTTTCTGGGTTTTCCACTAGTTCACAGACAGCACTCCAGCACACAGCAAGCCTCTTTAGCCTCAGGGATGGGTCTTTCTTGAGGATCATTTCCCAGAAATGGAATTGCTGTAGGACAGACACATTTGGCCCAGCATCAGCCAAACTGTGGTCCCAAATGAGGCTCTTGGTAGGTGTGTTGGAGGTTGAGCAGCTCAGCCCTGAGGATGCTCTCAGCGCAGGCACCCAGGCAGCAGAGACCCTCTGCTCACTTCCCTCCTGGCCACCCTCCATCCCGGCATGGATCAAGCCCTGGCTCGGGAGCCTGGAGTCAGGTTTTCGCCATGAGAACTGGCTCTTAACTGGGGAGGACTCGGCGGGTGTGTTCCAGGCGCTCCCCCTGCTGGGCAAGTCCCTGGATTGTCAGAAAATCACCCAACTTTTGTCAGTCCCGAAGCAGAGCTCAGAGCCCAGCCTCATGTCTGCTCTCGGCTCCGGCTCAGATGCTGTTGACAGGAAGGTCTGCTGCCCACTTCTCTCTGCCCTCACGCACGCCCTTTCTGTCTCCCTCATCTCTCTTCCACACGCCCTGGCCCTCTGATCTTCGTTTTAATCTATTTGATTTTTTTTTCTTTTTATGCCACACCTAGAGATGCTCTGGGGTTACTCCTGGTTCTGCACTCAGGATTTACTCCTGGCGGTGTTCTGAGGACCATATGGGATGCTGCAAAGCAAGCACCTTATCCTTGTGTGGTCTCTCCAGCTCCTTCCTTAAAATAGAAAGAAAGAAGGAAAGATAGAAGGAAAGAAAGAAAGAAAGAAAGAAAGAAAGAAAGAAAGAAAGAAAGAAAGAAAGAAAGAAAGAAAGAAAGAAAGAAAGAAAGAAAGGAAGGAAGGAAGGAAGGAAGGAAGGAAGGAAGAAAGAAGAAAGAAAGAAAGAAAGAAAGAAAGAAAGAAAGAAAGAAAGAAAGAAAGAAAGAAAGAAAGAAAGAAAGAAAGAAAGAAAGAAAGGAGGGAAGGAAGGAAGGAAGGAAGGAAGGAAGGAAGGAAGGAAGGAAGGAAGGAAGGAAGGAAGGAAGGAAGGAAAAAGGAAGAAAGAATAGGCAGAGAGAGAAGAGAATGAGGAGACAAAAAACAAAGAAATAATGTTGAGGGGACTCCCAATCAGTGCTCACCCTCCAGGCTGGCAGCCCGAGCCAGGGATTGCCTGGACCAGTTCAGCAGTTCTCAGGGGCATCCAGGCCACACCTGGCAGAGCGATGGGACCATATGGTGTGGTGATCAAAAGATAGTCGGCTGCAGGCAAGGTCTGTATTGTACCTCTGTACTGTCCCTCCAGCCTGTGGAATCCCAGCTCTGGGGCCACACTCTCACCTTATCTGAAGTGTCCCCTCTCTCCTCTCCACCCGCTCCTTCCTCGGTCACATTCACCCATGTTTTTCCTCAACTAGCAAGTACCTGCCGATCTAAGCATTCCCAAGTGTAACAGAGGACCCGAGCATGGCAGGGCCACACCTATCTTGCATGCAGTGCATCTGCAGCCCAGAAGCAGCAAGCACTCCACATTAGCTCCATGCATGGAAGATGAACACAGAGCGCTGAGGAGCAAACTGAGTAGGCAGGGGCTGAGGCAGGCTTTACCTTCCAGGGTTGATTTCCCTCCTGACACCTCTCTATGGTCACTAAGAATCTTGCCCCCAACACAAGCTTTTGCCAGACATGTCCCAAATGCCCAGGGAGTGGAGGGACACAAGGTGGGAGTTCCAGTAATCCCTGCATCAGTTAGCCAGCACCACCCTGTTAGTTGCTGGTTCAGTGGATGAGGTTCACAGTGATACAGCAGGCTGGAGGATCAGCCTCACATCCAGAGAAGGGGAGTGCCCATAAAAGAGGGTCAGAGAACCACCAAAGAAAGTACAACCCCACAAACATGGCACAATGGACCTTCCCAGTGAAGGGGTTCCCCTGGTCAGGACTAGGTGATGGAGTTATTCATTCACTTGGCCCTCATAGACCATCTACCATTTGCCAGGACTACAGACCTGATAGGAGGTAAGAGGGTGATTTCAGTCATCAAAAGCCTTAGAATCAAGAGGTTTGGTCATACACTGCTGCACTGAAGGATCTTGTGTGGTATGTTGGACTTAGGTACAAATGAGTGCAGCAGCTCCCTGTGCCAAGCTGTGGCATGACTCCAGTCTGGCCATTGTCCATTAATATGGTGACAGGTGCTCAGAGCCTTTCACTTGTCAATCCGAGCTGTCGTGTGAGGTGGCTGGAGGGGCTGGGGAAGCTGTCTGGAATCAGAAAATCAGTCTAAGAAGAGGGAATGTGTCACAGGGCTGTGTCAAACACACCTGACTTGGCGGCCTTGCCTTGCAGTCGAGAGCCAGGATGCCCATTCTTCTCACTTTTGTTTAACGTTATCCTGAAGCTTCTATCTGTCTAATAAGTCAAGGAAAGGAATAAGTTGTCCAATTCACAAATGAAGAAGTGTTCTTATTGGCCACTGACACCATTGCCTATAGAAAACCTGATGGAATTTTTTTAAAAAGTACTAAAACTAATAATCAGCCCAGTTAAATTTGCTGGCTACACCATTAGCTGGCCCCAGAGCAATTGTAGTTCCAGTTATGGTCGTAAACAACCAGAATGGCAATGTTTAAAAAAAGATATCTTTTAAAATAACATCAAAAGTAAGGAAGTACTTAGGGGTGATTATGACATTCAAGTATGAGATCCACATATTGAAAACCCAAAAGGGTCATGGAGTCAAATGCAAGAAAACCAGAGTCAGTGGGAAGTCTCATCCATCAGATACAGTTCAAGTTCTCTCTAAATTGTTCTGTGGACTCAGCTCCTCAGAATCCCAGTGGGTTTGGCTCTGGTTTAAACACTGAAAATTGAAAAACAATTTAAAAATTTTTATAAAAACTAAAGACATAGATCAGCTGAAGTAAATCTGGAAAGGACTATTATTGGAGGGCTCACGTAATCCATGTGTAAGATTGCACTAATGTCAAGAGAGTGATACTGGCATAAAAATGGACAGGTAGTCGATGGAGATTCCTACAAGACTTACATAAAGAATGTAGAAAAACTCAATAGTAAGAAAATCAACAGCTTACTTTTCTGAGTGGGTAAAATATTTGAACAGACGTTTCTACCAAAGAGGAGATACACAGATAGCAAATAAACACATGGTTGAAAGCTTCACAAATTATCAGGTGTAAGTTAAAACCACCATAAGATACTCAGTTGTTATCATGGCTTGTATGAAAAGGATTAACCATTCCAAGTGTGAGCAAGGCTGTAAGGACCTAGAGCTCTCAAACTCTGCTGGCAGGAATATAGAATGGTACAACCACTCTGGAAGAAAGATTTTGGCAGAACATATACAGGTCTTCTGATCTAGGACTTCTAACATGGGGCACTCAAGAAAAAAAGAAGAGAAACAAATTCATGTACCCCACTACTCCTAGCATATGAATTCATAAATAATTCAAGCAGGAAACAATGCAAATACCCACAAACCAGTCAGTGAATAAACGGCCTGTGTACAATGGGATACTATGAGACTACTCAACAGAAAAGGGGATTGAAACTTTGGTCATGCCTCAGTGTGGCGGGTAATCAGAAGACAAGTGCTAAGAAGACAAGTGGTGTGTGTGTGGGGGGGAGAGTGTGGAGAGATAGTACAGGGGATAAAGGCTGACCCCAGTTTGATCCCTGACACTATAGATGGTTCCCCAAGCACTGTCAGAAGTAATAGTTTACTTCTGACACCTGAGCACTGCCAGGTGCAACCCCCAAATTTAAAAAGGCAGAGAGAGATACTATGGATACTATGTATGCTTTCCCTTACAAGACACTGAAAATGCAAATTCTCCATATTATTCATCTTAACAGAAAACTAGAGTGTAGAAGATGGGGTAGAGATTGGAAGAATTTAAACAATTCCTTGATTTATTATTAATGCGGTGCCAGGTACCCCATCCTGAGCCTCACAGATGTGAGACATGTGTGGACCACTGAGACACATCTCTAAGCACTTGGAAGGTAAGGTAGAGTTTTAAAGGCGATGGGGTACCTCCTGGAACTGTTGGTTGTACTCAATCCGACTCCATTTATGGTGTCATGAATACACGAACAGGTCAAATGCATTTTATGAGCACTTCAGCATGTGGCAATGGTATCTCCAGAAGACTTTATCCCATCCTCTGTCCTCTGCCTTCCACCATTAACCCCTAGGAAGCAGCTTCAGGGCCACAGGTGATGCGGGCACCACATGTCCAAACTTCCCAGGGAGTGGAGTGAGTGGGTGTCCTTTCAAGGCTGCTGTGTTTGAGGGACAGACACACAGAGTCAAAGCATTTTCCTCAATTCCCCCCAACACCGAATGATTCCAGAAAGTCGAGTTAGCAGTGAATATTGGTTTAGCAACCGCCATGACCCCAGGCTTGAGTCAGATGCTTCACAAATCTGTGGAGTAATCCTGCTGACCCTTTCCAAATTTACAATCGTTTGTCAGTTTAATAAGCCAAGGCTCAGGGATCCCAAATCCCCAAGTCTCCAGCAAAGAACAGGCAGGGCGGGGCCTGAGGAGTCCTCAGCTGGACTCCATCGCCCGCTGCCCCTCCCTGCCGGCAGCTCCCAGTGGGCGGCTGGGGTGCCTCTGGCGCACGTGGGCGGCTGTGCAGACAATAGGGCCAGGCCTGTCCAAGGGCCGCGCCTCCAAGGTTAGCTATTGTGCATGCTGCTAAATATAGCTGACTGGGGGGAAGAAAGAGAAAATCAGATTTACTTTTTGGAGACTCAGGATTTAAGCAAATCGAAAGTTCCCAAAGGCCTTTGCAAACTGGGATTCAAAGGTCATTAAAAGGAAAAAAAAAAGCCCCCAAAAGGATGCTTTTCCATGAGAACCTGAGGTATGATTATAATGGCATAGTCTAATACAGAAAGCCCCCGGATGATCAGAAGCTGGGAGGCTCTGAAATGATGCAGGGAGACTGGACTCAGGAGGAATGTTCCAGAACCCCAGGAACTGGGTGCCCCGAGCCTCTCCCCACGATCCTGGGTGCACAGCCCTCAGAACCACCTCCCGGGCAAAGCCACAGTTGGAGCATGATTTCTTGGCAAGGGAGGAGGTGTCCTGGCCCAGGGAGGTGTGACATGTTCATTCCTCTGCTCAAAATAGAGACAGGCGTTTCCTGAGTGGCCGTGGGCCGGGGCTGCATGCCCCACCCAGGTCCTGAGCTGGCCCAGAGAAAGGGAAGGGGCCAGTGTGCAGGGCACTGAGGGGCACAGGCTGGGGTTGAAGATGCCAGACTAGGGCCATGTGGAGGCTGCTTATGGAGGGTTGGGGTCCCACATCTGCCTGGTAGGGGGGCAGGAGGTTGATGATAGAGCAAGCCTTAAGGCTTGAGACGAGTTTCCAAGAACGGCCCATTTGTCCCTGCAAAGTTGAGGTCGTGGAAGTGGTATTGTCGCTGTTGTCATTAGTGGGTGTGGAGGGAGATGATAGAAAAAGATTCCAGGAAAGGAGGCAGAGACCAGACAAGGACCCTGGTGTCGCAGGTGTGATTCTCACTGGTGGGAATGCTCTATTGTCACCTTGGTGGTCCATCGTTTGGGGGCTCAAACTCAGCCCCTGATCCAGGCTAACTTGGGCTAGGTCATATTACTGTGGTTACAACACTGGGGCTTCTGTGTTAAAACCCCGCACCTGATTGGTAACCAGTCACTAAAGACCCCCTAAAATGGCCTTTCAGGATCATAGAGATGGTAGAGTAGATAGGGCATGCTCCTTGCACGCAGTCAACCTGAGTTCGATCCCTGGCATCCCATATGGTCTCCTGTTCTAATGTTGGCCTTATTTAGCTCCAAAGTCCTTGCTTAGACTTTGCTTTATACTGTAAGAAATAATACTAGGTGCTCATAAAACTGAAAAACAGGGTGCTCGTGTAAAAACAACAACAAAACACAAAAAATTTAAAACCCTACCACTCCTTTATATATTTTACTTTGGGGTGCCTCACATAAATGGTTCAGAACTTTGAGGTACTTAGCAACCAGACAGGCCCCACCAATGCTCAGGCCCAGTAAAGTGGTGCTACTCAGCAGTGCCGAAGTGGACAGATGGTATCGTGGCAGGAATCTAACTGGGTCACTGGGTCCACATACAAGGATGAACCCCAATATCAGAGCTCTCTTCCCAGCCCCTCGCCTCCCTTATGATCTGACTCCACCACCTGCTTTTACTGTGCTCCTTAAATGATTCTGATTTACTGCATACTATTCTTGGGCTGTGAAAATAAATTGTGCTTGAGCTTTCAGCCTATCTGGGCACACATGTCCCCAAAATGCTCTATGTAGACCATACAGTTGAATCCTGGCCAGTGTGTACAAGGGACCAATGGGACTACACACAGTCTGTCCAGCTTCATGCTGCCCAAATGCATTCTCAAACTTTCCTGGAGTGTGTGTGTATGTGTGTGTGTTTGTGTGTCTCTGTGTTTTTGCTTGTCTGTGTTTGTGTGTTTATGAGTGTGTCTGTGTGTTTGTATGTGTGTGTGTTTGTACTTGTGTGTTTGTGAATGTGTTTGTGTGTGCCTCTGTGTGTGTTTATGTGTGTCTGTGTATGTCTGTGTGTTTGTATGTATCTCTGTGTGTGCCTCTGTGTGTTTGTGTGTGTCTCTGTGTGTGTCTCTGTGTATCAGTATGTATCTGTGTGTGTGTTTGTGTGTGTGTGTGTGTGTGTGTGTGTGTGTGTGTAGCAGGCGGAGATGGTCAGAGTCAAAGCCAATGCTGTCAATCCCTACAGTCTTATTGGCAAGCAGCATAAGACACCCTGTTCCTGAAGGCAGGCCGGCATGTGCTGTGCTCCAGGAACCATCCCCTAGACTCACTCCAAAGGGAGGGGTGCCCAGCAAGAGTCAGCCACTGTGCTAGCTCCAGGGGTTTAGACCTGAAATACAACAGACCCTGCCCTTCCCTTCATGGAGCTGTTGACCTAGTGGAAGAAAGAAAATGTTAGACTGGGCTAGAGCAATAGCACTGTGGGTAGGGCACTTGCCTTGCACACAGTCCAACCCAGGTATGATCCCTGACACCCATATGGTTCCCCAAGTCTGCCAGGAGTAATCTCTGAGCAGAGAGCCAGGAGTTAAGCCCTGAGCACAGCTGGGTGTGTACCTCAAACCGAAGAACAAGCGAAAGAGATAAAATATTAACTGAAAGGAGAAAAAGACTAACTTCATAACCAGAGCTATGAAGAAATCAATTGAATATGATGAATAACATTGAAAGTCAATGTCCAGTATTAGATTGAATTGCTAGAGCAGTGGAAAGGACTGCCACATCACAGGAAGGTCGGAGAACACAGAGACCACCCAGTGAACGAGGGGACGATCCAGCAGCAGCAGGTGCATGGGCTGGGGGAGGCACAGGCTCGCCATGGTCGAACAGGACAGAGGGCAGAGTGTGTCGGGGTGAGTGGGAGTCTGCCCAGGCTTGTTGTGAACAGGGCTCTCCTACAGAACAGCAGGGAGAGGTCCAGAGCCTGGGGGACAGGGGAGCCATCCCTGAAGATACAGACCATTCAAGAATGGAAGAAAAGGACCACTCCCCTTAAACACTCTCTTTAGTCATAAGGAGAATAAGAATGGTGATTGCTTTTCATAGAAAATTTATCTTGGGGAGAAGGCTCAAAGGGATGGCATGGGGTGCCCATGTGTTGAAGCCTGGCTTTGACCCCAGGACCCACACAGCCCCTCATGTACTATGGCAGAGGAAGTTCTCCAGAGTAACATCCAACACACCCCACATCAAACACAATAGCATAAGAAAACCAAAATAGCAGACCAAAACTTGTTTCTTCTTAACAGCTTTTAATTGAATTAAATTTTTGGTTTGGGAGCCACACCCAAGCTGTGCTCAGGGCTTACTCCTGGCTCTGCACTTGGGGATCACTCCTGGTGGTGCTCAGGGGACCATATGGGACACGGGATTGGACCCAGGTTGGTCTCCTGCAAGGCAAGCACCTTACCCACTGTGCTCTCACTCTGGCTCTTGTACTTGATTGGTTTATTGAAGTTTGGGGGCCATACCTGGTGCTGTTCAGGGACTCTTTAGTGTTCCTGGCTTTATGCTCAGGGATCATGCCTGGCCATATTTTGGGAACCAATAGGCAGTGCCTAAAATTTAACTGAGTCAGTTTGAGTTACCCTGAGAAAGTAAGTACCTTAACCAGTGTACTAGCCCTTTAGGCCCCTGGTGTCTTTTAAAAATGTTGATCAGGTGGGGCAAATGCCCTTGCATAAAACCAAATTAAGCGCCAAATCTCCAGCACCCCATAAGGCCCCCTGAGCCCTGATAGGAATGATCGTTGCACATAGAATCAGGAATAAGACCCTCCCCGAGCACCGCCCCATCGGCCCCTTTGCCACCCTCCAGCACTACGCCCAGTTTGCTCCCTCTGGCAGGTCAGTGAACCGGACCTGGCCGCCATTACCCCCACCCCACCTCCAAGGCACTCCACCCACATCGCAGTAGTGGGCTTGGCTCCGTAGAAGTGGGCATGGCCTATTTTGGAGCCGGTGGCCACTCACGCAGTCACAGTTATTTTCCTCAAACCAAGCAATCTGTTGTTACATCTCAGTCTTCATCACCTAAGTCTGTGAGTAATATCCTAGCTATCCCAAAACCAGTAGGCCAATAGGCTAACAGCCTATTCTATTCCAATTTCACCGAAATACCAATGAATACAAGCAGCCGTACAAGCCCAATGTTAAAGAGCACATTCTCCGAAAGCATCACTTGAGGCCTCACATAAGGAATGGAGGAACATCTGAGAAGAAGGACATGCTCTAGAAGGGGAACATAAAAAAGGTGACCACCATTGACCAAGCCCATCTAGAATCCTTTTTCACAACAAGAGGGAATAGGGATTGTGATCTTGAAGGCCATTCCTCCATATTACCACAACAACATGAAGAAACAGCGCAAATCCCCACCACAAGGAGAGAATGAGGAACAGAGTCCAGGAGCCTCAATAGGCGTTTCCCACAAACCTGAGCTATCCGATTAAGAATTCAGAGATGAAATGCTGAAGATGTTCAGTGAACTCAATGTAAAGATGGAACAGGTATCCATTAAATTAAAGGAGGACTTGAAAGAAACAATGGAGTGAACAGCCCAGAAAATACAGGAAGAAAATCAAGGAAGAAATCAAAAGGTACCTGGAAACAAATGAGAATGAAGACACGAGCTACCAGAACCTGTGGGACACAGCTAAAGCCGTGTTAAGGGGAAAATTTATAGCCCTGCAAGCATTTCTCAGGAAGGAAGAAAGGGCCCACATAAATAACTTGACTTCACAGCTCAAGATTTTAGAAAAGGACGAACAAAAAGAGCCCAAACCAGGCAGAAGGAAAGAGATAATAAAACTTAGAGCAGAAATCAACGACATGGAAACCCAAAAGACAATCCAAAAAATCAATGAAACCAAGAGCTGGTTCTTCAAGAAAATAATCAAGATTGATAAGCCACTAGCAAGACTCACAAAGAAAGAGAGAGAGATAGAACCCTAATAAACCGATTCAGAAATGAAAAGGGGGATATCACAACAGAAACCAAAGAAATTCAAAAGATCATGAGAGACTACTTTGAAAATCTGTATGCCATGAAACAAGAGACCCCAGAAGAAATGGATAAATTCCTGGATTCCTATAATCTCCCAAGGCTGAATCAAGAAGACCCGGAATACCTGAATAGTCCTATTAAAATCAAGGAAATTGAAACTGTAATCAAATGTCTTTCCAAAAACAAAAGCCCAGGTCCAGATGGATTCACTAGTGAATTCTTCCAAACATTTAAAGAGGACCAATTGCCAGTTCTTCTCAAGATTTTCCAGGAAATTGAAGAAACAGAAACCCTCCCAATCAGTTTCTATGAGGCTCATATCTCCCTAATACCAAAAGCAAAGAAAGACACCACAAAAAAAGAAAACTACAGGCCAATATCCCTGATGAACATGGATGCAAAGATTCTCAACAAAATATTAGCAAATAGAATTCAACAACTCATCAAGAAGATCATACACCATGACCAACTGGGATTCATCCTGGGAATGCAAGGATGGTTTTTTAACATCTGGAAATCAATCAACATAATCCATCATATCAACAAAAGATAAAAATCATATAATTATATCAATAGATGCAGAGAAAGCATTTGACAAGATCCAGCACCCATTTATGATGAAAACTCTCACCAAAATGGGCATAGAAGGGACTTTCCTCAATATAGTCAAAGCCACTTACCACAAGCTATGGCAAGCAGCATCCTCAATGGGGAAAAACTAAGAGCCTTCCCTCTAAGATCAGGGATGATACAAGGATGCCCACTCTCTCCACTTCTGTTCAATATAGTACTGGAGGGGCTGGAGGGATAGTACAGCGGTTAGGGCATTTGCCTTGCATGCGGCCAACCCCGGTTTGATTCCCAGCATCCCATATGGTCCTCCGAGCACCGCCAGGAGTGATTCCTGAGTGCAGAGCCAGGAGTCAGCCCTGAGTAATGCCGGGTGTGACCCAAAAAGCCAAAAAAAAAAAAAAAATCAATGTAGTACTGGAAGTACTTGCAATAGCAGTTAGGCAAGAAAAAGGTATTTATGACATTCAGATAGGAAAGAAAAAAATCAAATTCTCACTATTCACAGATTATATGATACTATACTTAGGGGACCCTAACACCTCTACCAAGAAACTCCTAGAAACAATAGACTTGTATAGTAAAGATGCAGACTATAAATTCAATACCCAAAAGTCCATGGCTTTCCTATATGCAAATAATGAGAGAAGAAAGTGACATAAAAAAAGCAATCCCATTCACAATTGTGCCTCAAAACATCAAGTACCTCGGAATCAGCTTAGCTAAGGAGGTAAAGGACTTGTATAAAGAAAACTACAAAATGCTACTTCAGGAAATAAAAGAGGACACGAGGAAATGGAAAGATAGCCCCAGCTCATGGATTGGAAGAATTAACATTGTCAAAATGGCAATACTCCCCAAAGCATTGTACACATTCAATGCAATCCCTATAAGGATACCCATGACAGTCTTCAAAGAAATGGAAAAAACACTCCTGAAATTCATATGTAACAATAAGCCCCCACAAATAGCTAAAGCAATTCTTGGGGAAAAGAAAATGGGAGGAATCAACCTCCCCAACTTCAAACTCTGCTACAAAGCAGTAATAATTAAAACAGCATGGTACTGAAACAAAGGCAGAGCTGCAGACCAATGAAACAGGTTTGAATATTCTGACACCTCTCCCCCAAATATATGATCATTTAATCTTTGATAAAGGAGCAATAAATGTGAAGTGGAGCAAGGATAGCATTTTAAAAAAATTTTGCTGGCAAAACTTGAGAATTACATGCAAAAAAAATGGACTCAACTCTCTACCTATCACCATGTACAAAAGTCAGATCAAAATGGATTAAAGACCTCAACATCAGAATAGAATTCCTAAGGTACATTGAAGACAAGGTCAGCAAAAACCTCCAAGACGTTGAAGCTAACGGTATCTTCAAAGATGACACGCCACTGGCCAAGCAAGTGAAAACAGAGGTAAACAAATGGGACTATCTTAAACTAAGAAGCTTCTGCACCTCAAAAGAAACAGTGATCAAAATACAAAGACAGTCTACAGAATGGGAAAGGATATTCACCCAATACCCATCAGAGAAGGAGTTGATATCGAGGATATACAAGGCACTGGTTGAAATCCACAAGAAGAAAACATCCAACCCTATGAAAAAGTGGGATGATGATCCAAAAGAACAAAAGCAACCACTGTTGGAGAGGATGTGGGGAGAAAGGACCCTTCTACACTGTTGGTAGGAATGCCGACTAGTTCAGCCCTTTTGGAAAACAATATGGACAATTCTCAAAAAACTAGAGGTTGAGCTCCCATTTGGCCCAGCAATACCACTGCTGGGAATATATCCCAGAAAAGCCAAAAAGTATAGTTGAAATGACATCTGCACTTATATGTTCATCTCAGCACTGTTTACAATAGCCAGAATCTGGAAAAAACCCGAGTGCCCTAGAACAGATGACTGGTTGAAGAAACTTTGGTACATCTATACAATGGAATACTATGCAGCTGTTAGAAAAAATGAGGTCATGACGTTTGCATATAAGTGGATCAGCATGGAAAGTATCATGCTAAGTGAAATGAGTCAGAAAGAGAGAGACAGACATAGAAAGATTGCACTCATCTGTGGAATATAGAATAATAGACTAGGAGTCTAACACCCAAGAATAGTAGTAATAAGTACCAGGAGGTTGACTCCATGGCTTGGAGGCTGGTCTCTCATTCTGGGAAACTCAGAGAAGGGAACACCAAGTAAAATGTGGTCAGAGGTCATGCGGGGAAAGGATGACACGTGCCGAATGTAGACTAGAGACTGAACATAATGGCCACTCAACACCTTTATTGCAAACCACAACACCTAATCAGAGAGAGAGAACAAAAGGGAATACCCTGCCATAGTGGCAGTGTGGGGTGGGGGAAGACAGGACTGGGGAGGGTGGGAGGGATGCTGGGTTTACTGGTGGTGGAGAATGGGCACTGGTGAAGGGATGGGTTCTCGAACTTTGTATGGGGGAAACATGAGTACAAAAATGTATAAATCTGTAACTGTACCCTCACGGTGACTCACTAATTAAAAATTAAAATTTAAAAAAATGGGATGAGGAAATGAACAGAAACTTTCTCAAAGAAGAAATCTGAATGGCTAAGTGGCACATGAGAAATGCTCTATGTCACTAGTCATCAGGGAGATGCAGATCAAAACAACGAGATATCCCACACCATAGAGACTGGCCCACATCCAAAAGAGCAAAAGCAACTGGTGTTGGCTCGTATGTGGGGAGAAAGGGACTCTCATTCACTGCTGGTGGGAATTTCAACTGGTTCAGCCCTTTTAGAAAACAATATGGATGATTCTCAAAAAATTAGAAATTGAGCTCCCATTTGACCCAGCAATACCACTCCTGGAAATATATCCCGGAGAGGCAAAAAAAAGTATAGTTGAAATGACTTCTGCATTTGTATGTTCATTGCAGCACTGTTTACAATAGCCAAAATCTGGAAAAAAAACAGTGCCCAGAAACAGATGACTGGTTAAAGAAACTTTGGTTCATCTACAGAATGGAATACTATGAATCTGTTAGAAAAGATGAAGTAATGCAATTTGCATATAAGTGGATCAACATGGAAACTATCATGTTGAGTGAAATGAGTCAGAAAGAGAGAGACAGACATAGAAAGATCACACTCATCTGTGGAATATAAGGTAACAGAATGGGAGACTAGCACCCAAGAGTAGTAGAGATAAGAACCAGGAGGTCTGCTCCACAGCTTGGAAACTGGCCTCATGTGCTAGGGGAAAAAGCAGCTGAGATAGAGAAGGGAACACCTAATAAAGGATGTTGGGAGGACCCACTCTGGTTGAAAGATGCATGCCAAAAGTAGACAATAGACCGAACATGATGGCCACTCAATACTTCTATTGTAAACTACAACACCAAAAGGAGAGAGAACAAAAGGGAATGCCCTGCTGCAGAGGCAGGATGGGATGGTGGGGGTTGGGGTGGGGGTGGTGGGAGGGACACTGGGAACATTGGTGGCGGAGAATGGGTACTGGTAGAGGGATGTAAATAATCACTGTATGACTGAAATGCAAACATCTAAGTTCATAAGTTTGTAACTGTACCTCACGGTGATTCACTAATAAAAAATTTTAAAAAAGAGAGAATCAGGAATAAGCCCTGAACACAGCCAAGTATTGTTCTAAAACCACACACAAGCATACACAAACACACACACACACAAACACACACACACACACACATATACAAATGCTTATCAGCAATCTGATATCTTAATCTTAACTGATACCAATATCCCCAGGCACATAAACATCAGGTTTTAGATTCAACTATATGATATTGTAATGTACATATTCCCAAATGTATTTTTGTATTCTTTAACTTACCATCTTTATCTCCTGTTTTAATGTAACCTTTCTAGAGGACTTTCACACCTATGTGCAAAGGGATCTGAGCATAATTAGAAAACACTAGAATTCTTTCTGGTTATGTGCATATCCAGCAAAACAGACCTAACAGATGATGGTAACTTGGCCGGATCTGAGGTTCTTGGACCGAGTCCACTTCCTCTCAAAATCTAGCATCCCTATTTCACTGGTTTCTGGTTTCCACTGTTACAGATGAGAAGCTTAAAACTAATCTCATTCATTTCCTCTTATAAGTAAGTGTTCTCTGTGTCTAAAAACACATTGGATTCTCTTTATTTTTGAATTTGAGAAATTCACCAAGCTGTGATTTGATCTTTTTTGGAAGTGGATGAATCCTTTTATTCTGAAAATGTGAGTTTTTCTACAGTCAAGAGTTTTCTCTCATTATTTTTTTAATATCATTTTCTCCTCATATGCTTTTGACCCTTAGCATCTCACTCCTATTATTTGCAGGCTGCCCAGGTCTACAGTGGATGGCTCTCTCCTCAAACCAAGGGGTTTTTTCCTTCCTACCCCCTACCCCAACCCACCAGCTGTGTGATGCTTTCCTCATTGGTATTTCCAGAACACGTTTTTCATTCTCACCACCAATTGTCCCCAGGTCCAGATCCTTGGTTATTAAAAACAAAATAAAGAAAACGAGTTTGTCAAATTTCAGGTCATCTTGTTAAAGATTCATTTTAAAGATATTTCTGTTCTCCTTCCATTAGAACTGGCTCCATTGGTGCATGAGGATTGGGGATTGGGATGAGGATTGGGGATGGGCTCCCTCCCTTATGTAACCAGGACCTTTTTTTACTCAACACTGCAAATTTTGCTTCATTTTCTCCAGTTGCATATTTTTGGGGAAGGGCAGGACACAGCTCACTTTTAATGTCTTTGTGGCAACCAGTGCAATTGCCCCAATGGCTGTGCCCATACTATTGGCCATGAACTCTCACAGGTGGTAACCCCTCAGAGGGTAGTTTGACACTCCTAGGATTTTCTTGTCTCTCCCTATGGCAGAGAGTCTCTTGCCCGCACACATAGCTGTCTTCCCCTGGGCCCCTCAGAGGGGATGGGCTCCAGCTTCCCTTCCCGTCCCGAGCAGAGCTCCTGGCAGCTGAAGACCTCCAGAACCTAGCCACAGCCATGCTCAAGGCCCCTCTCCACACATTTGGACAAGCCTCACGCATGAAGGTACCGGGAGAGGAACCCAGGTGTGAGTAGTCCCATCAACGGCCAACATCCAGAGACTTAAAAGCAAGCTCCCAGACTTAAAAGCAAAGCAGTCGTGCAATATCTTATAACCTACTTCTCCCTCTGGGAGAAACTAGCAAGCTACTAAGAATTTCCTGCCTACATGGGACAGCCTCCCAAGCTTCCTGTGGTGTATTCATATGCTAAAGCCAGTAACAAACTGGGTCTCCTTCCCCTGACCCTGAAAGAGCCTCCAATGCAGCATCGTTGGGAAGGCCGAGTGGAGAGAGGCTTCTAAAATCTCAGGGATAGGACGAATGGAGAGGTTACTGAGACCGCTCAAGAAATTTGACGATCAATGGAATTTCGTGATTTTGTGTGATGACTCCAGAAACCAGCCTTTGAACTCAATCCTTATTCTCACTGATGAAGAGACTCCTGAGTTTGTAGCCCATGAAATATCTGTCAACTTTTGAGCTGTGTACATGGGTGAAGGAAAATTGATCTTTGTGATTCTGAGCATCAGGATTAGCTCTGCAGTCTGTGTGGTGCAGCTCGCTTGGTCTCACCCCCTGGCAAGGCATCACTAGCCTCTGGACTCATTTTGTTTTTTGTTTTTTGGGTCACACCCGGTGATGCACAGGGGTTACTCCTGGCTCATGTACTCAGGAATTACTCCTGGCGGTGCTCAGGGAACCATATGGGATGCTGAAAATCAAACCCAGGTCGACCACGTGCAAGACAAACACCTGGCAGGTAGGGCGTTTGCCTTGCACTCGGACCAATAGCACAGCGGGTAGGGCGTTTGCCTTGAATGCAGTTGACCTGGGTTTGATTCCTCCATCCCTCTTGGAGAGCCCGGCAAGCTACCGAAAGTATCCCGCCTGCATGGCAGAGACTGGCAAGCTACCCATGGCGTATTTGATATGCCAAAAACAGTAACAACAAGTCTCACAACAAAGACATTACTGGTGCCCACTCAAGCAAATCAATGAACAACTGGACAACAGTGCTACAGTGCTACAGTACATGGGTATTTCTTTGAGGAGATGATGTGAGGAGAAGAGAAATAAATGATTCTAGTTAACACTATTTTATTACTAAAATCATAATCTCTCTCTCTGTTTATATGTGTATGTGTGTGTGTCTTTCCTCTCTCTCTTGAAAGTGTCTTAAGAACTTTGATGTAAGGAGCCCAAGAGATAGTACAGTGGGTAGGGTGCCTGCCATGCTGAACCAGGTTCAAACCCCAGTTCCCCAAGTACAATTAGGAGTGATTCCTTAGTGCAGAGCCTGGAGTAAAACCCTGAGCACAGCTGGGTGTTACCACACCACAGCCCCCTCTTCCCCACCCACACTGCCCCCCCATGCATACCTGCCACCACACACACACACAAAAGGAAAAATAAAAAGAATTCTGATGTTGATGGACACTATCAAAGCAGCCTTGGAAAATGGGTAGGAACTGAGGGAGGTGGGAGGCTGGGAGAGGGCCCTAGAGGGATCCTGCTACGACACACAGCAGCTCTGCTCTAGTTCTGAATCCAGTTCCAGCCACGGTGCATTGCTCATGATGACCCCAAATCTTGGGGCCACACCTACCACTCAGGTGAGATAGGTCCTCTATAACCTCTATTGAACTTTCATGGTAGGAAGGGAGCTCAACTCCCTCCGGGAAATGCAGAATCAAAGGGTCTCTCCCCTCCCCCACCACCCTGCACAGAGGCAAAGGGTTGGTTTTTTTTTCCTGTTATTCTCTCTCTTCCTTCTTTCTTTCCTTCTTTCCTTCTTTCTTCCTTCCTTCCTTTCTTTCTTTCTTTCTTTCTTTCTTTCTTTCTTTCTTTCTTTCTTTCTTTCTCTCTCTCTCTTTCTTTCTTTCTTTCTTTCTTTCTTTCTTTCTTTCTTTCTTTCTTTCTTTCTTTCTTTCTTTCTTTCTTTCTTTCTTCCTATTGAATTATAGTGAGATAGACCACCGCAAAGCTGATCATGATTGGGTTTCAGTCATACAATAATCCAACACCCATCCCTCCATCACTGTGCACTTCTCACCACCAATATCCCCAGTTTCCCTCCCACAACCCCTCGGACCCCCACTGCTTCCGCCTGCCTCTGTGGCAGGCACCTTTCTTCTTTCTCTCTCTCCTTTTGTGCATTATTATTTGCAGAAAGGGGTGTTAAGTTCTGGCAGCCCAGCCAAGTGGCATGTGTCCATCTAGACAAATGTCAATTTCAGGCTTCTCCAACTCAGGTCTTTTTGGTTCTCTTTAGCAAGCAAGACACTTGCAGAAAAAGGAGGGAGCAGATGCTGTCCCACATCCTCCCTATAACCACCGCACTCACCTCACCCAGGCAAGGGCAGATGAGCTTTGACCAGCTGAAGCTCTACAACTGCCAGCTATAGGAACCCACTAGAGCTGGACCCAGACAGGTAGAAAGAGCCAAATGTTCAATGCTCAGTTCAACAACAAGGAATGGGCTAATGGGTCAATATTCAGCCCCCTTGCCCCATAGCCAGGGCTGATCTGGGTTGGGCCATGTACATTCCGCCATGTCACTAGTAGACTAGAGCCCCAGCTGCTCACGTGGGAAATGATTTGTTGATGCCCCTTATACTTCCAGTATCACCCTAGCCAACCCCCTCCATATTATTTCCTAAGCTCACCAGACGAATCAACCACTTAAACACTTGAGTACTTGTCTATTTGAGTACTTGCCTACTTGAAATCAGACAATTGGTGAAGCCCCTCTGAGAACAGAACAGGAGACCCTAGAAGGAAGGGACAGAGTTGAGAAGTCTTAATCCTTTTTCTGATCCTCTCTTAGAGGTGCTGAAGAAGTATTAGTGTTTTATCTTGAAATCCCGTCTTGTATATGTCTTCCCTCGTGCTGGCTTGTCTTAGAGAAGGACTAATACTTGTGCGTAAAGATAACACAAAGGATGTACAACAGGACTTTGACTGTGATAGAAAGGGAAGCAGGAAGCAGGAAGAATCTGTGTCCATCAATCTGGCCAAACGAATTGCAGTGCCTCCTGCAATCAACAAGGAGGCCAGAGACAATAATGGTTTCCAGGAACTCATTTGGAAAGATGCCCAAAGCATATACTGTTAAGAGGAAAAATATCAAATTGCAGAAGAGCCTTATAGTTTCACTTCACAAACAGGCATTTCAATAAATATTTATCAAGTGCCGACTCTGAGGTGAGGGCTTTCATTGTCCAGTTACTTGATCCACCATTTCTCAACCAGAGGACATACAGGACCCCAGGATCTTTCTAGGGGGGGCCCAGGTGAAAAGCACATGAGTGGGAGTGAGTGGAAGGAAGGAAACAAGAGCCAAGGAGGGCACAGTGTCAAAGAGGTTGAGAAACACGAGTTTATCCTCTTACCTCAATTGTGTTTAATTTGAAAAATGGCTCCTCCTCTTCCAAAAATATCCAAAGACGATGACAAAAGGAAGACTCAGGGTGTTTTATTAAAATAATTTAGTGTTAATAGATTGATTGCTTTATAGAAACTTTTCCCCTGTATGTCACAAGACCTCATTAGAAGTTAAAAATCTGTATCTGCACTTTTCCTCACAGATAACGGTTTTCCGACCATGATGAGTTGTATCACCTACTGTCTTCTGTACCATCTGATTTTTGCACCCTGAAGATAAAGTGCCTTCAAATATAAATAGTTTTAGTCTCTAAAGCATTTAATTTCCACACAACATGAGGCTTTTCTCTCAGGCCTGTCCTTCTTGTTAGTGACCTTCTCCTCTCCGGAAGCCTGGCCTTTGTGCCTCTGTGATCCAGAATCTTCCGTGATCTCTGAACTGTGCTCCCTACTGGGACAGGCAGTCATCCTCAGTCGCCTCTGCCGTGCTTCTTTCCTCCTTTCCAAAGAGTAATGCTCACTTCTCTTCGATAGACATTCAGAGAAGATGGGAAGAAGTTAGAGGAGCTTTCATAGCCTTCAGAGGTCAGACCTGGAACACCTCAATGAAGGCTTGGTGAAATAATTGTTTTCTGAAATCGAAGGAAAAGATACCAGGTAGGATTTTCCCTGTGCTGCACCCTCCACATAAGCCTGGTGTCAGGGCTGCTCAATGTACAATCATTGGTTTTTCCGAGTCTTTCTGCCAATTCATTTTCCTCAGGACGCCCCATTCTTCCATGAGGGGCTGGGGGAAACAATGGGGTTTTTTAAGTCTCTGGAGTGTGGTACTTATTAGCTGCACACTGGGGCTGTGGGGCTCTGGAATAGAATAAAATATCCAAAAGCAAGGCCACACCTACTGCAGTCTGGAAGGGAAGGGGTCTGGAAGGCAGGGCATCTGGGGCTGGAAGGTTGTGGTCGGTCCTGGTGCCTGCTCCCCTCTCTTGGCACCAGGGCCCAGAGCAGGGCTGGAGGATGTCTTTGTTTTTGTTTGTTTGTTTTTTATTTTAATTTTAATTTTTATAAAGTTGTTCACAATAGTTCATTACAAATTATGTTCAAACACCAATTCCACCACCATGCACCTTCCCACAACCATAAGAGGAAAGTGTGTTAGGATTGTTATATTTACTTTTTTTTTATTTTTGGGTTACACCCACCGATGCACAGGGGTTAGTCCTGGCTCTGCACTCAGGAATTACCCCTGGCGGTGCTCAGGGGACCATATGGGATGCTGGGAATCAAACTTGGGTTGGCCGCGTGCAAGGCAAATGCCCTACCCACTGTGCTATCGCTCCAGCCCCAAGGATTGTTATATTTCACCTGGAGCCATTTAAGCCCTTATATAAGAGATTACAAGTGTGTATATTAAAACCAAACAAACGCGTGCAACTTTTGGTACATCAGTGGGCTACAGTGTAAGAGAATGCTTAGCTTCAATGTGGCCACGCGCTCTAGGATGTCCTGTGTTGCTCTCTTCTGGAGCTTTATTTCATACTCTCTGGGTCTTGGCCATTGATGAGATTATATGGTGCTGGGGGCAGTTTGTGGGTGTGACTGCCAAGCTACTGGAAAACTTGGGGGAGGAGGCCCAGTTCAGTTCCAAGCTGGCCTGGAGATCTCAGTCACAGGTCCTGCATACCTGGGTTTTTCTGCAGGTTCCCCTGTAGGTGAGGCTCATCCAAGCTGGTGGAGAGTGGCCTTGAGCATGGCTGCAGTTGGGTTCTGGAGAGTTTTGACTGCTGGGGTGCTCATTGGGGCAGGGAGGGAAACACAACCCCCCCCCACACACACACACTGGAGGATGTCTTTTAGTCACATCTCCTCCTAGATCAGAAATGAATGAGCCTGCACACCCTGTGGAAATTGTGGTTATGATATTGGGAATGTCTTGGGAACTTATAAATGTTAAAATTCTGCCTGAGAGATTGTCCAGTGGCTTGCCTTGCTCATGGATTCCCTGGTAGATCCAATCCCTGGCACCACAAGAGTCCCAAGCCTTTCCAGGTGTGATACCTGAGCAGAGACAGGAGTAATCCCTGAGCATGACTGATTGGGTGTGGCACCCCCAAAGAACAAGCAAAAATTTAAGGGATGGAATCCAAAAATAAAGAGAAAATATAAATGCAATCATAAAGACTATTACTATTAACTAGACAGGGGTGAGCTTATTGAACCCACAGTTTAGAGCTGAATTGTGAAATGAACCATGGAGGGGACTTGTAGCTTTAAGGGGAAAAACATCACCATGGATTTTATTAAATTAAAAAAGTTTTCCAAGAAAAAAACACTTTTCCCCCCTATCTCTTTACCCTTCTCTCACCTCTTCCTTCAGATAATGTTTGGGTTTTTTTTTTCAGGGGGCGGTTGTTTGTTTTTGTTTGGGGGTCACACCCAACGATTCTCAGGGCTGACTCCTGGCTCTATACTCTGGAATCACTCCTGGCAGAGCTCAGGGATCATATATAGTGCCAAGGAACAATCCTGGGTTGACCGAAGGAAAGGCAAGAGCCTTACGCACTGTACTATCTGTACTATCACTCCAGCCTCAATAATGTTACTTTTGTTGTCAGTGGTCACTGGTTTATTTTCATTTTGTTTTTCCATTTATCAATTGTCTATCCTTATATTCTGCACATGGGTGAAATCAGCTAATAATGTCTTTATTCCCTGACTTATTTCACTTGACATAATTTCCTAAAGTTCTTCCTTCTAGCTTTATGCAAGTGGCAAAATTTTATCTTTTAAAAAACTAGCTGAACAGTAAGTGTCCACTGTGTATAGAGATCACAGCTTCCCTTCCACTCACCTGTGACTGCCACTTTGTTTTCCTGCTCGAACTTCTGTAAACGAGGCTGCAAGAAGCACCGGGATGGCCTTAACTTTTGCATTAATGTTTTTGCGTTCTTTGGACAGATTCCCAGAAGTGGGATTGCTGGGTCATATAGGAGCTGGGTTTTTTATTGTTGTTGTTTTTAGCTATTTGAACAAGTGCCACACTGTTTCCCAACGCGGCCACACCAATTTCCAGCCCCACCAACAGTGCTCCAGGCTTCCTCTCCCTCCCTCCCCCCACCCCAACACCCTTGCCAACATGTATTGTTCATCTTGATGAAAACCCCCTCCCGGGTGGGAGGTGAGACGCCTTTCACCAAGGTTTTGACTTGCATTTCCCCTCAGTAGTCAAGAGGCTAAGACTCTTTCCCTGGGCCTGTTAACCATCTGTATTCCTCTTTGGAGAAGAGTCTGTGCCTGTCTTCAGCCCCATTTTTTAACTGAGTTCTTTGCTTTCGCATTGTTGGATTGTGTGGGAATTACAGCCTTAAAGACAAGCACGTGGCCTCCTTCCCACCCTTACCCCTGATTTCCCAACAGAACAACAGAATGTTTGTGAAGACGAATAGAGCTCGAGACTCAAAATAGTTTTCCCCAAAATCCAGGAGTGAGTGAAGTAGGGCAGAGGAAACAGAGTGGTGCTAATGTTCTTGCTCTGCTCGTGACACAGACTAGTCCAGCTTTCTAGAACAGGAAACCAATCTCCCTTTCCACTGCCGCGGGCGTTCTGTGGCTGTGGAAGATCAGGTAGACAGTCCAGACCGGCGGGCCCTCGGAGGGGCTCTGCAGTCTGGCATTGTCTGCTCTCCCCAACGCCACATGTTTTGTATCTGTCCAAAGAGCATAGATAACAGAAAGACAGAGCAGGCTGTCTGCGAGCAAGAAGGGAGGAGGAGGTGGTATGGAGAATTTTACAGGACCGAGGTCCCAAAGTCAATGCTTTGAACGAGCAAAGGTAGAGAAAGGAGAACAAAGCAGCAAAGCAGCTGCTCAGAGGGGTTTGCCTGCTCGCTTATTTCACCAACTTCAGGCACCAGGGACCCACAAACTGGAAGAAGAAAATCCCGCTTAGGACAAGATTAGTGAATGACTGGGGCAAAGGTCTGGACATCTCTCTTACTTCAATTATGCTTTTGTGACTTCGTAACTTTCGTATTGTGTTTTAAGAAAGATTCTGTTGAAACAAAAGTGCCGCTGAAATCCACGAAGGTGATTACAACTGGAAGCTAGGAACTGGGTGATGTGCCCTAGTGCTTAACGAAGGAAAAGTGGGTCCAGGTGATTCCCGTCATAATCTGTCCCCCTGAGGGACAAAGATAGGAACAGAAAAATCTTGCAGGTTCAGAGGAAGACTGTAATTATGGCGATGTCTAGGGCAGAATCTGAAAATTCCTGGTAGGAAACTATTTGGCACCTTCAGTAAACAAAGCTCCTAAGAAATAGCAGCAGAAAATCATGAAAAGGAAATTGGATGGAGCAAGGTATAAGGCAAGCAAGAAAATGTGTACATTTAATCTTACCACTAGGTAAGATTCAAGTCATCTGAATCAGAGGCAGTTAAAAATAAACTAAATTAATACCCAGAAAATTAAACCTGTGACCTGGAGGATAAACTTTACTAGTTCCTTTAAAAGACAGAGGAAGTAGGAAAGGCAATGAAGATTATGAGAAAGGAAATTATCTACTTGGAAGATAAATACAGAAACTAATTCTTGGAACTATGGGCTACCCTAGGAATCAAATAAGTGAACGTAGAATCAATAAAACATAATTGAAACTTCACAGAGTTTTTTTTAATTTATGAGGTTACAAATCAATATCATGAAAAAGGAAGAGAACATAGGTGCTTATGTTAAAAATGGCAGGACCTCTCTAAAGAAAACATTATGGACCAGGGGCTGGAGTGATAGCACAGCGGGTAGGGCGTTTGCCTTGCATGTGGCCAACCCGGGTTCGATTCCCAGCATCCCATATGGTCCCCTGAGCACCACCAGGGGTGATTCCTGAGTGCATGA
Source organism: Sorex araneus (assembly GCF_027595985.1). NCBI lineage: Eukaryota > Metazoa > Chordata > Mammalia > Eulipotyphla > Soricidae > Sorex > Sorex araneus. The sequence goes on along the minus strand of NC_073307.1, from coordinate 25,052,712 downwards.
GCCAGGAGTGACCCCTGTGCATTGCCGGGTGTGACCCAAAAAGCAAAAAAAAAAAAAGAAAAAGAAAAAAAGAAAACATTATGGACCAGAACAATAGTACAGCAGGCAGGCATTTGTCTTGCATGTGGCCAAACGGGGTTCAGTCCATGGTATCTCATATGGTCCCCTGAGTCACATCAGGAGTAATTCCTAAGTGCAGAGCTAGGAATAAATCCTGAGAATTGCCAGGTGTTGCCCCCAAAACAACAACAACAACAACAACAAAACTAAAGAGAACACCAAAAACAGCAACAACAAATACCCCAAAACAAAGATAACCCTAATAAATAGATTTGTAAAATTACTAGCAGACTTGGTTATAATTTTTAAAAGCATCAGAAAACTTGGATAAATTACAAAATGGAAACATTTCTATGTTAAATATTAAGATAAACATATTTAATATATAAAGACCTTTTAAAATAGTTAAGAATTCAGGTATACACCCCATTAAGAAACTTGGATGGGTGACAGAGAGATACAGTGGGTTAGGCACTTGTCTTGCATACACCCAACCTGGGTTTGGTCCCTGACACCACATATAATCTCTGAACAGTGCCAGGAGTGATCCCTGAGCACAGAACCAAGAGTAAGTTATGAGCACAACCAGGGATGGCAAAAACAAAAAAGAAAAGAAATATAACAGGTGGAGAACACAGACCCAAATGTCTGATAAATATTTGAACCTCATTGATGATTAACTTTGTTAATCAGACATGCAAATGCTGTGGTATTGACATAAGTGTTTACTTCCACATTGGGAAATTGATTTTTTTTCCCCTAGGAGCTATTCCCAGCAGGGCTAAAGGATGCTCAAGGACCACCAGGATCATACCTTACAGTGTTTGGGAGAGGAAGGGGGACATCATGCCAGGGATCAAACTCACAGCCTCACGTGTGCTAAACAAGTGCTCGACTTTTGAGCTGTCCCTCTGGCCCCTTCATCTGCAGATTTTAAAAGGAGTTCTAGGGGCTGGAGCGATAGCACAGCGGGTAGGGCATGTGCCTTGCATGCGGCCGACCTGGGTTCGATTCCCAGCATCCCATACGGTCCCCCAAGCACTGCCAGGAGTAATTCCTGAATGCAAAGCCAGGAGTAACCCCTGAGCATGGCCAGGTATGACCCAAAAAGAAAAAAAAACCAAAATATTATGTTTCCAAGTATGGTGAATTACAATTAACATCTCTATGCTATACAGACCCATCTTTGATGTATGTATCAAAAATAAAACCTGAAAAAAATGATAAAAAGAAGTTCTAGTGGCTGGAGCAATAGTACAGCAGGCAGAGCATTTTGCCTTGCATGTGGCCAATCTTGGTTTTATCTCCAGCATCCCATATAGTTCCCATGTGATCCCTTGAGCACCACCAGGAGTTATTTCTGAGTGCAGAGCCAGGAGTAACCCCTAAGCATCACCAGGTGTGACACAAAAATTAAAAATTAAATTAAATTAGATTGTAAATTAAAGAGTTATAATCTTTGAGCCTGGGGAACGTAACTCAGTGGTAGAGCACTTGCCTTGCATGTGTAAGGTCCCTGGTACAGCAAAAAAAAAACAAAAAACAAAAAAAAAAACGGCTACAATCCTTCAACACTGGAGGTGGGTCTGGTGGTGTTGGTTTTGGTTTTTGGTACCAGGCTTCTCCCATCTGTACTGTTCTTTTTTCTTTTGGTCCAGTTGTACAGTCCCTTTCTCCAAGGGGTCTTCAACCACCCAGGCAGGGTTATGTCCTCTTACTATCATTTTCCATTGCACCCTATACTCTGTGGCACTTATCTCAAGCATATTGTTACCATTTGTGTGATTTAGTCACTATTTGCCTTAGCCAGATGATTAAAAACAACTGTTTATATTAACATTTACATTGCCAGACAACACTTCAGAGCTTTGATATGTTTTATCTCATCGAATGCTCCCAACACCCTCTAAGTATTTAAACCTTTAAAATGGACACCGCGTTTCATAGAGGACAGGCATGAGACTTAAGAGCTTTAGCGTCAGTTATGGGGTGGGTATCTGTCTCTGCTGGCTACATGCTATTCCTGCTGTGAGCGCTGCCTCCTCTGAACCATCCACATTGCACAGGCGGAAGCCAAGACCCTCCTATCAGGAAGGAACTGGATCTTTTATTTCATTTGTGCCCCAGGCACCACCGTAATACCTCCTGGGCTCTCCCAGCACATCAAAGTTCCACCTCAAAGGTAAAAACAACTGCTTGGTTAGAACCTCCTCAAGATTCACTTTCATGGGGCCAGAGTGATAGTACAGTGTGTAGAGCATTTGCCTTGCACACAGCCAACCCAGGCTCAATCCCTTATACCCCATGTAGTCCCCCACGCTTGACCTGTACCTCTGAGTACAGAGCTAGGAGTAACCCCTGAGCACTGCTGGGTGTGGCTCAAACGGAAAACTTCACCTTCATGTGCCTGTTTGAGTATGTCAAAGCTTTCACCATAGCCTTCATCTCCACAGTCCAAGTGTCACAGGTGGGGCCAGAGGCCGAGGCACGTGCTGTTCTAGCCCCAGTGCCATGTATGATGCCCACCAATGCACTGCTAAGAGGAGTGATCCCTGGGCACAGAGCCAGAAAAGCTCTGGAGCACCACCAGGAATGACCCAGAAATGAAACCAAGTTGTTACATGCTACCAAAACAACACGCAGCCCAGGACAGGACTGCAGTGATAGCTCAGCAGGGAGAGGGTGCTCACCTTGCCCTGAGAACCACCAGGAATCATTCCTGAGTGTGGAGCCAGGAATAATACCTGAGAATAGCCAGATACAGCCCCCAAAACCCACAACCAAAACCAAAACCAGGACTATGAACAAGTACAGGACTTGATCAGAGGCTTCCTTACAGGTAAAGGCACTTGACTGCCTTGCCACTTGCCACTTGCATGCCCTTCTTGGTAAATGCCTAAGAGCTCTACACAAATGCTGTTTGTTTGTTTGTTTGCTCCTCCTAAATGGTGCTCAGGAGGCCCAGGGGATCTAACCAGGAATTCTCATCCCACCAGCCAGTGAGTCAATACAGAATGCCTGAAATTGTGGCAGTTACAGCCATTCAATGCTAGGGGGTCTATCCTGGGGGGCCTCCAGGCAGTGCCTGGAGAACCATGCAACGCTGGGAATCCACCCCCGGGGAGGGGGCATTAGGGATGCACTTTAACACTCAGTGGGGCTGTACCTGGCCATGCAGCCCTGGCCCTTAAGTGTTTCGTTGTTGTTGTTGTTGTTGTTAAGGCTGTGGAATTAAAAGTGAATTAAAATAGAATTATCACCCTTCATTCACCAGGAGAGAAAGGTGAGTTTCCAGAAAGAGTGAGCTAGCATTAGGGGCTTTAAGCTTGGGGGAGGGAGGGGCCTCTCTAGCAGAGAACAGGGAATGGTTACTGCCCTGCTTTGTTCAATGGAGATGCTGGTATGAATAGCTAATGGGTTGTCACCCCCTTTACACGTGACTGCTGACAAGTACCACCACTGGCTTCCCTGTTGAATGTGGCTTAATGAACACAATTGCAGCACCAGCATCAACATGTTAATTCAGGATTCACGAACAAAATGAAATATGTGAAGGGACTTGTCAAAAATCTGAGCTTTGCTGTTAGGTCTGGCTCTGAGTCTGTGGTTTGGTCTGCTTTTGTTTTATTTTTTGGAGGGGTCACACCCAGTGATGCTCAGGAATTACTCCTGGCTCTGCACTTGGGAATTATTCCTGGCAGTACTCAGGGTACCATATGGGATGCCAGGGATTGAACCCAGGTGGGCTGCGTGCGAGGCAAACACCCTATCCTGTACTATCACTCTGGCCCCACTCTGTGCTTTTTCTGAGCTTTCTTCACCATGTAAAAGCAGGATGCTGAAAGGGACTTAATAGAGCTGTCCTGAGAGCCCCAGGGAGTGAGCATGCCCTACCTAGTACAGGGCCTGCACGTCCGGCTTGCATCATAGCGCTATTAATGCAATGTGCAACTCAACCTCTCTTAGCTCGGCTACTTTTCCTTATGCCTTAATTCTAGTTTTGTTGTTGTTTATATTGGGGAAGTGGCACACCCAGTGGTACTCAGGGCTTACTCCTTGTTCTGTGCTGAAGAATCATTTCTGAATGGGATTGGGGAATCAGATGTGGCCAGGGATGGAATGAAAGTCGACCTTGTTCCAGACACTTGCCCGTTTCCAATGCACTATCTCTCTGGGCCCCTTGATTCTATTTTATGGGGACATTCTAAGCTGAGTAAGTGCATATTTCTCAGGCATGTTAAACAGAGCATACTAGTTATAGCGAAGGCATTTCCTTTTGTTGGGGATTTGTCAGGCTTACTATACGTTCACTACACAAATGCAAGGCAGATAGGCATCTATGAAGTGGACGCAGGCCTCCCGCCCCATTTTTCCAGTTATCTGCGCTTACAGACTGGAGCGTGCCTTTCCTAACTTGAAATTCTCCTGCAATTTCCCTCCAGTGCTCTGATGAGCGTCATGCTTGGCTGCAGCTATGGATAACTGTGGCACAGTTGGCCCTTCCTCTAAGTGTAGCACTGCCGGGCAGCCCCTCTGAGCTTTAGAACTGCTTTCATTCTCTGCCTGGTCATTGTTTTATTATTATTATTATTTTGTTGTTGTTGTTGTTTGGGGATAGGTTCTCCCCACTAGTGTTCAGGGTCACCAGAGCCATACCCAGCAGTGCTCATGAACCATATGGGATCAAGGCTCAACCTCATCTCCTGATCCTTGAAATTAATTCCCATTTTGCTCCTTCCTCTCCTTTTTATGTTACTTATGGTTGCTAATCTTCTTTCCGGAAATAAAAAGAAAGTTGATATTTAAGACTGGGAGGTTAGGATAGTGAGCTCACATATTTTAGATACGTGGTCAGATAGTTCTTCATATAGTTCTGAACCTCATATAGTTCTGATCATCTAGGAAATGCCCCAACAAAGACAGAGAGTAAAGGGAAGAAAGCTGACGATCTGACTGATTTACTTATCTATTTATGAGGTAACATCAGTTTATATTATGTTTCAGGGATGCTTTACCCCAATTCTTCAAAAACTGTCACACTACGCCCAGGATTAAATCCCCTCCATTGCCAACTGGGCTTCCCTCCACCTTTTCTGCCTTCTACTCTCCCCTTAGGTCAACTTTAGTTCTGGGTTGTTTTGTCTGTGCCCTTGTTTTTTTTTTTTTTTTTTTGCTTTTTGGGTCACACCCGGTGATGCACAAGGGGTCACTCCTGGCTCTACACTCAGGAATTACCCCTGGCGGTGCTCAGGGGACCATATGGGATGCTGGGAATCGAACCCGGGTCGGCCGCATGCAAGGCAAATGCCCTACCCGCTGTGCTATCACTCCAGCCCCTTGTCTGTGCCCTTGATTGGTTTCTTGAAATCCACAGATGAGTGAGGTCAGGCAGAATTTGTCTCTCTCTTTCTCTTTCTCCAGACTCCATTCTTGTTTTTCAAATAGTAAGATTTCCTAAGGCCAATACTGTGGAGTGTTTTGCTTATGTTTTCCTCTATGTATTTTCTAGTTTCAGGACTTATACCACATCATTAATGTGATTTGTGTGTATGGTATAGGATGGTTTATCTAGCTCTGTCATTTGCACGTGACTGTCCAGTTTTCCCAGCACCATTTGTGTTGACACTTTTCTTTACCTGTGGTAAGTGCTGGTACCTTGGTCATAGAGTAAGTGCCTGTATTATCTATGGATTTTTTTCTTGAGATCTTATTTCTATTCCATTGGTCTGTGTGTTCATTTGGTTTCAATACCATCCTGTTTTGATTGCTCTGCAGATTTGATTTCTAGTCCAGACCTAACCATTTAATACCTGCATGAACTTGAAAAGGTCCTATGATTGCCCCATGTAGAAACTGAGATTCATTCATTTACACAGTTTCTACTGATGTTGAAACATGATGATGGCCATCAAACAGCATGGTAGGGAGTGATATAAATAGATATTGGTAGTAATCCGTATCAAGGACTTTGGGAGTCTCTAGTTACCAGGTGTTGGCTCTGCCCTATGTAGCCCAGGAGCCACAAATTGGACATAAAATCCAGGTGGGCACACTGCGATGTCCATCTTCTTCAGTTTCTGACTACAGAGCTGTTAGGGGGACAAGTCTGCTCATAGAGGCTTCAGTTAGGCTGTGGGCTGACTTACTTCTCTTGTCTGAGCCTGTTTCATCATCTGTGATAGGGGGATGAATGTCCCAATCCTGACCTCCTCAAACCGCCCCACATGGAATGATGGCAATCGGATGGAGCACTGTCCTTTGTCAGAGCACAAAGCACTGTTTAAATGGGAGGGATCGTGGCAGCCAGAGGCACACGGAGCATCTGGCTAACTGTTGATTTTCCTTTTCTCTAATTTGCACCGGTCATGAAGGATTCCAGGTGAAGCCCTGTTATCTGGCAGGACCTTGGATCCCAGCCATGGGCTCCTCCTGGAAACATGAAACTGAGCCAAGGACAGACCTCGCAGGGCCTCCTAGATGCTGCTCACTCCCCGGAAGCAGGGGTTGCTTTGAATCCATTGCCAAATCTCCTTCCCACTCTTGGAAGAAGATTTGAGCCCAAGGAATAGAAGAAGGGTTGTCTGTGCCTTTCCTCCCCTGGCTGCAGGATTTCTGTCTCACATCCACCCTCCTACTCCCTTTCGTCTCTTCCCATCCAGACCCAAACTTGGAAGGGACCTTTGGCCCTGAGTATTAGCAGGAAACGCAACCAGCAACCAGATGTCTGACTTTTTCACCCCATTGGCAAAGACTAGCCCTTTTCCCTGTAAACTTCCGGCCTTCCCTCTCTGATAGATCTTTCAGCTTCTGCACGCTCAGCTACACAAATAGCTCAGCTACACAAACAGCAATAAGGAGAGACATAAGGTAGGCTGCCCGGCACTGCCCAGGCGCTGAGTCCAGCCAGTCTCTGTTGGCATGTGGGAGGGTGTTGGGTGGGCGAGGGCAACCGTTTTGCTCTCCTCCAGTTTTTGCCTGTAGAATGGGAACGGGTTGCCTTGAAAGGCAACCTTGCGCCTGTCACTAAACCCAGAGCCAGGGACACATCGGTGACCTTGATCCAAGACAGAAATGACTCGTGTTCATTGATGAAAATAATACATTGAGGGCCAGACCCAAATGCTGGGGCCCTCAAAGTATCTGGCTGTGAAAAAAATTGATGGGCAAGAAAATAGTTTTCTCAGCTCCCCAAGTGATGAGGAACCCAAATCTTCCCTACAAAGTGGGGGACCAGGAGCAACCTGGAGGACAGCTCCTTGAAGTCCTTGATTCTCTGGGGTGAGGAAGCCAGGTTAGCCTGAAGCAGGGGGAAAGGCTTGCCGTGGGGACCTCAGGGACCGTTCAGAGCAGCACCCCAGCCCAAAGTCCCCCTCTTTTCCCCCATTTCTGTCTGCCCTGATGTTTCTAGAAAGGACAGGTAGCAGACACAGGTCTGGGCTCAGCCTGCCTGTACTTGGCCCCTTCCTTCTGCTCGGCCAGGCTGGGCTGGCGTGTTCCTGCTCAAGGGCCACCTGACCCTGGCCAAGCAGAAGCGTGGCTGGGAAGGGACTTTATTCACCTGCGTCCCAGCCATTCAGCAAACACTGGGAGGGGAGGAGAGCTGAGAGGTTTGTTTGGTTTTTTTAAAAACTAAGAGGAAACAGGTCCAGAGAAGCTTCTGCTGCCTTTCAAGGCAACCTGTTCCCACTCTGCAGGCAACAACTGGGTGAGAAATGGAGTGAAAATGGGAAGGCTTTACAATGGGATGTTTTTGAGGGCGGAGGGTCACACCTGGCAGCGCTTTCTCCAGGCTTTGTGCTCAGGGATCACTCCTGGCAGTGCTGTGGGGAGCATATCGAGGGCTGGGGATGGAACCTGGGTCAGCCACATGCGGACAAGTTCCTAAATCACTATACAATCTCTCTGGCCCTGTGATGGGATTTTAAGGAATTAAACCTCTCCTGTTCCCTGCCCCCTCCACTCCACTGTCTCTGCACATGTTGGTTGGTGTGCGCTGACTGGGACACTCCTTTCTAGCTCCCTAGATGTAGGACCTGGGTCAGGTTGATGCCTGCTCTCTGCCTCAGTTTACAGGGTAGGAGCCTCTGAGAGTCGGTGTCAGTGTCCAATCAATTTCCATTCCCTCGTGTCCTGTTCCTTCTGTCACAGAAGCTGGTAAGCATGTTCTGTAGGCAATGGTCCCCACGGGGCAAGGAAGCCTTCCTCAGCCACCCGCCCCGCAGGCACCTTGCTTCCCCTCTCCACCATCCATATCTCTGTCCCCATTCTGCCAGGAAGGAAAGCTTGTGCTGGGCCTTGAGGCGGTGTTGCCTGGAGGCAGGTGGCCTGGGCACCTCATCCTGGCAGGGTGACTGTGGGAACGGGGTGCCCTTCTCTCTCAGCCCACACCCAGGGTTTCCAGGCCCTACGGTTCTCATTGTTCACGTCACAGAACCTGCATATTAGTTCTTTAAAAAGAAAGCAGCCAGGGCCTCCCGGTGAATGTCGAGGAGCCCCCCAGGAGGCCCATTAGCTCTGGGCTCAGAACAATGAGTTAATTGAACGTGGTAATGAGAAAAAGCAGCCAGCCCTCATCAACCCAAGCAGTTGAGTCCCTGGGCAGCCTGCCAGGATGGCGTCTGGAAGTGAGCGCCCCCTATAGGCAAGGGCCAGCCAGTACATTTCTTGTCACCTGGTCTGCAGTCTCCAAGTGGTATGGGGATCCTATGCTTTGAAGAAACACGTGAGACAAAAGGACGGACACTGGGGACACTCAATAGGGGGTGTGTGAAGAACCCCAAAGTCCAAACTTTTCCAAGTTCCAGTCGTGCTACTCTCGTGCACCTCCAGCTCCCAATTCTCCCCCTGGGCAGGTGAGTTCAGCCACCTGCTTTTCCAGGCACTCAGCTTTCTACAGAGACCAGGTGTGGTGAGTTCTGCGGGGTGCTAGGAGAGCAGCATGGGTGAAGGTGACTGCTCATCCTCAGCTCCCCAGGCTGAAGTGACAGATGACACTTCAGAGGGTCCCAGGTCCGTGGGATGTGTTTGGAACAGCAGCTGTCTGGCAATTAGCAATGAAGAGATGGCCCCTGTTTTTTCTGTGATGAGTTTGTCTGCCTGGTCTTGTGATTAACATGAGTTGGGTCTGTGCACTCGGCTTCCTTTCTCGCCATCGCTGGTCATCTGGACCCAGTTCCGTGTGCTTCCCGCAACTGTCCCCCGGTGCAAAGAAGGGTGGGATGGGCAGATGGGAAGGCTTTGGAAGACAAAGAGCTCATGGTGCAGAGAAGAGTTTGTCAGTTGAGATGTCATTTTTTTTTCCTGAACCAGACAGTTATGCAGCTCTGAGGATCCTCAACACCCTCACCCGCCTGCAAAGCCAGGCAGGGAGATGATGCAGGTACAGGTGAGCTGGGGAGGCCCAGAGCGATAGTACTAACAGGTAGTGCATTTGCCCTGCACGCAACCAACCCAGGTTTGATCCCCAGCATCCCTTATGGCCCTCCCAAGCACCACCAGCAGTAACTCCTGAGTGCAGAGCCAAGAGTGGGCCCTGAGCATCACCATGTGTGACCCCAAAACCAAAAACAAAATAAAACAAAAAACCCAAACAAACAACAAAAACCAAACCAGTGAGCTAGGAACCCTTCCTGGGGATTCCTGACGGAGTCCAGGTCACTGGAAATGTGTGTGTGTGTGTGTGTGTGTGTGTGTGTGTGTGTGTGTGTGGCATGTGTGAGTGTGAGGGTCTGTAACTGTGTGTATGACTGTGTGTGAGTCTGAGTGTAAGTATGTGAATGTGTGTGTGTGTGTGTGTGTGTGTGTGTGTGTGTGAGAAGGGAGGCAAAGCATCCACTAAGAGGAAACACTATCTTCCCTGCATAAGAGAAAGGACATGTGGGCTCTCCCAGTCAGTCTGCCTGCCCGCTCCATCCCGCCTGCTTATCTCCTCTCACTAGTGCGAGGGACCAGCTTGTCACTCGGTGCAGCCTCAAGGTGCTGAGTGATGTCCCAAATGGACTGTACTTTCCCAGCAAGTGCAGAGATCATCTATGTGGCTGTGTCCCGACGTGCCCTTCTGCAAAGTGGGGGACAGCAGGAAAGCCCCGCCAGGACACTTCCCTCCTAGAGAAGGGTCCCTCTCTCCAAACTAAAGTGGCACCTACCCCAGAGCCCAGCTCTGACTGGAGAAATGGGGAAACAGCTGCCTGCTCGCCCCTGCACGCCAGAGGCAGAAACGCCCCGGAACAAGCCAAGTCCTCGTGCACCAAGCTCCATGGGTGATCTCTGAACCAGGTTTGTGCACAGAGAGTGAAGGAGGGAATGGGGAAGAGAAGAACGAGAAAAGAAGTTATGCAGAGTCTGTTGCTAGGGAGACAGCTTAGTATATCAACTATGGTGCAGGGGAAGGTCCCTCACCGTCAGCTTGCAGAGAAAAGGGGAACTGCAAGAACTTGGTGCAGTGCAGCCCCTTCGTTAGGACACAGGTAGACCCAGACCCTGAGCAGCAGACCCAGAGTCTGAGCACTTGGTCCCAGGCTGGAAGGTGCAGGTGAGTCCAGGAGATCTGTGTGGGATTTCTTCGTGCCCAACATACAATTCGTTCCGAATTCTGAAACTGCAGTTCAAATGATTAAGAAACTGCATGTGAGCAGACCTGTGGGGAATCACTCAGGAGTGCGGGCTGCAGGCTTAGTTTTGGGGTATCCCGGTAGGCTGAAGTCCAATTTCATGGCACTGAGAGCTGGGACTCCAGCTTATAGCCTACTTTCCCTCTGGGAGAAACTGGCAAGCTACCAAGAATTTCCTGCCCACGTGGGAGAGCCTCGCAAGGTCCCCATGGTGTATTAATATGCCAAAACCAGTAACAGTCTGGGTCTCATTCCCCTGACCCTGAAAGTGCCTCCAATGCAGTATTATTGGGAAGGACAAGTAGAGAGAAGCTTCTAAAATCTCAGGGCTAGGATGAATGGAGACGTTACTGAGACCGCTCATAAATTCGACGATCAACAGGATGATGATGATGATGATGATGATGATGATGATGATGATGATGATGATGATGATGATGATTAGAGCTGGGTGGAAGTGAGGACTCTGACAGTTCTGAAGGCTGTGCGGGTTGCTAGGAGCCTCAAGCACAGCCGCCCAGTGTCTGTCTAGGCAGTGGGTCCTGAGGTACTCTCCAGGAACTTCAGAGCAGAAGAGCCGCTAATTCAGCTTCCGGAAGTCAGAGCACACCCCCCCCACACACACACACCCTCTGCAGAGTGACAGTGCTCCCCAAACCTGGCTCTAAATCAGCAGGGAGGAAGAATTCCTACAGGGCATGGAAGTGCGGGTGTCACCTTGTAGTCTGGGGACCCCCCGCAACGGGGTCTTCCTTTCTTCCCACCTCCAACCCCCCAGAAGCCCAGAAAAAAACATTCAAGCTCCCCTAAGGGCCCACTCCTCCTCTGGGTCCTGAGATTTGGATAAGAAGTAGCGGAGCTCTCACTAGAGTCCAGAGTTCGTTTGGGAAGCAGGGACAGTGCGGGCTCTGCTCATAGCTTCTCTGTCTTTCTCTTTCTCTTTTAAAAAAATTAGGCTGGAGAGATAGCATAGCAGGTGGGGCATTTGCCTTGCACATGGCCAACCTGGGTTCGATTCCCAGCATCCCATATGGTCCCCTGTGCACCGCCAGGGGTAATTCCTGAGTGCATGAGCCAGGAGTAATCCCTGTGCTTCGCCGGGTATGACCCAAAAAGAAAAAAAAATCCAGTACTTTTTGGGGCTAGAGCGATAGCATGGTGGATAGGGTATTTGCCGTGCACATGGCCGACCCGGGTTCGATTCCCAGCATCCCATATGGTCCCCTGAGCATCGCCAGGGTAATTCCTGAGTGCAGAGCCAGAAGTAACCCCTGAGCATCGCTGGGTGGGACCCAAAAAGAAAATAAAAATGGGGTCACATCTGGCTCAGGGCTTACTCCTGGCTCTGTGCTTGGGGAATCACTCCTGGCAGTGCTTGGAGATCAAACTCGGGGTCTTCTGTGTGCAAGGCAACTGTTCTATGTGCTGTGCTCTCTTTCCAGCCCTCATAGCTTCTGTCAAACATGGTTCCCCCTACCCCAGCACCCTCTAGAACCACAACCTCCAGACCTGGAGGACAGGGACAAGATCCCACTGTTCTGGAAGACCTTTGCTTCCCTTCATCCTGCCTCCTCCTTGCCATGTCTGAGGGAAGACAACAACTTTCTGACATTGAGATTTGGGGTATGGGAGAGAGGTGGGAGAATATGTGAACAACCTAGACAACTTAAAAAGGTCACCCAGGGCATTAGGTTACCGGTGCTGGGCCACCCCAAGGAGGAAAAGGCACTGTTCCTCTGCCTATTCCCCCTGGCGGCTCAGTGACCACCATATTTCAGAGGCCAATGGACAGGCAGGTATGGGCCAGCAGTGACGAGACACACAGGAACTCATGGGATGGGGGTGGAGCCGGCCCTTTCCTCCCCTGCCCAGTGAGACCCCGAGTTGCCACCCACAAACAGCCCCTCTGGCTACTGATCAAGCTACATAATGGCCATGATCCCAGAGACTCAGAAACAAATCTCGGGACCCAGCCACTTTTGGCAGAAATCCCTCCAGATTTAATTATTAAAATTTCAAAATTCCAAAATTGCTAGATTCCAAAACGCGATATCATATACTATGTATAATCAGCAATAGAAAACAAATTGTCTAATGTTGCCTTTTTGGCAGATCTAAGTGTTGGGGTAAAATCCCAAATAATAATGGTGGGTCTGGTTTCGAAATATTGAATGTAATCAAAGTAGAGAGAAAGTAATGTGGAAATCAGCTGCCACACTGGTAGAGGGAGGGTGTGGAATGGGGATGGGGGGTGTATACCGGGGGTTTTGGTGGTGGAAAATGTTCACTGATGACGGTGTTTCATCATCATATGACCGAGACTTAAACCCGAAAGCTTTGTAACTGCTCTCATGGTGAGTCAATAAATAAATTTATAAAAAAAAAAAAAAAAAGAAAGAAAAGTCATCCAGGAAAGCGGACCTTATGCCTACTTTCTTTCGCAGCTTTCTAGAATGTTTTCTTCCCAGTCTATATGTGTGAGGTATAAGGTGAGGGGGGCGAACCTAGCCCTGGGGTGTCTTGGTGAGCACCAATATGAAGCGTACAGACAAGGGGGAGCAGTGCTCAGTTTAATCATCACCACCCCCAAGACATGCCAAGGAATATGTGTGCTGAAAAGTGAAATTGGTCCTGTGGGCACCACTATAGACCTTGGGGTTGGGGGCCTTGGAGGATGGAGAGTAGGGAAGATGGGGGCAAGGGAACAGGAGAAGGCACAGTGAGGCAGAGAAAAGGAATGATTCCCATAGAGAACCACCAGCGCCCTGTGTGACACACATGCCTGCACCCACTCACACAGTTCACATGTGTAAATATACACAATCACATGTGTGAACACACTTGCACACATGTGAATGCATAGTCTATCCCCTCCACACGCATGAACACACATGTTCCTACTTATTCATGCACACACACTTGCATGCATGTTATGCATTCACGTGCACGCACGTGCGTGTGCGCGCGCGCGCACACACACACACACACACACACACACACACACACACACTCACATGGCTCTGAACAGCTTCCCTGGAAACAGATGGAGGGTGAACTTTATCCGAAAGGTTCCTCACCGGGCAGGACGCCTTTTCTTTCTTAACGACGCGCCCCCTTCCCTGAGAGGGGAACTCAGAGTTGGATGGACTCAAGTGCCTGCTCATTAAGAAACAATGAGAAATGCAGAGGAAAAGGCTCTTAAATGAACCAGATGAAAATGCACGCCTGCCTGTCCGGATTCCATCTCTTTCCTCCTTACGGACAAGGCCCCTAACATGCCAGATGGCCAATCCCACATGGCGCGCCCTTTGTCCGCACTCCTGGGCCTTCTTCCTTCCTCAGGAACCCAGGCTGTGCTCCGCAGCTCAGGCTCCCCCCTCTGGAACCCAAAGGGCTCCCGCCTCAGGCAGGGCTGGAGACCTCCCTCTCTGCCGGCGACCTGCCTTCCTTTCACCCGTGCTGACCCCAGCTCCCTTCCCCCAGGCCCACACAAAACACCCTCTTCCTGAGGCCACCCCACCCCGGCCTCCCAGGCACCTCGGTCACACACAGCCCTCCTCCTCACCCTTGCTAGCGCCAAAGCGGATTTTCCTGCACTGGTGCATTCTTGAGAATTGTATGAAAGAGTTACATACAAGACTCGGCACATTAAAAGAGTTTATTGTACAGATAAAGTAGATGGGTCCCGGTGACTCCCCAGTTGTCCAGCTTCCCCTTTACCCGTGAACAACATCCCCTGTCGTGTCCCTGAGGCTGCCCCATCCCGTGAATGACCTCCCTGTCTTGCCCCATGCAGTCTATTCACCTCTCGTGAGCAATGGCCAGCTTCTGTCCCTGCATTGCTCTCCATCCCGTGGACACTTTCCTCAGTGTCCGGCCACGGTCATGTGTTCTGTACCTACCCCAGGCCCCTTAGCTGCACCCCAGCAGTTCCTGCCATCCTGTACCAACTTTCCTAGTCTCTGTCCATGGCCACGTGTGCATGGGTAACATTCCTGTATTCAGCACCTTTTCACTACCTGGGTGTCCGAGCCCTGCCTGAATCCAGGCTTCCCTGGGCATCTGAGTCCTGCCTGGATTTGCTCCTGCCTGTACTAGACTGTGTGTCTGCGTGCATAGCCCTACCTGACAGTGGGAAGAGAGGGGAGAGGGGAGAGCACACTGGGGGCTTCCTTTTATCTACTGTCATATCACACACACACACACACACACACACACACACACACACACACACACACACACACACACACCTTCCATCTCCCACGATCAGTATCCTTTCTGATTAGCTACCTGTTCCATGGTGAGATCCAAAGGGCCTGGTGCTCCACCTTCTGCTCCTGCTCCCGAATCCCCAGCTTCTACTGACCTCACACTAGGCCCTTTTTGGGCTGACGCTTCTGTCACCATTTTATTTTCCTTGTCTCCTCTCAGACTGGGAGGCCACTCCAAGCAGTCCCTGAGTATGGGCACTCATAGGAGCAGGCATGCAGGAAGACCTTTCTGAGGTGCTCCATCAACCCTGCACCCTGCTACTTCCTCCCCAGGCCCAGTTCTGTCAGACCTGGCCACGGAGAGCACTGAGAGGCCCTGAGGAGTTACCATGCCTGAGGATAAGGCAGAAAGTCTGGTAGTCCTCACCCTGGTAAATAATTTTGCTTAGTCAGTTCTTTTTTTTTTTTGCTTTTTGGGTCACACCTAGCGATGCTCAGGGGTTACTCCTGGCTCTGCACTCAGGAATTGCTCCTGGCAGTGCTTGGGGGACCATATGGGATGCTGGGGATCGAACCCAGGTTGGCCGCGTGCAAGGCAAACGCCCTACCCACTGTGCTATCACTCCGGCCCCTGCTTAGTCAATTCTGACCCAAGAATAAAGGGGTTCTTTGGAGATCAGCTTGGTTAGGCTAACACAAGGTAGAGGGGCTTGTGTCTGTTTTCCTGTCTGAGTTGCTTTTTCTGTGAGCAACTGTCTGTTTTATTCTCTAAAGCACCTCCAAGGCACTCACCAAAAGCCCAGGTCAAGGTGAGCATTCAGTAGGCGTAGGCTGAGTAAATACGCAAATCAGAAACAACACCGGTGAAGCTGGACTTTAGAACAGAGAGCTGGCTAGAGAAAGAGGGAGGAAGGAATCCTTGTCCACCGAGAGCTTTCATCTGGATAACTTGACGTGTCTTGAATAGAGGAACCATGAGGGAACTATTTTGCCACTATTGCACTCGTCATAAAGAGAATCCCCTCCAGAACTCATAAGCAGGTAAGATCAATATTTTTCACTTGGTTTGGGGCCACACCTGGTGGTGCTGGGGCCTATTTCTCACTCAGTGTTCAGGAGTCCATGCAGTGCTGGGGATTGAGTCAAGGCCTCCCACATACAAAGCATGTGCACTTAGCCCTCTGGGCTAGCTCCCTGGCCCCAAGATAAATATCGCAATCTCTGTGAAGAATAAATGTCTTTCCTGTGGTCCTGGAAGCAGAAACTGTCCCCAGATGGTTTCTGTTAAGTCTTCAGAGACATCCCAGCAGGGACCACATTAGAGCTCAGATGTTGTTGCTTTTTAACAAACTCTTCATTTTTTTGGCAGAATGACCAGGCAGGGGGCTCCCACTGCTGCATCTGGGACCCTCAGGTCGGGGGCAGGCGAGTCTGTGCACTTCTTACCTCACCCTGAAACGTTTGAACTTGGGGTTTTAGTGCCCAGTATGATAGGACTACTGCAAAAATAGGTCTGCGGCAGCCACACCGATGACATCAGTCCTGCCAGCCGGGTCTGTGCGGCTCCCCATGGCTCCCCTCTCTAATGGAAACATTACACCCCATGACTTGGGGAGCCAGAGTTGACTTAGAGGAGCTTAACTGATTTGATTCATCAGTTCAAATCACCTTTAATGTGGCACATTAGTAATGCCACCATATTGTAAATGATACAGCCACAGAGGCATTAGTCATTACACAAATAGAATTAATAGGTTTCACTACACTTCAAGATAAACATGCTGGAACAGTGACTCCATTCACTCGGGGCCTTTTGAGTTTGCTCAGGGTCCTTACCTGACTGTTAGAATAAATACCCAGTTTTACGGCCTACTTGCTCTGAGTGACTTCACCATCACCAGGTGACAGACACGGGTCAGAAATGGCACTGTGTGCGCGTTGACACGTACTCTATTGTTCATTCGTTCATTCTCTTACTGAGTTACTGTCGTTTTTCCAGGTCAATTAATGGAGTATTGTGGTCCTCTGTTACTACAAAATCCACAGTAACTCGTGTATGTGTGTGTGTGTGTGTGTGTGTGTGTGTGTGTGTGTGTGTGTGTGTGTGTTGAGGGGGTGCGTAATGAAAGTTCACTGTGTTTTTGGGCCTCAGTGGGTGACTGCAGACAGAGGGTGAGTTGTGCCAAAATTGGAGTGGGAGTGGGGAGTCAGGTTCTCCTGGTTTGAGTTCTGGTTGAACGCAGGAATTCACTTCCCATCTTTGAGCTTCCCGCTTGCTTGGCTGGGAAATCGGCTAGGAAATCTTTCCATCTCACTCACTATCTCTCCATAGCATCTCTCTTTTTTCTTCCTCACCCACCTCATGTTGTCGCCCAAAGACACTGCTGGGGGCGGGGGGTGGGGGTTCAGGCAGGTGTTGGAGAAGAAAGAGCACAGGCTGTGGAGGGGCCGTTTCCCACAGAGGGGACTGTGAAGGCAGAGGTGTGTGGGTGGAAAGGTGACGGGGAGTTTGTTGCTGGAGTAGTGGGGATAGCAGAGACCAGATTCATTCGTGAGTGGGTGAGGGCGGGGACGTAGGAAGTTGATGGGAGAAGGGGGATGGGGTGGGGTAGTGGAGAGTAGGGTAGGTGAGACTTTACGGAGCGACTCAGGACTGGATCTTATGCCCCAAGTATTTCAACTAGTTCCTGGTATGTCCTTCAACCACCAGCAAAGCATTTTACAAACTCTAGCTCTAAAATAAAGACAGCCTTTAGGAGACAGGATTCAGGACATTTCTGGGGTCTGTTAACTCACTTTAACAATGTGTGTGTGTGTGTGTGTGTGTGTGTGCACGCGGGCGCTCTCGTGTGCTCGCGTGAGCAATAGCTAGCTCAAGAATGACTGTGCCTCAGTTTCTTCACATATAGGAAGGAGAATGATACTGTCAGCTAATCTCTGTAACTCTATTGTAACCTTGCTATGGAGGTTACTAGAGTAAAGCACATAGCCCTATACTGAGCATAAAGTCTGTGCTTGATTGATAGTAGCTATTATTGTTGCATGTATAAAGAGATAGTTGGCAAGATGTTATATCAGTATATTAATCAAGCTTATTTTTTATTCATGAGATTCCATTATTTTTCCATTTTGTTTATATTTATTTTGGGGGGCCTCCCAAGCAGTGTTCAGGTGGCCCAGGGACCCTGTCCTGTTAGCTATTCTCTGTCAACAAAGCCAATGGTGCAATGCTAGGGTTTGAGGGTGTGGTGATACTTGGGCCCTATGGTGCTGGAGATCCATCCCGAGATCACTTTCAGAAACTCCCCGAGGCCTACAGAGCCATACCCAGTGGTACTTGGGGGCCCCCTCAAGGCTGCCCCCAGTGGTGCTCAGGGAACCATGTGGAATCAACTATGCCAGGCACACACTCTGTTTTCCTACTCTACTACCCATCCCTTCATGAATTGTTTTACTCTCCCTTCACCCTTTTCTTTATAATTCGTCTTTCCCCAATAAACATGCAATTTAAAATACATAAATAGATTTTTAAAAATCCATATTTTAGTGGCTGGCAAGATAGTATAGCAGGTAAAGCATTTGCCTTGCACACAGAGGACCCTATCCCTAATGTCCCATATGTTCTCTGAGCCACCCCCAGGAGTGATCCCTGAGTGCAGAGCCAGGAGCAAGCCCTGAGCACCCTTGGATGTGGCCCCAAAGCAAAACAAACAGAACCAATGATCACACGGAATAATGGAGCCATTCAGTACTTCACACCTCTATTTCATAAAAGGGTCTTTCTTTACAGTTGCTATAAAGGGGAACTTTCTACAAAACAAGGGGTTCCTCAAAGGATTATACTTCTGAAAAGGTAGCTCCTGATTTTCCAGCTTCTGGATCTTCTAGCAGGTTTCAAGGATCTCAAGGACAGAAGACAGGGAACATTCCTCCCGGAGACCTTGATTTCACAGAGAGAAATCACTTCCTACCTTTGCATGCCATGGGGCACAGTGCCAGTCACATAGGGATTGAAGCGAAATGAATAAGTGCATGAACAAATGGTAAATCTGAAGTCTGAATTTCTGTTTAGGAGGTAGAGGGAGAGATTTCATGATATATATTAAAATTTGACTAGGAAAATTTGGGGCTTTTGTCTTTTGTCACTCACAGTGGTGCTCAGGGCTTATTCCTGCCTCTGTGTTTAGGGCTCACTCCTTGCACTACCCAGAGGACTATATGCAATGCTGGGGATTGAACCCAGGGTCTGCCACTTAGAGCCCAAGTGCCTTAACCCCTGTACGATTTCTCTGTCCCAACTAGGAAATGTTTTGAAATGAAGTGGGAACAAAGTGAAGAAAGGGAAAGGAAGAGAGAAAGAAAGAAAGAAAGAAAGAAAGAAAGAAAGAAAGAAAGAAAGAAAGAAAGAAAGAAAGAAAGAAAGAAAGAAAGAAAGAAAGAAAGAAAGAAAGAAAGTAGAAAGAAAAGAGAGAAACAAAAGAGAAGAAATAAAGGAAGGAAGGAAGGAAGGAAGGAAGGAAGGAAGGAAGGAAGGAAGGAAGGAAGGAAGGAAGGAAGGAAGGAAGGAAAGACGGAAAAAAAGAGAAGGGAAGGGAGGTAAGAAAGAGAAAGAATGAAAAAGAAAGAAAAAGAGAAAGAAAAGTAGAAAATTCAGAGAGGTCGGCAGGAGGACCTTCAGTGCTCCTATCCTGACCTCAGGATTGAGGATTTGCTTGTGAAGAAGAGCTTAATTCCAGAGGGAAATGAGACTTTCATCAAGTCCTGACATGCAAGAAGAGAGTCCCAACAGGCTTTGCAAGTGTCTAATGGGGGCCTAATCTAGATGGGGTGGAGGGGAGTAGGAGGGGGAGCAGAGGTAGCCAGGGAGGCTTTTGTAAGAGAGAAGAAATGAAGCCCTCAGCTGGAGTGGAAGGCAAAGCAGTTCAGGAGTGACGTGGACAGGCAGCAAGAATAAGCAAGAACAAGCAGCGGGACCCACATGCACAAAGCCATACTCTGGGGGAAAGCTTGTGTGCGGGACAGAAGGAAGAGCAATGTGTGGCCTCCACATCTGGGAGCGCTGGCAACGCAGGGACGACAGTCCCATCTGGGGAGGAGTTGGGGGACAGCTTGGGGGTCCACCCATGTGTGGGAAGAACTTTCATACTAGCAATAACATTTCTTCTCTTTTTCCCTCTATTTCTCATTTATTATTATTATTATTATTATTATTATTATTATTATTATTATTATTATAATGTCCGCCTTGCATGTGGCCGACCCGGGTTCGATTCCTCTATCCCTCTTGGAGAGCCCGTCAAGCTACGGAGAGTTTCCCGCCCGCATGGCAGAGCCTGGCAAGCTCCCTGTGGTATATTCGATATGCTAAAACACAATAACAAGTCTCACAATGGAGACATTACTAGTGCCCACTCAAGCAAATCAATGGACAACGGGAGGACAGTGCTTATTATTATTATTACATTCTTGGTCCATTTCTGACTTTCTGGGTATTGGGTATTGCAATAGGCTGCACACTCTAAGGATAGAAAGATCACGAGCAACAACCCCCACACCCTATTCCAATTGCTGGGTTACAATCTACTCCTGACAGGAAATCACTCTACTAAAATCTGAACAACTGACCAGAGTCCATTGAAGAGGTTGGGATTAAACAAAAAGGGTGGAGGGGGCTTAAGGAAAGGTAGTGTGTTTTTAAAAGGGTGGGTTTTATTATTTTCAATAAAAAATTTAATGAAATGTAAACAACTATTAAGAATAAATAAAAAGAGCTTTCATTCTAGAGTGCTTAGAATGTTACTTGCATGTTCGATTTGTAATGGAGGTAGGGTGAACAAGAGATTGAAGGAAGGCTGGGTAAAAGTACAGCAGAAAGAGCAGGTGAGTGAGTGATCAGCTTTATGACCTGGTCTGGGTCTGAGCCTCTGCAGAGGGCGGATGTGGAGGGAAGTGGACAGATTCCAGGTATTGTTCAAAGCTAGAACTAATAAGATTGATGCTGGACTGGAAATAGAAGCTAACCCTTTCTGCTGAACCCTGCTACTTTCTCCAAACAGAAGCCATGGCTATTCCTGACTCAGTACTGTCTTCCCACCCCAAATCCTAACCCCAACTCTTGGTTCCATTTTTCTACCTGACATTTAGTATCATGTGCAACACTAAATCTTATTTTCTCTCATATTAAAAACAAAACAACAACAAAATGCCTTTTAGGTGTCCTAAGAGATAATATAATAGGTATTGCACTTGCCTTCCGCACAGCTGACCCTGGTTCAATCCATGGCCTCTTAAATCCTGGTAGGAATAGTCCCTGAGCACAGACAGGAGCAAGACCCTAGCACAGTTAGGTGTAGACTGCCACTTCTTTCTCCCCCCCCAAAAAAAACCACAACAAAAATCCCTGTTTGTTCCATGAGAGCTTGGATTTTAATTTGTGTGCAGTTCTTTCCCCAAATATGCTTGATATGTAATAGGTGTTATTCTTATCATGGAAAAGGTACCACAAAATCACTTGGTAAAGGGTATAGAGGTAAAATTCTAGAATGGGGAGGAGGGAGTGAGGATTTAGAAGAATAGTGCAACCCATCATCCTTGGCTGCCATATGTGGCTTGAGCGGCTGTGTGAAAGGAGTTGCTTTTTTGTTGATATGGGAAAGAGGGGAGCACAGCCAGGCTGGGGAGAGAGAGAATGGCAAATACCAGGAGTTCCAATACACACCTAGTAAGTGCATCGAGACAGCCAAGGGCAGATGGTCCATGTGGCAGAAACTCAAAGCAGGATATACAGGCACTATAACTGGGAAGCCAAAGAGGGAGCATTATAACCACAGACACAGCTAGATGGAAGAATATTGTCAGGGCTTTGTTTTCTCTGCATCCAGCTCAGCTTCACTCTTTTTGGGTTTATTTCAACCTCCTTACCTAGGACTCATAGCCTTGGAGTCACTTCTAGCTTAGTAAGACTGAGAGGGACGGTACTTCTCTCCCTATCTATTGATCAGGCTGAGAAATGATGCCTGTCTCTTTGCTTGGGTTCTGTGTTCACCAGCGAGCCAGTCACAGAGACCTGGCTCTTGGGATGCTGTGATCACCTGCCTGCTATTGGATGTGGTGTCTGGTACTCTACCTCACAGAGGAGGGAGACTAGCATGGGGATCAGGATCAAGGGAATTGAACTATGGCTGGCAGACAAGATACACAATTACTGCTGTCCTGTAGTGATGGGGAAAGGGTGGGGTAAGGACCTGGAGTTCATTTGTCAAGTCTGAGATGGAAACGAATTTGCAGATAGTCTGCAACATACGGTAGCAGAGGTCTGAGAATGAGTGAGATTACTGAGAAGTGAGGTGAAGACAAAATTTATGTTACAAATGCGTTTTCTCAGAATATTTGTAAAGCGGCTGGCAGGTGAGGAGCAAACACAGGCCTGTAAAACACATGCTTATATAGTGCACCTATGTGCCAGACAGTGTTCTAAGCACTTAGCAGGTTCTTTGCATTCAATCATCTTAATAATTTTATAAAGTAGCTCATACTGTGAACCTTGAGTGACTGATGAGGAGTCCGAGGCCTGGACTGGTAGTTAGAAATAACAGGTAAGAGTTGTGGGAGAGATAGTACAGCGAGTAAGCACCTGCCTTGCACACGGCTCACCAGGGTCCAATCCCTGGCACCCCATATGGTCCCCCAAGCATTTGCTGGGCATTTTCCTTGAGTACAGATCCAAGACTAAGCACTGAGCATTGCCTGGTATGGCCCACAAACAAAAATGAAAGAAAAAAGAAGGAAGAAACACACACAGGCAAGGACCAGAGAGGTAGGGCGCTGGTCAGACACAGGGCCCCCCAGCACCCCATATAATTCCCAAGCACTGCCAGGAGTGATCCCTGCACGTAGAGCCAGGAGGAAGCATTGCCAGGCATGGCCTAAAACAAAACAAATAAGAAACACAGGCAAAGTCACGCAGTTGCTGTTCTGAGGGCCTCTGGAGTCTGGCAAATGTCTCCCCATCCCCTCTCCCCAATGCCGTAGCACTCCCAGCTTTTCACCTGCTGCTCAGGATTTGTGGCAGGGCACACATGTGGTTTGGCTCATCTGAGACTGTGTCTCTGAGGATGAAAACTGAGAATGCAGAGCTGCGGAGGTCAGTTGAGTTAACTTGGAGAGCGTTTGCCGGCAGGAGGAACAGATGCTGTTTAAGTCAGGAAGAAATGAGTGTTCCCTTCAAGCCCTGCTTAGAAAGCCTCTTTGTTTTACGACTCTGGGTGCAAGCAGCCCTTTTAATTTTGTGTCTTGGATTGCAGCCATAGGAGGCCTTCTTTAATGTAGCAGATGGCAGGAGACAAGCAAGCCGGGTTCTACCACACCAGATCCAGCAACTTCCCCAGAGAGGAATCTCCCAAGGATGAAACTTAGTGAAAAAAAAAAAAAACCTTAAATCAGACACGTGAAACTTAACATCCAGCTTAAAGCATACTCCTTGAAGCATCTGCAAACATTTGGAGGTCAGGAAATCTTTGGGTGAGTCTGATGAAAGTCAGGGATCTTTCCTGCAGAAAATTTGAACCTAAGTATATATAGCAAAATTAGGCATTTCCATTTCAGGCTCTATAGAGTCCCAGAAAACCATTACAGAAGTTTTAAGGTTTCTGTGGCCATGAGATTCTCCATTCTTCCAGGGTAAGCAGCTGTCTTTCTTTCACTTTAGTCCTTCCTTCCCCCACCCCCCACCCCCCCACCCCCGCTTTTTTTTTTTTTTTTTGATCCATTAAGATTCTCAACTCTTGAGTGGTGAAAAGAAAGGGTCTGTGGAATAGCAGGGAAGTGTTTCACAGCAGAACATCTACACTTTACAGGGGGAAAATAAAATCCTTTCAAGCATTGGATGAAATCACTGGGTCTTTTCATCTTGGCACAGAACTTGGCTCATTCCAAGCTTCTCTGGAAAGTTGTAAGCTGGTGAATTTTCTTCCTCTGGAAGCCTTTGCACATCATTTCTTTGTGGCCTCTTCGCGAATTTTGTTCAGTTGACTGTGGGATCCTGTCCTGTTTCTGGAGGTAAAGGAGGGGAGTGAGGCTTGAAGAATAAACACAGAATGTTCAGAACCTGGGAATGGCAGCTTTGCTGCTTCTAGAACACTCTCAGGATCAGTCACACAAACATAGGCATCTCTTCCCCTGATGTCCACTTGCCATGACTGTCGAGGAAGTGAGCTGTCTCAGAAGGGATCTTTCAGCCTCCCCGGATGTTAGTCACTGATAATTCATGCTCAGGGTGAGTCCTGGAAGCTTCACAGTATCCTTCCAATTCTGCTGGGTGTCCACCAATTATTTCAGGAGAGCTGTTGTCATTGTTGTGAGTTGTGGGGCCATTCCTAGCCACTCAGGGACTCCTAGTATCCCTCCTGGCAGTGCTGGGGGCCACGAGGTGAACCCAGGACTTTATATGAGCATGTGCATGTGAACATGTGCTTTACTCCTTAAGCCATGTCCCCGACCCGGAGAGAATCTTTCGAGCTATAGTTAAGCGTAAGATCAAGAATTTTTTTTTTAAAGGATATTAAAATGAAAAACAATTTGTCCAAATTGTCTTAATTTTGAAATAAAGATGGAAAAATATAGGGCCAGAGAGATAGTTTAGAAAGTAAGGCCTTGGGGCTGGAGCAATAGCACAGTTATCTCCTTTTTCTTTTTCTTTTCTTATTTTCTTTTGGGGGGGGTCACACCCGGCAATGCTCAGGGGTTACTCCTGGATTTGCACTCAGGAATTACTCCTGGAGGTGCTTGGGGGACCATATGGGATGCTGGGAATTGAACCCGGGTCAGTCGCATGCAAGGCAAATGCCCTACCCGCTGTACTATGGCTCAGCTGCTATCTCCTTTTTTTTTTCTTTTTGGGTCACACCTGGCGATGCACAGGGGTTACTCCTGGCTCTCCACTCAGGAATCACTCCTGGCGGTGCTCAGGGGACCATACGGGATGCTGGGAATCGAACCCGGGTCGACCGTGCACAAGGCAAATGCCCTACCCGCTGTGCTATTGCTCCAGCCCCTATCTCCTTTTTTGAATCTGAAACATTAATGGTGCAAATTAGACAGTTAACGGTTAGACATTTGGGCTGGTTCTTTACATGAAATGGATGGCAAAACAATTACTTGGGGCCTGCTAGATCATTCAAAGAGCCAAAGTGAATGTTTAGCATGTGGGAGCCCCAGGTGCAATCCCGGGCTCTGCATGGTTCCCCTTCACCCCCACCGGCACTGCCAGGACCCCAAGAGCCCAGCCAGGAGCAGTTCTCAGCACTCCTGGGTGTGGAAAATAAAACCAATCCCCAAAACAATTACTGGAAAAATTAAAAGTGCTATTATCTCCCTAAAGAGCAGAAATATTGCTCATTTTCTCCCCAAATAAAGAAACTGATCCTCCAGCAGGGTCCCCTAGTCCCCAACACTTTGTGCTTTGAGTCTGTGGATGGTGCAGCCCTGTGTGCTGTGGAACGTTGGGCAGCTTGGCTGGCAGATGCCACTGGCCCTGGCCTTTCAAGATGCGGCAACCAAACTCTCTTCAAACATTGTCAAATGTATTGAGAGGGCGCTGACACCCCTGGTTAAAAGCCCTGATCAAATTACCTACAAATAGTTTTCCTGGCTGGGGATGTACTTAGAGGTAAAGAGCAGCCTTACATGCGGTGACCGAGCACTGAAAAAAATTTTAAAAAAAGCTTTCCTTACCGGACGTCAAATTGAGTGTTGAAGTTGCTTTTTGCCTGACCTTGACAAGGTCAAAGCTGCAAAGGCAACTTGTCTATTTTTTTTTTCCTCCCTTTCTATTATTTGGGCCAGACCTGGCTATTCTCAGCGCTGATTCCTGGCTCTGTGCTCAGGGTTCACTGCCTGACAGAGCTCATGGCATCATATATGATGCTGGGGATTGAACCTGGGTTGGCGGTAGGCAAGGCAAGCACTCTCCCTGCTGTACTATCTCTTTAGCCCCAGCTTGTTTAATTTGATGCTCTGCTGATGGTTCAGGCTCACTATTCCACATTCATTATTAGATCCCACAAAGGCCATCCCCAATAGGGACTTTCTTATTTGATTCCTATAGCTCTGGTGGCTTGATTCATCTGCAATCTGATTATCTCGGACATAGGCTGTAGTTATTTAGTGACCTGTCCCATTTTTATCGCCTTTGGATTCTGAATTATCTCTCACCCCTGTGACTGTCTAGCATTCCTGCTTCATCTCTTTTAACATAGGGCCCAAGGTGAACCCACAAAGGCAACTCAGGGAGAACAGAGTCCCTGGGCGATGTGATCACCATGCGGGCACATAGCAAAACTGTTGTAAGATAATTGTTCCAGGGTATCCTGTTCCCACAGACTGTTCCTCATCTCTGTGCCGGGACCACTGTAGAGCAGCAGTGTGGCTGGGGCCAGGTTTCCCTGGCTATTTGAAGTAAGGAGTGGTGAAATATTCAAGTACAAACTATTGGAGCCCAGTTGTTAGGTCTTAGAATGCACCACAGAACACTCAGCAAACACTCGCCTGAGAAAAGAAAAGGCATCTTCCAGGGCTGAGTTACAGGCACTTCTGGGAGTTGTAAACCAGGCAGGCTCCAGGAATATGTGTCTTCCAAGGCCTGGAAATTTCTGAATGAGCTACAGATAATCAGTGAGTGTGACAAAAGAGTTAAAGTACACAGACTTTACCTTCACAGTTTATGATGTAGTAAAGAAGTTTAAGATGTAGCCCTAAGATTGCACAGTGGTGGCCAGCATGCTAAATTGGGACTATGGGTTTGTTTTGTTTGGCTTGTACAGGCAAACGGAGAAGGAGGGGGTAGGGAGTGAGAGAGAGAGAGAGAGAGAGAGAGAGAGAGACAGAGACAGAGACAGAGACAGAGACAGACAGAGAGACAGAGACAGAGAGAGACAGAGAGACACAGAGAGACAGAGAGAGAGACAGAGAGAGACAGAGAGAGAGGGGGAGGGAGGGAGAGAGAGAGGGAGAGAGAGAGAAGTTTTTCACATTAAAATTCACATTGCCATATATATATGTATATATATCCCCCCTTAAATCAAATCTCTCCTCCACTATGGCTCCTGCCCTCCCCCGCCCACACCACACACACACATATACACATACTTTGTTGGCTTTTTTTAAGTCACACCCTGCAATGGTCAGAGGAATTACTCCTGGTGGTCCCCAGGGGACCACATGGAATGCCTGGGATCTATATGGGTGGTATGTGTGCAAGGCAAACATCCTACCCGCTCTACTGTCACCACTCAGAGTTGCCCCTTTTTGACCAGAGTTGACCAGGGTAAGCATTTTCTAGTTCCCCACCCTAGATCCTCCTTCCTCATGTGACTGTTGGCATTTACGATGGTCACCCCAGTGCAGACTTCTCTGCCCAGTTCCTTAGTGTCTTCGTGCAGAAACAACCAAGGGAGCCTGGAGCCCATTAGCAGTAGCCATGGTGGTATGTCATGACCCGGGCTTCAGCTACAGAAATGGACACAAAGTGGTGCTGAGACTTGGTTGTATTCGGGATCCCTCTGGATGGTGTAGTGTTAAATCAACAATAGGATTTTCTGATGAACTGAACTCTGAAAGGAGAGATTCAAAAATGACTCCCAATAAAATTTTTTACTTAGTGCAATAGCACAGTGGATAGCATGTTGCCTTGCAAGCGGCCGCGGCTGACCCCGGTTCGATTCCTTCATCCCTCTCTGAGAGCCTAGCAAGCTAGGGAGCGTATCCTGCCCGCACAGCAGAGCCTGGCAAGCTATCCCGGGTGTATTAGATATGCCAAAAACAGTAACACGTCTCACATCGGAGACGTTACTGGTGCCTGCTCAAGCAAATCGATGAACAACGGGAGGACAGTGCTACAGTGTTACAGTGCAAAAGGAAGCCAGTGCTAGCATATTGGAAATGCAAAAAAAAAAAATTAAAAAATCAATTTAAAACAATTTCATACATTTAAAACACTAAGTTAAAACAATACATTAAAATATATCTGTAGAGTTGGCAGTGTGAATTTAATGAACTTTTTTATTAGTTCACGATTCTTCACTTGAACCCTCCACCTTGGGTGATGCGGCCACTTCGGGGTAGTTGGAGGGGCAAAACTTTTGAGAACCGCAGTTAATAAGGAGATTGTCCCCCTGCTCCCCCATGAGCCTGTGACCACTCTGCTCCATCTGCAGTGTCCCCAGGGGCTGAGTCCCCACCCCCAAGAGGGGAGCCCTGTGTGTTGACCCAGGTTACTCTCCCTATGTAAAGACAGTGCTAGTTAGGGGAATCCGAGGTCCAGTTCTGTGTGCATGTCCAAGACCTGCAAGAATTCCCGGCAGAACCGCCCAGATCTCACCAGGCGCTAGCGTTTCGGAAGGGGGGGCAGGGGGTGGGGGCTGCCGCTTGTAAACGCTGGTTCGAAGCTTCCCTCCTCGCACCCCCTCCCACCCCTACCCTGCGCTCAGCTTTATAGGAGCAATGACCACAAGGAGCCCGGTTGTTCCCGAAGGTGTCTTTCTCGACACTTTTTATTGATGGCTGGGAAAAATCCCCAACTGTTGGAGTACATTTCAATCTACCGCGGGCTGATCTGATGCGGGCTGGGGGGGGGGGTGGAGAAAAAGCTCCGAGGGGGTGGCGGGGACCCCGCGAGCGCCTGCTCCGGGTCTTGCCCGGGGCGGCTCCGAGGGTGGTGGCCCTGCCCCGCGCCTGGCCGCGGCGGCCAGCGGGCGTCGGTGCGCATGCGCCGGCCGGCCGGGCGTCCTCCCCGGCTCCTTCCCTCCCTCATCCGGGTCCTGGGCGAGCGGGCGCCGTGCGCGTGTCCCGCCGCCGCGCTGCTAATAAAGTTGCGCCGAAGGGAAGCGCAGCGACGGCGCCGGGAGAGCGCGCCCGGCCGGCCCTGGCGTGAGTGTGGGGCCCCGCGGGGCGGGCGGGCGGGCAGGGCGCCGCTCGCCCTGGGCCCCGCAGGCCGGACTCAGGCCGCGGGCGGAGCGGAAACCCAGCCGGGCCTGGCGGGGCGGGCGCTAGGCCGAATCCGGGCCTGCCGGGGTCCCGGGCGGGGGCTTGCGCGCCGGAGCTGGGCGTGGGGTGCGGGGGGGGTGGGGTCCCCGAGGTGCGGCGCCGCTGTGCGCACCCGGGCCCGGGGAACTCCCGGAGGGGCGCCCCGGCCCCCCGCTTCCAGGCTGGAGGAGCCGCCGGGGCTCCCGCGCGCGAGCACCACCCTCCGCACACACCCTGCGAGCAGCGCCGGGCTGCCCTGCTCCGCGCCGCCGCCCGGCTGCGCAGTGGCCGGGGTGAATCCCGGCCGCCGGGCGCTGGCGTTTCCAGAAAGATAAGGATGCTTATCGGTGGGAATTACACGCCCGGCCGTCGGGACCTGCTCCGGCGCTGGGCCGGGAGTTGGTTTGCTGCGCCACTTGCCACGCCAGTTTTTCCCCCCCTCCGAGGATTCCTTCCCCCCTGGGAGATTTCTGCAAGCGGGGTCCGCCCGCCCCATCTTCCTGCCCCGGCGCGGTCCCTGCCCTCAGTCTCAACTCCAAAGCTTCAGATTCCGGCCTCTCCTTCATGCACCCACCCCACTCCACCCCCCTCCCGCTCCCCCGCTCTTCCCCTTTCTTCAGCTGCTGTTATTACGTGGAGTTTGGAGCCGAAGCTTTGAAAACTCCCATGTGGCGCCAGTCTTAAGTCGGAGCATGCTCAGTTGCCCAAACAGATTTGGGTTTGCAAAAAAAAAAAGAACTGGGGCGAGGAGAGTCGGCAGTTTGGGACGTTTGCCCACGCCCTAACTAAATGTTCCAATTCTGGGTTTTTGGTGGTATTGGAGACGGGAGCTGTAAGGCCCGCCTGGAGGTGAGGAATGCCCGAACACCCTCGGCCAGATCTCTATCTTGATTATAGAGACATTGTTTCCTGACCAGCTGGAGGTCGGGGGGCGGGGGCGGCGGGGGGGGGGTGTTGGTGTGGGGGGGGCGGAGTGGGGGGAAGCGCATTCCTGGCCGCTTGTGCCTTTAGATGGGTGTGGTGCTAAGTATATCTTGTTTACCTTATCTTTCGGTGGAAAAAGTTTTGAAGTCTCCTTGGGTTTGTCACATCAAGCCCGTTGCCTAGCACTACCCAAAGTGTTCTTATCTCGCCAAAAAGACTTCGGTAGGTGAAGGTTCGGGCCTGGTCTCGCAGAATTGGAGAGCAAAAGGTGCTTCTTGAGTTGCTGTTTGGTTATGTTTTTAAACTTCTTAACACCGGAGTACTCGAGTTTCCTTTTGAGTACCTGAATTGCCCAGAATGAACCCGTTTTGAATTTTAATTTGAAAATTTTAAAACTTTGCTTCTAACACATGGAGTGACAGTTCAGTAGTTGAAAGTTGTGCAGGATGCCAGTACGTAGAAACAACGGGACAATTTTATTGATCCAGGTATATAAATTTAGTCTGTCCCAAAATTAGTAAGGGATGACAGATCTGAACAAAGTTGTTTTTTTTTTTTTTTAAATACTTAACCATGTGTGTGAAGATTGCTGTGGTATTGTGCAGTATTGATGCAGGCAGAGAGCTAGGGGATCTTGGGAATGTATATTGGGAAAAATACTGCCTGGAACCTAAGCCAGCCTAAGGGCTGAGACACTGGGGATTGCATCTGAGGAGCCCACCTTTGAGATGCAGAATTCCAGGCTCAGAGCATAACTGGACCCCCTGGGAGGAGAGGCTTCTCCCGGGAACAAAGGCTATGTTAAGAATATCAAAAGACCATCCACAAAAGACCTTCCACAGAATCCTGGCTCTCTCCATTGGCAGCCACCACTCTAGCAACACCTGGGGTTGGGGGGCAATTTGGAAAATAATATAGAATCCCGACAGAGGGGAAGGCAAGGATTTGCCTGCATCTCTGCCTGCGTTGTGGACTTTCTTTAGGGGCCATCTGCCTGCATCTCTGCTGGGATGTGGACTGACTGACTTTTGGGGCATCTCCCTGCATGTGAGATGTGGATTTGCTTTATAGTATGTATTCTCTGTACTAGGGAGTTCGCTTCAGATCTGCTTGGCACATGTTCTTTGCTTTTCACCCTCTACAGAGTCCTGTGTTCTGTCTTGAACATGTATCTCTCTCTCCCTTTCCCTTTCTCGAAGTTTCTTTAAATAAATGTATTTTGCTTCACTCCTCGTCTCCTAAAATACTTAAGCTGAGAGGGAAAGTGATGACTGATTTTTCTGCGAAGAGCAGTTCCTCACTCCAGCGTGAGTTCCAGTGCTCTCTGAAAAATTGGGTTAGCTGGCGTAATTACTATGCTGGGCAGAACAGGTGTGACCTGGGTGCAGTTTGACGGCTGCCATATGGAGCTGGCAAGATGTAGGGGGAGATGTAAGGGCTGTGTTGTGCAGTTGCTTTCCTAGGCCCTTCCCTAGGTGGCTTCATTGGGTAGAGGGAAGCAGTGGATGCCCTTCTTGAGGCTGCCATCTCTCTTCCTCCCACCTAACAGAAGCCACCAGCAACACAATTGGCAAACCAGCCAGGAGTAACAGCAAAGACATCTGCAAGAGAAGGGAGGCAGTTCACTCCTGGAAAATGTGTGGGGAAACTGTAGATATGAAGTTGAAGGTATGGGAAATTTCACTCCCCGGGCCTTTGGACAACACTGTTTTCCTTTTGATTCCCCTTGGTTGAGTAGGGGGAATTAGGAATTTCTAAGGAGGAATTGGGATGCTAATGAGGCCGGGACACTGGCAAAACCCTAATAGGATGGCGGCAGAGTCTAGTGAAAAGAAAGCCTGGCTGCTGGCCTTTGAAAACTGTTTCTGTCTCCTGTCCTAGGGACAAGGTGCTTCCAAACCCAGAACTCTAAGCTCTGCTCCACGCTCTGTGGTGGTTTTATGCTCAATGCCAGGTCCACCCCCTGCAGAGGTCATGGATGAAGATCACCAATCCAGCGACTCATATCACTTGTAGGGATCCTTCTCTGGAGCCTCTCAGGGTACTGGGTTAGGTGCAGTGTGGGCTATGTGGACTATATGCAGTGGTCAGGAGGGGCGGTGGTCGAATAGTGGGTCTTGTGTGTGCCCAGGTGTGCCCTCTAGTCATTTAAGCCATCTCCCTGGCCCATAGGAGACCATTTATCAGAGCTTCACCTGCCTAGTGGTTGGACATAGTGTGTTTAGGTTTAGAAATCCATTGTTTACTTATTTTGGTTTTTGGGTCACACCCAGCAGTGCTCACAGGTTACTCAAGGATCACTCCTGGCCAGCTCAGGGACATTAGGAGGTGAGCTGCCTGCAAGTCAAATACCTGCCTGTTATACTGTCTCTAGACTTCCTCTTAACTTTTGATTGTGTGTAAGATTGTCTCAGAAGCATCCTCTCTCTTCCTCCCAGCATCGCTGCTCCCTCAGTATGCTTTCCCTCCACATAGTTGCTGCTGTAGCATAACTATGATAACACCTATGTGTCTTCCTTACAAAAATCCGTTTGTTTATGCTTCCGTGTCTTTCAGATCTTAGCTGAAATTTGCAGTGAAAGTTAGGGAAGCCTTCCCAGCTGACTCTCTCTTAAATTTTAAATGCATCCATATGAGATGAGGGCAGTGAACTGGAGAAAAAAAATGTGGAATGCAGTAGTTTGTAGGTTCTATGCAGATTGAGCGGT
Organism: Sorex araneus; assembly: GCF_027595985.1. Classification (NCBI taxonomy): domain Eukaryota; kingdom Metazoa; phylum Chordata; class Mammalia; order Eulipotyphla; family Soricidae; genus Sorex; species Sorex araneus. Next base: position 25,020,180 of record NC_073307.1, on the reverse strand, counting down.
ATTATTATCTAGGTGCCTGGTTCACTGTGGGAGGGCCACAGAAATGGATCAGTTGATCTATGTTACATTTCTCCCCACCCCCACCCCCCAAAGTTAGCTATTAATTTCACTTGGAGACTGTAGCAGAATAGTAGAATGTTACTAATGAGGTTTGACCAGATTGTTGTTTACTGTTGGTTATGTAACATGTTGCTCAGAGTATTATTAAAAGATGCCTTCTGTAAAGCAAGGTGGAGAGGCAAGTAAATTCTGCTTACTTTCTTCACTGGGTTTTAATTCTTGGCTGAGCCTGAAGACACATAGATTATACTCGTAATTATACCTGGGCAGCCTGTTTCCTGTTTTCATCATGAACCCAAACATTATGATTTGCAGTGATGATTTTTATTTTGGTCTTTTGCATTAAAAAAGTGACATCTCTTCCTCCCCCTCCCCCCTTTCTACCACAGATTTGTAACTTGGTCAAATCAAAGATAATGGCTTCCTAGTGTTTCCAAAGAGTAGGCAATAGACTGTTACGTAGTTTTTCATTTCTTAGTAACAAATTTAAATATTAAGATTACTTTTTACACATATTGTTTATGTTTTATGTAAATTTCAATGTTACCAGTAGTTTGTAGTCTTTGAATTAAAGTCTTTTTCATTTATGACTATTAGTGTTTATTATTACCAGATGTATATGTTAGTTTAGGCAGTAAGCCATACATGTGGGTGAATTTTAAAGCTGACTTGAGTACATTTTAGGGCATAGTTGTCTTTATTTCCCTCATTTATCAGTCTTCTCTAGTTCTGGAGGGTCTGTGTCCCTTGTTTTTCATTTTTGTGCTTTATACCGACACAAAGAAGAAGCCAAAGTAGTTGTATTTCCTCATATATTATAAGAGTATATCCTGTGGATTTGCCAGTCTGTTCATAAAATCGGAGGCATTGGGACTTTCCCTTTATAACGGATAGTAGTAGCAGCTTGAGTGGTTTTGTCTGCCAGCTGGGTATTGTGGGGAAAGTATGTGGGAGGCTTGGATTCTACCTGGCTGCACCAATGTGAGGTCTCTCGCCAAAAAAAAGCACCAAGGTGAGGTCTCACACCAAAACAAATGGTGAGTTGCCCTAAGGAGTCTACCCTGATCTTTTTATTACCCGCCGCCTCCCCCCCCAGGCCTTTAAAGTTAATACAGTATTAGTGTGTGAAATTCTTAGTGCTGGAATTATCCAGATAGTTCATTGTTGATTCCGAATTTGATGGATGTGTTTACAGAATGGAAGGATAACATGAATTCTTTCAAAAAGAAGTGTTTAAAGCTAGATTGTTGATCAGACCAGCTATTTTTCCGATTCTGACAGTTTTTATTGTTTTATTAGTTTGAAAAGATGGAGATTGTGGTGCCATTAGGTTTTTCAGGACAATTTAGTGAGTCCTGATCTCTCTGTGTTGATTTTTTTTTTTTTTCTTCCCTCCAGCAGCTCTGGCTGTATTCTATAAGGAGGTGGTAATGGTGATGTTTCCTCCTACTTTTACATTATCTGGAATAGGATAGAAATTTTTTAGGAGAAAAAAATTCTTTATTAGTTCTGTGTATGTAATACTAAAATTGTAATTCATTTTTGGAAACTCATTAAAGTACAGTTTATAAACAGGTCTTACTCTTCATTGGTGCACCACTGCCTGCCCATGTTACAAATATAATGAAAGATTGCTGAAGGCTTTTGAAATTTGAAAATAGTTTAATCTGAAATTGTAGCTGGACTTTTCCTTTTGATTTCCTTATGTGGTTTTGTGACTACTGAAAATAGTAAGAAAAGAAAACTAGTCTTCCTTTACCACTTTTCTTTGGCCATAGCAGCTATAATCCTAGGAAGTTTTAAACTTTTATTTAACTGTGCTCTCAGAATATCACTGGTGCTTTAAAGGCAAGTTTCGTTTTGTTCAGTTTTGTTTTCATGATGTGTTGGGATCTGCCTATCCAGTGGACTATAACTTGAGATCTAGTTATTCTGGTTTGCGTGTGCCCAGGAGAAGGGGTACTGCAGAAATGTTTCAGAACTAGTCTTTTGTTTTCTTTCCCTTTATTCGTATCTTTCTGCGCCCCCCCCCCTCCTTAAACGAGTGACTGCATCAGTCACCCGCCATTTCCAGTCTTCTGGGTTGAAAGTGTAAAACTAAATGAAGAACAACTGGCCTGAAAAGGTTCCCTGATCCCCGGGTGCTCCCTTGCACATTGAGCAAAGGACTGACCCCGGGGATGCACACGGGGGGCCTGGAGAATGTCCTCCGGAAGCCTTGGCAAGTGTGCTGTGGACTCAGGGTAGCAGTGTGTGCGCCACAGACACATGTCATGTAATGACTTGGTATCAGTCTTGATGGCTTTATTATAATGGGAAGGAAAGCCCTGTCGAGATTGACCAGCGCTGTGTCTATTCCTGTGCCTGCAAGCCTGTACAGGTCTATGCAGACGCATCTGGTCGTGACGTCCATGGTGCAGGCTCTGGGGGTGAGTGATACATCTAGATCAGGCTCTGCTTAATTAGAGGACTTAGAGCAGCAGGTGAAGTTTAAAGAGTGATTAAAAACAGGGAACCCGAAGTCTGGCTGTGGGAGATAAAATAGAGACTCAGGAAGATAGCTCAGCAGGAAGATCATGCTGTGGGAAGTGTTAAGGACCATGAAGTCAGCTCCTGAAAGCACTTGGAAATCCACCACGAGAACTTTAGTCCCTGGAAATTGGAAGTCATAATGGGGTAAAATGACAATTAAATTTTTTAAATTTTGCTTTTAAGGAAAATTATATTGGTACCCACATGGTTGTAGCCCTTCTTCCTTATAGATGTTTCATTAAAAAAATGGGATTTCTGGCACAAGAACTTGCAGACAAACTGGCATCCTGGTTTCCTTCTCTTCTACATGTTTGGTAATTATATAACAGGATCTAGGATTGGTTGCACAGTGGTGTCTTTCTCTGCTTTGTGATTACTATTAGAAACACCAGTTTAGGATAATTTGAAAGTCTTATCCCCACCAAATCCAAAAATGTTACCTTTGGGTGTGTATAGTTAAATGACTCTCCCCATGAAGGTGATTGATCCTAGGAGCCTTGCTTATCAAACTTGCTATGTAATCTGGGGCTTGTTAAAAATGGGAGGCAGGGCTTTACTCTCAAACTGAATAAAAATGGGAGGCAGGGCCCTACTCTCATACTGAATAAAAATGGGAGCAGGGCCTTAACTCTCAAACTTAGTGAATCCGAATTTTGTGGGTGTGGTTGAGGAATTTGTTTCTTTAAAACTGTCATCTGTAATTTTTTTTTCTTTTTCTACTGGGAATTGAACCTAGGATCTTACATGTGCTAGTAAGCATGTTGTCTGTCACTGGCTGTAATTCATCAGTATATGTTTGGCTGAAGTGTGTTGTAGCCCATATGGGCATTCGTTGCATAAATTGATGGCTCACATTTTCTTTTGGTTAACAGTATGGGGTGAAATCTGGGGGTTGATTTATTTACCTTGTGTTTTGGATGGAATCTGAAAGAGCAGAAAGTGGAGGAGCTTCGTGTCTCTGAATTTGCCTGTGAACTTGTGTATGGAGGTGGGGTGGGAGAGAGAGGAGAGAGAAAGGGTGTTTGTGTGTGTTCATGAAAGATGCTAAGGGTGTCGCACTCAGGCAGCTTGAGAGGAATAGGACCTTGGAGCTCTTGATCATAACATGAATTTCCTTTGAAATGAAAGCCTGTGAAACTCAGTAATACTTCATTATATATCTAATGTATGTAAAATATACACGTTATCTTCCTTGGACTTCCCCTCTCCGCATCACATCCTGACAAGGACATTCTTCCCACCACCCACACTGGCACTATGGCTTTCTTGCTGGCATCTCTGTTCTCACACTCCCCAAATCTTGGCTTACTTGCCCCAATATCTTTGTCCAGGAAACCTGTCTTCCGAAATCCGCGCGAGTGTCTCCTTCTCACCACCCCGTTGCTGTCTCCCTCATCTAAGCCGTCATCTTCTCCCACCTGGATGACCGTGCCTCTGGCCTCCCTGCCTCTACTCTTGGTGCTCTCACCCTTGATTCTCTGCATCATTTAAAAGTCCTTCTTCAGTAACTCAGAGTTCTCCACCCAGAGCTCTCAGATGGGTCCGTGTTGCATGTGAGAGGAAAAGCCAGGACCCGTGTCTCTGCAGCAGCCAGTCTGGCATGCTTCGCTGCTTGACTCCGTGTCTTATTTCCCCCTTATTTACTTTATTCCCAGTTTACACAGATCTTGCAGCTCCTAGCGTGTGCCAGGCATGCTCTCGTCTCAGGGCTTTTGCATTGCTTGTTGCTTTTTCTTACAATGATTTCCTTCCATTATATCTGCCTGGCTCTCTCTTACTTCCTTCACGTTTTGACTCAGTTGGCCCCTTCTCACTGAGGCCCAGCCTAACCACCCTATTTAAAATGATTCTGCCCCCTCCCACCGCGCGTACATTCACCATTCTCTGGTTTGTTTTGTTCATAACACCTTTCACTTAAAAAATGGCATTATGTCCTTTATTGTATCTCCTCTACCTCCTGCCTCTGGTATGTAAACTACATGAGAGTAGAGATTTTGGTGTCTTTTAATCACTGCTATTTTCTCAGCTCTTAAAATGCTACCTCAATACATGTTTGAATGAATTCAGCAGGCTTTAAATATACTAGCACTATTATCTTAAAAATTGTATTTTAGTGGAAGAGTTAAAAAAATCAAGTAAACCAACAAATAATTCCAAATTAATATAGTGAAGGTGGTGAGCATAGATTAGAGATTGGGGAAAGCCAACTTTCTATGAATAGGATATGGGGTAATCAAGGAAGATTTTTTGGGATGATAGCCTAAATGATGAGATGACTACAGACCAGGGCCTGGAACTTGGAGGAAGTGGTCCAGGCAGAAAATGCCATTTATAAAATCTCTAACATGCAAATGACATTCCAGTATCAGAGGTAAGTACTTTTGAAGAATAAGTTCTTATCTGTATTTATTTGAAACAGAAAGTGTTTGTTCTGTTTCTGTTTTCTGATTTTCCTTAAATTTCAGTGTCCAAATTTGTATAATCCTAAAAGTATAATGGAGGGAAACCCTTTAAGTAAGAATTTTAGTATGACTGAAGTACAGCTCCATTTAAGTTTCAAAATCTTTTCTTCCCTCTCTGACTGTATAAGAAATAATTTTATTTTGGGAAACGGAATTGTATGAAGTGGAAAGAGAAAATTACCCCTAATGCCACCCCACCCACACAGCTAATATAATTTTAGAAGCTCTTTATACATTCTCCCTAATTCATTTAATAAATACTTATTGAGCACATGTATCATCGGAGAAAACAGACAGGTACCTCTCATGGACTTGATATCTTTGCAGGGTTGGGCAGATGAAGATGAGCTTTTAGGTCTATGATGTCACCTGTGTATTGTGCTAAGTGTAGATGAATAGGGCGTTTTCACCAGGCAGTACCAGCTGGGAAGGCATCCCTCGGGTGGAGTTGTTAGAGCTGAAAAGTGTGGTGTGTATGTTTTTTGTATTTATTAGATTCTTTTGTATTAAACTTGATAGCTCTTAAATTAAGAGCTATCAAGTGAAATGTGCAGTTACTTTCTTTGGGTTTCCAAGTCACCATTCTGTACAGTCTTCAACAAATGGTTGCAGGTTTGGGGGAGACAAATTTCAAAGACGCTAACACACTGAGAGGTTTCTAATTCTTACTCTAACCTCTGCTTTCTTCCTAATGCTGAGGAAAGTTCTCGAAGTAATGAAAACATTTGGGGTTGGAGAGATAGATAGTACAGCCAGTAGGGCGCTTCCCTGGCACGTGACTGCCTCGGGTTTCATTCCAGCATCTCATAAGGTCCCCTGAGAACTGCCATACTGCCGGGAGTACTTCCTACGTACAGAGCCAGAAGTAGCCCCTGAGCATCCTGGGGGTGGCCCAAAAAGAAAAGAGGAAAAAAAGGGAAGAAAGAAATGAAAGTAGTGGAAGGGTCAGGTGGTTGTGCTGATGCTTTGTTGCGGAACTTGGGGGGGAGGGGCAGGTGCCTCATATTCCTTTGATTCTGGTGCTCCTGCACAGCCTGGCTGCAGTCACTGGTGCTCACTGGGGCTTGCATGCCTGCTGTTGGTGCTCATGTATGTGTAGACATACGCTTGTGGAGGGTCACACGTTTGAGGTGTGGCGCCTGCACACACCTGGCTGTGTGTCGGAGGTACCACACTCTTGGGGTCCCCGACGGCAGAGTGCTTGGGACTAAACTTGGGCTTGGTCTCCTGGCACTGTTTTTCTTTTCTTTTTTGGCCGCTGAGCCATTCTGCTGGCCCTTCCCCATCCCTGCAATTTGTCTTTAAGATCTTTGAGATTCAGATAGTGTTTTCTGAGTCTTGAGTGCAACATCTTCCTGGCTTCAAAGGTTCTGTGAATTTTGAATAGATTCACCAACTCATATATTCACCTCTTTTGTTCCTGCGACCCTCCTAGTCTCCATATTTATTCATCCTCTCATGAGTTTTAACTTTAATACCTGCTACTACTTTCTTGCCTATTACTGCTAGGACCCCTTTTCACATAAGATTTCTCTGTTCTTATTGACTTTAATTTTTTTTTTAACCTTTCTTGCATACCTCTATCTCTGTTCACGTCCTGTTGATTATTTGTAGTGTTTTGTGGCTTTAGCTTTTTCTTTTCTTTCTACTATGGGCCATCACCTTGGTTTGTGTCCTGCTGCCCTGGTGTGTGACTTCCCACTACAGTTGAGTTATCACCAGCTTTTCATTCTGCCCTGTCTTTCTTGATTATGTGCTGCCTTTTAAACTTTATTTTTCTTGAAATGCCTCTTTGGACATATCTGGCTCAAATATCAGGGATCACTTTGAACTCTGCATTGCACGTGGCAGATAACAGTGGTTCAATCCTTCACTTTGTCTTCAGTCTCCCCTCTTTGGTGTTTATTTTATGGTGGTGCCTATATGCCCCCTCCCCCTTTAAGTCCTCTGACTCAAGATTAAATCCAGGCCCTCACAGATGCAAGGCAGTGCTCTACCACTGAGTTGCATTCCTGCAGCACCCTTCCTCAGCTTTTTTTTTTTTTTTTTTAATTTTTCTGTCATCAGATCATCAAATCTTTTCCTTTTGCTTCACAGTTTCACTTCAGCCTCTCTTGCTTACACTGACTTAATGATATTGGCTTTTCTTCTTTCCTGTCTATCCTTTGTCCCAACTGGCCTGTGATTATAGGTTGTTATAGTATTTTGTTTGTTTTTGAGCCAGACCTGGCTTCCTTCTGACTCTGCTCAGGGATCACACCTTGTAGTGCTCGGGGGATCATATGTGGTGGCAGAGAGTACAATGCCTTAACCCCTGACCATCTCTCCAGTCCCCAAGATTGTCATATTTCAGGGGCTGCGGGGTGGGGGAGGGGGTAGGAGAATAGCAGGTAGTGTGTCTGTGTGTCTGCCTTGCACAGTTCAGCCAGGTCTGATCCCCAGTACCCTAGAGTCTCCTGAGCCGTCAGGAGTGATCCCTGAGCCCAGAGCCTGGTGTAAGCCCTGAACACTACCAGGTATGGCCCCCAAACCAAGACAAGAACAAAAACAAACCCCAGAGATTGTCATATTCTTCGGTGGCACTTCAGGTAGTCTCTCTTAAAATTGGTGCTAATGTGATGTAAGTCACACCTTATCCTTTTGGGGGGAGGGGGTTGTGCCATTTCTAGTAGTGTTCAGTGACCGCTCTTGGCAGTGCTCAGGGAAAACATGAGGTGCAGGGAATTGAACCCAAGGCCTTTGAACCCCCCCTCTGGCCCCTGTATATCCCTTAGACTTTGATTTATCTAGGTGCTGTGTGCATATTTGTGGGTGAAGGGAGGCCAGTACTGGACACAGCTCACCGGGGAGGTCTGCGAGGCTATTGTACACTTGCTAAACCTGCCACTGTTTATCTGCCTCACTAGATACTCGAAGCACAGTTACTTCTTTTTTTCAGGGGATTAAGTTTGGGCCACACATTCAACTTGTCTGAATGATATCTTGGACACTATTCAGTTCAGTTTGTGTTTCTTGTTTTAGTAACTTTTGGCTAGCTTGTTGTACATTATTACAAGATTCAGCTTTTAATGAACGCATTCAGTAGTGTTTTAAAAGGCTTACTATGGTTTCGGAATGAGCCAAATAAAAGGGAGAAAACAGTCTGTCTCCTGTGCCTAATCTTGCTATTAAAACAAAGGCTTTAACATTTTATTTTTAGTTTCATGGTTTTTTGGGGGTTGGGGGTGGAGGGTACCACACCTGGGTGTGCTCAGGGCTTGCTCCTGGCTGTGCTCAGGGATCACTCCTGGAAGGGCTTGGGGGACCGAATGGGGTGCTGGGGACTAAACCCTGGTTGGCCGTATGGTAGGCAAGTCCCCTACCCACTATTCTCTCTCGTCCATGAAGTGCCTTTTTATGGAGATTTATTTTTAAAAGACATCTGTGGGTTAAGTTCTTTGAAGTCTATTGCATTTTCAGTTTTCTTAGGAACTAAATCTTCCACCTTTTAAAAAAATAGCAACAAATACACATTATTCCCCAAACTTTAATTTGTTAACTGGCTCAAGATGAGGATGGCACAGGTACAAAGAAATTTGCTTGAAAGCCAGGTTTTTCTCTCAGGTATTATTTCACACATCTAGACTCTCAGATGCATTTCCCCCTTCTTAGAAGAGACCTCAGAAGTAAGCAAGCCCCGGAGCACATGAAAATATCAGGATACAAATTACAGACTCCTGCTAATTGGGTCTGTTTGGAGATAGAAGAGAAGCTCCTTGTCATTGGGTAGTTAATGTCACATTAGGTAGTAGCCCAGCCTCTCCTCTCCAAAGTAAACACTGAGGGATGTGGGAGAAGCCTTGAGAAGTGGAGCTAGAGAATAGGAAAAGAGGAGTGTCAAAGGAATGAGGACTGAAGGGACAGCTGTGGGCACTTCTCAAACAATGGGGAATCCTTGGTAGGGATTTTGAGAGAATAGAAAGAGCTGCCTTTTCCTCTTATAATTTGAAATTTTTCACATCATGTTTAATTGGAGTGTCTCAATTTGATTTGATAAGAATGTCTTCAAATTTGTGTTTTATATTGATTTTGGCCAAGTAAGTTTTCCATCTTTATCGTTGTTGGTATAGTTATCTCTTCATCTGGAACTCTGCCTTTGTGGTTAATCTTGCTGTCATTTTGTCCATTTTAGACTCCCCTGGAATGATTCAAGCACAGTGTCAAAATTTGTAGGCTGGGTGCCAGTGGCTTGAATGACGGAATAACATTGGAGCACCTTTAGACCTACAGTTTTGATGTCAGATTAATAGTACGAAGAAAAACTTTAAGTGACAAAAAAAGCATTATTTGCTAATTACATTTACATCTTGTCCTTTCTTTAGGGTTCATAAACAAACTAATGGTAACACTTGACTCAAGGTCTCTGTATGTTTGAGTAGTCTGCCTCTGTGCTTATAGTCCTCAGCCCAGTTTCACAGTTTTTCCTGATGCAGTAGCTGTGGTTCCCTGTTCCTTCTGCACCAGACCCTGAGTTTGGACCGCTGTCTTTCTCCACTGGGTATTGTAGATTGGGAAGGGCACATCTTTGCTGTCTCATTAGCTGTAGATCTCTAAAATCGAGGTGTGGGCTTGGTTTTTCTCCTTGGTCCTTTTAGGGACATAACACATTTTCATCCTTTTAGGTACATAACGTGTATTGTATAAACAAGACTAAGTAAGGAGTAGGTTAAGCACTGGTTGTATATATTTGTGCCTTATTTGACCCAGAAAACATTGTAGAAAGAGTGCGACAGACCTACTTTTACTGCTGAACTGAAGTTACCGAGTTTTATCTTTGTGATTATTTTCCCCTGTAGCACAGGGATACATTTAGAGATAATATTAAAAGAAGTATAATAATATAACATCATAGTGTAATATCATACTTAGCTGGTTGAATTGAAGATGCATCTTCTCAGTATTTCTAGAGGTTAGAGTGACGTGAACTGGGACAGGTGCTGGGCACAGGGCACAGGGCACAGGGCTGGAGTCCCTCGGTGTAGAGCTCTGTGAAAATCACACAGTGATTTCAGTGTGAAGCAGAAGGAGCACATAAAATAGAACCAACTCTAATTCTAAATGAGAGACTAAAATTAAACCTTTTGGTGAGTGGAAAAATGAAAGTTTGAGGTGTTTTTTTTTTTTTTTATTCTTGGGGGGCAAGGAAACTTCTTAGTAGGTGGCCTTCCAGTGTGTGGATTGGACCCAGGGCCCTGTCCATGCTGGGCATGCTCACCAACTCTTTGAACCATCTTCCTTCCTTCACTTTTATTCACAAAGGTATTATAACTTTCCTTGTGACTCACATAGCACGGTACTAGTATATGCACGTAAAAACTATAGTGTCTTAGTTTTGTATTCGTGAAGAGAAATATTTCCATAAGCAAGGATTATTGCGAGGAGAGTGAAATAAATCTTGCTATATTCCAAGGACTTAGGTTTTTTTTTTTTTTCAGAGCTGAGGCTCGAACCCAGTGCCTTACACCTGCAAAGCTTGCATGTTGCCACTGAGTCACATCCCCGACCCACTCCAGTACTTATATTTCAACTTGTCAATTTAGAAAGTGTAGGTTTGGTTTTTGTCTTGAGCCTTCAGGGTTCCCGCCTGCTGATGCCGGGCACCATGTGCCTCCCATGCGAAGCTTACACTCAGCCTCTTGAACCATCTCACTGGCCCCATTTTTATTTTTACTAGTTTTTGGTCATTCCCAATGGTGCTCAGGGGTCACCAAGCATATACTTTGGCAGTGTTAGGAGGTCGGGTTTCAGTGCAGGGGGTCAAACCCAGAGTCACACATCAAATGTTATTTTGAACATGATATATTCCATAGCAGTGGTTTTTAACCTCTAGTCCATGGACTGGTGCTGGTTTACAGGTGTAAGAAGGTTGAAAACCACTGTTTCGTAGTAAAGTTTAGAGGTGAAAATTCACCCACCAGTTCGTACTATAAAAGTTTGATCCTGACTGTTCGTGGGAATGTCATTTGGTTCAGCCTCTGTGGAAATCATATATAGACATCTCAAAAAGTTCAGAATCCAGGGGCCCGAGAGATGATATAGGTCTCAAGATGATGTTGCCTTGCATCCCACTGACTCAGGTTTGAATCACTATGTATCACTCCTGGGCACAGAGTCAGGAATAGCCCCTGAGCACTGTTCGATGTGGACCCAGTTATAACAATAAAATGATAATTGAGCATCCATATGAGCCAGCAATTCAACTTTTTGGCTTCTATACCAAGAGCCCACCCCACCCCCACCCCCTCCAAAGATACTGGCATTCTCTGTTCATCGCAGTATTGCTCAGAATAGCCAAGATAAGGAAACACTGCAAGTGCCCAAGTAACTGTGGTATATATGCATAATGGAACATCAGCTACAACAACAAACCAAAAAAAAAGATGAAATCATACCATTCACTGCAGCTTGTGGATGGAACGGGAGGAGTATCTTGCTGAGTGATATAAGGAGAGGGCTAACTACAGAATGAATTCTTTCGTGTGGAGTATAAAGAGACATAGTAAGGGAATAATAAATGGCCAATCGTAATAGACACTGAGAGCAGGTCTACAGAACTGAGTCTGCCAAGGTGATGGGGTTGGGAGTTAGCGGGTGGACGTGGCGTGGGTCATCAGTGGAGGACACTGACACTGAGGGTGGTGGGTGTGCTGCTGGAACACCGTATGCCTGAAGCTCTCATTACAGTCTTGTTTATCAAGGTGTCTGAATGAAAATAAAACCATAAAAAAGTTGGATCCCAATATATCTCTCATTTAGAAACCTAGGCATGAAACGTTATGGAATGAGTGAGTGAGGCATGACTGAATCATTCAAAATATTAAGGGCTGGGGAGATAATACTGTAGTTAGGGTGCATGCGAGGTGAACCAAGCTGCTACTGGGTTTAGTCCCTGGCACTGCATGCCTCGCTGCCCCCCACGCCCCCAGCACTGCTGGGTGTAGTCTGTGGCACCGTTGTCCTTGTGCCTTGAGTCACTGGCTTGGATGGACATGTTTGGGGACCTGCCCCCATTAAAAGCTCGCGCGCGCATGTGTGTGTGTGTAGAAAGCATTAAGTCAAAACAAGTAGTTGGAATGTTTTTGGGGAAGATGTTTAAAGGAGGAAGATTCATTGGCTGAGACTTTGTAGAAGCTACTAGTATGCATACTGATTCAGAATGTGGATTCTCAGACTGGTTTACCAAGATTATTTCCCTTGCTCTGTTTTCTTCCTGTCTGTGTGAATATGTTACATTTTAACATATCTTTACTGTTTCCTCATGGATAAAATGAGAATAGTGGAATTTTTCTCATGGCAGTTATTAGATTTTAATGATTTTCAGTCTCTAAATGTAAGGTCATTGAGAGTGCTTGGCATAATGAGTGTTTAATAAAGGTTGGTGGTATAATTATCATCATCATCAAAGAAATACTTGCTTTGCTTTAGCAGTTGATTTTATAGAAGGGAAGGTGTTGAGCTTTTTGAAATAGCTGTATTCTCTTAAGACAGTAAATACTGGGAAATATACCTCTTTAAGTAATTTTCAAGATCATTCTTGCATTTGAGCCTTTTCAGTTAGATAACAGTATGTTCTATCCTTCCTACAGAGGATTTCCAGCATAGCACAGCCACAGAGGTTCATAATGATAACTTAAGGCAGGGTGGTGGGCCTGGAGGGAAACTGGGGGCATTGGTGGTGGGAAATGTACACTGGTGAAGGGATGGGGGTTGGAACATTTTATAACTGAAACCCAATCATGGACAACCTTGTAACTGTATCTCACTGTGATTCAATAAAATTAAAATTAAAAAGTTATAATTAAAAAAAAAGCTCACACTACTTTAAGTTTTCAGGGAGTAATGATATTTGCTTTGGAAAAAATTCTGTATAAAAATGAAACTACATAAAATGTATATTTTACTGCATAAGATCTGATTGAGACTTTGATCTTGAAGAATTGAAACTTTGGAAAAGCATTTGGTTAAAATTGCAAGTATGCATTAGTTCTTATTAAAAAAAAGAGAAAATGAATCTACTGGGATGGTTATACTTTCTTCTGAAAATAACTTAGTAGCTTGGTGTGATATCCTATCTCCTATGTTTGACATTTGTGAAATTAACATTGAGAGGATTTACATTTTTTGTTGTTGATGCTGTTTGGTTTTGGTTTTTGGGCCATACCCAGTTGCTCAGGGATCTCTCCTGGCTCTGTGTTCAGGGATCCCTCCTGGATGTTCTCAGGGGTCCCCTGTGTGGTACTGGGGATAGAACCAGGGTCAGCCACGTGCAGGGCAACTACCTTAACCCTTGTACTATCTCCAGTCCAAGAATTTGTATGTTTTTGTGAAGGTGTTTGATACATATTTCTCCCCAAAGACTCTTTATTTATGCCCAAGTAAACTTGATTTATTGATTACATAAGTAGTGAATTCCCCCAAACTCACTGCTCCTCATCAGTGCAGTTCCCATGCAGTAACTCCATCCGTTTGTGTCATATGGCTTCACTCCCCTGGGTCTTAGAGGTAAAAGGAACCACGACTCTCCTGTACTCATGCTGTCTGCTATGCGGACAGTGCTTTGTCAGCATTCTGGAGCAGTCACAGACTAACTCATCTGCTCCCAGGGTAGTAGAGTAAAATTGAATTCCTACGTTGTTTACTATCATTTTGAAAGAACCTGTAAAATATTGTAGTATTTGTAAAGTTACAGTATCACTCAAGTGAGATGCTAGTGATTGGAAACTAATGTATTAAGTCAGAAATCCACTGGTAACTTTAAAAAAGATACCCCTTATATTGAAGTACATCCTATGAAAATACACACATCATACATAGATATATATATATGTACACATATATATATATATAGTTCAGTGAACTTTTACAAATATTTATACCTGTCACCATCACTCAGATTATAGAACTCGAGATAGTGATAATCTATCCTAGAAAGCTTACTTCTAAAATCATAGGTTAACCATTCCTCTTTCTGAATGCCATTTGTTTGGAATGAATTAACCTGTGATCTTTTGTATCTGACTTATTACATCTTTGAGATTTATCCATGTTTTGCGTGTTCTTTTCATGGTTATGAAGTATTCTGTTGTCTGAAACTTATTCCTATGATTTCTTTGTCTACTATTGATTGATTTGAGTTGCTTCTAACTTGGGACCATTACAGATAAAGTTTCAGTTTACCTGCATTCTATGAACATGTGTTTTTGTTTTTGGTGGATATGCAACTCATTTCTGTTGGCTGTATGCCTAGGATTGGTATTCTGGATCGTGGGGGTCCTTGTCTATCATTGAGGGACCCGAATATTGGGCTAATTTATATTCCTAGTAGCAACATAAAATATTCTAGTTCTGTATCACTGAACATTTAATATTCTGATCTAATTCTGATCTAATTCTAAGTCTAGTATAAGGTAATATTTCAATGTTTCACTTTTTTCTTTCATAACTAATGATCTTAAGCCCATTTTACTATGTACTGATTATTTTTTTTTATCATTTTTTGGTAAATGCCTGATCAGTATCTCTGACTTAGTGAATTTTTCTGAAGAAATTCGATCCTGTTTTAAACTTTTTTTCTTACGATTTTTTTTTTTTTGTCATACCCGTTATGGTGCTAGGGGAGCATATACAATCCAGGAATTGAATGGGGGTCATCCATATTCAGGGCAAGTGCCCTAACCTCTGTACTATCTGTCCTATGATTCATTTTTAAAAAGCAAGTTGGTTTAGATAATTAGAATTGGTTGGAATTCCTTGTACATACCACTTAAGAAGTTTAGGGAAAAACCGTCATTTTTAGAAAGTGCATTTTTTAAAAGTACATTAAAAAAACATTTTTAGAATTCCATCTGATGTGCTTATATTTTTAATCATTCCATATTTAAAGATTTGTGTGTTTTGTTTCAATCTCTTGTCTTCCCATGGCTACCTTTGAGAAAACACTACTATTATAGATTCTCTAGTTTTTGGAACTTATGACTCTTCATGAAGCTAATCTTTCAGGTTTAATGATGCCTGCTCACTTTCCATATGTACATTGTTAGGGGGAGTATCTGCTCATCTTTCTTCACTTTTTTATGGGATTATAGTTGTTGAGCTTTGTGAGTGCTTCATATTATGTATCTTGGATATTAACCCTTTATCTGTATTATGTGCAAATATTTTCTCCCATTCAGTAGGGTCTCTCATCTTGAGTCTCCCATGTCATGAAAAAACTCTTTATTTTTTATTTATTTTTGTTTTGGGGACTAGACTTAGAGTACTGGCTCTGTATTCAGGGATTACTTGTCATGAGGACCCAGGGGACCTTATGAGATGCTGGCAGATCATTGTATCTCTTTGGCCCTGCAACATCTTTTTATTTATTTATATTTTGTTTTGGGGCCATACCCAGCAGTGCTCAGTTCTTACTCCTGGCTCTGAACTCAGGGATCACTCCTGACAATGCGTGGGGGACTATTTGGAGGTGTTTGAACCCTTACTGGGATCAAACCTGGACTGGCTGCATGAAAGGCAAGCACCCTACCTGCTACTATCTCTTTGGCTCCTGCAAAACCTTTTTAATTTGATGTGGTCCCACATGCTTACTTTTTGTTTTCTTATTTTTGCTAGTGGAGTCAGATCATTGAAGGCACCTGAGGTCCATATCCTAGATAATTTTGCCTGTTTTATGGACTCTGGTCTAATTTTGAGGTCTTTAATCCATTTTTGCATCAACTTTTGTGGGTGGTGTGAAAGATGGATCTGATTTTATTTTTTTTTAATATGATTGTTCAACTTTCCCAGCATTGTGCATTGGAGAGGCTCTCCTTACTCTGCTTCATGCACCCGACTCCTTTGTGTCAATTAACTGTTCACAAATCTGCGGGGTTATCTCGGCTTGCAGTTCAGTTCCATTGATCGTCTATATTCCAGTACTACACAGTTGGTCACTATCACTTTATAATATGCAACACCACCTATCACCTAAAATTGTGTTGGCTGTTGAAGGAGTTTAATGATTCCAAACACATTTTAGTAGAATTTGAAGAATGCCACCAGAGTTTTGATGGGAACTACATTCAGTCTGTGTAACACTTCAGGTAGTATGGATGTTCTGACAATGTTAAATTTTCCACTGCATGAACATGGACTGCTTTTCTCTTTCCTGTTGTCCTCACATATTTCTTTCAGCAGTGACTTACAGTTTTCATTGTTGAAGTCTTGAACATCTTTTGTTGATTCCTAGGTATTTGATGTTTTTTGACACTTCTATTTATTTTTTTAAATTTCTGGGTTACACCTCTGGGTGCTCAGTGCTCAGGGATCTCTCCTCACGGGGCTCAAGGGGCCATATGGGTATTCAGGATTGTACCTGGGTTGTTTGTGTGCAAGACAAGCGCCATACCTGCTGTAATACTGTTTCAGCCCATGGACTTTAAGTGGGGATATCGTTTATGTTTGTCTTTCATCTAGTTCATTATTTGCCTATGTAATGCAGCAAATTTTTATGTGTTGATTTTGTAGGCTGCTGCTTTGCTGATTAGTTCATTGTTTCAAAGAATCTTTTCGAAGGACCTTCAAGATTATGTTTGTTCTGTTATCATGCACCTAATCAAATGGAACTGATACTAAGTATGCAAAGATGAGTCAGTATAGACAAATCAGTGTCACACCGTATCAACCCAAAGATAAGGATAAAAATAATATGACCGTATCAATAGATGCAAAGAAAGCTTTTGACAGAATTTAACATTCATTCATGATAAACATTTTCAACAAATGAAGAATAGAAGGAACGTACCTCCTGGTACAACAGATGGTGCAGCAAATCCATAGCCAACTTCATACTAAGCGATAAAAAAAACTGAATGTCTGCCCTGAGAGCTCAAACATGAGACAAGGATGTCTACTCTCCACCGTTATTCAGTACAGTTTTTGAAGGCCTTGCTACAGCAATGTCCTGCCAAAACATCTGAGGCAGATGGTGAAAAAAAAGTTGCTAAACAGTCACTATTGGCAAACATCTGACCCTTTCTTTATTCCCATTCTCCTTAGTCTCTCCCTTGTGTTCCTACTGTGCTGTTGTACCTGTTAATAAACTCGTCTTTTTACCATCTCTTGATCAGTATTGCTCTTCTTGGCGGCCTGTGAATGCTCTCTTATACACAGGTGTATACTTGCTGTTCTCTTTATTCAGCTGAAAATCCATTTTTTTTTCTTATTTGAACAAATTTTTACTTTAGCATTTCTAAATGCTAAAGGAACTTTAGCATTTAGACTTAGGAACTTTCACCTAGTTCTACATGGTTCTGTAATTGGGGATCATTCCTTTCCCCCTTTTTTTTTTTGCTTTTTGGGGTCACACCCTGCGATGCAGAGGGATTACTCCTGGCTCTGCACTCAGGAATTACTCCTGGCGGTGCTCAGGGGACCCTATGGGATGCTGGGAATCAACCTGGGTCGGCCTTGTGCAAGGCAAATGCCCTACCTGCTGTGCTATAGCTCTGGCCCCCGGGGATCACTTCTGACAGCACTTGAGGAACCAGATGGGGTGCTTAAACCTATATGGGATCAAACCTGGGTTTGCTGTGAGCAAGGCAGCTACCTTAGTCACTGTACTAACTCTCTAGCCTCCTTTAAAAAAAAATTAAAGAATATACTACTTATTTTTTCATTTAATAAACACTTGTAGGTCTAGGGAATATGGTGATAGGTAGAGGAAGATGAAGCTACTTAACTACTAATATTTCAGGGGGGAAGACATTAATAGTAAGTAAATTCATAAAGTAAAGTGCCATGAAAGAAAATTGAGCAGGATCAAGAGATAGAGAATGTTATCTGCTATTTTGATGAAATTGGTTAGCAAAGTCCTTTCTTGCCAGGTGATGTTTGAGCAGCTAAAGTGTGAGAGTAAGAATGTGGAGTACGTGAGAATGATCAGAAGTGAGTTTGGAGGAGTACCCCAAAGCAAAATCATGTAATGGGAAGACAGTAGGTGATATTTGAACAGGGGAGTGACAAGGTTTGTTATCCTTTTAAAATTCTTTTTACACTAGAATTCTGAAATTCTTTGTAGTAGGAAAAAAACGTAGACGCTTTTTCTTACATAGGTGTGAAATGATTTTACTTTACCTGTTGTTCTGCACCTTCTTTTCAGACTACTGTCTAGGTAAAAGGATAAATGTGTGTATGTACATATTTATATATGCTTTTTTTTATTTGCTCATATTTATGTAAAATTTCTCTGAAACAAATTAAAAGACAAATATAAAATTTTTCATGAAGGCTGGAGAGAGTCCTGGTGGGAAGGCACTTGCCTTGCGTGTGGCTGTGCTCCTTTTTTATTTCTGGAGTGTGTGTCATCCCTGAGCACCTCTAGGACTTACTCCTGAGCACAGAGCCAGGACTAACCTCAAAGCAATGCTGGTGTGACCAAAAAACCATTAAAATCAAAATAAATTATGAGACTGTGGAAAGTGAATGCATAATGTATGTCAAGAAAGTATATTTCAAAACCATCTAGAGAAGTGTCTACCTCATAAATGTCCATCTACCTGAATTTTCACAAATTCAACTCATGTAGTACAATCTCCTAGCTTGAGTGCTTTCCTAGGATGGTTGAAACGCTCAGATTCCTTTCACATGACTACCTGCCATCCTTCCCTTCCAAAAGTAGCCAGTATCATGATTTTTACTAGATGCATAAGCTTGCTCTTTATACCAACATTTAAATCACATTCTTTTCACCGTAACCTAATTTAGATTTTATGCTATTTTTAGTCTTATGCATCTAATACCTTAATAGGTTTCCTTTGTTGGAAGGGTAAAAATAACACAGATCTATATAGAAAAAAAAAATTAAAGCAAAATCCCTGCCTGTTTTCTCTTCCCCATCCCATACCTCTCTCCAGAGGTAATCATAATGAATAATATATATGTAGGTAGCCTTCTACTCCTTGTTCTGTATTTAGTTTCCCAAGTAACTCTCCTCATTAGTACAGTATTAAAGAGGTGACCACGAAGACCATAGCCACTGCACACTAGATTAGTAGTTGGCATTTGTTAAGGACTTGTTAGCAGTTAACTATCATATAGTATCTGGTGTTATACTCTGATATCAAGCTCCTCTCCTTTTCTCTCCACCTTCCTCAACAGTATCTCTCCAGTGATCACACATGTTCCTCACACATGCCCTACCATGTCTCGTCTCCTTTATGCTCCAGTATTATTGAATAAGTAAAAGCTCAGCCGGGCTTATATCCTTTTTGCCAGGAAATGCTGGCAAAACTAATATATTAGTTTTGCAGTTTAGAGCCACACCCAGCAGTACTCAGGGGTTACTCCTGCCTTTGCACTCAGAAATTACTCCTGGCAGTGCTCAGGAGACCATCTGGGATGCCGGGGGATGAGCCTGAGTTGGCTGCATGCACGGCAAGCAAGCCTCTGTGCTCCGGGCCCCTCTATAATTTTTTGATTGTGTCCCTTTACCTTTTGAAATTTCCCTTCCCCTCTCAGAAAATTAAAGCATGCCTTTACTCATTATGGCCCAATGTCTTTATTTGTTTGTTTGTGGGGTGGGGGCCACATCTGGCTTTGCTTAGAGCTTACTCCTGACTCTGCTCAGAGGATACTTCACTGGTGCTCAGGGATCAAACTTGGGTTGGTGTATGCAAAGCGTGCACCTTAACTACTGTACGAGGTAGTTCCCAGGGGGCTTTTATCCTGTGTTAATGATGGAGCTACAATTGGGATCCCCCCTTGTGATGGTTTGTTTAGCATACAGCACTGTACCTGTGACCTGTTACTAAAAAAACATGTCACTGTTACTTGTTATATTCCTTTCATGTCATTTTGTTTAAATGGCAAAAGCCACCCTGCCCAGAACAGGGTTAGACAGGCAGAAGGCTTTCCCTCAGCCATGTGTTAAGCAGTAGATCTGTTTCTCCATCCTTCCCCCATTCCATAGCTCCCGCTGAGCAGCTGGATCACCACTGCTAGTTGGTTTGCATCCAGCTCATTTTTCGGCACTGACTCTTATAAGTATATACCTAGTGAATAAATCAATTGGCTTTTAAGCCAAATCTACTAGTTGCGATATTCTTATTTTTTGTGAGAAGAGGTGTTCACCCACGTAATACTCAGGAGAGCTGGGGTCCCTCCTGATGGTTCTCTGGGTCTGAGGGTCATTGTGGCGACTGGAACTGATGCTGCTCAGGTCCTGTGGGACAGGGATTCCCCAGGCCACCTGGTGATATTCAGGGCCTCCAAAGCCATATGTAGAGGGTTTTTAGGGGAGGCCTTAGAGGGGCTCTGGGACCATGTGCTAGGGACCATATGCTGGGACCATGTCCCCAGTGATGCTCTGGGACCATGTGCTAGGGATTGAATCTGGGTCAAGTATGTTCAAAACATGCATCTTAAACCCTGTATTGTTTCTCTCATCCTGATACGATTCTTTTTTGGTTTTGTTTTTTGTTTTTTAAAGGTCATTATTTATAGTACATAGACATGACAAGCATTACTTTTTGTTTGGGGGCCACACCCTGCTGTGCTCACGGCATACTCCTGGCTCTGTGCTCAAACATCACTCTTAAGGAGGCTTGGGGAACCACATGTGGTGTTGAGGATTAAACCTGGGTTGGACCACACACAAGGCTGACTCTTACCTTCTATAATGTTTCTCTGTCCCTAAAAAGTATGAATTGTTAAAATGTCAGTTATTATTTAACTCAGTGTTTTTGTGTGTGTTTACCTGGAATTTAACTGAGCTCTGTATCTTGGGGAAGATACAACTTGATAGCCAGAATATCTTGACACCAGGATTTGTTAAATGTTGTCAAAGGTAGGGCTGTAACATTATTAGACCATTTTGAGCACAAGAAAGGAAGCATCTTTTGTTACTGACATCCTTTTTTCCAAACATTACTCCTGCTATTTCACTCGCTCATTGTCTGCAGTTGGCTGTGTCGTGTCCACAGGGGATTTTACCCACTCTTATCAGTGGAGTGCCATGCGCATCACTTCCTTTCATTATCTTTGTCAAGAACACCCTAATGGTGCAGATGGTGGTCTGCCTGGAACAGGTTCATTAATTTAACATGCTTAAAATATCAGAGAAAGCAGTAGGAATTATAAAACCATAAGCTGTCCTTTGTTTTGATTAAACTTTGAAATTCTTTCTTTAACTCTGTTCAGCATTCCCAGATATAAAATTCTGGTAGTGATATGTTATTATTTATTTGAGGATTTTGTACATCTTGTATTGTGAGAACATTGAATAAAATGTGCATTTTATAATGTGACTTGAATATGATTATACCTTTGGAGTGGTTTTTTTGTTTGTTGGTTCGATTTTGGTTTTTGGACCATACCCACTGGTGCTCAGGGGTTACTCCTGACTCTGCTATTTCTTTAATTACTCAGTAATTACTCCTGGCGGTGCTTGAGTATGGGATGCTGGGGATCCAACCTGAGTCAGCTGCATGCAAGACAAGTGCTTTACGCACTGTCTCTCTGGCCCCAACTATTGCGTACCCTGTAAGTCTGTGACACACTTTAAAAAAAAGAATAATAACCTTAGAGAAGGACTAGATCTCTTTAAAACTTTTGTTCTGGTCAGGACACGTTATATTCATAATTTGTATATAACATAATAGTATGTTACAGTGGGTTACAAAAACAAGTACTTTAGAATCAAACCTCAGAAGGTCATTTGGGTCTTAGTAGTCTGCCCAAAGGAAATAAGTCTTGAGATTTGTTTTGGAGAGCGCATAGAGGGTAGAGCAGCTTGTTTTCGGTTGTCTTTTGGCACTTCCAGTGAATTATTTGTTTATATTATGAGGAAGGAAGTTAGTGGTCACGGGGCTTTAAAATTTCTCTTCCTTGACCTAAGATTTTTTTGTTGGTTCGTAATGCGTTTCTGCTTGCACTTACTTGTGTAGGGCCTTCCAAACAGTGCTCAGGAGGCTCGGCACTGCTTGGCAGGCCCAGGGCCATTTCTGGAGATACTCAGCCAGTCAGCGCAGCAATTAAATGCTAGTGCTGTCTTTGGGATCAGGGCCACACCTGGGGTGCTGGGGGCGGGGGGAGCCTAAAAACTACCTCTAGTGATGCTGGGGGTGGGGGCAGGGGGAATTCAGTGATGCCAGGGATCGAACCAGGATTAGGCATCTGCAAGGCAGGTGTCACAGAACCAGACATCTGTACTCTCTCTCTGGCCTTTTCTGCTCTTATTACCAGAAGCCCAACCTTTCTTTCATGCTGATTTAAGTGTATGTAAATTGTGTTCATTTTCATTCGGGATCTTATTTTATCTTTCAGGACTTGAACCAATGAAAGACGCCTATGGCACATTTGAAGATAGAGGTCGCCCCTCTCCTTTTAATTGGAACTTCTGCTTAGGACCGCATGTGACTTTTCGTCTGTGACCTGTTCTTCCAATAGCCACTGACTTTGAGTTGCAGGAAGGTCTCTGAAGATCCATATCAAATGACGTCAATGGCCAGCTTGTTTTCGTTTACTAGTCCAGCAGTGAAGCGGTTGTTGGGCTGGAAGCAAGGTGATGAGGAGGAGAAATGGGCAGAAAAGGCAGTTGATGCTCTGGTGAAAAAACTGAAAAAGAAAAAGGGCGCCATGGAGGAACTGGAGAAGGCCTTAAGTAGCCCGGGACAGCCGAGCAAGTGCGTCACTATCCCCAGGTCTCTGGACGGACGCCTGCAGGTCTCTCACAGGAAAGGCCTGCCCCACGTCATCTACTGCCGGGTCTGGCGCTGGCCCGATCTGCAGAGCCACCACGAGCTAAAGCCATTGGATATATGTGAATTTCCTTTTGGATCCAAGCAGAAAGAAGTTTGTATCAACCCGTACCACTATAAGAGAGTGGAGAGTCCAGGTAGGTGTAAATTTTTTGAGAATTAAAAACAAAACGACTTTTCTTGATTTCCAACCACCCCCCGTTTACTGGAATGGAATGATAGTACAGCAGGTAGGGCATTTGCCTTGCACTCGGCCGACCCAGGCTCAATTCCTCCATCCTCTTAGAGAGCCTGGCAAGCTACTGAGAGTATCCTGCCTGCATGGGAGCCTGGCAAGCTACCCTTGGCGTATTGATATGCCAAAAACAGTAACAAGTCTCACAATGGAGATGTTACTGGTGCCCGCTCGAGCAAATCTATGAACAACAAGACTACAGAGCTACAGTGCTACAGTTTACTGGATTTAGCAATTAAAAGCTTAGGTAAGCCTGGTGTTTCCTTCTAGAAGATTTTAATTTTGGAAGGAATACTGGATTGTGAATTTAGCCTCTTATATACAGGTCTCAAGTGGCTTGTCCCAGTTCGCTGTTCACTGTAGGCAGTCATCAGTACTCTTTGGACCAGTGATTTTCAATCTTTCTCACATGTGGCCCAGCTCCAGTCCATGTGTCAGTGGTTCAAAACAACTGCCGTGAATGACTTGCCTCCTACATCTAAACTCTGTACGATAGAGCCCTCCTTTTGTCTGATCAGGAGTTTTCTTCTTACAGCTATTATTCTTCTATAGTGTTAGATATATGTTACAAGACTATTTCTGACAACATACAAATAGTGCTCACCCTGTTACTGTCACTTTCATCCTGTTGCTCATCAATTTGCTCGAGTGGGCACCAGTAACGTCTCCATTGTGAGACTTGTTACTGTTTTTGGCATATTGAATACGCCGCCCTATAAAGTTAAAAAAAATTAGTTTTCTTGCCTTCCACCCATATCCGTTCCACTGTTTCCTCTAGTCCTTTTGTAGGAATCTATACTAGCTGATTGATTTTCTTCCCATCCAGTTACTTTCTCTTCCCTAGTATTTGACTTCTTACAATCTGTGGTGATGACCTTATTACCAGTAGAGGGGTCTTTTCCAGTCCTCTGATTACTTCATAAAGTTCAGTGTATCATCTGACACATTGGCTCTCCTTCCTTCCTGCTAGAAACCTTTCCTTAGTGGCATCCAAAATATTGTACTCTCTTGGTTCTGTTGTCTCACTACCTGGCTGATTTTGCTCAGTTTTTTATCCTATTTAATCCAAAAAATGGACAAATCCATAATCTGTTCTCCTGTTTCCATAGACTTAGTCCCTGACTTTTTTTGTCTTTATTTTTCCTCTATGTGTTCTCGCTGTCATGTGCCTTAAACCTACTGTATAAGCTGATGCTCTCATCTTATTTTGTTTTGGTTTTTGGGCACACCTAGTTGTGCTCAGGGCTTATTCCTGGCTCTGTGCTCGGGGATCACTCCTGGCCGACTCGGGACCATATGGGATGCTGGGGATTAAACCTGGGTCAGCTGCATGCAAGGCAAGCACTGTGCCTGCTGTACCACTCTGGCCCTGATGCTCATATTTTAAACTCAGTTTCTACTAAATACTCTTCCCCTAGAATCTTTCATAACATATTTTCTCATTCCATCCAGTCCTTGCTCAGGTACTCCCCTCAATTGCTTGATTCTGTTAAGTATTTATTAT
Organism: Sorex araneus; assembly: GCF_027595985.1. Classification (NCBI taxonomy): domain Eukaryota; kingdom Metazoa; phylum Chordata; class Mammalia; order Eulipotyphla; family Soricidae; genus Sorex; species Sorex araneus. The sequence continues at coordinate 24,995,616 of NC_073307.1, read as the reverse complement.
TGTATGACAAAAGATGATCTTTCTTTCTCTGTCTTCATTTTCTCCTGTGTCCTTGTTGCATAGACTAGATTTTTTTTTTTAATGAGTAAATTATAGATGAGATGGTAGCTAGTTGTAGTAGTTATTTGTTGCTACATAATGGATCGTCATCAGGTAATACAAACATTTATTATCTCACAGTTTTTGTGGTTCAGGAGTCCAGACCTGGTTTCTTCACTGGGTTCTCTGGAATTCTGTAATCAAGGTGTTGATCAGGATTTGGTCTCACCTGAAACTCAACTTGGGCAGGATCTGCTTCTCAGCTCATGTGACTTGACAGGATTCAGTTTCTTGGAAGTTATTTGGCTCTTGCTGGTTGGTGTCTGGAGATTGCTTCCATGCCTTATCACTGGCCTTCTAGGAGAACCTGTCATAACCTTCTTCAATCAGAAAGGGAGTGACGGTGTCTTACTAGAAGGCCATTTTCATTCTCATCCTGTGTGGCTTGTCTCTCATCTTTGCTGTATTGGTTAGCAGCAGTATAGCTCACAGGAGACATACTCACAGGAAGGCAATTACACAGGGTGGGAATTGTTGCAGACTACCTTAATGTCTGCTACAGTGCATTTCCCACAGAGTCGTGAAAGCCCAGTATGGTTAAAAAAAAAAAAAGGCTGAAAATAATACTGGATATGGAAACTAGCAGGCCGAGAAGTGATGGTGCTGTCCGGAAAAGTTAGATTCAGGGCTTTAGGTTTGCTCCTTGGAGCTATAGCATGAAGGAACTTCTGAAGAAAAGATGTGATGGTTTAATAGAGACATAGTCTGAAAAACTCCCAACTGGTATTTACTAAGAATTTCTAGGATTATAGGCTAGGAATTTATTGTATTTCTCATTGTCAGGGCATCATTAAAACTTTTAGGTAGTAGAAATCTTATTTTTATAATCCATTTTCTTCAGCTATGATTTGTTCTATAGAAAAGTCAATGACAGTGGCTGAAGAGATAATATAGCAGATAAAATGCTTGCTTTGCATGTTGACTGACCGGGGTCTGATCCCCTGAGGTCCTCTGAACGCTGCCAGGAGTAAGCCCTGCTGCCAGTGTGGCCCAAAAATTTTTTTAAAAAGAAAAAATGTCAAGGACATAGTTCAGATTTGCTTAAGAAAACTAATCAAGCATCCCTGATACAGGATGGACTCTTGATCATACCAGCACTAGTAAAGTAGTAGTTGTAGCAATAGTACAATATTCATTGAGCATTACAGACTAGGCAGTTTACAGACTCTGAAGTTATTCCTTTATAGGGTTAGAAAAGAATATAACATTTTATAACCCTCTGACTTTACTAATAAGTTTGTAGCATGGGAAGTCAGCACTGGAAAGGGAAGCAATCTAATCTCTTCAGGATCACATAGCTATTAAGATATGTGAGATCATATGGGAGAGCCAGACGTATCCCAGAAAGATGAAGGTAAAAGAGGACGATAGTTGAAAAGTAGGTAAAATGAAAACACACACACACACACACAAAAAAAAAACCAACCCAGAAAGCTAATTTGGGTAGTCATTATTTAACCTATAATATTATCTAGGAGTTTAAACCGGGCTGTAGAATCAGACTTTCTGGATTTAAATCTTACCAGAGTGACTACAGGCAAATTCCTTAACCTTTCTATGACGTGGTTTCCTCATTTTAGGATGAAAACAATGCTTATATTTTAAGAGGATTTGATCTCTTAATGCATGAAAAGTGCTTAGATTAGAACAGTAACTGACTGGGAGCCAGAGTGAGAATACAGCGGGGAGGGCGTTTGCCTTTTACCTGACCTACCGGGTTCGATCTCCAGCATCCCATAGGGTCCCTTGAGCCTGCCAGGAGTAACTCCTTAGAGCAGAGCTAGGAATAACCCCTGAGCACAGCCAGGTGTAGCTGCTAAACCAAAATAAATACAACAGCAACTGATTCAGGGTAAGTTTCAAATTAGTAATCTAATAAAGTAATACATTCTGGAAATAGAGCATGGGGGAAAAGACAAAAAGAGAAAGTAACACCCTAAAATACTGCTGGAACAATTCCCAGAATTGAAAAATTGAAAGGATTGGGGAATGGAGAGAATACAACAGGTAGGGGATTTGCTTTGTAAAAGCAGCTGCCTCAGTTTGATTCCCGGCATCTGATATAGTCCCAAAACAAAACAAAATTGAAAGGGGGTGACGAGAAATAACACAGAGGGTAAGGTACTTTGCCTTATCCTGAGTACCGCCAGGAGTGCTCCGTAGCATAGAACCAGAAGTAAGTCCTGAGTACAGTTGATTGTGACCCAGTGGCCACCCTCTCCCTACCCCCAACCTCCCCCCCTCAAGAGGCGAGGTGGAGTAGGGGAGGATGGGGTGGGAGTGGTGAGAGGGATGCTGGAACCATTGGTGGTGGAAAATGGGCACTGGTGGAGGGATGGGCACTCGACCACTGTGTGACTGAAATGTAAGCACAAAAGTTTATGAGTTTGTAACTGTATCTCATGGTGATTAACTAATAAAAAATTTTTAAAAGAGAAAGAGAGAAAGAAAAAGAAAGAAAGAAAGAAAGAAAGAAAGAAAGAAAGAAAGAAAGAAAGAAAGAAAGAAAGAAAGAAAGAAAGAAAGAAAGGGAAAGAAAGAAAGAAAGGGGAAGGAAGGAAGGAAGGGAGGAAGGGAGGAAGGAAAGAAGAAAGAAAGGAAGAAAGAAAGAAAGAAAGAAAGAAAGAAAGAAAGAGGAAGGAAGGAAGGAAGGAAGGAAGGAAGGAAGGAAGGAAGGAAGGAAGGAAGGAAGAAGGAAGGAAAAGATTCTGAAAGATCTCAGAGATAAAAGACCAGGCACTTAGCAAAAACAGTGAACATGAGAGTTATTTCTTAAGATAGTTCTGGATTCTAGAAATAGAGCAGTTACCATCACAGAAGTAATTCTTGAGTGCAGAGCCAGGAGTAACCCCTGAGCATCACTGTATGTGACCCCAAAACTAAACAAAACTGACAAGAATGAAACAAAATAGAGCAGTATTCTCAACCTCTAGAGAGAGGGAAAGTTAGGCATTCTGGATTTGTAGAAAAGCAAGGAACATTTTTTATATGTGCAGGGACTCAAAATGCATCTTCCTTATACCTTTTTCCCCTAAGGAAGTAAATAGAGGACTAATACAGGATGAGGCCCAAGAAGTGGAGTCTAGGGGCTGGAGCAATAGCACTGCATGTAGGGCGTTTGCCTTGCACGTGTCTGACCCGGGTTTTATTCTCAGCATCCCATATGGTCCCCTGAGCATCGCCAGGAGTAATTCCTGAGTGCAGAGCCAGGAGTAACCCCTGTGCATCTCCAGGTGTGACCCAAAAAGAAAAGAAAAAAAAAAGAAAGAAGTGGAGTCTAGCTAGAGAGAAGGGAATAGAAGACTGACGACTCAGATTTGCAGGATGCGGTCAGTAGACTTACAGCATCTGAAAATTAAGCTGATAAGAATCTGGCAGAGCTGTTGGGTCTGGGGCTGGAGAGATGTACAGTGGGTAGGGTGCTTGCCTTGCATGTGACTGACCTGGGTTCCATATCTGACATCCCATATGGTCCTCCATGTACTGCTATGAGTAGTTTCTGAGTGTAGAGCCAGGAGTAACCCCTGAGCATCACTAGTGTGCTCCCCAAGACCCCCCAAAAAATAACCCCACCAAATCTGTTGCATCTTTGGAAGTATTAATGCCATATATTAAGATTATTTAATAAAAAAATTTAGTGTAATTTTATGGTCGGTGGGTTGGAGTTGGACAGAATGACACAAGAACAGTTCTTCATTTACCATAATAGTCTACAAATGGGCTGGAGTGATAGCACAGTGGTAGGGCATTTGCCTTGCACGTGGCTGACTCGGGTTCAATTCCTCTGCCCTTTGGAGAGCCTGGCAAGCTACTGAGAGTATCTCGCCCACATGGCAGAGCCTGGCAAGCTACTTGTGACGTATTCGATATGCCAAAAACTGTAACAACAAATCTCAAGATGGAGACGTTAGTAGTGCCCACTCGAGCAAAATCGATGAGCAACCGGATGACAGTGACAGTCTACAAATAATGTCTCAAAAATTAATAACTATATCTATGGAGAAAATGTTTGAAAAATGACTGATTTTAAATTTATTGTTTCTGAAGGCAGAATGGTAGGAGGCTTAGAAATTGCTGGGTTTTTTTTAAATAACCTTACAGCATATATACTTTGAAACTCCCCATATATTATTCTGGATGAAAATAAAATAACTCCCCCAAATTATATGCACAGATAATATAATAATAAGAGAAGCCAGTCGTATTAACAGAAAGGGGGGAAAGGTAACAAATTTGTTATGGGTTAGAATTCCGAAGTAATTATTTGACGTAGTCTTTCCGATTGCTTGCCACCTAAACATAGAAAAGCCTTGCTCTGTAATTCCCCGCTCCTTCAGGCAGCTGCCCCATCATCTGAGAGAGGTACAGCAACTGGTAATGCACATTTTTAACAGGATAATTGTAATCTGATGTCAATAATTACAGCACCAGTTCACTGAAATGAAAGGAAACAAAACATAGTACAGATGTTGACTTCGAGAGACTCTGGTTTCTAAGGTAGATGAGGGGAAGTAGGACCTGCCTGGTAAATTTTTAAAAAAAGATTGATTTTGTTGCTTCTGAATGGTGTTAAAGTGAGTTTTTTGGGGGTGTGGTGACATTGACAGTATAGGAAAGTTGAAAAGGTAAATCAATGCAGGAAGAGCTTAAATTAGGTTTGTTTTAATTTCCCATGAGAAAAAGTGACCAGACATTGGAATGTATATTTATGAGAGAAAGTGAGCATGTGAAATAAGACTAACATGTACCTTTTTAGAAATATATCTCAGGGTTTTTAGGTATTGCAGTTTTTCATTATGTTTATGGTTAGAAATCTCATTTTGAGTAAGATTCGTGCTCACAAAATCTCAACTCTCCCCACCCTTAGCAGTTCTCTGTAAAATGCCAGGTGTTAAGGTCCAGGCAAATGTCTTCATTTTGCAATTTTTGGTTTCATTCCTGGCTAGCTGCAAGTGCTCTTCTCTGTTGAAGTCTCATTTCATTAAGGCCTGTCTTTCATGCTTATTTTATATGACATATCATAGAACTGGAGTGGAAGAACGGTATCTTTTGGAATTTTCTGTCTCCTGGAATACATTATAGAGGTGAAAGGTCTTTAATTATTATGCAAGTAGAAGACTCAAGATTCTACAAAACATTCTTTCCTAGGAGTAAATAGTTTTGGGGCTGGAGTGACAGTACAGCGGGTAGGTCATATGCCTTTCACGCGGTGGACTCAGGTTCAATTCCCAGCATCCCATATGGTCCCCTGAGCACTGCCAGGAGTAATTCCTGATCTCAAAGCCAGTAGTAACCTCTGCACATCGCTGGGTGTTACCCAAAAAGCCAAAAAAAAAAAAAAGTAGTTTTTTGTTAGTTATTAGTACCCAGAATCATTTCTATTAGCTCTTTAAAATGTATAGGATATTTGTGTCTGTCATTGGTCACAAATGACTTGATTATTGTTATTATTATTATTATTATTTTTGTCTTTCAGTTTTACCTCCAGTGTTAGTGCCTCGTCATAATGAATTCAACCCACAACACAGCCTTCTGGTTCAGTTTAGAAACCTGAGCCACAATGAACCGCATATGCCACAGAATGCCACGTTTCCAGATTCTTTTCACCAGCCCAACAACACTCCATTCCCCTTGTCTCCAAACAGCCCCTATCCGCCTTCCCCTGCAAGCAGCACCTACCCCAACTCCCCGGCAAGTTCTGGACCCGGAAGTCCATTTCAGCTCCCAGGTGAGAAATTGTTTTATGGATAGGAACAACAGTCCCTGAGAATTAGTAATTTTATTACACTAATAGTCCTAGTGAATGAATGTTTTTTTCTCTATGTTTGCACTAGCTATGTGTTATATTCTTTGTTAATTGATTTCCAAACAGTTTTGAATTTGTTTTGCCAAGTACCGAGTGTTTTTAAAATTGGAAGTACTTTCAATGTTTTTATATAATTCATGAGACTAGGTACTGTTGGAATGACTTACCTGTAACTGATACTGCTTTGAAAGCTATTGCATGAAATTTAATCTTTCAAACAACAAATATTTTTAGATAATATTTCAGTTGTGCAGATGGAAAAAGGAACTGATATTATTCTCAAGATATTAAGTATCTGTGTAAGGTTGCACAGCAAACATGTGGGGTTTCAAACAGGGTTTCTGACTAAAGTCTGTGCTCTTCTAACTGTACTACATTGCTTGTTAAATCATTTTAGATTTTGGAAGTTTAAAATCAACCCCAGTTATCTTTAGTTAGGAAACAGGTTATCCAAGTTGCCTGGGAAAATGATAGTATTTATAATGTTTTTAAATTTTGTTAATGGTATGTTATAAATGGACACATCATTTTATCATTCTGATTAAATTAGCTAACCTGTTATTGTCATGCAGTTTGGGGGACAAGGGTGAAGATTTATGGGAATTAAATATCTCAATTTGCTGTTCAATTCGCAATTGGATATGTATTCCAAAACTAATTTCTATGGTTTATGCTAAATTTTGTGTTGGTTATAGCTCTGTTTCAAAATTTATCTTGTACATACCCTGGGGTGAAAGACAAATTATAGTTTGTATTTATAGTTACTGAAACAAAAACAAATTATAACTGTAGCTTTTGCTAGGGTTTTCAGCCTCCGTTGTTGGAATTCAGAAGATTTCTTTTCTTTCTTTTCTTTTTCTTTTTTTTTTTAATTTTATTGAATCACCATGTGGAAAGTTACAAAGCTTTCAGGCTTGAGACTGTTATACAATGCTCGAACACCCATCCCTTCACCAGTCCACATATTCCACCACCTCAGAAGATTTCTTGTTATCATTTAGTTTCTAAGAGAATTGTCCAGTCATTTAATAAGCCACATTAGCAAGTTCTGAATGAATTAGATACCTGCTTTTGGTGTTGATGGTAAATTTTTAAAAGGGGTAAGTTTTGCTTTCCAGTTTTAAATAACAGTATACAATTCACGATGGTCTTGATAATTTAAAGGCCATCTGTAGCCCCTTAAATATTCAAACTAGCATAACCTGGTTTTTCAAATTGATTTGCATTAGTTGCCCTTCCTCACGTATTTGATTCTAAACAAACACAAAATTTTCTTATTTTGGTTTTGGGAATTGATGTGGACCACACCTATCTGTATTCAGGGCTTCTCCTGGCAGTGCTCAGGAGACCATAGGTATTAACCACAGATGGAAACTGGTTGGCTGCTTGCAAGGCAAGTGCCATACCCAGTGTATTTTCTTTCTGGCCCTAAAGACAAAATACTTTTTCTTTAAAAGAAAAAATTTAACACCAGACCTATCCCCAGTGTACCCAACCTCCTCCTTCCAAGGTCCCCAAGATCCCCCTCGCCCCCCGCCCACTTTCTTCCCTCCCTGCCAAACTCAGTTCTTTGGATTAGTTCTCCAACTGTATTGCCTTTTGCCCTGTGTTCTACCTTGCTGTATATCTTTTAAGTCCCATCTCTGAGATACCATATCTATCCCTTACCTTTTGGCTGACTTCACTTAGTGTGATAGCCTCTGGTTCCATTCATATCTTGGTAAATTATATGATTTTGTTTTCTTAGAGCTGTATAATATTTCATTGTATATCTATACCATGATATACCATGATGTGCTGGAGCGATAGCACAGCGGTTGGGCGTTCGTCTTTCACGCAGCCGACCCGAGTTCTGTTCCTCCGCCCCTCTCGGAGAGCCCGGCAAGCTACTGAGAGTATCGAGCCTGTACGGCAGAGCCTGGCAAGCTACCTGTGCGTATTAAATATGCCCAAAAAACAGTAACAATAAGTCTCTCAATGAGAGATGTTACTGGTGCCCACTTGAACAAATCCATGAGCAATGGGATGACAGTGACAGTGACAAATCTGTACCACAGCTCGATCCATTCATTCATAGTTGGGCATATGGGCTGTTTCCATATCTTATCTGTTGTACCAAGCACTGTGATTAACTTTTTGAATTAATGTTTTTCTGTTTGGGGGTAGATGCCAAGTAGTTGTAGGATCCATTAATGTGGGAGTTCTATTCCTGTTTTTATTGAGGGATCTCCATACTGCTTTCCAAAGAAGTTGAACCCGGCAACACTCCTGCCAACAGTGAGGCTTTTTGATATATGCTAAAGGCAGAATTCTTGACCTTGAATTCTGTTTTAGTGAATTTCACTCCTGATCTTACTGTTCTGTATTGCTTGCGGCAATAGTAGGTTTTCAATAAGTATTGAGTGTGCTGTTTTCTTTCCTGTTCCCTTCTCCCAAGATAGAGTCCTACATATTTGTGAATCTTTAGTAATGATTCCTGCAGGTAAGCTTAAGAACTTTGAAATGCTTTCAGGATAATAACTTTGAGAAAGCTGCAAATTTAAACCCTTCCTTTGGGATTTTGACTTCCCATTTTCTCCCATTCAGCTGATACTCCTCCTCCTGCCTATATGCCACCAGATGATCAGATGGGTCAAGATAATTCCCAGCCCATGGATACCAGCAATAATATGATTCCTCAGATTATGCCCAGTATCTCCAGCAGAGGTAAAGAAATACCCTGTTTACTTTATTGTTTTAACTTATTGACCACTTTTTATAAACTGCTTTATTGTGGTATACTTCATAGCATAAAACTTATTCATGTCAGTTGTATGATTTAGTGATTATTTTTCAGTATCACCACAATTCATTAGAGCATTTCTGTAACTCTTAACAAAATCTCCTTTGTACCTACTTGCGGTTTTTCCCCACTTACATCCTCAGTTTCAGAGACCCTCAAAATCCACATTGTTTTTAGACCATAAATCCCTTCGTTTGTTAGATGTTAAGAAAAAGGTGCTTCATTTGCTGCATTTCTTGAAAGAATAGTGTTCTCTGTGTTTGATGATACTGAATGAACTGTATTTTCCCAAGAGCCTTACATTTCTAAAAACAGTTAAATTCCAGGCTTCCTGATAGTTTTTTAATGTCTAAGTGTTGAATAACATCTTTACTTTTTCAAGGTTTAGAATTTATACAGAAATTTTGTCATATTAATCCTGTAAGTCACAGAATTTATCTTCATTTAGAACAAAATGATTCAATATGAAGTTTTATGTTTGAATTCTCACATCTCATTTATTTTGTGACAACATTTCTAGAGAGCACATCATTTGATTAGTTTTGTGTACCTTAGAATGTAATTTGTCTGAGGCAAACAGCTGAGTGGGTTCCATTAAAAGACTTGGCAATCACATTTTTTTTTGCCTCCTAGATACATGTCTTTTTCCACCAAAATTCTTATTTCACTTGTGTTTTGTGTTTTGTCTTTTTCTGTTTGTTTGATGAAGGTGGCAAAAGGAAAATTAAAGTTAAGCTGTAGTGCCTCCAGTCAGCTGTTAATATTGTCCTATGCTTGCAGCTCAGTAAAACTTTTTCATTTTCTTTTTATCTTAACCAAAATTGTTATTTTAGTTTTGCTTATTAGCCTTTCATTCCCCTGTAAGTTTCTGCTCCTTATTTTCTTAAGTTTTCCTGACACTATTCTTTTAACTTCCTGCTCTGCATTTGTATGTGTGCTTGATTATGGGCCCTATGGGACTTCTCTTTATGGGTCAGTGCTGATTTTTTTTTTCCTTTGTTCTGCATCATCTAAATTCCATGCAGTTGAATAATAAACATTGAGTTTCAAAAGATAACCAGTTCAGGGGCCAGAATTAACCGTACAGTAGGTAGGGTGCTTGCCTTGCATGCGGGTGACCTGGGTTTGATCCCCATATAGTCACCCCATATGTTGCTCAAGCCGTCCAGGAGTGATCCCAGAGTGCTGAGCCAGGTCTATGCGCTCTATGCGCTGAGCATCTCTGGGTGTAGCCCAAACACTGCTGCCACCCGCCCCTCCTGCCCTCCCCCCCAAAAGTTAACCCATTATTTCTGTACTATTTAGCTTAACTGATAGTTAATAACTATCTGCCTACTTACATTTTTTTTTTATCTAACCTGACATTCTTGAGGAAAATTGAGAAGTTGCTGATTTTTGTGCTCAGTTTCAGTTTCAAGAAAGACATTTCTGCTGGTATTGAATGAAGCATGTCTCTGCCTTTTTGATTCTTTCACAAAAGGGAATTTGATCAGTATCTTATAGTAGGTATATATTGTTTTTTTCATAGCAATTCTGGCATTAAACATTAAAGGAGTGAGTATATATCATCTTTTACTCATAGACAGTGCTAACATAGTTGATACTTTGCACTCTTTTTTATTGCGTTAGTTTTCAAACCAGTTTTAGCCTTACAGATCGATCAGATTAGTTTGGGCAGAAAGTGCAGAGTTCCCACATGCCCTCATTTCTCGCTTACATGGCCTCCATATCAGTATATCCTGTATTACTATCTCATTTCAATTGAAATGTGTTCACCTAGTGAAGGACATCTTAGTTGATTACATGATTTGGCAATTACGAATAAAGATCCTATAAACATCTGTGTGCACATTTTTTCTTGAATTTAAGTTTTCAGTTCCTTTGTATATACCAAAGAATATACAGCAGGTAGGGCACTTGCTTTGCACGTGGCCGACCTGGATTGAGTTCCTTTCTGTCCCTCTCGGAGAACCCGGCAAGCTACCGAGACTATAGGTAGAGCCTGGCAAGCTACCTATGGCATATTTGATATGCCAAAAACAGTAACAAGTCTCACAGTGTACATTACTGCTGCCTGCTCGGGCAAATAAATGAGCAGCGGGATGACAGTGATACAGTGACACATTTTCTTGGTTTTTTGATAGGAGCAATTTTAGTTTTGTAAGAAATCACCCAACTACCGTTTTGCAGTTCCCACTAGTAATGAGAGTTCCAGTTTGTTCCACATACTCAGAAACATTTGGTGTTATCAGTGTTTAGATTTTGCCCATTTTTGTGATTTTATGTATATGTATATAGTAGTGGGCTGGAGCGATAGCACAGTGGTAGGGCATTCGCCTTTCAAGCAGCCGACCTGTGTTTGATTCCTCCACCCCTCTCAGAGAGCCCAGCAAGCTACCGAGAGTATCTTGCCTGCACGGCAGAGCCTGGCATGCTACCCGTGGCATATTGGATATGCAAAAAAACAGTAACAATAAGTGTCACAATGAGAGACGTTACTGGTGCCCGCTTGAACAAATCGATGAGCCATGGGATGACAGTGACAGTGTATAGTAGTGTTTTATTGTTATTTTGATTTATGTTTTCCCTGATGACATGGTACAGAGCATCTTTTTATGTACTTGTTAATATGTTTTCTTTCGCGAGGTCTTTGTTCATGTCAATTGATTTAGCTTTTTATTGATGTAAAAAAAATTTATCAAGTCAGTGCCTTTTTTTAAAAAAAATCACTTAACAGTGTTGTTTCATAAAATCCAGTTTGTCAGTGATTTCTTTCATGGATTTTTTTGGGCGGGGGGGTATTGGGGTCATACATATCTATGTTCAGGACTTCCTTGTGGCTCGATGCTCAGGGATTACCTCTGGTCGGCTTGGGGACCATATACAGTGCCAGGAATCGAACCTGGATCTGCTGTGTGCAAGCCAGTCACCCTACTCGCTGTTATCTCTAGTCCCTCTTTCATGGATATTGTACTTCTAGAAGTTTTAATAGTTTTAGATTCATATTTATGATCGATTCTGATATTTTTTTGTGTGTGAAGGCTATAAAATACATGTGTAGATTGATATTTTGCATCTGAATACCAGTTGTTCTTGTACCATTTATTGAAAAGACTATCTTGTCTCCATATTTTCCTGGATCCTTTGTCAAGATAAACTAATTTTATGAGAATATTTAATATATCTTGAATATTGACTCTTTGACTTTTTGTTAGTTTAGCGAAGGGCAAATATTTTCTTCCAGGTCTTGGGGAGTCTTTTTTTATTCTCATCATTGTTTTTTTTGTAGTGCAGAAGCTTCTTAATTTGATGTAATTCTATTTGTTTATTCTTGCTTCTATATGTTTGGCCAATGGCATTGAATTATTGAAGGTGCCTTTAGGTTCAGTGTCCTGAAGGATTTTTGTCTATTTTCTTCAATATAATTTGTAGGTTTAGGTCTGATACCAGGTCTTACATCCATTTTGAATTGACTTTTTTGTGTATAATGTGAGATGGTGGTCTGGGTTAATTTTTACACATATGACTGACTACTTAAAAAAATCTTCTTTCTGTGCTTGGGTTTAATTAAGTTTAGAAGCTCAAGAATCAGGACTTTCTGAGCATCCTTCATTAAACCTGCTTTCTGTCTGGTTTGTTCACAGACGTTCAGCCGGTTGCTTATGAGGAGCCCAAACATTGGTGTTCAATTGTCTACTATGAATTAAACAATCGCGTTGGGGAAGCTTTTCATGCCTCTTCTACAAGCGTGTTAGTAGATGGATTCACAGATCCCTCAAATAACAAAAGTAGATTCTGCTTGGGCTTGTTGTCGAATGTTAACCGGAATTCAACAATTGAAAATACTAGGCGACACATTGGAAAAGGTAATCTTGTCATTTCCCTACAGCCATGCGTGTGTGCGATGCTGAACACACAAAGAAACTGAAGACGTGGTCTCTGCTTGAGTCGCAGGTGTTAAAGATGCATTACCTAAGACACGTTCCTCTTACTCTGCATAGTTTTACTTCCTACTGCTTAGGATCTGAAATCACTTTATATTTTTGTTACTTTCTTAGTCTCTCAAACAGGAGTATATACTTTAGCAGTACTTCGCTTGGTCACAATGTCCTCAGTGGTTAGAATAATACCTGACTCATAATGAATAGTTCTGGCATATATGAATGACGATGAAGGATTAAACTTTCATTATAATTGTATTTGTGTAATGTTTTGGGTTGAGGTGGCTGGTAAAAATTTCCATTATCCTAAGATCAGACTAGAGGTGACCTGGGGACAATGAAGGGGAGTCATGCACACTTTCATGGTGGTGAAATACAACTTTGTACATCAATACTATAAATTTTAACACTATTATAAGCATATTACCTAAACTGTAATAAAATTTTTAAAAATTTTTCATTATCTTGGAGTAGCAGGATTACAGGTAGGAAATCCAGTTTAATGATAGGTTTTTGCTGACTTCACCATCACCCCTCCTAGCTTTCAAATTCAGGGAACAGTTGTATTTATAACTCACCCTTAAAGCCAGTTTCCACAACAAGCTAGGAACTTTGACACTACAATGAAATGTCAGAATTTCATAAAACAAGTGGTCTGAAAGGAAACCTATCCCAGATAGAGTATATTGTCTGAATCTTAAAAACTTTTTTTTTTTATCCCTTGCTGCTTTTTGTTCTTTGACTTAATGAAGTCTTAATCCAAACTAGGAACAAATGGTAAATCATTATAATTGTGATGTGATTTCCTGTTGAAGAGATCAGAAAGTTAAAAATAGGTTGCAAGTTTCTCTTTTTTGGCCCATTAGCTCTGATTTTTTTTTTTTTCAGGTAAAATGTGTCATTTTTATGCGTTTATTTTTGTACTACTATAGAATAATTTAGGAGACATCAGTAAATTTTTTCAATTTTAGAACAAGTTTTCACTTTCTCTCAGTATACATTCCGAGACCATTTTTCCCATGGGTCATTTTTATTTGTCAATATATAGAACATGTGACAGACCCAAGATTGTGAAAATTCATGAGTTATATATGAACAGTATTCGCCTTTTTTGCATTGCTAGCAGTGAGGGCTGGAGCGATAGCACAGCGGGTAGGGCGTTTGCCTTGTACGTGGCTGACCCGGGTTGATTCCTCCACCCCTCTCGAGAGCCTGGCAAGCTACCCATGGTGTATTCGATGTGCCGAAAACAGTAACAAGTCTCACAATGGAGACGTTATATGTGCCCGCTCAAGCAAATCGATGAGCAATGAGATGACAGTGATACAGTGATACAGCAGCAGTGAAAAGTTGGTTGAGTACGACTTTTATCTTCAGCTATATAATTTGAATATTTCATATTAAAACTATAGTCATTACGTATGTTTAAAATTTCCAAACACATAATGGAAAGTAAAATAAATCTTCCATTGAAAGATTCTTTCTATACCCTGAAATTGCATGTGAATTAAGGTTGTAAAAAATCTTGCTTTTCTTCCCATTGGCCAAAAAAGCTAAACAGTATTCCTTTGAAAGCGGTCATTGATTGTTGTTTCACCACTGCTCTTTCTCACAGAGATGATACGTGGTTGTTGGAAAGGGGAAAAGTCTGCACACTGAAAATCAAATGTGCCGTCAACCTGAGGCTCAAGTTTTAGGTAGTTGGTGACTGGTTTAGATTTGGCAGACATGAGGCCACCTAGTGGTAGCTTCAGCTGGAAGACTTGAAAGTTGGCTTTAGACAAGTGGGTCCTGTTTTTCAACCCTGTTTGGTCTCTGTAAGTAGCCTTGGTAACATGGCCGCTGTGATGCCCACCTCTAGGTGTTCACCTGTACTATGTCGGTGGAGAGGTCTATGCCGAGTGCCTCAGCGACAGCAGCATATTTGTACAGAGCAGGAACTGCAACTTCCATCACGGCTTTCACCCCACCACTGTCTGCAAGATTCCAAGCAGCTGCAGCCTCAAAATTTTCAACAATCAAGAGTTTGCTCAGCTTCTGGCGCAGTCTGTCAACCATGGGTTTGAGGCAGTGTATGAGCTCACCAAAATGTGTACCATTCGAATGAGCTTTGTCAAGGTGAGTGGGCTGGAACTAGCTTAATTTGAGTGACCACGGGTATGTATAATAACTGCATGTGTTATAAAATTTTAAATCCTGTTAGTTAAATGCAAGATGGTAGTGACTGTGGCCTGATTTAATGGGGTTTTAATATGTAGTTTTCCGTATTGGGCATTGAACCCGGGGCCTGGTACATGGTGGATGTACCAGGTGCTCTGCCACCGAGCAACATCCCTGATCTAGAAAACTTTTGGTTTTGGAACTGCTTTTAAGGGCCTAGGAAGTTCAGTGGGCTAGAACACAAGTATTGTGTGTCCTGGCCCCCACATTTGAGCCTTCCCTTTAGCACTGAACTGTCCAAATACTGAATTGTCAGGCCTGCATGCTGACAGTCCTCAGGACTATTGCCAGGAAAGGCCCCTGGCCTCCCGCCCTCAAGCACCACTTGGGGGATATTAAAAATGGCAAAACTTTAAGTTCTTTAGCAGAATGTAGCTCTTTAAGTTTAATTATTATTAGATCCTGGTATAGTGGTGGCAAGAGCTCTCTAGAATACTAAACTTACTATTTTAATTGTATCTAAGCTCTGTTATTAAGGATTTGCAAAGTTCAGAGAACTTTTATCAGCATTCCGGAGGTGACTCATGGCAAAATTTGCAAAGAGTTCTCGTGATATAGTGAAGCAACTTTTACTCTCTCTGATCCTTAAGAACTTAGCCAAAGAAAGGCAACTTTTATATGCTATGTGAGGAGGCTTTTTGTTTGTATTTTAGGCATTCAGTCTTACCATTTTGTGTTTCCCTGCAATTCTCTTGTAAGCATAGATTAATCTGTAGCCCAAAGGTATTTCCCTTCTAAAGAAATATGGCTTTTGCCTAGTTAACACACAAATAGAAGCACATGCTACATTGCACAGCTTAATTTTCCAGGGCACAACTGCTATAAGCAGTGCTGTTTTGGGGGTTTTTTTTTGTCTGTTAGGATGAAGAGTTCATTTCAAGTTATATGTCACTGTCACTGTCATCCCATTGCTCATTGATTTGTTCAAGCGGGCACCAGTAATGTCTCTCATTGAGAGACTTACTGTTACTGTTTTTGGCATATCCAATACGTACGGGTAGCTTGCCAGGCTCTGCCGCTCGGGCTCCATACTCTTGGTAGCTTGCCGGGCTCTCTGAGAGGGGTGGAGGAATCGAACACAGGTCGGCCGCGTGAAAGGCGAACACCCTACTGCTGTGCTATCGCTCCAGCCCAAGTTATATGTATCCTGTTAATTTTTCATCTCAAGGATAACTGATTACCATTTTAATTACACTTGTATGTATTAATTACATTTATTGTTCCTTATCTAATATTTAAAAGGCCAACAACCCCAATGCATGAATACTCAAAACTTTTTCCTGAAAAAATCTTATATAAATTTATATGAGGCTACTGTTTGCTTTTGACTTACTCCATTAAGTGAGAATAAATCTTACTGTGGGAATGTTAATCTTTTGATTATGAGATACTGTACTATGTTGACTTTGTCTGATTGAAAAAGAATGTGACATAGCGCCAAGGATTTTTACT
Source organism: Sorex araneus (assembly GCF_027595985.1). Classification (NCBI taxonomy): domain Eukaryota; kingdom Metazoa; phylum Chordata; class Mammalia; order Eulipotyphla; family Soricidae; genus Sorex; species Sorex araneus. The sequence continues at coordinate 24,979,316 of NC_073307.1, read as the reverse complement.
TAGGGAATTATACATAATTTAAAAATTAATATATAGTTTAATAATGCAGCTGTTATTACTTTCAGCTCTGTGGTGAATGCTAAGTTTGGTTTGATGATTTAAATGCTTTTTCATTATTTTTTTTGTTGTGTTAGAATTGGTGTAGACTGACAGTCTAAAGAGGGCTGTGTTTTGATTTCTGTTCATCTTCTTAGGGCTGGGGAGCGGAATACCACCGTCAGGATGTTACTAGCACCCCGTGTTGGATTGAGATTCATCTTCATGGCCCTCTTCAGTGGCTGGATAAAGTCCTCACTCAGATGGGCTCCCCTCTGAACCCCATATCTTCTGTGTCATAGTGCAGAAGTGTTCTTTTCAATTACGTTATTAGTGGACTTGTTTTAATTTTAGGGAAACTTTCAGTACAGATACTGTGAGCATATTTGGAAAACAGATATTACAGCTTATTTTTTTTTCTACATAATTGTGACCAATACATTTGTATTTTGTGATGAATCTACATTTATTTGTATTTGTGTTCATGTGATTAACTCTCAAAAGTGTTGTGAGAATACAGAGTAGGTATTGTGCCCCAGTTCCGAAGTTTGACATCAGTTTTAAACTGGAACATACTTTTGCCCTGTTGTCCCCAGCAGTTCTTTGTTGTTGCTGATTTTTTTTAAAATAAGCATCATATGATGAAAAATTCTAATCATGTAAGAGGATATTCAATTGAAAGTAATTACCTCTACTCTTGACCTTTTAGAATCTGTACTTAAGCCAGTTTCTTTGTCCCACCAACTTAAAAAAAGTATAATTCATTATTTTGTGAAAGTATACAGTAGGGGCTTAAGAGAAACTCTAAAACTTTATTTGAAGGAACACTATGCACTGCTCTAACAAGTAGTGTTCAGAAATGCAAAATCATAAAATGTACATTTAATACAGTTAAATGTTTGTCAGTGTATTGTGACTTCACTCAACATATCTTTTGTAAAACATTTCCTTTGTCCTTAAAAAAAGTAATGATTGCAAACAAATCTCCAGTAGATGACATTTATTCAGAAACTCTCAGATGTACTACTACTTTATAGCTAGTGACAGTGCATGCACAGCCCCCCCCCCTTTTTTTTTTGGCTATGTTTGCTGCTTATGGCTAACATTGCAAGAACTCTAATTTTGACATGCATTACTCTTTCATTTTGCACTTTGATAGATGACAGTTTTTTAGTATAATCTTTTGTGAAACACTCAAACGACTTGGACTTAGATGCTCATCTTTATTTTCTTGGGTACCTTTTTTATTAAGAAACACTGTAATCTATAGCTAATTTGTAGGAAGTTACTCTTTTTCTAACTTTTATTTCAACCTAGTTTATAAGACTGTTATTCTACTGCTCCAATTTAAGGTGCCTTTTAAATTCCCTACCATTTTACGAATGTTATTAATGTTGGGAAGTCATGTACTTAATTAAACCCACTGCTCATACCTCGTATTGGTTGTAAACCATAGGAGACTCTCCAGTCTGGTCTGGTCATGGGACTGAGGCGCGTGATGTGATCCTTGGTAACTACCAGCAGTGGTGTTTGGAACAGATGATTTTAAAATAAGTTCACATATCTAAGAGGGCAGACCACTCTCTTGGTTACCTGGCATGTTCTCATTTTTTCTGTAGCACCTGTGTGGATGCTTTCCTCTCAGAAAATCCTTACAGAAAAAACCATGAAAATTCTAAAATACCCATTTAATCACTGGTGGTTAAAGGTTTTATTTAAAAACTTTAACCCCTTTTTCTGGGAGCAGTCAGATACTTTGGACATGAAAACAAAGAAATGACTTCAGGAAAAAAAAAACAACAACCTGATTTGACTATCAGAAGAAGCTTATTTTCTTGTGCCTCCTGAAAGTACATAATGTGTTCTATTTAAGTGTTGTTTGATTTGACTTTCTATTTTGCCCTTCTGACTTTATGAGGAATAACATGCATTTTATTTTTTTGAGGAAAGAAGAATACTGCCCTTTTATTTCCTGTGATGTTATTTATTGCTTTTACAAAGTGCAGCCAGTGGATGGTTTTAGTCCTTTCAGATGAAGTGCCATATATGTTTCAGCTCACAGTTAATAACTGGGTAAAAGGACATATTCTGATAGGCATCTAAGCCTTAGGATTTATGTGAATGCATTTTCATACTTCCAGAATTATCAGCCACAGAAAGATTATTTGCTTAGTGATAGACTTGATCTGTTTTTATCATTCTTTTTGCCTAACAGGCTCATGACTTCAATGGGCTTGCACTGGTGGAAACTATTGTTTCATTGATGCTTTCAACTGACTTCATTAAAAATTATTTCCATTTGGGCCAAGATTCTGTCAAGACCTTTGGAGTTGAGCAGGGTTTCACTTGCAGGGCCTTCTTTGTGTTTTCTCTTAAAAGTTTGATCTCACTGAATGACAATAGTAAAACTGTTAGCTCATAAGAGTTTCATGGAGAAGTATGAACATGTTATATTTCTTAGATGTTACTAACTCCAACCTCTTGAGCTTCAATTGAAAACTTTAATCAGTCAAATTTTTTCATAATTTCTAAGGATGCCCAGTATTCATGGAGGGGAAATAAAAATTGCTAACAGGCTTTTTTCAAAAATATTAAAACCCTCATCAACATAAAGAAAGTACTTCTGAAAAATCATTCCAGAAAATTAGTTTTGTGTTTTTATCTAATATTTAGCATGGTCTATAGTTCATAAATCAAATTTATGAAAACACTACTGACATAATCACATTTAATAATATATATTAATGTGTACCACCTAAAAAGACAGAGTTTGGGAATAATGAAATTGCAACCAGTTTGGTAAGTGCAGGAAGAGGAATCTTTCTCAGTAATGAATTAAAGCTATAAAAAGATCTCAACTGTAGAAAAATGGAATTTACATAAATGGGATTTATGTAATAGAGTATTATGCTATGGTTGATATTGTTTGGCTAAGGAATGTAAATTAGTAGGCATGCTACTGATGTACCTACCCTAACATTTTTCTTCAGAGAAATTTCAAGGAAGGCATCAATTCAAGAGGCCCGATACTATTCATGATGATATAAATTGTTTTTTACATTTATTGTTGATATCTGAATAAATTGTAATTGAATGGGTTTCTAAAATGAACTTCACAGTGAGATTTCTAGATAGTTCAATAAGCTGCATGTAATACAGAGAAGATGTAGCTGTTTTATACTTGCTATAACATTTGAGAGCAAGATAATCTCTTAGAATGTAAAATGATCTTTGCATATTCAGATGCATTTTCAAGAAAACTGGGGTCATATTACAAAATATTTGATATTAACCCAAGGGCACCTCTGAGAAACTCCTTTGTAACAGTGTTGTTATGTTGAAGAGAAAGTTTATGCCAAAAACTGAAACCCTGACAGTAAAAGAGAAACTCTGTGATACAAAGTACCTGTTAAAGTGCTAAACCTCTACTAGAGAGAAGTCTAATTTGTAGAGCCATTTTCTCCTTACTTTTCCTAGTTATTTGCTTAATATTACTTTGTATCACTATCATTTTTCCATCTTTGATATATTCCTCTCTACTTCCTGGAGAAGGAAGGATCTTTTGATAACTGTTGAATGCAGCTTCCAATGATGACTTTACATTTTGGGTTAACTTTGTCTTACTAGTAAACTCGTCTAATCCCTCTCACTTGTCCTTACTTTACATATCAGGTAGGTAATCAAGGGTCTTTCAAGCTTGGTGGTTTTAGCAGTGTTTGGAGGGGAATTTTCCTAAGTATTGGTTTATGGGTGGTCCCCTCGGATGTTCACTAGGGCAGCTTTTTTATTGGGGGGTTGGGATGAGTCACGGGTTTGATGCTGGCTCTTCCCACGGCATGAGCATTTATACGTGTGGGAGTCTGGGGAGGTTTTCTCGCAGACATGCAAGTATAGAAAGTGAGAATTCAAAGGACTTCTTTTGTAGAACCAATTCTACCTGCTGGGCAGAAAGTTGGACAGTTGTTTGAAATTCACTGGATTGCTGTTTAGTGTCTCCCAATTAACAGTATTTATCAAGTCTGTGTTAGATTATTCATAATATAAACTTTAACTTTCTAAAGTACAACTATATTATAACTGACATGTTACCCTAAAATGGGGCTGCTTTACAAAAACCAGTGAGAAGGCGTGTATTCGTTTTTTTTTTTTTATTATTACTAAAGAGCTTATGCTATAGTATTTGTTGGCAACAGTTGCTATCAGACAAGTGGCAGATTGCTTTTGAAAAGTTCCAGCTCAGGAGCAGGTTTATTCTGCTACTCATAGCAGAATGGAATTGTGTGGTTCTTGTCCAGATAATCCAGCTCTTAAAATTCCTGAAATAATCAGAAACGGTTATCTTTTAACGACTTAATATGAACATGTTGGGGTGTGTGTGTGTGTGTTTGTGTGTGTGTGTGTGTGTGTTTGTGTTTAAAGTTCAGAATTTTATGTACAGGTAGATACTGTTTCCTCATTAGTATTAGGTAGTGCCTTAATCCTAGCTGATATTAGTTATAACAAAACTCCAGTGAGGCCAAACAAGTCCTTTTGTAAAAGAAGAAAATTTTTTTAGGATTTGATTTTTCTTTTCTAATACTGCTGGAGATGATGTTGCTTTGAGTTTTTCAGGGAATAATTTAAACCTTAGGGACTCTTAAAGATTATAATCTGGCAACTGATTTTCTTCGTAACCTACTTGGTTAGTCTCATTTTGAAAATGACTCAATTTAAAATTTGATAGCAGTACAATCATGAAAACTGGATGTTTGTATTTACCTACCCGTGTTCTCTTAAAAGGGTGTTTCAAATTCAAGATGATCCCAACCAAACCAGTGGCTGCACGGTAGGCCTGCTTGTTTGTAGTAGTTCTGCTTCTGTTTATGTTGTAGAAAATAAATTTCTAGCCACATGCCTCGATTCTGTTACTTTTTTTTACCTATAAGATGTATTAGGTTTTACTATTATGCTTGTCAAAGCCATAATAACTCTTGAGAATTTTTGTTTTTGCATATGTTTGCTAATACTTTATTTTAATAAACCTTGAAACCTACTTAATGTGTCATTTGTTTTTGTACTGTTGTGACTTGATAAGTCTCATTGCATTATGAAGGGAGGAGAGCATCAGCCGCTGTGAACCTGTAGGGTCGAAGGTGTTTGTGTACCAGTGGAAGAAAATAAATAGTCCATGATTCTATGTCTTGGGACTCGGGATGAGATTGGTTTAGAATGAGCAATCATGTCCCATTCAGATAGGAGAGTTGATATGTTTTTTTCTGTCTAGTTTTGCTTAGAGAAAGTGTTTGGACCTGGACTTGGGGTGTTGGGGCAGGGCTAGAGTCTGACCTCTCCTTTCCCATCTCTTGGCCCTGGCCTCACTGCGGCTGTGACTGGGTGATGGGAGGTGGACAGAATGCCATGGAGGCAGTCAGCCTACATCAGCCCTGGAACTCGGTGTCCTTAGTGCTGGTCCCTTAGGTTTTCCTGGTCTGGAAAGTAAATGTCTACATATTTAGGGGAAAATTAAATGAAGGATTGTACCTAAAGTACTCAGGACCACCTGATACAAAAGAGCTACTGGATTCCACTACACCATTGTTGCTTCTGCATAACTATCACACCTTCCATTTTCACTCCAAAATTGGCTTGTAATGTTTTTAAAAAGAGTTACTTAATGATAAACATTTAAACATAATGGTAAGCTCCTTTAAATATGTGTTTTATATATATATATAATATATTTGATATATGTCTTAGTATTTGATATATATCCAGACAAGTGGTGGAAAATGATCTTTTTAGAAGTGGGGGCTGTGGCTCAAGTATTAGAGCACAAGTCTGTCATGTGAGAGACCAGGGTTTGCTCCCTGGCACCGAGTGGCACTCGAGCACCCTGGGTGTGGCATCATTGCAAGGAGTATGCCTGGATCCCTCCCCAACCCCGCCCCTCATAATCATCAGGTATGGTCCCAAATCCTCTTGTAATTATGATCACATTTCTTCTAGTTTGACATGGAGGACTTTTTTCTGACGCTGTTTATCCTTTGTAGGTCAACTCTTGGATTGTCCATTTTGTGAATTAGCTTCATTTTTACTTCAAAGTAACTTGTTATAAAGACACAACATTGTTTTATTTTTATATCTTCCCCAGGTGTGTGCTTATCACTGTATGATAGAAACAACAAATGTAAGCTAATTAGGAGAGGATGGTGTGTATCCATGGGCCACCCCTCCCACAGAGAAGTAGAAAAACTAAAGATTTTAGCTCAAAATAATAAATGTAAAAACCCTTATTATTCTCTTTGGAGGAAAGCCTTCATCAAAAGAATCCATTTCAGCAAACCTGTACCTTCTTGGGCCCTTTAAGTTCAAATAAAAGGCAGTGAAGTATTTAATGACTTCATTGGCTATTATAGAAGTACATCTTACAAAACATGTTTGTTCTAGCAAAAGATTTTAGTGAACATTTAGAGGTGTTGTCTTCTCTTAGATTTAAGATAATTAGTTTCCAAATTGCTATGGCCAAAAACAGCAGGTGCTGAAGGGATCAATTGTGACATCCTCTTTAGTTCTCACCCAAAAAGCGATGCTAACACTTTCAACAGCACAGTGGCGTTTGATGCACTTCGTATTTTATAAATACAAGGAGGCTGTCAGCAGGCTGGGACAAGTTTATGAGAAAGTACTTATTTAGCACTGTAGTACAAACTGTTCACAGAGGAGGAAGAATTTTTTAAAGTTTCTTCCATTGAACATTTTCAGTATTGCAGATTTTGGGGCGGGCGGTGTAATTTGTAAACCTATCTTTCATTGGCTTTTGTCAAAAGTCAATCTGTTCGGTTGATGCAAATCACTTTAGGAGTTGTTGGCAACCTGCTTACCTGTCTCCACCGTGCAGCGTGTTGGATGGCGGGTCTGAGGAGTATCCAGGCGACAGTGGAGTCTGGCTTCAGCAGGTGGGTGTGCATGTAATTTCCGTGAGATGTTTCCTCTGGAAAACAGCTATGGATGTTTTCCAGAGTTTGATGTTTGATCCTCTCATACTTTGTCCTCAAAGACCACTTATCCTTATTTCCACCCAGTGAAAACCTCACCTGTTATTTCTTTTTGAATCAGAGCTTTTCAGCCTTTTTCCACCCCTGGCTTAAATACTACTTTTGTATAAGACCAGTTCTGAAAATTTTAATGATACTGAAAAATACATACACAAAATCCCAAACCATCAATGAACCACTAAACATTTAGGCTTGTACCCATCTAACCTATTCTGGTAGTTGCTGTACATCCTTTCTTTGACAAAAATTTGGCTGATAGCATGGCTTCTCTTTCTCTAAATGCTCTTGAAGAAATTGGTTCTAAAATGTTTCTTGAATTCTGTATACCCGAGGGAGTGCCCTGTCTTAACTTGCTCTTATTTTGTTGAAAGGCAGGCCTTTCCAAAATGTAAGACATCATACCAGCAATGTATGATTTTAATGAGGGAGTCGAAGTGACAAGTAAAATCTACTGGGATTAATTTGGGAATGCTTTCAGAAAGAAGGAAGGGAAGACCTGGCACATAAGGAAAAAGGCATGCTCATTCCTCAGAGTCGTCAGCACCGTCCAACTATGTTATTTTCTTCACTCTGCTCAGACGGTGGCAGTTTGTGGCCAGGAATGTTCTGTAGGGGCACTAGGACCCCCTCAGTTCCTGATGGAGCATCACACTCAAGTTCACTGAATGAAATAACTGTGTCAGGGGCGATTTTGCTTAATGCTGGAATTTACCTCTTCAACTCTTAGGGAACAATAAAATTCTTGGATGGATGCTAATTCAAGACTATTGCATCTTTGTATAACATGCCTTTGAGGAAAAGAAAGAGAGAAACTCAACGAGTCCAGCAGAACACTTAATAGTCTTTAAATTTCCATTGCTGGCTCTGTGCCTCACAGTTATCAAGATTCTGGAATGGTGGCTAGAGAACCCACACAATTAACAAGTCATATTGGGGTCTTAACCCAGCAACTTGACATTGTTATATTTTCTCTGAGAAAGTGGAAAGGGCACAGTTTCCTTGATGCATTTGACAGGCAAAAATAACCTCAAAAGGTATGCTTTTTATTCCGTAGCTTCCAGGGGTGGACAATAACCTGCATTTGGATTCTGGTGCCCTGATTTAGCTCCTAGAAAGTCATTCCCAACTGTTGTGAATAAGAGATGTGCCTCTGAACACAGTTACGGGGACACTGCAAATAATACCCTGGAGAGAGGGAACATAGTGACCCATATTTCTACTTCTGGAAAAAGATTAATTTTCCTGAGGAGTGTATAATTGGAGGGAGAGAAAACAGAGGATTGAAGGGTTATGTCACCATTAGGTAAGATTAATAAATAGTAAATATTCCATGATTGCCTTTTCTTTACATAAACTTTTGTTAAGTTTACAGAGTAACTTAGGCCCAGTTGTGAGCCCTGGAAGGTAAAAGGCTAGCTGTAAGCCACAGACCAGGCGTCGATAAAAAGACTGCAGAGCTGATCTTCCTATGAAAACAGCCCCTGTTCTCCCCACGTGGGAGATATCAGTGTCCTGCTGCATACTGCATTTTCCAGACTGAGTCTATCTGGCCAATAGGATAGAGCAGAGGCCTTGCACCATTTTAAGTCCTTCCTTTTTCCAATGGTTAGAATGCAGATATGATGGCAGGAACTTCGTCGAAGTGGCCATGGAAGCCAGGGTCTGAGGATGACAAGCTTCTGCCACCCTAGAAGGTTACGTGAGGGAGGAACTTGGCGGCGAGGGTTCTTTGTAATAACTGTCCAGTCTTGCCTGCTTCATACTTCCCTATGCTTTTGCTCAGTTTCCTCAAAGCTTTCCTGCAAGCTGATTGCCAACTCGGTTTCCCGCAAACTGCAGAGCAGAGCTGTCAGTGGGAGCTGGAGTGGGGCTGGAGTGATAGCACACAGTGGGAGCGCCTCCTTCTACCCTCATGGGGAGTGAATAAAGACAGCTGGGTGTTTCTGGTCACTAACTCCAGTTGTGGTTCCTTTTTGTTGGAAAAGGAGCAGGACTGTAGTGAAGGACATTTTTAAAATTGCTCTGGGTGCACTGGAGAGATAGTACAGCTTGCCTGGGAGTAAACCTGGCACCTCTGGTGTGTGTCCCCTCACTTCCGCCTCCCCCCCACCTCCAACAAAACATAATCTCCAGAATATATATATATATATATATATACATATATATATATATATACACACATATATATATATATATATATTTTTCTTTTTGGGTCACACCTGGAGATGCACAGGGGTTACTCCTGGCTCTGTACTCAGGAATTACTCCTTGCGGTGCTTAGGGGACCATATGGGATGCTGGGATTCGAACCCGGGTCAGCCGCGTGCAAGGCAAACGCCCTACCTGCTGTGCTATCACTCCAGCCCCGCTCCAGAATATTTTGTCCTGGTCCTGAAGTTGGATTATTTACTCAACTACTATCTGAGGGTCTCAATGGGATGACAGACTGAGGATAAACTGGGGAAAAAAATCTCTTGCCCTCCGGATCTTCATTTGGGTTTCAGGGAGAGGCAAAGCAAGTGGAATTTGCAGACAGCCAGGAATTAGTTCTAAGGAGAAAAGGTACAGCAGGAGTGGGAGCACTGGAATAGGGGGGAAGGCAGTTGGCATTTTCTATTCTGAAACTACGGAGAAGGAAGGCTTTGATCAAAGTCCCAAAGAGGTGAGGAAGCTGGAGTGTGGTGACTTAGCTGTCTCTTAGTTAATATAACTCAGAAGGCATAGGCGTGATATTCTAAGATGCTCATTTTCCCTGCCTGGGGCAGGAGGGGGAGGGGGGTGGGAAGAGTTAATTCCAGCACAAACAGTTTAAAGTCCAAAGTTTTACATTGCAAGTTCTTTAATCCCTGCTGGAGATACATTGATATCTGAGCTGTGACACAGATAAAGATAGGAAGTGTCAGTTGCTAACCACTGTGGATTATCACCTGCAGGCGACTGGCCATTTTAAGGACAAATCAATCAGCAGAGTTCAACTCAATATTGCAGTCTGAAATAACACAAGTTAATTTTAAGGCAGAAAATCAAAGGTAAAAAGCCCTGACGATGTATTCATAGGCCAGCTCTGACTTTTCTGCTTTTTCATTCCACAAATACTCATCTATTCGTGCTTGTCAGAATTCAAGGCAGGGAGTGAAGCAGCTGGCCCTGCCCTCATGTAACTTTCTTATCACCAGGGGAAGAGACATCCCAGCCTTCATGAATCCATTTGTTTCTTGTTACTTAAGAGTGATAAGGGAGCCGATTTGGGATATGAGAGAGGCTGAATGATCTCTGAAAATTCATGCAGGTCATATGTGGGGAAGAGAGGTCCGAATGCTGAGTCTGGGATGGCATAAGGTGCCATGTATCTGCAGCAGAGGCTGCAGCTGAGGGAAAGAATTTAGGACACTCAGGGACTACAGCTTGACGTCAGAGATGGGTAGGGTTGGGTGGTGCTAAGTCTTAGAGGTCAACGTCAAGGTCTTGGTTTTTTGTGGTAGTTATTATTTTTAGTATTTCTGTGTTTTTTTACTGGAAAGATAATCTCTGAATCTGCTATTCGCGGGGGAGGGGTGGGCCACACTTATCAGTGCTGGCGGCTTTGTATTCAGGAATCATTCTTGGTGGTGCTCGGAGGCCCAAATGCAGTGCTGAGGATTGAACTGGGGTGAACTGCTTGCTGGGCAAGCGCCTTACCCTCTGTACTATCTCTGCAGTCCCAAGGGCTTTTTATTTATTTATTTTGGAGAGCCTGGCAGGCTACTGGGAGTATCCTGCCCGCACGGCAGAGCCTGGCAAGCTACCCGTGGTGTATTCGATATGCCAAAAACAGTAACAAGTCTCACAATGGAGACGTTTCTGGTGCCTGCTCGAGCAAATCAATGAGCAATGGGATGACAGTGATAGTGATTTTGCTTTGGGGCCACACCCAGAGATGCTCAGGGGTTACTCCTGACACTGTACTCAGGAATCACTCCTGGCAGTGCTCAGGGGACTGTACAGGATGCTGGGGATTTGAGCCTGGGTTGGCAGCATGCAAGGCAAGCACCTTACCCGGTGTACTATCTCTAGCCCCCTCAGGTCTTGGAGTGTCAGAGAGGTTAGAGACAATATATGGGTGTTGGGGTGATGATGGTGGGCATGGAGGGGACAAGATGGAGTCTCTCTAAGAGGATGGGGAAGTTCGGGGTGGGGGATGATCATTGTGTGTTTTACATGCTGGTGCACGTTACCAAGATGGAGAAGGCTGGAGGAAGGGTTCACGAATCACGAAATCCTGTTAATCACCGATTTCTTGGGTGGGCTCAGTAACCTCTCATTTCGTCCTTTCCCTGAGATCTTAGAAGTCTATCTGGACTGGGCCCTCCTAAAGATGTAGCACTGGGGGCTCTTTCAGTCAGGGTCAGGGGAATGAGATCCAGCTTGTTACTGGATTTAGCATATGAATACACCATGGGAAGCTTGCAAGGCTGTCCCATGTAGGCAGGAAACTCTCAGAAGATTGCCAGTTTCTCCCAGAGGGAGAAGTAGTAGGCTACAAGATATCGCTTCTGGGAGCTTGCTTTTAAGTCTCTTGAAAGGAGAAAGGGTTAACTTATATAAAAAGATTATGCTTTGTTTTACTATTTATTTTGCAGAGAAAGGGGTCGAAGCCTGTGAGGTATGTGCTTGTCTGGCTGAGCCACGTCTCTGGCCCTGATAATGAGTCTAAGATGCTCTTTGAAATCCTCAAAGGGAGGTGTTGAATGCACTGGAGATCTGGGGAGTCACGTGGAAAACAGCTGGAGCCCAGGGGGTAGAAAGACCTAGGCAGAGCTGCTGGGGTGTGGTGGGCCCTCCCAGGGAGAGCAATCTTGGATGGTGCTGCCGCCACCACATCTAGAATAACCCCTGGTTCCTGACGCGAGCTCACATTCAGAGCACTTGCTGCTTTGCTCCCCTGAGCCGAACAGTTCACCTACAGTGTCTCATGCAGTGTGGAATCCTATGCGGCACGTACCGTTATTGTGTCCATAGGCTAGTGGAAGAGACGAGCTCTCAGAAATGCAGACACCTGACGGAGGTAGGGTATGCAGTGTCAAGACCAGGCTACCCGCTTCCGGATTCAGGTTCTTCATCATGCTCTGCTGCTTCTCCCTGTTTCCTGACATCTGCAGCCCATTCCCTAGCTTCCACCCCACCCACTCATCATAAGGTCTTTTCAACCCTCTTACCTAAGGCTGGTGGCTGATTATGGCAGAGGTGCTCAAACAACTATGTCACGGGTTCTATTCTGATTTTTATCCTGCCATGCCAAGGGGTAGCTCCAAAGCATCATGGGACTGATGGGACAGCAAAGTGCAGAAGGATGTATGCACAGACATCTGCCTTGCTCCTACATCCAGCTAGATGTCTACCTAACCCTCTGGCATTATATCACTAGAGGCTGCAACTCAGTCATGACCTTGGACCTTTCCAGTGAAGTCCAGTGTAAAATTGGACCCATTCATTACTGCAGTGCTGGTCCACACTAGCCTAGAGGAGGGAACAGACAGTGCTGGCAGCAGTAAACTCTCGTCTTCGTTTTCCCTAGTGAGGAAACTGTGTGGCTCCTAAATACCAACTCGATTGTACAGGCCGAGTTTCCTGGCAATTCTTCCAGGACTATTTGTTCCATAAAAGGGGTCTTTGGGGGCCAGACCAATAGTACAGCGGGTAGGGCGTTTGCCTTGCACGCGGATGACTTGGGTTCGATCCCTGGCGTCCCATATGGTCCCCCAAGCACCGCCAGGAGTAATTCCTGAGTGCAGAGCTAGGAGTAACCCTGTGCATTCTGGGTGTGACCCAAAAAGCAAAAAAAAAAACGGGGGGGGGGAGTCTTTGACTGCTAAGGCCATTGCAACCCTGTCAAGCTATCAGATCCTTTCCGGATTGTCCCTATTAGCATGTTTTACTTTAACCCCTTGATGCCTTGGATCAGCATTTTATCTGGCATTCGCTGTTTGCAGTCTCAGAACTTCTGGGGACCTCTAGGCTATTCATACACCCATTTCTCCTCTGCTAGGACCTGCCCTTGCATTGCCCGGTGGACACAGAAGACAGGCCTAGTGAGAGCAGCTCCTGTTGGTGGCCCTGCGGGTCTGCTGCTGGGCGCCACTGATTCTGGACTGAGGCTGGGGTAGAAGACAGCTGATACCTGCATACTGGCCTGCTGCGCTGAGAGCCAGGTGAGGCGGTGCTGATGCCCATTGCACAGGCCCACCCTGGTGGAGTGCGGAGCACGTGAGCTGCAGAGCAGGGACTAAAGCCCGGCAGGAGGCAGCTCTCCTGCTTCTGAGCCTTCAGCTCTGTCCGGGAGGAGGGAAACTCTGCCTCTACATTCATCCTCTAAAACAACCCCCAGATCAGAGCTGAGAAGGTGCCCCCCCACGCCCCACCCTGACCACTGCCACCATCAGCAATGTGGGATCTCATTCAGCCAGCCCGGGGCCCCACATTTCCTCCCAGTCGTCTCAGCAGTCACGGTTTGCACAGACTGCCTGGCTTACCCACAGCTCCGTTCCCTAAGTCCCAGCTGAGTGTTCCAGGAGGTTATCTAAGCACGGGCCCCATTAAGGCTTGGTTTTTCTTAGCTCTCCTGACCCAGGTGAGCCTGTCTGCTGCTGCTTTGTGGGATGGAGGCCATTTGGGAATCTTGGGCACTGGCCGAGGAGCTCTAAAGGGAAACTGGACTCTAGCAAGTCCTTCCTCCTCCCCTCCCCCCAAACACACAGACCAGTTTTCAGAGTTTGAAAGCCCCTATGAAACTGCGTCTATGCATTTTTCTAAGGGCAAGAGCCTTTAGCATTTTTCAGATTCTCAAAACTTCTGTGGGTGTCAGATCCTTTCAACTATGAACTACTGGATTAGCTGATCTCTCCAGCCATCACCCTCCCCCCTTCACCTTAGTTTGCAGAGTCAGAAGACTGGAGCTATTAATAGCCACACAGAGGAAACTCCCTAACTTTGAAAATGGTTAAGGCTGTCACAGCTCTCTCTTCCCTCTCTGCGGACTGACTTGATCCATCTGTCCATTTCTTTTCCCACCGGATTTCTGGAGCTGGCACCCTGCCCGCTTTGGAAAGAAGGCTGAGCAACCGCTCCCCTCACCTGGCCCTCGGCAGCGTCCTTTCTTTCACCTGGTGGATCTCTGGGGGTTCAGGGCTGCTGGGAGCGCAAAGGGAGAGCGCCAGGTGGAAGCAACCATGGCAGGGAAGGATGGGCTCCCAGGAGCCCTGGCGCTGGGAATGTATTCTGCAGATGAAGCAGTTCCTCCCGGAGCGATAACTGTCCAACCCCGGGTGGTGGGAGGGAGGCACGCTGGGGGACGGAAACACTGTCCTTCACACTAACCTGGGACCCCGCGGCGGCGGGAGAGGATGGCCGGGGCCTCCGCCGGCTCTGTCAGCGCGGCCCCGTTTCCCCCCTTTTCCACCGAGAGCGGCGCAACCAAAGACCAGAGCGTTCTCAGCGCCGGGGCTAATCAGCTTAATTGGGTTTATTGCAGAATTGCTGGACGCGGATCCCCGACCACAGGTGCTGCGGGTGAAGGAGGCCTGCTCCCCTCAACCCACCCCACCCCCCGCCTCCCGCTCCTGCGTATCGCAGAGTACCCGGGGTCCTCCTGCAAATAACTGCGTCCCCTCACTTCTCCGGGGGTGCGCGCTCCCCGAGGCCCATCATTCCAAAGTCTTACTGAGTTCAGGCTCGGGTCCGAGGGGATGTGCTTGGCGCCACGTATGGGGCAGGCGGCAGAAGCCCGGGAAGGCGGCGCAGGGCCGGACGGTGGCGACCGCCCGCTCGCGGCCGGTTCCGTGGCTCGTCCCGCCGGCGCCTTCCCCGGGCGAAGCAAAGAAGTCGGGCGGCGGGAAAGACTGCTGCGTCGGGGCTCGCGCCTTCTCTCAGCGAGGCACCCCGCTGTCCCTGGGGAGGAAGGCTCGCGAGGGGCGCAGAACCTTGGTCCTCCACGCGCGGTCACTAGAACGGAGACCCCCAGATGCGCCTCCGCGCGCCCCCCCCCCCCCCACGCCCTCTACGCCCAGGCTGCAGCTGGGAGTGGGGAAAGGGGGGTCAGCCGGGCTCAGGGCGCCGGCGGCGATTCCGGGGCGCAGCTCTGGCCGCCCGGGTACCCCCCCTCCCTCCCCGGGCCGCTACACGGGTCGCATCTTCCAGGGCGCGCGGGCGTCGCGCAGCGAGCGATCGTGGGGCAGCGCGGCGAAGGCCGAGTGGCGCAGCTGGCATCCGATGAAGAGGACGACGAGCGCCACGGAGAGCAACAGCAGGAAGAAGAGCAGCAGGTAGGTGGGCAGGTCGGGCTTGGTGGCCGCGCCGTCCCGCATGCCGCGCGCCGTGGCCAGTTCCAGCGGCAGCGCGCCCTCCGCCTTGACCGTGGCCGCCAGGGCCAGAGCGCCGCCGCCGCCCGCCGCCTCGGGGCCGCCCGTGGCGTTGAACACGTCGCCGTACATGGCCCGGGCGCCTCACTGGGCCCCGCGCCGCCCCGCGCCGCGCCGAGCCTCCATGGCACCCCCGACTCGCCGCCTTCGGGCCGGCCGGGGTCCCCGGCGTCTCCGCCTGCCGCTGCCCTCCCCTTCACGGAGCTGGACGGGACGCCCCCGCCGCTCACTGTCACCGACCCGGCTCGCTTCTGCTCAGACACCCGGCGCCCCAGAGGCTGCAGTGGCGGCCGGAGGTGACCGGTGCGGGCGGCCCCGGTGGACGCGTCCTCCCGCGCCGCCTGGTCTTGGAGCAACCGTGCCGCTCGGAGTCGCCCGCAGCGCGCCCCGTCCCCTCTCGCGGTGGCCGCGGCGCTCCCGTCTGAGCCCCAGACAGCTGGGGGGCCCCCGCGGGGAGCCGGGGCGGGGCTGGCGGCGGCCCCCTGGAGCGGCGGCGAGCCAATGAGGACGCGGGAGGATGCAG
Organism: Sorex araneus; assembly: GCF_027595985.1. Taxonomy (NCBI): domain Eukaryota; kingdom Metazoa; phylum Chordata; class Mammalia; order Eulipotyphla; family Soricidae; genus Sorex; species Sorex araneus. The sequence continues at coordinate 24,963,330 of NC_073307.1, read as the reverse complement.
CTGCGCCCGCCCCGGCCGGCCCCGCGCGCGCACGGACAGGGGGGACGAGGGACTTAGAGGCAAAGCCCGCAGGCGCACAGACCCGCAGCGAAGCGGGCACGAACTAGAGGAACCGCGCAAAGCGAGCCCGGGGTGGCTGCAACCGACTCGCCCAGGCGCCCAGGCCGAGGGTTAGGCGTGGGGTGGGGGTTGGAGGGCTGAGCTGGGCCCCCTGGTTGCTGAGGGACCCAGACAAGGCAGAGGTGCTTCCGGCCAAAGGGTGCTGGTGTCAAGGCTAAGTTCCTATCCCGTACCTAGGTTGATCCTGGGCTTCCCTCTCTAGCCTGAACCCACTTGCTCAAAAGCCCCTGCCCGTTCTTGGGGTGCAGAAGGCAAGAGGAGCGTTCCCGGTGGTGATCTTGTGACAAAGGGGAGCCTTGAGCAGGACTGGGGGGACCCTCCCCTAGCCAAGACTCCAAGCTCTTCACTGCTCTGAGGATCTTTGCATTCCCTCAGGTTACAATGGACAGAGGGTGAGGTAGCCTTCCTGGGCCAGGGGACTGTAGGCTGGGCAGGACTCAGCAGTGATCCTGTCAACCCCCCCCCCCCCCATACACACACACCACCACCACCACCACCACTGGGCAGGGAGAGGGGATGCTTCCCAGTGTGTCTAAGGGCATCAGACCTGAGCCTTTGGGCTGGCTCCGTATCCCACTCCCCACTTTCTGGAAGAGGCAGCTGGCTCCGGCCACAGGGGGGTGGTGTGGCAGAGTCACGTGTGACAGGGACTGCTCAGAGAGGGATGGCAGTCCCCTTCTCTGGAGGCCTGACCTATTTCGGACATTGTTTTTCTCGGCCAGCAGGGTTCCAGAGGACATCGTATGAAGCCTGGAAAGGACTTCCTCCCTCATGCTCATGGCCATAGTGAGGGCCTGCATGTGGCCAGCAGAGGGGCTGTGTCCAGGGGCAGCCCTGCTTGGTTTCCCAGGGAGGGAGGCTTGGGGGTCAGGGTGGAATAACAGGGGAACCGAGGTGTGCTCTGCCATTTCTCCCTTGGGTCCTGAAAGAGTAGCAGCTTGGTCCCCACTTTCCACACTCTCAGCCCCTCACAGGACGTCAGGGGTGACACAGTAGCATAGTTGGGGCAGGGAGGGGGGTGGCATCAGAAAGGGACCAAACAGGATCTGGGACCTTTGGGCTATAAAGTGAGTATGTGCACACACGTGCTCTCCGAATGCAGGAAGAGGGCCTGGAGCAGGAGCTCTTGGAGGGTTTGGGGCGGGGGGCTCTTTTCGGAGTGTCTGGCTTGGGGTGCTGCCTGTCCTTCCCCTCTGCTGCTGTGTCCTGGAGTCGCATTGCTGCCCACGCAAATTCCGTGCACAGGCTCATCCAGCTAGGGCTGGAACCTGAGGGGGTGGACCCCAAGTCCATGAACTTGATCATGGTCATGAACATCTCCAGCAGTGGACAGAGTAGTTGTAGAACATTTCATTCATGAGCACAGATTTGGCTTTCAGCACCCTCCCTGTCCTCACAATAACCTGTGAGGTCTCTCTTTTGCTAGCGCCCCACTTCCCCCAGGAAGTGACATCACTCACCGGGCTCACACAAGGGGTCAGGGTGTCAGCAGACAGTCTGCAGCCTGTGCATGTCCAAAGCCATGCTTCTACCAGGGAGCCCAACACAGCGCCTGTGGGCAAAAGACCTTTGGAAAAGCTGGTATTGTATCCTGGTTTTTCTTGGACTGGGGGCGGGGGGAGAGAGGGTTAGTTCTTTGGACCCACAGAGGAGAAGGGCACTTTCTCCTCCAAATGATGTTCAGATCCCCAAGAGCAGTCACGTTCCCTGAGCATCCCCTGGCAGGAAATTAAACAGGGCCACACTGAGTCAATGTCGAGATGCAGTTTACACAGCTTTTTACACAAGCCAGAGAGCCCTTCCATTAGGGGAGCTCTGTGAACCGACCAACTGGTGCATTTAAGTCTGGTGCTCTGAGGTTGGCTGTGACAGGCACAGGCCACAGGCTGGGGACCCCAGAGCCACCTCTCCTCATTACGTGGTGGCTGAGTGGCCCCTGTGCCTCCTGAGCCAGTGTCCTATCTGCAGAGAGAATGTGCTGCAGCCCGGGGGCCTCTCCTGGTGGCCGCCCCGCTCTGCAGGGCCAGCTGGCAGGGCTTTAATGGGGACTGGGAGCGCTCGAGCTTGGGATTTCATAAACGGCGCCATGCCAGGCTGCTGGGTGAAGCTATTTCTGGTTGTTGGCAGGCTCCAGGGTTATTATTAAACTGCTCAGTGGCGTCAAGGGGCCGGGGCGAAGAGCAAGGGTGAAGTGGTGTCTGCGGAGGGTAGGGCAAGGCTGTGCCTGCGTGTCACAGACATGCCACGGGGAGGTGCTCTGCTTACTCTTCCCTGGACGTCATCCTGCCCCTGAGCTCACAGGCTGTTCTTCTCACTCTTTGGCTGGGCCACGGGTGGGTTCCATTTTGATGGGTCACTTTGGTCACCATCAGTGGGGGACTGGAGGTTGCACTGGAGAAGGACCGTTTGCAGAGTGGAGCAGTGCAGACCTCCAAAACTGTTAGCAGTTTGAAGGAGGCCAGATGCAGGCTCTGAAATGAAGAGACTTTGCCAGCAGGAAGAGGCAGCCAGCAGGCCAGACCCTGGAGGGGGTGGCCGGAGAAAGGGGGCTCCTGCCCACTCCATGCTGCCCCTGGATTTGTGAGATGGAGGAGAGACGGGAAGACTGTATTCTTTCCTCCTGGGGGTCCGAGGGATGGAGGGAAGCTGGGGAGGAGGGGCCAGGCCCGAATCTGCAGGCTCTGCTGTGGTTGAAGTTCTGGGAAGACAGAGCCTCACCGTCCTCCTCCGCCCCCCGTCCCCCATCAGCTGGTTCTCCAGTGGAAGTACGGGCCTGCATCATGGGTCCCAAGAGCATTCCCTCGCTTTTCTCACTGGTCCCTTTAGCTGTGTGGCCACTAGCCAAGTGGGCTGCTTACTGGGAACACCCCTTTCAGGCTGCAGGGACCTACCACAGACACGCTCCCTGCCTCCCACTCCCCACCCCAGGCTCTGTGATGTGTCACTCCTGCGGCTGCCTGAGATGGGCCAGGGTGGGGCTTGTGGGTGGGGAGTCAGAAGTGGGGTCCCTGTCTGGGACACGCATGGGAATGGGGCTGCAGCTAGGATGTGACTAGCCTGTCTCGGACGAGCAGGAAGTGTGGGTGGGGGCTTCAAACTACTCTTTGGGACCAACCGCAGGTTCAGGGCTGTCAGGAAGACTCTGTAAGTGCAGGGCCAGGAGGTTATACAGTGGCGCTGGCTGGGGAGCCAGGAGGGGAGCCTTGGACTCAAGAAATGGAGCCCGTCAGTCCCCCAGGGAGGAGTCGGAGTCGCGTGCCTTCAGTCCCCTGCCGGGAAGGGCCTGGGGCTTTCTGGGAAGATCAGGGCCAGAGAACACTCTCAGAGCAGCCTGGCATGTCCCTGCTTGCTTCCCCTGAGATTTGTGTGCAGAATTCTACCAGAAGAAGGGAGGGAGGATTATTCCAGAAGGCTCATCATCCTCCATTCACACAGTATGGAAGCGGCTGCTTTCTCCTCTCTCACTGCTTGCCAATGAGATGCTCAATCCTCTTAGGTCCCTCTGCTTCTCTTGGTCCTCCGAAAGCCCGAAAGCTGTCTTGGGGAAGAGGCTTTGGGGCTGCCCTGAGGGCAGAGCGGGGCTGGAAGGGCCTTCCTTGAAGTTTGTGGCAGCCAGTGGCCAGTGGGCAGCTGCTGGGAGAGGCAGGTTTCCTGGGGATGACTGGCGGGAGTCTCTCCTGGGCAGCTGAGTCCCAGCCATCTGCAGCCAGTGGCCGCTAGTTTGCTGGTGGGCCTCAGACGAAGGCTCCTGCAGTGGAGGGTCTCACTGCTTTCCAGTGTGGCCTGGAATTGGGCAGCGGGCAGGGCCCAGGGGCTCAGCTAGGAAGTCCTTACATGACCAGTGCTGGGGCTGGGTTTTGGGGGGCTTCTGGGGCAGTGGCAGAGCCGTGTGTCTGTCTTGCGCTGTGTGTTGTAGCTAGACTATTCTGTGCCACTGGCTATCCCTGGGGGCTGCTGCCGCCCAGGGTCAGAGCCCCCTTGCACCCACCCCAGACAGACCCATAGCATCCCCAAATTAGATTAGAAAACTTTATCTGGATTGAGAAACAATCGCAATAAACCAGAAAATTAGAAAAATCCAAAATACAGACCAACCATCCAGGATTGGATGTTACATTGATGCCACCCCTTCTGTAGTCATGCCCTCGGATACCGGACCTTTGGTGGCTCCTCCCTGTTGGGTCCCCTGGACCCTGCACCTTCCTATCCCGATGCCCCTGAACAGAGAAGGTGGAAGGGGAGGGCAGGGAGAGGAGCAATCCTGGGAGCCACCACGGAGCTGCTGGTGGCGCCTTCATCCGAAGCCCCTGGAAACTACCCCACGCTGATCAGTGATGCTCAGACCCCACAGACCACCATGCCAGCATCTTCAGCGCTGCATCCTGACTGTGATATCATGAACATGATATCATGAATGTTCTAGAACATTCAGATGGCCAGCTCCATTCTTGTTCCTTTCTTTTGCATTTGTTCCCCCTTCCCTTTGTTGTTATTGCTGCTGTGAAGACAGAGGGTCACGCATGCTTAGTCTTGGTGGTCACAGTCTTAGACTGTGTGCAGGGGTCCAGGGACATCATTGCCCTGAATCATGCCCTACAAGGAGGGTGGTGCGGGGATCAAACTCTGAGCCTCACCACTGAGCTGCCCCAGGCCTCCACCTACCTCCATTCATTTTTGTCCTGATCTCCCTTCCACAGGTGCCACAGGTGTGTGTGTGTGTGTGTGTGTGTGTGTGTGTGTGTGTGTGTGTGTGTGTGGAGGGAGAGCAGGGGTGCATATGTACAAGTTGTTCGGGGGCCCTGGGCAGAAGGGATCTTAGACATGGCCGTGGGGCCGGTAGGGAATGAGAAAAGCCCTTTGAGCAGAGATGCAGCACATTGCTCTGGAAAAATCCCTCGAGAATCTCCTTTCAGCTGTCAGCCCTGGACGGGGAGGAGTGACAAATATGCCCTTGACTGAATCACAAGGAACAGTGATTCTTTTACAAAAGTTTAAAGTCAGAGAGCTGAAGTTGGCCTTTAAGTGACATTTTCAAACCCAAATTGGAAACTGTGGTTAGTGTTGCCATTTTATACGGAGGGAACAGAAATTCGTGCTGCTCCCTCCTGGGCTGGGCGGCCCGATCGGAAGTTAGCTTGTCTTCATCCAGAAGATTCCTCTAGGGGCACATTCGGTCCCGCACCTGACTCCGTGCTCCCATTGCTCCCTCCTGGACTCGGAGCTGGGCGGTGACCGGGTGAGTGCTTTCTCGGTGCCGGGAGCCTTCGAGGTGCCAGAGGCTGAGAGATGGTGGGAAGTGGAATTTCCCACATCTCTGCGGAAGGAGAAGCAGGAAGTCAAACAGGGAGCACCAGAAGAAGCTGAGGGCGTTAGGGACATTTCCCATTTCCCTCTCCAGTGCCTACCATCTGCCCCTGACTTACCCTCTGGGGTCAGACAGAAAGGCGTGGGCAGGCTTCTTCAGGAGCTAACTTTCTCCCTGCAACTCCATTTCCCCTTGGCTCTCCAATAGTTGTCTGGGGGAAATGTTTTAAAATTCAGTTTCTAACCCCCAAGATTTTAATTCAGCATCAGAAGCTAACGACACACATGTGTACATGTGTGCATATGTGCATACAAAAACAAGCATGTCTGTGTGAGCAGGGCATGTGTGTGGACACATGTATTTCCCAGCACCTGCAGTCCTGCACGGGTGGTGGCCAGACTGCCCAGCACCCACTGCCTTGGGGAAGGAACAATGAGTGTAAAGCATAAAGGGGTCAGATTACTGGGCGTTCCACTTTGCCCAGTCTGGTCAGGGCTGGAAGGAGGGATGAAAGGTAAGGCCAGGGCTGTGGTCAGCACCTGTGGGAGAGAGGACAAAAGAAGTTCAAAGGGCGGTTTCCTAGGAGGGATCCAGGAGGTCTTTAGCCCTTTGCATCCCCCCTCCTCAGCATGATTGTGCAGTGCACACGTTGCTCAACCGAATGTGGCAGGACTGGGTCAGGGCACGTTTTCCATCCCTGGCAAATTGGAAGACAGCCTGTCATCTTGGGGTAGGGGGTAAGGAGAGGAGAGTTAGCAGGGAGATGAGACTGCAGACACGGGGGTGTCCTGGGGCGGGGGAGTAGTGTTGCATGCTCAGTATTGGGAGGGATGAAAGAAACACAGTAGTTTAGGGGGTCAGGATGTTGGGAGATAATCAATACCTCCTGGTGTGGGTCAAGCATGAGAATAACAGAAGCTCAGAGTTGGTGCTGCCCCCCCTTAGCCCTGTAGGGTTTGCTGTGGTGGGTCCAAGACTCCTTAACAGTCCCTGGCCTGCTGGCAGAAGATGGGTCTGGTTCTTCCTACGGGGATAACGCATGCATGCACGCACACACGCACTCATGTGCACAGCAGTGCCAAGCTGCGATTTCTACCCATTCAGGGGGTGGGCAGGACCTGTGAGTGGAAACTTCTCCTGGCCTTTCTTCCCCACCTGTGACTCCGGGGTTAGATTAAGAGTGATAGAACTGTTCCAGGGAGATCAGGAGTAAATATCCTGTCTGTAATGGTCTCCGTGGGTGAGATTCGGGCAATTTCCAGCCGCTGCTTTCTCAGTGCAGAGACTGGGAAATGTCTCCCGCGACCCTGGTTTCCTCCGGTCCGGAGGACGATAATGTTCTAAATCCAGCCCGAGCCTGGGAGCAGCAGCAAGCTTCTCCCTTTCTCCCCTGCTCTCTCGGGGTCTCCATTCTTTAAGCACCCCGACTGTCTCACTTTCTCCAGCCTCCCCTTCCTGCCGGGCATCTGAGGAGGAGCGGGGTGCCCGGACCCAGGTCTCGGTTTGAGGACACAGGCATGAACATCCCCAAGGGCACTTCCGTGCTCTGTGTGTCCAGTGAGGATGGGGGTGGACAGTGGGGGTGGACCTGTCATCTGGGCTTCCTGTGAGGAGTGGGTGACATTGGGGAGCCCCACCTGCCCCTGGGCCGGTGCAGAGCTGGTGCCTTCTGGGCTCTGCGAGTCAGCTCTGAATCACTGGCAGGAAAGGCCCCCTCAGATGCCAACAGGCTGCTAACTACAGAGCCAGTTACCTGCTGATGCGCTGGGGCCCCCTCAGCCCCGAGGGCATGGGAGAGAGAGAGGAGGAGAGGACCCCACTCCCCACTGCTCTGTGGGGCCTGATGGAGCTGCCCCCCTGCGTGTCCACCAGGGGCCGGGGGCCAGGAGGGGGTGATGCCCTGGAAGATCAGTGGCCACGGGCGAGCCCCAGGATGGATGGAGGGATCCTGGAGTGCCCAGCTTACACGTGCAGGGTCCTCACCTCCTTCAGAAAGGGAGGCCCAGTGTGGGCTACCCCTCTGAGAGCCCCACTCCCGGCGGCCAGTGTCCTGAGATGTAACCCCACTTCCAAGGCCACACTTGCTGGGGCTTCCATCCCTGGAGTCTGCTAAGCCTTCTCAGAGGCTGGAGCTGGGCCTGCCTCTTGGCGCCCATTCCGTGTGTGTGTGTGTGTGTGCAACTTACCCAGCTTGCATCTGGGCTGGCTCCGTGGGTGGGTGGTGGTTGGGGGCGACCGACCCAGCCTGCATCTGGCCTCCGCAGGTTTCTGCCACAGGAGGCCACAGCCCATGGGGAAATGCTACCAGGCGGATTTTCTGTGACCCTGCAGAGCTTGGCATCTGACCTCTCTGGGGTGGGTCCCCCTCCACAGATGCTCTGTGCTCCGGGAGCCCAAGTCTGCGGGCTTGAGTGATGCTCTCCCCTGCTGGGATGGCCTCGGGTGGGGTGGGGTGGGCTCTTGGCTCATCCCTGCGTCCACAACCCCTGGCACCTCTCTGAGTGTGTGTGGTGGGGTCCCACGGGGTGAGGAGGAGTGGCTGTGCCCAAGGTGATCTCTCAGTGCCTGGGTGCAGCTTCCTCGTGCCCTTAAACTCTTGGCTTCCTTTGCTTCCCTCTCCTCTTACCAACCCCCGCCCCTGTCCATCCCCACGCCCCCCAGAAATGAATATTTCCCCATTTGGGGAGCTACTCTTGGTGCCCATGCACCTGCCATCCACAGCCTGGTGGCAGGCAAGGGGGCATCCTGGTGCCTGTGTCTCATGGGCATGGTCTGGGAAGGAAATTCACCTTCTACAGGGCGCCAGCTGTGGCTGGCAATTTCCTTCTGGAGCAGAGGGCCCCCAGGGCTGGCGTTTACCAAGTGTCCTTCTTGCGATGGATGGAGGCAGCGGAGTCCAGGAACCCCCACGGCTCTGCTTCCTCCTGAGTGATCCCGGCAGTGCCTCCCCAGCCCTGTGGGTCAGCCTTGGAGCTGCCGGGTGCAGGCGCCCCTCATCTCTCCAGGTGCACCCCAGCTGGCGGGAGATGACCTGTCACTGTCAGAGGCCCCTCCCCGGCTGGGGCACACTGCTGCTTCTGGGGTCCCACTGCCTCTGAACTGCCCCTGCCCCCCCAGTTGGGTCCTCCACTGCTTTCTGCCCACAGTTGCCAGGGGAGAGGTCTCCTGGTCTCCTCACTGCCCACTGGAGAGGTGCTCCAGTTCCGGATCCTTCTGTAGCCCAAAGAGAGGAGCCGCTCCCTGGGTGGGGGTGACCCTGCTTGCTGACCTCTAGGTTGGTTTCGAGCGGCCAGCTCCTGCCATCACCATGGTCTAGAAAGTCGCCCCGTCCTTCTTGGGCACGTGGAATTTTTAAACTCACTCTGCTGAGCGTGTCATTGCTAGTTTCGGGGACCCAGTCCTTGCTCCCATGTTTCAGGATTGGGGGAGGGGCGGGGCTTTGGGTGATGCTGAGCACCCCCTTCCCCAGTCCTCCCCCTGTGCAGGCCCCTCGGGCCCCTTGATCCTTATCCCTTACTGCAGAGCATTTCCGGTCTCAGAGGCTCCCAGGCTTTCTCTCCCCGCCCCCTCTCCCTGCGCTGCCCCTCTCCTAAAGCACAGGTCTGAGGGAGGAAGTGGGATGGGAGCCAGAGGTGGTGGGGACCCTCGAGGACAACCCATGTCTGTGGGGCTGAGGATGGGATGAGGCCAGGTGTGGAAAGGTCCTCGGTGTGGTCTCCTGTGTCCCCTCAGAGAGGAGAGGAGGCAGGACAGACCCGGTGGGGGCGACCTGCCCGTTCCTGCCAGCTGGGCACTCCCTCTTGGCCAGGGCTGGTGCGGGTCTGTGGGGCTCTGTGTGTGTGTTGGGGGGAGGGCCGCTGTGTCTCCTGGACCGTGAGAGCCGTGAGCAGCAAGTGGTGCGGGGACAGCTCGGGACTAATTGGGGGTTTTTACCCAGGATGTGTCACTGGGATGTGTTGAGTCCCAGAAGGAGCTTTCAAGATGTGACAAGTTATCGGGGAGCTTGCTGCATAATGTCTGCCCCCCCCAGCACGTGTGTTCACACATGTGCACATGTGTGTGCGCGCACATGTGTGTGCATGTGTGTGTGCGTGCGTGCATGAATGTATGTGGATGTGGTGTGTGTATGTGTGGTGTATGTGTGTGAGTGGGAGAGTATATACACCTGTATATGAGTATGAGATTGTGTATGCACATATGAGTGTATGCATGTGTGTGGTATGTGACTGTGTGTGGTGTGTGTATATGTGGTGTATTTGTGTGACTGGGAGAGTGTGTGCACCCGTGAGTGTGTGTGCATGTGTTTGTGTAAATGTATGAGTGTGGATGTGAAGGTGTGTGCGTGTGAGAGTTTGTGCATGTGTGGGTGGGTGTGTACTTGTAGGAGTGAAAATGTGTGCATGTGTATGTGTGTACATGTGTATGAGTGTGTGTAGTGTGTGATAGTATGTACATGTGTATGTTAGAGTGTGTGTGCTTGGGTGTGAGAGTGTGTGTATCTGACGTGTGTGTCCTTCCAGGCGGATGCCACAGGAGATGTGGCTCCTTGCACAGCGGGCCCCAGGCCTTTCCCAGAGCTCCCGAGGCAGCAGCGCATCGGGGGCCATGGGAGACCCTCCCCCATTGGGCCCCTCTGCTCCCCACTGCTCTGTTTTGTGGTCCAAGAGCTGCCTCCCGCTGTCTCCCTCGCCCTGAGTAGAGCTGAGGAGCTGAGGTAGGAGGGGGTGATTGGGCCTGAAAAATCACCAAGCCCCACTGTGCCGAGCCCCCAGCTCTCACAGGTCTCTCCGCAGCATTGCACCAAAGAGGGGTCCCCGCCCCCGTCTAGCCAAGTGCCTCACCTAACGGGGCTGCGGGGTCCGCTTTCCTGTCCTGTGACTCTGGCACCAGCTTTCCTTCCCTCCTCCCTTTGGGGTAAAAATCCAGACTTGGCTTGGCAGTGCAAGGGGCCCCTGTGACTTGAAATCAGGGTCGCCACTGCCTCCAGCTGCAGGCAGGTGGGACATGGGTCCTGCTCATTCGCATGCTGGGCCAGATCGCGGTGCTGGCGGGGAGGCGGCGGGGGCTGACTGGGTTGACCAGAGCCTGACGTGTGTCCCCTGGATGCCATGCTCTCCCTCCCACCAAGTGTGTCGCCTTTCCTCTCCTCTCCCCACCCTCTCCTCCTCTCCTCTCTCCCCACCAGCCCCCGGCTGAGCTGCCCCCCACCCCTTTATAGGGTTTCTACAAAGCGTCTGGAGTGAAGATTGACTCTTGTCCTCCTCTCACAGGGCGTCACACTGCCTCGCTCAGACCCTGGGTCGGGTTCCTCCGCGCTGTGGCCAGTGTCCGGTGGTCTCTGATCCTTGGGCTTTTCTGCAGCCCGCAGCATCTCCCTTGCTCTGAAGAGGCCTTGCTCGGGGATCGCGCGCCCCCTGGTGGCCACTCTCTACACCCGCACTCAGGCCCCCTGGGAGATTTTGGGCTCTTGGGTACCAGGGACCCCAGACTCACTGCACGAAGAGGTGGGTTGGAAGAGGGTCCCCTCTCTCACTGTGACCTTTGCCTCCTTATCGACCTCTAGCAATCTTAGGTCGCTAGGTGTGGACCCAGGAGCAGGAGCTGGGGCGGGGGAGGGCAGGTAAGCTGCTCAGCTGCATGATTTTCCACCAGCGCCGTCGGCCCACAGAGGTTCCTGGGCTACTATGAGGTAATTTTTATTTCTTTCCATTTCAGGTAAAAATAGTAAATACAAGATAATCTTAATAAAGGTAAAAATACATCATTTGGATTTTTGTTGTTCTCTAAACAGTGCTACCTACAGTACAATTTTTTTTTTTTGATTTAGGAATTTTAAACTCTTCTCTTTTTTTTTAAATAAACAAATAGAACTATTTTTCTATCAGGCTATCTGTGTTCTCAGCTGGCACTTAAGAATAGATCCCAGGGTCCCTCCTGGTTCTGTTTGGACGAGCGGGCACGGGCGGGGTGCGGGCAGGGCGTGGGGGCGTGTGGGCTGAGGTGGTCTGTCTGCCCAGGACGGACACCCCGGGCCCCGTGCTGAGGAGGGCACGTGTGACATCGAGGATGGCCTTTTCCTGAAGTGACCCCAGGGACAGGGGTCACTGCGGCTGGAACCAGAGGACTGGCCAGAAACATGTGTGTGGGGGGAACTTCCACCCCTCTTCTTGGGGTGTGTTTCTTACCCAGAACCCAGATTTCCTAATAGTTCTGGCCAGAGAGGCCAGGGGGCGTGGGGGCACGGTCAGCAGGGCTGCTCTGGGCTCCTCCCTGGGCCCCTGGGATCGCAGCCTCTCCCCACCAGGACCTGGCCCAGGCCGGCAGCGGCCCGCGTGCTGGTAGAGGTGGCGGTGCCCGCGGGCAGCTAGATGTCCTTGCCCTGATTCACCCGCAGGTGCTCTTTGTTGAGGCTCTTCCCGAATTTCTCGCTCAGCTGCTGGATCAGGTCGGCCAGCTCGCCCGTGGCCTGCGACTTCTCCTCCAGAAGCTCGTAGCGCAGACTGGAGATGTCCTGCTTGATCTCCTTCAGCTCCCCTGCAAGCACAGGGACGGGGGCTGTGAGGGGGCCCTGAGACTGGCGCGGGGTGGGGGGATGGGGCCTGGGGTGCGGATGGAGGGAATGCAGGAGTAAGGGGGAGACCGGAGAGTGGTGAGAGCCGGCATGGGGCAGGGGCGGGGTCTGGGGGCGGCTTGTGAAGGCGGGACCCTGAGCCCCATCCTGGGAACCGGGAAGGACAGCTGCCACATGGAACAAGCCCCTCAGACGTGGCTGTCTGCGTCTGGGGGTACTGGGCTCACCACACCCAGCTCACGACCCCCAGACAGGAAGGAAGGCACCTGGCTGGGGGCCACTGCCTTGCGGGGACTGGTCGCAGCCATGGCCTTGGGAGAGAGTCCGGTCACTCACCTTCGTTCACTTCGTCGTTCTCTCGGTCCACCTGGGCCTTCAGCACGTATCTTTTTATGAGGCGCTTCATGATTTTCTGAAAGGCAGGGGTGTGGGGGGAGGCAGAGCAGCCTGGCTGAGCAGAGACCACCTGCGGGGACCCAGCCCAGTATCTTGGTGTAACCACCCCCCACCCAGGGATTTGATGCCCCAACTCCAGGATGGAGAACCTGGATGCTCAGTGGTGGGAGTCAGAGCTGAGAGGGAGCGGAATCTCCAGAGACCCCCAGGAGCCGCCCCGGGGTCCTAGGCTTGCCTTCTGCCTCCCCCAGGGTCTGACCCCAGCCGGCCCTGCCCTCTTCTGGGGTCTCACCTCCCAACATTTCTTTCCACCCTATTGAGGGAGATAGATCCTGGAGGGAATAGGGCATCCCCACTCGGCTGTGTGCCCGAGGGCACCCACTTGGTATCTGTGTGGACAAGCCCCTTCCCCCTGGAGCGGCTCCACGAGAGGCAGAAGCACGTGGGCGGTTTGGCCGAGAAGCAGCCGAGGTCCCTGGAAGTCCCTGACACGCTGCTCCGGGGAAGGCTGGGCCCGCGGGCTCTGCTGGCTCCGCCAGACTGGATGCTTTAAGCAAATGAGGCATGAATAAACGCCGAAGAGACACCAAGAATAGAGCCGAGTGTAAGGAATACTGCAGGAGGTGAACTTTGAGTGTTGCCAGCTAGTCGTTCCAGGGTTCCTGCGAAATCACAGGATTTAAAAATATGCTGGCGGTGGAGGCTTCTGAATGCCTCGGCACCGAGCAGCTGGGTGGGGTGGGCACACCTGGGGAGGTCCTGCCCCGGGCCCTCCTCACACCTGCTCTCCTGCGCTTTCTAGAGGGATGGGAGCCCCCCCGTTCCCTCAGCAGCTGCGCGGTGGGAGGTCCAGTGGGCTGCTGAGTTCCCCACGAGGGCAGGGCTCAGGAGGGGCTTCTTGCAAGCCACAGGCACCCAAAGAACTCAGCCCTCTCTCTGGTCCCCACCAGCGGCTCTCTCCAGGCTGAGGGCCTGGTGGAGGCGTCTCTGGTTCCCCCATTCCAGGACTTGAACTACATGTGGTGGAAGTGTGAGCTGTGAGTTCTGGCCACTCTCTGCCCCTGCTGCCCCCCCCAAACCCCCATTAGCCCATGGACCTGACACCCTCCCAGCGCTGTGCTGTGAATTCTGCTGAGTCCAGACTGAACAGGGATTGGCCAGTGGTCCTGATGCTGCCCTCTCGGAGAGGCAGGGCATGGCTCCAAGGGGCAGTGCAGGTGCCGTGAACCAATGAGGCAGTTCCTGGGTTCCTGGGGTATAGATTTCCCCCCACCCCACGCTGACTTAGCAAGGAAAGTACTGTCCAGTTGAGATGTACTTAGCCCCTGATGTACCAATGCCCGCCATGTCCTTCTGATACTAAAGTGCTGATTCCTCCTGTCCTGAGTGTCCTGAGTGCTGATGGGAAGTGAGAAACAGTCTGCCCCTACCTGCCTAAATGGAGCGGGGAAGAGGGATGTGACCCCTTATGGAGTCGTACAATTAATGCAGGGGTTGCGGAAAGTTTGGCAGCAGGGAGTCTTCTGAACATGCAGTGACCAAAAATGAAGTCAAAATCAACCATGTGGCCTGAATCCCAGCTGTCTCTCGCCATGGGCTGGTGTGGCATTTCTTATGTTTGCTTCCTTTTGAGCCACACCTTGGCAGTGCTCAGGGGTTGCTACTAGCTCTGTGCTCAGGGATCACTCCTAGTGGGACTCAGGGGACCATATGGGGTGCCAAGGATTGAACCTGGGTTGACCACATGCAAGGCAAGTGCCCTCCCCACTGGACTATTGCTCTGGCAGCCCCTGGTGTGGCATTTCTTGGGTGAAAAGGGGGTGGCGGGTAGAAGAAGTGGGAAAAGCCTGTGTCTGGAGTATGGGTGTCCTTCTCTGGGTCACCCAGCTGTGGCCCACTGTTGGCATCACTGGCCAGTGTCCTGTCACACAGCTCTGACCGGGACAGAGACTAGCACTCCCACATTCCACCTGGACCATCTCCGAGCGTGGGGTGGCGAGGGCATCCCATCAGCCCTTGTGCGTCCGGACCTGCCATTCCACGAGACTCCACAGGGCGCTTTTCACTTTGGAAATGCAGGAGGCACAGCCCATGGAGCAGGCCCGTGGCCCGGGCTGAGACCCATGGCTGGGAGTAGGGGAAGGAGAGAAAAATAACAAACAGCCCAGATGGCCCCGCATCTCACAGGCTTCCTGAAAAAGGGATCGAGAAATGTCCTTTGCAGGCTTTTAGGCTGACGGGAGCCAAGGGGATCCAGTAGTGCTGGGTCAAGAGTGAAGGGTTCGGTGGTGACAGACCCATTCTATTTGAGATGGGAAACTTTCCCCAGTGAAGATGAAGTGGGGTCAAAGGTCAGCATTAGACCAGGATGCCGGGTTGCCCCAAAGCCCTAATGACAAGAAGCATCCGCCCTCAGTTTCTCTTTCCGTACCCCCCAAACTAGCCGTTTATTCTTTCAGGTTTGCAGTTCTGCCCGAGACTCGGGATTGCCTCCTGAGGGGATCTTGTTGCTTTCGCAAGCGTTCATTGCTTGGGACCCCAGAGCTCTGGAAAAACGTGCTCCCCTCGCTCCCTTTCCCTCGCAAGCCCCTTCCTGCAGCCCTGCAGGCAGGATGGCGGCTCTGAGGACACGAGCCTGCCTTCTTCCACCCTGTCAGCCTGTGGTCAGTAAGTACAACCCTTTCTCCACCTCGGCAGGTGCCCAGAGACGCCCTTCCTGGAGAGGCACTGGCGAGATCTCCCCTTTCCCTTCTCTGCAACGCGACGCTCCCCACTGTGGTACATGTTCATTACTGAAATGCGCGTGATGTGTTTGGGGCATGGAAAGCCCCTTGGGCGCCTTAGCCCCGTCTCCAGCGCAGTTCTCAGGGAGACCCAGGGAGAGCTGCCGAGCACCAGAGGTGCTGGGTGTTCCCCACAGCGGCTTTGGCGGGTGCACCCCCACCCCCAAGGGCCTCCCTGAAAGCTGGGGGTCTTTATTTGTCTCCAAGGAAGGCGACTCCTCTGGCCCACACAGCAGGGGAGGGGCGAGCCTGGACAAAAACATGGGAAACACAACCCCGCGGCTGCACCCCAAGCCTCCTGGCAAAAGGCTAAGTGCAAGATGGATATCTCAGGGGAGAAAACGCAGGAAGCTGACTCTCGTGGTCCAAGGGGGCTGGAGTTCTGGATATCAAGGTTCGTAAGAGCACCAAGGAGAGAGCTCGGCTGCTCTCAGGGGTGTGTACCATCTCTCTGCTCTCCGGATCTCTGGGGAAGAGGCTGGAGGGTGTGTCATGGTCTCAGGTCTGCACCCCTGCTCCTGGCCTCTGCCGAGCTAGGCCGAGCCAGGCTTCCTGTAGGCCTGTGGCTCCCAGGGCAGAGGGGAGCGTTTGCTTTTAAGCTCCCCCATCTATGTTAGTAGTCCCTGCTGGGGGTTGCCCCACTCACGCAGTTAGCAAGTGCGGGAGAGGAGCACGTCTGGGGGAGCTGATTCAGGCCCAGGAGTCTCGAGGGAGGTGGTGGCCTTACAACATGGGTGTGTGGCTGCCTCAAGGGGGATGGGCACAGGCGAGACTGGAGGGTGTGAGGGGCACAGCAGGGCAGGACCTAGCCGTGGCGTCGCCCCACCAGAGGGAACGTGGGCGCTCTGGATGGAGAATAGGGGCGCCGGGTCCCAGGACAGGCCCTGGGGTATGTGTGGGTTTATCAGAAGGCTTGCAGCCTGCCGGCCTTGGTCTCCACAGAGGCATCTGCCGAGCCCCACAGGCCATCTGAGGGGGACCAGGTGCTCGAGAAGGGGAAGGGGACTGCAGTAAGGGACAGTGCTGGGGTGTGAGCTGCACATGGGGAGGCGGCTGCTTTGCTGTGCCCAGGTGGAAAATAGGCTCGCAGAGTCTATGGACCCGGGTCATACCTGACCCGTGCGTGGAGGACCTGGTGGTTTGCAAAGGGAGACACACATCTCACCCCATCGTGTGCTTGGGTCCACAGAACCCGGAATGGAAGAATCAGCATGAGGCGAGGAACTGATTTGGTGAGAAAGAATTTCATCCACCAGACGCCTGAGGAAAGCAAAGCAGGAGGAGCTGAGCCCTAGTCCAGCCGGCAGGGCATTTGCCTTGCACGCAGCCAAGCTGGGTTCAATCCCCGGCATCCCAGATGGGCTCCCAAGCACCGCCAGGAGTGATTCATGAGTGCAGAGTCAGGAGCAACCCCTGAGCATC
This sequence comes from Sorex araneus, assembly GCF_027595985.1. NCBI lineage: Eukaryota > Metazoa > Chordata > Mammalia > Eulipotyphla > Soricidae > Sorex > Sorex araneus. The sequence goes on along the minus strand of NC_073307.1, from coordinate 24,946,733 downwards.
GCTGGCTATGACCAAAAAAGAAAAAAAAAAAAAGTAGAAGCATAGTAGCAGCTCCTATGGCCTGATGGAAGCCCCCACGGCCCTCCCCCTCATTCCTGAGAATAGAGAGCCCCTCGTTGGGGTAGAGCCAAGAACTGGAGGAAGGCCCTAGTGCACAAGGCTGGACGCGGGACACTCAGCGCACAGTCTGAGGAGACCCAGGAACCGGCTGGCCAACAGCTGGGTGTGCGCCACTTGTGAGGTGGGAAAGGTGGGGATGCCCCTCCCGCTTTCCTCTCAGCTCAGCCTCCTGTGTGCCCCTTCCCCTGGGCCTCGCCCCGATCTGCTTAAGGGTGTGTCAGCCCTGGGCGGGCAGGTCTGCTGTTTATTTCAATACAGTTGTTTGGGGCCAAACTAAGGGCTTGGCACGGGCAAAGCAGGAGCTCCTCCCCTGAGCTGCATCCCTGCCCCAAAGGGTGCGAGTCAGGGCTGCCTGACCCAGTGATGGCTCTGCACTTGGCCAAGCTAAGTCCAAGGACACCAGCAAGGGGCCCCTCTGCTGCTGCCTGCTGCACCCAGGGTGCCCTGGGCACCCGCTACTCTCTTTCTCTTTCTTCTCTGTGACAATAATTTGAATAAGTTACTGGGTGGATTCAGGGAAAAAGGCTGCTGGCAGGTTTTCCAAGGTCCCCCAGTAGCCTGGAGCTGAACAGTCCCTGTCCAGGATATTAGGAGGCTGCAGGCTCAGCCAAGGGTGATGGGAGACAGGAAAGCAATTGCCAGAGACGCCATTCAAGAGCTTTCTTCTTAACAGAAGGGAATGCCTTGCCACAGTGGCAGGGTGGGGTGGGGGGGAGATGGGATTGGGGAGGGTGGGAGGGACACTGGGTTTACGGGTGGTGGAGAATGGGCACTGGTGAAGGGATGGGTTCCAAACTTTGTATGAGGGAAGTATAAGCACAAAAGTGTATAAATCTGTAACTGTACCCTCACGGTGATTCTCTAATTAAAAATAAATAAATTAAAAAAAAAAAAAAAGAGCTTTCTTCTCACAAGTTCATTCTGGGTACCACACGGCACTCAGCCCTATCCTGGTCAGCAGTTCCTCTCTACACCCACAAGGGACCTGGCTCCCACCCACGGGGGTTTCCTCGTTTCCCTGTGCCATCGAGGACGTTACACCCCTCGTGAATGAGCCAAGAAATAAAAACCCTTCCCGTGACTGAAGTCTTCGTCCGGGAAAAGGACTTCGGAGCACGCCAGGATGGGTGGTTCCAATTTCACCCACAATTAACACAAGATTTGCCCAAGGCCAATTCTGAGCTGTTTCCTCCCATCAATCTCTGAAGAAGGGTTGAAGGACGAGCACTTCTAGATCCTGTGCTTCTGCGTCTTCCCGAAGCCGCACCGGCTTCCGGCCTGCTGTGAAGGGCTCTGGGGGATGCCTTGGACGGTGGCAGGAGGCAGAGGGCCCCTGACCCAAGGGAACTACCCCCAGACAACTTCAGATCTGCATTTGATAAAATCACATGAAAATGGAAAATCGTTTGGAAGCGGAGGCCAGAAGGAGCAGCCTGTGTGTTTATCCTCATTGACCTCTAGCTGCCCCCAAGGACCGATTCACTTGCAAAGGTTTCTCCTTCCCATTGGAAAGTGATTCGGAACTGCAGAGAGGCGTCGAAGGTGCCTACTAATGCTAAGATCGACCGACTTGGCCTCTTGGCTGGTGACAGTGCTCCCTGGGGATGCCAATAGCCACTGGTTGCTTAGAACAGGGCCCTGGAGGGCTGCACCTGTTCCCGCTCCCTGCTCCGAAGCTCTGTGGGCCCCGGGTCCAGAAATGTCAGGAGCACACAGGGGCTCTGTGGGCCTGGATCCAGCACTTGCCAGCAGTTTGCCCACCCCGGGTCAGGCCCCTCCCTTGCACCTGGATGAGGGCGGGAACCTCTTCCCAGGCCCTCCTACCTCAGTTCCAGCCACCTCCCCCACCCAAGCCCCTCTCAGCAGTTGGGGTCTTCCTGAGCATAAGTACCTAGGCGCTTCTCTCTCCCCAGTGACCCCCTCCCCTGTCTTCCTGGAGAGCTCAGGCTGGAGCGAGAGTCTTGACCTTGGTGCCCCCTCACTCCATCGCCCGTCCCCCTCTCCTGCAGCAGGCACCCCCCCACTTCACTCTCGTGGATCCTCTGCCTAGAAGGTCAGCTGGCAGGCTGGACGTCCCTTCGTCCGTGGCTCACAGGTCCAGCTGGCTGAAGTGGCCGCCGCTGAGAAGTGTCTTCGCTGGTGCTGCCTCTCTGATTCCGCCCTGCGGCTGCTCTCGTGCTTCTCTGCGCTGACCCCAGCCTGTGTGCCCATTCACCTGCCCCTGCTCCTGGATGAGGCCCCTCCAGGGCCCTGTTCTAAGCAACCAGTGCTGTCCCCCTCACTGCCTTTCCACCCAGCCATGACTTTCCCTCTGTCCAAGGCCTGGGGTTGGCTTACAGAAGAAATTCAGTAAATCCTGTTGAAGCCTGGCACAAAGTTGGGTTTTGTGGGGGATCCCAGCTGCATTGCTAAATCGGTGCTTTGTTTTCCGCACGTGCATGTGGTAGGGCCCTGTCCTGGAAGAGTGCGGCCCCTGCAGCCAGCAGTGTCCAGGGCCAGAGGGCCATACCGGGGGGTGCAGGGGCTGGAATTCAGAGCCGGGCACATGCCTGGCATCTGCTTTGCCACAGGGAGTGCTTCCCAGCCCATGTCTGCTTGAGGGGGGCGGCTCTGCCCATGTCTGTGTGATGGAGTCATCTGCGCTCTGTGTCCTGCTTCTCCCCTCCTCAGCACAGGGAGGGACTTCCAGGGTCAGGGAGCAGAACACACTGGGGGGTGTGGTGTGGTCTGGGTGATTGGGTGATCACTCCACTCCTGGGAGCAGCGTGCCCTTGGCATCTCAGGGCTGTGATTGGGCAGGACAGAACCCTACACGCACATGTGCTGATGAAGACCCCTGGCTCCATGGGGGTGGTCAGTGGGGATGGCTGGAGACCATGCCCACCACAGCCGCCTTCCCGCCCATCCCCACCAGGACAACCCCTGGCTTTGGTTCTCTGCCATTTCTGTGCCCGTGTTTCCCGCCAAATGCAGAGGCTTGTGCTCATCGCTCTGAATGTGCAGACTTGTCCCCAGAAGATGCCTCACTCCCAAGAGGCTGTGTGTCCCCTTCCCCGCTGAAGGCTAGCCCCGATCCCCTGCCTGAAGCTCGGGCGCGTGTCTGTGTGGTCAGACGTGCCCCTCGCCACCTGCTTCCTTGCCCACCGGGTGTTCTCTGCATCCGCTCTGTGGGTTTGGGGTGATGCTCGGGAATGGGGGTGGGGGGCTCTGGTACCTGGTATCGGGTGGGCTTGCTGAAGGTGTTATTCGCTGTCAGGTTTTCTGAATTCCTCAGGCCAGCCTGGTAGCGCGTCTTCTGGAAACAAAGAAAACCATGTGGCAGGGCAGCCAAGCCTGTGTCCGAGGCTCCTGGCGGGACTCGATAGTTCTACCCCGGGCCTTGTCTGATACGGGGGGCTGGGGGGCGCCCAGTGCTGCTTTACTCATACATCTGTGCCTGGACGTCAGCGGGTCTGGGAGCAGCAGCTGGGCCAGGCTCCCTGGGGAGCACTGAGGGAAAGGGCCCCAGGGGCAGGGCCAGGGTCTTCCTCCAGGACCCATCAGATCTGCTGAGGTGCTAACAAACATGGACCATCTCCAGGAGGGGAGAAGATTCTCCAGAGGCTCATCCTGCTTCCCAGACTCGCAGCTCAGGGGAGGCTCGCAGAGTCCTCAGCATCCCCCTCTCTAAGGAGCAAAAAGGGGGGCCCACCCCAGCTCCGGGCTCCCGCTGCCGTTGGACACGGGAAAGCACACAGCTCCCCAGCCCCTGACTCCCCGGTCCCCCTCCACACACACCCCAATACCTACCCGGAATTTGGAGTTCAGCATGCCCATTTCAAGGTCGTTTTCACAGCTTTTGGCCTTAGATTTGCAGAGTTTTATGAGGCACATCTTGATTCTCATTATGAGATAATAAAAGGATTTGGGGCTTGGCACTAGGTTGAAAGGAGCAGGGAGAGTTCTTCCTTCATCGAAATAAGACAGCCAGAGCTTGGCACGGGCAAACTTCCACTCCACATCTGCGTCCTCCTGCGGGGCAAGAAAGCAAAGGCTGGCAGATGCCATGGGGCCCCGGGGAGGGGAGGCCACGGTCTTCCTCTCCGGAGAGTGGATTTTACAGACTCTGGTGTGTGTGGGTGTGGGGGCAGGGGTTGTTCTCCCTCCCACTTGAGACAAGGGTTCAGGGGTAGAGTCCTGCTTGTATGTCCATGGCCCTGGCTGGTCCCTGGATACCAAAAACAGTTTTTACCTCTCCTTGGGGGCCTTATTGCTGTAAGCCTCAGCCACTGCCCCCCTGGGCTGGGTGTTCCCGCCAGCCTTCTCCTCTGGCCAGCCGCTACCACTCAACCTTGTCATCTGACACTTGGCTAGTGCATGCCCAGTGGCCCTGGCACCAAGGTGCTCATCTTCAGAGCCATGCTTGCCCACAGAAATAGGCCATGGACTGCCTGGGTCATTGCATAGTTCTCACTGCCATCTTGGCAAGGTACAACAGTGAGGGAAAAGTGGGATGTGTTTTATTTGTCTCACCGTATGTAATGTAAGGAACCCAGGTGTGTGTAATCCCATCAATGGCCAACATCCAGAGACTTAAAAGCAAGCTCCCAGATATCTTATAACCTACTTCTCCCCCTTGGAGAAACTAGCAAGCTACTGAGAGTTTCCTGCCCACATGGGACAGCCTCGCAAGCTTCCCATGGTGTATTCATATGCCAAAGCCAGTAACAAGCTGGGTCTCATTCCCCTGACTCTGAAAGAGCCTCCAATGCGACATCGTTGGGAAGGCCGAGTGGAGAGAGGCTTCTAAAATCTCAGGGATAGGATGAATGGAGAGGTCACTGAGCCTGCTCGAGAAATCGAGCAGAATGGGATTTCGTGACTCGTGATTTGTGACCCGTAATGTACGTGGGTGTCTATTGTTGCACCAACCAAGGGGGTCACCATTTCAACATGCAAACACTGTCGACAGCTTTGAGACCACTATGTTTTTGTTCCCAAACCACGTCTTGGGAATCGGTGTGTATCTGACACTCAGAGGTCAGCTCGGCCAGGACTCGACAGGTGGGAGCTATCAGGGCTCATTTCCTGTTGTGCTCCAAGGGCTCTGAGAGCTGCTGGCACCCAGCAGAGATTGGCGGGCCAGGGACCAGCCCCTTCCGGCCCCTCAATGTGTGAGAGCTGATATCCCAATGTGTTACCTGTGACTCAGGTGAGTGTCTCCCTGAGGGTTGGCCCATGAGTTTTGTCTGCTGTCAGACTGTGGGTCTCTGCCTCATGAGGGCGTTGGAGGTCTGGGGAGGGGCTTGGGATTTGGGCTCAGATAGACCCGACCAGCTCTGGGGCTTTCAGCTGGTGCCCGGGGCTTGGAGAGTGAGGGGAGAGCTCATAGCCCCCCTGGCCTGGCTCAGGGAGACGTGCATGGACAGTAGGCCGCCTCCTTGCAGTCACTGACTCTATTCCAAGGGCTGCGAGCAGCCAGGGGCCACCAGACACTGCTGGGACATCTCCAGCTTGAGTGCTCGGTCCTTACCAGTGGCCTTTTGTTTGCTGTTGTCAAGGCCCCATCAGCACCTGCTGGACCACAGGGATGTCCTAAAGATTTTATATGTGTATAGAAAACAAATTGTCAAATGCTTCCTTTTCAGCAGGTCTGACTTTAGGGGGGAGACTCTCCAAACTATAATAGTGAGTTTTGTTGAAATATTGAATGCAATCAAAGTGAAAGTAAAGTGAAATTTATCAGTTACACAGGCAAGGTGGGGGGACTAGGGGTGTGGGGTGGCTAGGGGTGTGGGGGGACGGGGTGGAGCTATACTGTGATTCTTGGTGGTGGAATATGTGCACTGGTGAAGGGATGGGTGTTCGAGCATTGTATAACTGAGACTTAAACCTGAAAACTATAACTTTCCACATGGTGACTCAATAAAAAAAATTAAAAAAAAACAATTATAGCTATAAAAAAAGATTTTATTTGTGTGTGTGTGGGGGGCGGGGGGCATGGTTGGCACTCCCAAGAGTTGCTCAGGAGATCCAAGAACCCTACTGGTGATTCCTGGCTGAGCACAGGCACAAGGATGCCTGTGGGGGGGTACCTCAACATCCCCGCAGTATGGGGGGCTCCCAGGGCTGCGCCTGGTAGTGCTGGGAATGCTGTATGTAGTGCTGGGAATTGAACCTGGGTCAGCTGCAAGTGAGGCACCCCCCCTAACTTCTGTACTGTCTCCCCCATCCTACAGGGGCTTCAGACTGGGAAGGTGGTGAGGACAGGGACCCTCCTGGGTCCACAGGAGGTTGTTACAGGGACTGAGTAGTGCAGTGGTCAGTGTGGGCTCCAGTGCCTGCTGGGATGCATCTTTGCAACCAGGAGGGGTGCTCTCCCCACTCCAGGCCTCAGCTTTCTCATCTGTAACACATGGGTACTGGTAACTGCCCCAGAGACTGTGGGGAACCTGCATCCACCCCTCAGTGGGTCTCTGCAGATGGGTCACTGCATTCCTGCAGCCGAACACAGTCGGAACCTCGGCCTTCAGCTGTCAGCACCCACCATGTGCCCAGCACGGGGCAGCGGGGGCATCGGGGACAGCGGGGAGGCCAGTTGGGATCCTTGTGAGCACATTGAATCTGGCCCGAAAATGATCCCCACCCCCCACCCCCAGGCTGGACTCCTGCTCAGTGGTGGGTGGGGCTGTGGGTACTGGGGTGCCTGGAGGCTCTGGGGTGAGGGAGGATGTCCCAGCAGTGGTGGGGAGAGCAAGGGGGTGCCTTGGGAGCTAATGAGCCAGAGAGGCAGCAAGAAGCGGAAACGGCTCTTTTGAGGAAGTTGGCAGAAGGGAGCCAGAGAGAAAGAGGACAAGAGCTGCCAAGTGTGATGAGGGAGGAATTTTGGGGGTGGTTATTTTTTTCCTTTTCCTTTTTTTAAAGATTCAGAGCCTTGTTTAAATGCTGGGGCTCTTGGGAGGGGGGCGATGGGGACTCGTGAGGGAAGGGGTGCTGGAGGCAGAGGAGGACAATGCTCCTTGTGATTCCTGAGAAGACAGGAGGGCATGGAGCCGGAGTGTGGCGGACTGCTCTGATGGGGGAGGCATCTCAGGTTGTGGGCTGCTCTGATGGAGGAGGCATCTGCAGACTGCTCTGGTGGGGGAGGCGTCTCGGACTATGGACTGCTCTGACGGGGGAGGCATCTCAGGCTGCAGACTGCTCTGACGGGGGAGGCATCTCGGGCTATGGGCTGCTCTGGTGGAGGAGGTGTCTCGGACTATGGACTGCTCTGATGGAGGAGGCACCTTGGGCTGCAGACTGCTCTGACGGGGGAGGCATCTCGGGCTATGGGCTGCTCTGGTGGAGGAGGCATCTTGGGCTGCAGGCTGCTCTGACGGGGGAGGCATCTTGGGCTACAGGCTGCTCTGACGGGGGAGGCGTCTTGGGCTATGAACTGCTCTGATGGAGGAGGCATCTGCAGACTGCTCTGATGGAGGAGGCACCTTGGGCTGCAGGCTGCTCTGATGGGGGAGGCATTTCGGGCCACCAGTGTGGGGACAGTGCAAGGGCAGAGGAGGAGGGTGTAGTTAGCAGAGGATCAGGATTTGCAGATGGATCCAGAGGGCTCTCAGGGAAGGAGTTATGTAGGGGTACGGGCGACTCGGAACAACTCTGGTTAGGAGTACCTGCCCCACCCCTCCCAGACAGAAATCTCTATGACCTGTGACTCCTCTAACCTTCACTGAGAGCCTCGAAGAGACCCTGAAGAGCCAGTGAAGGCGGAGTCTGTGTCCTAGATGAATGTCCGTGGCAGAGGCAGGCCAGAGGAGTGGAGGTCGTTAGGAAACCAGCGGCAGAGAAAATCCACATATAGCCAGAAGCGGACATCAGGTGCTTGTAAGAAACTGGGCCTGAGAGCACCCGGTAGTCTGAGCCACCCCAGGGTACCTCGAGTCCATTTGAGTCTGATGCCCTGAATGTGGGAACATTCCAGACCTTGTTCCTCCTCTGGTGGCCTTGCACACATAGGCGTTGCTGGTGGGACCAGAGCAGGTGCGTGTCCCCTGCAGGGGGGAAGCAAGGTCGAGGCCCCCTCCGGGGCTTATGCAGGGCTGGGTTGGCTGGACCTGCCGCAGCTGCTGGACATTCTTCCAGCTCACGCGGCAGCTCATGCTGCCATTCACTTGGGCCAAGCCTGATGGACTTCTTTGGGGTGGGGCATTGGCCCTGTGGGGTGCATGGAACATAGACCCACACATTGTCCCAACACCAGCTGGTTGCTCTTACACTGGTGGCAGCTATGAGGTCCAGAGTATGGAAGACTGGGGGACGAGTAAGCAGAGGCTCAACTGCAGAGGTGACTACATGTATCAAAAGGTGATGTCTCCACCTGCTCATCTAAGCAGTGCTGCGGGCAGTGGGTGGGGCTGAGGGTGCCTCCCTTATGGTCTCCTATTGTTCATGCTCTTTGCTTTTGGGGGGGGTGTTGGGCACATGCAGCAGTGCTCATGGCTTACTCTGGGCTCCAGGGACCATATGAGGTGTTGGGATCAAACATAAGTCAGCCAGGTACCAGGCCAGCACCCACCCCTCTGCCCCTCTGTCCTGTGTCTCCCGCCCTGGGCATCCCTCCCAACCACGTGGCACAGCACTTCACCCCTCCCTGCCTTGCTCTGTGTTGCTCCAGCTCTTCAGGATTTTCTTTCATACTGTCTCCAGTGTGCCCTCAGACCCTGCCTTGGGCCCCCTCACCTCCCCAGGGAGGTAGCCTCTGACTACTTGCACGGGGAGCCTCCGAAAAGGTGTTTAGGGGACCTGAGTTTCGGAGAGTGCCCCCTCCACCAGGAGCACATCCTAATAAGGGAGAGGCCGCATGAAGACACAGCATGGAGGGTCTGCAGACAACGGAGGGCAGATCCAAGCGGGGTACCTCAGGCTGAACCCCAGACTCTGCCCTACTGCCGCAAACGGAACCAGAACCCCAGTCAGGCAATGCCGTCTGATGAGTGAGGCGTGTGCCCCCTGCCCCCATTCCTGACCAAGAAATACCCCCCCACCCCCCACCTCCTTGCCCTTTCCTTTCCCTCAGGCGCTTCCCAGAGCTCCTTTCCGGCTGCTAGGCAGGGAGCCGCTCACGTCAGAGGGATTTGTTGCTCAAATAGTCTTAAAAATGGGTTGGCCTAACTCTGTCTCCCAGCAGAGAGGCGTGGGGGGAAAGCTGGGTGGGGGTGGGTGGGGGTGGGGGGTGGGGCAGCTGTGAGGAGACCCAGGAGGCTCTGAGGTTGAAAGCTCCTGGGGAACCTTCGGCAGAGCAGCTCTAGCAAACGCACACAGGGGGCTGTCTTCAGAGGGGTGTGAGGGGCAAGCCAAGAATCCTTTCTTCATAGATTTAAGGGCAGGGCTGGACCAAGCCAAAGTGACCGTGTCCTCACACATCTGTGTCTTGGTACCAGGCCAGGAGGTAGCTCAGTGACAAAGTGCAGGCACGGCTCGCTTTCAGGAGACCTGGGATCAATCTTGGCAACAGCCGCCCCCTCAGAAAATAAAGAACAAAACAGAAAAGAAAAGAAAAAGAAAAAAGAGGAGAATAAAAAAGAAGAGAAGAAAAGAAAAGAAGAAAAGAAAAGAAAGGAAAAGAAAAGAAAAGAAAAGAAAAGAAAAGAAAAGAAAAGAAAAGAAAAGAAAAGAAAAGAAAGGAAAAGAAAAAGGTTTCCCTTCCCCAGAGAGGACAGAGATAATACTGGGGGTCAAAGGGAAGGGTACTGAGGTCAAAGGTGAATGTTACCTTCCCCCTTCTCCCTTTCCCTACGATCTCTCTCTGAAAGTACACATTTCCAGCAGTAGGTAAATAAGATTTTCCTGGTATGTATTTTTCTACAATTTGGACGTCTGCTCCCTCGTCCTCCCGCCGCCTGGCCCCAGTGTGCCACAGGAGTTTTGCTGTGTTAATAGTGTATATACAACAATGTCCTCATTGTATATACACTATTGCCAGACTATTTGATATCACTGGTTATTTTCCAGTTGTGAGTGCCAGAACATGGTTGCGCATGCGCTACATGGGGTCACAGCTGCATCCCCCCAGTTCCACAACACCCCCCCCAACCCGCCTCCCCCACAACAGGTTGTTTACACCATGTCACAATGTCAATGGGCTGCTCCTTCTTTTGACTTTTCCTTCCGTGAACCTTTATATTAAATTCTCTTCCTACCTGGACCTGATCCTAGAAATGGCCTTATGGAGAGCCTCAGGGTCCCTGCATTTTCTTTTGTTGGAGTCCCGTGCCTAGACTGTGTAATCGGTGACACAGTGCCAGGACTTGAGGCAGAGATGGGATCAAGAGAAAAGCATTCGCCCGCTGTGGCCCCATCTCCCAACTCAGCCTCTTCCTGGGTGCCCGGCCTGCTTTCTCAGCGACTTATACAATCCGTCATGAATATGCATCCCTCATCCCTTCCTCCCTCCCTCCATCCCTCAGCACGAGACAGAACAGGCCCTGCATCACATCACCCATTTTACTTCCCCCCCTCCCTCTCCCCCACCCCGTCTCTCTGGCACTGCCAAGTCCCGCCTTGGGCCCTCGCCTGAAGCTGCCCCAGGGCTCCCAGAAGGCCTCATCAGTGAGACGAGATTCCTGCTCATTCTCATGGAGCTGGTTTTCAATTTCTGCCGTTCCCAACAAGGCTGCATTGTAGATTTTCATCAGTTGCCGCCTGAAATACTCGCCTGACTTCCTGATCCAGCCAAACTGCCTGGCCTTAAAATGGCCTTCAGGCCTCAGCTGCCAGCCACCTCCCCTCACAGATACACAGACACACAGACACATACAGACACACACACACACACACTCGAACACACATGCACATGCACACGCACACACACACACTCACACTCACACTCACTTTCTCTCTCGTCCTCCTCCCTCTCGGCTCTGCCTGCATAGGGAAAGGGTTCTCAGGGCGCTGTGGTGTGTTGACTCACAGCCCGTGGTGTTTATGGACCGAATCCATCGAGGATCCCTTCTCTGCCCTCCCCCCTTCTGCATTGCTAAGCCCAGCGCAGATGGGCCAACAGGCAGCAAGGAAGGCCCTTTATAAAGAACACGTGTGGTGCAGAGGGAGTGGGGGAGCCATTCTCATTGGCCATGGGTTCCCTGCACACTGTCGTGGGGCACAGGGGAAAGGGGTGAGATTGGTGGCCCCCGATTCTCTGCCCTCCCCAGGACGGTTTTGGGCAGGGTGTCTGTGGGGCTGTGTGCGGGCTGATGAACAGGCTCCCTGAGTGGTCCAAGAGGATGGACACCCAGCGGTGTCTGTGGTTTGCCATCAACACCGTGGGTGACACAGTGTAAGGGCGAAACTGACACCATGACAGGTGGCAGAAATGAGAAAAATCAGGTGGGCCTCAGGTTCAGTTCCTGGAACTGAAACAGTTTTGGCTTCCCAGCAATGAAACAATGTGAAACTAGCCAGCCTGACCCCACCTGGAAAGTTCCTGGATCCAGCAAGTGGGCTCCATCAATCAGAATGCCCCAGATATTGTCTTCTGTTAAGGGTGAAGAATGCAACCCTTATGCAACCATAGACAGCTACTGTTACTGGAAACTATTGTGTAACTGTTGCCTGACCACTGTTGCCTGACCACTGTTACCATAGGGCTTTGCTTAACCTTGACACTTTGATATATATAAACCGCTTGTGATTTGGAGTCAGGGTCTTTGTCAAGACTCCACTGTGTTGGAGGAGACTTGGACCCTAGCTCGAGTTAGCAATAAAGTGCCTTCGCTTTTGCATTATCGTGTGTGGACTTGGTCTCTCCGCAACTGGGGATCTGAAATTGGGGCACAATAATAGGGTCACAGGCCGGGGGCCCCTCCATGCCTGTGGCGGCGGCTCACCTCGATCTCCTGGTAGGAGTTGTTGATCATGGCTATCAGCATGTTGAGCAGCACGACCACCATGGTGACGTTATAAACGCCGTAGAGCACATAGCCAATGTTCTCGATGAACTTGTGGTCGTATTTCAGCACCACCGAGATCACTTCAGACAAGCCAAAGATGGACCAGAACAAGGTTTTGAAACTTTCTTCCACCCTACAAGGAAACAGAGTTCTCTCAGGTCGTCAGGTCGTTGGCAGCCCTGACGGTGTCACATCTCAAGTGACCGTCTGTCCCCTCCCGTCTGGGCTCATAGAGGCTGCCCCGGAGGGTCGAGCTGGTGGCAGAGCCTGTGTTCTAAGTAAGGAGACATTCAGGACTGAATCGGGCCTTGACAGACTACTAGAAAAAAACGGCTCTTTCTTTGGCTGTTTCTTGGGAAGGCTGACTGTGGTGCATTTTTATCTTACTGAACTACATGGAGCATATTCTAAATTTGTTTGCTTTTGGGGCAGTCCTGGCAGTGCTGTACTTCTGGCGCTGGGCGTACTTCTGGCTCTGAGCTCAGGGATTACTCCTGACTCTGTGCTCAGGGTCTGCTAGGGCCTGAGCGCAGAGCCAGGAGGAAGATCTGAGCACAGCTGTGTGAGGCCCCAAACTACACTCCCATACTCTCTCCCTCAAAAAAAAAAAATAGTAACCAATATCTGGTTTTCCGAATGTTATCTTATCACTGTTTTAATCTTTACATTTTGACAACAGTGTTGCATATCACTCGGCAAAGTAGAAGCCCAGTGGAAAAGTTGGCTGGGTGGTGAGAATATGCAAATCTGTCCAATCACACCTGAATGGTTAAGTAAAGCTCTCTTAGTTTGCATCGGGAATTTTGGTAGCAGTCAGAGAAAGAACTTTCTTTTTTCTCTGTAACATTTCAACTTTTCGGCACTCACCCACAAATGGCCAGGATTAGTTAAATTGAAAAACAAAAAAAGTCAACGCTTCTTAAGGGTTAGTATTTATTTGACAAGATGCCCAAAAATACTAGCACAGACGTCAGTTAAGCTAAAAACCTAACTCTGACTCGCATGAATTTTCAGCTTTCCTGAATATGTGTGTGTGTGCGTGCGCGCGCGCGCATGTGTATGCACACGTGCATACAAGTGCTCATGGGTCTGTGTCGACCCAGCTGTTTGGCTCATCCCCAACTCATCCCAGGGTCTGAAAACTGATATTGGAGTGGATTTTTTTTGTTGTTGTCAGTGTTTGGTTCTGGTTTCTTTTTAGAAGTGTGAATTTGAGACATGTAGTTAATTTTCATGGGAAGGCATTTGGCTGGGGGTTTGGAAGCCTTGCCTGGTTGTCAGGTCAGTATTTCATAGCTGTAGATCCTGATGCTGTTTCTGTAAAGGGGAGAGCTCTTTTCTCGAGTGAAATGCAGTACCCACAGCGTGTGTCAGAGATGCCATTCATGTGGGCACGGGGTTGGAGTTAGGGGGTAAGACACCTGCCTGGTATACAGCAGCTGACTCCAGTTTTGTCCTCGGCACTGCCCACGGTGCCTTGAGCACTGCCAGGAGTGATCACTGAGCATAGAGCCAGGAGTAAGCCCTGAATATTGCCAAGTGTGGTCCATAAACCAAAATAAACCAAAATGTCAAAGTGTGGTCATGATTCACTGCAAGTATTGCCTGCTGTGAAGACAGTCTTGGCTCGATCAGACCAGTGAAAGGGGCCAGTGGCAGACAGAACCTGAAACCACTTTTGAGTCTCCAGTCTGGCAGAGGGCATGGTCAGTCTCTCTGACGCCCAAGGCACACAGTCTGGGCAGCCAGGTACCTGGCCAGGATTCTGCATTCACCATGGACCACCTAAGGGATGGATAGCATGTGTGACTGAGAGACTTTAGGCAGAAATTCATCTTCCCTTCTTCTGGAAAACCCTGCAAACCTCTGCCTGACACCAATAAAGCAAACAATTATACAATGCATCCAGGGAAAACCTTTCGAATTTTGATTAGGGAGAATGACCTAGATTCAGCATGTGATTTTTTTTCCCTCTTCTTGTTTGCTTATTGCTCTAAGTGTTGCCACTCAGTCTTGGTGTATCCTTGGTAGCTTCACTGTGTCAATATTTGAAAGCGGCAGAGCCAGCCCATTAAGTGATGTGCGTGTTCAGGTCCCAGGTTATTTGCTGACCCCTAATCCCCAGTCTCCACCCCCTGTTCCAGCCCCAGGAATGCTGGTTTGCTGTCTGCCTTCCAGACATTTTCCTTCCTCACTCCTGTTTCATCTCTATCCTGTAGCATGGCAGAGGGTGGGGTGGTGTTAATCTTTGTGCTTGAGTTTGGCCATGACCTCCAGGAGACTGGACTCGCTGGGCTTGCCGGAGTGACACTGGCCCCAACACTGACGGCATCTCTCAGCCCCTGGCTGGGCAGGAAGGGACCTCAGCACTGTCTCTTAGTTTTTCAGGGACCATCTGTGATCATGCGTGCATGTGTGTGCACGCGCGCGCGCGCACGCGTGTGTGTGTGTGTGTGTGTGTGTGTGTGTGTGTGTAGGACTTGCACCACACCCAGCAGTGCTTAGGGCTTACTCCTGACTCTGTGCTCAGAGACCACTCCTGGCAGGACTCAGGGGACCATATGGGGTGCCAGGGCTAGGAGCTGGGTCATTCTCATGCAGGGTAAGAAGCCTTCTCACTGTACTCTCTCTAGGTTTCCTGTAAGAGAAACTGGTTCATTGGTTTCAATCATCATGGCCACTTACAAACCAAAACCCACTTTGATTTAAATGTAATATTGGGCCAGGGATGTGGCTCAGCTTTATGGTGCCAGATGGCATGTGTATGGACCTGGCTCAATCCCCAGCACTAAAACTTTAAAGAAAACTTGGGGTCGGAGTGATCGGACAGCAGGTAGGGCTGTATGTGGCCCTTGCACGTGGCTAACTGGGGTTCAATCCCCGGCATCCCATATGGTCCCCTAAGCACCACCAGGAATGATTCCTGAGTGCAGAGCCAGGAGTAACTCCTGAGCATCGCTGGGTGTGACCCAAAAAGCATAAATAAATAAATAAAAATAAAACTTTAAAGAAAACTTGATGCTTTGTGTGATACTAAGAGCTTCATAATGAACTGAGAGGCCTGGCTTGTGACAGCTGTGTTAATGCATGGCAGGAAATGGATGAAACTTGTTCTCACAGCCTTGAGAAAGGCTTGTGTTGCCTCTGCTGTAGAAATCCACAGGCTGACCCTCTCCGAGAGAAGTTGCCCAGGGGTCAACAGTGCATTATTGCTCCCAAGAACATGGGCCTTGGAGCCTGTATCTGGGAGGTCAGTATGCTTTCTGAGGCATGTCAGAGTCATCACCCATGGCTTTTCAGGAGCTCCAGGGCCTGAGGCCTGGGGTGGGAGGTCAGTTGCCTCAGGTCCGGGGCTGTATTGTAAGAAGCAAGTATCTTCTCCATCCCAGCTGCTTTTCCCCCAGCACATGTCGGCTTCCAAGCTGTGGAGTGATCCTCCTGGCCCTTATCTCTACTGTCCTTAGGTGTTGGTTGGAGGGATCACTCGGGATGGTAGATGCGTGCTGAAAGCAGACTGTGGACTAAACATGATGGCCGCTTAGTACCTATACTGCAAACCATAATACCCCAAAGGAGACAGAGAGTAAGAGGGAATTTGTCCGACATTGGAAACATTGGTGGTAGATAATGGGCACTGGTGGAGGGATGGGTGCTTGGTCATTTTATGACTGAACGTAATCACGAAACTCTGTAAGTCTGTAACTGTATCTCATGGTGATTCATTAAAATAAAAAAAATCAGAAAAAAAGAATAAATATGCTTTTAAATACAAAAAAAATAATAAGGAAGTATGTTGCAGTTGACTTAGCCAGTGTTCAACATGCAGACACAGTGACTGGCCTTCCAGTCAACTAGCCGGGTCTGCAGGCTAGCAGAGTTGTCGGTTCTAGGTCAGAGCCCTTTAATCCTGTCCCACTCCGGGAAGCTTCCCAGACCTAGCTGGAGGGTGAGACAGTGCAGGGCTCCCTGCCCGGGTTCTAATCCTAGCAGCCCCATGTGTCAGCTGCATGAGCTTGGCCATATCAAGCCTGTCTGAGGCTCTGGGGCTTGTCCATGCGGGGGGCGTGACGCTGTGAAGGTGGAATGAGCCAGCCACGTCTAGCAAGAGCCCAGTCAACAGCAGCCACTGTGATTTTCACGGAGGTCACCCCTGTGGGTGCTCAGGGGGCCTTGAGGAGCTGGGGTACACCTGCAGGCCTTGCCCCAGCTCTGGCACGGGCTGGAGTGTTTAAGCTGTCACCCCGCCTTGGCCGCTACTACTCTGATTCAGTTGTTCTCCTGCCAAGCATTCACTGCTGTGCACTGCCAGGCGCTCCAGCAGGTGCGGCGGGACAGAGCTGCCCAGCGTGGACTTCTGTTCCGAAAGCAAAGCCTGATACGAGGGGAGAATCCTGCTTGCCCTCCTTATCTGGGAGTGCCACCCGGTCCTGCCCCCCGCCCAGGTGCTCCTCCCACGGGCACTGGAGGGAGTGAATAATTCAGCGACTTACAGCCTCTTGGAACGAGCCGCTTTCCCCTCTACTCTGTGAAAAAGATCATTACCAACTCTGGGTTGCATGCACATCCTCTTTCTCGAAAAAGACAAACCAGGCTGTCTTTGACTCCTGGTTTGCGCAGGAAGGGACAGGCATGTTGTCTGTCTGTAAGTGATGCTCCCTCCCAAAGAAGGAAGAAGGGGGACAATGCCCCCCCCTGCCGGGGGGGATGAATAGCTGTGATTCACCCTCCTCCCGTGGAGCGGCACTGCACGGCGCGGCGGGGCTGTGGGTGGGGGAAGGCTGGGGCTGATTTGTGGTGCAGCAAGCTGGGAAGAGGTAATCAGTTCTCTACCAGGTCTGTCTCGCCCGGATAATAGGACTTTAATAACAGGCTGCCTGCAGAGGTGGCTGTGGATGGGCTCAGAGAACAAACTGATCAACAGGGCGAGGGTTTGGGACGATTGTTATGAAAATTGCTGCTGCGGGAGAATGCCAGGCCGCCCTCCCGCCATGTCAGGGAAGCCTACCCGCCCCCTGCCCCCAGCGGTTCAGTCTGCTTTGCCCACCAGAGGCTGCGCAGAACACGGGCGGAAGTGATGACGGGGGTGGGGTGCAGGTCGTGCTGAGCAGGCTCTAGAGACGGTCGCTGGTGCCCTGAGCAAGGCAAGAGCCCCTGAGGGGCCGTTTCTCCAGCACCTGGACCTGGACACCTGGACATGTGGGCTGGCCTTGGGGAAGGCACGGGACCGAGGGCGTGTTTGTCCATGCAGGGTTGAGAGAGGAGCCGGGGAGCTGGGGCCAGGGCTCAGAGGGCCGAGCTCATTCCGTACAGGCAGGAGACGTGGGCTGGGTCCCCGACACTGCATGATCCCCAGAGCACCGCCAGGAGCAAGCCCTCATGCCTTGAGCACTGCACTGGGAGTAGCCCCTGAGCACTGCTCACTGTGCCCAAAGACAGACAGACAGGCCTTGGGGAAGGTACAGGACCAAGGGCCTCCCTCCCTCCCTCCCTCCTTCCTTCCTTCCTTCCTTCCTTCCTTCCTTCCTTCCTTCCTTCCTTCCTTCCTTCCTTCCTTCCTTCCTTCCTTCCTTCCTTCCTTCCTAACTTCCTTCCTCCCTCCTTCCCTCCTCCCTCCTTCTTCCCATCCTTCCTCCCTCCCGTCCTTCCTCCCTTCCTCCCTCCCTCCCTTCCTTTTTCCTTCCTTCCTTCCTTCTTTCCTTCCTTCCTTCCTTCCTTCCTTCCTTCCTTCCTTCCTTCCTTCCTTCCTTCCTTCCTTCCTTCCTTCCTTCCTTCCTTCCTTCCTTCTTCCCATCCTTTCTCCCTCCTGTCCTTCCTCCCTCCTTCTTCCCATCCTTTCTCCCTCCTGTCCTTCCTCCCTTCCTCCCTTCCTTTTTCCTTCCTCCCTTCCTCCCTTCCTTTTTCCTTCCTTCCTTCCTCCCTTCCTTTTTCCTTCCTCCCTTCCTTTTTCCTTCCTTCCTTCCTTCCTTCCTTCCTTCCTTCCTTCCTTCCTTCCTTCCTTCCTTCCTAACTTCTTTCCTTCCTTCCTAACTACCTTCCTTCCTCTCTCCCTCCCTTTCTCCTTCCTTCCTCCCTCCTTCCCTCCCTCCCTCCCTTCCTTCTTCCTTCCTTCCTTCCTTCCTTCCTTCCTTCCTTCCTTCCTTCCTTCCTTCCTTCCTTCCTTCCTTCCTTCCTAACTTCTTTCCTTCCTTCCTAACTTCCTTCCTTCCTCTCTCCCTCCCTTTCTCCTTCCTTCCTCCCTCCTTCCCTCCCTCCCTCCCTTCCTTCTTCTTCCTTCCTTCCTTCCTTCCTTCCTTCCTTCCTTCCTTCCTTCCTTCCTTCCTTCCTTCCTTCCTTCATCCCTCCCTCCCTCCCTCCCTCCCTCCCTTCCTCCCTCCCTCCCTCCCTTCCTCCCTTCTTCCTTCCTTCCTTCCTTCCTTCCTTCCTTCCTTCCTTCCTTCCTTCCTTCCTTCCTTCCTTCCTTCCTTCCTTCCTTCCTTCCTTCCTCCCTCCCTTCCTTCCTTCCTCCCTCCCTCCCTCCCTCCCTCCCTCCCTTCCTCCCTTCTTCCTTCCTTCCTTCTTCCCTCCCTCCCTCCCTCCCTCCCTCCCTCCCTCCCTCCCTCCCTCCCTTCCTTCCTTCCTTCCTTCCTTCCTTTTATTTTGGGCTGTACATGGAGGTGCTGAGGGCTTACTCCTGCCTCTGCACTCAGGAATCACTCCTGATGAGAGGCTTGGGGAACATATGGGATCTGGAGATCGAACCTGGGTTAGACGCGTGCAAGGCAAGCATCCTACCCACCATTCTATGGCTCCGGACCCCCCAGCATACTGATCCCACCTCTTCTTCTAAGGCACTCTTGGCACCCTCAGGCTATATAGCTCTCAGAGTCTACCCCCAGATTGCCTCATCTAATCCAGCAATTTCCCAAACACTAGCTGCAATTTTTTTTTCTAACAGAACTTTTTTCTCCAATGTCTGCAGGCTAGAACACAACACGGTTCTAGCTATAAATGGCAAGGCTGTGTGTGGCAGGGCGTCCAGATGTTGTCACAGGAATGGAATTAAGAATCACTCTAGCAAAGTTTATACTGCGGGCTGCGGGGTAGGGAGGGGTGAGTTTCTTTCCTGGCTTCTCAAGTTTCTTTAGCTTGGTTTCACTTTTCTCCAGGGCCTTACTTCCACTCTCTCTGTCCTCTAGGGAAGCTACTGGTGGGACCCCAGGTGGTAGCTTGAAGGGCTGGAGCACATGTGTTGTATGCAGGAGTCCCTCTGCATTGGTCTGCTTCCTCCATGAAGCCTTCCTGGCCCTCACCCAGAAGGTTCATTTCTTCCTCCTCCTGGTGCCACCTGCCTTTTGATCGATCTCATCAGCTGGGGTAAATTCGGAGCTGCAGCCCTTCCTGTTTGCAACCCTACCTGCTTCCAAGTCCCTGGGCATGGGAGTGTGGCGGACTTGTTTATTTTGACGCGCCCCCCCCCCAATCCAAACCCAGAGCTTGCTTGCAGGAGTTTCTGCCCCCTCAGGCTCCCCACGTGAGCGGATGCTGGGAGTGGAAGGAGTGTGAATGGGGTACCTGCCGTGCTGCAGCCTGGGTGCTTGGGGAAAAGGACCCCACTCTCACAGAGGCCCCGTGGTGGAGGGCAGCTGGGGGTCCCCTCAGCTCTGTGCTCTGCCTGGCCCCCCACGTCTCCGACTCTCAGTTCCTCACTGCCCTATTCCTGAGATTCCGGAGTGTGTGAAATGAGAGCAGGTCACGTGGGCACAGTCCTCGGCTACAGTGGGGTCCTGGGGGGAGCGTCTTCAGGAACGCTGGGGTCACTGGGAGGAGGAAGTGGCTTCTTTGGGTCCCCATCCTGGGGCCAGGGGCCCCCTTTGGGGTTGGCCCTTTTGAATCTAGAGAACCTTCATGGGGTCCTCTGTGTGTCTTGTCCCTGGCGGTCGCCCGCCCCCGTGGGTTTGCCTCAGCCCCGACTCCACATCCTCTGGGCTGTCTCCCACTGAGGCTCGTGGCCTGCTCTAGTGTCACGACCCACGTGGCTTTCCCACGGCAGCAGGTGGCAGTGGCCAGAGGACTGGTCTCCTGCAGGGAAGGGTGCGACTTCGAGAATACCCAGAGGGGTGGATAGGGGCCAGGTGTTCATGGGCCAGAGGTCCAGCTCCGACCTCCACGGCGGCTCTGAACTCGCTTCCTCTCTCTCTCATTTGGGGGGCAGTGAGTGGGCTGAGATCATTTTGGTCCTCACTGCCTACTAGCTGTGTGGAGCTGGGAACAGGAGGGGGCTGGCCGCTGAGGGGAAACACCTCATCCACCACTTGCACCCCACGCGGTGTGGGCACATTTATTAGTTTTGCCTCTGGTGCATCTCCAGCAAATTGGCCTTTTGAGGGTGTGTGTGTGTGTGTGTGTGTGTGTGTGTGTGCGCGCGCGTGTGTGTGATTCAAGCCTAATTCATTGCTGCAGCCATTAATCACTGAGTATAGGAAGTATGTGCTAGAAAGTCACCCCAACTATGAATCTGGGGGATGATTTGTCAGCAAGGGGCCAGTTCCTCCGGCCACTCACCTCCCCAGCCACCAATTCACCCACTTCCTCTTCATCGTTCCTTAAGGACTCTGTTGATGCCAGGCACACACTCTGGTCTGGTTCTTGCTATTGGGTCCTGTTATTGGCTGTCTTAGTCTCCTCACGCAGGAGCTGGGGGCCCTGAGACCCAAGGGGGCTCCCCGGGGAGAGCTCAGGCTGAACCCTCGAATTGAATGACACGGGTGGGGCACCCCAGGCCCGGGGCAGGGACAGTGAGGGCTCAGTCTGGAGTGGGATAAAGAGGGCACCTGTGCTCTGGACGCACAGACCACTCCTGAGCCCCCGGGAGTGACAGCTTTGGGGGGCGGGGCTGTTGCCTGACCTTCCAAGGAGTTCTGCTCGGGGCAGACCAGAGTCCAGGGCTGAGCGGAGGGGCACTTAGCTCATGATCCTTGGTCTGGGCTCCCTGGTTCCCAGCTCCTGTGGGTCCCTGAGACAAGGTGCCCCTGAGTCCCCACTGTCTTGTGGGCGGCTGGAGCTCTGGAACTGACTGGGCTGGCAGGCCCTGGGCTGAGATCATTTTGGGCCTCACTGCCTACTAGCTGTGCGAGTGTTTCTGAACCAGACCGGACATCACCTCCATTGACAGGGGAGGACCCAGAGGTTCGAGGAATCAGGTGACTTGGCTGAAGATCTTCAGCCAGGACAACTCAGGCCTGCCACATTTGCCCGCCTGAAGGATCCTCAGACCGTGTGTCTTCCTGGATTCACAGGCTTGGTGACACCGCGCTCCCTGGGACAGCGGTACCTCTGCTCTGTCTCCTTCTGCCCAGCCTGCGAGTTGCCTGCTTGGCTGTGACGGTCGGGGCTGCAGCCTCTGGGCTTCCTCACCTGGGCCTTCCCTATGGCCTCTGAGGCTACAGGAGGGAATCGGGGTTACCCCTGGCAGGAGCTTCCTGCTCTGCGGTGCAGGTAGGACCCCAGGGTCACCCAGAAGAAGGGTGTCCCAGCATCCTGTGTGTTGACTTTGGTGAGTGAAAGGCAACATCTGGGAAGACTCAGGCGAACCAAGTCTGTTTCTCCTTCTAAGCCCTCCCAAGATAGGTGTTTCCACACATCCTCCCCATAATGATGGCGACTGGGCCAGCTCCCTGCATCCTCTCTCCCCCCAACACCCTTCTAGCCTGCATCCTGGACCCAGCTGTGCTGGGATTCACTTGCTCCAACCACGTGTGGGCACATGAGGTAGGCCGGGCTTTGTTTTCTAGGTAACAGAGTTCAAGATGACAATTGCCTTAGCTACTGATTCCTTCTCTCCATCGAGAGTAGGCTGGGGACAGTCATATCCACTCACTGCATCCTCACACAATCCCTAGGCTGCAGGCTCTGTTTCACCCTCCTTTGCCTACTTATTATATTTTGGGTCACATCCAACAGTGCTCAGGACTTGCTCCTGGTTTTGTGCTCAGGGGTCACTACTGAGGGGCTTGGGGGACCACATGGGGTGCCGGGGGTCAAATCTTACCTGCTGTACTCTCTCTCCAGCCCCACACCCTTTAAGGATCTGAGGCAAAAGGCCCAAAGAAGTTAAGGAACATATTTGCAGTCACACAGCATGTCAGAGGCTAGGTGGGGGTCTAGCCAAATGCCCCTGAATTTCCACATGAGCCCCCCGGAAATCGAGTTTCCCTAATAAACGGAGGACTCTGCTTATACCACCCGCAGGAGACGCACAAGGGGTCGCGGGAAGGCGGGGAGCACTCACGTTGTAAACGCGGGGTTGTACTTTGCACCTCGGTAGTAGGAGTATAGGTTGAACATCCCAATCATGAAGGCCACAAAAACCATGATGAAGATGACCATGAACTTGAAGATGTCTTTCACGGTTCGCCCGAGGGAGATCTGCAGCGGCCCGAAGCTCTCGTTGGCCGGCAGGATGTAGGCGATCCGAGAGAAGCTCAGCACGACGGCGATGGCGTACAGCCCTTCCGAGATGATCTGGGGGTCTGAAGGCCACCACTTGTCCCTGGCTGAAAGAAAATGAGTGGAGTCACTCACCAGGGGGCGGAACTGTCGGAAGAGAAACCACTGGGCACCTTGCAAGCACTCTGGCACCGGCGCCTGCACTTCCTGCTCCCACTCTATGCCAGCGTACCCGAGGTACCTCTGGGCTCTCCGAACACGGCAGCCCGTGGGCCCCGGACACCCGCCTCTTCCTTCCAGGTCAGCTTCAGGCTTCGATTGCTTTCTGTTCTTCTTTGTCCTGGGGCCACATGTGGCAGAGCCGAGCCCTGCACAGCCCCTGGTGTTTGGGCCTGCCTTGGCAGCTGCGAGGCACTGGGGACGGGACTCAGGGGCTACCCGCCACTTGCCAGGCTTGTGCTCTGCCGCTGGACCCTCCTCCTCCTCCTCCTCCTCCTTTATTTTTTTTTAAATTTAAGACATACAGATACAAAGTTGTTCATGATTGAGTTTTAATCATACAATGTTCCAACACCCATCCCTTTACTAGTGTATGTTTCCTGCCACCAATATCCCCAATTTCACCCCAGCCCCCTGCACATGACCCCCCCCCCCCACACACACACCTAGCTTGTCTCTATGGCAGACAATTTTCTTCTTTCTCACTTGCTCTTCTTTTGTTTTCTTACAATAGTATATATTTTTTTGTTTTGGGGGCACACCTGGTGATGTTCAGGGGTTACTTCTAGCTCTGCACCCAGAAATTACCCCTAGCAGTGTTCCAGGGACCATAGGGGATGCCAGGA
The DNA here is from genome assembly GCF_027595985.1 of Sorex araneus. Classification (NCBI taxonomy): domain Eukaryota; kingdom Metazoa; phylum Chordata; class Mammalia; order Eulipotyphla; family Soricidae; genus Sorex; species Sorex araneus. The sequence continues at coordinate 24,923,422 of NC_073307.1, read as the reverse complement.
ATCGAGCCCAGGTTGGCTGTGTGCAAGACAAACCTGTATGGTTCACTACTCGTGTACTATTGCCCTAGCCACCCCCCTTTCATTCTGGTTCTTTTGTGTGTGTGTGTGTGTGTGTGTGTGTGTGTGTGTATGTGTGTGTGTGTGTGTGTGTGTGTGTGTGCTTTTTGGGTCACACCCAGCGATGCTAATCCTGGCACTCAGGAATACCCCTGGAAGTGCTGTGGGGACCATATGGCATACTGGGACTCGAACCCAGGTCAGCCGTGTGCAAGGCAAATGCCCTACCTGCTGTGCTATCGCTCCAGCCCCTCCTTCTGGGCTCTGTAGTGTGCAGTACAGATACTGAAAGATTATCACGTATATCTCTTTAGCTCCTATCAGCACTCAGATCTTGTCCAGAGTGATCATTTCTAGCTACCATTGTCATAGTGGCCCCTTCTCTGTCCTGACTGCCCTCCTGCCACGTGTGACAAGCTTCCAACTGTGGACCAGTCGTCCTGAGGGCTCCTCATTCTTGTTCGACCTTGAGGGCTCTGCCCCAGTATTATCTCTTTCAGGAACCCTCTATGACCCCCTTGGGCTGCAGGGGGTGGAGGCTTGGGGGGTTTCATATGCTCTGCAACCCTCTATCGTGAAACTTGCTACCCTGCTTTCTGCTGTCTCCCTGAGGCTGTCGGAGCTCTAGAAGCAGGGCAGCCCATGCAGAGGAGGTGGGACTAGGCACAGGCTGGGACTTGAACAGAGCGGGTCCACATGCCTCCTTTCTACTCACTGGCTCACTGTGGCACCTCTGGGAGTCAGTCAGCCTTTTGGGAGCCTCATTTCCCCCGCCTGTATTACCCACCGCACAGAACTGTGGTGCAGATGAACAAAAGCTCAGTACCTGGCACACGGAGTATTCTGGAAAATGGTTGTGAAATGACTGAACGAAATCATTACACATTTAGCCTGCTCACGGCAAAGCCAAGCTTCTGCAGGCTGGGCTGAGTGAGTGCCTTCAGGCGTGGTCTCTCGGGCAGTGAGTGTCTGGGGGTGTTGTTCACTAATTGATCACACGCCCCCAAAGTCTTGAATCCTCATCCAGATTTTCCACGACTGTCCTGTTACAGTGGGCAGGAGTCGGGGACCTGTGTTGGGCAGGCAGACTTGCATGCGGTGATTGGTGAGGGTCTGGACTACCCTGGGGTGTGTCTCAACTGTGCAACCATGCAAAGTATCCTCTGGAAGGTTGCAAGATCCAGGGAGTGGTATTTATCATAGATAAGCTGCTTCCTCTGGGTCCGCACAGAGCAGGGGCCCCTCATGAGGGTACGCCTTCCTTCCAGGGGAAGTTGGTGTGTGTGGGTGTGAGTGGTGGTTACGACAGGGAAGAGTATTGCTGAGACGCTAATATCCTGCGATGCTCCAGACCCAGCCATGCAAATGGTCCTGCTGAAAAAGCCAATAGGGTCCCTGTTGAGAAATGCTAAGTGAAACTTAAATTGAGAAACACTGAGAAACCTAAATTAGCCCTTATACTTACATTAGCTATAATTTTCACAACAGCCCCGTAGAGCAGATATTATTATTGCCATTTTTAAAGATTGGATTTGGGGTATGGGGTCCTTTTCAGAGCCAGATAAATGCAGATAGCAAGGATATTACATAGCAATTCTTGGCACCCCGAGGGAGCTAGAAGAGGAAAAAATTTGTTCTTTATTTTCAAAGCTAGACTCAGTTAAACAATTGCAATAATAAAGAGCAGTAAGAGACCTTCAGTAAGGGAATCCAGGCCCTCGTGGCCAGAGTTTCATGTAGTGTCTTGTAAATTATATTTAGAAATGTAATAAAATTAAAGGTTCTATGTTCTCTTCAAGGTCATAACTCAGAGATCTATGAAAAACAAGGAGAGAAAATTATGTTTTTCTAATGCATCCGTTGCCTATATGAATTAAGTAACACATTTGGATAACTTGACATGAGTGATTCTTCAGACACTAGAAATTTATTTTTTCTTTCTCTCCATAAAAATTACTGTATTAAGTGGTTGTAATAGTTATAGGCACACTTATATGCCATGGTTAAAATAGATCCACTTAACAGATCTTGGTGACCAGGACATAACTTTTACTTTATTTTTGCCTTTGGGGCCACACCTGGAGGTGCTCAGATCTGGCTCCTGGCTCTGTGTTCAGGGATTACTCCTGGCTCTGTGCTCTGGGGACCATACACGGCTCTGGGGATCCGTCCTGGGTTTTCTACTTACAAGGAAAATCCCATACCTGCTGTACTCTTCCTCCAGTCCTCAAGTCAGAAATTTTAGTAGAAAATATTTGGACAGGTTGGTAAGAGTAGTGGTGAAGAAAGCCAACAGCACAGTGATGATTCAGACACAGGCATTTTCTTCGGAATTCTTTCATGAGAAAGGTGAATCGGAATGGGCATCTGTCTGTGGTTTCAATAACAGGTGAAAAGGAGCCACCATCTACTGACCACCAGAGGGCGCTCGTCCCCCATAACTGAAGCACTAGCGCCAGCTTTCAAACACATAGAATGTGTATCAGCTTTCCAACCACATACAATGAACTACAAAAGCAAAGGCAATAGTGTATGATGCTCTGTATAAGCTTTGGCAGAAACCTTAGTATAACGCATAGAAATAATGGTAGTCCTGGGAAGACAATATTGCATTCTGAATCATGACATTAAGGAACCATCAGAGGGCCAGAAAGAGTACAGGAGTTTCCTTTTTATGTGACTCACCCTGGTTTGAAGCTCCAAAACCACATGTTGTCCCCAGTGCTCTGCCAGGAGTTATCCCTGAGCACTGATAAAGGAGTAAGTCTAAGCACAGTCTGGTGTGGCATCAACCACCCTCCTCCCCAAACCCCAAACAACAACAAGCAAATGACCAGGGTGCCAGAGCAATAGTGCAGGAGAAGGGCTCTTGCCTTGTTTGCGGCCAACTGGAGTTTGATCCAAGGTATTCCCTATGGTCTCCCGAGCTCTGCCAGGAGAGATCCCTGAAGTCGGAGTAAGCCCTGAGCACTGTCAGATGTGACCCAAGCCCCTGTCTCCCTAAAGGTAGAAAGAAATGATCTGGGACCAGAGTGACAGTACAGTGGGTAGGGCATTTGCCTTGCATGTGACTGAGTGGGTTTGATCCTGGGCACCCCCATATGGACCCCTAAGCCCACCAGGAGTGATCCCTGAGTGCAGAGCCAGGAGTAAGCTCTGAGCACCGATGGGTGTGGTCCACAAATGGAAAACAAAATCAACCAACCAAACAAAAAACCCAAAAAAACCTCCAATTTAAAAAAAAACAACAAAACCTCCAAATTAAAAAAAAAAAAGGATGCTTTGCTTGCCAAGGTAATTCTGTATTTCTGGAAACACTTTAAGCGTTTCCATTAATATTACAAAACTGTCCACTTCTCCAGAAGGGAATGCCCTGCCGCAGTGGCAGGGTGGGGTGGGGGGAGATGGGATTGGGGAGGGTGGGAGGGATGCTGGGTTTACTGGTGGTGGAGAATGGGCACTGGTGAAGGGATGGGTTCCCGAACTTTGTATGAGGGAAACATAAGCACAAAAGTGTATAAATCTGTAAATGTGCCCTCACGGTGATTCACTAATTAAAAATAAATTAATTAAAAAAAACTGTCCACTTCTCAACAGAAGTTTCTCTACCATATTTATATGTAATTGAATAAACATAACACAGGCTACATTGACATGGCGTCAACTCAACTTTTGTGTTAAGTGGCCATCCCTGTGCACACAAACCGCGTGGGTGTTTTGTTTAACAGGAACACTTGGCACTCAAACCCTTCATCCCTGTAGCAACTGGCTCCACAAGAAGCATAGTAAGAGCCCAGATTTTACTTGTAGCAATTCCTCTCTACTCTTTCTTCCTCCGTTTTGTCATTCTCATTAAGGTAGAAAGTAAAGTTGGGGAGGGGCAAGAAAAGACCGAGCAATAATAACTGCTACCACTTAGTGAGCGTTTAATATTTTCAGAGTGCAGAGCAAAATTTTCATATGCATTATCTTAATCTCAGGGCACACTTTTGACAAAGATATCATCCAGTTTTACACATAATAAAAAATAAAGATCCATAAAAGCTAAGTTATGTGACCAGAGAGATAGTATAGTGGATAAGTTGCTTGTCCCATCCAGATTCAATCCCAGGCATCTCATATGGTCCCCTGGAGCACTCCTAGGAGTGATTCCCGAGCACAGAGCCAGGAGTAACCCCTGAGTATTGCCAAGTGTGGGATAACCCCCTCCAAAAAAATAAAAAAAGAGTTAGCAATGTTTTACATAGGAAGCTACAACAGTGTAATTTGAATCTGGGTCCCTCTGACTTTAACGCCTGGGGAACATAACCACAGTGGCACTTCCATGGTTTTCTAATCACTTTGCGCCAGGATGCTTTGCTTGCCAAGGTAATTCTGTATTTCTGGGAACACTTTAAGCCTTTCCATGAAAACAGCTTACTTCATCTGTAAAGCAGGAACCAAATGAAAATCCGTTTTTGCAGGGCTGTTGCAAGAATGGAAATCTCAGGTGTAAAATGTCTATATAGTCCTGGCACCTAATATGTCCTTGATAAATGAGTGCTATTAACTCCCTATTATTCCTAAGATTCCAATCTGCTACCGCACACTGTATGGCTTTGGTATTTGAAAGAATCACGGCATCACCTAAGAAGCTATCTTGCCAGAAGAAAAGACTTTAGAAGCAGAAAGGGCAGGATTGATCACATTTACCTGTAACCATAAGAAACACCTGGGGGACTCAATATAGTTTAAGCAAACATCTACCGTAGGTTCCCTTGCACTCCGGAGCCTGAGAAACGAGATCTTGAAAAACGAAAAGGAAATTGCACCCCTGACTCCGCACAAAAAGATGCAGATCTCATCGCCACTAATTCCATGTAGGCCAGGTGATTGTAGTTCAGAGTCTAGGGCTTTTTGGGGGAGTGGTGGGTGCTTGGGAGAGTGCCTGCAGGGGGAAGAAAAACCGCCCAGCCTCGGAACCAGCAGCCCCAGGGTTCAGGGCCACGCCTGGCAGGTGCTAAGGCCCGGACTCACCGTAGGTGAAGTACGCCACTTCCGGCGGAAGTGAGACGTTGAGCAGCGTGGCATCCTGCACGTGCTGGTCCACGTACAGCTGGGCCTCGCTGGCTTTGAGGAAGGCCATGAACCTGGCGGTGAAGGAGGCCACGAAGATGGAGAGCATCCCGAAGTCCAGCAGGTTCCACAGGTGCAGCACGTACTCACGTGGCCCCTCCTCCCAGATTTCCTTGCACTCGGACCAGATCATGCCTGCGGATAGCAAGAAGGCCCCAGTCAGCGTTCTGTGCCTGGTAGGACCCCTGGAGCCTCCCCACCACCACCCCCTCTCTGGGGGTGGAGCCCAGGTTACCCTGTTCATGGGTGTAGGCTCAGAGAATTAAAATGAATTTTTAAAAAATTATATATTTTATCGAATCACCGTGAGATATAGTTATAAAGCTTTCATGGTTGAGTTTCAGTCATACAGTGATCGAATGCCCATTCCTCCATCAGTGTGCATTTTCCAATATCAACGTCCCCAGTATCCATCCCACTTCCTGCCTCTATGGCAGACACTTTCCTTTTAACTCTCTACTAAGGGGCATCATGGTTTGCAATACAGATACTGAGAGGCCATCATATTTGGTCCCTTGTCTACTTTCAGCACACATCTCCCACCCTGAGCAATCCCTCCAACCATCACTGACTTAGTAGTCCCTTCTCAATCCAACGGCCTTCTCCCCCAGCACCTGAGTCAGGCTTCCAAACCATGGGTCAGTCCTCCTGGCACTCCTAGAGTGTTAGTCTCATATTACAATGTTTTCTATTCCACAAATGAGTGCAGTTATTCGTGTTTATCCCTCTCTTTCTGACTCATTTTACTTAGCATTTACTTTTTCCACGTCCATCCACATATGAACAAATTGTATGACTTTGTCTAAAATGGATAGAAACCAAAAGAGAATGCTGTTGAAGAAAGAATTGATCACCTTGATGAATCAGCCTGATGGACAGCTGTTGCCGCCTCTGTTCAGGAAAAGGGAGTTAAGCAATGAGAATTTGGTGCTAATTTCTAAGCCTGGCCAGTGGTGACTGCCGCTTTTCATCCCGGGGTTACCAGTGCTCTGGTCACCAGGGAAGTACCCGAGGAGCAATTCTTGGTTCATTTAGTTCATTTGTTCTGCATCCTTGCTCTTGACATTCTGATGATGAACTTGAAAAAAAAAATTGAGCCCACTTCGGGGACTGAGACCACTGGCAGCAAAGGAACTGTGCCTGTCAGTCTTCAGACAGATGCAAAGTTAAGTCCCCTGTCTGTTTACACACCAGCGGCCTGTGGGAGTAGGTGTGCTGAAACACGGTAGCTTCTTGCAGGCGGTATAGGTGAAGAATAGCAGCTGGCATTCAAAGACTATAAGGAAGCGGCAACTGTGTGCTATGGCACTAAGCACTGATAAATGCAATATAAATTCAGGAGAAGGGTATTCGGACCCCTGTCCTCTAACCTGTGCACTCCCGTGCCTTCCTCTCTATTTTTATGGGAGCGAGCCTGAGTGAGCCTTGGTTTGGGCTATTTAGTTTGTACGCTCATGTTTTGGATTTTCAGACAGTTCTTCATTAAAGCCTATTAAATAAAGTAAAGATGAATAAGCAAAATGTCACTAGCTTCCCTTCCTCGCCTCTCCAAACAGCCTTGTGAAGTCACCTAGCCTGACAGTTTGGGGTGTGCATGTCTCTCCCTGTACTTCGAAGCGGTAAGCACTGCTCACCGGAGCACCAGAAATGTGGCCCATTGCATGGAGAGGCATGTCAGCATGCAAGAGAGCCCAGGTTTCAAAGGCTTAATTCCAGGATAACACAGAACGCAGTTGTTTTTCACATGGGTCACACATTGAACTACTAAGATCTTAGATAGATTTGCCAGAAAATTTTATAAGTTTATTGTTGTGGCTTGCACTATATTTCAGAGACAAAAGTACACTTTTTACAGTTCTGTGCAAGGAGTCTGGTGTGAAGTAGCTGTAACACTGCCGCATTGTAGGTCCTGCGTATGTGACGGTGATAGACTCTAACTCTCCCCCAAAATATTAAAATTCATCAGTTTAGATCATTGAAGCAACGTTTTGAGCACCTGCTGTGACACGGGTCTGTGGTTTTCAACCTCTGGTCTACGAACTGGGGCTGCTTCCATGGGGCCAAAGGCTAAAAACCAATGACCTAAACTCTTGTGGCTCCTTCGCTTCCCTCCCCCTCCATCCTTCTCTCTTCTCCCTTAACCCTGCAACTTATGGAGAACATCATATTTCATAGCTAACGATCTCACTCAGTGCAGCACTTGGGCATGTTACCAGGCAAAAGCTTTGCAGTTAGAATCCAGAAGGTTGTCCACCAGAGTTTATGATATTGGGCCACTCTGCTTGCCTGTGTCTCTCTCGGGAATAAAAGTGGCTTCGGAGTGGACAATGCATAGAAAAGATCTGAACATTTTGTTAATGACATTGAAGATTCTTACAACGTGGGAGTGATTTCATGCAGAGCAGCCCTTTCATGAGTACTGAATATGCTGTATGTAGACTGCATACTCAGGGGTTAGTGTGGCAAAGCAATTACTGGCCAATTAGTGAAACCATTACAGCTCCCTGACCACTTGCTCCAAGAAGCCTGACCTCTCTGCCCCTCTTGACACTCTCCTCGGTGGCCCACCTGCCTACCAGCCTCCTGCCTCTCCCCTTGCTCCTCCATTCCCCGTTGCAGTTCTTCATCCTCCACCCATCCCTCTGCCCATTCCAGACTTTAACCCTTTTCCTTCTCCCTCTGTCCTTGAGTATATACATCCACACCTGAAGTGCTGTCCTTCAATTTCTTCCAAATAAACGAAGGTGAATTATCAGCCAGGTCTTCTTAAGTGCTTTGAAACACAAATCCTCTCAGGTAGGGAAAGTGCCCTATGGGAAGGTCCTGACATACCCCCCGCTGACCTGTTCAAGTACAGATTAGGCCAGTCATGTCCCCCAGCTGAGTATTCCTCGGAACCAGAGATAAGGTGCTCTCCAAAGCCAGGTGGCACCTTTCCCAGAGGTTTTACATCCTCCTTTGCAGAAAAGTGGGTCTAGCCAGCTGTGCCCACAGTTCCACTGTTCCCACTGTTTACTTGTCTTCTCAGACCTCAACCCCAGCACACTGGCTGAGGCCCACTTCATAATGTAGTGACCTTTGGGGCCCCAGCTACCTAGAGTGCCTGGAGTCAAGGATGATGCTGGGAGAAAATGGTCACATGGTGACACACATGCAGAGACTCTTGGGCTATACCTGGCTGTGCTCAGGAATAAGTCTGGCCATGCTCAGGTCTTATGTGGTTCTGAGGGTTGAGCTCATGCCAACTGCATTCAAGGCAGGCACCTTACCTGTTGTACTATTTCTTCAGGCCCTTAAATAGATACTTTAGAAATGTTATTAGTTGCGTGAAACGATTGCATTGCCAATCCTGGGTTTGATCCCCAGTTTTCTCTGTTGGGTGTGATCCCCAAACAGAATATGTTATCAGTAAAAGCCTCTATTGACCGGAAAAATAATATTTGTTGCTTTCCTCATCTCTCCAGTTAAAATCACTCGTATCATAAAGACACTGATTTTATTGGGCACTAGGAGACTCATAAGCTATTACTTAGAGCTTTAGTTTTTGCTGACCTTAGTTCAGGAAGCTTTGCTTCAGTTTACAGTTTACTTACTGGGTAGGCACAGCTTTAGATTAGTACCTTGATTTTTTTTTTTTTTAACTTTGGTCATGGACTGGAGCGATAGCACAGCAGGTAGGGCATTTGCCTTGCATGCAGCCTACCTGGGTTCGATTCCTCCATCTTTCTCAGAGAGCCCAGCAAGCTACTGAGAGTATCCCACCTGCATGGCAGAACCTGGCAAGCTACCTGTGGCATATTCGATATGCCAAAAGCAGTAACAAGTCTCACAATGGAGACATTACTGGTTCCCGCTGGAGCAAATCGATGAACAACAGGACAACAGTGCTACAGTACTACTTTGGTCATAATTTAAAGCACGTAAAGCTCTTTGAATTCAGAGTGCAAATTCTTTACAGAAAATTTGACTTTTCTGGGGGTTGGAGAAATAGTACAGCAGGTAAAGTGCTTGCTTTGCACATGGCTAACCCATGTTCGATCCCTGGCATCCCATATGATCTCCTGACATTGCAAGGAGTGATTCCTGGTGTACAGCCAGGAGTAACCCCTGAGCACTGCCAGGTGTGGCCTCCAAACCAATAACTAAGGGAAATACTAAAATAAAGACCAGAAAATGCACTTTCTTTGTTAATATGGTGTTTCCTCGGCCCTTGTTGCAAATCACTTCCTCCACGGTGATTTGCCCTTGTCAGCCTTCTTCGATTTCAATATCAGCTCACCCTGACTAATTTAAATTATTCTGAGGCCAAGAGGAAAAGTAGCGTGGGCCCAAGGGTTTGAGCAGCAGGGTTGCTTAATGAAAAAAGAAATGTGTGAAATTAAGTACTTTAGTGAGTGAAATTAGGCCCCCTGCTTCCCAGGTGCTGGGCTGGCTCAGCAGTTTATACCCAGGCTGCGTCCCCGTCTCCCGCGCCAGCCTCTCCATCAGTCAGGGGTGTTCGCTCAAGGGCTCGGGGATGCAGGGCTTTGACCTCTCTCTGGAACCCACCAAACGGGGCCACAGATGCTGAACGGGGGTGGCTGGCAGAGCAGGGGCTGGGGCGTGCTGGGGAGCAGGGGTAGGGGCAGCTGCCTTTGTCGGGCCAGCAGTGGCCAGCAGACTGAGGTGAGCTCGGGCCCTGCAAAGGTGGCTCTCGTGGTAGAGCATATGCCGAAGCATGTGTGGGCCCTGAGTTTGACCCCTGAGCACTGCTGGGGTGGCCCCAAAGCACCAAACCAGGCCTGCATCTCAGGGAAGAGGCACTAGGAATGTGCCCCCAAGCCCCCAGCCCACCCATGGTGTGACCTCTATTCAGAAACAGGGACTTTCCTACACCCCTGCCTCAGGTGCTCTTCAGGTGGGCCCCCCCCCCGCCCCCGTCCTTTGAAACGTCAATGTGCTTATTCCTTCAATGGTCCTGCCCCTGTCCCCTCACCTTGGCTGTGTTGTCACAGGGCCTCCCGGTGAAACAAACTTTTCCCCAAACCACTTCCTGGGAGGTCCGTCTGCTTTCTAGGTTGACTTCTCAGTCTTGGCCCCGATAGCGAAATTCCAGGAGGAGGATTCGCCCAGAAGCCCTCAGTGCTCAAGCCTCACTAACCTCCACACTCGGCCTCAGTGCATGCAACAGATCTGGGCCTCAGAGACAGTCACAATTCTTTTGTTTGCCAGGGAGGAAGATGGTATTAATAGATTCAAAAATTTCCTACCAGAGTCCCTCCCCTCCTCTAATTTTAGCAGCTAGCAATTATTGAGCACCTGCTAGGGGCCAGACCGTGTGCTAAGCACTCTGCCAGTTCTAAATCTTCCTAATAGCTCGACAAGTACCTATTGCAATTACCACTATGTAACAGACAACACAATTCCTGTACCGAGGTGGCAAGAGAGTGGCCCTGACGCCACCAACCACCCAGGAGTGCAGCTCCCCATGATGCCCTGCCCCCTGCCAGGTACGAGCTTGCTCCCCTGGGCTCAGGGCCCTGGCACCCACTTCGCAGACCTGGTTGAGCAATGCCTCTGTGTTGGGCATCAATCTGGAGGCATAGCAGGTGACAAGACACCATCCTTGCCCCAGGGAGCTCAGTCTACCTTGTCCACAGATAGTGCCATGTACGATAACAGAGACTGTCAGAAAAAAATGCTGTGACCCCTTTAGTGGAGGTGCAGTAGTAAGAGCAGGCAGTGGTGTGATGCTGAGCGTCAGGAGCCACTGACTGAGAGAAGGAGCTACTTATGGGGGAGGTGACTCACAAGGAATGCTGGGTAGTGAGCAGGAGAGTGAGGGAGAATGGGCCCTTTTTTTAAAGGCCCACAAGAGGTTCAGGATAGTTTGTAGGATCAGGAGCTGATCCTACAAAGCTAGAGATTGGCAGCAGAGAAGTTCAGGGAAGGCCACGATAGAGTGCTCTCTTCCCAGAGGAGACTGGGCAACTAGCCAGTATCTCAAGCTGATAAATGGAGCAGTAACATGGTCTGATGTGCTGGGGGAGACTTGGGCAGTTGTTTGGGCTTTTGTCTGCTGGAAATCTTCATCTAAACAGATAAAGAAACCATTGACCTCAAGGATAAGGGGAAGTACCTGGCCCATACGATTTTACCCTTTGATTCTTGGTCAAGCCTAGATTCTGGAGCTCAGACTTAGCATGGCCTTTGAAGCATGTCCAACCCTGCATGGAGTAGGGTGAGGGAGCAGCTCATGGTACACACCCATGAAAACAAAAATCTGGAGAGACGGCCTACCCAGCAGAAAGGGTCCAGCACTCAGCCTATGCTCTTTCCTTGTCTGCAACCTGTTAGTCAGTTCTCCTGCTCTCTCGGACACTTACTCTCACTCCATAAATTCACCTTTCCATCCCGGGCTGCTTGATTTGTAAAGGACTGCCAGTTTTCTGGGAGAGTGGGGGAGAAACTACAACTTCCTGATGTGGCTCTCTGCCCAGACAGAGGCCAGCATCGTGAGGTGTCACACCCGTAGAGGTTGGTGGCTTCTGGGAAGTACCAGTGTACTCTGAAGAGTCACCAGATTTAATTGAAGGCTTCAGTACAAGGTGTTTTTTTTTCTTTTTACAATTGACTCAGGGTCTCTGCTCACAAAATAGGCTATAGAAATAGGTTCCTATGGTACAGTTGGAGGCTGAAAGGAATGGCTATCTGATTTGTTTAATCCAACCCAAAGTTGCTGATCTGATAGCTGTCTACAAGCAAACTCCTCCTTCCTTTCTCGTCAGCCTGGTCTCAGGGCTGCCTCGATGTATTCTGTTTTTCTCTTCTACCTCTGGGAAGGCCTCCAGGATGGCCACCTATGCCCAGGCCTTAAATCTGGATCAGCACCTAGAATTTCTCATTTCTGCTGGCAACCAAGTACAAACACCTGGAACGAAGAAAGGTTTTTGGTTGAACTTGACCCTTCCTCAGAACTGTACATTAGAGGAGGAATAATTCAAAGGAGACAGGCTGGGAGTGTTACTGTGCTTTGTGGCCCTGGTAAGGGGTCACTGTTAAAAAGGATGCTCACGTGGTAAGCAGGTAACAGAAGGTAGGACGTCCCTTTCACATATGTATTGTAACAGGAATGTTTGAAAAACAGCAAAGGAAAGCTTTTTGTATTTTCAGCAGTGTTAACTGATACAAAGTAAGAGACAGTCAGTTTTTAAGAGAGTGGTTTAGAGGCCTCATTTTTGACAGGGGGTCTTTTTTTTAAAATTTCTTTCTAGTTTTATGTTAGCACCATAGTTTCCATAGTATTAATGGAGGGATTTCATGCACAACACATTCCAGCACCACACCCTCCACCATTGTCCTAGTGTCTCCCCCTTCTCCCCACCATCCCTTGCTCCTTCCCTGTCTGTGCTAAGCTTCCTGCTAAAGATCAGTTGTTGGTTTCTGTTGCCTTTAGTAATTTATTATGCCCCTACTTTCTTTCTTTCTTTCTTTCTATCGCAGTCATGACAGAGACCATTCTGTGTCTGTAGGAGGAGTTACTGATCCTAGACTGGAGGAGATGAGGAAGTGACTGCAGCTTCTTGTGGGGAGAGCCCTCCAGAAAGAGGGTGCAGCACAAACAAAGGCTCCTGGCAGACACAGTGTGAAATAAAAAAAGACAGTGTGGGTGAAGGAGAGGCAGGTGGGGTTAGAGGCTCGAGGGCCAGGGTGGAGCATGGAGGGCTTTGCAGGCCCTTATAATGACATTGGCTGTCACTTGAGGTATTTTTTTTTGGGTCACACCCAGCAATGCACAGGGGTTACTCCTGGCTCTGCACTCAGGAATTACTCCTGGTGGTGTTAGGGGACCGTATGGGATGCTGGGATTCAAACCCGGGTTGGCCGCGTGCAAGGCAAATGCCCTACCTGCTGTGCTATCGCTCCAGCCCTGTCACTTGAGTTTTGAAGCAAAAAGGGAGACAATTTTGTGATCACTTCTGCTCCTGTGTTACTTATTAGCTGAGGTATGGGGTGGGAAGAACAGAAATGGGGACACATTGGTACGGCCTTTCATTCCTGTGTGGTCAGCCTCTCCATCTCAGCTGTCTTTGCAGATCGGACCTGTCTTGGAGTTCTTGTCAACTCTAGGGCACCCCCTTTCTGCATGCTCCTCTTCTGTCTATCCGAGTTCTCTGTCCATACTCACAGGTGATGACTTGTGCACTTGACCAAGTTTACCTCACATAAATGACATGCCTGGTTTGTGTCTCCAGACCAACCACTGTTCTGAACTTAACATATGCAATTTCAGTTTCTATTTGACATTTATACTTCCCTAAGAATCTCAAACTAAGTTCTTAGTTTTCATCTCTCCGAATGCTTCTTCCCTGATCTTTCCCATCTTATGTCAGGAATTCTCTGTCTTACTACTCGTTGGGGGCTGGAGCGATAGCACAGCAGTAAGGCATTTGCCTTGCACTCGGCTGACCCATGTTCGATTCCTCTGCCCCTCTCAGAGAGCCTGGCAAGCTACCGAGAGTATCTCGTCCCCACAGCAGAGCCTGACAAGCTACCCGTGGCGTATTTGATATGCCAAAAACAGTAACGAGTCTCAAAATGGAGACGTTACTGGTGCCCACTCGAGCAAATTGATGAGCAATGGGATGACAGTGACAGTGACTACTTATTGGTTGACACCATTCAGAATTTTCTTCTTCCGTTTTATCTTTGCTCTTTTTTGTTCTGGAAATCAAACTCTGAGCTTCCACATAAGCAAGGTGCATGCTCTACCACTGAGCTATGTTCCTGGCTCCCTAAAAGCACTAGGGATTTTCTGGTTTTGACATCTCACGACAATCCAGAAGCAAGTATCATACATTTTACCTTCAAAATATAATAGTCATCTACTAGCTCCTGAAAACGAGCAATTTTCTGTCTGATTCCTGCTTCCTAACTAGGCTCCTTGCTCTGTTCTTGTCCCAGAGTTATTTGTTCTTTACTCAACAGCCAATATTTCGCTGGAATCTACGTCAGATGATATCACTTCTGTCCTCAGCCTTCTCCCATGGTTGCCTGTCACACTTAAGAGTAAAATTTAAATGTTTTCCTTGATCTGTAAGCCCTGTGTTCTCAAATTCTGCCAAATTCTCTGCTCTCACTTCTGTTCTCCTCCAATTTATTAGTTCTGCTCTAGTCACCTTAATCTCTTTGCTGCTCCTCTGAATCCAGCTTGTCCCAGAATCCAAACTCTCTCTGTGTGAAGCTTTTCACCCAGGCATTTGCAATCCTTGCCCAATCTCTTCCTTCAGTGCCTTACCGAAATTTCACCTTGTCAGGGGGATGAATTTGTGTGTTTCCTGTTTGCTCATCTGCTCTGAGAGCATAAAGTTTACAAGAGACAGCGCTCGAGTATTTATTCAATTTTCTCTCCAAAGACATTTAATACTAAGACTATTCGAAGGCATGAAAAATTATTGAATTTCTCCTATCTATTTTTCCTATATATGTTGTGGTTCTGTTTTAGATAAACAACCTAATTTTTATGACCAATAATGTTAGAGTTCAAAACAGAGAGAAGAGATGCTTTTCAGACATTGGAATCAGTGCGGATGTGTAAGTTTTAAGCTCTGATGCCCTCAAGAGGTTGACTCAGGGCAGTCTCTGGTCACGGTGGGGACACGCCCACCCAGGGGGAGGACACTAGCATGCCTGCTCCTCTTCTCCCTGGGTGCCAGGTAGGGGAATAGCATGGTGGGTGATTAGTGTCCTCTCTTCTGTTACCATAATTCAGAACCCAACATGTGAAAATGGTTTGGAAACCATTTTGGAAAATGGTTCCAACAGTTTGGAAAATAGTTTCTTCACTTTGGCTTGCAGCACCAAGGACCACAGGCTCTGCACCTCAGACACCAGAGAACTATCATTTCTCATAGTGCCTGAGGCAGGGCCCCTGGAGCTGGGGTGTGATGGGCATGTGAGGTTCTGGGGAGCATCCTCTTTCGGGATGCAGACTGCTCGTGGTAGTCTCACCTGGCAGGGGAGACGGGGGGCGGGGGGGCCCAGGTGCCATTCCTGAAGGTGCCACACTCCTGACCTAACCATTACCTACAGGCCCCAACTCGTGATCCCATCACACTGAGGTTAGGGATTTAACAGGTGGCTAGTGGCGGGGGGAAGGAGGCGGTCAAAGATTTGGTAGTTGAACTGGAAGCCACTGGCAGCTTGGTGTGCCAGTCCATCTCTCTCTGTGCCCGAGAACTTTCTCCTGGTCTCTTTTTGCTTATCTGGATTTCCAGCCTCCAGACCCTGTGCCCAGTTCTCAGCGTGGGCATCTGTGGGAAGCTCTTCAGCTGTGGCTCCCTTAGCTCCTCTCCTTTAATTAGCCCAGACACTAACCTCTCTTTTCAAGTATTTTTTTTTAATTTTTATTTTTTTTGTGTGTGTTTTCTGTTGACCTGATCCTGAATACAGGCAACTCAATGTTTGTGAATATAACACAGTGACAATACTAATATCGAATTTTTGTTGAGAAAGGAAATTGGAGGTGAGCACCATTGAAGGAGTTTAACTAATTGATGAGATCTTGACACATATTTAATGCTAACAGTCCCCAGCAGTTTTTTCTACCTTCAGTTTTGTATTACTCAAAACATTTCCATTGTGCCTATCATCTATCTATCTATCTATCTATCTATCTATCTATCTATCTATCTATCTATCTATCTATATTTGTGTGTGTGGCATTGGGGGCACATCCATTGGTGCTCAGGACTTACTCCTGCCTCTGTGCTCATTTATTTCTCCTGGCATGGCTCGGGGAACCATATGCTGAGTATCAAATGTGGGTTAGCCACGTGTCAGGTAAGCACCATCCATCCTGCTGTACTATTTCTCTGACCCCACATTAAAGATTTTTTTTAGTATAAACTTTTATATAAGGTAGTCTTCTTGGCTGTAAGTGAGGAAATATAGAACAATTTACTTGGAAATTCCAGTAGAAGATTTTGGCAATACAAAATAGCATCACAATGAGGAATTTCACAGTACTATCATCTTCATTAACACAAATATGAGAAATGTTAGTCCTTTATTTTTTTTTTGTTTTGTTGTTTTGGCCACACCCCAATGGTGCTCAGGGCTTACTACTGGCTCTGTACTCTGGGATCACTCCTGGTTAGCTGGGAGGATCATATAGGATGACTGGGATTGAACCCAGGTCAGCTGCAGGCAAGACATGTTCCATGACAAGTGTACAATTGCTCCAGCCCAAGTCCTCTAAATTTAAAAAAAAAATACAAAACTTTTTTTAAGCTTGAATAACTGTGAGATACACAGTTACAAAGTTGTTTATGACTGAGTCTTAGTCATACAGTATTCCAGCACCAGTGCACATTTCCTGCCACCAGAGTCCCCAGGTTTCCTCCCACTTGACTCCCCTTGCTCTGCCCCTACAGCCTGCTTCTATGGCAGATACTTTTCTTCTCTCTCTCTCTCTCTCTCTCTCTCTCTCTCTCTCTCTCTCTCTCTCTTTCATTTTCCTTTTACTGTGGTTTCCAGCACTGTTACTGAAAGAGTATCAGGTATATCACTTAACCTCCTTTCAGCCTGCAGATTTTGTCCAGAGTAATCATTTTCAAATTTTTAAGGTGCATATTTGTCATCACTATTCTACTGTATAGCCACTGTCAATAACAACAAAATTGTTTTGTAAGTCCTCTTATTTTATACTTCTTTTTTTCAGAAGCAGAACTAGATTTTCTAAGATTTCCAGTACACTATACTTAAATGGTCTGAGTATATGTTTTCTGATGCAAACCTAATATACAATCATGTCCAATGTGTGCATGATGGAAAAAATATAGTGAATTGTCTTCTTCCAAGAATGATATCCTCTTAAGAGTTAGTACTTATATATTATAGGTCTCTGCCTCATCTGCACTGGCACATACAGAAAATGGCTTTCCTGGTTAGTACTCACTGTTTTTTCTTTCTTTTTTTTTTCCTTTTTGGTTTTTGGGCCACACCTGGCGATGCTCAGGGATTATTCCTGGTTCTGCACTCAGGAATTCCTCCTGGTGGTGTTCAAGTGCCCGACCCACTGTACTGTCTCTCCAGCCCCAGTACTCACTGTTTTGTGTTGTTGTTGTTGTTGTTGTTTTAATGCCAACGTGCACTCTGGTGGGGGATTCAGAAGTCAGAGATGAGCAAATATCCTAATATAATTTGGGGCAGAGAGAGAGAGAAAGATAAAGTGATTTGCTTACCTAAAACCCACTTCATGATGAGCATCTCTGTCCAGGAGAACTGTGTGGTTTTCACTCTGAAGATCTGTTTGGGGTAGTCTGTGAAGGTCTCATTGGGCAGTGTTTTCACACCTTCGAAGCGGTCTGATGCATTCACGACTAGCAGTCCCAGGAAGATGGTGAAAGAAACCGCATGGGCTACAAACTTCATGAAAGGGCTCCTCAGGGTTCGTCCTAGCTGGAAGTACAGGCAAGATTCATCAGAGTGGCAGCTCTACATGGATACAGCCCTTTCTTCCAAACCAACGGCACTTTTGCTCAGTTTCACAGGAAGTGGTACCAGTGTGGACACGGACTGCTCCGTGAACCCTAACTACATTTTCAACAGCACTTAGACGTGAGGTGATGTGTGACCAAATTTGTATTTTCCGGAGGGGGATCTTGACTGTTAGGAGGTCTGGCAGGTGTGATGAGCTAAGACAGGTGTGGGGCTGGTGAGGTGCCATATGCTGTGGCCAGGCTGGGCATCCCGGCTTCCCCAACCAACTGGAAGGAACTTCGTGCCTATTGAATATGGGGCCAAATCTTGTCTCAGTAGAGACAAGAATTAGAAAAACAATTCCATACTCTAGTGACCTGTTTTGCTCTTTTTTTTTTTTTGCTTTTTGGGTCACACCTGGCAATGTACAGGGGTTACTCCTGGCTCTGCACTCAGGAATCACTCCTGGTGGTGCTCAGGGGACCATACGGGATGCTGGGAATCGAACCTGGGTTGGCTGCATGCAAGGCAAACGTCCTACCCACTGTGCTATTGCTCCAGCCCCTGTTTTGCTCTCTCTTGAGTTTCATTCTGAGTGGTCTTTTCTTAGTGTTTCTTATGTCTTGGTAAATTTCTTTAAAGCTATACACTTGCCCCTAGGTACTACTCTTGCTGTTTTCCCATTCATTTGGAAATATAGCTCAACTTTCATTGATGTGGCTCTACATGTTTTAGACATTGCTTTTTGGTAACAGGTTTAACTTAGATATTCCTTAGTTTTCAGATGTAGAGGACTTTCATGTCCTGATTTTAGAAACTGTCATTTTTTATCAAAGCTCGTGTGTATAAACAATAGCCTCTGTGACATGACCCTGAAACTTCTCAGATTCTTTTTGTGGCTGAGTGCATGATGAACTTGGGGGCCTGTTGTCCACATGAGCCTGGGACAATCCAGAAGATGCCCAGTTAGGGGGCAGGTTTGGTTGCATCTTCTCCTCAAGGCATGCCAGTCAGAGGCCACTTAGATATTTTTTAAAGACTCAGCTGGAGGCTGTGAACTTACTTGGTTCTCTTCCAGGTCACTGCCATATCTTCCCCTAAGCACCAAGTCGTTTTAATTTTAATGTATGGCTTTTTTTGGGGGGGGGTGGAGGGGTGGATTTTAGGTGATGCTCAGGGCACCACTCCCAGCAGTTCTTAACCAACCAGGCAGTTCAGTGGGCCACTGGGGTCCAAGGATGAAGGACCTTGTTCAGGCCTTGTGGTTCTGGGAACCACCAGGGTGCACCAAATCCTCACTCAGGCAAACCAGTAAGATATGAGAGCAGAAATAGAAACCATTCCTGAGACTGTTCCTTCTCTAGGTCAGATGTTCAATTATAACTGGAGTCTTGTTAATTAATGTTCACATTCCGTCTTCATTCAGGAGTCCTGGAGTGAAATGTTACCCCGGAGATAGAGTATTGGTTCAGTAGAAGATCAGTTACAGGGGTTGGTCAAGAAAGGTTTTCCCAGTTATGACTCTTCAACATAACATTGATAAATCTGAGAGCTTGATAATGTTTCTTTAATGTGCTTCAGCATCGTAACAATCCACTTTAATTATTATAGTTATTAGAGTAAGATTATTTATTATTCTAATATCATATTGAAATTTCAAAAGGATGGCTCTTGTCTTTATTTTTTGTTTTTAACGGCACCACACACTTGGGCATTGGGAATCCCTATTTGTGCTGGAAAATATTTGTATTTTCCTACGTGTTCAGATTGTCAGATAGCTGTATTATAATTGATTTTAGAAATGGACAAACAGGTTTACTTGAAAATTACAGGGCCCATAAACATCTTTAAAATGTCACATTGTTGTTTTGTTTAATTTTATTGCTTACACAATAAGGACCATGGATTATCATCAGTGGATGTGCTAAATTTAGAGTGCAAATGTTTAATATTAAAGGAAAAGTAAGATATCTCACAAATTTGGTTAAGAAAACCACAACTAAAATGTGTTTCATTTTGACTTACATGCTATCAGAGAGCTCATTTTGATTTTTCAGTGTTTTTCTGAAAGGTGGTGGAATCTTGGAGCCCCATCTCCCAATCCTGAGGCTGGAACAGTTTAGTGCTTCCATGACACTTAGGTTTTTGTCACTGTGTCTCTGCAGGAGTGGTGGTGAGAGGCAAGGGTAAATGTATGTCTTTAGAGTAATCAGCAGGGAGAGAGAAAAGGGAAGACTGAGAAAGGAAGGGATACTAGATCTTGCGTATGTCTCAGAATTATTCTGGAAATGCCAGAATTATCCAGGGGACACTAAGAGCACCCTGGTCTTAGGGATTAATAGTCAGCTCTCCCTAGGTCTGTAGTGGGAAACATGAGATGGCATCATCTGCAACCACCTGGATGAGGTTACAGGACAGTGTGAGAGCCTGTATGTAACAAGCATCTGCATGTAACCACATCCAGGCAGGACTGGAGAGTACCAAAAAGACCCCTTTTGGGGAATTCAGGGTTCACTTTGTTGTCTATTTCAAGTTGTTAGCATATTAGATGGCCAAAGTTGAGTCTCTAAAAATGGCATCTACTGCAAGCTATATGCAAAACCTCTGAGGAGGAGGCTCTCGGGTGATTCGGAAGGTATCCTGGGCCTCATTTATATGTGATCTAAGCCACAGGGAGGAGAGCAAGGTCAGGAATTGGTGCTCCTTTTCTATTTTCTCTCGGACTTGAGTTCATCTTATTAACGAGTGAAACTTTGATAAAGGTCAGATGTGATGAAGTCATTTCAGTGGTTTTCTTTCTCTCTCTCTCTCTTTTTGACATTCTATATTTGTGTCTCAGAGATACTTTTTGAAGCAAATTGTACTTGGGGAAAACGTCCACCTTTAATAAGGTTATAAGGTGAGCCAAAAGGAGGAAGAAAAGGCAACTGATATACACTAGTTGCTCTTGGCTGGCAGATCTTTAAAGCTGGTGCCATTAACGGCATTGAGCATACATGGTGGTCAGGCGGCAGGACTGGGCCCATTGCCATGTGGGGTGCAGCTTTGGTGTGTCTGAGATGGGCTGAAGCTGCTTTGTTGTTCTCGCGCCTAATGAGCTCATGACAGACCTGGAAATCCAAGCTTGATGTTTGAGTCTAGGGCTCATCCCAGACTCCCAGGTTCTGTTTGTATGCCATGGGAATTATAGAAAGGCGAGAGTAATTGAGCATTGTTTGAATTTGTTCCTAAGGGCCTGCTGTGATCCCAGGGGCCGCAGCCCTGCTCTTTCTGGCCAGCACACCTTCTTGGTCCATGCCTTTGTGGTTGAGCTCTACCTGCAAGCACAGGCACTTAACTGGGTGGTGATGGCCGCATCCTCCTGCAGGCAGACAGGTGTTGCTGTGTCTCGGGCCTGTGCGTGCTGCCAGGGCCCCTCACCTCCTTCCCTTGCTCTCAGGTATCAGCTGGCTCAAGCAGGGTACCTTGATTTGGAAAACGGACTGGAAGCAAAATAATTTTCCTTTCTACTGCTGGCTCTGTGCTCAGAGGTCAACCTTGGTGGTGACTGGTGTGTGTGTGTTTGTGTGTGTGTGTGTGTTGGGGGGTTGTATCTCTGCAAAGCAGACCAAACAGACCAAACCTGGGGCTCCTGCATGCAAATCATGTGCTCCAGCCCTTTGAGCCCTCTTTCCAGTCAAGGCAAACTGTGGATCAAGCATTCTTGAAGAAGAAGCATGCCGTGTTCAAGGCAAGAGTGATTTTGCTCCTTGTTAAATTAATGTCAGACATTCTTAAATTTACTCCCTCCAGGAAAGAAAAACCCAGGTTTTCTATGTAGGCACTGCTACAGTGTAACCATAACTGTTTGTTATGAGCTGTTTGTTAATCACAGAGTAACAGTGTGACAGAGTTACAGTGCTGTTAATCACAGTTTCCCTGGCATGCAGTGTTCCAATGTGGAATCCTCCACCAGGGTCAGCATCCCTCCATCAGTGAGCCAAGGAAGGTTCTGTGCTGCCCCCTACACCCTTCCTTAACAAACTCACTTTTCACTTAAATTGTTATAGTTTGGATACATGTTTATAGTAGTATTGGCTCCTACAGTTTTGATGTTTCTAGTGACTTCACCCATCTCCCACTGGAGTTCCAAGTTGCCTGATGAGTATGCCTATGTTGCCACTTGCCTGCCTCCACTTTCTCCACATTCCATCCCCATTTTTCTCTAGTGCAGAGCCCAGGGCATCATCATCCTGGTTGAGTTCTGTCTTGAACCATATCCGGGACCCCTCCCCCCAGGTCTTAATTAAAACACACAGGGTGCTGGGATTTTCCTTTGTCCGGGGAGAATGTTCACTAAAGTGGCTCTAATCAGGGTGTTTTCCACATCATATTGTGGATTCACTCTTTGGAGACTAAAGAGATCCAAGTCATAGTGAGATTTTAAAGGCAGGGCTTCTAAGGAAAAAAAGTAGTATGTCACACAGTTGTTCTGACTCCTCCCTTCTAGAAAAGTCCTGTCCACTTCCAAAGATCTCAGTTCCCTTCTAGTGAAACTCACCAGCCAGGATGTTTGCTTTCTGCAGTGAAAGTGTAACATGGTTTATGTAACTGTGGTGAGGTGTCAGCGTGGGCCCCCAACTGCCTTTGGAGGACTGTGTGTGTATATGTGTGGTGGCTAAGAAAGGGAGATTCTAGGGTTAAATCACAGTCTCATAGTTCTTTTTTCTTTTTTCTTTTTTTGGGTTTATTTGGGATTCTTTTGATTTTGGGGTCAAACCCGACAATGCTCAGGAGTTACTCTTCACTCCACACTCAGGAATCACTCCAGGCAGTGCTTAGGGGACCACATAGGATGCCCAGGCTCGAACCTGGGTCAGCCATGAGCAAGGCAGCTGCCTCACCCGCTGTGCTCACAGTCTCATAGTTTTTGCTATGAGACTTAATTCCTTTGCATCTCCGTTTTTCATCTGTAAAATGCAGATAGAATAGTAACTATTGCATAGGTCTCATGTGGTGCTGGAGCACCTTAAAGGAAATGGAAAGCTTATATTCAAAGATTCACCTAGAGGGACCTATACAGTCTTTATGTATCTATGCCACAAGCTCTTTTGGGATCATGTTTATGTGTTTTAACACTGCAGGCATGGAGATCAAAGAAGTGGGTCAGTTGGTTCTTCCATTCTAAGTTGCTAGTATTCTAGTGGGGGAGAAATGGGCTAAAATCTGTCATTGGAAATAACTAGGGAGAGGGTGTTGCAGAGCTGGGCAAGCTAAGAAGGAGAATGATGTAGTTTGTGGCACTTTCAAGCCCATCCCAGCAGGGGGACAGGAGATGGAGTCCCTTTTGGGATTTGCAGGCGGAAGCTTCTCTAATGCAAGAGCAATGAGTGCTCTTTTTTATTTTCTTTTTCCTTTTCTTTTTGGGCCACACCCGGAAATCAAGGATTACTCCTGGATCTGCACTCAGGAGTGACTCCTGGCAGTGCTCAGGTGACCTTAAGGATTCTGGGGATCGAACCCCAGGTTGGCTGCGTGCAAGGCAAACGCCCTCCCCGCTGTACTATCACTCCGGCCCCAAATGCATGCTCTTGATCCTGGCCCCACCTGGCTTGATCCTGGCTCGGCCTCCATTGCAGTGCCTCACTAGTTGTCTTTTTGGGTTAGGACTGAGTGCACTGTTCTGGTAGAGGCAGAGGAGGGTACCCACAGGTCTTTGGAGATGGCACTCTGATTTTATAGTGGACTTTGGACCCTAGTTTTGTACCATGTCAGTGCTGGCAAGGTAAAGCGGGGATCCTCAAAAGTTTCAGAGTCATGGGGCCTTTCCTTTTGAGTTGATTTTGTTTGGGACAGGGATGGAGGCTTTGGGGGTGTTGACTGACCCTGGAGCATTTGTCCAAGCCAGAATTAGGAGGCTCGAGGACTAACAGACTGCACGGGAAGAGTTGTCATCGAATCAGATGAAGCAGTTTACAGTTCTCCCTGCCGTGTCCTGAGACTGCTTTATAGAGTCTGCTAAGCAGTAAAGGCCACTCGGACAAGCCAGGAGAAGCTGGGTAGTTTCTCACAGTGCTGACATTCCTGACGTAAGGCTGCTCAAATCCTTGGGGATGCTGAGTGCAGATGTTAATACAGAGCCCTGATTGTGACCAGAATGGAGAGCACGGGACTGAGAGCAGCTTAGTTATAAAGGCTTGTTGAAGGATCGGAGCTGTTTCTGGAACTCAGCCACTCGAGAGCCTCTGTGTGGGTCAGGAGTCTGCGACCTCTCCAAAGGCTGCCTTCCCCAGTCCCCCCTGTGTGGGGGATTCTGAGGGAGCTGAGATGTGACTCAGAGCTGACTCTCTTCCTGATAGACCTCTCCTGTGCAGTTACACCTCTGGGACACAGCAGGGACTTGGTTACTTTCTTTACCAGCATACTGTGAGCAACTGACACCTATAACTTTAGACTTATTGTCCTCATTTTTTGCAGGGGGAGGTACTCAAGTTGTATAGGGGGCCCTGGGGTCACTTCCATGACACTTCAGTGTGAGGGCCCAAGGATTACTGTGGTGCTGGTGCATCCTGACCCTGGTACTAGCTCCCTATTCCCCTTCCTGTCTTCTTTAACTCTCTCTCTTAAAGACATCCAGAAACTTACATGAAAATAGAATTGATCACCTTGGGAATTCAATAGGAAGGAAATGGTGAGGTTTTGTGACTCTAATTAAATCACTTTGGTTTCCCTAATAGTCCCTAAATTAGGAGAACTACTATTAGGAAAAAAATGAACCGGCAGTTAGGAACCAGCATTTGCTGGACACTGGTGGGCTGTTGACTGGTTAGTGGTCATTTTATGAATATGCTTATGGAGGACTATCAAGGACTGATTCCTTGAGGGGAGAATAGTCATGTCATTAAAACATGGGATTGGTGGAGTGACACTGGCTTTTCTGTAGAATTACTAGAGAGATCTAAAAGGGTGACCCTCCACAGGAGCGGTGCTAGTAGAGTCGGATTTCTCCTGGTTCTATTCATCTTGAGAGGACATTGGGACGTTGTATTTTGGGACTGAGGAGGGCTTGGAGAAGCTTATTTCTTCACATGGAAGATGTGACTCCTCTGAAATCCTCAGCATTATATTATCTCTGCCAAGCTTGAAAGGATTTTTTCCTAAATAGTGAAAGACTAAAAATATCTCGACTATTTTATCTGTCTTTTGGCTGCCTCAGAGCAAGTTTGACTGGCTCTTTCCTAAGGGATTCTTCTCTCTTAAGTGATGCCCCAAGAATCATCTTAGGTCAGAGACTCACACTTGGCGTTCGACTGTGGACACCCCTGTACTGCGTTGATCTCAGACCTGGGGCCCAGAAAGTGCAGAGGTTTTGTGACAGGTGGTTTGTGACTCGATCAGTTGATGTTTATCTCACATACTCTATTTTGTCAGTCTTTTGGAAGCTGTAGGAGCATTGATGTCAGTCAAGCATGCATCTGAACAAAGAAGGGGAAGCCTCAACCGTGTGTGTGTGTGTGTGTGTGTGTGTGTGTGTGACTTCATTGCACTCATTTGTTCTAGACTGTTCTAGAAAATTACTGTTAGCCCAGAAAAGTCTAGAGTCTCTTCTTCCTCGACTTATAAAGATCGCATCATATCAGTATGATGTTGGCCATTGTCTCAGAATTATTAAAAATTAAGAAAATATAGCCATCAACTGTCACACCATCTCTTTTTGAGTATTTCTCAAGGCCACTAAGCAGTCAAGGCAAACCAATTTGTTCTGGTTACCTAGCTCTGGGTTCCTGACAAAAATGAGAATTATCAGTGTTTTCTCTACCAATTTATTTTACTGAGTGGCCTGAAATTAGCCTGGGACTTTGGGAGAGTTTAGGCTGGCATCCTTATTCATTAGCGCTCTAGATCAATGCAGTAATTTTACTTGCACACTGGACCATGCCCATAAGGAAGTGTGAGCTTAAAGACAGTTCCGACACAGGTTCAAATCTATTTAGTGCTTCTCCCCCGTCCTTGGTAAACTCATTATGAAGAATAGGAAAATTTGCTTTCACTCACATATGTTTTAGATGGGGAAGTCTGATTTACAATATATGGTGTGGTAGACTGCAAGAAGAACCCTCAGTAGGTAGGAACTAGTTCACTACAAATTTCCATTGTGAAGACAAAATATTTTGGCAGTGGGGGCACCTCAGCAGTGCTCAGGAGCTGTTCCTGCCTCTGTTCTCAGGGTTACCAGGACCTCTTTCATGTAAAGCATGTATTGGGTCAATGAAACTGCTGCTGTGGCCCAGGATTTTAAATTGATTTTTGAATTTTAATGCAATTTTAATTTTAATACAATTTTTCTGGTGACGAGTGAATGGGGAGTAGGGTCGCATCTCCCTGTGCACCCTCTCATTCTCAGGCAATTTTATGCCTTCCTGGCTCGCTGCTTTCGCCACTGGCCCAAGGTCTTGGACCTTCATCCTGGCCTGAGTTCCCTCTTATTGAAGTTGTCCAGCAAATCAATGGATTTCTGGATCAATAGATCAATGTCCAGTGGTTCTCTCCATTGCTGTCTTTAGCTGGCCACATCCCCTGTGCAGCTAATATCCCCATAGTTGTATTTCTTCTGCTCAATGTTGGTCTATATCACTAGGTACATGCAGGGTTAGGGACTTTTAGTCACCATTTGAAACCATGAAACAGTTTTGTTCTGTCTGAGCTTATAGGGACCAGTGCTTGCCCCAGATTGGAGTGACAACTGGTGCTTTATATGACTTCAGATCACTGGTGGGTGACACTGATAATGGAGTGAGGAGCATGGCCACTGGCCCCTGTAGGTTCCGTTTCCCCTTTCCTGAGAGAAGGGAGTGCCACGCTGCAGCTTTGAGCTTGTCTTCCCTTTGTCTTTGTTCCTGGTGACCTAATTAGCTGCCCATGGCCCATGTGGGCCAAACTCAGTAAAGGAAACTGGATAAACTTGGAAAACATTGAGAGGGTTTGCAGTGCTCCAGCGTGAGCCCCGTTTGACTCTCAGCCTTCCAGTTACTTCTCTTTTCTGAACTGACTTGATAAAGTGAATGTGTCATAATGTAATTTGGGGAGTAAAATAGGAGACATTTTCTAAAAAGTGCCTGACAAAAGAAAGTACTCGATCAACGTTAGCTAGTTCTCTTGCCATCATCAGAATGATTGTGTGAGTTTGGTTGCATGCATATTGCTTTAGTAAAAGAATTAAACGCCTTATTCCCTCTCTGTTCTGTTTTTGGTGAGCTTATGGCTCTTGTGTTTGAAATTTCCCATTTTGTCATAAAAAAAGATTTAAAAACAGCAGGTCTACATTTCCCCTTTTCTCTAGTATTGTGCTTTTTGTTCGTGTCTTGGGGATTTTTTTTTTAAACCTCTCTAAAAGCAGGAAACAATCAGGTGCTGATTTGAACAAAACGGATTGAGGTCATGCTAGGAAGAGAGAAATAACCGCAAACGACATGCACCTTAAGCAGTCTGTACCTTGCTGCACGGAGCAATCCAATAGGCTATGGCGAGAAAAGGGAGGCCTAGGGAGACTCCAAAGACAGCCAGGAATTTCACAGCGATAGACTGTTGACGTAAGCCTGAGAGATTTTCATACCACATGGTAAGCAATTGCTGCTGACAGTTAGGATGAGCAACGAACTGTAAAAACAAAACAAAAACAAAAACAAAACGCAAACAGGAAAATGGCATTGGTAGCAGTTGAACAATATACAACCTCTGAGTATCTAGGACTGGGGTGTCACCTGGATGGTTGAAGCCAAAGTGGCTGATCAAGGACATGCTGGACCTTCTGAGGTGAGGGTGCTGGCGGGGGTAGGGGGGCAGGGGAGGCAGGGTGGGAGGGACAGGGCCAAGGGGTGGGACATATCTGTGTGCTGTTGCCCGAGTCCTCTGGGGCCAGGCTGCTTTCTTACTCGGCACGCTGAGGGCTGAGGGCCTGGAGACACTGTAGGCACAGGAGATGACCACCAGCTTTGGGGCACATGCTTGACCCTACCCAGGCAGACCCGTCTCTGGGCAGAGTTCACATGGGAGGTAGCAAGGAGGAATAGATGAATGAGGCTTTGGAGTCCCACATGAGTCTGGAGTTTGCTTTACCATTTACTAGTCAAGTTGACTTGGATCAACTACTTAACCTCTCAGCCTCTCCTCTTGTAGAATTAATGAGAGGTTCCCTTGTCTCGTATGGTCTAAAAAATAGTGCTCCCAGAAATTTCCCCATGAAAGGCCCTTAGTATTTCTCCATAGGTGTCGGTGGTGTTGGCTTGGGCCCTTGGGGCTTTGTGGCAGATGGAGCTCTGGACCACAGTGTCGGCTATAGAGTAGCTTCCTCCCGGCACTGCCCTGTCATTACCAGGCTGACCTGCCGCGGTAATGTATGTTGCTGACTTCTCAGCTATAGCTCATGATACTAGTGATGGAACCCTGACCTCGACTCAGCCCATCCATTTTTCTCTTCTGGGTAGCTGAGCTTTGATGGAAAGAGGGAGGTCTCTTTTGTCACTGGGGAGTTCGCATGTAATTTGGGGAGATCTGGGCAACCATCTTTCACCAGGTAGACTCAGTAACCAAAACAAGCCAAGGAAAACCCAAGACACAAGAATGAGGCCCTGTAGGGAGATGCACAGAGAGCATCTGGCTGGTTTGATTCCCAACACCCCATGTAGCACCCCAAGCCCTACCAGGAATGATCCCTGAATGCAGAGCCGGGAGTAAACTTTGAGCACTGCTGGGTGTGCCCCTACCTCCTATCAAAACAAAAACAAAAACTAAAAAAAACTAAAACTAAAAACAAAAAACAACCCTCCCCCCCAAATAAAAAAAAACAAAAGTTTTTGGAAAGCAGCACACTTGAGAAAATGATACTCATTAACTTATTCCCCCCCTGAGGCAGGAGGAAGCTGTTATTACTTCTAGCAGTTCTGCTCTGTCCTTTGTCCCCACTCAGGACAGCCATGGGCCATCCATGGGGCTTCTGAACTAGTGCAGAGCTCAAGGTAGCCATTAAGTGACCAATGAGGGCATGGTGGTTGCGGGGTTGATTTTGCCCTGCAGCAGCCCCTAATACCAGAGTTAATCAGATGTTAGTAGTGAATAGCCCTGTTTTGAATTCATAGCGGCCCTTGCTGGGGTTAGCTCTGGTGGTCTTTCCCCGTGAGAAGCAGAGCTCTGTCTTGGCCCCGCCCAGAAAGGGACTCCAGGCCCACGGAGTGGAGCCGTCCACAGAACATCTTGCAGCTGCTGCAACCTGTCTCAGAACTGTGTGGTCTCAGCACAGGTCCCAGAGAGGGACAATGGGTGCTGGTGGGGCGCCTCTAGGCTTGGTTCTCAGCAGTCAGCTCTCTGGGGGTGCTAAAATGGCCTATTCTGGAGAAAGTCAGAGAATTAGAAGGTGGCACCTCATGCAACAGCAGAGAACCCTTTAGCCTGCTCTGGGGTTCCCTGCACCGTGGCTGCTCTGGCAGGTTGAATTCTGGTCCCCGCCCAATGCCTCTGCCCTTCCTGCCCTGGGAGAGAGCACCGAGACAAGAGACGCTCACAGGAAGATGGAAGACGCACTCCCCAGGCTCTCTGCTCCTCTGCTGAGACCTTTGATGGCTCCCACTGCTTTCTTTTCTGCTCCATCATAAAGCAGCCCTGCTCCA
Source organism: Sorex araneus (assembly GCF_027595985.1). Taxonomy (NCBI): domain Eukaryota; kingdom Metazoa; phylum Chordata; class Mammalia; order Eulipotyphla; family Soricidae; genus Sorex; species Sorex araneus. The sequence goes on along the minus strand of NC_073307.1, from coordinate 24,894,146 downwards.
AACGCGTGTTTCTTCTTACTAAAGCTTTACAACGTGATACTCCCAGCAATGTGACAGAGCCGAGACCAGAATTTTTGTTTATAGGGGCAGTTTGCTGTTCTGGTGGCAGGCCTTGGAAGACAATTGCATGACCTGCAGCTCAGTGTTAACCAAGTGCTTTTTTTTTTTCCCCTCAGTGCCCTTTAATAGCACAGAGAAATACCATCCGTGCCCCAGGGAAGATGAGAGTTGCACGAGGTCCATCAACAAGGCACACAGAAAACCCAACCTAAAGGGCATTCAGCCAGGGAACTAAGAAAAGAGAACTCAGGGTAGGCTGGGGCGGGTGGGGTGGGGGAAAGCTTTGCAAAATCAGGGGTAGAAGGGAATCCATAAAAGAAAGTCCCAGGGTGAGAATAGAACGAGACTACAAAGAAGCTTGCTTCTGCTTTCTTTTGGGATATAGCTCACAAAGGGATGCCATGATCAAAAGGTGGATGTCACTAATGCTTTGTTCAGGCCAGTCCTGCCCCTCAGTTATTTTGGCCTGGGAGCATGGAGTACTTTGAAGGGGGTTCTTCAAGTGAAGAGCTTCCGTGACCGCCTCTGCTTTCCCAATATGATTCACACCCTTTATAGCAGGAAGTTTGTCATGGCCTGCAGCTGAGTCCATGATGGTGAACTTACATGGAATTGAGCAGATTCTTAAGAGAAAAGTAAGTCAAACAATAGCCACTATTGGGATAGGCTTTCTGGGGAACTGGGTGTGATGGGGATGGGGATGGGAACGAGAGGAAAAGTTGCAAACAAAGATTGGAGAGAGCATGGAGACAGACTGCCCAAGAAAGAAAAAGGCAAAAAGCAGCGGATGAGTCAGTCGGCTGGGAAGGAGCCAAGAGACAGAAGGGGGAGAGTTTTCTGGCTCTAGGTCCTTGTATTCATCCCAAGCCAGTCCTCCTGATGGCAACTCCTGATGGTTCAGGAGCTGGCCCCGCTGCATGCTGGCCACGCGCGCTTACATCTTTCATTCCTTTCTTAGCGTTTCTTTTCTATAAAATACAGCTAACATAATAAGAAGAATGAAGTGAGTTAGTGTTTGTGAAGCAATTAGGGCAATACCTCATGAATGATAAGCACTGGATTAGCATTTGGTAAACGAAGGACAAACTGGGACTCTCCTTTCCTTTTCTATTTTGTTTTACCCCTCACGCTCTTTCTCCTGTCTCTCCCATTCCCTACTGCCCTGCCCCACCCTCCTGTCTTTATTCACCTCCTTGTCCTGCCAGCAGGTTTTTTCTTGAAGTGTTGGTGCTAATGGGTACAGTCAGTTCCATTAGCCTAATGGAACACTCCATTAGCCTAACCTGGTGGGTTAGAACAATCCCTCCCTCTCCACTTCCTCCATCCACCACGGAGGACGCACCAGAGCCTTATTTTTGCAGGTGGTTAGCTCCAAAAAGGCCAGTTTCTGGAAGGGCTGGTGAAGCCACCAACAGGTCTGTTCACACACACAGACACCTTTCGCTGGCTGAGGAGGACAGTGCAGGTGATGAAGCCCTCCCCACTCTCCACTCCCCCAACCCTCTCTCCCCAGCCCCCTGCTCTGTTTTTCTCCACCTGAAAAGCTGAGAGTCCTGAGTTTGCCCTTCTCTGTAAGAAGAAGGAAAACATGTGAACCCAGAGGGTTTGAAGCCCTGTGATTTTCATGTCCCCTCAGCACAAAATTTTCTCTCTAGGCCTCATTTACAGAATAATGAGATGTGGCAAGGCATGATTTGATTAACAGAAGAATAAGTTAGCTGGAGAAAGATGTATGAAAGCACTGCTTATGACAAAATGGTTACTTTTTAACAGATACATACAATTTCAAAGGTCCCACTGATGTCCTGTGTGACTGTGGTTGAGATGTTATATTTAGCTCTTTAACTCATTAGGATTTTCCTATGGAATTGCTAAAAACTGGCTTCATAGGTCAAGTACACCATTCCATGAGTGGTTACAGTCAGTTCAAATCACAGTCAATCTGTTGGAGCATCTCATAGAATTGTGTTGAATGATACCAGCATTTTTCCTTCCTGTTTTGTCTTGGCATGTTATGGGAGTTGACGAAGAAGAGAAATAGGAATGTTTGTTGCTTTCTAGGTTCCTTCCTTCCTTCCTTCCTTCCTTCCTTCCTTCCTTCCTTCCTTCCTTCCTTCCTTCCTTCCTTCCTTCCTTCCTTCCTTCCTTCCTTCCTTCCTTCCTTCCTCCCTCCCTCCCTAACTTCCTTCCTCCCTTCCTCCCACTCTCCCTTCCTCCCTCCCTCCCTTCCTTCCCTTCCTCCTCCCTCTCTCTCCCTTTCTCTCCCTCTCTCTCCCTCCCTTCCTTCATCTCTCCTTTCCTCCCTCCCTCCCTCTCTCCCTCCCTCCCTCCCTTTCTCCCTTCCTTCCTTCCATCCCTGAATGCCTTCTATTCCTCAGTGTTCCGCTTATCAAGCATTGTGCTCAGCATTAGAAATGCAGGGAAAAGTTTCAGTTCTTGCCCACCTGGAAGTCTCAACCCTAATACTTGGCAGTGAAGTTGGGCATTGCAGTAACACCCTGCCAGATCTCAGGACAGGCCCCCCCCTCCCCATGATGGGCAAGTGAGTGAGCACCAAATTTCTAATTAACAAGTGCACTTGGAGCCCTTTGTCCAGGGCCCCTCTTCCTTGTGAGACCAACCACAGGGAGCCTGACTCCTTGGCACGTGTAATTCCTTTGCCTCTGTTGGAATCCTAGCCTGTAAACTGTGCTTCTCTTGCTAGCAGTTTGCAGAGTGCTTCACTACCCAGCCTCAGAGGCTGGAGTTCGGATCCAGATCCCAGATCTGCCCTTTCTGAGCCAGGTCTCTAGTTTTATGAATCAGAAGTGAGGCAAAAGTGCTCTGTGCAAAGCCTGGGCCCGGTGGCATAGTACAGCAGGTGGGCATTGGCCCTGCTGCTGTTCCTAACACTTCTCCCCCTGGAGGACCCTATAAATAGTCATCTTAGCTCCTCCTTTGCACGGAATTTGTGCAACCAGTAGAGTTTTGAATGGCCATGGTGTAGTTTGAATTAAGCATTGCTCTTATGAGACAGAATTCTATCTATAACTTTCATACTAACTTTTCAGAAGATAGTTATCATATGTAGATCTCTTCATATAAAAATGAAGGACATCATTATCTCTTAAAGTAAGAAAGTGGAGACTGCATCAACTCAGATGGTCCACAGACCCACAACTCTGAGTTGGTGCAGTCAGGACACCAGAACCTGGCAATTGTTCCAGTCTCCAGTGAGAATCAGAGTTCTAGGTTTCACCTGTCCTCCTGAGGATAAATGGTCTTCGGTTCCCTTCTGGAGAAAAGTAGACATTCTGTGCTAATCTCACATTTACTCCTTTTGCACACTTAGGATAGACTGAAGGCTGGGGACATAGTAGGGAGTTTGACTGGGGAGAAAGGAAGCAAGGGAAAAAGAGCGGAAGGATGGAGAAAGAAGGTTAAGAACAAAACTAGGGAAGGGGCAGTAGGGGAGAAAGCTAAAGTTCCAATTTGACACCTGCCCTTTTGCTCTCCATCTCTAGTCTCTAGACAAACTCCAGCAATGCTGTGCTCAGAGGCTGCCTCAAGATGGGTGACCTTTGGGGCCAGAGAGATAGTACGGTGGGTAGGGTGTTGACCTTGCATGTGACTGACCCTGCTTTGATTCCCAGGACCACGTATGGTGCCGTGAACACCATCGGAAACAATTCCTGAGTGCAGAGCCAGAGTAAGCCCTGAGAATTGCTGGATATGGCCCAAAGCTTGGGGGGAGGAGGGAAAGAGGTGTGCGATTTCTGAGCCTCTGCTCAGAGCATCTGTGATACCTGCAGTGCTTTCCCTCTCACACTTTCCAGTTTTGTCCAGCTCAGTAACTCTTTCCAGTCTGCAAGCTTGCCCTACCCACCCAGGGGAGAATATTTCTCATGTGGTTTTGTCTCTCCCTTATATGGCTGTTATATATCCATAGAGCCTCTGCTGGAGAGAAAATTCCCTTAGCATCCTCCTCTAGGCCTTGGGTGACGCTTAAAGAGTGGGTGCTATTCAGGCAAGCTGCTTGAGTGAGTGACACCCTTCCCAGACCAGCTAGAGGTTCTCTGTGCCCAGACTGCAAACCTGGTGCTATTTCCCCAACTGTGGTGGCCTTCCCAAACTATTGCCTCCATGGTGTGGCAGAGTCCCAGCGCTCTGAAAGAGCCCCAGGAGGCTGACCCCCGTTTGTTCTCCAGTAGACAGGATGAGCACACACAGCTATGCCTCAGGGGGAAGGTGAGTTCAATTCTAGGTTACCCTAGTGAGGTGGACAATCACAACATAGCACTGGAGTTTCCGGTTTCCCACTGCAAAGGAAAGTGATGTCTACATTGTGCTGTGATTTTTTTTCTGCTGTGATCTATTTTAAGTGTGCCGTAGCATTGCCCAGAACAGTGTACACTTCATAAGTGTGGCACACAGACATAAAATGAGTCCATGCTTGTGTTCACGAAACAGCAGCACATTTCGGAAAAATAGCAACAGTAGATTTGCTGAATGCAGAGTTGCTATAAACCTTTTCAGTATCTGGAAAGCTCAGTCAAGAATTGCCCTAAAATGAGGTATAACTATAACTGAATTCCTGCATCTGCCAACTGACTCAATTTATTTTCACTCTAGATGGGACAAGGAATTGGGAAACCTCGGCTATAGCAACATCAGCTTCATTCTCTGGCAATTGAGCCAGGAGTTTGAGGAGCTTAACAAGAAAATGCCAACTCCTAGAGTGGGTGGCCAGGAAGTGAGGCATGGAATTGGAGCTTGGGTTTGGGTGATGCAGGGGGTCTGGGTGTTTCTGTGAGCACTTCCCTGGCACACTGCTCTCAACTCTATAGCACCATCATCAAAAATTCTCTCTTTTTTTTTTTTGCTGATTACTGGAACATTTTCCAGATGCCACCTTCATTGCCAGATTTCAGTTTTAGAGTGCCTCTCTATATGTGTCTTTCTCAATTCTCCTCCCCTGCAGCCAGCCCCGACCACTCTTTGGCAATCATCTTGGCTGTTTGCAGAGCTGAGTGAGAGCCCAGTCTGGCAGTGAAAGTTGACCAGGACGGCAAGAAGAGATAGACACTTCCGGAGGCTCTCTACTCCCTTGGAGTTTGATATTATCTATTCAGTTGAGAGCTTACTACTATATTCTCAGAGACCGATTTCTGTCCTGTTCCCACAGGACAAGGGGACAGGAAAAACTCTGTCTCACTTTAGTCACACGAATCTCTACCCTTCCAGACCAGCATTCCAGGATTCCTTAACACACATGGCCCAGATTGGTGGCTGGCTTTGTGAACTGTTCCAGTGACCCTGCAGCTTCTCTTTTGCAGAAGAGGGCAATGGTCTCTGTTGCCAGTTTGCACGAACCCAGCCCATGCTTCACAATTTGGGATGGAGGGACCCAAACACATGGTTCTGAACTGCTTCCCGACCCCTGGGCAAGCCATTCCTGAGTGTGGGTGCCATGGCAGGGTTCTTGTCTGGCTCCCCTAGAGGAAGATGCTGAGGGCTGGGATCCTCCCTGCCCACCAGTCCTAGCAGCGAGCCACAGGATGCTGTTTTGCTATGTTGCCTCAGTCCTAACACAGGCTCAGTTCTTCCAGGTGGCTCCTGATGACTGGCTTCGCTCCCCAGTGTCAGAGAGGCCACTTGCCTTAGCTGGGTTGCGAGTCTCTCTGCCCCACGTAGGGCCAAGCCCTAGCCTGAAATCCGAGGAGAAATGCAAGTACCCGCTCACACAGTTCCTTGGGTTATCTTCAGATACTGTCCTTTCTCTGCTGGTGCCAAGTGACTCTCCTTGTCCCATTCCCGAGCATGGGTCTCTGTCTTCCACCTGTGTGTATCAGGGAAAATCCTTCTGCTCCACTCTGCTTCCCTCCCAAGTCAGCCTTTGAGACGCAGCCTTCTATCCCTTTCCCAGTTCTCCAGAGGCCCTCAGTCCCCTGAGATGTCTTGACTCTGCTGGATCTCATTTTGTGGTCCACTTCCTTGGCAGTCTCAGCTCCTTTATTCTTCAATAGCTTTACTCCCATGTTTAAATCTCATCTGTTCTTTTTTTGAACTCTTCGAGGAAACCAACAGCTTTGGTGCCCCCAGTGTGCAGACTTATGTCTCGCATGTACTAGGTGCTTGAATAAACAGCTCCTGATTGATTTGATAAATTGCATAGTCTCCTGAAGCCTCCCAGGTTTGTTCCACGATTTTCTGTGACTCATCACCCCAGAGTAATTTCTAAATAAAACAAATCCTCTATACTCAGTGTCTGATGAACAGTTAACTGTCTTCACATCTTTACTAGAGGGCAGACAGAGAGAGAGAGAGAGAGAGAGAGAGAGAGAGAGAGAGAGAGAGAGAGAGAGAGAGAGAGAGAGAGAGAGAGAGAGGATGAAAACCAATCCAGACTCTCAACTTCTTGTCAAGGGAAAATTGAAATGTGCAGCTAAATTACATTTTGGAGATTAATTTTTGGATTGACTGAGGATTGTTCAGTTTCTGTGTATGCCATGGACCTTTGCACACTGACATCAATCCAGAAAGCACTTACATCATCATCATAATTATTAAGAAAATATCAAATATCTAGTCTGGGTCAGGCTCTCTATTTGACAGTCATTATTTTAACCCTCACATTGATTGCTTGTGCATTTCTATTTTAAATGTGGGGGTGTGAGGCACAGAGAGTTGAAGTAATTTATTTAGAATCATGAAGATGAATAGAACAGGGTCTCGATTTGGACCCTGGGCTGTATGACTTCAGAGACAGTCTTTTGACGTGCTGTCCTATATTTCCAAAAGGTAGATTTAAGATAAGGTAGACAGGCCCATGCTTGAGGGCTCCTGGTGGTTTCTCTTAGCTCTTGAAGGTCAGGAGCCCTCATGAGTCAAGATTCTGTGAGGACTCTCATCTCTCCATCCTGCTGTCAGCTGACCAGCCAAATCCCAAGGCAGATAAACATCAGGGATGTACAAGGGGAAGGGCTCAAAGCCAATTTCCTCGACAACTTCATCTTTCTCAAAGAAGTGAGTCACCATACGCAGGATGAAGTCCTGGGCCCTCTCTTCTGTATGCAGACAAGAGGAGCAGCAACTGGCCGGGCAGTTGGCTCAATGCCTCGTCACCAGGGTGTCAGAGGCTGGGTCAGTGTAGACACTACCTAAAACCAGATTTCTTGCCTTGAACCTTAGCAACAAAGCAGCCTCATTAGGAGTTTGGGCCCTTTGTCAAATCTTGCCTGCTAGTGACATCTCCCTAGGAAGGTCTGCAATCCCAGACAGTTCTCCTGTATCTGGATGCTGGATTACATTCCCAAATTAGAGCCGGACCCGCAGCCTTCTGATGGCTGTGCTGTCAGGTGAGTGCTGAGTATCGTGGGGTTGCAGAGTATGTACAGGCTCTGGGGTCAGTTCTTGGTGCCAGTCCTGGCCCTGCCACTGTAGTGAGGGACCTGCTAGCTTGATTCTCAGGCCTCAGTTTCTCTGCCTATAAAATAACCAGTGACAACAGACTGAAAGAAGTTTCCAAGCATTCTGAAAACCATCATTCTCAGTGATCCCTGAGCGCAGAGCCAGGAGTGAGCCCTAGCGTTGCTGGTATGGCCTCCAAAATGAAAAAAAGTTGTGTCTTTTTTTTGAGGGTCCTCCCAAACAATACTTGGGGTCTGCAGTTCTCTCTCAGTGATAGCCTATATGGCAGGACAGTTCAGTGCCCCTGACTGGTGATGCTCCCAGCAGTGCCAAGCATACCCATTTCCAGCATACCCATTGGTGCCTGGGGGGCTGTTTGCTGGGCGTTGAACTCCCATTTCATGCATGCAGGGCACTCGCTCCAACTCTCCCACCCGCCTCAGTGGCTTCAGACAGTTTCTCCAAAGAGTTTCATTGTATCTTTAAACATTTTAAGGAATAATATGGTCAGTAACAGAGTATCTGTCTGTACTTTCTGTAGTTCTAACATAGAGAAAGAAGTTTAATTGTCACACAGCTACAAAGTATATCTTCCAAGAGTAAATCTTAGCTTTTGTTCAGAGACTTTAAAAGGAAAACATGAATCCAAAGATTTTGATGTGTGGAATCTTTATGTGTGTGTATATGAATATATACGCACATGTATACATATATATATATACATACATACACACATATATTTGGCTTTTGGTTTACATCTGGAAAAACTTAGGACTGCTCCTGGCTTGGTGCTGGGTGGTCACTCCTGGCAGCTTTCAGGAGGCCAACTGTGTGGTCATTACTGCATTGAACCCAGCCCTCCCACATTCATGACATGCAGAAATCCTTGAGCTTTCTCCCTGGCTCCTTCATATATTTTAATTAGATAAAAGAATAAAGGTACTTTTTCTTAAAATGTGAGACAGGGGCTGGAGTGATAGCACAGCGTGTGGGGCGTTTGCCTTGCACGCGGCCGACCCGGGTTCGATTCCCAGCATCCCATATGGCCTCCTGAGCACCGCCAAGGGTGATTCCTGAGTGTAAAGCCAGGAGTAACCCTGTGCATCACCGGGTGTGACCCAAAAAGCAAAAAAAAAAATGTGAGACAAAGTTAGCAGTAGTATAAAATTTGTAGTCTGAGCTTTGATGTGGTAGGGTGGCATGGTCATATATTTTTTCAAATTATCAAGTGAAATACTTAGATCAGGATAGATGAAGGAATCATGAGGAATCTGGAATGAGCTTATAAGTATCTCTTTATGATATCAGATTTTCCAAGTTTTCTTTTATGGAGAATTATACTTGGAACTTAGCAGTGATATGTTAATATACTTTATTAAAAAAATCACATCCTGTAGTTTGCACCGTAGCACTGTCATCCTGTTGCTCATCGATTTGCTTGAGCCAGCACCAGTAATGCCTCCATTGTGAGACTTGTTGTTACTGTTTTTGACATATCAAAACACCATGGGTAGCTTGCCAGGCTCTGCCATGCAGGCAGTATACTCTTGGTATTTGCCGGGCTCTCCTAGAGGGACGGAGGAATAGAACCCAGGTTGGCTGCATGCAAGGCAAACACCTTACCTGCTGTGCTATCGCTCCAGTCCAACCTGTAGTTTACTTTTATGAAATTATTTTAAAGTAGCACCCTAAAATTAATTTTATTTTTTACTAATTTTTATTATACTTATATATAAAATGTTTTGTCTAGGGGCGGAGATAGTGTAGTGGGAGGGTGCTTGCCTTGAGTGTGACTGATCCAGGTTCTATTTCTGGCACCACCAGGAGTGATCCCTGAATTACAGAGCCAGGAGTAAGCCTTGAGCATTTCTGGGTGTGACCCCAAAACCAAACAACAAAAGATTTGTCTATATTTTATTTTCACTTGTGATTTTATGTAAGCAGTTTTACTTTGAAAAATACTGAGATTCAGTCACATTAAAATTAAAATTCTTTGAGTCCTCAACTTTTATTAAACTTAACTATTTTTATTATTTGGGTAAGCAAATATTGTGGTTCATGATTTAGAAATACCATGTGTGTGATTAAATGCTCCAGTCATGGTGCTTGGCCAAAACAAAGTTCCAGTTCCAGGCAGACTCATCCCATCACCCTCCACCAGGTAAGTATTGGGTCTATTGAGGCTGTGCATTAAGCACCTTTAGGTGTGGAGGCTCCAACTGTGAACAAAAGGTCAGGGCCTTCACCTTGGGGAAACTTGCTAATTCCCCAAGGCTGATGGTTTGCATTCTAGCCGGCTGGATGCTGGGATCTTTCAGGTGATGGTCTCCATCCTCCTCTGCGTTTCTACTTGGTTTCAACACCCAGACAGGTCACTAAAGGGGCTGTGAACTGTGTGCAGGCAGGCTGGTCCGGGGCTCAGGTTCAGCCAATGCTGTTTCTCTGTGTCCCGCTCTGGCTGTGCCTCCTCCAGCTGCCTGGTCTGGTCCTCATGCATGGACGCCTCCTGTGCGGGTTCATGCCTTTGTCTCCATCGGGTGTCTCATGTTCTTCTCTCAGGACTGTCTCCTGCAGTTCTGCAGCAGGCTGTTAGGCACCCATGTAGATTCTTCTAGAATGTCTCCTGGACCCTGCCTGCACCCTGTCTCTTTACCCCCCCCCCCACACACACACACAGAGGTTTCTCATCCCTTGGTTCATGTCTCTGCTTTGAATGTGTCCATGTGTCCTGGCTCTCAGTTTACCTCTCTTTTGCCTTTTTTTTTTTTTTGCTTTTTGGGTCACACCCGGCGATGCACAGGGGTTACTCCTGGCTCTGCACTCAGGAATTACCCCTGGCCATGCTCAGGGGACCATATGGGATGCTGGGATTTGAACCCGGGTCGGCCGCGTGCAAGGCAAACGCCCTACCCGCTGTGCTATCTCTCCAGCCCCTCAGTTTACCTCTCTTTGATGACATGAGTTAGCCTTTCAAAAGCCGGAGTCCAGAGCCAGTGATCTTGGCTGTCTACGCACAGTTCTCCATGATTGTGGGGAAGTCAGGAAGTTTCCGAGGGCTCCTGTATGCTGTGCTCAGAGCTCTACTCATCCCCTTGACTCTTATCTTGGCCTCCTTTCCCCCCCACTTCTGGGAATTTTTCTCTCAGTATTCCCTTAAATATCACTCTTCCTACTCTTTATCTCCTAACACCTCTATGACTCGCCAAGTTATTATACGCCATGTAGATAGTGTTCAGGTCCTTGTCCATGTGGGTCTGGGTTCTATACCAACCTTACAGTGTGTGTATGCAATCGCACACAACAATTGCCACAATTCCTCACTTCCAGAACATAGGGAGAATTTTATTTCCAAATGTTGCACTGCTCATTTTCACCCTCCGATACTTTTAGGGATGTTGTTGCTCAGACAAAGAGCATGGCACTAGGCTGGAGAAATAGGACAGTGGGGAGGGCCTTGCCTTGCACGTAGCTCCCGCTAGTTCTTGGAGCCCCTTATCATCACACTTTAGGAATGATCCTTGAGCACAGAGCCAGGAGTAAGCCCTGAGCACTACTTGCTGTGCCCCTAAAACCAAAAACCAACCAACGAAAAATCAAAACAAGAACACAGCACCTTATTTAGCTACAAACTTAGTAAAAATATTTTCCCTTTTGAATGATTCCTGTTTTGTTATTCCTCCTGTTTTGTCTTCCAAGCATTCAGACCTGGGCATTTAAAGTCCTTTCCTTCCCTGTGAAATTCATCCCACCCTGAACACTGACTGGTGGCTCCCTGTTCTTATTTGTCAGATGAAGGCAGTGGGCATTCAGCAGCTAATGCTAAGGTCTCCCTAGTATTTGAAGAGGAAATAGTCATTCAGGGGACAATTTCCAATTCATGGTACGCATAGAAAATTTCTTGATGGTGAAGTCAATTTTGGTCATACTTTGCTGTTTTGTTTTATTCGTCTGTGGCTAGGACTGGAGCAATAGCACAGTAGTAGGGCGTTTGCCTTGCACATGGCCAACCCAGGTTCGATTCCTCTATCTCTCTCAGAAAACCCAACAAGTGACCAAGAATATCCAGACTGCATGGCAGAGCCTGGCAAGCTACCTGTGGCGTATTTGTTATGCCAAAAACAGTAACAAGTCTCACAGTGGAGACTTTACTGGTGCCTACTCAAGCAAATCGATGAACAATGGGATGACAGTGCTACAGTTTGTGGCAAATAAAATCTCTCAGCAGGTTCATACTCTTTGGAAATGAAAACTTGAGTCCTCTAAGTTATTTAAGGTTGTATCTTTTTCTTTCCCTCCCTCCCTCTCTCCTTCCTTCCTTCCTTCCTTCCTTCCTTCCTTCCTTCCTTCCTTCTTTCCTTCCTTCCTTCCTTCCTTCCTTCCTTCCTTCCTTCCTTCCTTCCTTCCTTCCTTCCTTCCTTCCTTCTTTCCTTCCTTCCTTCCTTCCTTCCTTCTTTCCTTCCTTCCTTCCTTCCTTCCTTCTTTCCTTTCTTTCCTCCCTCCCTCCCTCCCTCCCTCCCTCCCTCCCTCCCTCCCTCCCTCCCTCCCTCCCTCCTTCCTTCCTTCCTTCCTTCCTTCCTTCCTTCCTTCCTTCCTTCCTTCCTTCCTTCCTTCCCTCCTTCCTTCCCTCCCTCCTTCCTTCCCTCCTTCCTTCCTTCCCCCTCTCTCTTTTTCTCCCTCCCTCCCTTCCTAATGCTGTTTTGAGGCCAGAGAGAGAGAGTACAGTGGTGAGGGCCCTTGCCTTCACATGGCCAACCTTGGTTTGATTTCTAGCATCACCCAGTCAGGAGAAAACCCTGAGCACCATCAGATGTGGCCTCCAAACCATAGGAAAAAAGAAAAAGATTTCTGACTTTCATGGCTCTCAGAATCCAGTTATAAAGACAGACAGGAAAATTCACTGTAACTCAACCAGTGCCATAGTCGGGGTTAGCCCAAAATGATGTGAAACAGTAGAACAGAGACATCCAAACTAAGAAGGAGTTTGAGGAATGGTGAGGAAGATACTAAAATATTTAAATAGGAGCCATAGCCGGTGGTGCTTAGGGATCCATGCTGGGGCTCAAACTCGGGCCTGGCACGTACGTGGCATGCACTCTGCCACGGAGCGTTTCCAAGAGCCCCAGGAGTGGGCTCTTGAGTTGAGCTGTGTCGGCCATTATGGCACCACGGGAAGTCGAGAAAGGCATGCTGAAGAGACGCTGGGGCCTGAGAGTCAGGTCAGGACCTGCATCCTGACTCTGCCTCTGAGCCCAAGGCTCCAGCTGTCACAGAGTGACAGCAGTGTTGCTGGCACACTGAGTGAGTGCACGCAGAGCGCCTTGGAGCTTGGTGTGTCAGGAGAGGTGCGGGCAGCTCCAGGGGGCCAGGCCTGGTGGGCGGGGGGGTGCTGGGAGCCGGCACACTGGGAGGCCTTGTGCAGCGAGCCTTGGAAGCTAGAGGATTCTGAAGTAGAGCTCTGCTTTCCAGTGTGTGCGTCAGACACTTGTGCTGTGGGCTGTGTGCACACACTTGCCCCCACTCCCACCCGTGCCAGCCTCTCATTTACCAAAGAAAACAGCCTGACTGAAATCTCGCCGCCTGGCAATCTCACATGGCTCCAGGGGCACCTGCCCCAGGGGCCCTATACAGTAGACAACCATCATTTATTATAGTGTCTCGGTTTCTGTTTGCAACCTCTTGAAAAGTTAATGATCAATAATGTCATTATGTTGGGGTAAGTTCCTGGGCCAGTTGCGGGTTTAATTTAATTAACAGAGCCATCTGGCACTACGCAGAGTCCTTTCTTACATATTTTTCCAAACTGGATTTGGATTGCTTCTGGCCACTGTTATATCAACAATACAGCAGAGACAGTGCCCGAGCTCCGAGGATTCAGACGGGAATCCCAGTGAGTTGGGAATGTCGGAGGGCACAAGGCTGGTAGCAGCGCCTGCCACCGGCCCTCCCTCGCCTCCACGAGAGCAGGCAGGAGGCCCCGTCTGGCACATGAGGGTGGATCACTGCTAAGAACTGGGTCTCCTTCGGCCACACAGGATGCCAGACCGAAGGCTGCCAACAATGTTTAGAAAACGGGCGTTATTTCCAAGTCTGGAAGGCTGGACTATCTGGCTCTTGTCTACTCTGTATCTCGTGCTCTGGACTTCTTAGTGTGCCTCAGGCTCTCCTGGACCTCTCCACCCAGGAGGCAGGCTTCCTTGTGTTCGTCACTCAGTTTTATCCTGTCCTCTTCCTTTTACATCACTTGGCGATCATGGGGGTGGAGCAGTAGCACAGGGGGTAGGGCATCTACCTTGCATGCAGCCAACCGGAGTCAATTCCCTGTGTCCCATATGGTTCCCTGAGCACCACCAGGAGCAATTCCTGAGTGCAGAGCCAGGAGTAACCCCTGAGCATTGCCTGGTGTGACCCCTCCCCCCAAAAAAACAAACACCCTTTGGAATCACCAGACATTATGGTATATATGACCCATCACTACTTGACTGAGTAAGCCCTGTATGGGAATTGGACTTTTTAATTAAAAAAATTACATTATATCCATACTACTTATCTATAGCTGATTCTCAGTAAGTATTGTTGAGTGAAACTTCCAGTTCATCTCCTTAACTTTACAATGTGCATCAAAAATAGCAACTCTGAGTTTTCTTCCTATGATAAATGGTGGTTATTTCCAAGGATAGTGGGACTAATACATCTTCCTTTCCTCCCCCCCCCCCGCCTGCACCCCTCCTCCTAATTCATATGCTATGCCATTTCCCTGCGACTTTCCCCCTATCAAGGGTGGGAGTCTGTTTCCTCTTGCCTTGAAGCTGAGCTGGCTTTCATGCTCTGCTGGAGGACTAGATCGTGGCAGAAGTGAGGCTGCAGAGCATTCAAGATTGGTCCCGAGAGGCCTTCAGCATCTCCCTCCGCTCCTGGGAAGCCTTTCTCACAGAAAGCAGCTGGCACACACCCAGTAGTTGCTCAGCCTCTTTTCTGACTGTGGCCCCCTTCTGATCTTGTGTTCTTCCTGCAACCTCCCTGTTTTACCCATTGGTTCCCTAGTCTCGGGCCATGCCCCCCACCTCCACCTTTTCACAGTTTTCACTCTGTGGCCCCCAGTTGAGAAATGCTAATGTAAGGACCATCTCCCCGAGGCCACCAGACTCCTCAGAAGCCTGACACAGCCAGGAGGTAGGAGAGAAATTCTCTGTCCTAGTTAAATACAGCTCAGAAAGTGCCGCCAGATGATGAACACATCAAACTTTCCACTTGAACCCTGCCTAATTTCCTGACATAAAAATTATAAACAAAAATTATTGTTTTGCTTTAGAAGTCATTAAGGTTTATGCAGCACCAGAGAGGTTCACAGCGCCACCCCCCCCCCCCCCCGCCGGCTCTCCATCCCCCTTGCCTCTGTCTTGACTCATCCTTGGTGGAGTTGTCGGCCAGTGCTCCCTCTTAGTCCTCATCTCTCCCTGCTCCTTCCCCCTGTGACGCTCCTCCCCAGCAGCCCCCCTTTGCAGAAGCCGCAGCATCTGTCCACTCGCATCTGCCGTCACCTGTGCCTCCTGCTCTTCCCGACAGCAACTGCCTTCTGAAATCCGGTCCCTGAACTCAAATTGCTCTCACGAGGCTGCTCATTTCCTCCCCGTGTTGGGCCCGAGTCAGCTCGGTGCCTCCTTTCCTCCCAACAGCTCTCAGCCCAGCCTGCTGCCTGCTGAGCACAGATGCCGCCTCCACCACCTGCTCGGCTTCTGCAGTGTGAGTGACTCCCCGCTGGGGAAGGAGCCTGTGCTGCTGTCCAGAGGCTCCTCCTCGGAGGGGGAGGTGACCAGGACGGCTCTGAGGGGACAGAGAGTTTGGGCTCAGGAGGAAGTTTCTGGGAGTCTTTGGGACCTGCTAGCATTATGGGGGTTCAAGTCCCAGTGACGGGGAGGTGTGGTGGAGATGCTCCCCAGGGTTGTGAGAGGGATATGGTATTTGGGGGTCTCCTGTGGCTTCTAGACATCAAAGTCCACGTGAACTCTCTGCCCCCAAGTTCTGGGGTAATTTAGGAGTGCGGGGCATTGACCGGTGCCACTGTTTCATTTGGGGAAGTACAGTGCAGGGTCCCTGTGCCCATCTTCTGTTTTGCTATTATCAAACTCCCAGAACTTTGTTGTATGTAGGACACAGTGACTGCTCGAGACAGACAGACAGAACCAGCCCCAGAATGTCACATCACTAGGGGAGAGCCCCAGCTTGGACCAGAGTGCTAGTGAGCAGCCGCAAAAATTACTCCTGGCAGTGCTCAAGGGACCATATGGGATGCTGGGAATTGAACCTGGGTCGGCCACATGCAAGGCAAGCGCCCTACCCACTGTGCTATCGCTCCAGTCCCCCCACCCTCCAGTGATGTTTTAATTTAATCAAAATAACTTAATGACATACAAACAATATTATTGTGGGTGGGCTTGCTTGGGGCCACAGGCAGTGGTGATCGGGACTATTATAGGCTCTGTGTGCAGGAGTGACCCTCGATATTGCTAGGGGGACCATCTATGTGTTGGGTATTCGAACCAGGGCTCCAACCTTTAATTTAAAAACAACCAACGAGGATACCTTGGCACAGAGAACTTGTCTAGCGTCATAGAGCAAGAACATGAATCACCCAGACTCTCACTTCAGTGTTTAACCTGTACTAAGTAGTTTACTTATGAGATTTCTTATCCCTGAGAGCCACAGAGCACATTCATACATGGAAACCACGTTTTTCCACTAAATGTATATTTTAAATTATGAGTGTCAGGTTTTATATATATATTTATATATATAATTTATATATTTATATATATAAAACCCGACACTCATAACTTATATATATTATATATTAACATATATAATATATATTAATCTATAATATACATTTATATATATATTAAGATCATTATTTCCATACCAGATTCAGATTAGAAATAGCGGTTTAGGGCTGGAGTATCCCAACACAGCAAGGACTGTGCTGGCACATGCCAGACTGGTCCAGGTGGCGGGTGTGGGTCAGAGTAGCTGCTGGCAGGAGGCATTGGTAAAGTGCTAGCAGTACTGTGTCTGGGATGTGAAAGCAGGTGTGTCAGTCTCCTCCCTAGAGCAGGGTCAAGAGGAGAAGCCAGGTGAGGTGTGGCCCTCAGATGCTCTAGGTGCCAGGTTCTAGCACCTCTGCAGGAAGCCTTTTCTCACCTCTTGTTGCAAAGTCTGATTTTGAGCAGAAACATGCATTCTTTGACTATTTGTGAGGGAGTCTCAGCAGCCCTGTGAGTAGCCTGCAGGATGTGGGATGTGTGCGCTGGTTGTTAATGTAATAACAGAAGGTCAGGATAGGGCATTATCTGGCAATGCAGGCGCTCATCCACTTAATGTCCCATCAGCTGTTTCTGAGCAAGGCTCATTCATCAGTTAAGAATCCATGAAACTTGTGTAAGGACCTTACCCATTGTAATGTCATTCTAGCCTCTATACTTTGAAGTTTACTAATAAGCTAAAACATAAAAATGACTCCATCTATCAATTGTCTTTTTAGAAATTAACTTAATGAATTGTTACAGGAGGAAAATTTAGTTTTAGTGATATTTACTACATACATTAAGCATAGGAAACAGGTTTTGTGTATCAAAATAATGGTAACATATAATGTATATATATAACATCATGCAAATGTTTATACTTCATATATCCACATTTTACACATATTCATTCATTAAAATACATAGCTGTATATTTAAAAACATGGATTTATACAAGTATAATGTATTCAGAAAAAACTGTAAGCTTACAGAGTAGTTTTTAGGTCTGGTTTATTTTGTATATCAAGTACCTAACCAAGTGTTTTGTAGAAACTATAAAGCACATAATTACTGAATAAATGAGTAGTCAGAATTTTGGTAGTTTATAAATTATTCTGTCATTTCAGTTTAACACTCATATAGCAGTAGATGTCATAATATAAACTTATTTTTTGCTAGTAATATTTAGTTAGCTTTCATGTGATTATGTCAAGAATCTGAATACTAGGGTGGGGGGAAGAATCTGAATATTAAAGAATATTATATTGAAGAAAAAAAAGAATCCATGGAACTTTGTAAGTCTATCTAGTGGACCTTTTTCTGGGAGGGGGGCTGGGTGGAAATGCTCCAAATCAGTGCTCCAGAGACCCTGGGGATCCCTTCCTATAATATACTTAGCCATCTGGGTCAGCAGTTCAGTGTGTGGCCCTGGATGTGGGGTCCTGTGGTGCCGGGGATTGACCCAGGGTCAGCCGCATCCTTGTCAAGTGCCTTAGCCTCTGTTCTATCTCTTAATTTCACTGAGTTTTGGCTTGATAAAACTTGCTGAAAGCAGTGTGATTTTCTTATCTCTTTTGAACGAGAAGAGCAGAGCTCCCCAGACATATTTGCCCTACAGTTCCCTTTTTAGAAGTCACTCAGCATCCCCCCTTGGATATCTGCCATCTTTAAGGGAACAGACAGAATGCTTCCCTTTCCCAGTTAAACCCTTGACTACTCCCACTGCTTCCTGGATTTTTGTAGTGCCCCCTGCCCATTATGGGAAAATTTGCCATAGAATGAGGGTCCTTAGAGAATCAGTATTTTGTGTCGACTAAAAATAATCTGAGAGGTTGTGTATCTCTGAGGGACCCTTCTGTGACTTCAGTCTTCCCTCACAGGCCTAGAAAGACTCGTGCCCGCCCCTGCTTCGTTGGTGGAATCCTATGGGCAGCACCAGCACAGTGTGGCAGTGAAGCAGAGGCTTTGTGCACCACCAACGTGTTTGCATCCACTTCTTGCCATCTGCCTCTGTGCTGGTGACTCGTTTTCCCTCTTTTGTCCTTGGCTCCATCATCCGTAGCATGGAGTAAATAGGAAGGGAGCTGTTCACAACAGTGGCGTGAACATGAGGAGTGAGCATGGTGTGTGTGTGTGGGGGGGATAGAGTGCCTGCTGATTTTTTGTGTGTGTGTCCCTCCTTGCCCACTACCCAATCCTGCCACCTAGCACAAACATACCCACACACATTGCATGCCTGGAATCCGTGCTGCCACATTCTGCCACAGAGTCCTCCAAAGCTTCTAGATGGAGCCAGAAGCTTTCCTTCATCTAAATGAGATCTCTTTGGGCAACTCGGACACTCACAGAGCAGATAATCCTCTGGTTGGGAGGGCAGACTCTTAACAGAGGCTTCTGGATTGAGCTTGTGCCCCCAGTGGTGAAATCCTGTTTTCCCCACAAAATAATGCACGGATTCCTTCTAATACACTATGGCCTTGCTTTAGGTGCTCATCATCTCCCAGAGAATCCCACCCATTGTATCTCAGCTAATGGCCATTTTCTTATACACCCTGAAACCTTGCTCCTAGAACTGGTTTGTGGAAACTAGGTCACCTACGGTCACAACATCACACTAACTTAGGATGACCTATGTATTTACAAAGTGTTGTCTGCACAAGAGCCATATGGCTTGACATGGCCTTCCCAGTGTGGACATGCTGAGTTGTGGGTGAGGGCCCACAGAGAAAGAATTCACCTGATTGAGTCACCAGAGACAAGTGTTAAAAGTACGCACTGACCCGCATTTTATAATTGAAGGACAAAACCCTTATGATACTTGCAAAAGTGCTAAAGAAATTGACTTGGTTGGGTAACGTGGTTGACATTTAAAAAATTAGGATAGCTCTAGAGGAAAACAGCTTTGCACATGATTTGCAAATACCTGTATCCTTTGAGCCTGTAGCCTGACTCAGAAATTCAATTTTAGGAAATAACAGAAAAGAGCTATAAAGATAATATGAAAAATACATAGAAGTGATATTCAGTGGTGTAGAAGCAAATGGCACGCTAGTCTTGTGTTGGCATAAAAATAATGATACAGAATAAAAGAGAAAAATATTCACCTCTTAGTACTAGGTGTATCAGATGGCTACATTACTCATCCTGTAGCTCTGAGTATGTAAATACATGACACATACAGAGAAGAATTGGAAGACTGTAAACAAGTGAAATGAGTTGACATGTGGAGTACATGACTGCAGATTCCTCTCCTTATCAAGATCATCCTTAGGATACACTTTGAGCCACAGATAAAATAAGCTCAGTTATGAAGGCACGCTGTGCAGACAGCCACGAGGCTGTCTTCAAGACAGTCCCTTCCCATTAGGGAAAGAAGGTCACAGGCTTCAGCTGTCCTCTCAGTCCCCCAGAGCCCCCCACATACCCTGCTTCCTCAGCTGCCAGTATCTCCTCCAGCCCCATGTTGCTTCTCTCATCTGCCTGCACGCTGAGCATCTACATCTCTAACTCTGAGTCCACACTGAGCATTTAGCACAGGAAGATGAGCCAACCTTGGGCTTCCGCCTGCTGACTCTTCACCCGAAATGCCTTCAGTTCCCCTTCTTTTGGAGCTCTGGCCACCTTTCAGAGTCTGACTTGGTCTCTCCGTTTTCTCTGTGAAGGTTTCCCGCATCATTCTTGCCAAAATTAATCTTTCTTTTGTTGCAAAAAGGGCATGATTCACATCTGTGCAGCCCCTCAGGATGAAAACTTCTGAAGACAGGGCTGTCTTCTGTTCTCTCTCTAATATCCATCGATTTAGCTACAGCTATACTATGATTGTTTCCTCCTCCTTCCAGCTTCTTGTTCAGAAGCTGTCACCTATAAATCAGAAGGGGAGTAGGAAGTGCATTCTCACGACGAGATAGTAGAGGGGATTATTAGGGAATTATAATCACAGAAAGATGAGTTGTGATTTCTTCAGGATGCAATTTGATGATCAAATCATCCTTAGTTTTATTAATCAAACAATGGCATTTTGCATTTACATATATGTTTTTAAATGAAATAAAATAGCTTCATTTAGAGAAATTTACTTAGAGAGATATAAGGGGTCAGGGGGAGGAGAGAGTTCCATGTTTGAAGAACACGAGCTACTCTGGAGGGCTGAATGACATAGAATAAATGATGGTTTGTGTTTCTGTGAAGTCAGTGTCATCAGGGGTTGAGAGGGAGACGGTCAAACCCAGTACCTAGTTGTTTACCCTGGGCTGCCTTCCTGCTCCTCTTATTTGATCTTTAACTTCTCCCCAGAGAGTCTTCCCCTCATAGTGTTTAGGATTGCATCTCATCTTGAGTGTGGGATTTTTGTTATATCCCAGGAAAATTAAAACTGGCAAAAACTTGGGTACAGTGCATCCAGCCACTTTTGGAAGCACACTTGAGAATTTTCTGCTTGCCTGGGTCTGCCCTAGCCTAGGAATCAGTGGTGAGCTGCCATCGAGTTTACTATTGTGGGAAACAGGCAGCAAACAAATTCATGATGTTTCCTGCAGAAGAGGACTCTGGGATTGAGGGGTCTGATGAGGGAGGGAACCACATGGGATCCATGTTCCAATAATGGTCAGAAGGGTTTCCCGAGGAGGTTAGATCTGAACTTTGATTGATGAAAGGGATCCTGACAGCAAGAGCTCAGTGATCTTTCTGGAGTAGGAAGTAGGGGATTTTAAGGGACAGAGAGATAGATGGTGTGTCCGAAGCCAGGGAGCAGGAGGAGGTGAAGTGTGGTGAGGGTGGCAGAGGCTAGGCTAGGCTGTCCTGCACAGGCTCTGGTTAGGTGTTTGAATTTTAAGTGCTGTCGGGATACAAAGATGCTGGTGGTGACCTGGCGAGATCCTTCTGCTTGTTCGCTGTGCACATAACCCAGAGGGGGGTGGTGTGCTGAGGACACACAGGTAACCTGGGATCACCTGGGAAGGTGACTTTCCTCCCCATAGCTGTGCTGCCCAGAAAGCCCTTTGGAGGCAGCTGTGACCAGTGAGCCACGTGCATGGAAGCCTAGGTCCCCGTACCCCATTATGGGGCACTTCTGTAGTGCTTGCTCCCCGCTGCTCCTGATCAGGCTGAATTTAAGACTTCAAATCTTAGCTGTTTCTTCTACCCCTTTCTGCCTCTCTCCCTTGATTATACTGAGAGCATGGAATTTCCCTGCTGTGTTCACTTTTAGATGGATGTTAGTGGGGACAGGACACATTCTGATAAAACATTTCTGGGGCATGCATATATGTTCGCATACATGTGCATGTGTGTACGCATGTGTGCATGTGTGTGTATGTGTGTGTGTGTATGTGTGTGTGTAGGGAGAGGGCATAGGTCAGTAAACTCTAGAGTTGGGATTGGACTGCCTAAATTAAAGTTCATTAAGCGAAGATTTTCCACAAAGTATAATCCATAATTATACTTACAAAATTCCTCTTCTACCTAGAAATTCGCAAGTGACCTTAGGCAGATGAATGTTAATGAAAGAATAATGTGTTGTGGGAATACAACAGGAGAAATATATAAAAGAGCAAATGCTCATTAATATTGGATCCATATATGAGCTTTTAGTACAAAAATAATGAAAAAGAAATGTGTTGTTGGTCTTTAGTTTAATTACTGATGCTAGTCTTGGGTCCTTGGGGGAAACTGTAATTTCTAAAATCTGTTTGACTCTGGTATTAAAGTGACAATTTTGAAATTGCTCTTGTTCTTTCTACTTGTAAATGCATCTGCTTTGCATCTATTTTGTGGGCACTGGGGATCTATGTTTCTCCCCTGGATGCTCCTCAAATTCCTCTCTTCTTGTTAACCTCTCCACCCCCTAAAATCAGGATGTAATAATAATCAGATTATTTTAACAAATGCAGCTCATGAAGAATATAATGATAGTTAAACAAGATAAGATTATGTGGTTTAGAAAACATGTTAACCAAGAAGATGAAAAATTCTCTAAAGGTTCATTCTTCCAGGCAAATATTTACAGATTGACAGAGCTGAACAAAAGACAGCAAAAGAGCCAGAAAGGCAACAGTGTTCTGTGTTGCTGTGATAACTCAGACTTTAAGGAGTTGAAAAGTCTGTAAACATGCAACAGTATCTGCTTTTTAGAGCAAGTGTGTCAGCTGATTCACAGCAGGCATGAGGAAGGGCAGAGAGGAGTGTCAGATGCTCTACTTTCCCCCCTTCAAACTGAGCCAGGCACAGTGTGGGCATTGCCCAGCAAGGCATGCCAGTGAGAAGAGGGAGCCTGCAGAGACCTACTGCCGTACTGCCGACGCCTAGTGTTTTGGACTCCCTTCTACAGACAGAGCCCCATTGCCTCGCCCTGGATAGCTGGTGGGTCTGGTGGGTCACCTGGAGGCCACCCGCTTCTCTGCTTCATCCTCGCCAATCAGTGACGAGGTTCTCTGGGCAATAAGAGTTCTTCTGTAGGGAGGAGAGACCCAAAAGGGACCTGTGAGCTACAGAGGGAGTGAAGTGGAGGGCCCGGTCCCTTAGCCAACTTGGAACATCATTTGAGTGTTGTTACCTGGGTTTATAATCACCAGAGGGGAGTTATGGGTATTTGGAAAGGCCTTGAAGCCTATGATTGGTACTCTCCACCCATTCATTCATTGATTCACCACAAAACTTGTCCATTCTGTGCAGGGTAGTATTGTTCTCTTGTCTTCAGAGACCAAGATAAATGAAGGAAGAGTGCATAGTCCAGAAACTCACTATTTCTTTTTCTTTTTGCTTATTTGTTTGTTTGCTTATTTATTTATTTTGGATCTGGGTACATCTTTTCAACTCCACCATTCTTCCTGCACTAACATATGCCTCAGAGACCTGGGCCCTATGAAAACAGGATAAGAATGCTATTAAGGTCTCCCAAAGAGGAATCGAAAGAGTTATGCTTGGAGTATCATGTTCCATTTGCTCTCAATGGAATGAACATCTGTGAATGCAGCAGTTATGTGTACCTAGGTCGAGAACTCTACATGACAAATGACCTGGCACCTGAGCTGTGTAGGAGGAAGACAGTGGCATGGAACGCCTTCAAGAGCATCAAATAAGTTGTTAAGAGGATGAAGAACCTCTGGCTCTGGGCACATTTTTCGACTCCACTGTTCTTCCTGTACTAACATATGCCTCAGAGACCTGGGCCCTACAAACACAGGATAAGAACACAATTTGGGTCTCCCAAAGAGGAATCAAAAGAGCCATGCTTGGAATATCATGTTTCACTCAAGTGAGAGAAAGAATCTGGAGTTCCAACCTCTGTCGATGATCGAAGATCAGGGACACTGTCTTGTTTGCCAAGGCGTCGAAAATCAGATGGGCTGGACACATAATGCGATTTGGAGATGACCACTGGACTAGAGCCATTACTGACTGCATTCCACAGCATGTCAAAAGAATGCCTGGCTGCCCACCTAAGAGATGGTCATATGACTTTGTCAAGATCCTGAATGAATAGTTTGATGCTCTTCATGTTCCTGGAGCAAGCAGATGCCATTGGGCTACACTAGCATGTGACAGGGTCGAATGGAGATGTTACTGGTGCCTGCTTGAGCAAATTGACGAGCAGTGGGATGACAAATGATACAAGTGATTTTGGATCACACCTGGTTCTACTCTGGACTTCCTCCTGGTTCTGTGCTTGGAGCTTGCTCCTGATGGTGCTTAGGGGACCTGTGGTACGAGGGATCAAGCCCCAGGTCTGTGCATGCAAAGCATGTTCAGCCCATTGAACTATCTCTGGTGCCAGGAGCTCAGTATTTACAAAATTTAAAAATCATCTGCTTTTAAGAAGCAGAATCCAGGAACAGAGTGAGAGGATGGGGGCAAGGCACATGTGCTGTATGCAGCTGACCCTGGTGAGGCCTCTGGTTCTTTATGGTCATCCAAGCACTACCAGTAGCAATCCCCAAGAATGGAGCTGGGACACTACTGTCCTCATGGCACCCCCTTCCTCCCCCCAACACCAGGACTGCTGGGAGTGGCCCCCAAACTAAAATCACTGTCACTGTCATCCCGTTGCTCATCGATTTGTTCGAGCAGGCACCAGTAACATCTCTCATTGAGAGACTTATTGTTACTGTTTTTGGCATATCCAATATGCACGGGTAGCTTGCCAGGCTCTACCGTGTGGGCTTGATACTCTCGTAGCTTGCCGGGCTCTCCGAGAGTGGCGGAGGAATCGAACTTGGGTTGGCTGCGTGAAAGGTGAACACCCAACTGCTGTGCTCTTGCTCCAGCCCCAAACTAAAACTAGAAACCAAAATTCCAAGCAGAGTCCCTAGTCTCCCCCATAAAAGTATCAAAGGAAATGGGGGAGGGCATAGGTACTGAGAGATTTAATTGAATTACTTTTACAAATCTTCCAATGATTCTTTCATGCTGCCAACTTTGTTGCAATGACACAGTGAGCTTGAGTTTGATCTAACCTGGATTCTGGGTTGGTGCTGCCCTCAGGAGTTCCCAGTTCCAGGTTACAGTCCTGAGAGTATCCCCAGGGAGAACTCTGTCCTCATGTCATGTCTTCCTCCAGGGAAGACACCATCTCTGCAGGCATTTTTAGCCGACAGTTTGTGGGGGCAGGGTTGCTAGCATCTCTGAGGAGGGATGGTACTAAATCTTCCTATCATTCCAAGATCTTACTCCCAGCAAAGAATTATGTGACCTAAAATATCATTAATCATGAGGTTAAGAAGCCCTGGTTTAGTCTCAGGAGTAGTTCTAACTTATTTAGCCAATATGGCAGACGGTGTTTATTAGTTAATATTTATTATATACTCACTGTGTTCTTAGCATTAATCATTGTTTATTGGGTGCCGTTATTTACTCCTGTTACTCAGGAATTAAATAAGTTGTCCAGAGCCACATAAGGAGTTAATGTGGACTTGGGGACTTGAACATTCCAGTCAGAACACTAAATTTGTGACTCTGCAGATTCTATTCTCCTGAGAATTTTTCCAGGCAGAAAAGGGATACACCCACACCTGGATCTGTCCTTTGCTTATTTGCTACCTGACAAAAACCTTCCCTGGACAGGAGAGTCAGTGAAGGAGATAAAGCATTTGCCTTGCATGTGGCTGACCCTGGTTCACATATGGTCTCCTGAACACTGCCCAGGATGACCCAGGGAGAGCCACGACTAGTCCCTGAGCACCACCAGGTGTGACCCCAAACCAGTACCCTCCCCAAACAGAAAACAAGCCCCCAGCTTTCCTATCCAAGCTGGGAGACTGGTGGCTGTTGATAATTTCCATGCTCTGTGATTCAGCTGCCCCCCACCCCCAGGTGCGAGAAGCACCCCCAGAGAGGAGACTGATGGCTGATTTCCTCTCCTTTCCAGCCGACCCCTGGGGCACGGTTTGGGGCAGTGCCTGGCTAGCCAGACCGTGTCTGTGACAACTCTGCTGCCCTTAACCCTGAGCATCTGCTAAAAGAGATGCCTCAGTGGGAAAGCGCAGTGGGGGGATGTCTGCTCCTGTCTGCACCTGAGCGTCTGCGGGCCTCTCAGCCGTCCTCTAGAAAGCCCCGCTGTCCCCAGATCCCCTTTGCTCGCTGGCTCCTTGATCCCTGTAGTTGGACCTGCCTGCCTGTGTAGAGGGATACCCCAGCATTGCTGCTCTGGGACGAGGGGTTTTGTCGGCCGTGGAGCATTTTCTGCTGGGCGACCCTGTCACTCAGCACAGACTGATCCAGGAGGCCTGTGAGAGGTGCAGGGGTGTCCCCTGGTCTGGGGCTCCTGCAGGCTAGCAGGAGTTAACATGTGAGGGTGCAGGCAGCCTCCCAGCCACAGAACCCTCTTTCTTGCTGCCCAGCAGGTTCTGATTTTTCTGGGAGTTTTTCCAGGTGGGACAATGGCCTCATGCTTTAAAGCCAAACTGTAAAGTGTGTGCAGAGAATGGAGACCGTGGGGGAGAGAGCAGACAGGGTCAGTCAGTACTAGGGTGAGAGAGAGAGGCTTCCACACACTCCAGAGTGACTCTGTGGGTGCCATGGGCCCCCATCCACACCTGGATCTGTCTGCGCTGTCATCCTGGGCATTTTTCTCTGAGGGGAGTTCTGGCGGACCATGCCCTGGGTTGGGGACCGCCCACCAGCTACATTCTGAACCCCATGTCTCTAAGAAATTCCAGACGTGGAATTGACAGCAGAGAGCAGAGGTTTGTGGGGGAAGTTGGCCTGCTACTACTGATTGTTGTGGAGATTTTTCATTTTCCTGAGAAGGCTGTTTGTTGCCACGTTACATCCTGACTTGTGGTCTGTCTCCCAGCAGAGAGTTCCGCGAGCAGGTTTAACTTTCCTGTCTGCTTCTGCCTCAGGGGGCACTTGGGCTTCTGTTTGCCAATCACTGAGTTACTAGGAACTCTCTCCTGTGGTGGCCATTCTCTGCCAGAGGGTGCCACCTCTCTTCTTTCAAGGGCACAGTGGGCTTATTCCTCTGAGTCGCTTTTGGTTGGTAGGAGTAGGTGGTGTGACTTACTGTTGACAGAGAGTGGCCATAAGGAAGACATGTCACTTCCAGATAAAAACATTTATGGATGGCATGGGACTCTCATTGCCCTCTGGAAAAGTGGACCTGGATTCCAGAGTGAATGTTGTTCCAGGGTGGAAACAGGATGAGCACTCAAGAAATCTCTTTTTGTTAAAGTCCACCACAGTTTCTGTTCTGATGGTCAGTACAACCTTACTTGGCTTATCCTAGGCAAAATCTTATCTATTTTGCTCAATAAAACAGCCATGTTTTTGGTTTATGTTCTCTCTTCCTCTCCCTTCCCCATTTTTATTTTTGATATTTGGATCACACATGGTAGCCCTTAGGGATCGCTCCTGGTGGTGCTCAGGGGACCATAGGCAATGCCAGGGATCAAACCAGGTCGGCCTCATGCAAGGGAGTTCCCTCGATCTCTGTACAACCTCTCTAGCCCCATGTTCTTCTGTCTTAGAACTCTTACTTTGATCATGGCATAACGGTTCATTAGTGTGATGTATTAGTTGCTACCTGTCTTCTTCAAGGTGCTGACGTTATGCCATTATTATCCTCCACCGCACACTCAGTGATGAGCACAGCCACTTTGAAGCCACTTGAAATCTTCTGAAGGCAGGAAAGAAGCTGAACAGCCACGCTGCCCAAGTTGGTAATCATTGACCATAAGTCACTTACTGAACTTTAAATCAATTATTTAAAATACACAGCAATCTTTTTTAAAAATAATATTAGATTTGCCACATTTCACTTGCTAATTAGCCATTGAGGAGAGTGGGTGGACAGAAGAAAATAGAAGAGTTCAAGCATGGTAGAAAATTGGATTGGGTAGGGCAGGCAGTGCAGTCCAGGCTCCGTGCATGACCTGGAATGTCTATGGGAATCTTCTTGACAAGCTTGCTTTCTGGCTGTGTTTTCCCACAGTGACGCATTGCAGGGGAGCTTTCACACCCTCTAAATAGTGTCCATGACTTGCCCATCTCTCTGGTGCCAATGACCTTCAACTATCACCTCTCCCTGTCTAAGTCAAACTTTCTCCTACCTCTCTGCTTAAATTTGGTCCAGTACCTCTCACTCTGAAGCCCTCCTACATGAGTTACCTCTGGGAACCTTTTCCTGATGTGATGGAGCTGGTCGGTGCTTTTCTATCCTCCCCTGCTGCTCCCTTTGTGCCCCTGTGCAGTCTGCTGGTTGCAGGTTTTGTTCACACATCTACTCTGAACCCCTCCAGGACAAGACTGGGGGTGGAGTTGGTGTTGGCCTCCCTATGGCTCAGCACTGAGCTGGCAGTACGATAGACATAGGTGAATGTTTTATTAAATGATAAGTGAGTGAATAAATGACAGTCACAATAGTATTACTCCCTAACTACAACAGTGTGACCCTCTCCCACTGCCACAGTCCCAGGTCTATGCTCATGCGAAGCTGGATTTCTGAACCCAAAGTCACCCGGGAACCAGGCAGCACCAGGCAAGGGTGTCTTTAGAGTCCCAGGGTCTGCAGGCTGCTTGGGAGAGTGGGGAGTCTCATCAGTTGAACGAGAAGGCAACTAGTGCCACGATTATTTGTATTAACTAACATATTCTCTTCTCTACATATTCAACATAGCCTTTCCAGCATGATGTTTGAAATTTATGGGGGAAGAGACCTCTTCAGCAGTGATCAGGGGGCTTAGGAATCACTCTTGGTGATAGCTGGCCAGCTAACTAACCATTCAGTGCTGGCCTGGTGTTGTGGTCGGCTTGGGCACACTGGTGTTAGGAGCCATCAGGGGTATCCAGCTGGTACTCAGTTTCCACCAGAGTCACACCAGGCAGCACTCATGGGTTTTTATACTGGTAAAGGGTAGGGACTGAGGCCAGGCAGTGCTGGGGTTTGGGCTCAGGGCCTCTTGAGGTCTGCTCCTTTGAGCTCTCTCCCCACCCTATTTAACATTTTGGATGACACATCATCCAAATCAATTGGGGAGACTTATTTACCCTTTTCAGGTCGGAGTCATGGTGAACAACCTTATCTTCACAAGACCTTTATTCTTTCCAGGAAGAAATTTAGGCTCTAAGAATGATGTCTTTACCTAGGGAGAATTCTAGAATTCTCTGGGGGAAGAACTGTCTAGGTAGAAGCTCAGGAGTATTGGTGAGGATCGATGGACCCCGAGAGTCCCAAGGCAGGTGATGCCACTGAGTGACAGCAGTGAGGCAGCCCTTTGTACAGTTGCCAAGAACTTGAAAATTCCAGAGCATTTCCTCTCACATCAGTTCATTTGAAAGCTGAAGGGTAATATGCAAAGGGTAATATGCACATTATGAAGATGGGGAATAAGGCTCAGGAGGCTTCAATGACTTGACTAAGACCAAATGGCTAGTAAATATAAGACTCAGACTAGAAAGACAGTCTCGTGACACTCATTATTGATTCTTTACCCTTTTCCTGATGGTCTTAGACCATAGGGGCATGATTGTCTCCAGCCAGTGGGGCCTGATATTAGGATTCAGAATCTAAAGCATCAGTTTTCAACCAGAGCCACATGACTCCTGTGGATGCCCAGGATATTCCACGAGGGCCATCAGTAAAAATAGCATAAGTGGGGGACCATGCCATGAGAGAAGGGAGCCAACTGGTAGGACGAGAGATCCCAGGAAGGAAGCAAGGTCAGGAGGGGGCCATGGTTGTAGAAAGGCTGAAATTAGGGTGGTGGAAGTTGATGGAAGATGGAAGGGAGGCAGAGAAGTTGATGAAGGACCTGAACTAGGGTGCAGTACCCCCCATAGACACATCCACTGAATGGGTACATAGAAGCTTCTCTGTGAGAACTCTCAAGAGTGTTAGACTGAACTCCAGTTTCATCAGATGTTCCATGGGAAATAGAGTTCTGAGTTGGATAATACACACGATACTTTTTTCTTTTAGAGTAACTGCATACTAATGACTCAGCTATCTTTCAGAAAAGAAGTCTTCTTGACTGCTTAGTCCAAGGCATTCAAATGTATTTGAAAACTACACACATATATGTGTATATATGTGTATAATTCTCAGAGGCTATCCTCAGCTCTGTGCTTAGGAGTGAGCAATGTTCAGGAGTCTATATGTGGTGCTGGGGATTCCAGCCAGAGTCCCCACCACTGTAGCTGCATGCAGGGCCTTACCTCTTGTACTATGTCTTCAGCCCCCGTGAAACATCTTTAAAGGAACCCCTATTAGCATCCCATAAGCTGTCAAGAACAAATTGGTTAATAGTGGCATTAGGTTAAATTTGCTGTCAGATGGGAAGACGATTAGGAATTTTTTTCCAGTGCTAGGGAAAAAAAACCCAGGACCTCACCAGGGTCTCAAATATGTAAGGCAAATATTCTGACAGTGAGATACATCTCTTGCCCCTTGATTAGAAAATTTTGTGGTTTTTATATTCCAGTCTAAAGACTCCTATCATTTCCATATCTATCTATAGCTATATCTATCTGGACTTAAAGGCACTGTAATTTTAAATAGGCTTTAGTGCCAGTCATTTTATAACTCAAAGACGCAGTGTTCAGTGTGCCCTTGCAAGCATGATAAAGTTCATGAATTAAAAATGAAATCGCCTTATAATATTAATAAACCTTTTAAAATAGTAGGTATCTTCACTGATAATTTATGATAGAATAAATGTCAGGGAAAATGCTGAGTCTGTCTGCAGTTGTGTGATGGCATGTGTGGTCTGAGAAAATTTATCCACCGCAGGTCTTTGAAATGAGCAAGGCTGACATTTGATGCAGGCCCTTGATGATCTTTCTACCTGTGGATTGTGCCCAGCACTTGGCATTCTTGATGGATATTTCCTGAGACCTTTTTGATTGCCATGATTGGAATTAGCAAATCCCACTTGAATAAATAGTTTCCTCAAAAAATTTTGTTAAATGTTTTTATTAAAATATTTTAGGGGGCACACTCAGTTGTGCTTTGGACTATCCCTTGCTTGGTGGTTGGGGGTCCTTTGAGAGACCATGCAGTGCTGGGGGAGAGCATGCAGTATGTGCATTCTCGTCCTCTGCATGCTCCTAGGTCCACCTCAAGGCCTTTTTATTCTGACCTTATCTACCATGTTTATGACACTTTTTCTTCTCATTTATGACTGTATCTATGATGCAAGTCTCCTTTAGTACTTGGTAGTCAGAAATATTGAAAAAAAGAGGGAATATGTAGGCCTGAGTTATGGTCAGACTTCTGGACTAGCTGAATGATCTACTCCCAAGAATGATTTTGCTAAGAAATTTGAAATTATGTGACAGAAAAGTGGTAAGTGCTTGCATTTCATGGGGCCATGGAAATCAATAGCTAAAACTGTGACTGTCAATGGGCCAACTATCTCCTTTCTGGGCTTTTGAATATGTCTTTGTCCCCTGTGCTGGGAGATGGGGCTGCTCTGGCTTGGGGAAGGAAGGAAATGCTTGTCATTCGGTAAACCCAAGCTCAGCGGAGATAGTTTGAACCCCACAATAATGGAGATCTCAGCAGCTTCAGGAAGGGCTGTGATGTGCTGTGATGAGCTCTTGGGATAGGCTAACAAAATGCATTTCCCTGCACTAAGAAAATACTGCCAGACTTGAAACTTAGCCTGACTTTTCCACGCTCAACAACTCAGCTTGCTAACATTGAAATAAGGCCACCTTTCCCATGTCTTAGCAGTTTGATATTTGGACTTCAGAATCTTGGGGGAAAAATAAGCTATTTTCTTACAAGCTTTGAGTATTGTCAAAACCAAAAGGTGGGGAAGATTTAAAAGAAAATAAATCGGAAGACCTCTCTAGATGAATTCCAGTTCCATGTGGTTTGTTAAAGAATGGTTCACCCCACACACATTAAAGTAATCAGATAAGAGAAGAAATATACAGAGGTCAATTTGGGAGCATTGAAAATATGATTCAGTTTTGACCCTATGAAATTGCTAGAAACAAACAAACAAAACCCCTCAAAGACTAATCAGAAACCCTGCCTGTGTGGAAAGCACATTGATATTTAAACATATGGAGTTTGGGAGTGCTACAGTTTTTATCAGGATGAATAACATCATCTACTTTAAGGACGGATTCTAAAGAATTCAAAGCATTTTCAGAATAGGAACATGATTGAGTTTTGATTCCTTAGACTTCCAGTTTGCTGGCTGCTGTGCATCTAAAGGCTGCTGGTGCCCAGTGGCCATTAAAGACAGCTGTGGTCACCGAGGAGGAGGGACGAGCTTGCTTTTGTGAAAGTCTCCTTGCACATGCTACCAAGGATGTAAGCCCGAGGGATGCAGTTCTGTAAGTGTTCCTGAGCCATAGGTGTCATAGAAATAGTAAAGCATTTTCTACACAGTCAGCCCCTTGCATTCAATAAACAGTCTCGAAAGCTACAAGTCATTTAATTCTTATGAAGACCTGTGGATTGGCCTGATAACTTCTGGGAGCATTCACTGTGACATTGCTCTTGTCAGTGGCTTGGAAGTTGAAAATCTTTTCTCTAGACTCGAGGCCTACTCGTAGGAGTCTGTCTCCCTTCCCTAGCCCTCTCCCCCAACATCTTTGTCTGTCTCCTAGTGGGCTCGGGTAGGAGGGGGTGCATGTGAGTCTTGGGGAGCCCTGAAAGGCTGGCAGTTTCCTGTCTACCGAGGAACCTAGTGATGGCGTTGTTACCATTAGCCTGTCCTAAGCACTGACATAAAATATGCAGGAGCTCAGCTCTTCCTGCAGCCGAGCCCGGCAGAAGGTCAGGAAAAGGGGGACACTTACCTTTTTGACTTCATACTTAATGGCGAGTTTGATTCGGCTCAGGCTTGGACGATGGTGGTCCGACCAGACTTGGAAGTTCACGTCCCCATTTAAAATCGCTTCGACCTCTTCTGTGTCTCGGCACAGGTCCAGCACGCCCACCACGAAGTCCTTGCATTGCATAGACAACTTCCTGTAATCATTCTAACAGAATAGAGAGAAATCGGTGGCGTGTCAATTTGACCTTTGACCCCCAGCCGTAGCTCCCCCTCCTCCCCCAGACTGGCCCATCTAGCACAGCAGTGTGGTTCCACAGCTCTTCCCTAGGTGTGAGTTTACGGGGTGCATTGGGACAGGAGGACGTGCTGGGACCACAGCGACCTAAGCCAGGACTTATCAGGGTGTGCTTCCCACAACATATGGCGGCGCCTCCTGGGATAATTGCTGACTATAGATTGGGGCCCAGTTGCAGACTTTCTGAGTCAGAATGATTGGGGATGAGGCGCAGGAATCTTTCAATCTTGTTCTTTTAAGTGTTGCCTGCTAAGTTCTTTTAGGGCTTGTTCTCTTTCTTTCTCTCTCTCTCTTCCTCCCTTCCTTTTTCCATCCCCCCTTCCCTCCTCACTCTTTCTTTCTCCTTCCTTCCTTCCTTCCTTCCTTCCTTCCTTCCTTCCTTCCTTCCTTCCTTCCTTCCTTCCTTCCTTCCTTCCTTCCTTCCTTCTTTCTTTCTTTCTTCCTTTCTTTTCTTTTCTTTTCTTTCCCACACCCAGCTGTGCCCAGGACTTACTCCTGGCTCTGTGCTCAGGGATAACCCCTGATGATGCTCGGAGGACCATATGTGGTGCTAGGGATTCAGATCCAGGTTGGCTGCATGCAAGGCAAGCATCTTACTGGCTGTTCTATTTCTCCAGCCCCCTGGACTATTTCAAAGCAGAGCATCTTCTTGTCCTGTTATGAGGGAGGAGTAGTTAGGAAATGAACTTTTAAGGCTGGTGGAAATTACACTTCCCTCCTTTGCTACCAGTTATGCTGCCATTATAAAATCAGTTTATAATGGTGACTACTCTACACAGGAAACTTACTAGAAACCTCTGACTGATAAGATAAAAATCAGGAAAAAAATCAACATTGGTGTCTTCCTTGTTATGTGTTGGAAAATCTGCTTTTTAAGTGATAAATTAAAAAATCTAATATAATCTAAATTGAACACAGTTCTTTCTTACCACAGGTCTTTTCATATGGCAAATCGCGACTCCTTAAATTGCTTGCTTTTGGAGTAAGCATTTTAATTTTTCTGTTAGTATTGCTTTAGAGATTAACAGAGGGCTTAATTTTTTTGATTAAGATTTTTTTTTGGTGGGGGGTACACCCAGCAAAGCTCAGGGCTTATTCCTGGCTCTCTGCTCAGAAATCGCTCTGTGTAGTATTTGGCGGATCATCTGGGATGATGGAAATCAAACATGGGGTCATTGCATGTTAGTTGAGCCCCTTAACCATTGTACTGTCTCCCTGGCCCAAAATATGTTCTTTTTACTTTCTAAATGTCTCCTCATAGAAACCTTCTGTTTTTACTCAAGCACTGCCTTTACACCCAAAAAAGGATTCCCTTCATTAGAGAAGGAATGAAGCTGTTTCTGGAAGAAGTGTGACTCTTCTCCTTAGCATTAACCTTGCAGACTGCTATCCTGTTGGACACTGTGCTCCACAGAGAGATGCACCTCAAACCTTTTTGCAGGACCCAGGGAAAATGATTATCAACCCCTCAAATTTTAGTTTATTAAAGCTCCATGAATTGTAAAGTTATTCGTAGTTGGGTTTTTTGGCATCTAATGTTTCATCACCAATCCCACCACCAGTGTCAACTTCCCTCCGAGGGCTTTCAAGGTTCCTGCTCTTACACCCCCACTTTAGCTCCAGCCCACCATCTGGACAAGCACCTTTTAAATTTGACTGTAAAAGTTTGGGTCTTGCAGTTTCAGTGCTGTAGACTTTATGGTTTGGATATTTAGCTCTATTATTCCTCAACACCACCAATGTACCTGAATTCCCATTGACACCTGCCCCCATTGCTTCTCATCTGTCTCTCCTCCCCTTCCCCATCACTCTCTTTCCTTCTTATCCCTTGAAAAAATATTTTTGGGCCTTGACCTTATTTGGTTTTGTTTCTAATGTGTTTCCTCTGTAGTTATTGCTTTTCTTCCCTAGGTATACCTTTCTAAATGATCCCTAGGAATCTGCCTTTATTTCCTACTGACATGCCAATGCCTCTTTCCTCCAAATAGACTGCTTAACCTGATAATGATCCAAAATGTCAGACAAAATAATGTTCATGGAACCCTCACATTGCTACTCCCCATATGTAGTTCCCTCAGAGGCTTCTTTATTGGTTTCCCGTTTGAAACAAATCTATTCTAGAGTGACCTAAGAACCAAGTATCACTTTCAGTGTTAATCAATGCCAAGAGCCTTAGACTGGTTTATTATTTAATAGTTGGGAGATAGGAGGGCAATTTTGCTTTTTCAGAACCTGGATTCCCTCAGCAAACATATGGAAGCCCACCAAACTGCAGCTCTTTTCCTGCATTGATTCTTGTATCCTTCCTGGAGAGATAGCACAGCAGGTAGGGCGTTTACCTTGCCAACCCAGGTTCAATTCCTCTGCCCCTCTTGGAGAGCCTGGCAAGCTACCGAGAGTATCCCACATGCACGGCAAAGCCTGGCAAGCTACCTGTGGCATACTCAATATGCCAAAAACAGTAACAACAAGTCTCACAATGGAGATGTTACTGGTGCCCACTCGAGCAAATCGATGAGCAATGAGATGACAGTGATACAGTGATCCTTTCTGGCTGCTTCATCAATATATCCATTGTGCTGCAGAAGGAAACAATTGTTTGGTAGGAAAAGGTGAAGAAAACATTTTTAGATTAGCATGGCTGCCTTTCTCTTCTATATGTAATTTGGGTAGAAAAGGAGTTTTGGAAATCCTAGTTAGACCAGTGCTGGCTCAGCTAGGCAGATTGTCATGGAAGAAAATTCTAGTAAGATACTTGGAGTGTTGTTGGTTTCAGTGCTTTGTGCTGAATGGAGTTGATGACATGCATAGATGTGCTCTGTGACTCTCCTATCCCATATCCTACCTATCAAAATTCATTTATCTATTTCTTATTGAGGACTGTGTACAAAGAATGAAAAATTAACAGCGGACAAAGCAAATGTGATATCTGAATAAGGGATAATGGATGAGGCTGGGGACCCACTCTTGTCTCTTTAAGAACAATGTTAACTTACAGCTAAGATGTCCTCCAGAGCATCCCTCCCCCTCAAGACAGAGGTGGGAGGCTCAGTGCATGCTGGTCTTAAGTTCACCTCACCCAGAGCCATTTAATATTGGTAGTCTTGCTACTGAATCAACTTCATTGTTTCTTTTTTCAGGAAAAGAATATTGAGGTTTAAAGCCTAGTTCTGGTAAAACAGTTACTGCATCATTGGCTGAATAAGACCTCCTCTCTTCGTGGAATCTCTTGCCTAGAAGAATGCAGGAATGGATGGAGAAAGGAATTTGAAAGGACTCTATCCAGCCAGCTCTGGGTCTGTGGTCTCCATGCTAGAATCAAGTCAAATTGTATTTCCACAGAGCCACTATACATTTCTAGATTCAGTAGAGTTCAAAAGACAGGATACTGTCTCATTAAGACTTACTTCTAGGGCCAAAGCGACAGCACAGCGGGTAGGGCGTTTGCCTTGCACGCGGCCGACCTGGGTTCGATTCCCAGCATCCCATATGGTCCCCTGAGCACCGACAGGGGTGATTCCTGAGTGCAGATCCAGGAGTAACCCTTGTGTACCGCCAGGTGTAACCCAAAAAGCCAAAAAAAAAAAAAGATTTACATCCCTGGGCTCTTTTAGCTAGCCTGACCATTTAAGGGGGAGACACATTAGAGAAGTCAAATCAGGTAATTTGTATTTTGTCTGCTGTGTTAGGCACACAGACAAGAAGGCAATAATATTTGGGTTAGCTGGGAAGGAGGAGAGCTGGCCTGGACAAGGGTAGATGTATATGGGGGATCATGACTAGGTACAAGCTTACTCCAAGCCCTACATGAACATCTCTGTGGAAATCTGACAATTATGTCCTATGGATCAAGCTGGACCCAGTGAAACTTTAAAGTCATACTTCTCAATTTGAGTTATAATTACATGAGACATACCCAAGACTTAAAAAAACATGTTTAGAAAAATGTAATATTCTTGCACACCAAGGTCTGCTAATCTCAGTAGGTATCAGATATTCATCCTGCATCATCACACTCAATTTTATTAACTTCATGATCATCAATATTATAATTGACACCCAATGAAACAGGTTCCTAGAGAGAAACTAATAGGTTGAGTCCAATTTCCCTTATATTAGTAATTTACCCATCTCTGGGTCAGTCTCTCACTTTCCTTGAATATTTTGTTTCTTCTTTCACTGTCATGCTCACATTATTTCTGTTGTTATTCTGGTGGTTTCAGTGTTTAAGAAAATTAACCTCCATATCCCAGCCCTCTCATTTCTTTGACATGTTGTCCAGTGGCCTTATCCTCAGCCTCTTTTTCTCTTAGATTTTGCCAATAACTGCAGCTCCTCCATGACCTCAGCTTCAGATTTTCTCTGACCTTCTCTATGTCTAACTCACTTCCCTTGGAGACCAAATCCCATAGTCCTTTGATTTTATTATATCTATATGTCATTGAATGTACCATCTTTTCACAGGCTTTTGTGCCCCCTGGCCTCTGCCTCTCTTCTTGTAGAGCTCTATTTCATGGTAAGCCATATCGATCCCTGCTCACACCTTCAGTTCTCCTGAAGTCCTCCTTTTCATCGTGCTCAGTGGGCAAAAAATCTGACCTCAGTTAGAGTCTAACATTTCATACCATGCTCTTGCTTGTGCACAGTAAACGAGGCTGGAGAACACAGAATTATCTAGATGTGGCATGCTGGCTACTCACCAACTGACCCCAAATTCTCCTTAATGCTGCTGGGGAATTCACTCTCTCACTCTGCTAAATAAGAATTTCATGCTTTCTCCACTCTTCTTCTTCTTTTTTTAAAACACATACACACACACACACACACACACACACACACACACACACACACCCTCATCCCATTCTCATTTTGTTTCCTATTTTACTGGGAAAACGTCATCAGGAGAGAAGTTCCACATGTGCACACGATCTCACATTCTACTATTGGGCATCTGTGCTCGTGAATACTGTCTCCTCCCTTCTTACTGTGGATGAACTGCCCTTGAATTGCTAAGACCAATTCTTCCACTGGTGTAGTCTTCCCATCCTGTTCTCCTGCTCAAGGACACAGATCCTGTAGTCTTCCATTCTGAATCTGAATTGTCAATTTATTTCACTCCTGTTATTTTATGTAAAAATGCTGATATTCTCAGCTTATTATTTTTTTTAAAATTTACTTCCTTGTCAAATTAGTACTCAAATTTTTGGTTCCTTTTTGTAGCAGAAAGCGATTCTACTCAATAGAGTTGTGTACTCTCATCATTTCCAGTTGCCACCTTTGTTTCATTTATTATCTCAGTTACTAAGGGGTTTGTATGCAATACCTTTACCTCAACTCTTCTTGTCAAAGTCACACATGACTTTCATGTTTCAAAACCTAATAGTTGAGTCTTGGTCCCTTGTCTTATGTGGTCTACTAAGAAATGTGTTGACATAACTGCTCACTTTTTCCTTCTTGACACATATTCTTTATTTGGATTCCAGGATTAACATAATCCTCCATGTTTTTCTCTCTATGACTGTTTTTTTTTTATATTCTTTGTGATTCTCCTTGATATGTTAACTTTAGAGTGCCCTTTCAGAAAATTTTCTGAATGTTATTTGAATTCTCATTTTGTCTGTTTCCAGCATAAAGATCTTATGTTTTTAGAGTTTTAGAGTTTTTGTATAAGATCATTAGTTATCATGCATAGGCTGATAACTACAAAATCTATACCTGTAGCCTAGTCTTCTCTCTTGAACTTATCTCATATTGAATTGCCAATTTTCTCTATCCACTTGGATGGTTGAAAGACACTTGAGATTTAATTAATTAATTCTGAGGGCCAGAGAAATAGTATAGTAGGTAGGGCACTTGCTCTGCAAGTGACTTACCCAGGTTTGATCCTCAGCACCCCAGACAGTTCCTTGAACCCATCAGGAATGATTCCTAAGTCCAGAGCCAAGAGGAAGTGCTGAGCATATTTTGGGTGTGGCCCAAAGACTAAATTGTTTTATTTTATTTTATTCTTTTAAATTTTATTTTATTAGTGAATCACCGTGAGACAAAGTTACGGACTTACAGGTTTTCATGCTTACGTGTCAGTCATACAATGATCAAGTGCCCATCCCTCCACCAGTGCCCATTTTCCACCACCAATGGTCCCAGCATCCCTCCCACCACCCCCACCCTGTCTCCTTTACCCCACCCTGCTTCTGTGGCAGGGCATTCCCATTTGCTCACTCTCTCTTTTTGGGGTGTTGTAGTTTGTTATAGAGGTATTAAGTAGGCATCTTGTTTGGTCTATAGTCTATTTTAAGCCTGTATCTCCCATCCCTAATGGACCCGCCTAGCACCCTTTGCTTGGTGATCCCTTCTCTATCAGAGCTGCTTCTTCACCTAGCATGTGATGTCAGCTTCCAAGCTGTGGAGTACTCCTCTTGATACTTATCTCTACTATTCTTGGGTGTTAGTCTCCCATTCTGTTACTTTATATTCCACAATCTTTCTATATCTGGAATGATTCAGAAAGAAATTCCCTCTCTTTCTGACTCATTCCACTTAACATACTTTCCATGTTGATCCACCTATATGCAAATTTCATGACTTTATCTTTTCTAACAGCTGCATAGTATTCCATTGTGTAGATGTACCAAAGTTTCTTTAGCTGTTCTCAGGCACTCGGGTTTTTTCCAGATTCTGGCTATTGTGAACAGTGCTGCAATGAACATATAGGTGCAGATGTCACTTTTACTATACTTTTTTGCCTCTCTGGGATATATTCCCAGTAGTGGTATTGCTGGGTCAAATGGGAGCTCAATTTCTTATTTTTTGAGAAGCATCCATACTGTTTTCCAAAAGGGCTGAATCAGTCGGTATTCCCACCAGCAGTGAAGAAGAGTCCCTTTCTCCCCACATCCGCGCCAACACCGGTCACTTTTGTTCTTTTGGATGTGGGCCAGTCTTTGTGGTGTGAGATGGTATCTCATTGTTGTTTTGATCTGCATATCCCTGATGATTAGTGATGAGGAGCATTTTTTCATGTGTCTTTTAGCCATTTGGATTTCTTCCTTGAGAAAGTTTCTGTTCATTTTTAGCTTTTTCACTTTTGTCACTTTCATTTTCTTAGTTGCTTAGGAGAAAATGAAATACTGATTTTTTTCTTTATTTCTCTCTTCCTCTCATACTTCATATACAACTTAGCAGATCTTGCCAGTTTCATCTTCCATATATATATCTACACATACACATGCATATATATATGTAAACATGCTGACAGTCTCAGTTTTTTTTTTTAAATTTACTTCCTTGTCAAATTACTACTCAATTTTTTGGTTCCACTTTGTAGCAGAAAGCAATTCTACTCAATAGAGTTGTCTATTCTCATTCATCACCTACTCTCATTTTCTTACGTTGAAAGTCAACAAAAAGTTGTTGACATATTGTTCCAGAAATAGTATCTTGGGAACTCTGTTATTTTCCAGTTAATAGTGCCTTGAGTGTGGGCTCAGACCAGAAGCAAGTACTGGGCACATAACTCAGGGTTATCAGGCAATGCGGGGATTTGAGAGCTGCTCCTCCTCCTGCACATAACCCCCTTGGGTGATGAACGAGAAGATTGTGAATGTTAAGATTTAACACACATGGCTGAAACCTTATTAATTGTAACCAGAATTGTTGAAATAATTAATGGATATGCAATGCTTGGTAAGAGTCTGAACCTGGTGCTCATTACTGCAGATGAAAATTGAAAAGCTTCACTCCATGTTTAGCTCTCATGCATATGCTTAATTGTTTCATTAACCTTCACCGATCAGTAAGCCCAGGCACTGAAACGTCAGAGAAGGCAAGTCTCCATCAGCATTTAGCCTGCGTGCAGAAGCAGGGATTCTGGGAAGGTGCTTTAAGCTCTGCACGAAGGTCTGAGGGCTGCAACCTCTTGCTTCAGCTTTCTGAGGGGGCTTTAAACAGCCCCTGGGTCCTCTGGATTAAGGGTGGACTTCCCCAGGACCCTGACTCTGTCCTGACTCTAACTCTCCCAGCCCCCGCTGCTTCCTTCAGGTCATTTGCTCTCTGTCAGAGTCCTTCCTCTTCTCCTCTCAAGCTTGCACCCTGCAGTTCACAAAGAGATGGCTGTGTCCTAAGTGTTGCAGGATTTGAAGATGCTGATTGTGTGCAAGCTGCTGGGCCTTTGGCTCTGGCCTGATCAGTCTGCAGGAGTAGAACACCTAGGAACTACAATCAGAGTTTCTGGATGCAGACCCCAGTTTTGCCGAGAGATTCTGAGTGTCCCTGTGTGCTCTGATTTAACCTGTAGAGTGGGGATGACAATGCTTTCTACTTCATAGGTTGGTACATGTCATCCACATGCATTGCTGTGATGTGTGATGAGTGATAGCCAGTTCTGATGACTCATGACCTGCAGGTTCTGAGCAGAGAGAACAAAGGGCTGGGTTTTTGTGTGTGTGTGTATGTGAGGTTCTGATGTTGAAGTGCCCCTTGTAACAAAGCTGCACACTGTTGAATTTAGTGCCCAAACTTCACCCCGCAGTGGTGGAAGGCCACAGAAAGCCCAGGGCAGAGCCTTCATTCCAGCTTGGGAGCAGTCCTCTGGGTGCTGTGGCTGGAACGACAGGGGCTGCCCTATCCTTCAGTTGGCTATGCCTTTGTTGGTACTTTGGTTTCTGACCTGGCTTTTGCTTTACTTTATTGTTAGCTACTGACACGGTCCTGGGCTCTCCAGCCCCCTGTACTTTTGTGAAGTGACAGCTTGTTGATTTAACAGCTTATCCCTGGTGGAATCAGAGACTCCCCTGAGGGCAATGACAACTGTCTTTCAGCACCTAAAGTATTCAGCAAGTATATTGCATATGCCATGCACTGGGGGCACCCTGTGGACTTCAATCGTACAGCCCTGGCATGGAGGAACTTAAGCTCTTGCTAGTAGAATGATAAGGAACCAGGTAAGACCACAGTGTGTCACAGTACCTTGGGGACAGCTGGACAGTTCACCCAGTCTACAGACCTGGAGAACTTCCAGGAGAAGGCAGAGACCTGAGGAGGGGAAGGAGCTCATAGGGTGGTGTGGGTGGGAGGAGGGAGATGGGGAGTGGAGGGTCCTGTAAGAGGGGTCTGGCTGATGCAAAGGCCCTGCTGGAGGTGGCAGTGCCTAGTGGGTGGCCCGGTCAAGCCAGGAAGGCAGGTGTGCCAGTGTCGGCTCCTCCCAGACCCCACACTTGTCCCTCAGGGATATATCACCTCCCTGCTTGGGTCTTAGATGCTCTCCCCTCTCTCATGTTCTGTCTTCTCTGTGTCTGCCTGTCTCACACTCATCCCTTGGGCACTCAGAGGTCAGGGGACTGTCCAAGCTGAGTGGTGAGAGAAAGAGGGAGATGCATGAAGACTGAGAGTGTCGCTGACTGAGAGGTAGTCCCACTTTGCTCCTGTGGTCCTTCCCTGCCCCGCTTGTGTGTGCTCAGGGAGCGCCTGATCCCTCCATCCACTATTGGGAGATCACATTCAAGGGTTTGACAGTCTTAGCTATGGCTTAGGTTGTTATTTACTGAATTCTTACTAGGTTCCCGGACCAAGCACTTTCCTTACTTAGATCACTGGACTCTGACAAATATAAGATGCAGAAATTCCTCTTTTATGGGCTGCAGAGCTCAGAAAACTTGAGAGGCATCTCGTATTTGGGTATGCCTAGCCTCTGACTCTGTAATGCTGACATGAGGAAGTATTTCAGGATAAAACCAGGCCTGCCCTCCTCTGTGCTCGAGGACCCTGCCCTGTGGGTGCATTCCAGATTCTTCCTAAATCTAGCAGAAGAATCTAGCGGAAGAAGAGAGAAGTAAAACAAGTTCCTATAGGCAAAGAGAGAGTGAAGAGAGAGTAAAACAAGTTCCTATAGGCAAAGATAGAGTGAAGAGAGAGTAAAACAAGTTCCTATAGGCAAAGATAGAGTGAAGAGAGAGTAAAACAAGTTCCTATAGGCAAAGATAGTGCAACAGAGTAAGACAGTACCCAGCATAGCCACATTGAGGGAAGGTGAGGAAGCCGAGGCTGGCTGAGCTCGGGGAGTTGAGTGTCCCATGCTCTTCAGACACTAGCTGTGGTGTTTCTGGAAGTGAGGGTAAACATCTTTCCTATGGCATCAGGGTGTTTATCTTGCTTCCAGGATCCCACTCCTCTGGCCAGAGTACCAGTCTGCCTACTTGTCAATGGCCTTTCGAGTCTATGACTCCAACCAGGGATGGGTCCAGGATCTCTGTCTTCAAGGTGAGAAATATGGGTATTGGCTAGAAGTAGAAGACTTGCAGATCTCTGTGTGGTGACAGACAGCTTGCTCTCTCTCCTCAGGTCAGAGGAGAAATAGAACACTGGGTACGAGAAAGCAGTGCTGCGCCTGTTCAGCTTGATGGCTCTCTTCATAGAGCACTGACTTTTAGCAGGGACATTCTGGGGTCAATTTGTCCTGAAAGTAGTGGGGTGGAAGCTTTCAGTATAGCTGAAGAGTTGTGGTTATGTTAACCATCCTTCCAAACCTTTCCTCTATAATTACACCTACGCCAGTTGGGGCCTTGGATTGGCTCCTGCATTCATTCAATTATTCAGTTAGTCACCAAGAAGGTGTTGAGCTCTGCCGGTGCTGGGCACTGTGCCAGGGCCCAGGCACCTAGAGATAATGATGAGCATGGGAGGCAGAGTTGGCCAGTCACGGGAACAGGGACAGGGATGGTCTGCGGTGAAGTGAGACGAGGCGTCCTCCTTTCTGTGCCAGTTCAGCCTGAGTTTCTTTCTTGTAACATAGTAATTCCTGGGAAAATGTTTCCTTCCAAGTAAGCTCATTTGGTGAGCAATAGAAACAGGATGAGTGTTCGCTTGGTAGACTTGAGTGTTTCCGATAATCTTGCCCTGCAGAGATGTTCCAGCAGTGCAGCATGTGCTAGCTTTGTTAGAGCAGCTGTGTCTGCAGCTGGAGACGCAAGGAAGAGCTGCAGTCTCCTCCCGCCAGCCCGGGAGACAACAGGGCCCTGCATACCTAAGATATCCCACAGCA
Organism: Sorex araneus; assembly: GCF_027595985.1. Lineage (NCBI taxonomy): Eukaryota > Metazoa > Chordata > Mammalia > Eulipotyphla > Soricidae > Sorex > Sorex araneus. Next base: position 24,850,340 of record NC_073307.1, on the reverse strand, counting down.
GTCCCAGCCATTCCCCCCTCCCCACCACCTCTGGCATTCACTGAGTACCAGTCTTTGTCAGGCGCTCTTCCTACGGTGCTCTGAGATGCACCCACAAGCACAGTCACTGAAGCCCTGGCCTGGTAGAGCCTGTGCCTTGCAGAGGATGTGGGGCTCCAGAGGCAAGAGGCTGTTTCCTAGAGCTGAGTTGGCAGGGACCCCCGAGGAGATGATTTTCAGGAGAGTGCTGGAGTTGATGAGGAGGAGAGCTATAGACTGTGGGTAAAGAATGGTCTAGACAAAGACTCCCCAGTGCAATGAGAAAAGTGCAAAGCCAGAAGAGGTGGGGCTTGTGGGTGCACAAGGAATCATGAGGAGACCAGGGACTAGACCAAGGTGGGTGAAGATAGTCCAAAAGAGAGATCGAGAGATGGCCAGGGCTTTCGGGGGCACTTGTGGGACTGTTGGTTTTACTCTGGGGAGATGGGGAGTTAGTGGCGAGTTTCAAGTAGTGGTGCTGACAGCGTCTGATTTACGCTCAAGGGGGTCATGCTGGCTGCTGAGGAGGGTTATGTTTTAAGGGGCAAGAACAAAGGCACTAAGACCAATTAAGAGGCTGTTGTAGTTTCCCAGGGGAGCGATGAGGGTGAGAAGCTTAGAATTCTAGATGTCTTTGAAAGATAGAGTCAAGAGGGTTTATTGCTAAATTGATTTTTTGAAAAAGAAAACAAAGGAGGTAAGGATGCCAGTTTTGAATGACTCAGAAATGAAGATGAGTACTGTCAGCTCATCCCAGCACTTTGTCTTGGTCCTCCTTGAGCTAAGTGCATTTTGAAGTAAGCCTTAGGCCCGGGGCTTACATTAGCTCATGAAACAACAGCGTCGGTGCTTGAAATTTCTGTGAGGAGATGCATTCTCCCTTTATTCCCTGTGAGTTCTGACTTTTGAGAGAAATGTCCTCTAGATTACCTCTACCTGTCCACCATGTCCCAGAGTAAGCTGTGAAGGGCAGCCTCTCTCCTGTCCCACAGACATGAGAATGTGTTAGACGTTTAAGTTTGGGTGCTTATGAGCCAACATCTTGGTCAAAGTAGCTGACTGATAAAAGTGCCAAATTGGACTCAGTACTTTGAGACGTCAACATCAAAGACTGGTTCTTAGCTTTTCCTGAGTTCTCAGAAAAGTTAAAAATAAGTCTCAACTGATTTTTAGTTTGTTTTGGGGCCACACTCAGAAAGTGCTCAGGCCTCACTCCTGGCTCTGTGCTCAGGGATCATTCCTGATTGGGCTCAGGGAAATCAAATGCGGTGTTGGAGATTAAACTCGGATTGGCCTCTTGTGAAACAAGCAACTTGCCTGTTGTATTAATCTACCCAGAATCCACAGCTGAATAATGAGGGGGTAGATATTTAGCAGATGGAGTAAGAACATTTCAAGCTGAGGAAACGGCATAAGCAAAGGCATAGAGGCACAAGAACCATGTTATGTGAACCTATAAGGAGTGGGAGTGCATCATGAAGGGTTTTTATTCTCTGACAAGGAAGACTTTCTTCATAGGTGTTGGGAAGCCTGGGAAGCCATCAAAAGTTTCTTGTTATTATTTTCATGGGGACCACACTCAACAGTGATTTGAGGATTTGAGGATCACCACTTCCAACAATGCTCGGGCTGCTTGTCTAGGCCTGATGATTCAGTGCTTGGGCCTGGTATGCAGTGCTCACCAGGGACACAGCCAGAAGTATTTAGGGAGTTCACACAGTGCTGGAGATGGAGCTCAGGACTTTGCATATGCTGGACATACATTTGAACCATAGCCCTGTCCCCAACAATACTGTGGACTGTGGTGGAGGGATGTTGGTGGCTGTGGTATGTCAACTATGAACATTGTACCCTGAAACATATAAACATTTACACTTTTGTAACCCAAACTTAGCTTATTCAAAAAAAAAGGTTTCTATGCGCCAGAGCAATAGCACAGTAGGCCATATGCTTGCCTTGCACATAGCTGATTCGGGTTCAGTCTCCAGCATCCCATATGGTCCCCTGAGCATCACCAGGAAGGAATGATCCCTGATCACTGATCATCAGTGGGTGTGACCCGATCCCTCCAAATAACCTAATTCCCCCAATAAAACAAGATTTTTAAATGAGAGAAGGAGAATAACATTGTTAGATTGACATGGCACCTTGTTGGACTCCTGGATCTCTTTGGAGGACAGCAATGAGTGACACTGTGGTCTAGGGGTAGTGTTGAGTAGGAAGCTATTGTAATCATCTGGTCAAGGGCAGTGGTGGTAAAAGTATAGAGATGGAAAAGAATTGGGGAAATGTTTAAGTTTAAATACCAGGATACCCTATTGCAAGCCACAACACCCAATTGGAGGTAGAGAGATCAAAAGGGAATACCCTGCCACAGAGGCAGGGTGGGGTGGGGGGGGAGATGGAATTGAGGGGTGGGAGGGATACTGGGTTTATTGGTGGTGGAGAATGGGCACTGGTGGAGGGATGTGTCTGCGAACATTGTATTAGGGAAAAACAAGCTCAAAAATGTGTAAATCTGTTTCTGTACCCTCATGGTGATTCACTAATTAAAGAATAAAAAAACAAAATAACATTTAAGTTTGCTTGAAAAACAAATAAATACCAGGACTTAAGACCAGAAAAAAGAAGAGCTCAGTCTGAGGCATGCTTGAGACATCAAACTTAAGGGAAAAATCCCTGATATATTATTAACTGATAGAGTTATTGATAGTCTCTCTTCTTCTATACAAATTTAGTTTCTACATTAATTAATTACTTCCACTGCCACTGATATGTTGAGGAAGCTCAGGTCTTTAGAACTTGCCCCTGCCTGTATTTTAAGAAGCTGATTTAAATATTCAACTGCCAAGCAGTCATGCACATTGATAAATCCCACAGATGCTTTAAATGCTTCATGCCCCAAATTGATCACATGAGTTTCCCATCTAACATCCAGACCTGATCTTCTGCTGAGGAAATAAAGTCCCCAATCTGATCATTCTGGCTGGGATGTTCAGAAAAGTATTGGGAATGTGCTCTAATAGTGTGTAAACCTGCCTTCCTTCTTTTGACCCAAGTTTGTCTTCCCTTCAATCTGAATTTTGGAAAGAGGAACCTCACGCTTTATGCTGGATTGGCCAGGGCTGTAATCTCTGCTTTATGTTTGACAATCTTTTGTTTTCTAAAATATCATATTAAAAGAAGATCCCAAACCAGATTCAGAGCAAATGTGATACATGTATCTTGTTTGTACTAACTATATTGTGAAAACATTTCAGAGAAACTCTTCATTTAGTCTTGACATCATCAGTCTTCATACACATACCCTTCCAGAAGATTGTGTTATGACTCATCTGATTATAGATTCAGAATAGTAAATATACGCAAGGCTTGGTTTGAAGATTAATTAAATCAGCATGTGTATAGAAGTAATTCTTTAACATTTGCTTGTGATTGCTGAAAATTCTATTAAGAGGAACTAATAAATAGTTGATAAAGTAGCCAGTTTTTAAGATGTCGAGCCCCTGGTAATTGCAAAAAACAAAGCAGAACAAAAATCACCCTAAATCTCAAAGCCAGTTTAATCCAATCAGTACTTGTGATTTCTCAGATCAAGAGAAATCTGTTCTTTTCTCTTCAGTGGCTGTGTCTGTTGTGTTCTCAGCCTGGCCAGATGCTCCTCTTCACTTCCTCTAAGAACCCTGCTCCTCCTCTTCCTCCAGATCAGCTCTAAGATAAGTCCCAGGAAATCCCAATGTTTCATGTGTGGTCATCTACTGTATTGTATTCTTATGTTCCTAAGACTCTGTCAGGTGAGCTCAGTGTTTTAGATATTTTCATCTTTAACCAGTGAACTTTATTCACACATGTATTTTATCCCAGAGCATGCCACATTTCAGGACTCAATAAAAGTTGAATAACGTGACTTTACTACCTCTACTTCTGATTCATGAATCTTATTTCTAGGAAGTTGAGTAAGTGCCAGTGAGTGGCTACCAGGGAATTGATCTCAGACCATTGAAGGGCATATTCAGCTAAGAGATAGTCTTGGAGCCAAGCTGACTGTTAAAGGCTCATTATCTTTTGCACAGGAAACTGCAGTGACTTTCGAAAAGTCCCGGAAGACTCGGGTAAAAGATGAGTAGGTAATTGCATTTAAATAAGTTCAAATTTAATCAGAGAATGAGATTCCAGTTTTTTGCTTTATACTGATTTACCCAGTGAATGGATGAATAACACTTGGAAGGAGGACTTCCACTGCCACTGATATGCTGATGAAGCTCAGGTCTTTAGAACTTGCCCCTGCCTGTATTTTAAGGAGCTGATTTAAATATTCAACTGCCAAGCAGTCATGCACATTGATGAATCCCACAGATGCTTTAAATGCTTCATGCCCCAAATTGATCATATGAGTCTCCCGTCTAACATTCAGACCTGATCTTCTGTTGAGGAAATAAGTCCCCAAGCTCTCAGCCAGCTGAGCTACATTCCCTGTGCTAATCTTTGTCTTTCCCAGTAGTTACCAGGGTCAGTGGATTCTGAGCCAGTGTTTCTCTCACTCTCCTCTCTCTCTCTCCCTCTCTTTCCCTCTTTCTCTCTCTTTCTCTCTTTCTCTTTCTGTCTCTCCTTCCCTGCCTCCCTCTCTCTCTTCTTGTCTCTCTTATTTATTTTATTTATTTACTGTTTTTGGACCACACCCAGTGGTGTTCAGGGCATACTGTGGCTCTATGCTTAGGGATCATTCTTGCTGGTGCTCAGGGGACTCTATATGGTGCTGTGGGATTAAACCCTAGGTCAACCATGAGCAAGGCAAGCACCTTAACTCCTATATTGTCTCTCTGGTTCCCCCAAACAATTTCTTCTTTGGGGAAATTAAAATGGCCTGCAGTTTAATAAGATGCTCGGGGATCATTCCTGGTGGTTCTTGGAGGATCAAGTGCCTTACACGTTGCACTATCTTTCTGCTTTCCCTACTAAAGTATTTCTTAGCCTGACCCCTTATGGTCTTAATTAATATCCTTCTGATTCAGTGTCTAGACTTTTGAATTAGCCTCTTAATTGGTCTGTTTATCAACAAGAGTTCCTTATTTTACCCAAATTCTGAACCATCATCTCCTTGTTTTAAAAGCTTTAGAATAAAAATCCAAACATCCTTATAACATATCTTAGTATACCTTACTAATATTATCTTCTTTCTCACAAACCCAGCTCCCAATAGAGCTTCATATGCTTACTCCTCACACTCGTGCCTTTATTTCTTTGCTAAACTCCTTCAGGAACCACTTCAGAAATACCAGGTCTTCCAGGAAGCTGTTCTCTCACATTTCTATGTAATTCTTTGCTCTCTTCTCTTTCTTCTTACAGCATTTCACTTCTACTCTGCTGCACTGTCAATTATCCCTTACTGCGCTGATCTTAACTCTTGGGATCCAGGTCTCATTCACGTTTGGAGTCTTAATAGCTAGCACAGTACCTGTGCACAGACTACTCTTTTCTGATAAATCTCCCCCAGTCGGTTTCCTCATTTATAAAATGAGAATAATGAACTTCTGAAATCTCAATATGGGTATTATTTATGAAAATGCTCATAGAAATGAGAAGCAGCCAGGACTAAAGAAGTGTGTGTGTGTGTTTATGTATGTGGTGAGTGTGTGTGTATATAGGGGATGTACAGATTATTAGTTCAAAACCTGGCTTTATGACTAGAGAATTTGAGCTCAGAGTGGTGAAATAACTGAGCTAATGTTACGTGTAATTCATGGTGGAGGCTGTGTCTCTTTACTTGAGACCTCTTTCTTCCTCCTCTGCTTTTGAAGACTAACCTACCAATGAATAAGCCTAACACTTCCCCAAATGTTCTTCTTTTCTGATACTTTTCTGATAATCAGTGACCTGCTGTGACCTTGGCAGGTCATAACTACAAGATCCAAATTATTTGTTTCTTTCAACTAATATTCATAATTTAACTATAATGAAAGCACTCCTTGAACATTTGCTTCAGGTGAAGGAAAGACCCTATTCTTGTGTTAAAAATATAATTTAAAAAATTGCAACCTTAGAGGTTACACCACTCCAGGAAATAAATTCTTACTCCTAAATTTTTTTGCATAATTGAAATATTTTTTCATTTTCTTGCATGTCTCCTGGAGCTCATCATTTAGTAAAGAGTTTCCAGTGTGCTTTTGGAAGATATTGGGAAAATTATGTAGAGTGTTGTAGGATAATATTGATTTGTGCTTTCTCACTTGCTGCAGGTAGCTTAGGTTTATTGGGTTACACCCATTACAGTGCTCCCAAGGCACTCCCATTCCTCTGTGTTTATCTTTAACCTCTCCTCTACTCTGCTTCCCCAATTTGTTAATCACCTATATCCCTAAATCAGATCCTGTGACCTGTAAGGTCAGCTCCTGCTAAGATCTCTGGATTTTGTATTTGTAAGTGAAATAATGTTTCTCTTTCTCCCTTATGTCCTTTGTATAGTTTACTTTAGAGTCATGTCGTTTTTTGTATAGACACAGGAAGACAGTTAATGCTATGCTTTTGTAACTTTTAAGTTAATTGATCCTAAATAATATTCACTCCTGGGCATCTGTCATATTTACTTGGCTTAAGCCTCAGTTGCCTTAGTGCCTAGCACCCCAAAAGCAGGGGCCCAACAGAGGGACTGAATGGACCCAGGGCAAGCTATAAGCTACCCTGGCATCGAAATGGAATAGGTCAAGCGCCATAAAACTTATAATAAATTAAGAGCACAATCGTGGACAAATTCTGTTATGACCCAAAGAGAAGTGACTGGACAAGGACCCTGCAGGGATTAGGAAGGATTAATCTGACTTTTGGACTGTAGTCTGGGATCTGTAGTGAGATGTCCCCAGGGGAGCCATCCTTTAAGCTTAATATGTCTCTTACTTGTCCATACAAAATGACTAGAAAGATTATTAAAAAGTACTTCTAAGGTGATTTCTTTTATGGACTAAAGAAAGGAGAAGTATGCCCTTAAGTGAAATTCCACCCTTGAGTGGATCTCTGAGCAGGAGGATATCTTTGTCTTAGAAGAGCTTCTCTGAAGGAAGGGATTTACATGTGTTGATTGTGCTATCTTACCTTTGTGTAATTGCTACCCTCAACCCTTGGTGTTTGTTCTCTATAGCTAAGGCTGTGAGAGTCGGCTGGGGGAGAAGAAATCTGGGCAGCGAATAAGACTGGAAGGAGGTAGAGACTAAGTTGGAATAAACTGCAACTGATCACCAACCAGCCTGGCCCTCATTTCCTCCTTTGTCCGCCCATTGACATTGGCCCTCCAGGGTGAGGGAAGTGCCTCCCGACCATCCAATGCACTCAGTGAGAGCACTGCAATTATTTTTGAACACACAGAGTATAAACATTGCGGGGGGGAGGGAAATGGTACTGCATCAAATCAAAAAGCTTCTGCACAATAAAATAAACTCAAGCTAAAATATAGGCACCCTACCAAATGGTAGGAAATATTTGCACACAGTTCATTGGATAAAGGACCAATATCCATGGTGTACAAAGCATATAAAGCACTAGCAAAGCAACAACAGCAACAACAACAAAAACCCTACAATCCCATACAAAAATGAGGGGAGGAAATGAACAGACACTTCCCCAAAGAAGACATACAAAATCACCAATAGAAACATGAAAAAATGCTCATCATCACTGTGATTAGGAAAATGCAGATCAAAACAATGAGATATTATCTCAGACCATTGAGAATGGCATATATAAAAAAAGTCTGGAAATAGACTTTCAATGTTGACAGGTTGTGGTGAAAAAGGAACCCTCATTCACTGTTGGTGAAAATGTGGTCTGGTTCAACCCCTATGGTTAGTAATTTGAACATCTCTGAAAAAGTAGAAACAGATCTCCCACATGTCCCAGGGATACCACTTCATGACATCTGTCCCCTCAACACAAAAACATTCATTGTAAAGGATATATGCACACCTGTATTTATCACAGCGCTCAGTATAATAACGAAGATGTAGAAACAACTCAAATGCTGATCTACCCCTGATGGGTCAAGGAGTTGTGTATATTCACAATACGACACTGTCATTGTAAGAAAGGACAAAAGTCATGAATTTGCTGCAACATAGATGGAACTGAAAGTATGTGAAACCAGTCAGAAGTAGAGGGATGTATACAGAATGATCTTTCTCATATTTGAGATTGAATGACACACAGTGAGGTGGCAGCAAAGGACCCGAGGTAACGGAACTGGAGAGTTGGTTCGTAGAACTGAGTTTGCAGGGACATGGGGTTTGAAAGGGAGAGACTTTTGTGACTTTGGTGGAGGGAAGTTGTCAGTCTGGTGATGGGTGTGGTACTGGAATGGGATACACATGAAACCACCATTAACAGCATTGTAAATCACATTACCTCAACAAAAAATTTTAAAAATTAAAACAATTAAAATTTAAAAAAAATTAAAAATTCAAGGTCTCTGTGGAAGAGAAATTATCATTATAAAGATCTTGAACCACTGTTTAAAAAATATTGCTTGAGGAGGTAGTAAAGCTGTTAATGCAACAGGCCCAGCTCTGGTCATCTTCCTGCAGTGGGCTGGCAGCTGTGTACTGTTGCTCCTCTTAGCAGATCCCTGAGCCAAGGAACTGTGTTTTCAGTCAATATGAAAGGTGTAATATTTCTAAAATATATTTGTGTGGGGGGAGAGGGACAGTTGGGGGAAAGCAAGGGAGGGAAAAATGCTGCTTAGATTTTTAGGATGATTCTTCTGCATCTTGAGAGAATTTATCAATTCATAGTAAACAAGTCTGCCACGGAATCCAGATAAGCATCTCATAATTTCCAATTTCACACTGTAGGTGTAAAAAAGTCATAACATGAAAGGCAGTTATGCTACAAGCGTGGTAGCATACTTGGGGAGCCTTATCTCTCTTAGAATTTCTGGTATTTAGAAAATTTTAGACTTGATTTTTTTTAAATTAATAGTTTGATAATATGTTTACAATAGTATTTGAGTTTATAATATAGTATACAAAGTTATAGCACATCATTTCCAAAGGACCTACTTACACGTAATTGTTCTTACACCATTTTAACATTAGGAATAGTATATAGTTTTGGATTTCTTTTGAATTTTTTTATGTTTTTATTTTACTTAAAAATTATTTTTAAATTTTAGGCACCATGATTTATAATATTACTAATTATACATTTTTTTTTGCTTTTTGGGTCACACCCAGGGATGCTCAAGGGTTATTCCTGGCTCTGAACTTGGGAATTACTCCTGGCGATGCTCGGGCGACCATATAGGATGCTGGGAATCAAACTCGGGTTGGCTGCATGCAAGGCAAACGCCCTACCTGCTGTGCTGTCACTCCAGCCCCGCTAATGATACATTTTTATGCCTAGTGTTCCAACACCACATCCACCAGAGTACTCCCCCCCCCACACCCCCAGGCTGTCCTCTACCATAGTTAATTCAGCTCTGTAGACCAGTTAGCTTTTAAATTTCTTACATTGTTTGAGTCTTATAACACTGTTCTGTCATGAACAGTGTTCATGCCTCTGTCATGAACATAACTCCTTGGATTATTGTTGTTTTGGGGCTAAACTCAGTAATGTTTGGGAGTTACTCCTGACTCTGTTCTCAGGAATCACTCCTGGCAGTGCAAGGGGAACTATGTGGATGCCAGGGATTGAATCCGGGTCAGCTGTGTGCAAGGCAAGCACCCTGCCTGCTGTACTAGGTCTCCAGCCCCTCGTTGGACATTGTCTATCCCTACAGTATGTGAGTATATAAGACTCATGGTAGGTTCCATTATATAGTTAATAAAAGGAATAGAAATACACGGGGCATTTAGTTCATTAATGCCAAGTGAGATTTCTGAATAATGGTGTCTCTTCTCTCTTCTCCCCTGCCCCCCACTTTGCAATCACAGGCAGTTCTCTCAATTTTCTTGATTGGTACTAAATGGAACTCTAGCCTGCATCCTGGACTTGCAAGTGCATTTGTCAGCTTCTTCTAATTTATGAACTTGAAGAGTAGCAGACTGTACCACACCAAAATATGTCACTTCAGCATGATTCACAGCTAAAGGCAATTGCAAGGAAGCAGATGTAAGAGGTCTCTGTCCTCCCTCTAAATGCAGGACACATCATTGTAAAGGGTACCCCCTGAAACCCATCTCTGCCAAGGTGTACTGAAGTTCATGACCTGTGACAACTCTAAACTTTTTCAGCCAAGAAACAGCACTATAGGAATTTGTAGGGCAGTCTTCGGCAAACTGGCTCTATTGTTAGCTTTCCTCTAGATTTATCTTGCTATAGTTTTCTTCCTCTACAAACTCATACTCCTATTCCTTGTCACTTCTTTAAAAGTCCCTAAAAATGTCCCTGTAATGTGCTGTGCTTCAGTTCTATGCTCTCTTCTATCAAGGAGTTGTAAGCCTAATCTCTAACCACTGCTTTGACTTGGTTATCCCTGAGTTCCCCCATGGACTTGTGCAGCGGAAATGTTAGTGAACTTCTATTTTTCTTCTTATCATGTCTTTTGTCAGTATAATAGGGTTCTAGATTTAGAGAAACACAGAAAGATAGAGGGAAAGAAAATACTTTTCTCTTCTGTGAACTAACAGAAGAAAAGCAGAACTATTGACATTTTACCTTTATACAGCCTGAAAACCGAAGCCCAAAATGATCCAGTTGTGCAAAGACAAAACCAAACAGATCTATGCATGGAAAAAACTGAACCTCCCTACCTGGCAATTGGTCATAAACAGAGTGTTAAGAATGAGTGGGTTGAGGAGGAGTGGGCTGAAGAATCATCAGCTTGGTATGGTATAAAGCCTAGAAGCGGAAACAGGAGTCTTTGGGAACTGGTGTTAACAGAGCTAGCATCACAGTTCAGAGAGGGTAAAAGATAATTTAATTGGTGATGCTGGGAAATGAACTCATCAAAGGGAAAAAAAGCAAAATTTTGTTGCAGCTCACCCACAGAGAGTACTGAACTCCGTTTGCACCAAATGCAGCCAGGGAGCTATCTCAGGGAACTAGATTGTCTTATTTAGTTTTTTGTGTGTCTTATTTGTGTGTCTCATTTATACCCCCACTGCAAAGTCTAAAGTTATAAAGTTATAGGTTGACCAACCTCCCACTGGCTCCCTTCTGCCTTAAAATGAAATCACACATCTTAACCCTGACCACCAGTGGTCAAAAGCTGTCTTTACCATTCCTTGCTGTTTCTCTCACCCTTACCCTCAGACGTTTTTAAATATAGTCTCCTTTGAGAGCTCTCTCTGTCTCTGTCTCTCTGTCTCTGTCTCTCTCTGTCTCTCTCTCTGTCTCTCTCTCTCTCTCTCTCTCCTGTCTTACTTGAGCAGTTCTCTCAACCTGTCCATTACTTCTCAGCACCATTTTCTGTGTTTTCTATGCTGTATTTATGTGCATAGTTATATGGTCGGCTTCTGTCTCTTTTACAAGATACTCAGCTCTCTGAAGGCAGGGGCTTTGTTGTTCATTATTTCTTCACAGCCATCTAACACATATCCTAATTCATTAGAGAGGTTTAATTGTATAAATTATAGAGGTTTTGTTGTATATATGCTGAATGTTCAGATAGCTCTATAGGAGCTGGAGAAATAGTACTGCAGGTACTCTTGTCTTGCGTGTGACCCAACTGGTGACCCAAATGTGCCAGGAGTGATCCCTGAGCACTGATAAGAGGTGGGCCCCAAACCAAGCCAAACCAGATAACTCTGGAATCTGTACATCCAGGTTCAACAGTCTGGGTTTCCCCACTGCTTTCCACATTTGAGTGTGCGTTTGCTGCTAATATCATGCATGCTATTCTGCTGGTGGTGTGTGCGGCATACCTGACGAATATCACCCTGTTAATTTGATTGAAATAACCTTGTAACTTCATTTCCCCCAAGGAAAAATTCTGACTTTTCATTATTTTGATTTGATTTAATTTGTGCTACCACTCATTTACTAGTGTTCTCTAAGAACTGTTTTCCCTTTTCTATATATCTCTTGATATTTCAGACTGGTAGTTAGTGTTAAATAGAAAATGATTTTTCCCAGTTTCTTTTTGTGTGTAGTGATGGATCTTTCCCACAGATCTCTTTTTCAATAAATATCTGCATTTAGCAGGAGTCCTGCCTGTCCACCTCCTGCCCTTTGCTCTTTTCTGCCCAGTTAGTTCTCTTCTTTGACAATATTCTAGCAACACTATGAAATCACTCAGTTCTGGTCATATGAATTTCCCCAATTTGAAGATCTTCCCTTGGCTTATATTTTCACTGTGGTGTTTACATGGATAGCTGAGACTGTTTCCTGCTCTGGAAAGATTTTTGGAGAATGCTTAGAAGAAATGAAAGAAACCCTCTGCATAAGAGAGGTGCTAAAACTTAGGCTGTTTTTGTTGGAAAGAAAAGTGAGGATAGTGAGAATTACAGTGGGATTTGTAAAGAAGAACAAGTTCTCTCTAAGCTTTTGGGAGAAAGTGGATAATGTTTATTTGGATCAGGTTCTCTGCAATGGATCTGATACTTGTCATCTCATTTAATCCTCACCAGTATCCTCCAGGGCCAACTAATTCACTCCTGACTTTCTTACTGGGCGAATATCTACTGAAGTGTAATACCTGGCAGTGTCTGTGGGCTGGAACCCAGGTAGAGGCAGATTATATGCTCTCCACACCACAGCCTTGAGAAAACAAAACCCACTGTGTGGGATAATCGCTTGTTTGGCCCCACCCTATCTTCTTCTGGAAAAAGGGGTTCTCTAGATCACACCTGCAATGCTCATGGGTTACTTCTGACTCTGCACTCAGCAACCACCCCTTGCAGTGCTCAAAGGACCACATGGGAAACTAGTGATCCGATCCCAGTTGAGTGTGTGCAAGGCAAGCTCCTTACCCTGTGTTACTATCTCTCCAGCTCCAGAAAGTGGTCTCCATTACCCAACTGGAATCTTCATCACCTGCTCCTTGCACGTAAGAGGCTGACATACTCATCATCTAACTTTAGGCACTGTGACCTCGTGAAGGACACATGGATTAGCTCATTTTCCAGGGGTGACCTATTGATGAAGGTTTGGGTGAAAGTGTTCCTTGAGACTAGGGTTGAAAAATGGGAACAGACAAAACACACATGAGGGAGGGGGTGATGGTGTGGGGAGGGGCGGCAGCAGACACAATGTACCTGCTCAGAGGCAAAGTAGTCCCTGGAGCTGGGTGGGTGGGGTGTGAGGGGGGCATGCTTCTGGGCGTGCACCCTTCGGGAACTTGTCACTGTTGCTGGCTCTTTTTTTTATTAGTGAATCACCATGAGATACAGTTACAGACTTACCAATGTTCATGCTTGTGTTTTAGTCATACAATACTCAAGTACTCATCCCTCCACCAGTGCCCATTCTTTACCACCAAAGAATCCAGTATTCCTCCCACCACCCCCATCCCATCCTCTGCCACCCTGCCTCTGTGGCAGGGCATTCCATTTTGTTCTCTCTCTCCTTTTGGATGTTGTGGTTTCCAATAGAACTATTGAGTGGCCACTGTGTTTGATCTATAATCTACTTTCAGCACGCATCTTCCATCCTGAGTGGGCCCTCCAAACACCCTTTACTTGGTCTTCCCTTCTCTATCTGAGCTGCCTTTTCCCCCAGCATGTGAGGATGCCTTCCAAGTCATGGAGCAAACCTCCTGGTACTTATCTCTATTATTCTTGGGCATTAGTCTCCCATTCTGTTCTTTATATTTCACAGATGAGTGCAATCTTTCTATGTCTGTCTGTCTCTCTCTCTTGCTGCCTCTCTCTCTCTCTTTCTTTCACTTAGCATGATACTTTCCATGTTGATCCACTTATATGCAAAGTTAATGACTTTATCTTTTCTAATGGCTGCATAATATTCCATTGTGTAGATGTACCGAAGTTTTTTTTAACCAGTCATCTGTTCTTGGCACTCAGGTTTAAGAAAGCTACAATCAGAAGTGTCACTAATAAAAATTTCGGTAGTCGAACATGATGGCCACTCAATACCCCTATTGCAGACCACAACATCCAAAAGGAGAGAGAGAACAAATTGGAATTCCCTGCCACAGAGGTGGGGTGGGGTTGGGGGGATGGGACTGGGGGGTGGGAGAGATACTGGGTTCATTGGTGGTGGAGAATGGACACTGGTGGAGAGATGGGCTCCCGAACACTGCATGAGGGAAAAACAAGCACGAAATGTATGAATCTGTAACTGTACCCTCATTGTGACTCACTAAATAAAAATAACAATAATAAAAAAAATTTTGGTAGATGAAATAAAATACTCAGTTAGTGTCCTCAACAGTAGAATGGCTACAGCTGAAAACAGAATCAATCAATCAATCAAACAGAAATTTTACAGGCAACAACAAACAATTTGAAAAGACCTCAAAAATAGCTCTAAGGTGAATCAGAGACCTAGGAGATGATTTCACAAGGAACATTAGAATCTGTTGCTGGCTCTTCTTGGCTTACATTCTGCAGCATCAGATGGTCAAGCAGAGGACTTAGTGACACATGTAGATTCCTAGGGTGAATAGGGACATTTTATTTTAATTTTTGTTATTTTAATTCTTTTTTTGCTTCTTTTGGGGGTCATACCCAGCAATGCTCAGGGGTTACTCCTGGCTCTGCACTCAGGAATTACTCCTAGTGGTGCTCGGGGTGGGATGCTGGGAATCGAACCTGGGTCAGCCATGTGCAAGGCAAATGCCCTACCCACTGTGCTATTGCTCCAGCCCCGACCAGGGATATTTTAGAACTGCCTTCCCAGATTGTGTTTAAAAAATAAAAATCTGTGGGGCCAGAGATACAGTAGAGAAGGTTAGGTACTTTTCTTGCATGCAGCTGACCTAGGTTCAATCCCTTGCACCAAGTATGATCTCCCACCCCTACATGAACTGATCCTTGAGCACATAGGTAGGAGTAATCCCTGAAAACCACCAGGTGTGGTACTGAAAAACCAAAAGAGGAAGAACAACAACAACCAAACCTAGCCACAAAACTTGTTTGTAAGATAGCCTTCACAGTTTAAGAAATTTTTTTTCAAAGACAGGGGAACAGTTTTCAGGTCATTTCCTGCACATTAAGCAGGCAGTTGTTTGTAATAGCAGCTAAGCATTCAAACTTCAGGGAAATGTATTTTCTCAGGGCATTAGTCTATAAAATTTAAAAATCCTGAAACTATTAAAAGCCTGTGATGTACAGGCATGCAGATGCCCTGAAGGGCTTTTCCTCACCCTTGGCTGCTGTCCCAGTGCAGGGTGACCAAGCTTCAGGTCCCCCAGATGCCCAAAGGTCTGAGTTTGAATGTCTTCTGAGCTCTTTCAGGAGAATTGAAAGTCCCATCTCAGCCTCTCCTCCTCTTTCCTTTTCCTTGTGATAAGTTTGCAAGCATATTACAAACTGTCATCTCAACATCTTTACTTTTCACAATGGGCTCTCACCAGAGATCATAGCAGGTGGCAAATTGATCTGATTTATCATTATTTGCATTTTTAATTTGAGATATTTTAGGCCCAGAGAGGTTTTTTTTATAGTGGGTCTCAAAATGACAGCACAAACATTGATACATAATTCATTATCTATTTTTCCCAATACTTATGGTTAACTCATTGACAAACAGGAAAATCATCAACACTTGAAATAGGTTGAAGTTACAGTTTTTGGCTTTTTTTTCCCTGTCTCCCTGGTCCTTCCCCTTTGCGGTCTTATAGAATAAATAGCTTGGGGATGAAGCACAGTCATCAGTCTTCAGCACAGATAATTTCATCAGTAGGAAACCTTTTCTAGTTGTAGTTCTGTTATCATTCAGAACAATGGAATACTAAATAACTAAGACGAAGTATTTGTTGGGCTTCCACAGTTGCCCAACTTGGGAATGTCAGAGGTATTTAAATTTAAATAAAAGAGGAAGAAGGGAGGGTATCTTGATTTCTAGCCTGCTCTCTATTTCCTTCTGAAGCCCAAACCTCGCTTTTGTTTTTTTTCTACACTTGTACCCATTTCTCTCCACCCCCACCAGAAATTGCGATACCCTAACTCCAAGTTAAAAGGAAGATCAAACCTTCTGGTAGCAAAGCTCCACAGATTATGTAGCGCATATAGAATGCTTGGGAAATTGATTGAGGGGACACATTTGAGAGAAATGTAGACACCTTCTTGTATTCTTGGTGGCCTAAGTTGCTGACAGCTTATTGTATTCTTGGTCCCATAGCCTACCTGAAATTCCCTGCTGCTTCAGGTGTCTCTACATGGAGAGAGCTGTTCTGTCAGTAGGAAACACCCTACAGCAGTCCAGTTCACACCTGTCTTTGTACTTTTCTGCATAGATCCACCAATTAAATATCACTGTGGGCAGTGTTCCCAGACTCCACATATTAGTTACTGTGGGCAGGACTAACCAAGAAGACACACTCTAGACTCTAGTAGTTTAATGATTACTGGCCCCAGGCATTGCAGTGTCTGATTGATCTTCAGCTCTTTAACTTCTGTTGGTTTTATCCTCTCAACCAACTTGCTGCCTTCCTTAGAGTTTCCGCATTCCTCCATATGTATCAAAGGATTCATTAAATCTATATGGGGTAGGAAGAGTTTTAACTGTAGATAAAAATTAATCCCTGGCTTCATCAGTTGAAAAGCTGATTCTTTAAAAAATTTATTCACTCTCTTCATCAAGTTATCTATGCACTGCTTACTAGATTACTAAGCACCAGTAGCACCAGTTGGGAGAGCTTCAGTGGTCATATAGTGTTTTTTTTTATGAGGATAGGGGAAGATGATGACACCTGGCAGTTCTTAGGGTTTACTACTGCCTCTGCTCTCAGGGATCCTTCCTAATTTGGGACCATATGGGGTGCTGGGGATCAAACCCAAAGTCAGCAAGGCAAGGACCCTACCCATTGTACTATCTCTTTGGCCCCCACATCAAGTTTTAATATTTTTTTCTACACCCAGGAAGATTAGAGCGACATAAGAAAATCCATGAACAGGGGCTGGAGAGTACAGTGAGTGATCTCTGAACACAGCTGGTTGTGACTCCAAAATAAAAACCAAACACAACAACAACAAAAAATCTATGAACAGCTCCACAATTTCATCACTAAGAATGATGGCTTACTGGCTGGCATTGGACTCCAACCACAATTTGTCTGAGACCTTGACATTGACTGTACTTCTTGCTAATGACTAGACTCTGCTTGGTGATAAATTAAAATGACTCCCCCCAAATAGTCCCTGGGCAACTGAATCCAGATCTTCGTGAATGATGCTTCTTAGTCAGTAAGAGTCACGTCCAGAATGGGTGTTTTAGTGGATCTGGGAGAGGGCATGTGACATCTCCAATGAGATCCTGTATTTTTTTCTGCAGAGTTCCTCAGATAGGATCATCTCCAAAGACGGGGCTACACACAGCAACTGGAGTCTTTCTCAGGCAGAAGTGTGTGTCCTTTTTAACACATTTGTGGTTTCTTCTTTTATTACAGTTCAAATTTGCTCTTATTAAGCTGCTCTTATCTGAGAAGATTTATAATGTCAGGAATGCACGTATAAGGACAGTTGAATAATAATGCTCTAAAGAAACGTTTGTAGTAATTTATAGTATGCCATTTGTTGACAGTCTGAAAGACATTATTTCAAACACAGGTAAGTAAGGGGATGTTAATAGCCAGTGAATATATTTGTACTGACTCCTATTCTAAGTAAATAAATCATTGCATTGTAGAAAGGATGCATCATCATATTAGTAGGGTGCCTAATTGTCCACAATTTTCATAATTTACTTTTAAAATCACAGTATTGTAGTAGATACTTTCAATGAACCTGTACTTTTAGATATTATTTATACTAAACATGCCAGACTTTAGGTTTTATTAAAGGAGACAAATGGCTCAGATAAAATTTCAAGTGGAAGTTAACATATTTTTATTTATTATTATAGCTCTTCTGCCCCCAAGTTCTAGAAAATTGTGCAGTTATTCATACTGTAACACTGTCATCCCATTGCTCATCGATTTGCTCGAATGGGCACCAGTAATGTCTCTACTTGTTGTTACTGTTTTTGGCATATTGAATACAGCACGGGTAGCTTGCCAGACTCTGCTGTGGGGGGGCAAGATACTCTCAGTAGCTTGCCGGGCTCTCCGAGAGGGGTAGAGAAATTGAACCCAGGTCAGCCACATGCAAGGCAAACCCTACCGCTGTACTATCATTCCAGCCGCAGTTATTCATATAATCTAAAATTAATTTTTAATTTGTATTTTTCTTAGCCAGAAATCTATCATTTAATTGAGTTAGCTTTATTATTTATTTTTTAAAGCTGTGAAAATTCAGTATGAAACTTAAAGACTAGTCAAAGTTCCACCCAACATTCTTGGGGCATCTGTAATTGAGGTAGATGGGATTTATTTACAGAACTAAATATTAAGAAGAGAAAAAGTGATATTGATATTTTGGGGAGCTCATTAGGGTAATCTGGATGTCTACATCCACCAGTTTCTCGAGTGAGCTTATGAACAATGTAGGCTTTGGGAGACTGGGTCTAATTCAGTATATCTGGCCCTTTGATTTCTGCCCGGGGGACATCCCATCCCTATAGAGAAGCCTGTATGACTCAAAGCATGCACAAATTTATTGTCATCCTCTTTACTAACAGGGCCTTATACTGCAAGTTCTCTAGTTCATCTCACCTACGAGTTAAGAAAATTTCCAAAATGTTACCCTTCCTCATTGTATTTCCCTAATCACAAACCTTCAATGACTTTCCATTTCCTACAGGATAACACCATCAGTGCTCTCAGCCTGGCATGCAGTGCTCTCTGAGGTCTGTCCCCAACTTATCTCTTCAGCATTTCTCCTGTCTGCTTCTATAACAAGATGACACATGGAGCTTTTCATCAGGCCCATGCCTTCCCTTGGCTGTAGGTAGGGGCCTGTGTATCAACCTGCTTTATCTAAATACCTCTTCTCTTCCAGCTATGGGGCAATCCTCCCGGACCTTGTATCTACTGTCCTTGGGTGTCAGCCTCATGTGATATTATTCTATACTCCACAAATGAGTGCAGTCCTTCTATGTCTGTCCCTCTCTTTCTGACTCATTTAATTTAGCATGATACTCTCCATGTCTAACCATTTATAAGCAAATTTCATGACTTCATCTCTCCTAACAGCTGCATAGTATTCCACTGTGTAGATGTACCAAAGTTTCTTTAACCAGTCATCTGTTTTAGGGCACCCGGGTTGTTTCCAGGTTTTGGCTATTGTGAACAGTGCTGCAATGAATATATAGGTACAGATGTCATTTCTACTGTGCTTTTTTGCATCCTTGGCCATGGTGCCCAAAAGTAGAGAGAGTATGGGGAATATTGTTTGTCATGGAGGCAGGGGGAGGGTGGGAAAGGGGGGATATACCAGGGATATTGGTGGTGGGTAATGTGCACTGGTGGAGGGATAGGTGTTTGATCATTGTGTGACTGTAACCCAAACATGAAAGCTTGTAACTATCTCACGGTGATTCAATAAAATAAAATATATAAATAAATACCTCTTCTCTCTTCCCAATAAATCCTGCTAGTAACACCCATCCCAGCTCCAATACTCCCTTGGAGATTCCCTGGAACAATGTGGTTTCTGGGGCCTTCCTTGCTTTGAGTAGGCTCTCATCCTTGGACTTTTAATTGTGTCCCATCCAAGGGCAGTTATTGTACTGATACTTTAGAAAACGAAGGAGGTGACATCTTTTTTTCCAGCTATGTTTTATGTCTTGCATGTAGCACCTCTTTCTGTCACTCATGGTGGCATAAGTTTTGATTGAACAGTACGACGAGAAATTAGGAGCCCAGCTGTAGTTTTTACTCTGGCATCCATACCATCCACTGTGAATAATTCCTTCATCTTTCAGATAAAGACAAAACAGGCTCTGAGAACTTCAATGTATGAACAACACCACTAACTCTATTTCCTAGAATGACTGAGAGGTGACCATGGGAATCTGAAGAACTCCAGTATAAGAACAAGCCTACAGACTCAGTTATATTTTTGTTTGTTTGTTTTTTGGGAAACACCCAAACTGTTGGTGTTAATCCTGGTTCTGAACTCAGAAATTACCCCTGGAGGTGCTCAGGGAATCTTATGGGATTCAGGGATCAAACATGGGTCTGCTGCATACAAGATGAATGTCCTACCCACTGTGCTTTTGCTCCAGCTCCTGACTCAGTTTCTTAGAATGAGTGACAAGTAGCCAAAGATTGGGTGCCTAGATCAGGTCAATGGTTTTACAACTTACTAGCACTACGATATCATCTTTGTGTCCTCATATAAAACAAAGGTAGAAATGATACCCATTTCAATGACAATTTAGGGGGTTAAAACAGCATTATAACTCTAAGATAGCTAGTTCTTAGGACATGTCAGTGCCCATAAATTGCACACTTTATTATTAAACACTGTGTCAAACAATTATGCCCTCAACTTCTCTTACTCCATCTGCTGGGATAATCAGCTCAACTTTGCCGAGTCTTACATTTCATTTAAGTGTAGTTCCTTTTCTGTCCAATAACAACAACAGTAATACCTTAAATCAGAGACAATTGTAACCAGATCTTTCTAGCAATAGTTATCAGACCAAATCTAGGGAGATAGACTTAAGATGTGAACCAGACAAATCAAAATCATGCAGGTGAGAAAATTTAAAAAATCACAACACTTGGACTTGGAAACCATCTCAGATATCCAAGGTACTGCTGAGCTTCCTGGAGCTGGGCGGAAACAGTGACACTAGAACCCCAGGATAGTGTTGCCTATTTGTTAGACAGTTTTGTTTGTCCTTTACTCTATAGATTTGTGCTTATGTTTCCTCTGCGCCACATTTATGTGGCTTCCAGTATTTCACCTAATGAGGTATTTTTTCTTGCAGCCTACATCTGACTCTGGTTGAGGAGTTCCCTTCCTCCCAGTTAGACCCAGAGGCCCACATGCCTTTCTGGACCTGAAGACACCTCATTTGGCTACGGGACACACCTGAGAGACAACTGGCCCTTGAGGTGGTGAGTGGGGAAATTACCTTGAATTCAGTTTCAATGTTGGCGAGTCTGGCTAGCTCGTTGCTTAGTTCCAGTGCCGTGAGGACGGGGTCTTCGCTGGACAGGGATAGGTAGGCGGCGCTTGCCAGTCCCTTGTAGGCGTTCATGCGGGAGCGGGAGTGGCTGAAAGAGTCCTTCCGCTGCTTCTCCGTGCACTCATTGCACTTGCAGAAGTAATCGTGGGGACGCTCGATGCGGGCGCCCTTGAGCAGGAGGATGTGCACGATCTCGTACTCCTGGCAGTGCGCCGCCAGGATGATGGGTGTGATGTCATGGGAGAAGCGGGTGCCGTCCTCATCGTAGGCATAGAAGTCGTCGTCACGCAGCTCCTGCTCCAGCGGACTAAGCGTCAGGCGCTGGCCCTGGGCAAAGGCCGGGTGATTGAGGATGGCCTCCACGATGCGCACGTAGCCCTTGCTGATGGCCAGCAGCAGCGCGTCCCCCACCCGCGCCAGGTTCTCCTTCTTCAGCAGCAGCTCGGTGACCTCCAGGTGCTCGTTGCCCACAGCCAGCTGCAGCGCGTTCTGCCCCATGTAGTCCACGCAGTTGAAGTTGAGGGTCTTGGACTCTTCCAGCATTTTCCTGACCACTGGGATGTTGCCATACTCCGCGGAGTCCAGGAATCTCTCTTCCTCAGGTGTCAGGCTTGTGCCCTTCTCATTGAACATGTAGGCAGGCCCCCGAATGGCCTGGCGGCGGCCCTTCTCCCGCAGTGTCGTGTGTCTGCGCTGCATGTTTTTGAAGGTGCTGTTCCCCAGCCTGTGGGTACGAGGCAAAGAGGCTCGGTTACTTTCCCTGTGTGTGGGCTCCCAGGGGGCAGCGTGAAGGTTAAAAAAAAAAAAAGGTTAAATCTTATTAGACACCATTATCTGACACTGAGATTCTGATAAATTAGATCGTTGAAACTGATCTTGTTTTAGTGGAAGAATATTGACTTTGTGGTCCAGCATCTACAACCCCCAGAGGTGTGAGGTGCGGGTGGAGTGCAAGTGGAAACACAGGCTCTACTGGAGAGTGTGGGATCCTGGTGTTGGTCAGTGCTGGCGAGGGCTGTCAGTTTTATGTCTGTTTGTGCAAAGCAGGGCAAGCTCCTGAGCTTTTCCGTGCTTTAGCCCTGTGCCTCTCTGCACTTTTGCCTGTACAACATGGATTTGTGTGTGTGTGTGTTTGCGCATGTGCATGCACAACTGTGTAGCATGCCAGCAAAGCCTAAATGTAGTAACAAGTGCAACACACATGTAGAATGTACTGCTAGAGTTGGCTTCATTTTGCCCCCTGTCCCTACCCTATTGTTATTTCCCATTTTCCAATGAGGAAGGAATGACCCCATGAGTGACCATCACAGATATTGCTGTCTTTGGTTGTGTGTGTCATCTCTAGTGAGCACCCACACTCTTTGTTGACAACACTGCAGCACCACACATGCGTGGTTATGCATTTCTGTTTCTACATTGAGTGCTCTGCCTGCTGGTTGGCTGTGTCTCCCATCAGAGTCCCATGTAGTTTGAGGTCCACATGGTGGGCCTGGGAGAAGATTGGATATAGGTCAGGAAGCAGCATCCCTGCAGTCACAGTTTTGTAAGACCAAACCTGGAGATTTACATGCACAATCAGATCAGCTTACATGCTGTACTCACTTCTCACTTCCTGATGTCACTTTCCATCATGGCATCGAGTGGAGTTTAGTATGGGTACTACTGTAAGGGCTGTTAGCAACCATTAAGTACCTATTATGTGCCAGGACCTGTACTAAGAAACTAGTATATTTCACATTTGTTACTGGTATTATTCTGGCATCTGCTTATGTGTAGATGCTTTTTATCCTTATAGAAGATGAAGATACTGATTCCAGTGGGGCTGAGAGAAAGGGCTAGAGTAGGAACTTGGCTCCACATTTGCCAGCCTTGTGATGGGAAACTTACATAGACTTTAGTTTGCTGTGATGGAAAAGGACAAACTAGAGAGAATGGAAGCTGTAGTACAGTTTGAGCTTGAGCCTGGATACTGCATCTCTAGTAGCTTTATGACCTTGAGCATCTTCCTGACCTCGTAGGCCTTAGACAGTTTAACTGCAAATAGAGAGGTGGGATCAACTATTTCTTAATGCTCTAAAAATTCAGCATCTAAAACTTTCCTGATTTTCCATGTGGCCTTACCCAGTTACATGTTTTTTGCTAGTTGACCTCCTGTTATTTGATGGTTGCCATCAGATATAATAATAGGCCACAAATTTCAGTAGAAAATACTTGTAACTACTTTTTTATGAATGCACCATTTATTGTTAGTTAGAGATTGATGTATTCTGACTACTCAGTGTTACATGTCAGCCATTTGTTAAAAAAAATCACAGAAGAAGACTTAAATATAGGATGATAATTTTTTTTTACAAAGGCAGCATTACTACTCAATCCTGTGAGAATTTTTTCAATTTTGAACTCTATTTATTTTTCCTCTTTTACCTTCTGACTTTCTCAAGCCCTGTTAGTTTTGGCTTCTTTAGGGGGCCTCTCCTGGTATAAAGCAAAGATGGGAATTCAGAGCTTGATATTGTAATCCTATCATGGTCTGAGTCACACTTAGGTAAAGCTGCTAAACTGTTCACAGGAGCAGCTTCTTCATCTGCAAAAAGTTGAAGGAGTAATTATGGGCAACTCCTTCAAAATGCAATTGTGGGTGATAAATCCTAATAGCTCTGCAGTATTTTATAGAAGTGCTTTGATAAAAGATTGCTCTGGAAAGGATTCTTGGGATTCAAGTTCCTGGACTCCTCCTGAGCCTATTTCACCCAACAGTGCTATTAACACAGAGAGAGAAAGAGAAAGAGAGAGAAGGAGGGAGTGAGGGAGAGAGGGAGAGATATGGAGGGAGGGGGAGAGAGACAGAGAAAGAGAGAAAGAGAGAGAGAGAACTTGCTGATGCCAAAGGCCTAATGCAGATTGAGAGTCCTACAGACCCTGCTATAGGAGAACCGCTGCTATATTGCAAGTACAATGCAGGCAATTTTTTTTTAAGATAGGCTATTTTGGAGGGAGCGGAGGTGACTGAGTTGAACACTAAGCCTTGCTTCAGTGGATGCTGTGAACTCATTTTCAAAGACTCATCTGGGTGGATGTTGTGCTCTCAAAACACTAATAATCTTGCTCATGGAATTTCTTGGCCGCCTCACTGATGAAGCTTTTACTCATCTTGGGAGTTCTTTTCTGGTTTTAGCCTTTACAATTCAACCAGAGAAAAGGAAGTTTCCACTCAAGAGCATCTGAGCAGTGTGTTAGAGATGTAGCAGTAGCTGTCATGGAAGGAGTCAGCACTTGAGCTTGATTCCATGTTATTTTTCCATTAGAGGGAAAGGGAAGAAGAGAGAGAGGAGGTCAGACTCCAAGGTCAAGGGTACAGAAGAACTATTACACAGCAACAAGCTCTGGAGAGATTAATTCAAAGGAAATATAACAACTGCTGCACTAAGTCAGAGTAGAGAAATGCTTCACAAGGAATAGTCTAAATTCAGATTTTATATGAACATGTAGATGCTGCAGCTACAAATATAAGGAATGTTAATGCATTTTTAATTCCCTCATTAAACAATAACATAAATGGACATGCAAAACGGGGTAGTAATTTTATTTTTAAGGTAGAGAAACTAAAGTAAGTGAAACAAAGACTAACCTTAGAGCAAATAGTTCCTGTACAATAAGCCAAGTTATGTAATTTTTGATGTTTTTATAGTAATGTTTTATTACAGTTTGTGGATAGCTAGTATTTGTCAGTAGGTAAAAATTCTTCACCATTTATCATGCAGTTTTCTGAATGACCTTGAAAGCAGACACCCAGATGTAGTGAGAAATAAACAAATCTCTTTCCCTGCCTTTGAAACCTCAGCTTTGAGATGAATTTAGATGCTCACAAAATTGTCAATTTTGTTTCTTTCCAAGCAGGATTTGGCATTGATGAGGCTTCAAGTCACGTGTGCATACCCACATATTAGTGAGACAGACTACTCAGGAAGATTTCTTTCAACCTAAGTGGTGTTCTAGCATAGATTCAGATACTGTTGAAGGCTTTTTATCCTCACTGGGGACTTCTTACTGGCTCTGATTCCCTTTTGCCATCATCTTTCTGTAATGAAGCTTTTAAAATACTTATTTTACTTTTTTGCAATTAATTGAGGTATAGCTGAGAAATAAAATTATTATTTAAAGTTGTTCATCTTATTGATTTAAGTAAATACACTGACAGGATTACCATCATCTAATTAATTAATTTCCATTCCCTTCCCTATTTATTTCTTTTTCAGTGAGAACATAGAAGAAATTCTACTCTCAGTGAATTTTATTATAATATAATGTTATCAGATAGTTAATATGTTAATTGTTAGATCCTCAGAACTGATTTTTCTTATACCTGAAAGTCCATAATCCCTTCCAGACTCCTCTATTTCCGTACCCCAGTTTAAACATTTATACATTTGTGAATATGTTTTGACCCCTGGTTCTTGCCATTTAATCTTGACAAAATAATCTGGCTCCTGCTACACTTTTCAGATGAATTGAAAATAATTTACCAATAATGATATATAAGAAAATAAAGAAATTTATTTTATTAATTTTTTATCAAATTATTGTGAGATAGACACTTACTAATCTGCTCATGATTAGGTTTCAGTCATACAGTGTTCCAACACTCATCCCTCTACCAGTGTACATTTCCCAGCGCCAGTGTCCCTATTTTCCCTCCCATCTGTTTCATCCATAATAACTGTTGGCCAGAGCTTAACTCATGATTCGTTTGTGTTTCCCTGTTGGACTCTTGGGATCTTTTCTTAAGTTTAGACCTAAGAATGAGAAAATTGATTCTTCCTAAAGACAGTTCACATCTGGTTGGCCCTTGCTTTTCTACTTTTTCTTTAAAAATGAACTTTGAATGCAAATGCATTTTTATTTGCATGTATTATTAAGATAATGAGTGATCAGACTCATCAAACATCTCAATTGAGATAGTGCTTTTAATTTCTCAGCAGTGCATACATTGACATTTGATGTCATTGAGAAGGGTTCCGGTGGAGCAAAAACTGTGTTGGAAAGGAGGACTGATTATTAGATTCCTCTTGATCCCTTCAGTTGCTATTTTTATCAGGCTGCTCTTACAGATGCAGCAGCCAGTCTAAAGGAAACCAGATGTCAGAGATCCACAAGAAGTATGAATTCTTTCCTCTCCAGTTGCAAGTGAACATGACCACAAAGCCTTTTGGAGGCAAGGGTTAGGGCTAATCACCAATGAAGAAGAGACCATTTAATCAAAATGGTTACTTACAGATTTTTTTTGGTCTTATTTTTATAAAACTGCACAAGCATCACAGGGTTCTCTGGAAATTTATCCTGTTCTGTCTACAAGATTCAGCCTGTAACATGCCTCAACTCAACACACAGCTGCCAGACAAAATTCAGGAGCTGGGACTGTCACCCAGGAAAATCCATTTCTGCTCTGGGCATCCTCTCTTAATGTATATGGTTCAAGTTTCTGTCCTGAGTAACAGCGATAAAGTCATCAGTGATTTGGAATCTTTTACTGAACCTCACATCTCTCCACAATAGAAAAGGAATTAAAAATTTTAGCCTCCATCCATTCAGACTACAGGAACATACAGCAATGTATACCAAACTCCCTGGATATGTAAAGCCTTGGTCCACAAGTGTCCATGAAAATGATGTCCATAAAAATAATGATCAAAATCTAAAAGTATGTTAAATGATTACCTAAGTTTTCTTACATTGTACTCTGCACTGATATATCCACCTCACTATGTGAAAAATGATAGTTACTACACATTTGCCCTGCACCAGATATTGTGCTACGTCTATATATGAATCATTTAAAACCCACTTATGTCTCATATGATAAACTTCGGTATTTTCCTCAATGACTAATCTCAGTAGTTAGCATTTATTTCACATTAACCACATGCCAGGCACCATGCTGACTACTTTACATGTATTATCATTTTTAATTCCCATAAACTGCTGCA
The DNA here is from genome assembly GCF_027595985.1 of Sorex araneus. Classification (NCBI taxonomy): domain Eukaryota; kingdom Metazoa; phylum Chordata; class Mammalia; order Eulipotyphla; family Soricidae; genus Sorex; species Sorex araneus. The sequence continues at coordinate 24,823,218 of NC_073307.1, read as the reverse complement.
CAGTGCACGTGCTATGCCATTCCCATTAAACAGGTGATGAAATGAGGCTTAGATAAATCATCCACTTAGGCCAAGGAGTCACAGACTGTGAATGGTAGAAGTCTAATTTGTCTGATTTCAAAGCCTGTATGTTTTGTTGGCATGTCACTAACAACCATCTTTTTTGCATTTGCAAAGTCTCTGTAATCTGTAAAATGGTCCATTAGAGTAGAGGATCGTTGAGGGCAAGCAAATTACTTATGTACAGGTTTTTGTAGCAGAACCCAGCACTCCTGGCATTTTGTTGCTCAGTTACATGATTTGTTCAGTGTCCTCCTTACAAATATAGGAAGCATATAGTTCTGGAACTCTTATTTCCTTTTTTTCTTTTCTTTCACTAATAAGTTTGAGAATAAGGCATGGATTTCAAAGCAAAGTTAGTTTCCAGTAAAATTTACCAGAAAGAGTAGCCTACAAATTGCTAGATGAAATAGTGAATAGATAATATCGGAGCTTATAATAAGTCCTTTGGGAGACTGTTAGAATATTGAGAGAATTCCATTTCTTAAAAATAGTCCTGAAAATTTTCATATATTTCCAAAGACATCCTGCTTATATCTAATAGCTCTAATTCTATTGACTTTAAGATTAGTTATAACTTCACTAATAACATTGGATTTTATAAAATGTTTCAGTTTCTTGCAGCTGTAATAATTTTTGCTCTAAATCATTCATACTCCCACCTAAGATAGTGTTAGTAATTTACTTGTACTACACATGTATTTTGAATAAAACAGAAAGCATAACTACCCCATCAAACATATGAGTTTATCAGCTTACTTAGGAAGCAAAACTTATGCTACTCCTTATATTCCATTATATTGAGATACACTTTTTCAAACAATTGCAATGTGGAATTTTAAAATTATATCTTAAGTTAAAAATATAATTTTTTATTGGTCCTGAATGTTCATAAACAATATCAACATTTTTTCACCAAAGCCATCAGTTAATATCATTTAGACGAAAGGATATTGTCAGTATTAGCCATCCTATGCATTAGCCATCCAAATATAACTGGAATTTTGGTGTGCATCTTTTCTTTTAATCTTACCTTACTTGTTTAACTATTTATTTTGTCTATTTGCAAAGGGGGAATTACATAGCTGAATGTATTACTATGCATAGATTCAGGTAGAACTAAAACAATTTGTTGTGACAGTTATATAGTTTCCCCATTTCCCACACATTTGTCCTGGAATTAAGTAGAAAATAAGTACACGTAATGTCTTGAGTGTTTCATTAACCTTTGTGACAAAAAATGTCTGAAATTAACAGGTACTAGGAAGAAAGTAAGAGAGGCCCTTAGTGAAATGACAATCCTGAAAAAAAAAGTAACATGCTGAATATCTGGGTGGAGAAATGCTGCTCGCTTGCTTTTTCCAGAGAGAGGTCTGGCGGTTCTCACCTAGGATGCCACAGGCCTCCGTGATTAACCTCGGTGAGGCATCACAGTTTAGGGGTTTCTTTTCTGGGTTAATTACTGTTTAAAGGAGTTAGCTAGTCTACAGGCCCCTAGATTGGAAACAGTATTTGGGAAATAAATGCCTGTGAAATTATGATTGTAACATTGAACTTTGCTAAGTTGGTAAGTAACTGAACTAGTACCATCATTTAGAAGACTTTAGAGCATGAGTTTGAATCATATCCATAATAAATATCCTGAATTTAATATGAACTCATTCATAAATCTGAGAAGAATGTTCTTTGCTTCAGAAATAGGATCGACCAGCAGGTGGCATTCTGAGGCAAAAATTCACTGAGTTCTCCCAGATAGGGTCAATCATTATTGCCTCTTAAATCTACCCTGAATCCATTAAGCTTTTAAATTACAATTAATGCCAATAGCATCCTGGTTATGTCTGTTCAATCATACTTAAGTGATTTTACAGCTTCAGACTTAGAGGAGAGATATTCTGTGATCCAGAGTTTCAAAGGTTGTGTCAGAATCCTGTTCAGATTACATCTGTTATTAAAAGCATATTCATTGTATGAAATGGATGTCTAAAGGACATACTTTTAACAAATAGAAAGGGAAAAAAATCTCTTTCCACCTGTAGTTCTTTAATAGTGACTACTTATCAGAATATAACCCTTTCCCTCCCTCTTTCCCATCTGAATATTGAGATAAATACAACCACAAAAACATCAAATTAGACAGCCGAGGCATAGGGAAAGAAACAACACACATTCTCTTCTAGGAATAAAACTACACTCTGGAAAAGAAATATAGGACTATCAGGTTGAGTTGCCTTTTTCTAAATGGCTCTGTCAACTTATACTTTAGTGGAAAGGAACAAAAAGAAAAAATCCCTACAGACCCAACAAATAAGAACTATTCCAAACCCAGATTTAAATCTAAAAATCCAAATATGCATTAGAGGGAGAGGACAAATAAAAGTTTAATTCCATATTTCAATGGGAAAACAACCCCGACTGGAGAAATCATCAGGAAAGAATCATTGTAGCTGCTTACATTGAGGGCGAAATACGCAGGCTCTAGATGACTGGAATCCGGTGTTGAGCCTCTGGAATCTGGCTCCCCATGGGTGGTAGCCGAGGAGGTGCCTCTCTCCGTGGTGCTGAAGTAAAGAGCTGGGAGAGTGCGTGGAGTTGCGAGGATGTGAAAGCGCGCTGCTCCGTCCTTTGTGCTGCAATGGTAGAAACTCGCCTTCCCAGGAAGACCCACGTTGCCGTTCTTTTTCTAATCTTGGGGAAATTTCCCAGGGAACATGACGGAGAAGCCGTGTGTGAGACTGGCATGCAGCGTGGTGCTGGTTTGACACAGTCCCCACCCCCTCTCTCAGACAGTAGCTTTGAAAGGGAGGTGGCAACTCTGCCTTCCTACCACAGCGCTTTAGGATTTCTACCTGCCCTCTTCTTGCCCCTGAACAGCATCTCTCTCTCTCTCTCTCTCTCTCTCTCTCTCTCTCTCTCTCTCACACACACACACACACACACACACACACACACACACACACACACACCCTACTCTTTTCTCTTTTATATAGAGTTAGCAGTTTCTAACTTTGGGGAAACAATATTCATCTGTTAAATGAAAAGAAAGAGGCACAAGCTAATTATTTTTAACCTGTTGTATCTCTGCATATTTAGAGAAGGAACTTGAGGTAACTAAAATGAGAGGGAGAAGACAAGTAACTGAAGTATTTTTTTAAAAATAAACCTTAAAGGTTATAGATAACTTTGTTTTCTGTGAGTGATATATCTTTTAACTCTACTTTTTTGTGATCTCTTAACATTGTCTGTGATTAGGAAGATATTGGAGAGGTATAAAAGATTTTTTAAAAGATTGTAAAGGGTCTGGAGAGATAGTAGAGATGGTACAGCAGGGTTAGGTTCTTGTCTGCACGTGGTTGATCTGGGTTCAATTTCTAGCATGCCATATGGTCCCCCAAGTGCACCTTGAGTGCAGAGTCAGCAGTAAACCCTGAGTAGTAAGCCCTTTGTTTTGGTGTGCCCCCAAAACAAAACAAAAAAGATTGAAGATTTTAGGATTTATTTCTATTTGTAGCTGTCCACTTTGAAAGGAGATTGTTAATGAAGAACCTATTTCCTTCACAATCCCCACTGTCACTAATTACTGTGTTAACAAATGGACTATGAAGCTTAAATACTAAGGCAAATGGCTTATATAAATGATGGCTTCATTGGAGAGAAACCTCCATAATTGAAATAGTGCCTGTGTGAAAAAATTCTGTTCAGGATTATATCCTGGATCTACCTGGGTCACTGAACAGTAAATCTTGGTGCTTTTTTTTGAAGCCAACTCATGGATTTATAACTGTGATCTGTGAAGACTATTTTTTTTAAATTTATTTATTTTTAATTAGAGAATCACCGTGAGGGTACAGTTACAGATTTATACACTTTTGTGCTTATACTTCCCTCATACAAAGTTTGGGAACCCATCCCTTCACCAGTGCCCATTCTCCACCACCCGTAAACCCAGTGTCCCTCCCACCCTCCCCAATCCCATCTCCCCCCCACCCCACCCTGCCACTGTGGCAAGGCATTCCCTTCTGTTTTCTCTCTCTAATTAGCTGTTGTGGTTTGCAATAAAGGTGTTGAGTGGCCGCTGTGCTCAGTCTCTAGCCCTCATTCAGCCCGCAACTCCCTTCCCCCACATGGCCTTCGACTACAATGTAGTTGGTGATCGCTTCTCTGAGTTGCCCTTTCCCCGGAACGTGAGGCCAGCCTCGAAGCCATGGAGTCAACCTCCTGGTACTTATTTCTACAGTTCTTGGGTGTTAGTCTCCCACTCTGTTATTCTATATACCATAGATGAGTGCAATCTTTCTATGTCTGTCTCTCTCTTTCTGACTCATTTCACTCAGCATGAAACTTTTCATGCCCATCCACTTAACTACAAAATTCTTGACCTCCTTTTTTCTAACAGCTGCATAGTATTCCATTGTATAGATGTACCAAAGTTTCCTCAACCAGTCATCCGTTCTGGGGCATTCGGGTTTTTTCCAGATTCTGGCTATTGTAAACAGTGCTGCGATGAACATACATGTGCAGATGTTGTTTCGATTGTACTTTTTTGCCTCTCTGGGATATATTCACAGCAGTGGTATTGCTGGGTCAAATGGGAATTCAATATCTAATTTTTTGAGAGTCGTCCAAATTGTTTTCCAGAAGGGCTGAACCAGTCGGCATTCCCACCAGCAGTGAAGAAGGGTCCCTTTCTCCCCACATCCTCTCTAACAGCGGTTGCTTTTGTTCTTTTGGATGTGTGCTAGTCTCTGTGGTGTGAGGTGGTATCTCATGGTTGTTTTGATCTGCATCTCTCTGATGATTAGTGATGCAGAGCACTTTTTCATGTGCCTTTTGGCCATTCGTATTTCTTCCTTGGTAAAGTTTCTGTTCATTTCTTCGCCCCATTTTTTGATGGGGTTGGATGTTTTCTTCTTGTAGAGTTCAACCAGTGCTTTATATACCATTGATATCAACCCCTTATCTGATGGGTATTGTGTAAATATCCTTTCCCATTCTGTGGATGGTCTTTGGATTCTGGTCACTGTATCTCTTGCGGTGCAGAAGCTTTTTAGTTTAATGTAGTCCCATTTGTTGATTTCTGTTTTTACTAGATTGCTTAGTTCCGTGTCACCGTTGAAGATACCTTTATCTTCAATATCGTGGAGGGTTTCGCCGACCTTGTCTTCAATGTACCTTATGGTTTGTGGTCTAATGTTGAGGTCTTTAATCCATTTTGATCTGACTTTTGTGCATGGTGTCAGGTCAAGGTCTAAACCCATTTTTTTGCATGTGGTTGTCCAGTTGTGCCAGCACCATTTGTTAAAGAGGCTTTCCTTGCTCCACTTCACATCTCTTGCTCCCTTATCAAAGATTAGATGGTCATACATTTGGGGTTGTGTGTAGGGATATTCCACCCTGTTCCATTGGTCTACGGCTCTGCCTTTGTTCCAGTACCATGCTGTTTTAATTGTTACTGCTTTGTAGTAAAGTTTGAGGTTGGGGATGGTGATGCCTCCCATCATCTTTTTCCCAAGAATTGTTTTAGCAATCCTTGGACGTTTGTTATTCCATATGAATTTTAGGATTGCTTGATCCATTTCTTTGAAGAATGTCATGGGTATACTTATAGGGATCGCATTGAATCTGTATAATGCTTTAGGGAGTATTGCCATTTTGACAACATTGATTCTGTGAAGACTATTTGCATGTAAAAATGCAATACTTATGATGTGTAGTCTTAAATGCATTTTGCTATCCTAGGAGTTCTTGGTTTATATAAAAATCAGATTACATTTGGTTTATTAGTTTACTACTAATATTTTTCTCTGGAAACATTATTATGGTGTCTGGGGAAAAACACTAGAATTTTAATTTACTTACTATGTCTACCTTAGACAGTACTTTACCTTATGAAGTTTAAGCCTCCATCTATGTAAAGGGTGGGTAATAATGGGGATAATAATCCTTATTAAATTATGTGGTGATAGTTAATTGAAATAGTATATGAAACATCAAAAAGAGTTTGCATTTAAGAGGTGCATGTTAAGCTTGGATATTTTTTCCTCCTCCATGCTGGAGAGAAGTTAAAGTAATTCTTTGGTTAAAACTCCACAAAGATTGACAAAAAATCATTACTTCTTTCAGTCTCCATATAAGTGATCAAAATGATAATAGTTGTGCTTTATTGGATAAGAAGCATCTTCTTAAAAAAGAAATCTTAAAATTAAAATCTTCTTAATGTCTTTTGGTATTAAAAGTATCACTGTCATCCTGTTGCTTGTCGATTTACTCGAGTGGGCACTAGTAACATCTCTATTCCTCCCAGCCCTGAAATTTTAGCAGCTTGTCTTTCCCAATAATTGGAGGCTCTTTCAGGGTTAGGGGAATGGGACCTGTCATTACTGTTTCTGGCATATTGAATACATCATGGATAGCTTGCCAGGCTCTGCCAGTGCGGGCGGGATACTCTCAGTAGCTTGCCCGGCTCTCTGAGAGGTATATGTGTGTGTGTGTGTGTGTAGTGGAGGTCGGCTGCTGGGGCTGGATCCCTTGGGGTGGGGAGGGTTCTCACCTGCCCCTGTCTGGGGAGCCACAAGTGAAAACAGCCTGGCACGGAGTTAGTCACATAATAATAATAATAATAATAATAATAATGTCACTGTCACTGTCATTGTCATCCCGTTGTTTGTTGATTTACTCGAGCAGGCACCAGTAATGTCTCTATTGCTCCCAGCCCTAAGATTTTAGCAGCCTCTCCTTACTTGTCTTTCCCAACGATTGGAGGCTCTTTCAGGGTCAGGAGAATGAGACCTATCGTTACTATTACTGGCATATCAAATACACCATGGGTAGCTTGCCAGGCTCTGCCCGTGCAGGTGGGATACTCTTGGTAGCTTTCTGGGCTCTCCAAGAGGTATACATATATATTACTTTCTATGATTTGTTGCCTACTGTATGAACTCCATCAAATATGATGTGGTAATTATGGAAAATGGGTAGAAAGTGTCTTATAATGTGTCCAGAAAGTGGCCTGGAGCATGGCAGGGTTGGGTAGTGGAGATCGGCTGCCAGGCCAGGTCCCTCTCCCGCCCCACTCTGGGGTGCCCCTAGTGAAAACAGCCTGGTGCAGAGTTCCGTGGTTTCATCTTATGAAGCAGAATCATGTTAGAAAGGCAGAACCCAGAGCCAGAGCAATAGCACAGCAGGGAAGGCATTTGTCTTGTATGCGGCCAACCTGGGTTCAATTCCCAGCATCCTAGATGGTCCCCTGAGCCTTGCCAGGAGTAATTCTGCAGTGATCTGGGAAATGCATTCTGGTACGCTGTGATGATTGCCTGCTGGGGCACCTGTTACTTGCTACACTAGTCCCCTTTTGTGATCCTGCACTGATCTTTCTCTTTGCCTTAAGCTCTGGGTTCCACACATAGTAGCATTGGCAGGAAGGAATTCCCTTTGTCAACAGGGATCAACTAATAATAATAATAATAATAATAATAATAACAACAATAAATTTAAAAGATAACACTTGAGGGGATATTTTCGTGGGGAATAGACACAGATAATGGTAATCAACTTGCTACTAGATCAGATTCTACCTTCCATATACAAAAATAAACATACATTGCAACTCCAGGTTCCTATTATAAAATTTTACAAGACAAAGTGGTTATTAGAAGTGATAAAGGAAGGGTGATAGACAAATTAGGGGAAAGAGGACGAATGAATGATTATGAAGGACTGAGTTGGACCTGGTGAAAATAATAGATCACTTACACATGCTTATTTCTCAGTGATGCATGCATATTGGGGTAGGTTTGTTTTGGGCTCACAAACTCTTTACCACCTGAAATTACTTTGCAGTTATGAAATAATTGTTTCTAGTCCACTGTGATCTTGTGTACTATGATGGTGCCTTTTTTCCATTTTAATTTCATAGTTCCTGAGACAGGAGAAATAGTAGAGGAGGGAAGGCATTTGCCTTGAATACAGAAAACTCTGGTTCAAGCCATCGCACCGCATATAATTCCTGGAGCACAGAACCAGGAATAGCCTTGAGCAACACTGAGGGCGGTCACAACCTCCACTCACCCAATCTTTGTTGCTAAATTAACTCTTAAATGTGTCCCAGGTCATCCTGCTGAATCATAATCTGAAATTGGGATTTGCAGGCAGATGGAGCTGGACTTTGCTACCTAAAAATCTGCCCTTGCTCAGAAACAAACAAACAAACAAACAAACAAAAACAAACCTCTAAACTGACATAAAAAATTTCAGTTATTTTAAATTGTGTTTAGCTGCATCCCCTGATTTGTGTGGTGCCTAGGGTTCCCACAGGAGGGAGTTTGAACCCTGGGATCAGGTGAAATTCAGACGTCCTGTGTCATCTATAAAACATAATGGAGGCTGGGTAGTCTGGGGTTAAGGATGAGAACACTGGAATCTGAAGGATGAGAAACAGGTTTTCTGGAAGGAAAGTCACCAGAAATGAGGATGGTGTTTGTCACAGTGGAAGTCTAGACTAGTGTTTCTCGATGGTTCTTTGACTGGGGTCACCTTCTGGCTTTGTTTCCTTCTGGTGACCCCCTGTTAATGTAGTTTTCACTTCTGCCCTCCTTGGGATACCCTGGGTGCTGATAGTTGCAAAACACTGATCTAGAGCATTTGCAACAAGGAAAATGCCTGATGACTTTGCCAGTTGTCGCCTACCTCATGGAATTGCTGAGCATGTGAAACGTGAGCAGTGTGAAAGAGAAGAAAGTGGGTCATTTATATGCAATTCATGTTAATAAAATATTTATTTTAAAACAAATGCAAGTAACTACAGGTGACTAGTAACTACCATATTAGACAGTTCTGGCACAGACTTGGCAGCAAAACTGACACCCCAAAGAAACAATGCTTTTAGATACATAGTTTTGGGTAACATAACAATGCACCTTACGTAGCAGGTGATGGCAGGTGGGTAAAACAGAGAGAATGGTGCCAATTTGGATTATCATATTAAGATCATATACTAAGATCTATACTTATTATACTAAGATCTTATGCTCTTAGATTCCTGGAAAATAAAATGTTAGGAACCTTGACCTTACCTAGGTTTCCCTGTTTCACTGGTAGGCCCCCAGCCTGAGCCTACCCACTTGTCAGAGATAAATGAACTGTCAGTTGGGCAACAGGCAGTCGTGACCTCGCCAGGGACTGCATTGGAGAGTAGGTGCACTGACTCTGGTTACCTGAGGAGCTACCACACCTCTCTCTTCATTCTAGGAAGTTTCTTCTCTCTGTCCCTATCCTGTAGAAGAGGCTCGATGACAGATTCCCTGGCTTAAGTCAGTGTTCTTGTGTTTTTCACTCAGTTCCCCTCATCTAGCTTCCAATAGTTTTGAAAATCATATACCTCCTTGCACCATAACCATTTATTTTGGGGTAGCCATAGTCTGTGGAGTTCCGGGGGCCAGGTGGGGCTCTGAATGTTGCAGAGTACTTACTTAGCCCTTTGAGACATCTCACTGGACCCCACATTTACAATTTTCTATCTAAGAATTTTGTATGTGAGTTTTTAAAAGTGAGGTAACATTGCATGATAACATTATATGTTTCAGGTCTTGAAAGTAAAGGAATTTAATTTCACTTATATAATTTTAAACTTCAATTTAGGTATCAGGGTTACAATAGTGTTCAAGTTAATGGTATTGGTCTACTGTGCATGACTGCAGTGCTCATGACCCTTCACCCTGCCTCCCCACCCAGTCCCCATGTCACCTCTGGTCTGACCTGCTTTGCCTTCCACACATTTCCCAATTTTTTGGTGATTGATTGAAAGTTACAGTTTGGCACATACTGTTAGCTCCCTTAGCCACTACCCATGTGTTCCAAACCTTCCACATATGTTTCCATGTTACTTCCAGTCAACCTCTTTGTCCTCCATCACAAATCTGGCTCTCTTAGGTCTGTCTTATAGTATTCAAGGTTTACTAACTTTTAATACTGTCCATACCCGCAGTTTGTTTCTTTATTTACAGCAGATTAGTGAAAACATCTTGTATTTGTTCTCTTGACTTACTTTTTCTTCTTCCTCTTCCTCCTACTTTGCTCTACCTCTAACTTACTTTGCTCCACATGGTACTCACCAATTCTACCCAAGTAGTTATGAACTGCATGACTTTAGTTATATATTTATTTATTTATTTACTGTGTGGCTGCATATCATTCACTGTTTGTATATACTGCAACATCTTTTTCCATTTGTCCTTTTTTAGGCATCTTACTTGCTTTCATATCCTTGCTGTTGTACTAGAATTGCCTCAAACGTAGGCATGCATATGTCTTTTATAATTAATAATTTTGTGTTTGGGTGTCAATATGTAGATGGGATAGCAGGGTCAAATGAGAGCTCCATTTTGGAAATTGCCATATTGTTTTTCATAGAAACTAGATCAGGGAAACCCAGTCATGAACAGCCTTGTAACTATGCATCTGACTGTGATTCAATAGAAGGCAGAGGTAGGAGGAGGAGGAGGAAGAAAAGGAGGAGGAGGTAGTGGAGGAGGAGGAGCAGGAAGGTGGTGGAGGAGGAGGAGCAGGAAGAGGAGGAGGAGGAGGAAGAAGAGGCAGCTAGACCAGGCAGCATTCCCACCAATAGTGAATGAGCTTTCTTTCCCACCCTATTCTCACCAATACTGGTCATTCTCCTCCTCCTTCTCCTTCTCTCTCTCCATCTTCTTCTTCTTCTTTTCCTTCTTTTCCTTCTTCTTCTTCTTCTTCTTCTTCTTCTTCTTCTTCTTCTTCTTCTTCTTCTTCTTCTTCTTCTTCTTCTTCTTCTTCCTCCTCCTCCTCCTCATCCTCCTCCTCTTCTTCTTCTTCTTCCTCCTCTTCCCCTCCTCCTGCTTCCACTCCTCCTGCTTCCCTTCCTCCTTCTTCTTCTCCTTCTCCTTCTTCTCCTTCTCCTTCTCCTCCTCCTCCTCCTCCTTCTTCTTGTTCTTCTTCTTGTTCTTGTTATTCTTCTTCTTCTTCCTCTTCCTCCTAATCCTCCTCCTCTCCTCCTCCTTCTTCTTCTCCTCCTTCTTCTCCTTCTCCTCTTCCTCCTTTTCCTCCTCCTTCTTCTCCTCCTTCTTCTCCTTCTCCTCCTTTTTCTTCTTCCTCTTCCTCCTCCTCTGCCTCTTCCTCCTCCTTCTTCTTTCTTCTTTCTTCTTCTTCCCTGGTGTGATATAATACATTATTGCCATGTGAAGGTTTGTTTCTCTGATATTGAGTAGAGAATTTTGTTTTTAATCAGAAAGATTAAGGAATAAATACATTTAATTCATTGGTCTAAAATGTTAATGAAGTAATATCTCTTTATTTATTTTTGTTTCTTTTTTTGGTATATCTCTCCTTTTGGGTGCTGTGGTTTGCAAAAGAGGCACTGTGTGGCCATCATGTTTGGTCTATGTTCTATTTTCAGTGAGCATCCCGTGTGGATCCTCAAACCACACTTTACCTGGTGATCCCTTCTTTATGTGAGCTGCCCCTTCCTCCAGCGTGTGAGGCCAGCTTCCAAGATTTGGAGCCAACCTCCTGGTACTTATCTCTACTATTCTTGGGTGTTAGTCTCCTATTCTATTATTTTATATTCCACAGATAAGTGCAATCTTTCTATGTCTGTCTCTCTCTTTCTGACTCATTTCACTTAGCATGATACTCTCCATGTCTATCCATTTATAAGCAAAATTCATGACTTCATATCTCCTAACAGCTGCCTAGTATTTCATTGTGTAGATGTACCAAAGTTTCTTTAACCAGTCATCTGTTCTAGGGCAGTCGGGGTTTTTTCAGATTCTGGCTATTGTAAACAGTGCTGCAATGAACATTCGACTGCAGATGTCATTTCGACTGTATTTTTTTGCCTCTCCGGGATATATTTTCAGGCGTTGTATTGCTGGGTCAAATGGGAGCTCAATTTCTAATTTTTTGAGAAGCATCCATACTGTTTTCCAAAAGGGCCGAACCAGTCGGCATTACCTCCAGCAGTGTAAGAGGGTCCTTTTCTCCCCGACATCCACGCCAACAGCAGTTGCTTTTGTTCTTTTGGATATGGGCCAGTTTCTGTGGTGTGAGGTGGTATCTCATGGTTATTTTGATCTGCATCTCTCTGATGATTAGTGATGAAGAGCATTTTTTCATGTGCCTTTTTGCCATTTGTATTTCTTCCTTGAGAAAATTTCTGTTCATTTCATTGCCCCATTTTTTTTTTTTTTTTTTGCAAACAGCAAGCAGGGTTTATTGTAAGACTGGCTAGCCAGGGTCCAGCCGCCTACGCGGACACACAGGTCCAGCAGGTTGGGCAAAAGACCCCGAGCTTCCCCAAAGGAGATCTTATATAGGCCTTCCCCGGCCATTACAGCAGAGCCCGTGCATTTCATAGCCAATAGATTTGTAATATTGCAAACTTTCTTAACCAATCCATTTAAAAGGACATCACTCCTTAGCATATGGTTTTAAAGATCAGTATTCGCGCCAATATTCAGGAATGTCCCGGTTCTGGGGGCAGTCCTGAGTCTTGTGATATGGGTCTTGTGATATGGGTCTTGTGATATGGGTCTGGTTATCTGGTCTGACCAACACCCCTCTTGCGACCTTGCTCAGGGGCAGAAAATCAAGTTATTCTGCCATGCGGGCTCCTGTAAAAAAGAGTCTTGAGAAAGCTAAATTGATTCCTGTGGTCTGGTCTGGGCCAGTTCTTCACATTCCTCCCTTTCCCTGCTACATATTGAGGAATCTTTGTCTATGCCCAGCCTCTAGACTGAAGGATACCCTTCCCTGGGCACTGCGGGGGTTAGCGGCTGGTATTGCTGTCTCAGAACCAGCAGTTGGACTGCATTAATGAGATCCCTAACAAATGCTACTAGCTTGTTCTAGTTGCAAGGGGTCCGTGGTCAGGAACAAAACCAGGGGTCCTGGGGGTCCTAGGTGGGATGGGATCAGGGTAAACAAGTTGACTTTCCCAGTTTTCTTTCTATTACAGGATACCTGTAGGATAATCTTTGCCATAAAACACAATTCAGGAGTAATGGAATTGCATTGCCCCATTTTTTGATGGGGTTAGATGTTTTCTTCTTGTAGATTCCAACCAGTGCCTTGCATATCCTTGATATCAACCTCTTATCTGATCTTTGATAAGGGATCAAGAAATGTGAAGTGGAGCAAAGAAAGCCTCTTCAACAAATGGTGCTGGCATAATTGAACAACTACTTGCAAAAAAAGTGTTTAGATCTCGACCTATCACCATGCACAAAATTCAGACCAAAATGGATTAAAGACCTCAACATCAGACCAGAATCCATAAGGTACACTGAAGACAAGGTTGGCAAAACTCTCCACGACATTGAAGCTAACGGTATATTCAAAGATGACATGCCACTGAAAACATGTGGAAACAGAGATAAACAAATGGGACTATATTAAACTAAGAAGCTTCTGCACCGCAAAAGATACAGTGACCAAAATATAATCTATGGAGTGGGAAAGATCTCTTTAGTACTAAATTGAAATGTAGAATATTTTTGTGAAGCCAACAATAATGTATTACAAAACCAGAAAGTCATATATACATATACATATATATATATGTGTTTGTGTAAATAAATGTTTTGGGGCCACAGCTGGTGGTTCTCAGGGATTACTCCTGGCTCTGTGCTCAGGGATAACTCTTGGCGGGCTTGGGGGACCATATGAGATACAGGATGCCAGGGATCAAACCTGGATCAGCCATGTTCAAGGCAAATACCCTACATGCTGTGCTATTGCTCCTGATCATGTAATATCATTTTGATCAAGATCCTCATTGTAATGATTAGTAAAGGAGTATAGAATGAGATACCCCAAATTATAAAATATTTTAAAATTAATTGAGTTGGGACTTTTAATTGATAGTGATGCAGAAGTTTTGTTCTATTTCATAGTTTACCAGTAATTAAGAGAATATTTTCATGAAATTCTGACATGAAATTTAAAAAATTTTCCCTAATGATGAGCTCATTAAAACAAACAAACCAAACCATTTCTTTAAAAAAGCATGTCAAGCTGACAACAGTTTTTTTTAAAGAAAATGAGATAATTATTTAATAGATATGTTGACTGAAAACAGGTCAGAATCAGTTTTGACAGTTTTTCAAAAGTGGTAGGACAATATGTTCTGTGGTGGTGACTTTGACCTTCAGCATTTCATTATTAGAGAGCCTCATCAGTTCTTAAGGATCTCATAAATTACATGATTCAACCTGTAAAGAGTTATATTCTGAAACGGTTGCATGTGTATAAAATATTGGCAGGTGTAAACTGCAGAAGTAATTAGGACCTTGTTGTCAATAGTGGAAGTTCCAGAGACACCTCGCTGTCAGCTGGAAGATGTGTAAGGTCCCTGTGGTGAATTGGGCTTGCATGCTTGCCAAACACAGGCAGAGCTTCTGGCCTCCTACTCTAGCCTCATTTCTTCTGATCTAATTCCCTATTTTCCATTTCTCAAGTGTGTTCCTCAATTTGATCCTTCATCAAGGGCAAGTTATATCAGTGTCTTGCTGGTAGAGTGATAGTAAGGATAGAAGGAGTCAGCCCACTACAAGGGCTCATGGGGTGCAGGGCTGATGGTTGGGGTTCAGTAGAGACCAGCTGAGAAGCAGAGACTTGCTTCCAACTCACTCGTGACTCATCTCTGACCATGGTGTTGGCTTGTGTGTCTCAGACTTTGAATTCTCTGTGACCACCTAGTCTCTGTATCACTGTCATCTCGTTGATCAACGATTTTCTCGAGCGAGCACCAGTAATGTCTCCATTCATCCTAGCCCTGAGATTTTAGCAGCCTCTCTTTACTCGTTCTACCCAGCAGTGCCGTGTTGAAGGCTCTTTCAGGGTAAGGGGAATGAGACCCATTATTGTTACTGTATTTGGCATATCAAATATGCCACGAGAGCTTGCCAACCTCTGCATGCAGGCGGGATGCTCTTGGTACCTTGCCAGGTTCTCTGAGAGGGAGAACTAGGTTATAAGAGGTTGTGCGGCCTCGAATGGGTTTGAGTGCTTCTGGGAGTGTTGTTTTATAGTCTCTGGATCTTGGCCATTGATGGGATTACTCGGCACCAGGGGCAGTTTGTGGGTGTGGCTGCCAAGGTACTGGAAAATGGGGGGGTCTGGGTGGAGGAGGCCCAGTCCTGATCTGAGCAGGCTTGGAGATTCCAGCCCCAGGTCCCGCACACCTGGGTTCCTCTGCTGGTTCCTTCACATGTGAGGCTCATCCAAACATGTGGAGAGGGGCCTTGAGCATGGCTGTGGCTGGGTTCCTGGAAATCTTTGGCTGCCAGAGCTCTGCTTGGGGCAGGGGGGTGGGGTGGAAACTCAACCTGTGGTACTTTCAGGTACCACACCATATTTGATGGGTTTCTGACAGTAGGAAACAAATTCCACCACAAGCCCCAAGCTCTGTCCCAAAACACAACCAAAATAATAGATTTCGTGTTGTCTGTTATGAAGAACTTCTTAACATGCTTACAAAAAAGTGTTCATATAGGAAACAGTGTGAAGATTGTTCTATTTTGGCAGGCGTTAATACATTCTATAGGATATCACTAATATGTTGTTAAAGTTTGGGTGATGTGAGCTTTGGTATATATACCTGAAAATATGTATACATACATATATATTTCCCTCTATGATTTATAATATATGTATATCAATTATATGTAAATGTATCCTGTATTGTGTGATATATTATACTTACCATATATTAAGTTAAAGATAACTGCAAAAATTCTGTTACTCTTCAAATAGAGAAATGAAGTCAAATGTCTTTCACCTGAATTTGGGCTACATTTGGTGATCTTCCTTATATAAAGAATGCTTAATCAAGAATATCACTCAAGAACACATGC
Organism: Sorex araneus; assembly: GCF_027595985.1. Lineage (NCBI taxonomy): Eukaryota > Metazoa > Chordata > Mammalia > Eulipotyphla > Soricidae > Sorex > Sorex araneus. The sequence goes on along the minus strand of NC_073307.1, from coordinate 24,807,277 downwards.
CTAGAATATGAAGGAAGATCCCCAAATCTTCACACCTTCCTTAACCCAGCATCTCCAGAAGTAACGCTGGTGGCCTCGGCCACCTAGTCAGCTTGTTAAAAATACAAATACAACAAAACAAACAATAAAATATAAATATAAACTTCTTTCCCCAAGAGTCTTTGGTGAGTCTGACATAGGTCTTTTATAAATCACATTTGGGAAAAGTGCTTGGATCTACTGAAAAATTAAAAAGTTATTTTAGAAATGGAGAGTATGAATCTGAAAATCATTTTCAAACGTCCCTCGGGGCACTTTTTCTCACTTTCTCTCCCCTCTCAGAGTGTTCCTAATAGTCCTTGGTACTTTGGTTACTGGATGTTTTACCTAGATAAAAAGCACTGATGTACTGAGGAGACTTCCTATACTTTGGATTTCAGAAAGTGATGCGATTCAGTTTGCATAGAAAAATAATTCGTGTTAAAATTGTTTAAGTACCTATGTTGAGCTCATTTTTTAAAAACGTGAAAGGACTCTTAATCTTGGTAACACAACACCACATTAAAGTTCTCCAGAAGGAACACAAGGCTGGTAAAAATCTGGTGCTCTAGACTGTTATCAGGTCATGAAAAAAATGTTACTCTGTTCTCAAATAAGTGGAGAGTGACCTAACTGACTCTAGCAAAGTGATGAAACAATAATGGTTTAATCTCATTCAGTTTTATGGAAAATTGCTGTATTCCAGTATTGGCTGTGAATTTGTGAATTTCATAGTTGTACTTCTACATGATATATATCTGTTATAATCAAAGTATTATGAAATAATTATGTATAAATAGAAACCTCTGAGCAAGGACTTGTGCAGGGGTGGTAATTATCTATGAGTCTCCTGGAAAAATAACCTGTAGGGTCTACCAGAGCTACAGAGAACCCCTTACTTGATCACAATCTTTCTTGGACATCTTATATGTGGCAACTGGGAATAGTGGGAGTGTATAGTCAATTTTAGGAAAACTCTCATCTCTCTCTCTCTCTCTCTCTCTCTCTCTCTCTCTCTTTCTCTCTGGCTGCAATTACTTTCTTTCTCCATTTATAAATGTTAATCCCTAAGAACTATCTCTCCTGAAACTGTTTCTCAGCATCTTTCTTTAGACATTCCAACAGTATTGATAATACCTGGTGTGCTTGGATACAGTGGCCGATGAAGTGGAGGCAAAGCAACATCACCATTCATCCATCTGGCTATGAGAACTTTATCACTGGTCAGAGGTGGATTTCTCACAGCCCAGGGAATGAGGTCATGGTCTGGGTTCAAACTTGCACTTATGCTGAGCTTAAACATTGTGTAGGTGGAGGAAAATGTATTAGCAGGTATAATGTATCATGCACTTGAGATTTATAGTGAAATAATGACACACAATGGTGTTGGATGATTATAAATTGTTATAGGTCCTCAGCAGAAATATAATGAGTTACTGAGAGTCTGTAACATGAAATTGAAATCCAAGACCGTTTGTTTACATACAAAGAAGCTTTAGATTTTTTTTTCTAAAATGGGTGCTCCAGCCCACATAGTGGGTGTTGGAACAGTGGGGGAGGGTGGTAATAGCCTTAGATATAGTTTTGGGGTGATTTGTTTGTTTCTTTAAAGAAAGTAGGTTTCCAGGAAGGGTATTGACAGATTTATTTTCTGAAATATAGGGCAATAAACCAATTAGGTTAACCTGTCTCTGCTCTAGGTAAATTCATTCATCTAAGTCTAGAAACCAGTATTCTAAGGACTAAATTTCACTGGTAACAAACCGATGAGAATAGGTCTGATGGGCTAAGATGAAACCTTACTTATGAAAATACATGCCCGAAGGTATGAGGATGTCTGCATTAATGTCTCTAAAGATTTTGACTTCTCATACATCTCTATTTTTTTTATCTTATAGATAGGGTCCTCTAAACCCTGTTAAGTACCATCACTGGAAGACATTAAATAGGCATCATAGATCTCCTGTCCACAAGGATTATAGTTAGGATTAAATTGTGTACAGGATATGAAATATTAGAATCCAGACACCCATCATTCAACAGAGAATATGATGGGCAAGGAGCATTGTTCCAAAGGAACTGTAAGAGGTAGCCAGTTGGATTGGGAAGAACCAGAGGAAGATGTGTGAGGTAAAGCTCTGGATATTCATGACTTGGAGGCCTGAAATAATGATTGTAGATTGACTTGGAAACCCATTTGAGTATTAATATTTAGTGTCTGGGCAAAGATTCCAATAGATGGTGTGAACCTACTCTTAGGATGGCTCCTAGGAACATTTGAAAAGCAAAGTCCTTTCTCCCACACAATTGAAATGATAGCCTTTCCGTGATAGAAAATGGAGGGAGAGTACCCATACCTTAGACATGTGGTAGTATTGGCATCACTATATTTATTTTTTTCAAAAAGAGGTAAGTGTGGGGTGAGTATGTTCTTGGATCCAGAGAAAAAGTACGTATTTTACAAAAGGCATACGAAATGTCCTGGCTAGCAAGATTCAGAATCACTAAACTTTTCAGTGGTGGTTCTCTTTAGACCACTGCTGATGAGATGACAGTCTGTTATAAAATGTGACTCACTGATAGCAGTGGACATGATATGACCCTGAATTACAGAGGTCACCTAGTGGCACTAACATTTCTGAAACCAGGCTGTTGCAATATTATAATGAAAAGCAAGACTGGAGAGGCAATCAAGAGGGTATGACCCAGAGAGCAGGAATTGTTCAATAGAAAATGGCATCTCAAAGGGCAAAATAAAAGGATAGCTAACAAGGTACTGTTCAGTTTGTGCATGTAGTGAAATAAAGAACAGATAGTCTTCATCCTCAATGTGTATAACTTAGTAAAAGGAGCCAGTCTGAAAAGGCTCTGCATAATTGCAACTGTATCACATTCTTGAAAAGAAATAAAAGCATTAGTAGTTGCCAGGAGTTAGCTGGGAGGGAAGCATGAATAGGAAAAGTAAAAGCTTTTTAGTACAATGAAGTTATTTATTGTAATACAGAATATTGTAATGATAGATGCATGCCATTAAACAGTTGCCAAAAACCATAGAACAAACAATTAAGTGATTCCTGAGGTAAACTGTGATTTTTGGGTGGTAATGAAATATTAGTTTAGGTTCATTAGGAATAATGAATGTATCACTCTTGTAGGTATACACCCAGTGTTAAAGACTTGCATGTGTGGGTCTAGGTGAATCACAGGAACTTTCTACTCTGTTCAGTTTTGCTGTGAACCTAAAATTTCCTTAAAACTATAGTCTATTTTTTAAAAAGTCATGATGTTTTGATCTGCATCTCCCTGATGGGATGTAGGGATGTAGAGCATTTTCTCATATGCTTGTTAGTCATTCAGATTTCTTCTTTTAGAAAGTTTCTGTTCATTTCATCACCCCATTTTTTGATGGGGTTGGATGTTTTCTTCTTGTGGAGTTCAACCAATGCCTTGTATATACTTGATATCAACCCTCCGCCTATTAGGGCTGGAGCGATAGCCCAGTGGGAAGAGCGTTTGTCGCGCGCCGCTTCGTCCAGCGAAGAAACACGCAACTCGGAGATCCTTTTGGCTGCGATTTATTCAGGAACTTACTCATGCGTTAGAGAAGAAATCAGGAACGGGGACGTGGAGTAAGGAGGAAAAGGGGACGCATGAGGGAGAACCGACCAGCCAGGTGACTTCCCCCCTTATATACTTCTCCCTGCCTGTTTGCCCTCAAGTGTCTGCAGCTGATAAACCAGCCATAACTTGTGAGCGTGACAAGACATCCTGATTCCCCATCAGGTGTTGTTCACGAAGCACGGTGCAACCAACAAGAAACAGGTGTTCACGAAGCACGGTTCCATGGAGGCTCTCCACAGTTCCCCCTTTTTGTTTTAGAACAACAAGTCTGTGTAGCGACCTCGGCCCCCTTGGCCTTACCCGTCATTGGGAGCCCTCTCGCTTGTAGGTCCCTGTCTTAGGTTGGTCCAAGGGTCAGGTGGGTATAATGCACCCTTTCAAACTCCTCAACTACAGGAGGTCCCCTGCAGTTAAGGGTTCTCAGCTGCACAATACCTTTGCTACATCCAGCTAGACTTGATTGTTCTCAGCGAGATTATTGATTCAAAGTTGCAAGCCAAAGCTTGGGGGATTGCTGTGCCTCCAGGGCCGGGATACCTGCAAATATCACGCCCTTGTAAATAGTTGTACTTGCTGCATATTATATAGACACCAGGCAAAAACCAAAGCAGTGAGAAGCAATAAGGATAGTACTACTCCCACCTCCACCCACTCTTTGATAAAATAGAGGGGACTTCTACTCAGGTCTTAATAAGGTGGGAACGGAAGGGATTAGAGCAGGCCAAGTTGTAGCAATGGCCCAAAAAGCTGCTTCTTCAGCTCGTATCATCACAGGAACCAGGCTGAGCAGGAGCACCAGTTTCCACCTCTTGGTCTACTGGAGGTGCGGTCTTTCGTGTCAGGCGTTCAGGAATCCACACTGGTTCTGCCCTGTCCTGTGGAAAAACACAAACAGAACCCCTGGCCCAGGTTAACACGGGGTCCGGGCCGTGCCATTCACCAGAAAGGATATCCTTCCATTTAACATATCCTTGGCACACAGGAATCTTTGAAGAATGCCTGTCTGCAGAGGAGGTGCCCTTATCATCAATGATCAAAAAATTTAGAGTAAAAAGTGCAATAGAGATTCTTTCTCGAGGGGGCCGTCCCAGGCCAACTCCCCCTTTTTGTTTTATTAGGCATGCTTTAAGGGTGGAATGAGCACGCTCAACGATGCCCTGTCCTTGTGGGTTATATGGGAGGCCATGAGATAAAGAGACTCCCATCTGGGCACAAAATGCGGTGAATTTACCAGAGGTGTATGCCGGACCATTATCTGTTTTCAGTTGGGCTGGAATGCCCCAGGCTGCCCATGCTTCAAGGCAATGAGAGATAACATTTGTGGACCGCTCTCCAGAAAGGGGAGTGGCATGAATGATACCAGAGCACGTGTCCACAGATACATGGAGATATTTGAGCCTGCCAAATTCCGAGAAATGTGTAACATCCATTTGCCAAATGCGCAAAGGCACAAGACCACGAGGGTTTATGCCCATGGAGGGGGCAGGAAATAGGCTGCTTCCTGCCGTCCCTGGCTGCAGAGATTATACTGATTGGAGCTCTGAAACTCCACACTGGGAAAAGGGGCTGCAACTGAGAACATTCCCTGATTTGGCGAGGCCCGAGGCTGTCCCCCTTGCAGGTTTCCCGAATTGGGGTTACCCACTGCATCAAAATTAAAGCGACAATCTCTGGCCCAATGATTTCCCCTCTTACACCGGGGACAGGGCCCGGGAGGTGCAAGTCTGGCTCTGCAGTCTCTGGCCCAGTGGTTTCCCTTCTTACACCTGGGACAGGGCCCAGGACGTGCTCTCATAGCACTGCTTGGGGGTGCTTTGCAATCTCTACGAAAGTGGCCTGGTTTTCCACAACTAAAACATCTTTTCTGAGCTTGTCTCTCTAAGGCATACGAGACATAGGCCTGTTTGAAACGACTGAGAGAATCCATCCTTAACCTGCGATAAGATGGATGCTGCTTCTTCTCTGCCTGGACTGGGCGATTGAGAGCATGTCCCAAGCGGTCTGGAGGCCGTTTGGCTGAGTCACTCTTGGACTCAGAATCTGAGTAAGTGGCAACAGACTCATAACCTGCATCACTTCCATCTAATGCACTGGAAGAGCTATATTCACCAGCTTCAGAAATATTTTTACTATTAAAACCCTTTCGAGACTTAGTTGTGGGAGGAGCTGAGGCCGTATTATTCCTAATGTTCTCCATATCAATTGCACTATTCAAAAACAGGAGAATAGAATTAACAATCTCCCATGTATTCCAGAATTCCACAGGGATCTTAGTCCTTTTCTTAGATGTCTTATAGACATTTTTTCTAACTTGTTTCCATATCTTGCTATCTAGAGTTCCTTCGTCTGGGAACCATGGGTTAACCTCATAAACTACCTTAAGGCAGGACCGGAGTTGGCCTCTGGAAATGTAGAATTCCGGGTCTCCTATTCTGCAGGAGAGAGACTGAATCAAATCCATAAATGATTTGCCCTCTTTTGAATCCCTTCTTATATTGCTTTGAGATATCCTATGGCCGTGGACATCTCTCACTGACCTACACTCACTTGCCCAATGTCTTCCCTTTTTACACTTAGGGCAAAGTCTGGGTCTAGATCCTACAACTTGGTTATTGACAGGACACTGTCTCCTCAGGTGCCCTGTCCTTCCACACGTATAGCAGGTTACAGCGAGTCCCGTAACTTTCTTGGTAATATCCATGACAGCCGCAGCTAAGCCTGTGGCGGTTAGGGGACCCCCTATTTCTCGGCATATTTTCATCCAATACTCCAGTCCCAGACTCTTATAGGGGGCGATAGCCTTGCGACACTCAGCAGTGCATTGTTCAAATACCAACTGCTTTATGAGAGGCATCGCAGTGTCCGAATCTCCAAAGATTTTTCCGGCAGCCTCGACTACACGGGCAACAAATTCGGAAAACGGTTCCAGGGGCCCTTGAACTATTTTAGTAAGGTTGCCTCGGACTTCCCCTCTGTTGGGTAGAGCTTTCCACGCTTTCAATCCTATTTGGTTCACCTGCGTATAAACTTCTGGGGGGTACCCGGTCTGCTGATTGGCGAATCTGCCAAGTCCTAATAACATGTCCCTATCCCAGACTGCTCGTGCCCCTCCTTGGGCTAGATTGGTTGCTGCTTGCTCATTTGCGAATTCCATTAAGAAGGTGCGCAAGTCCAAGTATTGTCCAGGAGTCAACACCGCTCTAGCCACCTGTTGCCAATCATTTGGGGTCATACAGTATCTGAATAAGCCTTCTATTTGAGTTATAGTAAATGCGGCGTTGGCTCCATAAGTCTTTACTGATTCTGCCAAGGTCTTAATTATTTTAAAATCTAGGGGCTCATGATATCGCTGTTGATTATTATCTTCAAAAACAGGATAAGTTAACTGTAGCTCTCGCCTAACTTCTGCCCAGAGCCCGGGTTTTGCAAAAGAAAGTCCGCCTCCCGCTTTGTTAAGATAAGGGGGCGGATCATCCTCAGAGCCCTTTAGAGGTAAGTATCGGTCACTATCATGTATCGCAGCTTCCTCTTTAATAGGGAGGTCAGAATCCCCGTTAGCCCGTCCCTGCTGAAATTGACGTAGCGAGGGATAAAGAGCCGGACGGGTCATGGATGGTTCTTGGGGCCTTCCTTTCTTTTTTGGGGCGCGTCCCTCCATCAGCGGGGTTCCCCTAGAGGCCTCGCTTTCCACGTCCGAACCCTCCTCTGGCTCAGAGGCTACAATGCCATGACGGCTGCCTCTGTCCTTTGTGTCTTCTAACACTACTTGTCCTGATCGTACGGCCTTATCGCACTTCTGATCCTTAAAGTAATCATAGAAAGCAAAAATGAAAAGACAAAGGGAAAGACAAACAAACATCCAACCAACAAACGAAACATACACATCCATGGATACCATTGTCCTGACTCACCACAGGAACTTGATTGTCATGACTTCTCGTGAACCTTAGTCCTGACTTACCACAGGAACCTTCATCGTCGCGACTTCTCGTCCTGACTTACCACAGGAACCGGATCGTCACGATTTCTTGTGAACCTTAGTCCTGAATAAATCGCAGCAAGTTCTGAATCCACCGGGGGGGTACTGGAGGTCGGGTTCCCCGTACGGGCCACCAGCTGTCGCGCGCCGCTTCGTCCAGCGAAGAAACACGCAACTCGGAGATCCTTTTGGCTGCGATTTATTCAGGAACTTACTCATGCGTTAGAGAAGAAATCAGGAACGGGGACGTGGAGTAAGGAGGAAAAGGGGACGCATGAGGGAGAACCGACCAGCCAGGTGACTTCCCCCCTTATATACTTCTCCCTGCCTGTTTGCCCTCAAGTGTCTGCAGCTGATAAACCAGCCATAACTTGTGAGCGTGACAAGACATCCTGATTCCCCATCAGGTGTTGTTCACGAAGCACGGTGCAACCAACAAGAAACAGGTGTTCACGAAGCACGGTTCCATGGAGGCTCTCCACAAGCGTTTGCCTTGCATGCGGAAGACCCACGTTTGATTCCTCCGCCCCTTTTGGAGAGCCCGGCAAGCTACTGAGAGTATCACGCCTGCACGGCAGAGCTTGGCAAGCTACCGGTGGTATATTATTCGATACGCCAAAAACAGTAACAACAAGTCTCACAATGGAGACATTACTGGTGCCTGCATGAGCAAATCGATGAGCAACGGGATGACAGTGACAGTGATACAGTGATCAACCCCTTATCGGATGGTTCATCATCATCATCATCCCGTTGATTGTTGATTTTCTTGAGTGGTCTCAGTAACGTCTCTATTCGTCCTAGCCCTGAAATTTCAGAAGCCTTTCTTTACTTGTCCTTCCCAACAGTGCCGCATTGGAGGCTCTTTAAGGGTCAGGGGAACAGAGACCCATCTTTGTTACTGGTTTTGTCATATGAATATGCCACGGGGTGCTTGCCAGACTCTCCCAAGTGGACAGGAAACTCTTGGTAAATTGCCAGGTTCTCTGAGAGGGAGAACTAGGCTATAAGATGTTGCATGGCTACACCGTGGTCACACACTTCCGGGAGCTTGGTTTTATAGTCTCTGGATATTGGCCATTGATGGGATTACACACACACATATCGGATGGGTATTGGGCAAATATCCTTTCTCATTCTGTAGGCTGTCTTTGTATTTTGGTCAGTTTCTTTTGAGGTGCAGAAGCTTCTTAGTTTAAGATAGTCCCATTTGTTTATCTATGTTTTCTTGTGCTTGGCCAGTGGCATGTCATCTTTGAAGATACCTTTAGCTTCATTGTTGTGGAGGGTTTTGCCAACCTTGTCTTCAGTGTACCTTATGGATTCTGGTCTGATGTTGAGGTCTTTAATCCATTTTTATCTGACTTTCATACATGGTGTTAGGTACATTTTTTTGCATGTAGTTGTCCAGTTTTGCCAGCACAATTTGTTAAAGAGGCTTTCCTTGCTCCACTTCACATTTCTTGCTCCCTTATCAAAGATTAGATGATCATATATTTGGGGGAAGGTGTCAGTATATTCAACCCTGTTCCATTGGTCTGTGGCTCTGCCTTTATTCCAGTACCATGCTGTTTTAATTACTACCACTTTGTAGTAGAGTTTGAGGTTGGGGAGGTTTGTTTCTCCCATTTTATTTTTTCCCAAGAATTGCTTTAGCTATTTGTGGAACTTATTGTTCCATATGAATTTCAGGAGTGTTTGCTCCATTTCTTTGAAGAATGTCATGGGTATTCCTATAGGGATCACATTGAATTTGTACAATGCTTTGGAGAGTATTGCCATTTTGACAATATTAATTCTCCCAATCCATGAGCAGGGGATATCTCACACCACAGAGAATGGCCCATATCCAAAAGAACAAAAGCAACTGTGTTGGCGCTGATGTGGAAAGAAAGAGACTCTCCTTCACTGCTGGTGGGAATGCCAACTGGTTTAGCCCTTTTGGAAAAGAGTATGGACGATTCTCAAAAAATTAGAAATTGAGCTCCCACTTGACACAGCAGTACCACTCCTGGGAATATATCCCAGAAAGTCAAAAAAGTATAGTCGGAATGACATCTGCACTTGTATGTTCATTGCAGCATTGTTTACAATAGCCAGAATATGGAAAAAACCCAAGTTCCCGAAAATAGATGACTTGTTGAAGAAACTTTGGTACATCTACATTATGAAATACTATGCAGCTGTTAGAAATGATGAAGTCATGAAATTTGCATGTAGGTGGATCAACATGGAAAGTTCACTCAACATGTTAGGTGAAATGAGTCAGAAAGAAGGGGACAGGCATAGAAAGATTGCACTCATCTGTGGACTAAAAAGTAGCAGAATGGGAGACTAACACCCAAGAGTAGTAGAGATAAGGACCAGGAGGTCTGCTCCATGGCTTGGAAACCAGCCTCACATGCTAGAGATAAAGGCAGCTCAGATAGACAAGGGAATACCAAGTAAAGGTTATTGGGAGGATCCATTTGTGTTGAAAGATGCATGCCAAAAGTAGACTATAGACCAAACATGATGGCCGCTCAATACCTTTATCGCAAACCACAACACCCAAAAGGAGAGAGGGAGCAAAAGAGAATGCCTCGTCACAGAGGTGGGGTGAGGTGGAAGGAATGGGGATAGGTGGGAGGGATGCTGGGACCATTGATGGTGGAAAATGGGCACTGGTGGAGGGATGAGTACTCGATCATTGTATGACTGAAATGCAAGCATGAAAGTCTGTAAGCCTGTAACTGTACCTCATAATGATTCACTAATAAAAAATTAAAAAGTAAAAGGTCATGAGTTTGTGCCAAGTTTCTAAACCTGAGCCTGTTGTCAGACCTGATTGGTTCAAGAGGTAAGCCTCTTGAATTCAAAACTCATTAATTCAAGAGGTGGGCCTGTTCTGAAGTGAAAAAACACCTAGATTATTTACATAGTGATGATTCCTCTAGTCTGTTCCCAGTTTACTCTGATTTTTTAAAAGTGGGTTATTGTTTAACTTGAAAAAGAAGAAGGGAACCCCAGGCATTTTGAGATTGTTGGACACAGGGTCTAAATTGTTATTAACATGCAAAAAACCCAAAACCTGTTCACAAACTTCTGGTTGCAGTGGTGCTATATAGTGAGCAAGTAAATATGGAGACTTGGGTAAGAAGGCTTACAAGGAGTCATTTGGGCTCATGAATCTGCTTGACGGCCATTTTGCTGATAGGATGTTAAATGAGTTTCTCATACTACATGGTTTTGATATGACATAAGAACTGTCACTGTAGGGAATCCCAAGTGGAAGGTCCTTGAAACTGTCAACAGATCAAAAAGCATTAGTAGTTTTTTTGTGGGAAAAGATGTCATGTGTACTTTGTCATGAGACTCAAAATCGAAGTCTCTGGATTCTGAAGAATATTATTGTCTGCAGTGGGGAATTAGACCTTTTGTAAAACAACTCTGGTATTCTATGGGATTCTGCAGAGATGAATCATTACATTAGGATAAAATTAGTGACTTATATGTCCAGAGCTGCCCATTATGGGCTGAATTTGATCATATCCATCAGTAATAAGGTCAGTTAGACCCAGGAGTTATTCCTTGTAAAATGGAAGTGGTAAGTTTATGAGTGGGTAACACTAAGAGGAGCTTCTTTTTCATCCTGTATGGAGGAAGGACTCTAAGCAGATCAAGATGTGCACTGAAAAATACCCAGAATGAGCTTTGCAGCTCCATCCAGTAAAGACTTCCACCCAGCTGAGTGCTACAAGCAGCAGAAAGTCTACACTTCAGCTCCTTCAGCATCTGCCTTAATTCTAGAACCCTATCTGATTTGAGTTCACATCCTTGTTGGGGAAAGCAACCTGCAGCATATAGTGTATAGGGAATTATAAATATAACATGCAATTGTGGGGACATTGATGGTGGGTAAGAATGGACATTTATAAGAACGGGGCCATGACTGCTTGGCTTAATCTAATATACAACTCTCTCCCTAGTCCTATTGACATGCTCTAGACAGGATTCAGGTTTTCTTGAACCCAGAGTGAAATTAAAAAAAATGTCAAGTAACCAGTGGAAACCATGTGCCTCAGGTGAAGTGACAATAATTTTTCCTTTTGTGATCAATAAAAAATTCTGAGAAAGGACACTGTGTAATAAAATGAACAATCTTAACAATTATAATTGTGCTCCTTGGTTAACTAGATGGCACACTGCTATTTGTCACATTTATTTCAAATGGAATTATAATCAATCACATTATCCTAAGCAGGTTTATTGTTTATCACTCATACTCCTTAGTTTCTGGATCAGTGGATTTGCATTAGTCACAGGAAACAAATAGTCAAGGGTGTTTGCCTAAGGTTTTTATTGGAGATGCAGTGTGCAGAAAACCATGATGACTAATGATGTCCTGAATACTATTGTTTAGTTCATTCTTCTCAGCACCAGTATGTTTTTGCTTGAGCTGACTTATTTAGCTGTTTGGGTCTCCTTCTTCTGTTAAGTGTATTGGTGGTGTAATTCAGAACCCTTTTTTTTGTTTAATAGAACAAATATTGCATGTAGATATTTTGGATAAAACAAGATTAAATAAAGCTAGTTATAGGTGGGCACAAATGATATAGTTTTGGATTTTTAATGAGACTTGAGTCTGAGCACATCACATATAAATTGATAGATAATGTGGTCACATAGCACACTTCCTAGCTTCATTTACTCAAAGGTCTTTAAGTAGATCAACTTTTGCAAGGAGTGAAGCCCCTCATACTAAGTATCAATCACCACCGTAGGCCCAGAACTAGGCATTTACAAAATAAGCCAAAAAAATCTCATGTCAAAAAAAACCGAGTAAGTACACAAATGTTAAATGGTTAGTAAATAGAAAAAGTACAAACTTTGGCTTGGACAAGTTACATGGCAGAGAGAATGATAGTAATGATAGCAACATTTTGACTAAAATATTAGCAGTGATAATACCTATATCGCAAATAATAACACCCAAAAGGAGAGAGGGAGTAAAAGGGAATGTTCCTGCCACAGAGGCGGGATGGGGGTGGGGGAATGGGGTAAGGGTGGTGGGAGGAATACTGGGAATGTTGGTAGTGGAGAATGGGCACTGGAGAAGGGATGGGTACTCAACCATTGTATGACTGAAACATAATCATGAAAGTGTGTAAGTCTGTAATTGTGTCTCTGGTGTTTCATTAATCATCATCATCATCATCATCATCATCATCATCATCATCATCATCATCCCATTGATCATCAAATTTCTCGAGTGGTCTAAGTAACATCTCCATTTGTTCTAGCCCTGAGATTTTAGAAGCCTCTCTCTACTCGTCTTCCCAACAATGCTGCATCGGAGGCTCTTTCAGGGTCAGGGGAATGAGACCCAGCATTGTTACTGGTTTTGGTATATGAATACACAATGGGGAGTTTGTGAGGCTCTCCCATGTGGGCAGGAAACTCTCAGTAGCTTGCCAGGTTCTCCCAGAGGGAGAAGTGGGCTATAAGATGTCGCTTCTGGGAGCTTGGTTTTAAGTCTCTGGATGTTGGCCATTGGTGGGATTACACGGTGCCGGGGGCAGTCCCTGGGTGTGACTGCCTAGCTACTGGAAAATGGGAAATCTGGGCAGAAGAGGCCTAGTCCCTATCCGAGCAGGCTTGGAGGTCTCAGCCCCAGGTCCCACACACCTGGGCTCCACTGACGGTTCCTTCATTCATGAGGCTTGTCTGAACGTGTGAATGTGTGAACATCTGAAAAGTCATACCCAGGGACTGTCCCTGGCGCCATGTAATCCCACCAACAGCCAACATCCAGAGTTTCATTAAAAAATACAAAAATTAAAAAAGTAGCAGTGAAATCATGAGTATAGTAATGAGGGGAAAGGAGAGAAGAAAATCTTTTGAAATGAATGAATGCAGTGTAAATGGAATAATTCAATTATAAAATCAGCATTTTCTTGCCCATTTGTAACAGTTGACTCAAATTAAGATTATTACTGAACACTGAAATCACTGGATGGAAGATTCTTAGAGAACAGCATATTCATATGATCTCAAAGTATTACTTCAGAAATATGTTATTTGGTGTAAAAGGAAAATGTTCTTAAACAATGGACAGAGCTGATGTTTCATTCCTTAACCAAGTAGCCAAAACTGACACACCTAAAAGTGTGGCAATCTAACACTATGCTCTCTTGAAGTAATGGGATAAGAAGCACAAAATATTATCTTGGTGGTTATTTGTTAAAAAAAGACAGTTGGGATAGAGAAGGAATCACTAAATCAATGATGTTTGGAGGGATCACTCAGGATGGAAGGTGTGTGCTTAAAGTAGATAAAGCACTAAACATGATTTCCTCTCATTATCTTTATTGCAAACCATAATGCATATAAGTAGAGAGAGGGTAAGAGGGAAATTTTCTGCCATAGAGGCAGGGGGAGGGGTAAAACAGGATAGGGGAAGAGGTACTGGGGACATTGATGGTAGAAAATGTACACTAGTGGAGGGATGGGTGCTCGATTGTACGACTGAGACTCAAACATGAAAGTTTTTTAACTGTAAAAAAATTTGAATTAAATCAGGTAATTTTGATAAATTATATTCTTTAGTATTTACTCATTTCATTTAAGTGGTCAAATTTATTGGTAATAACACTATTCCTAATCTTTATTGTCCTTTTAATATCAGTAGAGTTTTTAGGAATAGTTCCTCTTCATAATATTGATTGTTTATTTGTGATCAGGGCTGTGATCAGGGCTGGAGCGATAGCACAGTGGGTAGGGTGTTTGCTTTGCTTCGATTCCTCTGTCTCTCTCGCAGAACTCGGCAAGCTACTGAGAGTATTCTGCCCGCACAGCAGTGCCTGGCAAGCTACCCTTGGCATATTCAATATGCTAAAAGCAGCAACAACAAATCTCATAACGAAGACGTTATTGGTGCCCACTCAAGCAAATCAATGAGCAACAGGATGACAGTGATACAGTGATACAGTTGTTATCAGGGCTTATTTATAATTTTAAAAGAAGTTTAAACTTAATTTTCTCTTATTTATAGAGGTACAGTGTAACGAATTTGTATCTATTTATTTTAATGTATTTATTACTGCCTCGTTTATATTTATTTTTGGGCTTAGCTTATACTGAAGGTTATTTATTTGAGATCTTTCTCACTTTCTCAAGACCACACATTTCCCTCTAAGCAATTCTTATTCAACACCTACAATTTCAGTTTTTCTAGTTTTTTTTTGTGTGTGTGTGGGGAGCTACACCTAGCAGTTCTAAGGTCTTACTATTTCTGGTTTTGTGCTCAGTGATCACTCCTGTCAGTGATTGGGGAACCATACTCAGTTATGTGGACTAAATCTGGGTCAGCCATGTGCAAGGAGTGACTTAATTACTCTAACCCTGCAGGTTTTCTATTTTTTCATTATGTTTTTTATTTTTGTCTCATGAATTATTTAGAAGTATTGCTCTACTAATCCTATGTTAATGTGGTCAAAGGACACATTGTATAAGCGTTGAGTCCTTTGTCATTGTTGAGACTTTTTTATGGCCATAATTATCATATGTGCCCATAATTGTCACATTATTTTATAGATGTTTCCTGTATACTTAACAAAATGCATATTGTGCAGCTGCTAGGAAATCTGAATCAAATAAGGATGCCAAATACAGTCATACATGGACTGGTTATTCTGCGGGATAACAGACCTAATATCTTTGCAAAAGTGAATATTGATGAAACAGACTTGTGTGCAAATGCTTGATGTATTTGAGTGTGTGTGTGTGTATGTGTGAGGTGGGAGGGGCCACACCTGACTATGCTCAGAATCACACCTGGTGGTGCTCGAGGACCTTATGGGGTATTAGAAAATAGAATCTGGGTCAGTCCTGTGCAGGTCAAGTGCTCTTCCTGCTATACTATCTATCTGTCTGGCCATAACATACATACATACAGTTCTTGTCCAGATTTAAGAAGACTAGAGGTACCACATGGTTTCCACTGGTTACGTGGCTGTTTTTATTTCACTCTGGTTTCGAGAAAACCTGGAGCCTGTCTACAGCATGTGGATAGAACTAGGGAGACAGTTGCATATTAGATTAAACCAAGCAGTCATGGCCCTGTTCTTATCAATATCCATTCTTGCTTTCTGATCTCTTACATCAGAAAGTAAAAAGTCATTGAGGGAACAGTTGAAGAAATTTGATTTGGGACTGAAGAACAGATGCTGCTGCTTAATCTTTTTAGGTGTATTAATGCAGTTAAAGTTTAAGTTATGTAAAAAAAGTGTCATTATTTTCTGGAGAATGTAGATGTATTTAGAGGTGAAGTCTCGAGCCACAATGTCTGCCAGTTAGCCAGTTGAATAAGTGGGTGGAGAAGAGCAGAGAGACAGATGCAGAGGCAGGCAAAGCAGAAACAACTGGTGTATGTGGTTATTTATTTTACTATTCTTGAACATTTCCTAAGTTCTAAAATATCTCAAAATTAGTTGAAAGGAAAAATTTCCTCTGTATAAATAATTCAGACCATTCCCAGTCACCTTAATCTTCACCACAGTCTACACATTACTTTTATAACTGGTTTGCTGTGCCATCGAGAGACACGGGGTTGAGTAATGTCTCGAGTCCCAGGTGAGTGATAAGAGGTGAATTATGGATTTACACTTGCATTTGGTAAGTTCTGGAATTGTGCTGTAAGTTTTTCTGCTGTCTTTTCAGTTTGGTCCCTAGTGCTTGCCTTCCTCAGTTTTGGTTGTTGCTGTAATCTGTGTTGTTCCCAAAAGTTTAAATTTCTGGTTTAAAATTGGGCTTGTGACTATCAAGGCAAAAATTGTACTGGAAAAAATTGTATTGGAAAACTGTATCACTTCTTGTATCACTTGTCATCTCATTGATCTTCGATTTGCTTGAGCAGGTGCCAGTAACATCTCCATTCGTCTGTCCCTGTCGCATGCTAATGTAGCCCAATAGTACCTGCTCACTCCAGGAACACGAAGACCCTCAAACCATTCATTCAGGGTTTTGACAAAGAAGTCTGACCATCTCATAGGTAGGCGGCCACACAGTCTTTTTACATCCCATGGAATCCAGTCGGTAACAGCTCTAATCCACTGGTCATCTCTGAATCGCATTACGTGTCCGGCCCATCTGATTTTTGATGCCTTGGCAAACGAGACCGCATCCCTGATTCTTGACCATCAACGAAGGTTGGAACTCCCGATTCCTTCTGTCATTTGAGTGAAATGTAATACTCCACCAAACATAGCTTTCGATTCCTCTTTGGGATACCTGAATAGCGTCCTCATCCTGTTTTCATAGGGCCCAGGTCTCTGAGGCATATGTTAGTGCAGGAAGAATGGTGGAGTCGAAAAGATGTGCCCAGAGCTGGAGGTTCTTCGTCCTCTTAACCACTTCTTTGACACTCTTGAAACTGTTCCATGCTGCCATCTTCCTCCTGCGCCGTTCTGGTGCCAAGTCGTTCCTCATGTTGAGTTCTTGACCTAGGTACACATAGCTGCTGCATTTGGAGATGTTCGTTCCGTTGAGAGCAAATGGAACATCAGGGACTGGTTCGTTTTTCATGAACATTGTTTTGGTGAGATTCAGCTGCAGTCCAAACCTTTCCACACTTCTGGTCAAAGTCTGCCAGCATTTGTACCGTTTGGCTAATGTTTGGTGTTATGAGAACGATGTCATCAGCGAAGCGGAGGTGGTATACTTGCTGACTGTCTATCTTCACTCCCATTCCTTCCCATTCCAGTCATCGCATGATGTTCTTGAGTGTGGCACTGAAGAATTTCGATGAAATGGTATCACCCTGCTGAACCCCTCTCTTTACGTCAATGATCACTTTCTTGTAGAATGGTGAGATCCTGGTGGTGAATCCGTAATACAGCTTGTGGAGAATCTTGATATACTGAGTTTGAATGCCCTGTTTGGCTAGGGCTTCGATGACCACTTCAGTCTCAACAGAATCAAAGGCCTTCTTTAAGTTGATAAACGTTAGACAGAGAGGCATCCTGAACTCTCAGGAAACTTCAATGAGCTTGGTCACTGTGTAGATTTGGTTGATGGTGCTGAATCCTTTTTGGAACCTGGCTTGCTCATATGGTTGTCCTTTGCCTAGTGTTCTGCCTATTCTATGTCTAGTGTTCTGCCTATTCTATTCAGGATGACTCGAGTGAACAACTTGTAGACGATGGACAACAAGCAGATTGGGCGATAGTTGCTGATGTCGTGGATGTCTCCCTTCTTGTTCAACAGAACAGTCCTGCTGTTTTTCCATTGGGACAGAACCTTGCATTCGGACAGGTAGCATGTGAAGAGATTTGAATTTGAAAAAAAATTTTCCAATTTTCCACATTGGGAAATTGTACTGCAAAATATTGTACTGGAAAAAATAGCAATATTGCTCTCACTGCAATAAGAGAGAAGGCCTGGAGTCAGTCTTTACTCTACTTTGCTGAAAGAAGGGGCCAGAACATTTCGGTGCAGGAATGCTGCTGAGGAACAGAGACTTGTCCTGGTCTTTGGGCACTGAGACCTGTTTGGTGAGATGTGTATATTCCCCCTGGAAGCACACATTATGCAGGGTTATTGACAGGCTGGTGGTTCAGGGTTCTGTGAGTCTGATGGGCTACTACAGAGAATCCACATCCTTCAGGGATGTGCACACCTGTGATGAAGGATTGCAGGACAGTGGAATTAGGTCCTGGGAGAGTGGGTCAGATGCTGACCGCTAAGGGCTGAGTTCATTTTATTGGTATGGTTGTAGCCTTGAGGAAAGAGATTTTACCGAGAAGTTAGAAGACAAGGACTAAAACATAGTAGTAGCAACAGAATGACAAATAAGGATCCCAGGAGGGCAAAGAGCCAGAAAAGACCAGGGAGGGAATCCTCGACTGTGGTTCCAGCATGGCCAGGGCCTGTTGTTTGTGTAGGTTGGAGGCCACATGACCTCCATATGGTGACCTCAGTCAGCTTGGAAGTCTCTTCTCCGGTGAGGATGGGGGTAGTCATTCTTATCAAATCACCGGACCAATCCTCAGCATCGGGTGCCTCTGTCTGGAGAGAAGTAGAATGGTCTCAACCTCTGAGTCAGCACTCCTGGACCTGCTCCCAGACTTTCAAGCCTATGCAGGACAGAGAGCTGGTCATTTAGCTTTGAAATAACCTTTCAGAAGTTTAGCTCATTTCCCTTATTGAGAAAATAGATACTTTTAGTTTCTTTTTACCTATAAATGGTATCTTCTATATTTAATGTATTTTCATTTGGCCTTTAAAATATTTATTTCCTAATGAACATTCAAAGTCACAGAAAGTTTTTCTGGCAGTTTGTTTCAAAATGTTTTTTGTTTTGTTTTCTTTTTTTGCTTTTTGGGTCACACCCGGCAATGCACAGGGGTCACTCCTGGCTCTTACACTCAGGAATCACTCCTGGCAGTGCTCGGGGACCATATGGGATTCTGGGAATAGAACCCGGGTTGGCTGCATGCAAGGCAAATGCCCTACCCGCCGTGCTATTGCTCCAGCCCCTCAAAATGTTTTTTGAAATAACTTTCTTCTATTCAGTCTCTTGGGGAAGTGTTTTTTTTAATTATTTATTTTATTTTGGTTTTGGGACCTCACCTGGTGTTGCTCAGGCTTACTCTTGTCTCTGCACTCAGGGTTCACTTCTGCTACCGTATGCGGTGCTGGGAATCAAACCCAGGTTGGTTGCATGCAAGGCAAGTGCCTTCTCCTCTGTACTATTTCTCCAGCCCCAGGGAAGTGGATTTTAGAGTTTAACTCTTTTTAATATTATTTTCAAATATCCTATTAGAAAAAATGTTTTACTGTGAGAAAGTATTTTCTCAACAGAATATTTCAGTTTTTATGCCTTTCTTTACTAAAATACACATTTTGGTTTTTGTATGTGTGTGTGCTTAGAGTTGTTCACCCACCTTATTCCTGTCACTGTCACTGTCATCCCATTGCTCATCGATTTGTTCAAGCGTGCACCAGTAACGTCTCTCATTGAGAGACTTATTGTTACTGTTTTTGGCATATCCAATATTCACAGGTAGCTTGCCAGGTGCCTCGAGGGCTAGATACTCTTGGTAGCTTGCCGGGCTCTCCGAGAGGGGCTGAGGAATCAAACACGGGTCAGCCGCGTGAAAGGCGAATGCCCAACTGCTGTGCTATCGTTCCAGCCCCACCTTATACCTACTGACTTTAATTTATAGAACTTTTAGAATTATTTAGTGCATATATAAGTGCATGAATATTTTATATTTATAGTTGTAAAGTTAGAAGCAATGGTAAAAAGAGTATTATTTTAGTATCGTGTAGATCAGGGGGCTGCAGAGAGATTTTTTTCCTTAAAGTTACTTTTATTTTTTGCATTTACTTAAAAAACTTATTTTTTAAAGGCTTTTTCTTAGGAATTGTAAACATTAAAGTGTACAATTTGATATAACATACCTCAATAGAATCGGAAAAATAGAAATTGTATCAACCATCTTTTCAGACCACGATGCGCTGAAGATAGAAGCGAACCACTCACAAATACGGAAAATCAAATCAAACACCTGGAAATTAAACAATTCAATGTTGAACAATGAGTGGGTCAGGAAGGAAATCAAGGAAGAAATCAAAAAATACTTAGAAACAAATGAGAATGAAGACACGAGCTACCAAAACCTATGGGACGCAGCTAAAGCCATGTTAAAGGGAAAATGTATAGCTCTCCAAGCATTCCTCAGAAAGGAAGAAAGGGCCCACATAGATAGCTTGACTTCACGACTCAAGACCTTAGAAAAGGACCAGAAAAAGGAACTCAAACCAGACCGAAGGAAAGAAATAATAAAAATTAGAGCAGAAATTAATGACATCGAAACCAAAAAAACAATCTGAAAGATCAATGAAACAAAGAGCTGGTTCTTTGAGAAAATAAATAAGATTGATAAACCACTAGCAAGACTCACAAAGAAAGAAAGAGAGAAAACTCTAATAAATCGAATCAGAAATGAAAAGGGGGACATCATAACAGAAACCAGTGAGATTCAAAAGATCACTAGAGACTACTTTGAAGGTCTTTACGCCACAAAAAAGGAGAACCTAAAAGAAATGGATGGATTCCTTGATTCCTACAATCTCCCAAGACTGAAGAAAGAAGACCTGGAATACCTGAATAGACCCATCAATGTTAAGGAAATTGAAACTGTAATCAAAAACCTCCCCAAAACCAAAAGCCCAGGCCCAGATGGTTTCACTGGCGAATTCTTCCAAACATTTAAAGAAGACCTGTTGCCTGTTTTCCTCAAACTTTTCCAGGAAATTGAAAAAACAGGAACTCTCCCAAACAGTTTCTATGAAGCACATATCTCCCTAATACCAAAAGCAAACAAAGACACCACTAAGAAAGAAAATTACAGACCAATATCCCTGATGAACACTGATGCGAAGATCCTCAACAAAATACTAGCAAATAGGATCCAACAACTCATCAAAAATATCATATATGATAATTTATTTAATACATATATCACTTCAGATAAGTTTTTTTCTTGATAACTAATGATCTTGCATGTTTTTCTAATCTTAAAAATTATCAAAGAGGCTTTCCTTACTCCACTTTACATTTCTTGCTCCCTTATCAAAGATTAGATGATCACATATTTGAGGGTGTGTGTATGGATATTCCACCCTGTTCTATTGGTCTGCGACTCTGCCTTTGTTCCAGTTCCATGCTGTTTTAATTATTACCGCTTTGTGAAAAATTAGAAATTGAGCTCCCATTTGACCCAGCAATAACACTTCTGGGAATATATCCCGGAGAAGCAAAAAGTATAGTAGAAATGACATCTGCACTTGTATGCAGCACTGTTTACAATAGCCAGAATCTGAAAAAGACCCAAATGCCTGAGGACAGATGACTTGTTAAAGAAACATTGGTACACCTACACAATGGAATGCTATGCAGCTGTTAGAAAGAATGAAGTCATGAAATTTGCATATAAGTGGATCAGCATGGAGAGTATCATGTTAAGCGAAATGAGTCAGAAAGAGAGGGACTGATATAGAAAGATTTCACTCATTTGTGGAATATAAAGTAATAGAATGTGAGACTTACACCCAAGAATAGTAGAGATGTGTACCAAGAAAATTGTTACACAGCTTGGAAACTGGCCTTACATGCTGGGGGAAAAGGCAGCTCAGATAGACAAGGGACCACCAAGTAAAGGGTGCTTGAGGGCCCACATGGGATGGGAGATGCGAGCTGAAAGTAGACTATAGACCAAACATGATGGCCACTCAATACCTATATTGCAAACCACAACAACCCAAGAGAGACAGAGCAAAAGGGAATGCCCTGCCACAGAGGTGGGTTGGGGTTGGGGGGAAGGGGTGGGGGTGGTGGGAAGGATACTGAGATCATTGGTGGTAGAGAATGGGTACTGGTGGAGGGATGGGTACTCAATCAGTGTATGGCTGAAATGTAAGTACAAAAGTTTGTAAGTATGTAGCTGGACCTCACAGAAATTCATGTAAAAATAAAAAAATATTTTAATTAAAATAAAGAAAACTTGTAGCTGTATCTCATGGTGATTCAATTTAAAAAAAAGAAAGAAAAAGCTTATCAAAATCTATGAATAGTCTTTAGAACTGTGCTTCCTTATTGTAATTTTCTAGGTGGCATAGACACATTTTACTCATAGACCTAAATTCCAAGCTTCAAAAGAAAATTTAAGTGCAGTAACATTTTAGCACAATTACTCAATTAATGAATTTTTATGACTATGCTTTGTTAAAATAGTTACCTAGGTTAGAGAACTTCCTAGCCAATACACACAGGTCAGACAAGCATTAACATAGGTCACAGTTCTAAAGATTTATGCCTCTAATTGAATTCTTAAAATTTTCAGTTGTTTACTTACAAGATTTTTATCTTCAATGTTTCTTGAAAATATATTTGTTCAGTTATTCTAATGATCTTCACATGTGTGAAGATTGTTGTATTTCACCCAGGAACCATTAAGCTCTTCTATAAGAGATTACTAACATGTTGTTAAAAGTTGAGCCTGTGTGATTAAATTTATATATCTGTGTCTGTATACATGTATATATAAATAAATATACAAGGGCATTTGCCTTGCATGTGGTCAACCTGGATTTGATTCCTCTGTCCCTCTTGGAGAACCCAGCAAGCTACCAAGAGTATCTTGCCCACACGGCAGAGCCTGGAAAGCTACCCGTGATGTGTTTGATATGCCAAAAACAGTAACAACAAGTCTCACAATGGAGACGTTACTAGTGCTTGCTCGAGCAAATTGATGAGCAATGGGATGACAGTGATTCTAATGATGCCATTTTGAAGCAAAATAAAACATATGGGAGGTGACACAAAAATGGACATACATACAAAAATAGATCTCTTACTTTCTTTTTTAAGATTATAGTTGTATTAATTTTCTCTCTCTCCCACTTTTTGAAGTAATGGGAATCTTCCTAGGTCCTTCCTGTTGAATATGGTGGGGGGAAGATTTCCAGCTATGAAATTCTCATTAGCTTTCCAATTCCTTACTGTCAGAGCTGTAGCTTTGCTCCGGCCATTCCATTCATGAGTTAAATCAGATGACCTGAACACAACAATGTCTCCATCTGGACTTTAACCAGATTTCAGAGTTTCCACAGAGTGCTAAAATGTATTTTTAGATCAGCATTTCCCATTTTTGGGGTATTCTTTGTTAGGACTGGTAGCATGTGATAACATTCTAGCTTTACCAAAGACAATGATGGAACTCTTCAAGGTGAAGACTTCAGTTAAAGAGGCAACAGAACAAAGAATAGCAATCCATTGCCCTTACAGGTCTGGTGTGCCATGTGGAGAACCATATATTCAGATGTGGGCACAAAGTGGAGAAACAATGAGTACAGAAGAGATGACAAAAAAGGGGTATCCAGTTTGATGTTGATTCAAAGTCAAAACAAGAGAGAAGGTACTTCCTTCTAGTCTCTAGGGTGAGCAGATTTGGTCCTCCTGTGTCCATAAACTTTTCTACTGGGCAGGCTGGACATGGTCTCTGTTAGGTCCACCTCACTCTGGAAGTCTGCCAAAGTCAAGCCTTATCTCATTCTATTGGGAATTTGCTGCAACACATAAATGTATAGAAGACAGGTGAAGGCTAGCAAAGATTGACAGGAAATGCTATAGACACCAAGGTTCCCTGGCTTTCTTCAGCTTAAATAGAAATTGACATGAGGCCAAGGAGAGATTCAAGCTGTATTTATTGTAGTTTCCTTCTGAGCCCAATGTAAACAGGGCAGCACAGAGTTTCTTGGTTGACTCCCTCAGCAGAGGCAGGAGCAAATTTCAACAGGGCAGAGCAGGAAAAGACAGTATCTAAGTGTGTGGGGGTGGAAGGTATTGGCAGGCAGATACAATGGACAGAGCCAACCCCTTGATGGGACCCATGACTCATTAGCATGTTAATTCTCAGATTATTACTTTTAGTATTGAATTGAGCGAAGGAAAGGCCTAGCCTAGGGGTTTATCTTGGCACAAACTGGTTGAGTCTGTTTCCTCTTTCCTGATGCTCCCTCTTCTCTTCTCAGAGCTATGCTTCTGCTTCCTTTGGAGTTAGTAAGCGCAGTGAAGTGGGCAGGCTTTGCAGCTGAAGTAATAGTCCTTATTCTCTCTCTCTCTCTCTCTCTCTCTCTCTCTCTCTCTCTCTCTCTCTCTCTCTCTCTCTCTCTCTCTCTCTCTCTCTCTCTCTCTCTCTCTCTCTCTCTCTCTCTCTCTCTCTCTCTCTCTCTCTCTCTGGTCCTTAACATTTGCTGACACCAGAAATCACAGAGCCAATGCAGTGTAGGAATGAAGAATATATTGAAAGGGACTTTTATGACTTTTATGGTGCAAAGGGGAGGCAGCACGGGGCTTAGGACCCACACTGATTCTCCAAGGAGATTATCACTGAGTCTTTCAGTGGCTGAAAGAAGTCTGGCAGGGGTGATGTTAATGCCAGTTGAGGCAGTTATCTCCATATGTGTGTGGCCAGCTGTCCTGTTTCTTCATTCCCTGCATATTCAGAAAATGGAAGAGGTAAAGATTTTATGAGTGCAGTGAAGCAGAGTGCAAGGGAGGGCGGCTCCAAACCCAGGGAGGTCATGTGGAGCAGAAGGCTCCCAGGAAAGCCCCTAACAGGTGTCAGAGGGAGCCAGTGGGAGTGACTTTGTGGACCATTACTGGCTGGAGATCGATGTTTCTTTCTTGGCTGGTGCCATTTCCTGACCAGTGTTCCAGGTTTCCTCCTCAAAGGATTTGTTCTCCTTCTGCCTCTCATCTGTTGCAGTGGTTTTCTTTTTTCTCATTAAACTGCATCATTTGTTTCCTCAGAGTAGCCTCATGGATCGCACCTGTCCTCTCACCCGCTAGGATATTTCAGTGAAAGATCAGCATTTTTCGGGGAGCAAGAAATGAGGCTGTGAGCTTGGGCTCTTAGATTTCTCTTTGTAGTGTGTGTGTGTGTGTGTGTGTGTGAGTGTGTGTGTGTGTGCGCGCGCGCGCGCGTGTGTTTTCCAGCTTTTGCTCCTTTGAATCAGAATAATTCTAGGGTGGTATTTTCATTCTATCAACTATTATAAGCTCTAATAATAGCCTTTTCTAATGTGGTGACAAAATATCACATAACTTTGAAATGTTACTTTGGTAATTTCTAATACAGGCATTGAATGATTTATAGAATTAGTGTGTGCCAAACTGCCAATTTTCACGTTGGTACAAAACATGCAGAAATAGTACCTTTAAAAAGATAAGATATGCACTATAAAATACAATAAAAACCCAAGTGGGTTTGTAGGCGCAAAGACGCAGCAGATTGTAGTAGTTAGAAATGGAGACTAGGAACGCCCACTGCTGCCCAGATTTCTGATCTCCAGCCTGGAGCTCCTTGATAATGCACTGTTGCAGAATTGCGTGTTTCCTCCGTGCTCCAAGGTACCACATTGACTCTACCAGATTGTGGTAATGAGATATAGATATAGAGTGTTTAAAGTAGTACATGGCACAATGCAGGCAAAATATTTGGTTTGATTGAACTAGATTTGCCTTATAGAATAGAAATGATGTATCATGTCTCCCAGAGAGTTCCTTTCCTTTGACCCATTGGAGGTATTTGTTGTGGGGAGCCACCTGGATCCTCCAGGATGCAGTTCTTTGTCCCGTAACTGCTATGAGTATTGCCTGCTGAAGCTCACAGCTCAGTCCTTCCACCAGGGACTTCTGGGATTTCTGGGGAGGTCAGATCCAGTACCCGCTGAGTGTGGCTACAAAAGAAGGCTCTTCTCTTAGTGTGAGACTGTTTGGAGGGACTCCAGGTGTGTGTATATGTGAGGTAGGGTTGGAGGAGAGGTCAGGAGTTGGGCAGGGACTGCTGTGGAATTGTTCTCCAGAGCATGTAGACGAACCTATGTACAGAACTTCATCTCAAAACCTGTCAAAGGAGTGCGAGATGAAGACCTCTAGGGATACTTGAAATGCTGATTATCTCAGTTGTACTGGTGATTAAGTGGATGTATACATATATTTTGCACAAAATTTCATGTAAAATTCTACTTCACAGAGCAAAGAGGAAGGACTGCAAAGTTTAAGAAGAGAACTCCCATAATGACCACCAACTGGGAGCTCCTTAGCATTACTGCAGCAATATGGGAAGATGCTATTGTTGACAACATCGACGAGGAATATGATTGGCTGATTCAACACCTCCATG
The DNA here is from genome assembly GCF_027595985.1 of Sorex araneus. NCBI lineage: Eukaryota > Metazoa > Chordata > Mammalia > Eulipotyphla > Soricidae > Sorex > Sorex araneus. The sequence goes on along the minus strand of NC_073307.1, from coordinate 24,780,925 downwards.
ATTTTGCGAGGAATGTAAAGAGAGAGAAAGCCACAAAAAGTCACCTGTCTTCAGAAACTCTCGAGCTTATTCGCCAACGATGGTCTGGCGTGAGTCTCAGGAATCATAAGCTAATTAATGTCTGAGCCCACAGAGCTCTGCAGAGAAGCAATAAAGGAAGACCTCAAAGAGAGAAGAGCAGCAGTGTTGACCAATGAGGCAGAAGTTGGAAAAAGTATTCACAACACCCGGCTGTCCTTCACCAACTATAAGACCAAGATCACTGCCCTCTGATGTCCTGATGGGTCTATTACATCTTCCAGAAGGGCAGTGGAAAAGGTTATCGTGACTTCTACTCGGATCTCTTTGATAGCCATGTCCACCTGCCCATATTCCAAATTCTGCAGGATGGATATGTCATTCTCAGCATTCTCCCTTCCGAAATTTGACATGCCTTTTCGTTGGTAAAGACACGTACAGCACCCAGTCCAGACAAGATCAGACCTGAACATCTGAAGAATTCGCCACCAGTACTCATCAACACATTAGCTCAGCTCTTCATATGCCACCTGTCTGAATGCAAAGTTCTGTCCCAATGGAAAAACAGCAGGACCATCCTGTTACACAAGAAGGCAACTATCGCCCAATCTGCCTCTTGTCCATTGTCTACAAGTTATTCACTCGACTCATCCTGAATAGGATTGACAGAACACTAGATGAAGGACAACCATACGAGCAAGCTGGGTTCTGAAAAGGATTCAGCACAATTGACCATATCCACATGGTGATCAAGCTCACTGAGATCTCACAAGAGTTCAAGATACCACTCTGCACTGCACAAATGAGTGCAGTCCTTCTATGTCTGTCCCTCTCTTTCTGACTCATTTCACTTAGCATGATACTCTCCATGTCTATCCATTTATAAGCAAATTTCATGACTTCATCTCTCCTAACAGCTGCATAGTATTCCATTGTGTAGATGTACCAAAGTTTCTTTTACCAGTCATCTGTTTTAGGGCACTTGGGTTGTTTCCATATTTTGGCTATTGTGAACAGTGCTGCAGTGAATATGTAGGTACATATGTCATTTCCACTGTGCTCTTTTGCATCCTCGAGATATATTCCCAGAAGTGGTATTGCAAAGTCATATGGAAGCTTAATTTCTAGTTTTTGAAGGACTGCCCGTATTGTTTTCCAGAAAATAATAGTATTTTACAGTAGACCAGTAGGCATTCCCACCAACAGTGAAGGAGCATCCCTTGTCCCCCACATCCACACCAGCACTGGTTGCTTTTGTTCTTTTGAATGTGTGCCAGTCTCTGTGGTCTCTGTGAGATGATATCTCATTGTTGTTTTGATTTGCATCTCCCTGATGACTAGGGATGTGGGGCATTTTTTCATGTGCCTTTTAGCCATTTGTATTTCTTTTTTGAGGAAACTTCTGATCATTTCTTCTCCCCATTTTTGATGGGGTTGGAGGCTTTTTTCTTATACAATTTCACAAGTATCTTGTATATCCTAGATATTAATTCATTATCAGATGGGTATTGGGTAAATATTCTTTCCCATTCTGTGGGCTCTTTCTGTATTTTGGTCACTGTTTTTTTTGAAGTGCAGAAGCTTCTTAGTTCGATATAGTCCCCTTTCTTTGTTTGCTTCCACTTGCATGCTCAGTGCTATTTCGTCCTTAAAGATGCTTTTAGCTTCAATGTCATGGAGAGTTCTGCCTACATTTTCTTCTGTGAACCTTATATATTCATGTCTGATATTGAAATCTTTAATCCACTTTGATCTGACTTTTATGCCTGGTATTAGACAGAGGTCAGAGTTCATTTTTTTACAGGTAGCTATCCAGTTTTTCCAGCACCACTTGTTGAAGAGGCTTTCCTTGTTCCACTTTGCATTTCTTGCTCCTTTGTGGAGTTTAGGGTAGCATCACATGAGGCTGACACACAAGGGCGGTAGATATGAGGGCCAGGGGGATTGCCCCATAGCTGGAAGACTGCTTCATGAGTGGAGGGGGAAGGCAGATGGAATAGAGAGGGATCACTAAGAAAATGATGGCTGGAGGAACCATTTGGGATGGGAGATGCATGCTGAAAGTAGATAAATGGACCAAACATGATGACCTCTCACTGTTTGTGTTGCAAGATATAATGCCCAAAAGTAGAGAGAGAGTATGGGGAATATTGTCTGCCATGGAGGCAGGTGGAGGGTGGGAAAGGGGGGGTATACTCGGGATATTGGTGGTGGGGAATGTGCACTGGTGGAGGGATGGGTGTTTGATCATTGTGAGATTGTAACTCAAACATGAAAGCTTGTAACTCTCTCACGGTGATTCAATAAAAGTTAAAAATTTTTTTAAAAATTAACATAAGTGTGATAGCTTACTATGGTTCTTCATCAGATCTAGGTATGCTTATAATTTAAATTATATAATCACAATGTGCATTATATAAATTTATAATTTTAATAAATTCATATTTATATATATCCTCCTTTGTTGTATCAAAGAGGACAGTTTCACACTAATTTGTTTTTTTGTTCTCTATCTACTTATTAGTACTAAGAATAAAGAAGTTGCTGTCACTCTACAGCCTTATCAGAATTTATTTTTGTGTTTAAAATTTTAAAGATGAGAACGTGTTGATTAATTGTTCTATCAATTAATTTTAATGTTAGTTTGTCTCAGTGAAATATTGGAAAATACTTGCATTATGTACAAATCAAGTGTCCATTGATGTTATTGTTTGAACCTATTAGTATCCTACTCTGTTTTAAAATCTTAATAAAACCTATGGATTAGAATATAAAAAAAAAGATACCACTCTCTCTAATGTTCATTGATTTAAAGAAGGCCTTAGATTCTGTTGAGACTGAAGCGGTCATCGAAGCCCTAGCCAAAAAGGGCATTCAAACTCAGTACATCAAGATCCTCTGCAAGCTGTATTACGGATTCACCACCAGGATCTCACCATTCTACAAAGAAGTGTTCATCGACATAAAGAGAGGGGTTCAACAGGGCGACACCATTTTACCAAAACTCTTCAGTTCCACCCTCGAGAATGTCATGTGATGACTGGAATGGGAAGGAATTGGAGTGAAGATAGATGGTTGGCAACTACACCACCTCCGCTTTGCTGCTGACATCGTTCTCATAACACCAAACATTAGACTGAATTCGACCGCGTGTATGGAAGGGTTGGACTGCAGCTGAATCTCACCAAGACAATGTTCATAAAAAATGAACTAGTCCCTGACGTTCCATTTACTCTCAATGGAATGAACATCTCCGAATGCAAGCAGCTATGTGTACCTGGGTCGAGAACTCAACATGAGGAACGACTTGGCACCAGAACAGCACAGGAGGAAGAGAGCAGCATGGAACAGTTTCAAGAGCATCAAAGAAGTGGTTAAGAGGAAGAAGAACCTCCGGCTCTGGGCACATCTTTTTTTTATATAATTTATTTATTTTTAATTAGTGAATCACCGTGAGGGTACAGTTACAGATTTATACATTTTTGTGCTCATGTTTCCCCCATACAAAGTTCGAGAACCCACCCCTTCACCAGTGCCCATTATCTACCACCAGTAAACCCAGCATCCCTCCCACCACCCCCAGTCCCGTCTCCCCCCACCCTACACTGCCAATATGGCAGGGTATTCCCTTTTGTTCTCTCTCTCTGATTAGGTGTTGTGGTTTGCAATAAAGGTATTGAGTGGCATTGTGTTCAGTCTCTAGTCTACATTCGGCACGCATCACCCTTCCCCCACATGACCTCTGACTACATTTTACTTGGTGTTCCCTTCTCTGAGTTGCCCAGAATGAGAGACCAGCCTCTAAGCCATGGAGTCAACCTCCTAGTACTTATTTCTACTATTCTTGGGTGTTAGTCTCCTAGTCTATTATTCTATATTCCACAGATGAGTGCAATCTTTCTATGTCTGTCTCTCTCTTTCTGACTCATTTCACTTAGCATGATACTTTCCAGGCTGATCCACTTATATGCAAACTTCATGACCTCATTTTTTTTCTAACAGCTGCATAGTATTCCATTGTATGGATGTACCAAAGTTTCTTCAACCAGTCATCTGTTCTAGGGCACTGGGGTTTTTTCCAGATTCTGGCTATTGTAAACAGTGCTGCGATGAACATATAAGTGTAGATGTCATTTCGACTATACTTTTTTGCTCCTCTGGGATATATTCCCAGCAGTGGTATTGCTGGGTCAAATGGGAGCTCAAACTCTAGTTTTTTGAGAATCGTCCATATTGTTTTCCAAAAGGGCTGAGCTAGTCGGCATTCCCACCAGCAGTGTAGAAGGGTCCCTTTCTCCCCACATCCTCTCCAACAGTGGTTGCTTTTGTTCTTTTGGATGTGTGCTAGTCTCTGTGGTGTGAGGTGGTATCTCATGTTTGTTTTGATCTGCATCTCTCTGATGATTAGTGATGTAGAGCACTTTTTCATGTGCCCTTTGGCCATTCGTATCTCTTCCTTGGGAAAGTTTCTGTTCATTTCTTCGCCCCATTTTCTGATGAGGTTGGATGTTTTCTTCTTGTAGAGTTCAACCAGTGCTTTATATACCATTGTTATCAACCCCTTATCTGATGGGTATTGTGTAAATACCCTTTCCCATTCTGTAGATAGTCTTTGTATTCTGGTCACTGTATCTTTTGCGGTGCAGAAGCTTTTTAGTTTAATGTAGTCCCATTTGTTGATCTGTTTCCACTTGGTTTGCCAGTTGCGTGTCATCTTTGAAGATACCATTATCTTCAATATCGTGGAGGGTTTTGCCGACCTTGTCTTCAATGTACCTTATGGTTTGTGGTCTGATGTTGAGGTCTTTAATCCATTTTGATCTGACTTTTGTGCATGGTGTCAGGTCGAGGTCTAAGCCCATTCTTTTGCATGTGGTTGTCCAGTTGTGCCAGCACCATTTGTTAAAGAGGCTTTCCTTGCTCCACTTCACATCTCTTGCTCTCTTTTCAAAGATTAGATGATCATACATTTGAGGTTGTGGGTAGGGATATTCCACCCTGTTCCATTGGTCTTCGGCTCTGCCTTTGTTCCAGTACCATGCTGTTTTAATTGTACCGCTTTGTAGTAGAGTTTAAGGTTGGGGAGGGTGATGCCTCCCATCATCTTTTTCCCAAGAATTGTTTTAGCTATCCGTAGGCGTTTGTTGTTCCATATGAATTTCAGGATTGCTTGATCCGTTTCTTTGAAGAATGACATGGGTATCCTTATAGGGATCGCGTTAAATCTGTATAATGCTTTGGGGAGTATTGCCATTTTGACAATGTTTATTTTCCCTATCCATGAGCAGGGGATATGTTTCCATTTCCTCATGTCCTCTTTTATTTCATGGAGTAGTGTTTTATAGTTTTCTTTGTAGAGGTCCTTTACTTCTTTAGTTAAGCTGATTCCAAGGTATTTGATTTTTCTGGGGCACGATTGTGAATGGGATTGCTTTTTTCATGTCCCTTTCCTCTGTCTCATTGTTTACATATAGGAAGGTCATGGATTTTTGGGTATTGATTTTATAGCCTGCAACTTTACTGTACAGGTCAATTGTTTCTAAGAGTTTCTTACTAGAGCTTTTAGGCTTCTCTAGGTATACTATCATATCATCTGCAAATAGTGAGAGCTTGATTTCTTCCTTTCCGAGATCTGAATCCCCTTAATATCTTTTTCTTGCCTAATGGCTATTGCTAATACTTCCAGTGTTGGAATATTTCCCCTTTTCCAGCTGCCTTCTGGAGTTTTGTCACAGAAACCTAGCTGATCTTTGACCTGCAGATCTAAGGTGCTAGCCTAGTCTTTGGGATGTAAATTTCAGGTGCCTTCTATTTTGTAATTAACATGTAGATTTCTTGCTGCAGCCCAGCCTGGTCTTTGGGATGTAAATCTGAGTGCTTTCAGCCCAAAGAAGGCTTCGGTTTTGGTTTTGTATCTTGTTTCAGAGGGCCAGACCGACTGAGAGAGAGATCGGGAGACAAGGAGGAGGAGAGAGAGAAGCCAGAGAGAAGCAGAGTTGAGCAGTAGATCCAGAGAGAGGCCGGAGCTGGGAGTGCGGGAGATGAGAAAGTTTGAAGATTGAATAAACTGTAACTAATCAGCAACCAGCTTGGTCCTCGTTCTTCCTTCGCCTGTCCTTGGCCACCGGCTGTCCCGATCCAGTCCACACACTGCGGTTCCAGAGCACCAAACGCGGGTGGTGAGACAGAGCTGCCCGGAGAGCCCGCGAGTGCACTCGCCCCTCGGCCCAGTACTATATTAAAGAGAAGTGGTGAGAGTGGGCATCCTTGTCTTGTCCCCGATTTTAGAGGTAAGGCCCTTAGTTTTTATCCATTGATGATAATGCTTGCCATAGGTTCATGGTAAATGGCTTTGACTATCTTGAGGAAAGTTCCTCCAAAACACATTTTGGTGAGAGCTTTTATCATGAATGGGTGTTGGATCTAGTCAAATGCTTTCTCTGCATCTATTGATATGATCATTTGGTTTTTATCTTTACTTTTGTTGATATGATGGATTATGTTGATTGATTTCCGAATGTTAAACTATCCTTGCATCCCCGAGATGAATCCCACTTGGTCGTGGTGTATGATCTTTTTGATGAGTTGTTGGATTCTATTTGCTAGTATTTTGTTGAGGATCTTCGAATCAGTGTTCATCAAGGGTATTGGTCTATAGTTTTCTTTGTTAGTGGTGTCTTTGTTTGCTTTTGGTATTAGGGAGATATGTGCCTCGTAGAAACTGTTCGGAAGGGTTCCTGTCTTTTCAATTTCCTGGAAAAGCTTGAGGAGAACTGGCAACAAGTCTCCTTTAAATGTTTGGAAGAATTCGCCAGTGAATCCGTCTGGACCTGGGCTTTTGTTTTGGGGGAGACTTTTGATTACAGTTTCGATTTCCTTGATATTTATGGGCCTATTCATGTATTTCAAGTCTTCTTGGTTCAGTCTTGGGAGATTGTAGGAATCAAGGAATTCGTTCATTTCTTTTAGGTTCTCTTGTTTCGTGGCATACAGACTTTCAAAGTAGTCTCTGATGATCTTTTGAATCTCCTTGGTTTCTGTTGTGATGTCCCCCTTTTCATTTCTGATTCGGTTTATTAGGGTTTTTTCTCTTTCTTTCTTTGTGAGTCTTGCTAGCAGTTTATCAATCTTATTTATTTTCTTGAAGAACCAGCTCTTTGTTTCATTGATCTTTCGGATTGTTTTTTGGGTTTCCATATCGTTAATTTCTGCTGTAAGTTTTATTATTTCTTTCCTTCGATCTGGTTTCGGTTCCTTTTGCTGGTCCTCTTCTAAGATCTTGAGCTGTGAAGTCAAGCTATCTATATAGGCCCTTTCTTCCTTTCTGAGGAAAGCTTGCAGAGCTATAAATTTTCCCCTTAACACAGCTTTAGCTGCGTCCCATAGGTTCTGGTAGCTTGTGTCTTCATTTTCATTTGTTTTGAGGTATCTCTTGATTTCTTCCTTGATTTCCTGCGTGACCCACTCATTGTTCAATAGTGAGTTGTTTAATTTCCAATTGTTTGATTTGGTTATTCGCGTCTGTGCATCATTAACTTCCATCTTCAGTGCATCATGGCCTGAGAAGATAGTTGATACAATTTCTATCTTCTCGATTCTATTAAGGTATAATTTGTGACCCAGAACGTGATCTATTTTGGAAAATGATCCATGTGGGCACATCTTTTGAACTCTACCGTTCTTCCTGCACTAACATATGGCTCAGAGACCTTGGCCATATGAAAACAGGATGAGTACACTATTCAGGTATCCCAAAGAGGAATCGGAAGAGCTATGCTTGGGGTATCACGTTCCACCCAAGTAAGAGAAGGAATCCGGAGTTCCGACGTCAAGCAACAATCAAGAATCAGCAATGCTGTCTCATTTGCCAAGCAATCAAAAATCAGATGGGCCAGACACATAATGAGATTCAGAGACGACCACTGGACTAGAGCTATTACCGACTGGATTCCACGGGATGTCAAAAGACCGCGTGGCCGCCCACCTACAAGAGGGTTAGACTTCTTCACCAAGACCCTGTTTTAAAATTTATTTTTATCTATGCATCATAGCTTACAAGGATGTAAATGGATATCTTGTGCTATTATACTATTTTATTATGTGGCATCTGTTTTGGAACTTTTATACCCATTACCACCCACATTTCTTTGGCATTATTATCAGAGTAGTCTCAAAAGTCCCATGGCACATTCAATGATCTCTGTGCACTTTCAAGTCCCTCAAATCCTTTATCTTTGACTTCCATTATTTTTTTATACAGTACTTATCACAACTTTCTGAACTTCAATATAGTGCCTTTTCTTTTTCTCTTTTTTTCCATTTTGGTGATCTAAAATGGAGTACAAAGGCACCCACGCAGTGGAATAGCCCCTGAGGGCCAGAGAGGGAGAAGAGAAGCAAATTATATGAGCCAGTGTATGGAAATAGCATTTTAAGTTCAATTTGTTTGCCAGTTGTGCTTACCAAGTCACTGGTTGAAAGGGACTTTTCATATTACACAGGGTCACACGTAGGCTGTATGAGCCACGGCAGGATTTCTTACCCAATTCATGGCTCATCACCATTCAAGGTGTCCCCAGCTACGCGCTCACCCACAAAGAACTCCAAAGTGTTTCAAAGACCCAGGTTTGGTTCTTAGCACCAGACTGGGTACCCCCAGCCCTACCAAGAGAAATCCCTGAACAGAGCCAGGAGCACTTCTGGGTCTGATCTCAAAACTCAAAACAAACAAACAAGTAAACAAAAAGACTAAATTGGTTTATTTCAGAAATTCAAAATTGGTTCAGCATTTAAAAATAAATCAATGATATTGTATCAACAAATAAAAGTTGAAGTCATGTAATTCATTCAATAATAAAGCAAAACACATTTTCTAAAATTTATCTTTGATAGAAATATTTTCATCAGAGTAGAGTACAACTATTTAAACCAAAATTAATTACATAGAATATGTACAAAAGCTACTTGGTGGCAGGAGACTGAAAGTCTTTCATTAACACTAGGAACAAGACAAGGATGCCCACTCTTACAATGCCTTGACAAAATTGTACTGTATGTGCTCAACAGAGCAAGCAGACAAGAAAAGAGAAACTAAAGCACTCATATTAGAAAAAAAAGAAATAAGACAGTTATATCTACAAATTATATTATTGTATTTATAGAAAATACAGGGAATATACAAAAATTACTAGAACAAAGTGAGATTAATGTTGCAAATTCACAAGATCAAGTATAGTGATCACTAATATTTACTCCTGGCTTTGCGCTCAGGGATAAGTCCTGGGAGTGGGGCAGAGGGTGGTCAGAGGACCATATGAAGTGCCAGGAATTGAACCCAGGCTGACTCTGTGCTGAGCACACACCTTACCTGCCCAAATAGTCTTTTTAAATAGTCGTGAAACTTGGATCTATATATGAAACAAAAGAACTTAGACCCTACTTCAAACCATATACAAAAATTATTTCAAAATCCATCATAGACCTAAATGTAAAACCTAAGTCTGTGAATACTGTAGGATAAAATATAGAAGAAAGTCTTTGTAATATTGGGTTAAACAAACCTGGCTTGGAAATGACACAAAATATAATTCATTAAAGACAAAATATAGCAAAATCGGCTTCATTAAAGTTAATATTGCTGTTGTTTGAAAAATTCTAGAGAATGGCATGTGATAAACCCAAATCTGAGGAAATTATCTGCAGAACTCATATCTAATAAATTCTATCCAGAATATAAAGAATACTTAAAATCTAAAAATAAGAAAACAAGTGTCCTTAATAAAAAGTGGGCAAAGTATTTGACCATATGTTTGATGAAGAATCTTTATGGAGGCAAAAGGGAATAAAAACCTGAAAAGCTGATCAAAATGATTGATCACTGGGGAAATACAAATAATGATGACCGTGAGCAGCTTCTATACTGATTATAGTTATTGTTAATTCCATGACTGAGCATCTTAAATGTTGGTGAGGATGGAGGAACTGGAACTCTCACATTGATAGGAAGGAAAAATGTTACAAACATTTCAGAAAATTTGTTCTTTAGAAGTTAGATATTGTAAATTGTAAATTAATGATGACAATTAAAAACCCAAGAAATTATTTATTTTTAAAATTCAATTTAATTTTTATAAAGTTTTTCATAATAATTGATCACCTTCAATATTCCAACATCAATTACACCACCATTATGTCTTCCCACCGTCATAGTTCAAATTATTCCACCCTGATCCCCAAATCCTGCCCCAAAGCAGAAACTAAATTGTTTATTTTATATGGCTTGTTATAAATAATCCAGGTGATCCAAAAAGAGTTTCCTTAGAGGAAAGTGTGTGAAGGTTGTTGTATCACCCTGGAGCCATTAAACTCTTCTAACTTGTATAGGATGAGATGTTGTGCAGCCACCAATGCGGCTGTATGCTTCAAGAATTCTAAAATTTTAAATAGGATGATACAGCTGGAGTTAAATTTTTAACTGGATGGCAACTTTGGGGTCTGGTGGCATCTCTGCTGCTGTCTTCCTCTTTCGCGGGTTATTTCTGAGTCTTTGGGTCATGGCTGTTCATGAGTTTATTAGGCGCCAGAGACAATTCGTGGGCGTGACTATAAGGCTACTAGAAGCACAGGGAGATGGAGATGGAGGGAGATCATCCATTTTTGACTCCATGAGAACCTGGAGATTTCGGTCACATATCTGGTTGCATATCTAGGTTTTCAGCAGATTTTCTCATGGATGAAGCTCGTCTGAGCCAGCGGAGGTCAGCCATGGGCATGGCAGTGATTGAGTTCTGAGGTTTTCAGCTGCCAGGGCTCTTTTGGGGTGGGTGGAGGGACTCACCTGCCCCGCTATGGGTTGCCCCAGCTGAAATAGCCTGGTGCAGGGTCTGGTGGTATCTCAGCGGTGTGTTGCTCTCTTCCTCTTTCAAGGTTTATTTGTGAGTCTTCCTGAGAGATTAATTGAATCCATGCTTTATTCATGAGGAAATTTTCGTTCTTTGTTAGCTTGCATAGTGCTTCCAACTTAAGTGCTTTATAATGTTGAATCAGTTATTATAAAGATCCAAAGAAGTGTGTATTAGTGTCCCCATTTACAGAATAAAAAAGTGAGGTGGTAGAATTTAAGTCACTTGACTCTGAGAGCATAATTTGGGGTTAAGCTCATTTGTATACTCATATTTCTCTGTTTCCAATGCTGTCTTTTTAGCGCTGAGCATCTTGAAGTGCTTTAGGCTCTAGATAGGATCTGAATCCTTATACAGAAAGAAAGAATTATCAGCCTTGGTAATTCCACTCATGAAAAACTACCTCTGTCTCTTACTTAGGGATCATGCCTGAACCTGCCTTCCTCCCCGACACATGACAAATGATGTGTGTGTATACACAGCATTCTATTCAAAATTCCTGAGTTGTCAGCAATTTCCCTTGCTCACAATTAGCATAACTACACTCTTAACTGTCCCCTGTTATTCAATGGTGATTTAATTTTTAAATGTTAAAATGTGGGTTAGTGAGAGTGAGGCTTTAGTAATTGAACTTCATAAAAAACAAATCATCATATATAAACGTACTTAAAAATAATAGCTGATGTTTATTGAGTGCCAGATTATTTGTGAGCATTTTATATACATTGCCCTTTTAACCCTCAAAATCCCTTAAGAGGCAGATTTTATTTATTCTTATTTATTTAGTTTTTATCATTTTAAAAATTGAATCACCATGAGATATACAGTTACAAAGTTGTTCATAATTGGGTTTTGGTCATATAATGTTCAAACAGCCATTCCTTCACCAGTGTACATTTCCCACCACCAGTGTCCTCAGTTTCTCTCCTCCTGCTTCACACTGGTCCTCCTCATTGGCAGACACTTTCCATCTCTCTCTCCTCTCTCTGTCTCTGTCTATCCACGTGTCTATCTCTCTGTCACTCTCTCCTTTTAGGCATTTATGGTTTGCAATACAGGCACCGAAAGGTTATCATGTATATCACTTTACCTCCTTTCTGCACTCATTTCTTGTCCAGAGTGGTCATTTGCAACTATCATTTCATAGTGGTCCATTCTCTGTCCAAAATGCAGCTATTTATTTTTGGATGAGCACCTGGATGTGCTCAGTGCTTATTTCAGGCTCTGGTTTCAGCTATCACTTCTGGCCGGGCTCAGGAGATCATGTGGGGTACTAGGGATCAAACCTAGGTTTAGCGTAGGCAAGGTAAGCAACTTACCTGATGTACAGTCTCTTTTGCCCAAGAGACAGCTTTTAATCAACATATTTTTTAAAATGTGGAAAGTGAAGCTCAAAGAGCTTAAGCTTTCCTGAAGTCATGCAACAGATCATTGGAAACCTGGAATAAAAGTCAGCCTAATTCCAGAACATGCTTATTCTCAATGATGAATTTTCATCTACTATATTGACTCTTACTTAAGCCGCTTATTGTGTTAAATGATTTGAAATATACCTGACCATATTTCATAGCAGCTTATGCTTGAGAGAACTCTGGATGACTTATAGTACCAACAATCCTCAGATGGGACTTTGCAGACCTTACTCTCCCTGGGAAATATTGTACTCTCCTTAAGAAAGGGAGGTTTGGCACACTAGGATTTCCAAAGAGTTAGTTCATTTAGCCAATGGATATTAAAACATCCATCTGAAAGGATAATTTCACCTCTTTGTTCATAGTACCAACATTCACAATGACCAGAGCTTGGAAACAACCTAAACACCCACCAACAGGTGACTGGATAAAGAAGCTGCAGTGTATGTACTCTATGGAATACCATTGTGTTGTTATTATTTTTTTGATTTTTAGAAAAAAATTTAATTTTTTTAATTTTTAATTTTTTTATTTTATTGAATCACTGTCGGAAAGTTACAAGCTTTCATGTTTGGGTTACAATCTCACAATGATCAGACATCCAACCCTCCACCAGTGCACATTCCCCACCACTGATATGCCCGGTATACCCTCCATTTACCACCCTCCCCCTGCCTCCATAGCAGACAATATTCCCATACTATCTCTCTACTTTTGGGGTGTTATTTTTAAAAATGCAGTTGCAATTTTTTAAGAAAAAATAGAACTTGGGGTGCTTGGACTGCAAGTGAAATAAATAAGTGAAAGACAAATATTTGCTGGTTTTACTCTTCTTTGGAATATGTATTAGTGGAACAAGGAAATTTGCAAGAAATAGACTACTTGGCAGAAATGCCTCTGGACTTTGCATTAGGCCACCCTCTCTGGGCTACTCCAGACAGGAGCAGGTGCTGTTTCTCCACCTGTTCCCTGGGAATCCTGGTGGCCATCATCTTCCAGACCTCATTGAAAAATGAGGTACGAGCCAGCAGTGACGGCACATACCATGTCTCACAGGAGAGGGGAGGAGTCAGTCGATCTTTCTCCTCCTCTGCCCCAAAGGAACCCTGAGATCATGCTCACGAATGGCTGCCCGCTACTTATTAAGCTCCTTAATGGCCATGATCCCAGATACACACAAATGAATCTCAAAACTGAGCAGCTCTTGGTAGAAATCTCTCCAGACCCTGTCACTGTATCACTGTCATCCTGCTGCTCATCGATTTGCTCGAGCGGACACCAGTAACATCTCTATTGTGAGACTTGTTGTTACTGTTTTTTGCATATCGAATACGCCACAGGTAGCTTGCCAGGCTCTGCTGTGTGGGCGAGATACTCTCAGTAGCTTGCCAGGCTCTCTAAGAGGGGTGGAGGAATCGACATGCAAGGCAAACACCTTACCTGTTGTGATATCGCTCCATTTCCTCCAAACCCTAATTATTAAAATTTTAGAATTTCAAAACCATGCTTCTGCTCCCGTAGCCATGCAACATCATATGCTACTCATAACAAGCAATACAAAGCAAATTGCCTAACATTGCCTTTTCAGCAGGTTTGAGTGTTGAGGGGAAATTCCAAATAATAATAGTGGGATTGGTGTCGAAATATTGAATGTAATCAAAGTAGAGAGAGATTAATGTGGAAATTATCTGCCACACAGACAGGGATAGGGGTGGGGTGGAGGGTATACTGGGGTATTTGGTGGTGGATAATGTGCACTGGTGAAGGGATGGGTGTTTGATCATTGTATGACTGAAACAAACATGAAAGCTTTGTAATTATTCTCATGGTGATTCAATAAATTATAAAAAAAGAAATAGTGAGACTAAATCAGACTTGATGAAACTGTGGTGGTTATGGGGGGCTCAAGGGAGAGGCTGGTGGTCTGAGGATTCAGCAGAGGGGTCTTTTTGGTCATGGGATAGCAACAAAGCTTCTCTGGTAAAAGTACTGACAATGGTACAATGTAGACATTGAGATATGGAGCCAAGGTTCTGAAATTTTATAATAGTTTAAACCAATGGTAATTCAATAAAAAGAAAAAGGAGTTTGCTCAGCTAGGAGATGTGAGACAACAGTAAGCCTTTTGGATTACTGATTCTGCCAGTGTTAGGACTGAGTAGGGAAGGAGGGTGGATGGGTGTCATCTCTCCCAAAGAATACATCATGTTGCAAACTCTTTCCCATATTCTTTTCAGTTCCTCAAATTAGAGAACTAACAGAGCTGAAACTGCTCTCTCAGACTAATGGGACTCCAAGGGTATCTTTCTCTGCTTCTGGAAAGGAACCCAGTTTCCAGACATATCCCCCACCACAATCAGTGAATTAATGCAGTCATCATATATCAAATTTATAAGGGAACAGTGCCAGGAAGACATTAAAGGGTGACTGCCAGCTCATGATAGAAAGCAGTCTTTGTCCAACTTGTATTTTGTTTTGCCTTTGCCAGTTGGGACCATTTGCAAACAAGATGTCACACATTTTAAAAACAGATTTCTGGCTTACTCTTCAAGCCTGGGTTCTTCCATGAAAATGTATACAGCTTACTTTCCTCTTTGCTTCTTTGCTTCTTTTCTCCTCTGCTTATTTCTTATTTGCATCTTTGCTTATGTCTCTTGGCTTATTTACACACTGGAGAAGCCTGTGTTCTCTCTTGAACGTGTACTTCTCCATTTCTCTCCACTCATACCTTTCTAAATAAATTTCAATTTAAAAACATTTTAAAAAATAGCCTTTGTTTACAAATAAAACATACAAGTTACTGTAATAAAATGGCAGTTGTCAGAAGAGAAGTGGTGTGGGAATGGGTAGAACAGGTAACAAAAGTCAGTTGGATAATAGAGAACAGAGATGGAAACTCAGTTTTGGATGAGGAGCATTATATATGGCACACTGATGTTGGTTCCTAAGGCCATAGACTGAAAAATATAGAAGTTGTTACAAACCACAGTGCTTTAACAAGCAACTGAAAATAATGTTTTTTATTACAAATTGATTTTTGTTCAGAGTAATACTATCATTATGTATGTATAGATACACACACATATACTGATCAGTGTGGTTGTTCTGATGAACATAAACATTTGGAACTTGATGTTTTAGTGCCACTCTCAGGCTCCCATATACTCACCATTTCATGGAACTGGAAGTTCCCCTTGTTGGGGTTTTGATGATATCAGTGCAGAATCTGTTGTGAGACAGTTCACAAACTAGAGAGATTGACTGAAAATGTTGCATGTTTTTATTGGTAGTAGAATCCAAAACGTTCCATAAGGAGTTGGAATTTGTATGAATTTGTATGAGATTTGTATGATATGTAGGGAAAGGTCTGCTAGTGAAAGAAAATGGACTTTTTACCATTCTTTGTTCTTTCCTGGATATTCGGGCACCTGATGGTGGTAAGCTCTGGCACTTGGACTTGGTTGAGCAAGAATCCAGTGTTCCTGTGCAAACTTCCCATGAATCCTCAGTCCTTTCCATTCAGGGTATGGAATTCATTTGTCTTATCTTACTTCCTTCTCTGTACTTTTCCAGGTGCTTACTATATGCTTATTCAAAAGTAGGGTCCAGGCGAGGAATAGCTGCACAAACCGAGGAGTAATAGTTTTACCTCCTCTTAGTTTCAAAGGAATCACAAGGAATCCCTAGGATGCTGTGTCCTCCTGGAGCATCCTGGAAACAGAAGTTAGATAATGAACCACTCGCAGGGCTGAGTGACCTGTTAGAATATGTCACATTCTGTTATATAGAATATATGGAAATTCTGATCACTTGATGTGCCTGTTCTCTTTCCCTCTTTTTAGGTTGCTATATTTTGGGCTACACATGGTGGTGCCCAGGGAATGTTCGTAGCTCCGTGTTTGGGGGTCATTTTTGGTAGTTCTCTGGGGACCATGTGGTACAGGGGCTAATATACAGGTGTCTGCATGCAAAGTGTGTGCTTAGCCCATTGAGTGATATTTCTTGCCCTATTCTTTTTATCTTTCTCTTTTCTTTTCCTTATATTTCAGGTTTCTTTATACTCATCCAAGAACTGTTTATAGGCATATTGCTATTACCTTTTTTTATGTCACCCCCTATTGAATATGGTTCTTTAGATGATTACACCGAAATCCTCCTCATGCTGGATTCTGGGATAGTTGCTAGAAGAATCAATTCTCAAGAGTTGTGGGGTATGGGTGGTGGCAGGGGCACCAATGAAAGTATAAAGACATTTCTGAAGTTGGTTTAACTACAATAGGAAGCTGTGACAGAGCAGAGAATGATTAATTGCCAAGTAATTTATTCTGACAGTTGATGCTTTTGGGGTTCAGGAGAAGTCCAGGGTTGTCAGAAAAGGATTTCAAAGGTCATGGGAGCTGAAGAGTTTGTTAGGCATGGAAGGGAGATGCAGATCTATGTTCAGTAGGTAGTGGGCAAACTGGCTTCACAGAAAAGGTCTGTTGGAGGTCCCTTTTGGATTAAAAATCAGATATCAAGCAATGGGCTGGAGTGATAGCACAGCAGGTAGGGTGTTTGCCTTGCACGCGGCTGACCCGAGTTCGATTCCTCTGCCCCTCTCGAAGAGCCCGGCAAGCTACTGAGAGTATCCCGCCCGCACAGCAGAACCTGGCAAGCTACCTGTAGCATATTTGATATGCCAAAAACACTAACAACAAGTCTCATAATAGAGACATTACTGGTGCCCACTTGAGCAAATCTATGCACAATGGAATGACAGTGCTACAGTGCTACTGTAAAGCAATGACAGTGAATATAAATTGAGTATACATTCCCTATTAAATAGAAAACTAAAGATATAATTAAAATCTAACTTTCTTGTCATAAAACCTGCTACCTTGTGATTTAGAATGCAATATTTTTTCCTTTAAAAGTAAATAATTGACTCATAAAGGAGATTACCTCCTGGCACCCACATTTCCCCTTTGCTATAAATTTTTCATTGTGTGTAGTTGAACTGTGTTGATTGAAAGCCAAATTATGAGTCTCAGGGTAAATATAATATGAAGCTTCCACAAGCCTTTCTGAAATTATTACCAGTTTTCCTGTATTAGCTTCCATGACTATATTTTAGTGCAAGAGTTGATAACGCAGAACATGAAACAAAGCAATAAGTATGTTTCATGGTCTTTCACTTGCAGATCTAGTGACTAGTGAGCAGACGCCAGGAAATATGCTGTTTCTCTAACTTTCCATCTTCCCCTTCTGCATAGACATGCACTGACCACTTGCATTGAGTGCTCTCCCATTTTCTAATGAAAAAACTGAACCCCAGTTTTAAGAAATTTGCTCCCTGAAAAATTGCACATTCTCATTCCAAAAATGGAATAAAATGAAATCACATATGCAAAACATCCAGTAGTGTCTCATACATAGAGCTGTTTAGTAAATGCTGGAAAAGAAAATACTGTGTCAAAAAATAAAGATTATCCATTCTATTGGCATTACCATGCAAATACAAGAAGTTTTGTCTCCTTAGTTTATTTTAATCCAAACTCTAATAGGCCATCATGTTTATTTTTGAAAACTCAAAAAAAATGGTAATAGAAATCAATGTCTATTTGTCAAATAACATTTGTTGAGCATGTGGCAAGCAAAATAAATGAAATAATTGCTTGAAAACAAGCTCTCTGAGGAGCATTCTGTCTGATGGCTAATCAGACAAGCTGCTAGATAGTTAGATGCTATTTCCACAGCTTACCACTGTGCTTGGTTCCTAGTTTTATTGCTGTTTTGTTTTTTGGGTATTTAAAAAAAATCTTTGGTATATTTACCTATTCCCAAGGAACCTTGATGTATTCTTTGCCTCAGGGAAGAGTTTTTGAAACTCCAGAAATACAGGTCAAGTCCGGGCTTTTGAATTATAAGGCATGTTTGAAAAAGAAGATCCAGATGAGTAGTTTGGAAAGACAGATGTTTAGATTTTAAAATATTAAGAATCTAGAGTTCCCCAAATCTTGGCCTCAAAGGGAGAACATATAACCAATCAGAATCTGGGATTTGCGTCCCTGCTGCAGACAAGAGGAAAGTTTCCCGAGCTGAGGGAGGATGGACTAAAGCCAGAGGGTGCTGTCCAGTTGGAGAAGCCCGCGGCTCCTCAGGGAGGGATTCTAGTGAGGATGGGGGAGGAAATTGCTGGTGTAGTTGGTAGGATTGGGACATGCTGGGGACACCTCATTTTCTGGATTCATGACAAGACTCTCATTTGTTTATTCTGACACATGGAGAGTGGAGATGGGTATGTGGAGTGTCTAAAATAGGTGCCTTTGAGACAGCTTCTTGGAGATGAGCATTAAAAGATCAGAATGAGCCCAGTGTGCCAAAAGAGGCTTGGAAGCCGCCAGGTGGTGCTGGACTTAGAGGCAGGCATCTGGGAGAAGCGAGCTGTCTGTAGGTGGATTCTGGAGGCCCAGAAGAGGCAGAGTGGTGTCTCAGCCCATCCAGCATGAGCTGCTGGTGAATGGATGGTGGCAGCAGAGAAGCAGCCGTCCTGGGCCTCTTCCTCCTCATACCAGCTGCACCCGAGCACTGTCTGAGATCCCCGGAACCAAGGCTGGGGAAGGCACGGGATTGGGAGCAGGACTGAGCAGCTAAGAGAATCCTGAGTTCATTAGGAATGCGTGAGTAAAAGGTTATGGTTTGTGAGCTGGTGGATTGGACCATTTGCTGAAGCCACTGGAAGGCAGGTGAGTATGGACTCAGAGGCAGGGGACCTGAGGCTACAGCTCCACAGTGCCTCTCACTAGCTGTGGGATGTTGGGCAGGTCACTTCCGTTATCTGGGTGGTCTGGGGCTATAGCAGCATTGTAGGTGGTGTGAGGACCGTCAGACTTGGCTCAGAGATGGCTTCATTCCTAGAACGCATGAGTAATGAGTAGGCAGTTTCATTCCAATGGAGAGGTCTGAGACTGTGTTTGTGTGAACCTCGATGTGCAGCCTACACCACACCAAGGCTGCTGGGATTATGTCACACAGCACTCCCCACCCTCCACTCCCTATCCCCTACTGTGTGGTGTTCTTGTTGACTGAAACGCTGATGAGCAACCATGATCATATATGAGAAAATACATCTTTTGCTCAAAAGAACATATTATACTCACTGGCTCCTTCAGTTCATGCTAGTTCCCATCTCCATGGCAGTAACCACAACATTTATTATTAGGCTTATGATTCTTTTTTTTTTTTTTTTCTTTATTTTTTTTTTTGACTTTTTTTTTTTAATTTATTTATTTTTAATTAGAGAATCACCGTGAGGGTACAGTTACAGATTTATACACTTTTGTGCTTATACTTCCCTCATACAAAGTTTGGAACCCATCCCTTCACCAGTGCCCGTTCTCCACCACCCGTAAACCCAGTGTCCCTCCCACCCTCCCCAATCCCATCTCCCCCCCACCCCACCCTGCCACTGTGGCAAGGCATTCCCTTCTGTTTTCTCTCTCTAATTAGCTGTTGTGGTTTGCAATAAAGGTGTTGAGTGGCCGCTGTGCTCAGTCTCTAGCCCTCATTCAGCCCGCAACTCCCTTCCCCCACATGGCCTTCGACTACAATGTAGTTGGTGATCGCTTCTCTGAGTTGACCTTTCCCCGGAACGTGAGGCCAGCCTCGAAGCCATGGAGTGAACCTCCTGGTACTTATTTCTACAGTTCTTGGGTGTTAGTCTCCCACTCTGTTATTCTATATACCATAGATGAGTGCAATCTTTCTATGTCTGTCTCTCTCCTTCTGACTCATTTCACTCAGCATGAAACTTTTCATGCCCATCCACTTGACTACAAAATTCTTGACCTCCTTTTTTCTAACAGCTGCATAGTATTCCATTGTATAGATGTACCAAAGTTTCCTCAACCAGTCATCCGTTCTGGGGCATTCGGGTTTTTTCCAGATTCTGGCTATTGTAAACAGTGCTGCGATGAACATACATGTGCAGATGCCATTTCGATTGTACTTTTTTGCCTCTCTGGGATATATTCCCAGCAGTGGTATTGCTGGGTCAAATGGGAATTCAATATCTAATTTTTTGAGAGTCGTCCATATTGTTTTCCAGAAGGGCTGAACCAGTCGGCATTCCCACCAGCAGTGAAGAAGGGTCCCTTTCTCCCCACATCCTCTCCAACAGCGGTTGCTTTTGTTCTTTTGGATGTGTGCTAGTCTCTGTGGTGTGAGGTGGTATCTCAAAGTTGTTTTGATCTGCATCTCTCTGATGATTAGTGATGCAGAGCACTTTTTCATGTGCCTTTTGGCCATTCGTATTTCTTCCTTGGTAAAGTTTCTGTTCATTTCTTCGCCCCATTTTTTGATGGGGTTGGATGTTTTCTTCTTGTAGAGTTCAACCAGTGCTTTATATACCATTGATATCAACCCCTTATCTGATGGGTATTGTGTAAATATCCTTTCCCATTCTGTGGATAGTCTTTGTATTCTGGTCACTGTATCTCTTGCGGTGCAGAAGCTTTTAAGTTTAATGTAGTCCCATTTGTTGATCTCTGTTTTTACTAGATTGCTTAGTTCCGTGTCACGTTTGAAGATACCTTTATCTTCAATATCGTGGAGGGTTTCGCCGACCTTGTCTTCAATGTACCTTATGGTTTGTGGTCTAATGTTGAGGTCTTTAATCCATTTTGATCTGACTTTTGTGCATGGTGTCAGGTCAAGGTCTAAACCCATTTTTTTGCATGTGGTTGTCCAGTTGTGCCAGCACCATTTGTTAAAGAGGCTTTCCTTGCTCCACTTCACATCTCTTGCTCCCTTATCAAAGATTAGATGGTCATACATTTGGGGTTGTGTGTAGGGATATTCCACCCTGTTCCATTGGTCTACGGCTCTGCCTTTGTTCCAGTACCATGCTGTTTTAATTGTTACTGCTTTGTAGTAAAGTTTGAGGTTGGGGATGGTGATGTTAGGCTTATGATTCTTATCATCCTTCCTAAGACACAACATCGGTGTTAAATCAAAAATCATCTTGTCTCTGACTTTGAGCATCTCCTCGTTAGGCAGAGAAGAGATTGGAGGGTGTGGATGATGAGGCTCCTTGGTTCCTTGGTGAGGAGGATGGGATTCTTTCCCAGCAAGGCTTTCTAACATCAGCAGGTAGGTCACAGGGAACCATTTGGTTAGCAGAAACAGCATCAAAACTGCAGCCTTGGGCTGGAGTGATAGCACAGCGGGTAGGGCGTTTGTCTTGCATGCAGCCGACCTGGGTTCTATCCCCAGCATCCCATATGGTCCCCCGAGTACCACCAGGAACAGTTCCTGAGTGCAGAGTTAGAGAAACCTCTGAGCATCACTGGGTGTGACCCAAAGAGCCAAAAAGTAAAAAAGAAAGAAAAGGAAAGAAAAGAAAAGAAACGAAACTGCAGCTTCCTGGCTGGTCTGTGTCCCCCAGATCACTGAGGGACTTTGGGGCAAAGGCAGGTCTCAGACACTTGAAGGGGAAGTTTTCCAAAAGTCAGGCTGGGAAGACTGGATGGTGTATTGCTCCAAACAAAGGCTTCATAGCTGGCCAGAATGGAGGTAGCTTCTGACTTTGCCATTTGTCAGCCAGTTGAGCTGGGACCCTTATTTCCTCTCTGAGCTTTCATTTCCCTGCATGTAAACCAGAGGTCGTTTTAACAGTCCTTTGGAACATTGTGGGAATAGTGGCTGGCACAGATAGGTAGAAATTAAATGACACTGAACACAAACTCACTAAATCAATGCTTTGCTGCATCCTTTGTACCAGGTGCTCTGCTGCTACTATCCTGTTTCATGTTCTTGGCAGCCTTGTGGGAAGGCAGTATAGCGTTTGTTTTCTAGAGAGAGAAAATGAGGCACAGGAAGGTGAGCTTTCACCTCTCTAAGATTTCAGAGCTGATCGTTGGGTTGAAATCCAAGCCCAGCGCAGCCTGGCCCCCTTAGCCTCTGCTGTTGGTGATTCAAATGATGTCCCGAGAAGGACAGAACCCCGAAGATACAAAACCAGCTGTGTTGCCGCTGACACTCTCTTCCCTTCCCCACAGTTGTGGGACTTACCACAGTGGGAGGTCCACTGTTCTCTGGGCCAAGAGGAACCCACATTTCTAAAAACCCAGTAGATGAGGCCCTGCAGACTTAGCTGTTCCCGCCCATGATCCCCTCTAAGAAGGGATTTACCTTAACTGGTTCAGAAAATGGAGCATCACAGGTATGGTTTGCTCATTTTACTTCGTTTCCTGGTTCCTGTGTTTCCGGGTTGGGTGGATGTTGCCCCAAAGGGTCCTCCCCTTTCCTACCCCCCTAGAGCTCCTCTGGGTCTGCAATAGCAAGAGACCCCAAGTCTGCAGAGAAACTCGCTCTGGTTCCAGTGACCAGCTTGGTTCTCAAGCTCAGTGTGCGCCGTTGGGCTACACCCATCCCTGCACTCACATCACCCTTATCCCTGCCCTTGTCACTGTATCCCTCTCTGCAAGTCATGTCACTTTCATCCCTACCCTTGTCACTGCACCCTTATCCCTGCCCTTGCTGCTGCACCCTTCCCTGCATTCATGGCACCCTCATCTCTACCCTTGTTATTGCACCCTTCCCTACATTCACGTCACCCTGATCCCTGCCCTTGTCACTGCAACCCTCCCTGCACTCACATCACCCTCATTCCAGCCGTTGCCGTAGTGTTTTGTGGTCATCTACTCCTGAGGTGGAGACTGAGTTCTGGAAAGCAGCTCTGAGGGAGGGGAGGCTACTACATCCCCCTGGGTGGAGAGACCACCCGAGGCTGTGCAGGCAGTGGGGTACCCCTGCCTTCCTGGAGTGGCCTTGGAGAGGCTTGGCTCCAGTAGCCACTTTGGTAGAACTAGTGTGTTGTATGTTCGTGGGTGACAGAGGGTGAGGACTCCCTGGGAGGGGGTGCCAGTGAAGCTTCAGTTGGGGCTCACAGTAGAGTTGGTCCCAGAGGCTCAGGCACATGGAGATTCTGAGAGACTTAGAAATGAGAGGAGAGAAAAGGGAATTTAAATTTAAAAAAAATGTGGGTGGATTTCTTTTTGATGTACTTTGAGAGATATAAATGGAAATTAGAATTGTATTTTAATTAATTTTACTTGTTGGATATACTGCTTTGAATTTGATACTTTATCAGGATGGGCCTACATTAGGTCCCAGGACTTGCTACATAAAATTTACCAAAAGAAGTATAGCAGATAAGATTGTGCTTTGCATGTGCCAGACCCAGGTTCAATTTGACCCCTGGCATCCCATATGGTCCCCCAAGCACCTTCAGGAGTAATTCCTACTCATCATCAGGTATGGCATTCCCTTCCTTAAATTAATGCAGTATTTTAGTTTACAATCGTGTTGAAGCCATTGTTCTACACTTGCACTACTGCTCTACCAGTCCCTCTACCAGATGTGTCCAGCTGGCTGCACCAGTGTCCCTAATCCTCCCTTGGTTGTCCCTGCAGCCCCCTGAGACTCCTTGGTTCTAAGTCCTAGTGATCATGGCCCAGGATTTGTTTCCTAGGGATTGGCCATTTCCTTTCTTTGTTTCCTTGTACTCAGGCTAGGAGTGAGGTCTCCTGGACTTCCTTTGGTTATAGTATGTCTTTTACCCACCATGCTGGGAAGTTCTTGAAGAACTTGTTTCCTTGTCACTCTGTCTCCTCAGCTCCAGCCATAGGCCAGGAGTGGGTGTCCTTGTTTTGTGCTGAATAAGGGGGACCAGCTCCTTCTGGCTCACCAGGTTAGGACCAATAGTCCCATGCTTCTGGCAGTCCTGAATCCCAGGCACGCTGGGAAGGCTGATGCCCTCAGCTGAAACAGTTGAAAGCTGGATTCGCAGCTCAACTTGCTCTCTGTCTCTTGACCTTGCTCTCAGGAGCTTGAGAGGCCAAGTGGAACAGCCAGTGCAAGTCCAGCCCCCTCCAGGGTCTCTCGCCATGTGACTCACTCACACTGGAGGTCAGTGGACATTGAAGCCAGCGCTGCTGCCAGCCTAGTCCTGAGGGCCTCTGTGAGGATCCTCACTGCATTTCACACAGGCCCCACAGAGCCTTCCTCAGTAGACATTCAGTCTCCAGAGGTGTCGTGTCCCCTGGAAACAGTGGGCTCTGTGCACAGCATGCTGTTTCTTTTGGGGGTTAGGGTATTAAGGGGAAAGGAAAACTTGAAGAGAAAAGATTGTATTGAATATCTGTCAATCTTAGGATTTTTGTTTTGTTTTGCTTTGGGGGGAAGGCATACCTAGCGATGCTCAGAACTTACTCCTGGCTTTATGCTCAGGAATTACTCCTAGCAGTGCTCAGGAGAGTATATGGGATGCTAGGAATAGAACCAGGGTCAGCCACATGCAAGACACATGCCTTACCTACTGTATTATCTCTCTGCCCCAACACTCCAGAATTTTTTTTCAGTTTGTCAAACCCACACTGTTTTCTTACTTGGGGGCTGCAGTGTGCATGCAAGCTGGCATTTTTCTGCCCTTTACAGTGCTGCTGATCTGCTCTGAAGAGACTCTATGCAGCTCTTCTGGAATGGCTCTCCCATTAAGATCAACATCTTCCCATGGGCCCCCCAAAGCCTGGGTTTATGGGGGACGGAGCCCATGCTTCTGTGTCCTCCCCTATCCCCTGAGTTTTCCAGCCCCTGGGCTATGTGGAAAGACTCTCCCATGCATCTCTTCAGCCAGATAGGTGGTCTCAGGACCCTCGTGTGAATGACAGGACAACTTTCAAACATGGCATCTCTCAGAAATCTGTTGAATCACCTGGAAATGAGTTTGCTGAAGATAATTATGATTTGAACAGAAGCCTTAGCTGAGCCTGTGCTACAAATGGATAACGGAGATGTGAAAAAAGAACAGCCAATTTATCAAAGGGAGCTTAGAGTCCAGAAATCTGATGACTAGCAGGGATAAGATTAAAAATCCCTTCATATCTGTCTTTGGTTGGGCCACTATTATTTTTTCATATTTTTCTGGTGCTCAAAGTAGCCAGTCTTGCTTATGGGGGCGGGGTGTCCCTGCTCAGGACATAAACATGCCATCTTTCACCCTCTCCTAGTATACACAAGAGCTTGCAAGCCACCAGGTAGTTCCCCGGCAGCTCAGCCCAGTATGAGAGGCCGGAAAGTTCATGGAGACCAGCCATGTGCAGTGAGAGAACCTGCAGGAATCTGGAAGACTCAGTGGTGCTGTCGCATCCCAGCATCTGACTTTAGCCTGAGCTAATGAGACTTGCTGTGGGTGCCAGCCGTCTCACATCTCCCACCTCATTTATTATTAAAATCCGCATGGGAAGGAAGAGCTCATCTGCATACACAGATGAGCCTGTGGTCAAGACTCCCTGGCCAGGATTTGTGCCCATTGTCACACAGGTGGCATATGAGAAGTCAGGGTTCAACCCAGTCTTCTGGACACAATACTATTGCCCTTTTCTCTGTGTGACTCTGTTTAATGAAGTTTCTTCCTGTTCTGTCTGTGTCCGTTGCTAGAGGACAAACAGGTCATTCATATCTTCCATCACACTCAGATGGAAGCTGTGTCAGGAAAGAAAGTACCACACACATGCCTTTGAGTTGTATCTTTAATGCAACAAGGGTTCAGGAAGTACCTTTCTTTTTTTCCTCTAAGCACACCCAGAAGTTCATCTGTGTATGTCGTTACTGATGAAACTAGGACTCAGCGATGCGGCTCTTCAGTGTCTTGCCAAAGTCCTGAGGAGAGGCATCTTGCAAATGAAAGACTTTCCCCCCACTGTATTGTGGGGGAATACAGTGAATTCTTCAAAGACGTAAAAGGTAAAAATTGACACCGTGGGACCTGGGAAGGACTGATTCTTTAGATGAAAACTCTGTCCTCTAGTGCTCACATGGGATCCCCGAGGCTACATTAATGCCAGGCAGGCTAGTAACACTCAGACTTTTGATGACATCCAAAAAAACTGAAAGGATTACCCTAACTCTCAAAGCCCAGTGGAGTGTGATGATTAAAGCACAGATGACGGAGGCTGATGGAAATGGGTTCAGACTTTGGTTCCTTTGTGTCACTCCTAGGTATTGGCCAGGTCCTTTCAGGCGACAGATAATTAGGATTCTCATGTCCGAAACCCTTGAGCCTCTTGTAAAGCCTGTGGACTGCTTTTCACATAATGTTTTGAATGCCTAAAAAAGCATAAGATTTCAGAGAATTGATTTATACTGACTATGAAAATACATGAAATAATTTATGACATGACTAGTCTTTGTGCATTTGAAAAAATGTAATACTTTAAATGAGTAATCCTGTGCAGACTTTGGTTGTTGCTAGGGTACATGGCAGTGCCAGGGGGGCAGCTAGGGCTCATCCGGAAGTGCTGGGGGCCAGTCCTATGGTATGGAAGAATCAAAATCAGGGTCCCACATATCCAAGTCCCAATATCAAACTCACATGGGCCCCATGGGATTGATTTAATAATCACTAATCTTGAGTTAGGGATTTAAAATATATATATATAGCACCTCTTGTCTAGGATGGAAAGAAGTGCTAAATTTCCTATCAGGCTAAGAAAAAGACAGTAAGTATAATTAATTTTTTTTTCTCATCAGAGTTCTTGAGCCTCCTTAACTCTTGTCCATAGGTGCCTTGGTTGTCTCCAAGGCTGTCAGTTGTATTTTCCAGCTATCTTTTCAGCAGTGATGTACTTTGGGGTTTTTGAGTGGGAGGTAGTTTGGCCTCTTAAGTGCAAGCAAGGAGAAATGAACTTGTCAGCCAGCCCTGGTTGCAGTGGCCTCAGCAGACGTGGTGTCTACAACCTGCACAATGACATTCACAACTCAACTTCAAGGGCAGGATCCAAAGACTCAGTGTCTGAGTGGGCTTTTCTTTGGGTCATAACATAGCCTCTGCTTTTGCTCCTCCAACTCACCTGATAGTTTTGTAACTGAATTCTTTGTGTCAAGTTCCTCTCTACTTGTAGTATCCAGTGCCTTTAACTTCTTAAATTAAATTCTGACCAGAAGAAGCCCCCAAGTCTTTACAGTTCTGGTGATCTGCTGAGTAAAGGAGTGGAATTGTCTGTGTGTTATCAGGCTCACACCTAGACAGAGGATTGTTGTGCAAACTGTTGGGGCTTACACACAGAGCATTTTGCACATAGAAAAATTTCTTCCAGTGTAAATTAGGAAAACTTGACCTAATTAACCTTGGCTTTGTTAATAGGATGACCTCTCAAACAAAATGATTCATTGGTGTCATTATCTGAAAACTGGATAGGACAGTAGGATCATCTGCTCCTTTAAAGGGAAAGTTTAAAATTAGTGAAAAATATTATTAGAAAAAATACTGAAGAACAATAATTATTGGTGGTCTTCAATTGCTCCTGCTAATCTCAAATGTGTTCTTCAGGACAGTTGTACTCTAATGTCCTGTGATTAGTCTAGAGACACCTAAAGTCTAGCAGGATTATACATTGTCAGGGCGATAATCTCAAAACACCTTAGACTTTAGGTAATCATTTTACTTCCATTGTAAATAGAAATAAACAACACTATTATGCACCAAGGAAATTGACTTCATCACTCAGGATGTTTTATCAGATTACTAGGACCTATGAAATGTTTCCACTGAATTCCTTGAATAACTGCTGGCTTCCAAAGATTTTTGTTTTGGAAAAATATTTGTATGAAATGAAGTAGATTCTTGCAGATTACAGTCTACCAAGAACTAGAATGTGAAGGGATTAGGGGATCCCCTGAAAGTAACATATATTATCTAAGGGTTACTTAATGTGTATGGGTCTTAACAGAGAGATTTAGAAAACTGGATAACATTTTTTCTCCATTCAAAAAGACTGTTTTGAAAGTTTGACTTTAATTTTTTGACTTATTTATTTTTGGGGGGGCCTACACCCTGTGGTGCTTACATCTGGCTCTGTACTTGGGGGTCATTTGCTCATGGATCTATGTTCAGGGATCACTTCTGTGGCATTCAGGGAACCATATGTTGTGTTGGTGATTGAACCTGAGTTGATCCCATGCAAGGCATGCTCCTAACCACTGTGCTATGTCTCTCATCCCAACGTTTGATTTATTAAAAAGGAAGAAGAGAGCTGTAAAGGGTCTGTATATAATAATCACCTTACCAGAGAGAGGGAACTCTGTGTAATGACAATGGAATATTTGAGGCCACTACTGTACCTTTCACAAATGATGCGACTGAAACCTCTTGCATCTTGGCCGATGCCAGTAAACATTGGTGCCATCCTAACACGCAGACCCAACACTTTTCTTAGTATGTGACTTTTCCAGGTGAAAGGGCCTTCGGAACCAGAAGGGCATTAAAGTAAAAGTCACACTGGTGGCAGAAGCTAATGTCCAAGTGGCATGGGTAGTATTGGCTTCCGGTGTTCATTCACTTGCTTGTTCTTTCATCCATTTGTGCATTTTCAGGTTTTGGTCTCAAATTGTTTTACCAAATTTGAGTGATGAAAGCTGATCTTGCTTTCTTGAAATACAGATTATATTTCCAGTTGGCTGCTTCAGAAATCCATTTAAGTCATTGGAATTGGCAAGTAGAGGAGGACTTGCAGGCTGTATTTTGAAATTCTTTTGTCTGAAACTTCCAAAGCAAACCAAGCAGGCTTCGTTTTGCTCATGAGGTTTGCTTTTATCCTGGATAGGTCCATGACCTCTTCTAGCCTTGTCTTACTTTGGATGACTAATGTTTCTTTACTACAGGATGGGCCTTTTATTTGATGGCCACAGATCCAGTGTCTCTCTGGCTGGAGAAGCTTACCTTTGGAGCTTGGAAGTGCTATCTGTAAAGCCATAATATGAGAAGTGGTTTAGACTGGTGGTTTTGGGGAAAGGTAGAGCTTAACATAAGCCCTCACCTAGTATTTTGCATTCCGGATGATGTGCTGTTAGGTCTTCATTTGGGAGCCGTAGAGTTGGGGAACAAAATGGAACAGGAATGAGAATAACAGCCCACAACCAAAGTTATTTGCAGTGACCTACAGTGAAATAATTATGAAGTTAAACCTGATTTCCTTTTCTATTTCTCAGCAGTTATCAAAGATATTTACCCTGTTTAAAAATAGGATAAGCATGTTCCAACCTGGGCAAGGGTACCTCTTGGTTCCATGGACATAGACCTATTATACCTGCTCCTAACTCTGAAAAGGCAAAAGAGGTTTCACACCCAGACAGGGAGCATGAGGCAGTGATGAGAACCAAGGGAATGGAAGAGAAAGCACCACATATCACCCCTATACAACCTCCTCTCCTCCCTGGATGAAAATCAGCCCATTTCTGATAAGGCTCTTAAGTTCTTTAAATTGACTTGTACTCAGTAGAATTCCATAGCCCGGCTAACCCAGAGGGGCCTGCCTTGCTCACAGTGGAGACATTTTATCTTTGTATCACTGTTTCAGATAATTTGTCCACACAGGACAAAGCACTCACAGCTGAGAATTGGACTCAACTCTCAGACATTCCAGTCTTTTGTCTCTGTCACCACTCTGACATGTTTTTAATGTCAGAATGCATTTCAGTGGACTGGAAAATTTTCATCTTGTAGCTCAAAGTCAGGGACTGAGAACAAAGCAATGAGATATTTTAATGATGCCGTAGCTCTTGAAGTCATTTTTGGGCAGCAGCTGATACTCATGTCAAACATGTATGCCATATCTTTGGAGATTTTGTTGTTTTTTTTTTGCTCTTCATTAGTTTGAATTTTAGCTAATGGAACTAAAACCAAAATTTTTTTTTCTGAAAATGCCCATTAACTTAAGTGTTGGCAGAAGTGGGCACCTGTCAAGGAAGGCTCTTGGGGAAAGAGCAAGTATGGGCTAGTTTTCAGAAAAGGTGGCGGTGTGGGGAATAATTAGGGAAGACAAAAAAGAAAGCTCAAGTGCATTAGGTTAGTGTCAAAATGGGGCGACTTCTTTCTGCTGTTAAAGTTGCCTCTATTAGCCATTTAATTACTCCAAGATCCCAGCAGCTTATGACAATAAATATGCCTTATCTCTTATATTTTCATGGGCCTGAAATCCACGAGCAGCTTGGCTGGATGGTTGGGATTGTTGCTGTCAAACTGTCAGCCTGGGCTGTGGCTAGTGGGTCTGGAGGGTCCTGAGCGTCCGCTCCGGGGATTACTCCGAGGTTCTGCCATGAGGGAAACTTCCCAGGCTGCAGCAGCCACTCAGAATCACAGTGACAGCAGCGTTGGGGGACCCTGTTTTCCAGACTGTGCACGCTGGGGAAGTTGGAGCTCGAACAGCTCGCTTTAGGGCCATCTTGACAAGGAAGATTCAGACTTGCGGGCCAGTAAATGGAGCATGGATGGGGGGAGAGAACCACAGTGGGAAATAATGTAAATATATATTGACTATGTTTAAGTAGTGCCCATGTTTGCTTATGATGATACCTTAAAAAAACCCTTTAAACTTAAAATAAAAGAACAAAACACAAATGCAATCTACCCTGTGGGACTGTGCATGGACCCTCCCCAGGGCAAGAAGTGAGGTAGGCAGGGGCAGCTGAGATTGCTGGACATGAATGCCAGGGAGAGCTGAAGTCTTGGCATAACTAGTCTCGGGAGAGATGCACCGGCCCTTCTGCTGTATTCTCTCTCAGAAGCCAGCTGCTAATCCAGCTGGCATGGTAGAAGAGGAGGGCTCTGTGTCACTTCTTGAGAAGAGGAATATTAAGTTGATTGTGGACGTTATTTGTAAGGCCAGGACCATGCCCTGCTTCAAGTAGGCATAAACATGCAGGAAGAAAAGGAAAAATGAGGCAAGGTGAGGGGGCAGAGAGGAGAGAGGGGAGAGACAGGATGGAGGGGACAGAGGGGACTGGCTCACCAGCCTGAGGAAGAACAGAGGGGCCTGGGCCTTGGATTTGGTGTGACTGCCAGAGGAGCCAGAGTTGGCTTGACCTGTGACCTGCTCTGAAGTGATGGCTTTGTAGTTTTTATTAGACACCGATCAAACATTTGCAGTTTCATCTGGGTCATGGAATTGTATAGCCTCCTTTGACCCTTGGCTTCTTCAGTCCCAGAAGCAGGTGTGTCTGCTGTGAGGTTCACGCAGAGCAGAGATGAACATGTTGAAGGTCCCAGGTCCCATCCCACTCCGTCAATAAGGAGCACCCCCTTTTGCATTCAGACTAAATGCTCAGGTTCACCCTCGGAAAGAATACAGTTGGAACCATGCAGCTGAGGAGACCCAGGACCCCATCCGTTCCTGCCCATCACCAGTTCCCCTGAGGCCCTCCTTTCCCCATCATGCTCTCAGTTCTCCTGCCTTTGGAATGAAGTTGCCCAAGCTCAGAAATCACTTCAGGCCCATATTCTAAGCATTAGTTATGTAACCAGGAGTTGTAGGCACCCAAGGAGGTCAGCGATTATTATTTCTCTTTGGGAGACTGCAGGGAAGTCTTAGCCCTTGGTTGGACTGGAGGCTGCCATGATTGATGCGACATAGGAGCACAGGGCAGGTGGCCCTGAGCTTGCATGTGGAGCAATTAACATTTTATAGCTCCTCCACCCCCTGCCCTGCACTCAGAAGGCATCGTCCTTGGCTCAAAGCCACACTATCCAATTATGCCATCCATAAATTTAGTGGTACTGGCAGAGCAGCAGTGGAAGACAGTGTTTGCTTTGCCTCAGGTCTAATTTTCATCCTCACACCCTTATCACTGCCATTGATAACTTCTCCATGCAGTATTTGAAGAGAAATAGGAAATAATTGTTTAATGGTCACGGTAGAGATTGTTGGTTTATAGAGTTGACATATGTTCTCGTGTGTGCTTTCCTTATTGGGAAGATTACACCTCATCAACTCACTTCCTTGTCAACCGCAGCAATAGCAGAAGGACACCAAGACCCATAAATGAAAGGGCAAAGGTAACTTCAGCAAGGAAATGGACACAAGGCAGAGGCTGCTTCGAGTGCGAAGAGAGGCCATTGTGGTACATAAGAGAAGTGACCACTCCTTCTGAAAATGTCTTCTTGACTTTTATCTTTATCTTTGTGAATTTTTTTCCTGTGTTTATCATATATGTGGTTCCACTGGGGCCAACATCCAGAGACTTTAAGACCAAGCTCCAGGAAGAGAGCGATGCAGAGTCTCTTGCCCCCCACGCCTGGCTGTCTTCACCTAGACCCCTCGGAGGAGATGGTTGCCTTTCCCTCCCTGCCCCAAGCAGAGCCTTGAGAGTTGAAGACCTCTAGAACCCAGTCACAGCCATGCTCAAAGCCACTCTCCACACACTTGGACGAGCCTCAAGCATGAAGGGACCAGCAGAGGAACCCAGGTGTGCGGGACCCAGGGCTGAGATCTCCAAGCCTGCTCAGATTGGGACTAGGCTTTCTCCAGCCAGACACCCCCCCACTTTCCAGTAGCTTGACAGCCACATCCACAACTGCCCCCAGTGCTGTGTAATTCCACCAATGGGCAACATCCAGAGACTATAAGACCAAGCTCCTGGAAGCATGCAGCCGCTTTGCAGCCGCGCGGCATGTAATAGCCTTGTTCTCCCTCTTGGAGAACCTGAGACAAGCTACCAAGGGTTTATTGCCTTCATGGGAGAGCCTTGCAAGCTTCCCATAGTGTATTTATATCCCAAACTACAGTAAAAGATATATGCATACCTCTCGGAGAGCCCAGCAAGCTACCGACAGTATCCCACCCGCACGGCAGAGCCTGGCAAGATACCCATGGCGTATTCAATATGCCAAGAACAGTAACGATAGGTCTCATTCCCCTGACTCTGAAAGAGCCTCCAATTGTTGGGAAAGACAAGTAAGGAGAGGCTGCAAAATCTCAGGGCTGAGTGTAATAGAGACATTACTGGTGCCCGCTCGAATAAATCGATGAACAAAGGGATGCCAGTGATACAGTAATTATATACATGACTGCATGTGACAGGTGTCCCATGAGGCTTGAGAAATGCAGGATGGGTCTGAGGTGAAGGGGCTCCGCTGTGGCGGGCTCTCTTCTGGAGGATCACGCAGGGCAGGGGCAGCAGCATCACCCTGTAGACTTGTCTGTCATAGGCGACGGTGGGTTATGAAGAACTTTTTATCCTGTGAGTTGCAGCTGCCTCATAGACTGCCCCAAAGATCCACAGCTCTTTCCTGGAGGAGATGGATCGGCAGTGTTTGATCTTTCTCACCTGTCGAGCACTGGTGTTTGAAAGCACTGATAGATGATGTATCTGTGGGCCAGAGAGATTTGTATCCACTGCACATCGAACTCATACTGCATGTCTGCTAATTCAGTCATCAGCCAACCAAGACTTCCTCTGCATAGGGAGCTGAGGAGCCCTGGGAAAGCCCACCCGGAGGCAAACGGCAGAGGGGACAAACTGGAGAGCTGTGGGCTGTGACACAGTGAAAGGCTTTGTCCCTTGTTTATCTCTTGACTCCATTTGGCATATGACTAACTTCTGAGCTGAATGAGGAGTTGGAGTTGGGCCCAAAGGAGGCAACCCCAGGACATCAATCTGGTCCCTTCAGAGTGGGTAAATCCAGTGCATGTCATAACCTCCATGCTGTTTGGAGCGCTCACCTCAGAGGCCTCGCAGAAACAAAACCCACTGAGGTGAGACAGCAGGGCCTCGAAACACAGTTTTCCTCCTTGTGTGTTGTGGGGTATTGTTGCCTAGAAAGGGGAGGGAGGTGGTAGTGAGCTCATTGCGTGCTCCTTGGCCTGTATCACAGGGTAGTTGGTCCTGATGGTGAGATTCAAATCTTATGAGTGAGCATCTTCTGAACATTTGTAGCATCACTGAATTCCTTTTGCCAGTTCCCATCAATGAGAATACTAGCTCTGTATCCCTACTAACTGAGCTCTCAGCAGGTTTCTTTATTTGAAAAACAAGAGGCAGCATTTTTAAGGGACATAGTGCCAGTTTGAGCCACTGTGTTTATCCTACTGTTTGGCCCTTCCAGGCTTCAGCTTACCAGAAATGGCATTATAGTACCTGGTCATGCTGTGTCCTTGCCGTCTTATGACCTGAGTTTGATTTTCTGATACTTAGCTGCATTCCTAGCTGCCTTTCCTGGACTAGAGAGTCTAGATGCATCCAGGTTGGATATGATAACATAAAGAGCGTCATCTGAATACAGCACCAAGTTTGACAGTTACCATGTAGCTTTTAAGAATTTTTTTTTAATAAGCTCAAAATCCCACCATTTGTAGAGTTGAAAGTAGCGTGCTCCATCTTGGCCTCACCTCCCCATTTTTCTACTTCTTCCCTTGATGGTGAACTCCTGTTGGAGGTCTCTCACATCCTAACTTGGGGTGTGTAAATTCTTCCTTTAACTTTATAAACTTTTCTCTTTTCTCTCCTTTGCCTTATCCTCCTCTTGTTTTCTAAATGAAAGAATTTCATTTCATTTCACTTCATGTCAATAATAAACAAAGGTAATTTCAACTTTTTGGATAACATGGCAATTTGCCTTTGGAGTAACTTTCTAATTTCTTGTAGGACTCTTTCTCCTTTCAGTCAAGCATGCCCCCCGCATTTCTGTTGGGAAAACTCACATGTGCTGAAGCAGAAGAAGGATGTCTTGCAGGTTAAGACTGTGTTTTAACCTGAAAGGTCATCCAGAAACTCTGGCAGGGTGTCAGGTCTCTGTAGAGAGAGACTATTTCCCTCCATTTCAGTTTGCTCATTCTTCTCTGTATTGGACCTGCCAGTACTTATTTTTTGAAGTCCTATGTATCCTCTTGTTTCAGAATCTGCTTATGGGATAAGAGGAACTAAAAGCAGATAAGAAGAAATACTAGTTCTTCTCTTTCTGAAAAGGAATGATTCTGAACAGAAACAGGATCAAGCGTAGATAGGATGAAGGGACCATGGACATATCTGTATTATCATTTATTCTGGTGAAAAGGACAGATGCTGCTAACTTTATTATTGATGCTCCTGGCTTGATTTTCTAGGGTGTGGTTTGAGTTTCTTCCTGAGGAAATAGAAGCTTTCATTTCTTTTCTGAGAAAGCTAATTCTAAAGCAGGAAGGATATTGGAATTGATGGGAGTCTAGAAGTCTTTCTCCTTCTTTTGAAAACATAAGTGAAGATGTTAGGGAAGCCATGAGTGTGAAAGTGCTGGGAGCGTACTGAACACTGAGGGGGGCCTGTTCTCTGCAGGAGAGGATGAGAACTGCTGGCAGGCTTTACACATCCCAAAGCACGACCCCTGGGCCTTGAGAATGCCCACTTGTAGGAGAGTGTAGTTCAGTGGTTTTTGAACATACTGTACTGTGGTGTTTTGGAAAGCATGTTTTTTAAAGGTTTTTTCCTTTGTTTTCTTGTAATGAAAATTTGAAGCCCTACAATATGGAGATGAAACAGGGAAAAGAGCAAAACTGCATCACTATCTTTAAAAGCAAGAACAGTATTCAGGAGAAAAGTAGTGAAGTCGCTGAAAGTGAGCCAAGTTTGTGTGTTTCAAGTGTAGAGGAAATGAGGAAAAGGAAATGTGTTGATACTTCGGAATGTGCTGTTGGGCATTATGATAAGGAATATTTTGAAAATTGGTTTCACTGTTGCCTCTGGCAGTGAACTCTCACCGTGGCCTTTGTGTGTAGTCTGTTCCAAAATTCTCTCCAGTGACACTATGAAACTTTCAAACTTGCCCATCACTTTCATTTGAAGCAGAGGGACCTTAGAGATAAGCCACTGGAATTTTTTGAAAGGTTGCACAACCAGATGCAAAGTCAGAAAAGTCTAATAATAAAGATGACAGTCGGTGACAAGGCATCATTTTAGGGATCTTACTTAGCTGCTCTTAGGATACATAAAACCAAAAAAAAAAAAAACCAAAACCAAACTCTTCACTTTTGGTGAGGAGCTAGGGTAGCCTTGTATCCTGGATGTCGCTTGGGAAATTTGGGGTCCCTAAGCCGCTCAAAACCTAGAGGCTATATTGCTTTAGGACAGCATCATTCAGAGAATTGTTTACATGGCCACAAATATTGAAGAGCAAGTTGTAGAGGCGTAAAGAAATAGAGATGTGTCATGACTCTACTTATTGAATCGACTGATGTGGGTTACCACACTGTTTTCTTGTGTTCTGTGGGGTTCAGAGGTGAAGATGATTTTGGGGAAGAACTTCTGTGTTTCCTTGACATACCTGGGCGCACCACTGGTCAAGAGGATTTTGTGTGCTTAATGAGTATTTTCAAGCCCATAGCTTAGATTAGGGGTATATATGGTGCTCTTAGCATGATCAGACACTGCTCAGGTATAGTATCCAGAGCAAAGGAAGATGCTCATCCAAAAATAGTGTCCACTCACTCTGTGATCCACTTGGAGCATCTGCTGCAAAGAAATTTTCTGCTTAACTTAAACTCTGTGATGGATGACATAGTGGAGAGAATCCATGAAATTCACAGTCGTGGTAGAAATTTCAGCTGTTGGCCACCCTGGGCAACACTTTCTCTATGAGGAAGTGAAGTGGCTGTGGAGAGGAAGGTTGGTTTTCTGCCTTGTTGACATGAGGGAAGAAGCAGGGAAGTTTCTGCGAGAGCAGTCAATGTTGGAAGGGGAGGCCAATCTTACATATTTAGCAGACGTATTTCACCATCTCGTTGAACTTAATGTTCTTCTGCAGAATGGGCCGACGGGAAGGGGTTTCACAAATATTTTACACAGAGACATAAGACAGATGTATTCAAAAAGAAGCTGGTTCTTAAGGACAGCTGTGTCTGCAATGGAGATGTCAAACTGTTCCACTCTTGCAAGAATTTTTGATTGCCACTGATGCTAATAAGAAAGTCATACTCAATAGAGTATTTAAGGGCATTAGCATTTAAGGGCATTAGCTCACAACTTTGATTATGTTACCCAGAAAATGAGGATCCATGGAAAGGAAACCTCTGCGTTGCAAATCCCTTCATGGAAGATGCCCACTCATGTGGACGTGGCCCTGGTGCTAAAGGAAATGGAGATAGTTGTCATCTGATGCCTTTCTGGTGTCCACACATGAAACATAGCTGGTATCTCAGTTTTAGATTTCACTGGAGAAAAGATATCTGTTCCTTGGTTACAAAGCTATTAAATTCTCGGTCCTCTTTTTGTTGACCTACTTGTGTGAAAAGACTCAGCCCTGCCAGTGATCAAAACCAGGCAAAGGAACCAAATGGACATCCATGCAGCATTGCGTCTCTTGGAAACAATGACGCAACCCCATGAATCCCATGTCTTCGGCAGGAAGATTTCACACTGACTTGACTGCAGTTTGATACTGCTTCCATGAAATGGAGATTTTCTGTTAGGATCTCTTTGTTTACTGCTCGGGGTCTGGTTATTCTAAAAGTAAACAACCTGGGTTTGATTCTTACGTCCCTCTCAGAGAGCCCAGCAAGCTACCAGGAGTATCCCACCCGCACGGCAGAGCCTGGCAAGCTACCTGTGCCATATTTGAGATGTCAAAAACAGTAGCAACAAGTCTCACAATGCAGACATTACTGGTGCCCACTCGAGCAAATCGATGAACAACAGGACTACAGTGCTATTAGATTTAAAACTAGTACACAAAATGCTATTAAAAATTATATATTTTTAAAGTTATATTTTTATTTTTTTTAATTATAATTTTAAAATTGTGTTTTTTAGAATTATATTTTTAAAAATAGTTTTCTCTTCTATTGGTCCATAAAATATTTTTTCTATCTTTTCCAGTCCAGAAGTATAAAAAGTTAAAAATCTATGGTTGTAGTTATTTTGGGGGCAGATGCCAGCTTTGGAATCTGAGCTGGCAAATGCACTTCAGCTCACAGTGCTGTAAGAGTTGGAGAACCAGCATCTTGTTTCCAAAGTTGGGATGAATATTCACTAGTTAGACCAGGAGGAAGAGGCACCTGGGTCTGGCTTGACCAGCAGGTCCAGAGGAAGTTTGGAGAAACTGCTGGGACTTATGTGAGAGGGATTTCTATAAGTGGGCTTATGTTGTAATACTTTGAATGGAAAAAAGAAGCAGCCTTCATCTTCAAAGGCTGGCGAGAATATGGATTTGGTCACTGCAAGGTGATACCCATGTACTGTTTTAAAAAAACAAAACAAAAGTTGCATTAGTGTATTGGACCCATATCAGGGCTCCGAAATGGAAAGCACAAAGCATTGAGAAAGACGAGGTCATCATCAAACCACAGCCGGGTCAGGTGAATGGAAACAAACTTTCATAATGTGCACATTTGGGGACGATGCAGGGTTGAGTCTCTGCTTCTCCTCTTGACTACAAGCCACGATATGGGGCTGTGACCAGGCCATTGAAACAGAGAAGAAAGCCGTGGGGGCCGAGTGATAATATAGCCAGGAGAAACTTTGCGTTGCATGCAGCTAAGTTGGGTTCGATGCCTAGCTTTCCTATGGTCCCTGCTGCGCACTTCCAGCTCTGCCAGAGCCAGGAGTAACTCCTGAGTACAGCCAGGTATGCCCTCCCCTACCAACAAACAAAAATGAAAGCAAAAAAGAGAAAAAAGAAAGGGGCACTTTAAGCATGGCCTTCTTCAAGTTGGGATTTTGTGGAGCAGGAAGGGAAGGGAGAGTGTGAAGCTGGTCTGAACAAGCCATGAACACTTGGCCTTTTCAGGAACGCTCGTGAGAGCATACAACCTAGGGGCGTCTATGAATCATCCCTGAGTGTGGGGCCTGACCTGGCTGAGGTATGACTCTGACTCTCCCTGACTTCGGGGTGACCTGCTCCTCTCAATCCCTCACTCACTGTCCCTGCAGAGAAATGAGAGGTCAGGCCTCTTGGGTGCTATCTTCTAATCAGCAGCTATGCTTTTGACCCCCAAGATGAGGCTGCTCCATGCCAAAGATGGGTCTCTCAACCAGGTGCCTAAGGCACCACCCTCACTGTGCTCACATTTGAGGGCGTAGGTAGAAGGCTGGCTTTCAGGACAGGTTGCAAAGCAGCCTTATTCTTCTGAACATTTTATTTGGGGCTGGAAATATTGTGCAGTGGAAAGGACCCTTGCCTGCAGCCAACCCAAGTTCAATCCCTGGCATTCCATATGGTCTCCTGAGCACCACTGGGTGTAATTCCTGAGTGTAGAGCCAGGGGTATTACCCCTGAGCATCACTGGATGTGGCTTCCAAAAAAGCAACAACAAAAATATTTATTATGTTTTAGATAGTTATAATAGCGTTAATGTTTATGGTGTGAACGTAAGTATAAAGTTCCCCTCTCCTGCCCCATCACCATCAGAATGCCCATGACCCTCTACTACAATCCCTATGTCTCCTCTAGTCCTGCCTGGTAATTGGTTTTGAACAACAAGAAAAGTGGCCTTCTTTTTCATAAGAGGCAGGATGAGGGCTGGTGTTTGGGGCCACACCTTGTCTTACTTAGATTCTTTTCACTCTGCTCAGGGTTCACTTCTGGTGGTGCCTGGAGAACCATCAGGGCTTCGAACCGGAATCTGCAGGATACAAGGCAAACAACTTACCCCAGTACTATCTCTCTGTCCCCAAAACCTTTTTCATGAGTCACTGGCCTGGCTGATGGCCCTGGTTTCTCTGCTGTGTCCCCCTTGTGGCATCCAGGCTTATCCTTTAGACGTCGTGGAGGGATATCAGGAACATATTATATAATGCTAAGAATTGATCTTGAGGGTGTCAGGATTGCTAGGTCATTTCCCTCTGCTGTTTTTCAGGCCAAGTAACATTAAAAGTCTGCTTATTCTCAACAGAAAACCTGAAAGAAGCCTGAAGTAGCTGTGCTATCACTTCTGCACAATTCCATGTCTAAATCAGGCCAGCTGGAGAGCACAACCGAACCTGGGAGAAGCAGAGCTTCTTTCCTAGAAACAGAGCCATTTTGTCATCGACTCTAAATTAAAAGCATGTTCTGGGCAGCCCTTGACTGTCGGCAGCTAGCACTGCTAGCATGTTCTGATTTACAAGCAGCTGATGTGTGATTCCGGGTATAACAGTTATCTGTAATTGAAATCATCATCAAACAAATCCCCCCTACACAGGCTGAGTCAGTAATCAACATCAGGAATGCTGTGGATACAGCATTCCGGACCCATCAAATATGCAAGATTAATTTGCTGAACTTCATTCAGGCTTCCAGCAGCGCTGTCACCTGGGACCCAGAGAAGCAGCAAATTAATTCGGAACCGCCACTGGTTTCAAAACATCAAGAGCGACCTTCTTCATGTGGCTGTCTCCTGCCTTGGTGACATGTTTCTGGAAAAATCAAGCCTCTGACTGCAGGGTTCAGGAGATCTGGGGGAAGGGACCTGCCATTCCAACCCTCTGGTCCCCAGAGCCACAAAAGAAGGCAAAATAGAAACCCTGACCTTGTTCAGAGCATAGAAAACTCTCACGCTAAGCCCTAAAGTCAAGGAGAAACGGCTCCATGCCAAAGAATGAGGATCTGCGTCAGAAGCAGGTCTAGGCTGGTTCTGCCATAGGTCACTTTGTCTCCTGAGCAAGTAGCCTTCTCTCTGGGCCTCCATTCCACAGCTGGAGAGGAAACCTCTGAGTTGCTCGAATTTGTTCTTGTCATTTTGTGCTTGATTTTACAAGGGAGACCAGCTAGATGTATTTAGGTTTCAACTTCTATTCACTCTGGCTCATTCCTTTCCTCAGCACTGTTCTATATAATAAGAATATTGTAGATGTGCCTCTTTCCTTTTCGGGGGAGGGGGTGGCCCTTTTAATTTCCTTCCTATTCTCCATTATCTCTATACCTTGCATATCATTTTATTCCTTAACTATTATTTTAGTAAAATTTTGAGAGGAGGTAGGCATCAATTACTGATTGAATCTGCCAGGCTTATCTTGAAGGCTGCATGACATTTCCTCTCCTAATAAGGTGGCATTGTTGTAATCTAATTATTACAAATGAGGAAACAGACTCAGGTGACAAAAGTTGCCCAAAATCACAGAATAAGCAATTGACAGCAGAGAGAGGGGTTTGAACTTAGAGGTGCCTTTTAAATAAAATCCATGTCCTTAGCTGTCGGGGTATTTTGGTTTTGTGGGTTTATTTGTTAATTCTGTGAACTTTCAATTTTTTTTAATTTAGTCACCATCAAATCATAAAGTTATTTATGCTTGGGTTTCAGGAATACAATGTTTGAACACCAATCCCTTCACCAGTGTTCATTTCCCACCACCAATGTCCCTCCCCTCATTTGCTTCCCACCTTGGTTTTGAGAAGCACTTAAAAAAAATACTATTTTGCATAAAATAACATCACATAATGCTGACACCCAAGAACAGTAGATATAAGGGTCAGGGGCATTGCCCCATAACTGGAAGACTGCTTCATGAACAGAGGGGAGAAGGTAGATGGAATAAAGAAGGAATCACTAAGAAATGATGGCTGGAGGAACCAGTTGGGATGGGAGATGCATGCCGAAAGTAGATAATGGACCAAAGATGATGATCTCTCAGTGTCTGTGTTGCAAGCCATAATGCCCAAAAATAGAGAGAGAGTATGGGGAATATTGTCTGCCATAGAGGCAGGGGGAGGGTGGGAAAGGGGGGTATACTCGGGATATTGGTAGTGGGCAGTGTGCACTGGTGGAGGGATGGGTGTTTGATCATTGGGAGATTGTAACCCAAACATGAAAGCTTGTAACTATCTCACGGTGATTCAATAACATTTTAAAAATTGAAAAAAATACTATTTTGCAATGCGATTTCCAGAACTGTTGTTGATAGGGTTTCATACACAAAACTTTACCACTATCTCTCAGCACCACCTCCTTCTCCTGACTGAATGTTTCCCTCCACCATAGATGTTGCCCCTTCCTTGTCCTATCCCCTCAGTCCCCTTAAGTGGCATGTTTCCTGTTGAATACCTTTGAAAAAGAAAAGAAAAAGAAACAAATATTCTTTGTTTCCATTGCCTTTGTCTGTCTGTTCATTATTTGAACATTGTTTCTTTAAATACCGCACAGGAGAGAGATCATTGTGTGTGTCTCTCTCCCTCTGACTAACTTGACAGGTACCATATTCTGCAGGTTCCTCCATGTAGCAACAAATTGTATGACTTTATCTTTTTATGGCT
The DNA here is from genome assembly GCF_027595985.1 of Sorex araneus. Classification (NCBI taxonomy): domain Eukaryota; kingdom Metazoa; phylum Chordata; class Mammalia; order Eulipotyphla; family Soricidae; genus Sorex; species Sorex araneus. Next base: position 24,738,584 of record NC_073307.1, on the reverse strand, counting down.
GAATAATATTCCATTGTGTATATGTGCCATTGTTTCTTTATCCAGTCATTTATTCTTGGACACTTGGATTATTTCCAGATTTTGGTTATTGTGGATAGTGCTTCGAGGAACTAAGGGTGCAAATGTCTCTTCTCCATTTTGTTTTCGAGCTTTGGGGGTATATTCCAATAAGTGGAGTTGCTGGATCAAATGGATGCTCAATTCCTAGTTTTCGTAGGAAGAAAAATTGTTTTCCAGGAAGATTGGGCCAGTCAACATTCCCAATGACAGTGAATTAGAATCCCTTTCTCTCTGCATCCACACCAGCACTGGTTATTCTTGTTATTTTTGATGTGTATTTCTTCTGTGGAGTAAGATGTCATCATTGTTCTTATTTGCATATCCTTGATGAATAGTGATGCAGAACATATTTTCATGTACCATTTGGCCATTTTAATTTAATCTTTGAGGAAGTTTCTGTTCATCTCCTTTCCCTATTTTTTGGGGGGGGATTAAATGTGAACTGGGTTTATTTTTTGGGGGGTGGGGCATACCTGATATTGCTGAGATGACTACTGACTCTGTGCTCAGGGATCACTTCTAGAAGGGCTTGGGGGACTATATGAGGTGATAAGGATTAAACTCAGGTTGGCCATGTGCAAGGCAAATGTCCTACAGAGTGTACTGTCATTCTGGTCTCTGTGAAATGGGTTTCTGAGTATCTGTGTCTGAGCCCTGGACCAGTCACTGACACACAAACACTACCAAATGCTACAGTGCAAAGCTGAGGCAGAGCCAGACAAAGCAAAGGGCACTCTGACAGTCCTTCCTGCCCCACCCACTGCATTCCCGCATTTACAGAGGAAAACGTGCCTTTTGTCATTCATTTTCTGTAAAATGTGGAATCTGTATCTGTAGTAGCTGGAGTCTCAGTGAGGAAGACAACATTGGTTTTTCTTTCAATGCATTCAGCCCATTCCTTTGGTCGTTTTCATATGGAAATTTCTGTTGAGGTTTGCCTAAGTGTAAACACACACACACACACACACACACACACACACACACAGAGTCAGAGTCACACAGGAGCTTTCTGTTATGCTTAGTTTCTCCTAATAGTAAGGTCCTGGGCTGTATTATTATTATTATTATTATTTTTATTTTTAAATACCTGCATATTACACTGATGTGGATAACAAGGTCATCAGCTCAAACAATGCCAAAGTGCCTAGAAGCAAGCAGGGAAGTCCTGCAAGTTTCTAGGCTCTTCTAGGCTGTCCTGGCTTCCCTCAGCTGCTGCTTGATCTTGCAGACATAGTCAAGACGGAATTTGGGCGTTTGTGGCTGACTCTCTTTGCCGCTCTGTGGAATCCCTTTCTGAAGATGATGTGGGTGACATCAGCACCTCTTGATCCCGGCTCTTTCTCTGATGGTTGGCCAGCCTCTCAGTCCCATGTTCCCGCACTGCTCTGTGTATCCAGCGAGAAAGAAAGATCTATTCTATAATAGAATACAGATACATGCTGTCTATTCTGTGCTTAGCGATACTTATCTTACTTGCTGCTATAGCCTTTGTTTTGTAGGCGACATCGTTTTTCTTTGTTATTTGCCACACTCAAGGCTCTGTTGTAAGCATTTTATAAATATCAGCCTATAGAAGCTTTAATCCATAGAAACTCTGTGGGGAGAGTGACATTACTGCTTTCATTTTACAGGTGAGGGTATAAGGTTTGAGGCGGGGGTGATCCCGCTGTTGGCCAGCGTAGAGGACTGGATTTATACCCCCACATCTAGCTCTAGAGTTTGTGCTCTGGGCATAGTCTACAGCCCAGTGAGATCTCTGTACCTCACCTCTGCTTTCTAATATTTATGCGCCCCACTATTAGTGCTGGTCCCGTTAGTGTATTCTGATATTTGACCCTTGGCACTCACTCATACACTCGTGTGCTCTCCCCCACCCCTGCACAGATATACCCTGTACGCTCTCACCCCCATCCTGCTGTCTCCACTTTCTCATCACATTCAGTCCTGAACCCTCTGCAGCCTGAGCACCTGCTCCACCCCCCATGAACCTGCCCCCACAATCTCCAAACAGCCATTTCCTCCCTCTCTCCATATACTCATGTGATTAATTATAGTGATGCAGTCCCTAATATGGAAGCATCCTGGCACTCACATCGGTTTTCATTCTTTTAACCCAGCGCTGGATTCAATTTGCTCATAGTTTATTTATGACTGGTTAGTGTCAGATGGATAGACTATTTCCTTAAGACTCAGGGAACATAGGAAGTTCTTTTCAGCCCATTTAATTTCCTTGTTAATTTATAAGGGTCAATTTCCCTGTATAGTTTTGCTCTTTATGTCCTTCATGTCTCTCCCCGTGGGATAGCTTTAATTTACCAATTAAAAGGGGAAAATGTGCTTTCTAATTATCACTGAATAGTCCTATAAAGCCATTCCTTCACAGTAGGGTATGAATTAGGATGACTGGAATGATCTGGTTGCATTTTTCGTAAGGTTATTTTTTGAGCTCTCAGAAAATACAGATTGGTAGAAAGAATAACCTCTTTTGAAAAAAGCCAGAGTAATAGTAGTGGTAGTGACAGTTTTTGTTTTTCCTAAAAAGGATGCTTTGAGAACTTCTATGATGAGAATACTGGAGCAGGCATTTCCCCCGTGAGTGTCATGCTAACTCCCGACTATTGCCGTCACAGCTCAGTGGGGTGGGGGCTGCCATTTCTATTGTACAGATGAGGAAATGGGTCTGAGAGTGAATGTAACTTGCCTAGGTTCATCCACTCTAGAGTGGCTTGTTCATGGGGCCCGGTGGGTACCAGTGATTCTGTCAGGCTCCTTTCCTCTGTGTGTCTTAAGCCCCCAGACTCCCCTATTTTGCTTGTGCTGCTTCCTCTTTCTGAAATGCCCTGGACCAGATCTCCTCCATTTTCCCTTTGCGGTTTGTTCCATCTCTTTCTTCTTTCTTCAAGTATAGAACCTCTTTCATCCCCCTGTTGGGCAGCGGGGCTGTGCTTTTTCTCTCCTAACACCCATGCTAGTTTTCTCTCCAGTCCAGGGCGCATTGGAAGTTCTCCAGGTCCTTGACTGTCTCCTGCCTGAGGCAGGGTACCTGTTGGTTTCCTTTTAGGACCGTTGGTTTCTAGGACCTCACTGAGTGCTCGCTGGGTGGGTGAAGGATGAGTCCCAGCAAGCTGGCAGGGTGATGGGCATTGTGTCTGAGCATGCCACTCTGTGCCCTGTCTTCCACAGTGAGGGCAAGGCTGCAGGGCCCTGGGGACCACCCTTTGACATGGAGAATTGGACCTTGGACCACTCTGTCTCTCGGGGAACCAGAAAGCTCACCGATGATGCCTCATAAACAGAACTAGACTTAGTTTCATTATTAAAGAGATTCCAGCCCAGGGCTGGAGTGATAGCACAGAGGGTAGGGTGCTTGCCTTGCACGTGACCGACCCAGGTTCGAATCCCAGCATCCCATATGGTCCCCTGAGCACTGACAGGGGTAATTCCTGAGTACATAAGCCAGGAGTGACCCCTGTGCATTGCTGAGTGTGACCCAAAAAGCAAAAAAATAAATAAGAATTAAAAATTAAATAAATAGGGGCCGGAGTGATAGCACAGCAGGTAGGGCGTTTGCCTTGCATGTGGCCGACCCGGGTTCGATCCCCGGCATCCCATATGGTCCCCCAAGCACTGCCAGGAGTAATTCCTGAGTGCAAAGCCAGGAGTAACCCCTGAGCATCGCTGGGTGTGACCCAAAAAGCAAAAAAAAAAAAAAAATAAATAAATAATGAATATCACAGAGTGTTTAAAAGAAATAAAGAGATTCCAGCCCTTACCATTGAACAGGAGAGCTGTGGTCGAAGCCAATCCACTCTGGGGCACTGCAGGCTTACAGAATGACTTGAATGTGTAAGAGCCCCATTTCTGGATGTTCTTACTAAGTCCTCAAGAAAATATAAAGTTAGTATTTTTTTGTAGGGTGTGTATGGGTGGGGAATTGGAGTCTCAACCACAAACTCTCACTGTCATTCCCAGTGGTGCCCAGGGCCATATGTGGTATCAGGGATCAAACTGGGGTTGGCTGCTGTTGGCAAGGCAAGCACCGTTCCTCCTATGTGTTCTCTTCAACCCTAATTTCTTTCTCTCTCTCTCTCTCTCTCTCTCTCTGGTCTGTTATATTTTAACATTAAACTTTGCCAAAACAATCTGGCTCACGGGTATTCTCAGGGACTACATAACTCATTCTTTTCCTTTAGATGCATACATTTATTTCTGTGAGAAAGTGAATGTAGGAAAACACCCAGAAAAATGCACCCTTCTATTAGATCCCAAAATAGAAAATTTCTAAGAAGATTCTTATTTGACCTATACCAAGAACAGAAAGAAAGCTTTGCTTTGTGTGGGGGATGGGGCGGGGGGAGGGGTCCTCTCTACTATACCCAAATTCCAGCACTCGTTTTGATGCTGAACTAGTAGGTCAAGAAGAAAGAGGCTGCATTTGCCGACAGCAGGCAGCTGGCCTTTGAAAGCGAGTGTGTTCACATGAGAGGCCAGCACTTGCTCACTGGGCTGCCTCTCTTTGTAGGTCAGGGCCACGCCTATCAGGTCCCAAATAATTCACAAACCCTTGCTCTGGGCCTGGTCCCTTGCCATGTGTTGAATGAATGAATCAGTAATCGAGTGACGGCGTCAGCTCTTCTCACTGTCATGGTGCCTGTGTCTAGACTGTACATACAACTGTGCCACAGTCCTATGTACAAGTTAAACCCAACCACATCACCTCACCGGTCCCTCCTCTAGGACATGCAAGAATTGTGAGAGCAAGGAGGTTGGAGCATCCCTCTAACTCTGCCTGGGGTTGTCAGAAGGGGTTCCTGGAGGAGGTGTGGGGAGTTGAGTCTGTGTGGAGAAAGAAGTGGATTCAGGAGGGAAGGCATGTGAAAGGAAGGAGGGGCACGGGGCAGGAGCATCAGCGTTTCCCTGCCGACATTCTCCCCTGCCTGGAGTTCTAGAAGGCCTCAGCTCTGCGTTTGCCACAGGTTTCAGCCAGATCTATGGTCCACAAGAGCTGGGCAAGCACAGTCCAGAGAGTGCTCTGACAGGAGCACAGGGACTGCCTCCTCCTGCCCCTTCAGGATCCCCTAGCACCTTCAGGGGGAGACCCCCATACCAGACGGTGCCAGGCTCAGCCCACTCAATGCTGGGATGGGGGTATCCGCAGCATTCCTCTTCCAAAATATTCCCCGATTGTTTCTTATTCTCAGAACAGGATTGGGGGTGGTTGGGAATGTGCCTTACCGCTGATGATGTAGAGCTGATGCCTAATTGGTTGTTTCTGTTTCCTTCTGAGTAGTTCAGCACACCATGACAGGAGGGAGAAGCTGCCCCACCTGCCACTTGAAATGCAGTGAGTGGCAGGACTTGGCGATCAGGTCTCAGATGAAGAGAGAAATGAACAGCAAGGTTAGATGTAAAACCCTAATAACGAACTTCAGACATGAAGCCAGGGTGCGGGCACAGTTAGGGCCTGGACCTTCTTTTCCTGTCCCCACCAGTGCTGGGACTTCAGGCCTGCCCTTGGAGGCACTGGGTTCATTTGTGATAGCTGGGGTGGTTGTGTGTAGTTCAGGTGTGTGGCATGTTCGGTGACCAAGTATAGCCTCCCCAGGCCTCTCCAGCTGAGGAACAAAGAGACAGGGGACTCATGAAATGATGGTCAAAATTGGCTATTAAATTCCAGAACCAAATAGTCTTTATACAAAATCTGAGTATTTGATTGTATGTAGGTGTGATTGATCATTTTCAGAGGTAAATCGTTTCAAGGGAGGGAAGTCTGTTGGGGGGATTAACTCAATGAGATGCTCTATCTCCCAGGGATATCTGTATTGCGTTTCTCTTTCCCTTGCTGCTAATACATATTATATAATAAATTTACTTTTTATTAATACTTAAAGTTATTTGGATAAACACAGTAAGAAATATAGATTCCAAAACTTAGTTCTCTCTACTCCGGGTGTGAGATGGGGAGATTGGGGGTGGGGATGGAGCAAGGCTTTTACTGTAAATTTCAGATTAGGTCTTCAGGCCAGTTCAGTTTTTCCTACCTCATGGGGTCCTGTCTCTAAGTCTCCAAGGGTCTTACACATGCCAAAATTATGCTCTGCCATTTGAGATAATCTCTACAACCTTTGACATATCATCATCATCATCATCATCATCATCATCATCATCATCATCATCATCATCCTGTTGATGGTCGATTTTCTTGAGCAGTCTCAGTAATGTCTCCATTCGTCCTAGCCCTGAGATTTTAAAAGCCTCTCTTTACTCGTCCTTTCCAATGGTGCCACATTGGAGGCTTTTTCAGTGTCAGGGGAATGAGACCCTTCATTGTTACTGGTTTTGGTATATAAATACGCCACTGGGAGTTTGTGAGGCTCTCCCATGTGGGCAGGAAACTCTTGGTAGCTTGCCAGGTTCTCCCAGAGGGAGAACAAGGTTATAAGATGTTGCTTCCAGAAGCTTAGTTTTATAGTCTCCGGATGTTGGTCGTTGGTGGGGTTACACAGCACCGGGGGCAGTCCCTGGGTGTGACTGCCTAGCTACTAGAAAATGGGGAAACTGGGCGGAAAAGGCCCAGTCCTGATCTGAGCAGGCTTGGAGGTCTCAGCCCCGGGTCCCACACACCTGGGTTCCTCTGCCGGTTCCTTCATGCTTGAGGCTCTCTGAACATATATATTTGACATGTATATTTGTATATATGCACACAACACACTCTTATATACATATTTACATAAGATTTTTTTGTTTACTAATTTTGACTAAAGTATATCCAGTGTAACTAACCACCACACAATTAAGGTATAGAACATTATCATTATTTGAAAAAGTTTCCTCAGGTTCCTTTGCAGCCAACTCATCATTTCCCTTTTGAGCGAGCATTGATCATTACCTATTGTAAAGGTTTAGTTTTGCTAGATCTGTGTGTAATTTACTGCCAGTGAAATCACTGTTGTTTTTTTGTGCTTGTCTTTTTACATCCAGCATGATGTAAATGTGTGCTCTGCAACAATAGTTTCCTGTTTTACAGCTGAGTAGTTCTTGGTTGTATAATGGTTGCAGTATCTATATGCCAACAGAATACTTCATTCTTCTGTGCATGGACTTCTGGATTGCTTCCAGTTTGCAATATATAAAACTGGTCATAGATATATAGGTTTATTTTTGGAATATCAGCCCTATTTTAATTTTTAGAATAGTTATATTATTTTTATTAAAAATTTAAAAATTAAATCACATGAGCTTAAGAGTTACAAAGTTGTCCATAATTAGGTTTCAGTCATTCAGTGTTTTGACAGTGTACATTTCCCACTACCAAGGTCCAACTTCCCTCTTTTACCCCCCCCCCCCCCCCGAGTCTGCTTCTACAGCAGACACTTTGCTCTTTTCCCTCTTTCCTTTTGGTCATTATGGTTTGTGGTACAGGTACTGTAAGGTTGTCATGTATATCCCTTTACCTGCTTTTAGCCCTCAATTCTTGTCCACAGCTCTCATTTCCAACTTTCATTGTCACAGTGGTTCCTTCTCTATCCTAACTACTCCTTCCCCCTTACCCGCACTTGTGACAAGCTTTCAACTGTGGTTTATTTTATTTTATGCTTCTTCTTGTACCACTACCATACTTAAAAAATATTGTTGTGTCTTTGTGGCAAGTCTTCACTAATGAAACTAATGAACAGCATTAGTTTACCATTTTTCCTCTTGTATACTAGTGTTTTATTCCATCATTTTACTAATGCAAATTCCTAATTCTATTTAAATTTGAGGATCAACTTTTCCAGTTTTGCAGAAATGGCAATTGGAATGTTGATAGGGATAGTCGTTAATCTATAGATTAACTTTGGGGACTATAATTATTTTAACAGTATTAATGCTTCTAATCTATGTGCATGGGTTATCTTTTCATTTATTTGGTCTTCTTAATTTCTTGTGGCAGTGGTTTATAGTTTCCAATGAAGTCTTGATTAAATTTGTTCTGGACTGTATTATTCTTTTCAGTGCTATCTTAAATGGAGTTTTTCTGTTTCAAAAGGAATTAAAAGAAAATTTTCAGATTAACAGTCTGGGGTTGTTGTCTTTTTTTTTAACTAAAAGCGCACACATAGAATAAAAGTAAAAAGATGGAAAAGATAAGCTATGCAAATAATAATCATGAGAAAGCTAACATGCCTGTCTATAATTCTATTAAAATTTTTAATATAAAGGCTGGGGATGTGGTTCAATGACAAAGTGCACTGCATGCAAATAAGATCTGGCTTTGATCCCTGGCATTTATATTGTTTGTATTTATATTTATATTATTTATACTTTATATTATTAGAAACCTGTGTGTGGAAAGATATAACTGATTTATTATATATTGCTCATATATCTGTGCTTTTGTTGAATATGTTTATTAACTCTCAGCTATTTTGTGGGTTCTTAAAGTTTGTAGCTGTAAGAGACTTAATTTTTTCTCATCCAGCTACCCATTTTTGTCTTTGTCTTGCTTAATTGCTGTTGTCAGAGCATCTATTAATTACAGTGTTGAAGAGAACATTCAAAGGCAGAAATCCTTGTCTTTCCCCTAAGTTTTGTAGGGAAGATTTTAGTCTTTCATCATTTAGTATGTTAGCTATGAGTGTGATCATAATAAAGAGTTATTGAGAACTTTAATATAGTTGTGGTGGGAAGACATGCTCATATTTTGAAATGCATTGAGATTTATTGTTGGGTTGATTTGTGGTGTCTGTCTTGGTGTATTTTCACACTGTTGGGAGCAGTGTTCTGTATTTATAAGGTTGGTTAATAATGTTAATTATATTTTATATTCTTATTGATAATATGTATGCCAGTTATATAAATTTTTGACAAGGTTGATAAAATCTCTATGCCTGTTATTTTTTTCTTTAGTTCTGGCAATTTAAGTTTCATGAACTTTGAGTTTCTGTTACTAAGTGCATCCGTGGTTAATGTTGTCTTTCTGATGGACTGCCCATTGTATCACTGTTATATACCCTGTAGTTGATGATGTTGCTTGCATAAATTTGTTATATCTCTTTAATGATCTTCATGTTGAAATTTTTTTTTCAGTGCCAGGGGTCAAAGTCAGATCTTATTTGCATGCAATGCACTTTGTCATCAAAGCACATCCCGACCTTCATATTAAAAATTTTAATAGTATTATAGATAGACATATTAGCTTTCTCATGATTATTGTTTGCATAGTTTATCTTTTTCCACCCTTTTACTTTTATTTTTAATCTTTTAATTTTAAGTGTGTACTTATAGTTAAAAATATAGACAACAAACCTAGACTGTTAATCCAACAATTTCTTTTAATGAGAATATGCAGTTTATTACATACAGTGCAAATATTAGAATGGTTCATTTTATCTTAATACTGAGCTATCTTTTCTAATTTTCAATATTTTCAGTTCCTCTATGGCTCATTCTTTACTTTCTTTTTAATACTTTTCCTATTATATTTTTTCCGTATTTAAATTTTTTTCTCTAATTTTTTCTCTTCAAAGTATTTTTGCTCTGTTAGTGTTTATTGGTTTTTTGAAATTATAACATGCATTTTCACTTTTTTCACTAGTTGTTTAGGATTAACTAAATGCCAATCAGAAAGCTCACACTTTCTACTTCATACTTCATCCTTCAGTGGGCACTTCTAATTCCCTGCTTCACATTTTGAGAATATTGTAATCTTACATTACCATTCTATTTACTACCATCATTATTCCTTTCACTGCTACCTTCACGTTGTTTACCTGTATGTATTTTATAAAGTTTTATTTATATTGTTATTCTTTCCTTTAAGCACAAGATATTGCAGGAGAATTTTAGAAGAAAAGTAACAACTGTTTTAGTGTGTCCAGTTATTTACCATTTATGTTGTTCCTTTTTTTATGCACTTCCAAGATTTCATGTAGCATAGTTTCCTTTTAGTCTGAGAAAGTTCTTTTCCTGGAGCACAGATTTGCTATTGCCCTGTGAATTCCCTGAAAAAAAGCAGCAACTTTATTTAGTCTTGTTATAAAGACTATTTCCTAGATGAGAGTTCTGGGATAATTTTTTTTTAAAGTAGGAGTGTTCATTTTATTATCCACAGGCCACATTACTTATCTTTTTTGTCCATATTTTATTTTTTATAATTGATAATTTTATAATAATTAAAGAGCTGTGGTTTGAAAAGTTATTTTTAGTTGTGATTTAGATTATAATATTTCAACATCAATCCCATGACCAGTGTCAACTTCCCTCCACCAGTGCACCCATATTCCCTCCCCTCCCCACCCCAACCCCCACCTTATCCCTGCCTGTCATCTCAACAGGCATATTCCAAAGTTCCAGTGCTTGCAGCTTGGATCTCATATTTTCAGTATTGTTGGGTCTGTAACAATACTGTAATTGGGCTATCTGTCTGTAATTTGGGCTATATGGCTATACCACTCAACCATATCATCAGTATAATTGAAGACTTGATGCTTATTCATCCATTACTTTCTGTTTGTTTTTTCTTCTCCTAGCCGTCCTCCCTGCCCCATGTACTCCTCCTACCCCCCCAGCTCACATTTCTTTCCTTCTGTATGCTTCTTCTCTAAACTATGTGGTCATGGGTTACCTAGGCATCCCCTTTATTACAATGCATTTCCCCATCCAGTGTTCTATATATGCCACATATATGTGAGATTGTCCTCACACCTGTGGGTGTCTTTCTTCTTCTGGCTTATCTTTTCATTTTTATCACTGGCATACTCTTCCTCCTTCTCTTCCCTTTGTTGTTGCCATGGTCAATGAGTTGTACACATATGGTGCAGTGCTCATGCACTAGCTATAGTGCTGATTGAGATTCTCACACTTGGTTTTGAGGTTCACTCAGTTTGGTTGTGGATTTTCCCAGGGTGTCATACATTTGGTTGCAGTCTCACTTGCTTGGTTGTGGTGCTAGCCATGGATCACACATTTTGTTGTAGTCATACTCTCACACATTTCGCTGTGGTACACCTAATGTGGCAGATTTGGCAGTAATTCTACATTGAGGTTTTTATACTTACTTTCAGGGCTGGTATGATCTCCATTGTACTAGCACTACTTGACTGCTGTTGTTTTTGTTTGGATCCATCCAAATACATCTGTTGCATCAAAGAGCAGTGCAGCTGGGACTGTACTTGGCAAGTGGTACAGTGCAGGGATCAAACTCAAGACCTCCTGCCTTCAATGAACATTTAGCCACTGGGTTCTCCCCAGGCTCACCATTTTAATTTGCTTAACACTACTTTGAAGATGTTGTTCATCATCTTCTGGCTCCCATTGTTTTTTGCTGAGAGATCAACGATCATATCTTTTCCTTTTCAATTTTTTTTGGGTTGGGTTAGACCTGGTGTGCTCAGGGATTACTCCTAGCTCTGTGCCCAGGAATTAGTCCTGGTAGACTTGGAGGACCAGATAAAGTGCCAGGTACTAAACCTGGGTGGCTGTATTCAAGACAAGTACCTACTTGCTGTGCTATCTCTCCGGTCCTCAATATATCCCTTTTCATTTATTAATCTCTTTCTCTTTTCCCTAAGATGTTTTTAAGAGTTTCTTTTTGTTCTTTGTGTTAAGCATTTTGCATCTAGATGTGATTAATTTTTGCGGTTTGGGATTGCTTCAGATTGATAGCTTGATTTTTCAAAATGAAGTTTTGGCATATCTAAGCAGTTGTTTCTTAAAAGTATTTCTGGGCCACATTTTTTAGTCTGTTCTCTATTGTGATCACTGTTATTCATAATCTGGATGAATTTTCATCATCCCACACATCTGTGTGTTGTTGATAAATTGTCTCTGATCCCTTTTCCTTCAAACTGAGCAGTTTTCACTGCTGTCTTTAAATTAACTAACTTTCTTTTTCCTCTTCTCTTCAATATTGAGCATAGTTGGTTAAAATTAGAAAGCTATTTGATTCATGTACCTTTTAGTTCTTTGTTTTCAGTATTTAGTGTGGTTTTTATTTCCTTAATGAGATTCCCTATTTACTCATTAAGGTATGTCTATATTCCTTTAAAATTAATTTAATTCTTTAAGCATATTTATCATGCATGATTTCAGCATTTTTATAAGCTGAATCCATCATCCCATGTTGGTTTTTATTGATTGCTTCTCTCTTGAGGAGTATGGGTCACACATATTCCTATCACCTCTCGCCTCTCTCGCCCACTCTCCCTTTCTCTATGTATGTAGCACTTTTTATTAGATCCTGGATATTGGTAATGACCTGTAATAAACCCTAGGGACCTCTCTTGTCCTCATAAGTGCCAGCATTGCTCAGGCATTTCATAGCCTGTGTAGACTTGGTTTTATACTTTATTGACAATAGATCTATTCAAGGCTTGAAAATATTTTCTAGTCTCTCAAACTTGGTGAAACCCAGCCTTGAAAGTGGATCTGGAGTAACCCCTTTTTAAGGCTTTCTCCTTAGTCTGTCTAGTATTTCAGGAATAGCGGCAGTGTTTGCAAGGCCTTGAAGAATTGTGTACTTGCAGAGCAGATTTGACTCTACTGTCCAGCACTGCTCTGCTATTATTTTTGTTCTGACCCAAAATAGGTAGCATCCACTGCATCTACTATTTTCTACACTATACAACCGTAGTCCAGTTGACAGCCAGATTCTTTTTTTTTTTTTTTTGCTTTTTGGGTCACACCTGGCAATGCACAGGGGCTACTCCTGGCTCTGCACTCAGGAATCACCCCTGGCGGTGCTCAGGGGACCATATGGGATGCTGGGATTTGAACCTGGGTTGGCCGAGTGCAAGGCAAATGCCCTACCCGCTGTGCTATCTCTCCAGCCCCGACAGCCAGATTCTTGTGGGGAAACCTCAAACAGGCTTCTGGTAGAATCTTCTGTGTACTTTCCAAAGAGCTGGAACCTCTCTTTAGAATTCAATTGTTCAACTACCCAAACCTTGACCTCTTTTTCACCGTGGGTCAGAGGAGTGTTCTGTCCCTTTGAACTTGCATTCACTGTACACTGATTTGGAAATTGTTTCCAAATTGTTACTAGATTTATCTGGAAACTCACCTTCTAGGTTCCCACTCCCTCAGTGATCACAGAGCTTCACTACTTCTGAGAGGCCTCAGTTTTCAGACAGTGAAATAAATGGATATATGTTTTGCACATTTTCATAGTTTTTTTTCAAAACAAATTATTCCATAATAGCTAGAAACAGAAGTTCTAATTTAACTATACATTTTTATTCTTCTCATTTTAAAGCATTCTTTTTGGGGGACTGTCCATCCACCTTTATTGCCCATCAGACATTTCTCACAGTAGTATGAAATTCAATTTATCAAAATAGGGATCCAGTTTAACTCCCAGGAAGAAACTCTTGGGAGCTGAGATGCAGATGCTGACCCAGACCAGCAGGAAGAGGAACCAAAGTCCATGAAGACAGAAGCTGCCAAAGAGATAAGGAGCGCTTTGTAAACGTTATGTGTATACTTGGTGGAGATGACCTTGTAAATAAAGAACCAGGCTCTGAAGACCATGCTGAAGGCCAGTAGCACATGCTCAAAGGAGGGGAGATAGTGGGGCTCATGGGATCTCATAGCCCAAGCTGCATTTTGGCCCTGGCACATAGTAAACTGCAGCTCCTGAAAAATTCCTTAAAAAACAGATTGGTAGTGTGGGAGTGACACACTCAATGGTGCTCAGCTCAGGGCTTACTTCTGAGTCTCTGCTCAGAGATCATTCCTGGTAGAGTTTGACAGACCATATGAGGTGTCTGGAACTTGAACTGGGGTCAACTTTGTGCAAGGCAAGTGCATCATCTCCTGTATAGTCTCTTCAGTCCCGAGGATTTTTTAAAAAAAAATTATTTATTTTTTGGGGGGGAGTGGGGCCACACCTGGCAATGCTCAGAGATTACTCCTGGTTCTGCTTTCAAGGAATTGCTCCTGGTGGTGCTTAGGGACCATAGGGGTGCCAGAGTATGGGGTGCCAGAGATCAAACCCAGATTAGCGTATGCAGAACAATCTCCCTGCCCACTGTGCTATCCTTCAGGCCCCAAGGATTCTTTGAATGCCACCATCTCCTTGAAATACATCCTAATGATATCTATCAGAGTAAATCTTATTCTCCCATGCATGTTTGTTGCGTTTTGTACTCTGTTAGCACCATGCAGTGTGAAAGCCATGTCAGCTCCTAGGACCTGTTATGTGAAGGGGGGCATCATTGTCTTTTGGTTGCTGACTGTTCTCTTCTGAGTTGATGGAGAAGTGAGCAGCTGTCAGAGTTTCTGGTTCTGTCTCAAAACCAGTTGCCAGTGGGGTCCATTCCCACACTCTGCATTCTCTTCTCTCCTAAAGGTAGACCCCTAGGAGGAAGGATTATGTGTTTCAATTTTTGTTTCCCTTCATTTTGCCTGCTCAGTGCCCAACTTGGTAATTATGACAATATTGATATTAATTCATGTGTATGGCTCTCTCATTTAAACCATCCCAGAATGGAGCTCTGTTAACAATTTCTAATTTATACTTAAGAAATCTGAGGTTTGGGAAAGTTAGTTTTATTCTCAAGTGTTCACACATTTGATAGCTAGCAGAGTGAGGCTAGTAGGTAATTACCGGACAGTTATTAAATTACTGAAAACGGAGACCTTCTCCATGGTTGTCTTCCTCCACCTGTATGGGAAAGAGGCGTTTTACCAGTGGAAACAACATGTCTGCACGCTGCAGGAACTGTCTGATGTTTCAGCTGACTGCCGACCACAGCCTTAACCAGAGCATCTGTGCCATGGCTGAAAATTTGTAGGAAATGAATCCCTGTGGGGATTAATCGACACCCTCCCATAATATTCCATCTGATAGATGCTGAGCTGCCAGAATGAGCTATGATTGTGTGACTAGACCCAGAGTCACAAATACCCCATCCTTCCTGATTGTTTTGTAAGCATTGCTTCCAAGTTAAATTACAGGCTAGCGGTAGGCTTTTGAAATGCTCAAGAGAAATGGTGTGCTTCTCCTGGAAGATGGATCCATCTACGAACAGGGAGTACTCATACTTGAATTCTGATTTTATGGAGTTGTAGGTTTCAATAAGATATTTAAGCCTCATGTATCAAGAAAATATAAGCACAATTTTTCTTTGAAAATGTTTATCTCCTTCCTGTCAGCAAGGAGGAAGGGGAGGAAGAAAATCTCCTTTGGCCAAAGCAGACTGCTTAGCGGACTCCACGTTGAGGCAAGCTGAGAACCTGACCTGTTTTTTAGGTAGCATAAACTGTTTTCCATGACCCATCAATAATAGAAAATAGTATTTCTCACAGTACCAGAAATACCTTTCCTTTCTATTTTCCTATGGCTTATTTCTACAAAATTCAGAAGGATTTTTAAGGGATGCTTAGTTGATTTCCAGGAGCTTTAATAAATAATTGTGCTTACTTCCTGCAGGTAGCATTTTTGTTGAGTTCAGTTAGTCCCTCTACTGTGCACTGTGTGTATGTTTGTATGTATGTGTGTGGGCGTATGTCCTGGTGCTATATCGATTTAAGAAGAATTCCAGAGACTGAGTCACCCAGTTTGTCTACCAAAGATTTGTTATATTTAATGTGATGATGCACTTTCACATTCTTTTTATTTATTTATTTTAAAGATTTTTATTATTGAATCACTGTGAGATTTTTACAAAGCTGTTCATAATTTGGTTTCAGTCAAACAGTGTTCCAACACCTGTCCCTCCACCAATGTACATTTCCCAGCACCAGTGTCCTCAGTTTCCCTCCTATCATCTCCCCTCCCCCCAGCCTGCCTCTATTTTTTTTCTTCTCCCTTTCTCTCTTTTTCTCCCTACCCCGCCATCATTTTTTTGGCATTGTGGTTTGCAGTACAGATACTGAAAGGTTATCTGGCATATCCCTTTACCTATTTTTAACACTCAGTACTTGTCCAGTCTGATCTTTTCCAGCTATTATTGTCATCCTGGTCCCTTCTCTATCTTACCTACCTTCTGCCCCACACACCTTGTAGTTGATTCCAACCATTGACCAGTCCTCCTAGACCCTGTTTTCTCTGGCCATGAATATATATATTCATGTATGTATGTATATTCATATATACATGTATGTAGCACTTTGGCACTGTCATCCTGTTGTTCATCGATTTGCTTGAGCGGGCACCAGTAACGTCTCCATTATGAGATATGTTGTTACTGTTTTTGGCATATCAAATAAGCCACAGGTAGCTTGTCAGGCTCAGCCATGCAGGCGGGATACTCGGTAGCTTGCCAGGTTCTCTGAGAGGGTTGGAGGAATTGAACCCGGGTTGGCCGCGTGCAAGGCAAATGCCCTACCCGCTGTGATATCTTTCTGACTCATTTGACTCAGCATGATACTCTCCAAGTCCATACATTTATAGCAAATTTCATGACCTCATTTTTCCTAATAGCTGAGTAGTAATCCATTGTGTTGATGCGCCATAGTTTCTTTATCCATTCGTCTGTTCTCAGGCACTCAGGCTGTTTCCAGATTCTGGCTATTGTGAATAGTGCTGCAATGAACACAGGGGTGCAAATGGTGTTTCCACTGTGTTTTTGGGCCCCCAGGGTTTATTCCCAGAAGAGGTATTGCTGGGTCAAATGGGAGCTCAATTTCTAATTTTTTTTGAAAAATGTCCACATTGTTTTCCAAAAAGATTGGACCAGCCAGCATTCCCCACAAAGGAAAGTTCCTTTCTCTCCACATCCATTCCAGAACTGGTTGTTCTTATTCTTTTGGATGTGTGCCAGTCTGTGGCATGAGATGATACTCGGGGATGACATACCTTATATTTTAAATCACAGTAAGAGAATGAGAAAGTCCTGAATTGTGTATTCCACAGATCATCCAAGGATAATATTGGAAGAAATTTCACAAAAGATGTGGCATAGCAAATCAATCCAATGTTTAGGGAACCTATTACTTAGGCACTGAATGAAACTGTGACCCATATGGATTAAGGGAGGTATTGGGAGGTACTTATGAGTCCCTGGGCTGAGAGTGGATTCACTTCCTACTTCTACTGTCTGTTGGCTATATGGCCATTAACCTGCATGAGCTTTTATTGCTTTCCCTGTAAAGTAGGCATGATAATGGTTGGAGAAATTATTAAGGAACAAACTATAATTATGCTTCTTAAATAATGTAGATGTGAGTCTTATTATAGTGCTAGCAAAAACTTATAAAAGGCCCCAACACGTGTTAATTTAATGTTCCTGCTTAGGCTTTTCATGTGTATGATCCTTCACATATGAGAAGTCCTGGACAGGCAGTATAGCTTGGGGCCAGCTTGTCAGAGGTTCCCTTTACAGGAAAAGAAATAGTTCAGTGACCTTAGTCTTTCCTCTTTAAGTGAAAAAACAGAAATTCCCCCATCCCTGACCTACCCAGTTATATAGGAGACCTCTCCTTCCCCTTCCCCAGCTGTATTACCCACTCTAGTTAAGTTTGGTTCTGGAAGTCCAGAGATGGTCACCCTCGGCAGCCAGTTTCACATTAACCCAAGTCCAAGTCCTATGGTATTTGAATTTTCCTGCTGAGTTCAAAGGTCAAGTAATATGACACACTATTTGGGAATTCTGTAATAAAGTTGGCTATCAACAAAACTGGACAGTAGAATCTTCTTATTGTTAAACTTAGACCTTTCTTGTGAGTCTCTGGGAGCAATATTTTGGTCAGGAAGAGTGACAGAATGATAAGTAGACACAGAATTATGGGACTTGGATGCCACCTCCTAATCTTGTAACCCAAGGAAGCATGTGTCTTCTTAGGGTCCCTTCGTCCATTCTTGTAACACATGTTCTCTGGAACTGGGTCATTTTATTTAATACGTACAGGGAGTTTGTAAGATTATCTGAATCCCACTTTACAGAATAGGGAGTTGATGTCTTAGAGAGTCTGAATGCTTTGTTCGAAGTGATGTTGTGTTTTGGTACCCACAAGTAAGTAGTTTACTCTTGGTGTCAGTTCCCAAACATCAATGAAATGAAAACATATACACGAATTAAAGGTTGAGTCTTATCCTAAACACACATGTGTAACTAAACAGATCAGAGCCTTTTTCTGGTCTTCTCTTCAGTTCCTGGACAGGACTTTAACTAACTTATCTAACGGGAAATTGCACAGGAGCAGATTTCTAATGAAGTTTCTCGGGGGAATCATCAGCTCGAGATGACTATAAATGCTGGTTGGCATTGTTAGAGTTGAGTTGGGAATGTGTGGAATTGGGGACTGATTGAAATGTTAAACTAGTTGGATTGAATGGTATTCGAGGACAGGGCTAAATTTTTAAAAAAATGTGGAAAGCCAGCTGCAGAGGAGAAAGACAATAGGTCGGTGTATCGGCTGATGGCAGCTTGCCCTGTCTATAACTCTGCTTGGCTCCCCTGTCCCAGTGGGCAGCTGCAGGGAGGACAAGTGACAGTGTGAATGGGCCACTTCAGGAGGCAGAGGGCCTGATGGGTTGGCATGGTGTTACACTCTCCACTAGGAGCCATCTCACCAACCAGGATACATATTTGCAGTTAATTTTAATTATGAACAGTACAGAGAATTGTGTGCTTTTATCACTTGGGTCCCCTTGCAAACCAAAGCACAGCTGCTCAGTTTTAATGGGTTCAGTCTGCAAAGCTGCAATGACTCTGCTCAAGAAGAAATGACTGCATGTCACTGGTAGTTTTTTCTTGATGAAATCTTTTATTCTTCACCAAAATCTTTCTGAACATTCATTCATGATGTAGGTAGAATTATTCTATGACTTAGAATACATCTGGGAACAAAACCCTTACCCCAGCTTGTGTGAAGTGTGTTTTGTATAATGAATGGACTCAGCACGAGCTTTTGGGGCAGCCAGCCTTGGGTTCTAAACTTCTTATGTACGTGATTTTACCTAAGCTTTGTTTTTCTCAAAGGGAAACTATGGACCATAATTTGAACTCAGGAATCACGTGAGGTTTGGAACAAATAAAAGACGCAGTGCTAGACACTGGGCAAGTCCTCAGTAAATGATGCGACCTGCTTCCTGTGGTGCCCTCTTTCCCAGCACAAGCCCTGCCCTCTGCCCTTGCCAGCAGCTCTATACTCTGAACTCTGTTCCATGCCCACTGTGCTCAGCCCATTCATTCTTTTTCAGAGTCATGTTTTCAACCATGGTTCATTTGTTGGAACTCCACTTCCAGTGTGATAGGCGCTTGAGAAGGACTAGGGTTAGGTGACATCATGAGGGTGCAGCCTTCATAAGGAGATGGAGACTAGAGCTCTTATGAGAAGAGGAGGGGCAGACACCAGGTCTTTCTTTCTCTTGAAGGCCATGTCAGCACAAGCTAGGAAAGGACCCCTCACCAAGAACAGAGCCTGCAAATAACCTGGGCCTTGGGCTTCTTACTCTGCTTATTAGTTAAGCTGTCAACCTGTGATGTTGTCTTACAGAAGTCCTAGCTGCCTGGGACAGTGAGCCTGATACCAGCTGTCAGGGCTGATGGCCCCTGTACTCACCCACCTGTTTCATTGGGTTGGGTGCTGTGGTCCTCCCTGGCCACCTGGCATTTTAACAGGGGTCCTTGTAGTTGCTCCCCTCCACAGGTGGGGACTTTAGACCCTGGCACCAGAAGGTGCTTTTGGTACATGTCACACAATGGAGAGTGTTTTTTTCCAGAACTCTGTATTACAAGCAGCCCAAATTTTCTTGGATTAATTATGTTTAACTTTGTTTACCACTAGCACTAGTTTTTTGGAATTACTTCAAGACACATTACTTAACCAAAATATGTGCCTTTTGTACTTTGTATTCACACGCTGAGTCTTTGTACTTTTGGGGGTCTTACACAGAAACTAATGATTGCTGAGTACTTGTAATGATCTTTGATAAATCAAAGGAAATGTTAATTTCAGTTATCCCCCATGTCATTCTCATGTGACAAGTAGAGAAAGGGACAATTCTTTAATTGTATTAAAGGTTTTTATAAACATAATACAGATTCATTATTGACTATAGATAATACCAAAATAAGAAAATAAAAGTTCCTAATCCCAAAACCTAATGCTGCATGTTATAGACATTTCGATAAAAATTACTAAAGACTGGGAATTTATTTTGCTTATCACCCTTTTTAATTTTCTCTGTCACTACAGATTTTGCACAATAACATTTGAAAAACTTCACAATACTCCATTATATAGGTGTACTGTGACTTAAACCTTCCTTCCTGTGTTTTATAGTTCTCTTTCACAGTTTTGTCCACCACTAATAACATTATGATAAAATTCAATATTGCTCAATATTTGGCCTTATTTATGTTTATGGTTGGGGTGGAGCTGTTTGGGGGAAAGCTGGCCATACGTGGCCTACTAGACTAATAGTTCATTACTAGGTTATGAAGATGCAATATTGCAGGGACCTCGAAGTTGTACCTGGTGGGGATCAGGGGGTCAGGTGTTATATAGGCTCACATGTGCCCCTCGTGCCCATACTCTTTCCTTGGTCTCTATTTCTTTATTGGTGGGGGCTTCCAAGCAGTGCTTAGAGGGTCCTGGGTGCACTCCCAGTGATTCTTGGCCAACCAGGCCGGAGTTTTTGCTAGTGTGAGAGCCTGAGAATGCAGTGCTGTTCTGGCCTTTTGGTGCCCAGGCTATCCTGGCAGGGGGCAGGGGCCTCCAGAGCTGCACCTAGCAATGCTCTGGGGACTATGGAGTGCTGGGGATTGGACCAGAGTTGGCTGAAGCAAGGTAGGAACCCTAACTCCTAAACCGTCTCTTTCCCCCTGTTCTCCCTGTTTCTGTATACTGGTTTCCTAAAGGTAAAATGATAGCTAACTGCCCATTAGTTTTTTTATTCTTTAGGAAGTATTTTGAAGTACTTACTCTTTCACATTGGAGAGAAGTCATGTGAACAAGGTAGAGTCCCACTTCTCACTGAGTGTATTGTTTTATGAAGTTGTCAAATTACTCCACCTGCAAGCAGAGTAGGGGGGAGGGAACACTACATATGAATTGGCTGCTCCCCAAATGCCTTTACAATGGCTTCATATATATTTGTTAATTTGCAAAATGAAAGTTTTTCGATGTTGCAGCATTATCTTATATGAAGATACAAATAGTGTTTGGGTGGCTGGTTGAAAAGTATCCATTAACACTTCTTGGAAGGGTGCATGGATTCCTTGAAAATCTAGAAGCTAGTGTTTTTTATACCTTGACTGTGTTTTATGTTCAAAATCACATATGTGGTGTGCTTTGTTTGAGCATCTCTGCTCTCTGGAGCAACACAGACTTGTGTCCTGTCTGAATGTCAAGGCATTTGTGTCCAAACATGCTTAGTGTCCAAAAATGCTTCAAATGGAGAATGTATTTCCACTTGGGGCAGGGGATTGGACAAAACGCCTTTGAAATGCCTTGTAGCCCTACATTTTCTCCCTCTTTTGTCATTTTAGAAAGAGGAAAGGGTCTTCAAATAGAATAAAATTTGTTAGAACTCAGATAAAAATTATTCTAAATCATTAACAAAGAAAGACATCTATCTCACTTCAACACAAAGAGATCCCAAAATGTCATACCCAAATTTGCAACATGGAAAATCTGAACCATTGAAAATCATGCATTAACTATGGTTATGAGATAGTCATCTCATCTAGACAGCTAAAAATACACAGGGACAGTCAGAAATATTGCCATTTTTTTTATATCCAGTGAAATAGCTTCATTTTTACTCCACAAAGAAAAAGGCTCCTTTGAACACTGAACAATATTAAATTTTCTGTTAACTCCCATTATGCCACATTCTTACTAAAGGTCAATACTCTCACTCTGCCCCTGACCAGGGTGCTTGTGTCCCACTGTCCCAGGGTCCTGTCCTCTTGAGAGTCTCCTCAGTGAACTTCAGCCCATCTGCTCGTCCTCTTTTCTAGATTTTCTCAGCGCCCACCCTGGTATTTAAAGGCTCAGGCAGAAATGACTGCATACATGCCAGCTTCCCGAATAGGTCACTTGTGTGATTGAGAGACTCAACTGATGTTTTCATGATGCTTTCAAGTAGGATTTTAGGCAAAAGAAACTGATGTTGGATAGAAGGAGTGTGAAGGCAGTGACCTCAGGAGTGAGAACAGTGACGGAGGGAGAACTAAGACACCAAAGGATCTTTGAAGATGTGAAAAAAAAACACACCAAATAAAACCCGCACAAATATTTGCAGTAGTGATTCTAGTATTTTCTCAGCTTAGGAGCGTAAAACTTCAGGGAACGATAAACAGCTATTTGCTTGCAATAGCTAAGTCATGTTTGCTTAAATTGGAGCTCACCACCTTCAAAATATTCACATAGCTGTTTTTCCATAGTTTGCATAAACACCCAGAGCAGTCAATTTCTTACATCAGCAATATTAGAAATTGCCTAGAGGTCCTACGATACTGCTGCTTCCAAGGCCCCCTCCCCCGTCATTTCTCAAGGGTTCTAGGGCAGGCAATCCTGATGCACAAGCATCATGGAATATAAAGTGTGGCTTGTGGCTTTAGATATTCTAAGGGAGAAAGCTGAAGTTGTACTTGGTGAATTTTTGGGGTTTCCATGGCAAGAATTTGGCATGGATGGTAGTTTGTGAGAGTTTGTGATTGGGTTAGTGTTGGGCTTAAGAGGGAGATGAATATTTTTCGTATTCCAAATCCAACAGGAACATGTACTGTCATGCAGTAGGAAAGATATGTCTCTGTGCTCACCAAAGAGTTCAGCTGCTGAACAGAGACAGCTCAGGTGTATAGGTTAGGACAGGAACATCCGAATGTTAAAGCTATTGAAAGCTCTTGATGTTCAGTATTAATGTTTAACTCAAATTGTTGCTTAAAAAATTCTGTGATCTAATCTAGTAGAAACAGAGATCAACAGATGGGACTACATTAAACTAAAAAGCTTCTGCACTGCAAAAGATACAGTGACCAGAATACAAAGACTATCTACAGAATGGGAAAGGATATTTACATAATACCCATCAGATAAGGGGTTGATATCAATGGTATATAAAGCACTGGTTGAACTCTACAAGAAGAAAACATCCAACCCCATCAGAAAATGGGGTGAAGAAATGAACAGAAACTTTACCAAGGAAGAGATACGAATGGCCAAAAGGCACATGAAAAAGTGCTCTACATCACTAATCATCAGGGAGATGCAGATCAAAACAACCATGAGATATCACCTCACACCACAGAGACTTGCACACATCCAAAAGAACAAAAGCAACCACTGTTGGAGAGGATGTGGGGAGAAAGGGACCCTTCTACACTGCTGGTGGGAATGCCTACTCGTTCAGCCCTTTTGGAAAACAATATGGACATTTCTAAAAAAATTAGATATTGAGCTCCCATTTGACCCAGCAATACCACTGCTGGGAATATATCCCAGAGAAGCAAAAAAGTATAGTCGAAATGACATCTGCACTTATATGTTCATTGCAGCACTGTTTACAATAGCCAGAATCTGGAAAAAACTCAAGTGCTCTAGAACAGATGACTGCTTGAAGAAACTTTGGTACATCTATACAATGGAATACTATGAAGCTGTTAGAAAAAAGGAGTTCATGAATTTTGCATATAAGTGGATCGGCATGGAAGGTATCATGCTAAGTGAAATGAGTCAGAAAGAGAAAAACAGACATAGAAAGATTGCACTCATCTGTGGAATATAGAATAACAGAGTAGGAGACTAACACCCAAGAATAGAAGAATAGTAGAAATAAGTACCAAGAGGTTGACTCCATGGCTTGGAAGCTGGCCTCACATTCTGGGGAGAGGGCAACTCAGATAAGGGATCACCAAATATAATGCAGTCTGAGGCCATGGGGGGGAGGGTGATGCAGGCTGAATGTAGACTAGAGACTGAACACAGTGGCCACTCAACACCTCTATTGAGAACCACAACACCTAATTAGAGAGAGAGAACAAAAGGAAATGCCCTGCCACAGTGGCAGGGTGGGGTTGGGGGAGATGGGATTGGGGAGGGTAGGAGGGATGCTGGGTTTACCGGTGGTGGAGAATGGGCACTGCTGAAGGGATGGGTCCTCAAACTTTGTATGGGGGAAACATGAGCACAAAAATGTATAAATCTGTAACTGTACCCTCACGGTGATTCACTAATGAAAAATAAATAAATTTTAAAAATTCTGTGATCTGGGGCTGGAACAATAGCACAGTGGGTAGGGTGTTTGCCTTGCACACAGCCAACCAGGGTTCGATTCCCAGCATCCCATATGGTCCCCTGAGCACCGCCAGGAGTAGTTCCTGAGTGCATAAGCCAGGAGTGACCCCTGTGCATCACCGGGTGTGACCCAAAAAGCAAAAATTTATGTGAGCCAATGGATAACAAGAATGAATTAAAGAGTATAGGACTTGCATTCCCTCTGCCCCCTAGCTAATTAAAAGCCTTTAAATGGGGATCCTTTCCATGTAGCACCCCCTACCCCTGCCACTGCCAAGAGATATCTGAGTACAAAACAGGAAATAACCACTCAGCACTGATTGCCCTGGCTCCAAAACCAAACTAAAAGGCCCTCTTTATAGGGTGGAGTCTAGACCAAAGGCTTCCAAACACTGGAGTTACTCTGGCCCTTTCCAGGAAAAAAAATCTCTTAGTATCCCATGGAAATCTTCCTTCTTTAAGTAAACAAGTAGAAAGCACCCCCTCTTCAGTTGTACCAAAGGTATTACCTCCTCCACAGCTGGATCATTTGTTGGTTCCTGGAGATCAGTGCTACCCACATTGGGAAACACGGGTCTAGATTCTGAGTCTGGGACACCAGCACACTGAAGGTCAGTTGTACACTTCCTAGAGCTCTGATGATGGGCATTTCTTTGCTCTGGGCACACTGACTCTTCAAAACTGCAGAATCCAACCCCTGGTAACAGTCTGGCCCTCTGTTCACTATTCTGCACCCCTGGATCAGTCTCTTAGACCTCTTTGCCCATCTCCCTCTTCTGACCAACTCTTGGATCTTTCTTAATGGCCCCTGCCCCCTTATTGGTCTCTATGGTGATATGCTTCCTAGCCAGATATACAGCCTCTTCCTGTCATGGAGGGAACAGCGGTGTCATTATAGTGCTTGAACTTGAGTAGATTTTGTATAAATGTTGAATCATTTCTACAGAACTACTCTGAATTTCAAATTCTCGTAGTGAACTTAGGAAAAGGTTGGCTGGAGAGCCAATGCTTCAAGCTGTGCCATCTTTTAAATACTTCCTCTGCTTTCCCAGCCCAAGAGCTCCTGAATCTCAGAGCCCCACCTCTACTCACTGTCCCCAGGAGCTCTCAGAGCCTGGAGTCTGAGAACTGAGATGCGTCAGACTCAGGCAAATGCTTTTATCACTCATTTCCCATGATCTTTGTTTATTTTTGGTGTGCCAGAGTGATTTTTATTCTTGACCTGCAAGTATTCATTTTAGCAGTCAGACATTTGAAATTCTCTTCTTTTGTAAATTTGGCCATTTATAGCATGCTGTCGAAGACTTGAATATGCATTTTGTTTTTCAGTATATCTGATGGGACTCCTTGGTTACTCAGACCGAATTCTGCTCTGTTTTACAAGTTAGCATTCTAATCCCACGTAGAAATGAAAGGGCTGGCTTTGGTCCTGTCTTCCCCGAGCTCTCCCAAAGGGCAGCTTCAGCTTGGTCTGGAGGATTCTCAGGAGAATGGTGAGAGACAGTAAAGATGCAGATCCTTAACTGCTCAAAGTAAACAGCTTGTATTTGTCATCTTTATTTCTGAGCAGCTTTTGGGTAAATGCCAGTATAAAGAAGGCTCAGGGTACACCCAAAACTCTACTATAATGAGGAGATACATCTCATTCACTGATTCATTTGCTTATTTAAGTGTCAGCCAAGGTCCTCTCTGTGTCAAGGGAAATTCTGAATCCTGGACAGTGGAGGGAGGTGACTGCCTCTGGCTTGCCCCAGAGTACCAAGGGACATGTGTTAGGGAGCAAGGAGCCCTCAGAGGGGAGGTGGGAGATGAGAGTCCCCTCTGGTAGATGTTGACCAGGCAAGACCTTTGCTAAAGGGGATTAGAGGGCAGTGATACTTGGGGTTTGGATACCCAGAAACTCATCAATTTGGCCAGATCATCAGGTGCAGATGTGAAGGTCCAGATCAGAGACCCTAAAATGTGAGAACTGTCCCAGTCTGAAGGATTAATAAAAGCCTGCCAGATTAATAAAATTCCCTAAGAGAGAACTTTGTTGGTGACTTCTGCTTCTCTTGTGACTTTCCTCTAAATCAGCATACAAGATCACATCCATATAGTTGACAAAAATAAAACATTACAACAGCTGGATAGTAAAAATTATGAAACACAATTGTGCTGTAATACATTTGAAATAGTCCCATACCAAGTTAACTGATTTGATCATTATTGCCTGCTCACACTAATGTGCTCGTGCCACCTGCCACGGAGGAAGGGCACCCCAACAGCACTCCAGACACTGCAGCTTGCCCAGCCCCTTGCCAGTGAGTGCAGCTCCAACAGATGAACAAGCTTCTAATTGCTGGCGACATCTTTGTTCTCTCTACAAAGACGAGCTTCTGTCAGCCTTTGTGCTGTCATCTTACTCTATTAGACAGTTTCTGTTGGGTGTGGATTTTGCCCTGATGGTTTTCTTTAGCAGACCTTGCTGTTGCTTTTTATCTAAAAGAAAGGACTGCAAGAATTCAATGGATTATTTATTAAACAGCCAGTTCTTCTTTGAGAGAGACTTTTTTCTCCCCCGTTTGAGTGTTTAATAATCATTCTCCTCTTGGATGCACTCAGTATAAAAGAAGTTAAACTATTGAAGACATAATTTAACCATTTTAAAAACTAATACACTTTAAAATTCTGATTTGAGATAAAGGAGACTTTTAATAACAAAGGGCAGATCTCATTTTCACAGGGTGGAATGTGTTCCAGCCGGCAGGGAGCAAAGGATTCAGGTGATGGAGACTGGAGTGAAAGTCACACAGTGTACAGTAAACCCAGGAGACCTGCCTCACCCACAGATATCTACCCTGGCCCCCCAAAATATGAGAAAGGAAAATTTAGAGAGAGATGCAAAATGAACATATTCCATATGACTTTGACTGGCTCCTTTAATACATGAGATATCTAAAAATTATTGTGACTATTTTTAATATTAGCTGGCATGCACAGTGCACAGGGACTTTCAGATGATACTATCTTAATCTCACAAGACTTCTGAGAGGGGCAGGTATGACTGTTCTGATCATTTTGCAGAGCGTGGGGGAGGGTCTGAGGATAGATAAATCACAAACTTAGTTAAACGGCTTCAGCTAGCAGGTGCCAGAGTCTGTGTCTGTTTGTTTTGTTTGTGGTTTGGGGGCCATACTTTGCTGGGTTCAAGGCTTCTTTCTGGCTCTGCACTCAGGGATCACTTCTATCACTTCTGGCAGGTTTGGGGGACCACATGGGGTGCAGGGAATTGAATCTGGATTGGCTGCATGCAAGGCAAATGCTGTACCAGCTGTGCTATCACTCAGGAGATATTTGGCCTCCTGCTGTGTGTCCCAGCTACTTAGCTATTGGACTCTCCCCCTAATCATCAGTTCTAAAATGCTCATAGTGATGATGGGTTTTAGAAATAAAGAGAGGAAGTAGCTTATTGATTAAAGGACTTTAATGTTCTTTACTATGTTCTCACTATGTTCTTACTATGACTACTTCAAATAATAATGACACTACGCAAGCTATATTTATTATGAATGAACCCAAAACACTGATGTAGAATTGCATCAGTGAAATGATGCCATGTAGTCATTGTAGGGCCAGAAATTATATTCATAATGGTGTCGGAGCTATAGTACAATAGTTAGGGCATTTGTCTTGCACAGTGCCAACCCGGGGTTCAGTCCCCAGCACCCCATATGGTCCTTTGAGCACCTCCAGGAGTAATTCCTGAGTACAGAGACAGGGGTAAACCCTGAGCATTGTTGAGTAAAATAATTATTGTTTGGATTCGTAAGTATAAATTTGTGATTTTTAAAAGCACTTTCTGTAAAATCAGCTCTCCCTTGGGATGTTGGTGTTGAGAATGGTTTCTATCATTTGAAAAAATAGAAGAAAACAGGAAGAAATTTAGGAGTAACCCACCCAGGGACTTACAGAATTTATTGAGGAATTAAAGATTTTTTTAAAAAGGGAAAAATAGTCAGGCCATTGTGTTTTATTCAATATTGAACATATAAATTGCTTTCTTTTTGACTGAATACCTTAAACATCTGGATTAACATAGATTAATGTTTTAATTATTTTGCAATCAGTATCTGGATGCAATGCTAATAAGAAAGAAAGGATATTATCTAGGCAAGCACATATTGTGAAGGTCTTTTCTGCTCTCATTTCTATGAATCTCCTTTTCATCATCAAGTATATTTTGTATTGATAAGGAAAATGACAAGATCACTTCTGCTGCCAGCTTGTGCCTCTTGACCACTTTTGCATTACTTGGGTGTTAAGTGCATATTAGCTATTCCCTGAAATTGATGCAAGCTGAGACACTTCACCTCATTGTAAACAGGTTCTTAACCAGAGGCTGTCCTGCCCCAGGGCCTTTGTATCCACGGTCACCTCTCCTTGAAATACTTTCAGTCCAGACCAGGCACAGAGCCCTCCTTACCATCTACAAGGTATCTAGTCACTGTCGCAACTCAGGACACTCTTTCTCCTTCCCAGCTTTCTTTCTCCCCACATAACTTACATGCCTCTGACATGTTTTATATATGTGTTCATTATTTGTTTCCCCTCACAAAGT
The DNA here is from genome assembly GCF_027595985.1 of Sorex araneus. Taxonomy (NCBI): domain Eukaryota; kingdom Metazoa; phylum Chordata; class Mammalia; order Eulipotyphla; family Soricidae; genus Sorex; species Sorex araneus. The sequence goes on along the minus strand of NC_073307.1, from coordinate 24,709,753 downwards.
GCAAGCTTCATGCTTACAAGGGTTTTAGTCAGTCTTATTCACCGCTGTATCTCCACTATCTGGAACTATGCTTGGTATGTAGTACTTGATGAAAGTTTTCAAGCACATATGTAAATGAAAATGCATTATGAATAGAAAAATGACATATATGCACATTAAAATGTAATTTCTGGGAGATCAGGGACTTTGTTTTGTTCTTCACGTCATCCCTAGTGCTGTGGACAGAACTTGTACTTAATAGACATTCAATATACGTTTGTGGGTTTGTTGTGCCCAAGTTTCAGATCCCCAATTGCAGAGAGGCCAAGTCCACACATGATAATGCAAAGGCAAAGGAACTTTATTACTAGCCCGAGCCAGTGCTAGCTCAAGCTAGGGTCCAAGTCTCATCCAACATGGTGCAGTCTCGACAAGGACCCTGACTTCAAATCACAGTTCATATAGGGTTCAGAGTTAAGAGCAGTTTATATACTGGTCTGTTTTTATCATTGGTCCTATTACAATGGTGGTCAGCAATTAGGCACTGGTTAGCAACAGTTTCTAAGGAGGGTACAGTGACCCTTCATGACAGGCCAGATCCAACTGCCCAATTCCTTATCTCTGGGAGTTACTCAACGGGGAGTTTACCAGAAACTGCAAGTCCTGCTTTGGGGAAACAGAAACTGAGGCCCAGTTGAGACTTTAGCTGCAGCTTGTCATGGCTTCCGAGGAGCCTGCTTTTGGGCCTCACATTCCCCCCTTTTCTTTAAACTAAACTGAGGAATCTTCCTCAGCCACAGGGCCATTAGTGTATAGGTATTACTGTCTCATAACCATAAGCTGTACTGTATTTATTTCTCTCTTAACAAAACCCACTATTGTAAAAAACTAAAGCTCGCCGAAGGGCGCGTGCACCCATGGGCTCTCCGGGCAGCTCTGTCTCACCACCCATGTTCGGTGCCCTGGAACCGCAGTGTGTGGACTGGATCAGGACGGCCGGTGGTCAAGGACAGGCGAAGGAAGAATGAGGACCAAGCTGGTTGCTGATTAGTTACCATTTATTCAATCTTCCATCTTTCTCATCTCCCGCACTCCTAGCTCCAGCCTCTCTCTGGATCAACTGCTGCCTCTTTCCATCTCTCTCCTCACTTTTTCCTCTCTCGCCCTTGCCCCTAGGTTACACACCGCCAGGTAGCAAAATCAACATAATAAAGCCCTTCCTGAGGACTGTCAGGTTTAAAGGGAACGCAACCTAGGGGTATTCCAAAGCCAGTAGGCCAGTAGGCAAAATACCTCTTAAGGGTTTTTTTCCCCACTCATTAACATCTTAATACTAGTTATTTTTGCATGGACATAGCAAGAGATACATTGAGGCTTGCAAGGCAGCTCTCCTGACAACATCTTGCCAGACTCAGACTACAGCGCTCAGGCCAGATTAATCACTCCTAACCCTAGCAGGGTCCAAATCTAGTTATCACTGTTTGGATCATGACAACATTTGTCCATGATCAAGCTCTTAACTTATAGTTAAGCATTAGACACTTTGGCCAGGCCCATCTCGATGCCAGGGTAGCACACAACTCACCGCTTGCCCTGGGTCCGTCTCGTCCCTCATCGGGATCCTGCTTTTGGGGGTGCTAGGAAGTAAGGGCAGCTGAGGCTTAGGTCTAGATAACAGATGCCCAAGAGGAAACTATCATGTAGAGTCAAATGACTTCCAGGTTACAAAAGCATAGCATTTGCTAAGTCTTCCTGTGTCCATACAAAAAGGACATTGCTCTGAATAAACTATGCAACGGACTCAGCGGCCTCAAGGAGAAGAGAAAAAACAATATTTGCAAGTCAACAGAACACTAAGAAAGAAGTTACAAATAAACACAGAGGAGTGGGAGCACTGTAACAGGAGTAACCCAATAAACCTAAACTACCCGAGGCTATGTTATCCTACACACTATCTTGTTCAGGATGCAGGGGTCCTAGGTGGGATGGGATCAGGGTGACAAATTGACTTTCCCAGCTTCCCTTCTATAACAACATATCTATAGCGCAATCTTTACCATTAAACACAATTCAGGAGTACTGGAATTGGCAAGGTAGGAGAAAAACAAGCAAGGGGTTATAAACAAGCAAGCCAAGTATTGTTGGGTTCCCGGTATAGGGGCTGTGGTATATTCCTGGGAGGCCACTCTATAGTTCTGGTTACAATGGTTACAATAGGCTCAGTATGTCACAGCGTGGGTCATAACTGGCACAGATCAAGGTTAATTCTACCTGTCTCAGTATCAGAAAGTACCCAGCCCCAAAACTGAGGCGGTAACGAGCTCGCTCTTATGAGCTTATGTCACTACAAGCATACAGAAAGAAAAAATAACCCATGTCCTTCCCATGGGTCCTTTAAGTCACTTTCATTAGTCTTATCTTGAGGGGGTCATCTCCCATTGTCTGGACACGCCACTGGTCAGTGTTGTTCTGTCTCCAATGGGGGAAGCAGCTTTTGATTCTGTCCTCCTTCAGAGCAGTTGGTATGGTTAGGATCACACCACAAGGACCTCTCCACTGAGGTCGCCTGATTCAGACCAGATCTTCCAGTGTGTACAAATGAAGAGTTCACTCTGGTGGTGTGCTCCAAGCCCTGCATGGAGGTAGGCCTTGATACCTGTAAAGGCCAGTAATGACTGGAGAAGAGAGAGATCATATATTCTGGACTACACTTTCTTTTCAAGGCTAAGTTAGAATAGTGGCAGTTGACACAAAAGAATTTCAAAGAGAACAGAGTTCCTCCATAAAGGGGATTTACACTTACAATAGGGCAATTGGGATTTTTCAGCGGGCTTCCTTAATCTATCTACCTATATCATATTCCCCTAGAGATTTCACCACCTTTAATCCTTAAAGGGAAAATGGTCGAAGTTCCATTTTCTGGAGCTGCTTCCTGCTGACACAGGGACACTGACCCTGCCTGCACTAGGAGTGAAATCTCAGGCTACTTTAGTTTTTAATGAGCCCCAGGCAATGAATTTGAAAGATCAGATCAGTTAGGCTATGGAATGCTACTTTGAAATGACCAAATGTTGGAGGCAGAAAAACAAATGACAAATGATCAAATGCTCAGGGTACAAAAACTAATCTCAATAGCATAGGAAGCACAGGTCTAAGTTACTTCCTTCTTACTGCCCTGTTCATCCCTTTCACTAATATTTCACTGCATTAGACCAGATATCTGTAATTTTCAACTTCCCTTTAGACACCTTTGCTCCAATGCCCATTCTTCCTCTTCTGCAGAGTGTTCTGGCTTAGAAGAAATGTTCTCTAAATGGGGTATTAATCCCATGGTGGAACATGAATTGAGAGCTGTTAAAAATCTCTGTTATCTCTATATGTATTAACTAAGAATAGATACTTAGAATCAGTTTAGATGTCCACTCTCAGTACTTTAGCCAATTGACAGGCTGGGGAAAGCAATTGATCTTGACCTTTGGGCTAAGGTCCCCCTGGTAAGGCTCTGGCTTCTGCTGTTCTGGCCAGACTGAGGGAAGCATGTACAACTCTAAGTTTCTTTATTTAAGACTACACAGATTACTTGCTGAATTACCCAATTATTCAGTCACCTTTGTAAAACTAGAATCTGATTCTTATAAAAAAATGTTACAGGAACATGGTATTCTCTCCTTCGTTTTAAATTTGCCAGATGGCATAACAAACCTGGCTTGTTCTTCTGCATAAGCACAGCAAGATTGGAGAACTCTCCATTTGGGGTACCCTGTTTCTTACTGAGACGTCCTGAGGATTGGTCAAAGACAGAGCAGGAGACATGCCAATGACGGCGTTTAATGTTTTACCTCACGTCAGGGCTACCCCAGGCTCGGCATAAGATGTGAAGATCAGTCCCACAATGAATTAGAGGTAGAGCCTTCAGGTTGAACTGGATGTGGCCTCTGGCCTCTCGCCCTTCATAGGAATGTCCTGGCAGTCAGGAGTCAATCCCATCCCTTCTTCAGGGCTGGGAGAGATCTCAGCCTCCAGTTTTTGACACTGAGGGTGGGGCCCGAGCTGAGTCAGTTATTGCAGATTTCCAGCTTCCTCATTTTCCACAGCACAATGTCCAGTCCTTCCTTGAGCCGGCCTGCCTTTAAGGTCCCCCTGAGTTTTGTGGGATACTGGAAACAGTAATTGTTAAATACTCGCTCCTGTCATTTAGACCAATCTCCTTTCTTTCCCTGTAAGAGGGCTTTTGGGGTCCCATAGCTGGTTCTCCTGTCTGTACCAGTGTTAGACCCTATTGCAGAGAGGAAAGGCTTTTGTCTAAGCTTATGCAAACAAACATAATGCCTTAATACTTCATGACACTGAGGAGAAAAAAGCAAACATCCCAATCTTACTCATTTAGTTCCATGTTGAAAACCTTGATTTCCAATTATTTAAGAGCACTGTAACAGGAGTCTGGACACTAGAACAATTCTGCAAATAATCATTATCTCATTTACCTCTTCAGTACTCTTTCAAAAGCATTTCATCAGTCCTATAGATATTTAGAAGGTTTACAATGCTGACAATTAAAGATCTTATAACATATGTCTACTTGGAAAAAGTTCACTTTACATTAGGAACTTTATCTTTAGAATTCCAAATTCTAGGAAAACAGATATAAAAAATTAAAACACCCACAGAAAACGTGATAGTTATTTTCATTTGGGCATCATCCACAGCTGCTAGGGCAGCTCAGGGCTTTGTGCCTCATTCACACACTCCCCATTTTCAGAAACCTCTAAAGCCAAACGAACTGCCTATAGCTGCTTGAATTTTAAAATGACCTCTTTTTTTTCCTTTTTTTCCTTTTTCCTTCAGTAAAAGAAAGCTGGCCTGGAGCCTCATCAAGAAGGGCCAATATCTTTAACTTTTATCAAGGTTTCGGTAGCTCCTGAAATTTAGGTTATCAACAATCTCAGAAATTAAATAAAACACTGATAGAGTATGAATTTTGCAACCAATCCTATAGCTTTAGAAACTCACATTTTAGCCCATTACTCTTTAAACTTGTTTTCATGTACCACATTAATTTCAACTCACATTCTAAAATCCAATGCAGATACAAATATACATCAACATGCCAGCATAAGAAAACCCTCAAACCATCAATTTTATGAGACATAAGAAAAGCTTCTTTGGATTAATTTTAAAAGTTCTTACTTATCTCAAATCATAGTATTTTTGCACCAGATACTTTAACAGGTGTTCGGATCTGACCTTGTCTGGACTGGGTGCTGTATGTGGCTTTACCAATGAAATGGAATGTCGGATTTCGGAAGGGAGGACGTTGGGAATGACATATCCATCCTGAGGTATTTGGTATGTGGGCAGGTGGACATGGTTGTCGAAGAGATCCTAGTAGAAGTGAATAATCCTCTTCACTGCCCTTCTGGAAGATGTGATAGATCCATCAGGATGTCGGAGGGCAGTCATCTTGGTCTTGTAGTTGGTGAAGGACAGGGGAACATTTTGAATAATTTTCCTGGCTTCTGCCACATCGGCCAATACTGCTGCTCTTCTCTCTTTGAGGTCTTCCTTTATCGCTTCTCTGCACAGCTTTGTGAGCTCAGACGTTAGCTTGTGATTACCTGAGGCTCATGCTAAACCATGTTGGCAAATGAGCTTGAGAGTTTCCAAAAGTCAAGTGTGTGTTTGTGGCTTTCCCACTCTCGGCATTCTTCATGCAGTCATGGACGTGCTGAACGAGTTGATTGTATTCCTCGTCGATGTTGTCAAGGACGGCATCTTCCCACGTTGCCACAATAGTGCCAAAGAGCTCCCAGTTGGTGGTCATCATGGGAGTTCTCTTCTTAAACTTTGCAGACCATTCTCCCTGCTCTATGTACTAGAATTTTTCAAAAAGGAGATGGTGGTCCGATCCCATTTGGAATTTTGGGACAACAGCGACATCGGTCAGGCAAAACCTTCAAATGAATATGATGTGGTCAATTTTGTTGTGGAACTGTCCCCCAGGAGACTCCCATGTCCAACGTTTAGATTTGGCCTTCTGGAACTGTAAGTTACCATGGATGGTCTTGGTCGACATGATGAACTCAGACAGTCTCTCACCTTGTTTATTCTAGGCCATGGGTCCCAATGTGGAGTTCTTTGGGTGACCTTCTCAGTCCTATGTTGGCATTAAAATCACCAACAATGATCTTGTAGAAGATGTGGTCTTCTTTGTGAAACTTCTATACCTCCATGTAGAACTTCTCAATTTCTTCATCGTAGTTGGATATTGGTGCATAGACAACGAAGATAAAAACTGCTGGCAGTGAGCCACATCTATTCAAGCATAATTGTCCGATTGGATTTTTAGGTATTCAAATGAATCAATGCTCATGGCCAAGTTCGTGTTGACAAGGACACCGACGACGCCACTGATGCCTCTGTTGTCACGTGTTCCGAGGAACAGTTCTCCAGTGTTGAAAATGGCGTGATGTGATCAATGCTTTCTCAGTTTGGTCAGACCAATGATGTCATACTTGATCTTCTGCACTTGCATCATCAGGTCCTCAGTGGATGCTTCTGATGCCAGCGTACATGCATTGAAAGTAAAGACAGTCATTTTAGTCCTTCTTCATTTTGGCAGTCTAATTCGTCCCTGAGATTTTATCAGCCTCTCCTTGCTCATCCTTCTTAATGCTGCCATATTGGGGGCTCTCTTGGTGTCAGGTGAATGAGGCCCATTGTTGTTACTGTTTTTGGCATATTGAATACGCCATGGGTAGCTTGCCAGGTTCTTCCATGTGGGCGTGGTACTCTTGGTAGCTTGCTGGGCTCTCCAGAGGGATGGAGGCTTTTAGGGCATTCTCCAATCACCCTTACAGGTGTTCCTATGGTTCACACCATATTTTAATGCTATCAAATATGGTGTGTAAATTATGGAGAATGGGTTTTAAGTGTCTTATGGTGTGTTGTGGAAACTGGCCTGGAGCAGGCAGTGGCTGGGTAGTGGAGGTAGTGGAGGTCAGCTGGTGAGGTATTTATCTGGCTCCGGTAGGGTGGGGTGTCCGGTTTTGATCCCTGGGGCCCTGTAGATTGGAGGAGGCAGACAGAGGATCTTGTTTCCAGGTTTCTTGAGCCTGGAGTCCAAGGTCGCAAAGTTCTACTTTACCTGGTTCTGTGGAGCTTGACTCATGCGTGAATTTCGGCCAGAGTGTTGAGAAAGCGGCTTGGAGTGTGGAGGTGGCTGGGTAGTGGAGGGAGTGGAAGTAGGGGAAGTGAGGTATTTATCTGGCTCCAGTAGGGTGGGGGCGTCTGGATTTGATCCCTGGTGTCCCAGAGATTGGAGGAGGCAGACAGAGGATCTTGTTTCCTGGTCTCTTGAGCCTGGAGTCTAAGGTCGAAAAGTTCTGCTTTACCTGGTTCTGTGGTTCAGTACTTGTCAATACACTGGCTAGGCTCTTCACATGCTACCTGTCCGTATGCAAGGTTCCATCCCAGTGAAAAACCAGCAGGATCGTTCTGTTGTACAAGAAGGGAGACATTTATGACATTGACAACTATCGCCCAATCTGCCTGTTGTCCGTCATCTACAAGTTGTTCACTCGATTCATCCTGTATAGAATATGCAGAACACCAGGTGAAGGACAACCATGGGAGCAAGACGGGTTCCGAAAAGGATTCAGCACGATCGACCATATCCACACAGTGACCAAGCTCATTGAAGTTTCACCAGAGTTCAAGATGCTGCTCTGTCTAACGTTCATCGATTTAAAGAAGGCCTTTGATTCTGTTGAGACTGAAGTGGTCATTGAAGCCCTAGCCAAACAGGACGTTCAAACTCAGTACATCAAGATCCTCCGCAAGCTGTATTACAGATCCACCACCAGGATCTCACCATTCTACAAGGAAGTGATCATTGACGTAAAGAGAGGGGTTCAGCAGGGTGATACCATTTCACCAAAACTCTTCAGTGCCACCCTCGAAAACATCATGCGATGACTGAAATGGGAAGGAATGGGAGTGAAGATAGACAGTCAGAAACTACACCACCTCCACTTCATGATGACATCATTCTCATAACACCAAACATTAGCCAAGCAGAACAAATGCTGGCTGACTTCGACCGCGAGTGTGGAAAGGTCAGACTGCAGTTAAATCTCACCAAAACAATATTCATGAATAAAGGACTAGTCCCTAATGTTCCATTTGCTCCCAGTGGAACGAACATCTCTGAATGCAGCAGCTATGTGTACCTGGGTTGAGAACTCAACATGAGGAACAACTTGGCACCAGAAGTGCGCAGGAGGAAGAGAACAGAATGGAACGCCATCAGGAGCATCAAAGAAGTGGTTAAGTGGACAAAGAACCTCCAGCTCTGGGCACATTTTTTTGACTCCACCATTCTTCTTGCACTAACATACGCCTCAGAGACCTGCGCCCTATGCAAACAGGATGAGAACGCTATTCGGGTATCCCAAAGAGGAATCCAAAGAGTATCATGTTTCACTCAAGTGAGAGAAGGAATCTGGAGTTCCGCCCTCCATCAATGATCAAGAATCAGGGATGCAGTCTTGTTTGCCAAGGCATCCAAAATCAGATGGGCTGGACAAGTAATGCAATTTAAAGATGACCGCTGTACTAGAGCTGTTACCGACTGGATTCCATGGGACGTCAAAAGACCGAGTGGCCACCCATCTACGAGATGCTCAGACTTCTTCATCAAAACTCTGAACGAATGGTTTGAGACTCTTCGTGTTCCTGGAGCGAACAAATACCATTGGGCTACACTAGCACGCGACAGGGACGAATGGAGATGTTACTGGCGCCCACTTGAGCAAATCAAAGAGCAACAGGATAACAGGAGATACTTTAACAATTTCACAATTCAAACATTCTTTCAGACACAGAAAAAGCTTACTGGTACTCACCAAACTTTTAAATAGCAGCATTAATTGAACTGTCAATACTTGTGAAAGCAAGAGAAAACTTTATTTTGATGTAGCCTAATTTTATCTTCTCACTGTTTCAAAACACTCTTGTTTTTAACCAGGCAGGAGTCTTTCAACCAGTTACTGCCAGACCAGGGTATAAGGTGTCTGGTCCAGGTGTTCTCCTGGTCCTGGAAAGAAATATTTACCTTTCACTTTTCAGAATGGTTCCCAGGTCAAAATTACCTTCTGCTAGCCACTAACATTGAAGGCTGACCATTCTGCAGAACAAAGAGTTACCTCTTTTCACCTCTACCGAGAGGTGGCTGCTGCGCCTCGACCTGAAATCACTGAAATGGTCAGTCACAAAGGAAAGTGGGGTCCACTGATTCTGACCCATGCCTAGAAGTTGGAGTAAAGGAGCAGAGACAAAAAGACTCACAGAAAACAGGACAAACAACAAAACAGGAATGTGACACTCAGACAATAGACACACAGGGACCATTAAAGACTTCCTGACAATGTGCGCTCTGGATTCAAATTCTTACACCCTAACCTTGGGAGTAGTGGGAACGTCTCCCACACTACCAACCAGCGACCCTCTGGCACATCTGCCCAAGTCCTCTGCCATTCTCCAGATTGGGCCTTTCCACTAGTCCCCTGACTAGCGTCCTGCCAGGCCTGTTTATTTTATGCAAGAAAGAGCCGGCACAGTCAGGTTTTTCTAAACCCAGCAAAACCTGGTCCGGTCCTTCTACGAAAGAAAGATCTGGCTCTGTCCAGTTTTTCTAAACTGACAAAACCGGAATAAAGTTCCTATATCATATATGGAGGGATCTTGACCGCTAGGCTTCCTGGCCAACGCACCAGATGTTGTGCCCAAGTTTCAGATCCCCAGTTGCGGAGAGACCAAGTCCACACATAATAATGCAAAGGCAAAGGAACTTTATTACTAGCCCGAGCCAGCGCTAGCTCAAGCTAGGGTCCAAGTCTCATCCAACATGGTGCAGTCTCGACAAGGACCCCGACTCCAAATCACAAACAGTTTATATAGGGTTCAGAGTTAAGAGCAGTTTTGTCATTGGCCCTATTACAATGATGGTCAGCCATTAGGAACTGGTTAGCAACAGTTTCTAAGGAGGGTACAGTGACCCTTCATGACAGGCCAGATCCAACTGCCCAATTCCTTATCTCTGGAAGTTACTCAACTGGGAGTTTACCAGAAACTGTAAGTTCTGCTTTGGGGAAACAGAAACTGAGGCCCAGCTTGTCATGACTTCTGAGGAGCCTGCTTTTGGGCCTCACAGGTAGAATGGACCAAGGCTTATTAATAAAATCACTCTCATATTAGTTTTCAGAGGATGTAGGAAGAGAGAGAAGACAGAAACAGAAAAATAACATGGAAGAATAAACAAGTATTGTTCTTTCAGAGCTCACTCTCATTTCATATTAGGTTTACGGAAAGAATATGTAATCTATTAGCTTAAAGCTCCAGCTTCAAATGAAATTTGCAGTTCCCTGAGAACGGAAAATAGAATTGTGAATAAATACAGCTTATCATGAAAATGCACATCTACTTCCTGTCAGATACCTTTTTACTTTCATATCGGTCATTCTGAAGTGAGGGAATTTGATGATCTTTCTTGTATGTCTTTGCTATGCTAATCATATTCTCCTGTTTACACATATATTGGATTCATATATAATCCAACAACCATTTACCCAGCCGAGAAAATAAGAAAGATTACTCTTGCCAAGTTGATTCTTTTCAGACTCAGAGATAAAATCAGACACTTCAGCTGTACCATGAACCAACCATCATCTACCTGGGTGGATGCAGCAAAGAGGAAAATGTTAGAGGAATTTTAATGATGATCAGGACACAGGCATCTGAAATGTCTGTTTATTACAAAAATTGGAAAGCTTCAAAGTTATTCTCTCTGCTGGTCGGGAACCAGAGCTAAACAGAGAGTGGAAAATTGCCTTTGATTGAAGCATGTGGCCAGCAGCCACTGACATGCTCCAAAAGCAGAAATAGACATAAGATTCAAAGGATCACTGTTTGACTGATTCAGAGTTGTCTTTAACTATATATAAAGGACATTTCTTTTTTTCCCCTTTTTTGGGTCACACCCAGTGGTGCACAGGGTTACTCTTGGCTCTGCACTCAAGAATTACTCCTGGCAGTACTTGGGGGACCATGTGGGATGCTGGGCATTGAACCCAGGTTAGCAGCATGCAAGGCAAATGTTCTACTCACTGTACTATTGCTGTAAAGCCCTATAAAGGACTTTCCTTAATATATGGAGATATATTAAGAAATAATATATTAAGAAATAATGTGGAGAAATAATAGCACCGTGACTTTTTTTTTTAATTTGGAACTTGCACTTTTAGAGGATTAAATAACCTAAAGTAATTAATGTGTAAGACAAGATTGAAAACAAAATACCTGAAATGGAGAAGAGAAGGAAATTTCAGTGACACATTATTCCTGCAGCTAGTAAATAATTAGAAAAAGGAATCTTGATTAGTCTAAGAAAAAATTAACAGTACTCATATATATAGTGCTCATCTAGGGCTGTAGGAAACATGTATCATTCCATCATATTATTGCAAAGCTAGACTAGAACAATGCCTGGGAAGAGTCTACTTCTGGAACCCTTGATCGTAGGCTTGAGCCTATAATTTTCTTAGGCCAGTGAAATGCAAGTGGAAGTGACACATGACACTTACTAGGTATAAGAGCCCTCTTTCCCCTCTCTTGTGATATCAGGATGGTCCAGATAGGGTCTGTTCTTCAGTCTAGGCTCCCGGATGAAAAGAACATGCAGTAGATATGTAGGGACAGATATTCAAATAAGTGAAATCAGCCTTTGCTTTTGTTTGCCTTATTTTTGAGTCATTTGTTACTGCCACACAATTCAGCCTTTACTGACAAACATTGTGTCTATATCTGTGAAGGTATTGAGAAAATGATCTGGTCTTATCTAAGGTATGCTGAGAGTAGTGATACCAGGACAGCAGAAAAATTTTTTTTTTTTTTGCTTTTCAGGTCACACCTGGCGGTACACAGGGATTACTCCTGGCTCTACACTCAGGAATTACTCCTGGCGGTGCTGGGGGACCATATGGGATGCTGGGAATCAAACCTGGGTCGGCCGCGTTTGCAAGGCAAACACCCTACCCACTGTGCTATCACTCCAGCCCCCAGGACAGCAGAAATTTTTAATAATTCAGTTTCTTCAACTGTGGTGCTACATAAGAGTGACTTGGGATCTGGGACATCTGTAAGTTCCCTGGCCTTAATACAGCAACAGTGAGTCTGAGTCTCTGGAGATAATACCTTGTATGTTTGTATTTTCATACACTCCTCAGGTGATTCTGATACACATCCAAATCTGGCTTAGTAGTTTTTAAGAACTGTTGATTAAGATACTTACCTAAGACTGAAACACATGAGCGCACAGACAATGAAAACAGAAATGAGAAAACCTACCTTTGGAATCTTGACCTGGGTCCTGAGTCTGCCTTTCACTGGCTTTTTCTGTTGGTCACTGGACTCAGATGTCTCATGAATTTCAAAGTTCTGATGCTAGCCATTCTCACTATGACCCAGGACTGTTTGCGATGTAATAACTCAAAAGTGCTCTGCAAATGGCGAAAACACTCTGCATATCAACTACTGTGTTCTTGTCAAGAATGTGATAGTCTTCCTCTGTGACATGTGAAACCTCATGGACCATGTATTAAATCAAGATGCAAAGAGGCATCGAGGCACTGGAAAACAGGTGCAGCTAGCCAGAGCTCATTTTATTGTGCTCTTTTAATAACAGTAAGAAAATTAATTTGGGGTTATCCTTGTCTACAAAATGGCTTAAAGTCTAGAACACATTAGATTGACCCCAAAACCGATGACAGACACATCCCCGCTATTTCAATGGAGAATCCCAGACACTTGGAGAAGCAAGAAGGGTGGGGGGCTGTCAGGTTGTTCCTAGACAACTCAATCAAGCATCTACTAAAGCTTTGCCCAGCTCCTTCCCAGGCCTGCTAAGAGAGAGGGCATTATTGAGCGCTTATTACGTGATAGGCTTTGTGCTAAGCACTTAACGGAGGCTTTGTAGTAATCTCAAGAGAGATTTTTAGCCCACTTTCACAGATGAAGAAACTGAAGTTCTGCTTGCTAGAGTTGTTTGTCTAAAGTGCCAACCCAGTAGATGACATGGGCTATTTGAATCAGGTTTTTGCCTCTCTCCAGGGTTTTTGCTCTCAATCCTGTAATTGCTTTTTCTCTACAAAGCAGATATTGTTTCTGATGGGTGAGGAAAGATAAAAGAAAACACACAACACGCAAGTTTTTCCTTTACAACCTTATTTTTTTTTAAATAGAATTTTTTAACCTCATCATTCAAGCACCAACAAATTCATTCTGCCCGGCTAGCATAAACCTGAAAGTACAAAACCTAGCAGCTCTCCTATATGACATGTTCTTACCTTATGTTAAAAGTAAAAGTAGAAAGGTATGGATATTTCACAATTATCCTTAAATTCGAATTAAAGTAGCTAAAGGAGAGAAAATCATCATTGAAGACTTTTTATGTCATTGGAACTAGACACAACTCTAATGATGAGGGAAGAGAAAAACACATCCAGTGGAGTAGAATTTTCCCCCTGCAATTATAATCCATTTAAAATGGACATCCTGTGTCTTCTTAAAATGCTTTCCTTGATTTGTTCATCACTATAACTCAAAATAATTCTGAAGAAAGTCATGCCAAAGAAAAATGGCCTTATAATCAGGAGAACAAAAATACTCACATTTAAATTTTAAAATTGCAATGTACTGAATTATAGTCAAGTACTTAAGTGTCTCATTATGTTTTGTATCCCATACCTTGCTGCTCTGGCATTAAAAAAACTTCCATGTGTTAATAGAGGAACGTAGTTAATAAAGTATGAATTTCCTTTATGTGGCCTAATGTACCTGAGATGTGGGGCCATCCTTTGCTTGTCAAAACTCCTAAACTCTAAATCTTAAAATTTATAAAAGATAACACTGATTTACTCACATGGGCTACCATATGGGAAACATTGTATTGCAGGAAAAAATGGAATGCATTGCTATAAATAATAAGGCCAAATATGAGTGTGTAATACTTCAAAGTGGAGGCTGGAGAGATAGTACAGAGGATAGGACACTTGCTTTGCATGTGGATGACCCCAATTCAATCTCTCCCACATAAGGTTTCTCAAACCCTGCTAGAAGGATCCCTGAGCACCACTGGATGTGGCCCCAAACCAAAATCAGCTGTTAATAAAAGAGAATGATGCTAACATTATGATGTGTGGTGAATGACTTCTGGGGAGTACTTAAGAATTCATTTAACCATTTTCTTACTCATATTTCAAAACACGGAAATTTGATTTTTATTTCTTCTCCTTCTCTCTTCCCTCCTTCATCCTTTTACTTTTCAGGTAAAGAAGACAAAGGGAACTATTATACAAAGGTAAAATGCAACAATATATATAAGTGGCTTATTGCTCAGACTAAATAATCAGTAGTTATGAGTTCCCACTTGTGCTTTTTAAAAAGAATATCTGGGGGCGGGGGTGGAGCAATAGTATAGCAGATAGGATGTTTTCCTTGAAGGTTCTATCCCCAGAATCCCCTATGTTCCCCCAAGCACCACCAGGAGTAATTCTTTGGTGCAGAGCCAGGTGCGACCCCTGATCATCACCAGGTGTGGTCCCCAAAGAAAAACAAAACCAAGAATATTTCAGAATAGTTTGCTTATTTTAATTATCTTTTGTTTGAGCATTTACAGTGTGCTATAAGACACAAGGATTTTCTCCCTGGCTCCTTGATAATTGTACCAGAACAAAGGCAGAACTTCAGAACAGGGAGAAAGTCTCTGGAATTCTGCACTAGTGATCACTGGCCTCAGCATTTCTGTCTCAGGCCTCAGGGAAGGGAGGAAGGTGGCAGGAAAAAGCCCCTCAGAGTCTAGGCAGCTAAGGACCCCCATCTTTTCACTTGATCTGTTAACTTATAACATTTTTTAAATTAAATTTATGTTTTAACTCAAAACATTCTTGACCCAGAATACTCCTGTAAATGGATAGCCTGCCAGTTATCTTGTTTGGGGAAACTGATAGCATCTGACAAATGGATTCCTTCATGGATCAAGGGTCTTCATGGTCTTAGCATCAACTGAGTTTTCATTATGGGCCTGTCTTGGCTCAGTATTGGTATTTAAGTGTGTTTAAGGTTCTTTCTATCCCTTCACCCTCTTAGCAAATGATCTTGTCTTGAAGAGACAGTGGCAGACATGGAACACAAGTTCTATTCCCTTTTCTGCAAGCCTCTCTGCCTTGTGCTTATTTGCTCCCTTTGTACTCGGGATAATCTGGCTTCCATTTTCAGAAGCTACATGTTTTCAAAGGCTCAAATTTCCATGTGATTCGATTATTTTTATAAAATTAAAAATTATTTGTGTTGAACCTTCTACAGTCGTACTATACTTCCCCTGGTCTGCTGCAGCACTGAATAGAGGACAGTGGTTTTGTTAAGATACTAATGCAAGTTGTACATGAATGAAAAGTTTTATCTTCCAGCCTTAATAATATTCATAAAGAACTAAAACTTGTCATGCACTGAGGTTTATGTTTGCTAACATTTATTGAGCAACACTTCCATTTCTATGTCCCAAATTAACAAGCTGAACAAATGGCATAAATAAATGTTACTAGAAATTGAGTTTTATGCTAGACATATCTCTGTTTCTCCCCAGTGGCACAAGTTTCAATGAGAAACATTTCATTTTTGTCATAGGGAAAAAAGGTAAACATTTAAACTAAACAATCCATATGAAAAAACCCTTGTCAGAATTCAGGATTTGGCTGTCTTCCACTCAAACATTTGGAACAATAGAATTCTTGAAATTTAATTTCCAGTGAGCTAGTAAACTCACTTGGACACTTTAGGTAGTTTTAAACTGAGTGATAACTTCAGTAAAAAGTCATTCTAGTGAGACAAAAGCAGATGGAAAGGAAAACTCAAATTTCCAGGAAAGAAAAACTCAAATGTCCAGGCAGAAGAGCCTTTGATCCTATGGGACAAGACTTGGATATATTCTGCTGTTCCATTTCTGCGGATTGATCCGCTGGCCCCATCCCCCATCGGGAATGGCGTTTATCAGCTGCTCCAAGCCCATACTCTAGAGCCAGCCCAGTGCCCATGCCCTTGCTAGTGCCTCCCTCAATACCTGCTGCTGGCAGCTGGCGCTCACGGTGAAGATGGATGTTTATAATTTGAGGCTGAGTTTCCATTCCACATCAGGGAATTGGCTTTTATCTCTCCCCCCGCCCACCCCCGCTGCTTATCAATATCGTAGACAGAATAAATGACTTCATAACAGTTTACTATGGATAATAGTAGTAATAAATCTGAATTTTATACTGACCCCTGTCCCAAAACACTTCACGAGCATAAAGAGAAGTACAAACTTCCCACAAAACTTGTTTATACAGTCAAAACCCATTTCATATAAAATGAAAGAACCTTGCTATTTAACAGCCCACAGATATGTTAGAAAACAATTTAAGGCAGCAGTATCCAGTTGAAACCAAAGGCAGAATTGATGTAGGCAGAATGCAAACATTATTGGTCTCTGTTGTACCAGGCCCCTTCCCCGCAGCCCCCCGTCCCTTGCAGGGACATTGAGAGGAGTCCAGAGGTGTGCAGTGTTACACATGTCTGTGTTTGGGTTTCAGCCAGAGTCTTTTTTGGGCAAAGCAGACAGAATGTACAAGTCAGTCCTGTCTTGGGACAAAGCCCTTTGCCTGACCCTAGGGTACAGCCTGACTCAGGAACCAGGGAACAGTGCTCTCATCACTGAAGAAATGTCATTCCTTCTGAGTTTAGCTCCAGTGGTCATCAACACTGCTGGCTCTGACTGCATGGTGTGGCGGGCTTCAATACCTCATCGTCAGACCCAGCACGACCAGGCCAAGTTTCACTGTGAGTGACCCCTGGTCTTTGGAGCACTGCTGTGGAGTCCCCACCTCAAACTATAAACGGGCCCTGAGTGCAGTGGGCAGGGTGCTTCCTTGCATGCAGTTGACTTGGTTGGATCCTGGCACCCATGTGGTCCCTCAAGCACCATCAGGAGTATAGAAACAGGGTATAGTCCCAAACCTTGCCCTCCACACCCCACCCCGCCTGCCCCAAACAGAGAGTGAAATGCTATTGCCAGAATGGTAAGGTTTTCCTCCTGGGCTTTGAAATTCTCCTTATGAATATTTTCTGTTTTTTTTTTTATAATCAGATTTTATTGGTTAGTCTATTCAGAGGCCCAGCCAATTTGACCCTCTGTCCATTTCCAATTCTCTGCACTTTCCTGAAGCTAAAGCCATATTTATTTGTCTTATCCCAGAGTTTTTTGTATACTTTATTATTTAATTCTCTCTCTGACATTCTTAGGTAGGCTTCAGCATTCTCTCCACAGGGGCACTGTGGTTTGGAAGTGGTAAAGTGAGCAGATCACCTAGCTGAAGAGGCACTCAGCACTCATTTTAACCCTTAGCTGTCAGGCACAGTTTCCTCCTTAGTACTACCCAAATGCCACTGAGGAGTAATCAATGAAAAAAAGTCCTGGATTCTCCTTTAGGGAGCATTTTCTAATAAATTCACAGCTTGGAATTCCTGTGGTAGATGGTTGGATGTTAAGTCACTATTTCCAAAACAGGTTTCAGGGCATCCCTTTCCTTCCTTTTGGGAAACAAAGCCTGGGCTTCAAGGAATGCTTCATGAAAAATGGTGCTTTCATGGAGTGTCTCACAGATTGATTGATTACTGCTTGTCCATTCTCTCCTCCACAGAATGGAAATGTTATCCTAGAATCATTCTGAATTTCCCGTGAGCTCCAAAACAGCATCATAGATATAAACTGTGGGTGCCTGAGGATGGTTACTCTCAAGACCTGAAGCTGTAAAATGGCAAATCCTTCTCACCCAGGGAGTCTCGATGGCTATCTTATCTTGGTGTCTCCCACACCCCTCCTCCAACAACTGGAATCCCATTGTCAATAAAGTCCAGGGTATATTGGAGAGATTTTTCATTAGCTGGCAGATACGAAGAGTAGAATTCCCCGAAGGAAAGTAATTCACTTCCCTTGATTTTAATCTATCAGAACTCTGGATATTAGTAATAGACTCACAGACTAGGTAAAATGATCTTTTTGCGAACCCTAAATTAATGATAGATACAGGCCTAGAAATCTCATTTTGATCTTCAGAAGTTGCTATAAAACAAAAGCATTGACTTTGGTATGTAAAAATTAGCACATCAAAGGATTCCAATAAGAGAAAGTGAGAGACAGCCCACCAAGATTTCTTTCAGATCTCTGGGTTATTTTCACACATGCATGTCAGTGATTATGTGGGGGGAATTGGATTGATCTTTCAGTCAAGTATAATAAGTGTTAGTGCTAAGCAGAACTGGGATGCCCCAATTGCAAGTCAATGAAATAACAAAATCACCACAAGACCTTAAGAATTTTAAGCAAAGACTTGACCTGTTCTCTCCCTGCCTTTTTTAGCTGAAGTTTGGCTCTGATACAGAATCTGGGCTAAGAAATTTTCTAATGATTATATTAAAGCTTGAGACTGTTCATAAGACCTTGGGTCTATCCATTCATTGAACAGGAGTGTCCGGGCACCTGTGACAGTGTCGCACAAAGACTGGCCACTGAAATGTAGAGATGGAGGAAGGGTGCACATGAATATAGTTCCTCTGGGTGGGAAGTGTGCTGAGGGACACTGACAGTAATCACATAACTGCATTGCTGACTCTGACTTCAAACTAAGGTGGAGTTTCTGCAAGGAAAGAGGCACATTTCTCTGAGAGTATGTGTCAAAGAGCCTGGCCTACACCAGCAGAGCCATAGACTTGCCAGATGTGTCAGACAGTAGTTTTATGGATGTGAGAGTTCTCTGAGCTGGAAACAATATTCTAAACCAAAAAATAGTGGCCACAGTGTTGTGAGGACTGATACTATATTGTTATTGGTTTTATTTTATTTTGTATCTTCCAGGTAGTATTTAGGAAGCTTGGGAATAGTTGGCAAGTGGGTTACTGAGCAGTACCCTAGGCTATATTAAGAATTCAGGGGACAGTGTGGTGCTGGGGTTTGAACTGGGGTTAGCTACATGTAAGGTGGGTGCCTTAAACCCTGCACTATCACTCTAGCCTCTGCTGGTGGTTTTAGTGGGTTGGGTTTTGGAGTGGGCAAGTACATAGAAAGTTGGAATGTACAGAAGCTAAAACATGAAGAGAAGATGGAAGGAAGAAAGTGTTGGATATCATTGGTTTGTCCTTTCTCCCTTGTCACAGAGATTGGGTTTATCTGGTAATAATCTCTAAACAATTCTAGACTACATTGGTATGTCCTGCTCCCCTTGCCACTAGGAGCTTAAGTATATCAGTCACGCCCATCAAAGTGCTCCCATTCCTTTGTTTATCTGTAACCACTTCTACCAGTTTATCTGCTCTTCCTCTAATCAAACTCTGTTAATTTGTAAGGTCAGACCTTGCTAGGACAGTGTACTTGTATTGTAAGTTAATACTGTCTTTCTCCTCTCTTATGTCTTTTGAATAGTTTACTTTAAAACAATATCCTTTTTGTATGGACAAAGAAAGACAGTTGTTAATATGCTTTGGTAACATGGGATTTAATTGGCTTCAAATATTATTCACTCCCGGGCATCTGCTTTCTGGACTTAAGCCTCAGCTGCCCTTACTTCCTAGCACCCCCCAAAGCAAGGTCCCGATGAGGGACGTGACGGACCCAGGGCAAGCAGTGAGTTGTGTGCTACCCTGGCATTGAGAAGGGCCTGGCCAAAGAGCCTAATGCTTAACTATATGTTGAGAGCTTGGTCATGGGCATGTCATGTCATGATCCAAAAGCAACGACGAGACTAGGGCCCTGCTAGGGCTAGGAAAGACTAATCTGGCCTGAGCGCTATAGTCTGAGATTGAGGTGACCCGGGGAGAGCAATTCTATAAGCTTAATGCATCTCTGGCTATGTCCATACAAAATGATTTATAATATGAATACTTATATGTTAGTTGGACAAAGAGAGGGGAAACACACCCAGGGGATTCCGCTCTTGGGCGGATGTCCTGCTGAAAGAGATTCTGTCCTAGTGAAAGCATCCCCTAAGGGATAGAACTTTACCCCCTATTTATTGTAACCACACCTATGCATAAGCCCCAGCCACTGGATGTGGGGATTTAAGGTGGCTGTGAGAGGGGGCTAGAGGAGAGTGCTGTCGAATTCCAGGGCCAGTCCCAGGGCCAGATCTGGAGAAGCTAGATCGAGATCGAGATCCAGAGAAGGAGAATGAAGTAGGATGGGGGAAGAAGAAGCAGGAGGAGAATCAGAGGAGAATGGAGATGGGAATGGAATAAACTGCAACTGAGACCAACTGGCTTGCCTCTGTTCCTTCTTTCGCCTGCCTCGTCATCACCTTCAACCTCCCCGGTGCAGTGTCGCCTTTGCCCTTTCTTTTTCTTTTTGTGTTTTTACACAGAAAGGGAGGGAGGAGTGGACTTATTGTTTTAAGTAATGGCAAACACACTGCATGTTATACTCAGAGTTCTAGGCAGAGATTGTCAATATGAACATTTCTGGATTCAGAAATGTCAATCACTGCCAATGATATGAGTTTATTTGCTCTAGAATTGAAGCCTATTTGTCATTTCTGCTGCTTCTTCACTATATTGTGATGTAGGTACTATCATTAACCTATTTTTGTAGATAGAGAAGTTGAACTTTTTGGTGATTGAATATTTTTGCCTTGTTCAAATCAGTATTAAGTGTCAGAGCTGGTCTTGAGTTTTTCAGGGTTGAACATTGTCTGGTCCTTTCTCACCTCTTTGGTCTCTTTTCACATCACCTTCTTCCACCTTCTCTGCATACTACTCACAGTGGGTATTTTCTTTTTTTATTATACCCTCCCTTTCCCCAGGACCTTTGCAAAACATGTGCCTTTGTTTTTCTCTGAACCAAATTTCTGCTTCTTTATCTTCTTAAAGCATTCTCATTGGTCTTCTCAGCTAAGGCATCTTCCAAAGCTCTTGTTTTCCTTTCTGGAAACCCCTTTATTTGATTAACAGGTGTCTTACCCGTGGTCACAGTCCCAGGAGAGCAGATAGAGACTGTCTTTACACCAAATGGGGAGAACACAAGGCATGACTCCGGGTGTGATATAAATTTGTTCAGTCATTCATTCACTCATGTGATAGGAAACCAGTGGACTGCCATTATGAAAGATAGTCAGAGAGAGGTTGCAGGGAATGTTGAGTTACGGGCCTAGATAAGAAATGGGGAAAAACACTGGGTAGACCATATTGATTATTGTTTTTCAGTTTCAGAAAGCCATAATTATCTAGATGCTTCTGGCCATACATAAATATGAAAAAACCATTACAATTTGGTGCCAAAAGATAAGCTTAGGAAAATAATTAGATTATGATGGATCTTCTTAAGAAACTAGAAAATCAAATCATCTTAAATTCATTTTACTAAAGTGAAAAGGGAAAGTTACAGTGGGGGGAAAATTTGGTTTTTGCTTTTGAGCCACACCTGGTTGTTCTCAGGGCTTACTCCTGGCTCTGGGCACAGGGATCACTCCTGGTGAGCCCAGGGACCACTTATGGTGATCATATCTGACTTGGGCCAGCCGTGTACAAAGCAAACACCTAAACCCCATTAGTATCTCTCCATCCCACTTTTGAACTTAAGCAATGAAGTACTGACTCAACTTTTCCAACTCAGGCACAGACAAGGCAGACACAAAACACCAGAGAATCCTACAGAGAAAACTGCATGGAGCTCTTCCAAAGAACATTATCTTTCTCTTATGTTGCATCCTCCCTGTTCAGCTGCTATTCCTGTTTAAACATTTTTGAAGGTGTCATTTTCTTATTGAGTTTTGAGAGTTCTTTATATATATTGTATATTAGCCCTTTGTTAGATATATGATATGCAAATAATTTTAATGATTAATGGATATTTTTGTTTTACTGGTATTCTCTTTTTTGCTATACAGAAACTTCTAATTTGATGCAGTCCTACTTATTTATTTTTGTCTTTGATCCCTTTGCCATTGGAGTCAAATCCCCAAAGACCTTACAGAATCCAATTTTATGGATTGTTGTAAAACGAATCTTAAATTGCCTTTAAAGCAGCTTAGAAAATGCTATCTTTTCTATATCCCTCTGAAACACAATACCTATTAGATTTTATTCATCAGAAAAAGGTACCTCAAGGTAGAGTTTTTATTTTTGAATTTTTAAGATGAAGATATTAAGATGATAGTCTTATGATTTCATTATGTATGACTTATCGAGAAAACAGCAGATGAATTAAATACAACAGAAATAAGCTTTTGGATTATAAACCAGATAGGAATTACCCAGTAGTGGGTAAAAAATAGTGGGTAGTTTGGAGCAACAGGAATACATAATACGTGGTGATGGATAGATTTGTTTTTTGTAGCAAGCTTAATATAGTAATATACAGGTTTGAAATTTCCTTATTTTTTTTATTGAATCACCATGTGAAAAGTTACAAAGATTTCAGGCTTAAGTCTCAGTCATGCAATGCTCAAACATCCATCCCTTCACCAGTGCTCATGTTCCACCACCAAGAGCCCCAGTATACCTCCCACCCCACCCCCACCCCCTGCCTGTGTAGCTGGTAATTTTCACTTTACTTTCTCTTTACTTTGATTACATTCAATATTTCAACATAAACTCACTACTATTATTTGGAATTTCCCCCCCAAAATTGAACCGGCTGAAAAGGCAGCATTTGGTAATTTGTTTTCCCTTGCTGAGAATGAAGAGATAAGAGGTTTGGGATTTCTGTATTTTGGTAACTAAGTCCAGGGAAATTTCTGCCAAAAATTGCATCATTGCAAGCTTGTACCTCTGTTAGTGGGCCTTCTAAGGTGGTGGTCACCACACCGCAGTCCCCCTCCCCACCGGAAAGGAAAAGCCAAGAGAGAAAAACCTTTCTCCTCCTGGGGAGGGCATGGGGCCGTGGCTTAGTTCACAGTCTGGAGGCATTTCTGCAAGAAGCTGCTGGTGCTGAAGGTAGTTAGACGGACTCTGGGATCATGGGCGTTTAGCAACGGAGGGGCCGCACATGTAGGTTTGAATTTTCAAATGTAACTCATATCATGAAACGTATATAATGTTAGAGCCATATAATATTACTTTCCAAAAAAAAAAGGTTTTTGTGTTTGTTATGTGAGGAGTTCTCATCCTAAATTCTGAGGACAGATGTGGAACTCTGACTTGATTGTTCTGATTGTGTGTGGCTGTCTTGTCTCAGGGAGATGCAGCTTCTGGATATCCACTAATGAAATAATGTACAAAGCAGAGACTCCTCTGATACATGTTAAAGAGGGGGCCAGGGAGCTCACTTTCTGCATGTGTACCAGGCTGATGACTCTTTCTGTTGCTGAGGCTTGGCTGTACTTAGCTGAACTACTATATTTGAGTTTCTTGGTAGGAGTAAGGTCTTCTCTCTCTCTCTCTCTCTCTCTCTCTCTCTCTCTCCTGGAAAATATGTCACAAGTGATGTATACTGGGGTTTGACTTGAGGAATCTGCCTTGGAGTAAGTGAATTAACCTTTAAGCAGATTTTTTACTTCCAATCATACAAGGCAAGGAGAAATAATGTGCAGTATTTAAAGGAAAGGGCTTGCTTTAATTTGATGAAATTCTTTTGGCTAAGTTTCTATCTATTCTGTGATTCTGTTTTATCTACTAAAGGAAACTATTATGGAATGAAATTCTTAATTTAACTCTGTAAAAGCTAACACAAGAAAAACTAACCTAGACACAAAAGGAAAGCACTCATTGCTAATTTTCACACTACAAATCTGTTCAGTTCCTTAAAGAAAGTATTCCTTAGGATGGGAGAATGCAAGAAAATGAGACTCATTATCTAGAATCAGTGGAAGTTGTGGGCTGAAGCCAAGCGTGGCTGAAATGTCTTGGGACAGATGCATTGCTTATCTCTGTCTCTGAAATACTTCTGTGTCCAAAGATGCTCTCTTTATTTAAAAAAATACATTTAGTTAGTTAGTTTTCTTTTTTTTTAATACAAATAAATGAATCACCAATTTTATTTGTGAAAATCAGTTAGTTAGTTAGTTAGTTTTCATCTGGTCTCTCTGACTCCTCTCCATACTCTCCCAGGGATCTTAAAAGAGGGAAGCGAGGGGGAGGGGATAAGGGAATGGGGTAGAAGAGGGAAAAGGACACAGTTGTTGCACTGTCATTCATCAAATTAGCATATGACCAGTATTTCACAGGATATATGGTTAACTTCTTGTCTGTTCAAAAATCCTCTGTTGTTTATGCACACACTTTCTATTACTCTCATTTGTAATGTTTCTGGAGGTGAGTCACCCTGAGTCATCTGCATCCCCCCCACATACACATACATATTTGTTGGAACATGCCGATTATTCAATTCTGTGTTCTCACAATGTCTTTTTAGATGAGCACCCTCGATTTTCAGCACAAAATCACAATTGGATTGCATTTTGGGTAGTGATGCAAAGCTGTCTTTTGGCTTTTCCATCCAGAAATTTATCATTAAAACCTCAAGACTTGGGGTCCAGAGAGATAGTGCAGTGGATAAGGCACTTGTCTTGTATGTGACTGACTCAAGTTCAATGCCTGGCATCCCATATTCCATATTGATCCCCCGGGAGGGATCCCTGAGCACAGAGCCAGGAGCAGCCCTCAACATAGCTAGGTATAGCCCAAGAACATCCCCCTAAAAATAGCCCTCAAGACTCATTCTGTCATCCACAAAAAGCAACATGCTAATGGATTTTTTTGTACTTTATTGTGCCACCTTTAATGGCACAGGGACTAAAATGCAATCCTTACTTGTGGAAATATTTCTGTGATGGGATTTATTAGTTAAGTCATTATAGAAAAAATATGTATTTTTCTCTAATGAGTTTCATTCTGGTTTTCTGTGTGAAAGGAAAGAAAACAAACATTTTTCAAATAATGTATGCATTTAAACATAAACTGGAGATGAAATTGATTTTGAAATTTCCTAGTGAGACAGTGGGAAAATGCAGCTGTAAGTCATTCTTGATATGAAATTTACAAATACTTTGGTCTAGAAATTGACAAAGCTTGACCTTTTTTACAAAGAGAGGATTACAAGTAAGGCTCTGCTGTGTTTTGTGCCTATGGGTGTGGGTAGTGGTAGGAATGAGAAGAACAGACAAGATTGTAAGCATCAGTTCATAGTCTTCCATTGGGATGTGGTTTGTGTTTCCATCTTTCACGATCTTATTATTTTTTCTTTTGGGGTTATACCCGGTGATGCTCAGGGGTTACTACTCCTGTCTCTGTATTCAGGAATTACTCCTTGTGGTGCTTGGGGGGACCACATGGGATGCCAAGAATCGAGCCTGGGTCAGCCGCATGCAAGGCAAACACCCTACCCACTGTACTATTGCTCCGGCCCCTCACAACCTTATTTTTTCCTCTCCTTCACAGCCTTCAACTTTCCTCAAGCATTAGGATTTTATTGTTGTTTGAAAAAAGCATCAGTGAATTGGGCAGTAATAGCTGTGAATAGTTAGGCGTTTGTTTGTTGGGAATAGTCTTACTCTCTTTGAATTTAGCAAAAAGAAAACTCTTGCTCCTGTGACTACTCGTTGGCTTCCCCGTGGTACCTTTGAATTATGTGTCTTCCTATTTTTTCAAATGCAGCTCTGTTACTTGTGAAATGAAAGCCTTTATGTTACAGTTCAAGCAGGTTTTTTTGAACATCTGTATGTGCAGGACGTTTTGCTAGGTTTTCCCAACTGTGAAGTTATTGATAGCGTTCTGAATTCAGTGAGACTGCAGCAACTAGAAAGGGGGTGCCTTTCTAAAGATGACTTTCACTCACATAAATCTTTAAAAGGACCATAGACGTATATTTTAAAACATGAAGCCTGATGGATTCAGTCCCGAGGCCATGGCTTGCTGGCTGGGGATGGATGGTTTTCATTCCCTTGTTTGTGGCATGCCTGGCACTCCTCCAGCCAGTTGGAATCATGGCCGACTGCTCATCACATATGCTTAATGGAACAGGAAATTAACACAATGGAAAAATATGTATTGCCGCCCAGTCTCTGAGAGTACTTCATTTCTAACTAGGCACAGAGAAGACACATATTCTTGTTTCCTAACACTGTTTTATTATGCAAGCAACACATGTTTACTGTAGAAAAAATTAGAAAAATACCAATAAACAAAATTAAAAGTCATCCTCTTAATTTTATTAACATCTTGTATATATGCTTCCAAATTTTCTCTGTTTAGATCACATTATTCGTAGCTTGCAATGTGATTTTTCTTTGATTTAATAATTTATGGCTAAGACTTTTATCAGTAAATCGCTATTTGAAACATTTAGGAATGAATAGCTATGGCACATTACACATCTGTTCATTTAATTGAAACGTCTGTTATTCTACAAAATAAACATTTGTTGCATTTATAGTTTTTACATGTATTAATTTGTTTTTCAGTAAACATTGAGAGATTATATATTTTATTTTCAAGTAAGAATCATTGAAGTTTAATCTCCTTGTCAAGGGTCTGCATTTTGTGATTTTTGTCTTAAAAATAATTTATTGATGAAACAATCAGAGGCTGGAGTGATAGTACAGTTGGTAGGGCGGTTTACCTTGCAGGCAGCCAACCTGAATTTGATTCCCAGCATCCCATATGGTCCCTGAGCACCGCCAGGAGTAATTCTTGAGTGCAGAGCCAGGAGTAATCCCTGTGCATCACTGGGTGTGATCCAAAAAGAAAAAGAAAGAAAGAAAGAAAGAAAGAAAGAAAGAAGGAAGGAAGGAAGGAAGGAAGGAAGGAAGGAAGGAAGGAAAGAAAGAAAGAAAGAAAGAAAGAAAGAAAGAAAGAAAGAAAGAAAGAAAGAAAGGAAAAGAAAGAGAGAGAAAATACCTAAAACTTTGCTATGACTGGTGCTGGGAAATGTGCACTGGTGGAGGGATGGGTGAAGACCTGTGGAGAACATTTTTACTATGGTGATGTATGACTGAATGACTGTCTGACTGAAACCTAATCATGAACAGCTTTGTAAGAGTCTATCTCACGGATATTAAATAAAAATAAATAAATAAATAAAAATTATTTATTGATTGATTTTGAGGTAAAACATGGCTATGCTCAGGGTTTACACCTGGCTTTCTGCTCAGGGATCACTCCTGGTGATGCTCTGGAGGACCATTTGAGGTGCCAGGGATTGAACCAAGGTTGGCTGTGAGCAAGGCAAGAGCTCTCTACCTACTGTACACTCTTTCTGATCCTGGAGGCTGGAGCTACAGCGGGTAGGGCATTTGCCTCGCATACGGCTGACCCAGGTTCAATTCTTCTGCCCCTCTCAGAGAGCCCGGCAAACTACCCAGAGTATCTCGACTGCAGGGCAGAGCCTGGCAAGCTACCTGTGGTGTATTTGATATGCTAAAAACAGTAACAATAAGTCATTACTGGTGCCCACTCGAGCAAATCAATGAGCAACGGGATCACAATGATACAGTGATCTATTAATAATAGCACTGTTATATAATGTTCATTTCCATACATTATTGATAATTTTAAAGGTTCTTACCAATTCTGATAGGTGAAGACTTGCATATAATAGTTTGTATTTTTTTGTTACTAGAATGTTTCAAGCAATGATTTTGTGCTTTTTGTCCATTTTCACTTTTTCTTTTTTGTAAGTTTTGTTTGTGGCCTTTGTCCATAATTCTTTGGTGTATTTACATTTTTCTTATTTACATAATTACCTTTTTGGGGTGATATTAATATCAGGATGGTTTTCCACATACTATATGTATAAACATCTGAGTTACATTATAGGAGAAATCATTTGAACCAACCATACTAGACTTGTTAGTGAACCCTACACATGTTTACATTAAACATGTTTTAATGTAAACATGTTTACATTAAACATTTAATGGTTGAACTTCAGTTACTGCCACTTATTAAGCAAATCATGTGAATAATTCTCCCTGTATTCCCATTCTTGAAAATAATCTGCTTCTCCCTGCATACTATTAGTGCCACACCATGATGACATGAAGCAGAACTGATATTTGGGGAATGGGGAGGGGGTTGTAGACACACAAAAAGTGTCTTAGATTCCAACAGAATTTAGTATTCAAATAATTTACAATTATTTACAAATTCTATCGTAAAACTGCTCCCACTATTTGCCAGTTAAAAAAAGAAAGACAAAACCCATATAACTTTTCTTTCCCATGCATGACTTTTGCTTCAGTATAACGCTGGTGGTACTCCCTCACGTCCTTTTACATCCCTTAATCTTTCATATGTGCCTCACTGCCCTATCTAGTTTCACTCCCCACGGCCAGCACCTGTCTCCTGTGGTGGAAGAATTATCCCAGGCCTCTTAGTTCTCTCCAGGGAGTTTGTGCCCTTGCCTAGAGGTGTCAGTGGTCAGAGACCATCTGTCTTCATCCAGATTCAGACAGAGCTAGTGTGAATGTGAGCACTCATGTTTAGTGTGAGGTGTGAACCACTCCTTGTGTTCAGTGTGAGCACTCCTTGTGTTTGGATCTCCCAAACATGCCACTGAGCCAAACCACCCTGTGTGGAACTTGCTTGATGTCACAGTCTAGCTTGACAAGCCCATCTCCCCAGTTCCTGTGCCCCCCACCTCTCCACTTTCCTGAGAACTTTTACTAATCACCTCACACAAACACCTGCTGTTGCATCTGCTTCTGAGGAACACATTGTAAGGTACATGTATCAACATTTAGAACTTAAATGTGTGAGTGAAGTTGACTTCCATTGTGAACTGTAATGGCTACCGGGGTGGGCATTAGTAGGAAGGGGTGAACCTGCCTGGAACAGATGAGAAGGATCTAGAAGCAGTGGTGGAAGATTTTTGGCTCTTTAGTGGTGGTTGTGAAGTAACACTGTATACCAAGACTGTGAGCATTAATACTAGAGTATACCATGTTACCTCAACAATAAATTTAATAAAATACAGCCCCCATCTCCCTTTAAAAGCCACCATGTGACTCCCTTGAGGGTGTCAGCCTGGTGAAACTTTCTACCTACGCTGCCTTCCTGTGTCCAAGCATAAGTTTGTGGAGAGCTTTGCCTCTTGTAAATGTCTGCTTCTGAAGAAGCAAAGATTCCTAGTTCTGCCTCAGAGATTGGTGGCCCACCACAGAGGACCTTACTGTGCTCCATGATTGACAAACACAGTGCCATCTAGCTGCTTGATTGGTTCCTCTAAATCATAAACCAACTTACACCATCCCCCTCCTGTAAAATCCATTAGCAGGTGCCTATGATGGTAAGAATTATGTCTGAAGGGCTCTCTATATGTCCTGATAACTCTAAATCTGTGTCCTTCTGAACTCACTGACTAACCTCTTGTCCTATCTCTCTCCCCAAGTGAAGGGGCCTTTTCAAGTTAGTCCCCAGCCTCAGCCTAAGCCCCTAAGAGGTCAGGAGCCAAGTCTCCTCCTAGACGAGCAATAGCATTGCCTGAGATTTAATCTCAAAATTTTAACTCCCCACAGCTTCAGGCTCTCAGTGTCTGGTAAAAGTTTCTCTAATGGCCAACAGGTTATTCTCTGGCAAACCATTATTTGTCACTTGGAACAGATCGTACCAAAGTTCTGGAATGTTCACAGTACCTGCAAGGGAATCAAAGGGACTGGGATGGTTTTAGTAGTAACCACTATCATCTAGAACAGAATGTATTTATTGCAAAGTGGTAACTTGCAGGTACTTTGGACTCCTGAATAAATCAAGCAGTTAAAGGGAGGACACTCCAGTCACCCCTCCCCTTACCAGGGTAAGGGGGAAAGCAATTGTGTGTCTATTCAAATTGGTTGATTTAATTCAGAACAGGCTTCTCTAGCTGAGATTCTTTGGTGGGGGGAGCAAAAGCAGAAACGGGTTCTGCTCCTTTGGAGCATAATGTTTGCAGACAGACATTTGGCAATATAAGAAAAGAGGCAGTGTATCATTATTTTGTGAATATATCTTTAAGCAATAAATAAATTAAAGAACAACAACAACAAAAAGAAAGTAATGGCCTTGAGGTTCTGAAGGAGAAAGTTGAGGAAATCAAGAGTTTCTATCACTTTATAAAGGAACAGCCACATGTAGTGTCCAGTTAAAGCATCTCTGTGTTGTAAAGAAACCATACTCTGCCAGGAAAAAGTAGTAAACAGGATGAAGCCACTCTGAAGAATCCTGCAAGCATTTATTTAGAAATACCCTATGATATTTTGTGGTTGCTGCTTTATAATTGCCATAATCCATCAGTTTAATAATCTTATGAAAAAAATGTAATAAATCATGACTATGACAAAGTTGAGAAGATGCAGCATTCTGAGCTAAGCATGGAGCCCTACTAATTTGTTAACCCATTTACTTGAAAGAGATTGAATTTAAAGAATTTTCTCTGGGGCGTGCCCAGCAAGTGGACCTGGGGAACTGCATGACCCCCTCTCAGCTAAGGTGCCCCCGAGCACCTAGGCCAAAGGGGATGCTGGCAAGTTCTGGGACTGCACCAGAAGTAAGACTTAAAAAAAAAAAAAGAATTTTCTCTGAATGCTAGCTAAGTGGCTCTGGATAGGGCGCTGTCCAGTGCTGAAAGGGAGTCCAAATGCATCCCCTTTTGGGGGCATGAGGACCCAGCACACCCCACACAGTGATACCAAACTCTACCTTATCTGCTTTGCCAGCAGTACCCAAGGAATCCAAGGAACCCTGATCCTGACTAACTTAAGCATTTTCAAGGCAGAATATCCTTTGGAATGACATTTTCAGAATTGGATAGACTGATTATTATGATTCAAAACCATCCTTTCAATCAAAAGGGATCCAAAAGTATAGGCTATTCTCTTTAGAAGTCAATTTCCTAAATTGTCTTTTAATCAGAAACATTGGTTATTTCCTTTTATCAGTTATTTCTATTTTAAAAGGTCAAAAGCATGAAAAAAAAGTCTATGGCAGACTACTTCTTATGCCTATTTAAAAATATTTTCTTGCAGTTGAATCTATGTATAGGCTCATTTAGAATGATGACAAATAGATGGGAGTAATGTTTAATAATGGGAGTGATGTTTAAAGATCAGTAAAATTCACAGAATTATTACTGGTAATCTGAAGGAAAAAAATAGGAGGCAGCACCCAATTGATGCGCAGGAGGCTGGGGGCCCTTCCCAGGGCCCTTCCTAAATTAGCCAATTAGGCCAGCAATTTGATGAGAAGGTCCCGAGGATGTGGCACTGTGCAAGGTTCTGTGCAGACCATGAGGTATCAGGGATAATCAGGGCCACCAAGCAGTGCTTAGAGGTCAACAGGGCTGCACCTGGTCAGGCTCAGAGGACCAACAGCGTGCAAGAAATTTTTCCTACCTAGTGCACTATCTCTCCAGCTTCCACTTTTTTGTGTGTTTTTGGACTATGTTCTGTGGTGCTCAGGGGCTATTCCCAGCCTGATGCTCAGGCAGTGGGTGGTTCCCAGTGCCCCAGGGACATGTGGTGCTTGGGATGGAACCTAGGCCTCATATAAGCGGACTGTGTGCTCTTTCTCTATAGCCCAATCTGAAATATATATATATATGTACATATATATATATATATATATATATATATATATATATATAACTAGAGCAGTAATGAGATATCCGGGAAAGTCTGATATTGCCAGAAGGCAAAGATCTCTCTTCTCCCCGCCACCCCTCCTTCTTTCTCTCTCTCAGCTGCAAATTCTCCAAGATTAGGGCCTTACTTATGGGAGTGTGAATTTGACAAGCAATGTGGCAATAGTTCCTAGAACTGAAGATAGGTAAATCCTATAAACAACCCACTCCACTCCTGAGAATATATAGTAGAGAAATTCTCCTACATCTGCACCAGGGGACCTAAATGAAGATTTGCTCATGACAGAGTTATGTTTTTCAGCATAGAACTGATAACAGCCCAAATATCTTTCTGTAGAGGAAAAAAGAAATTAACTGCAACATATTCATGAAATGCTTTCCTATGATGTAGTAAAAAAGAAATAGATCTATTTCTTCTGCATAAGTAGATTTTAAAAGCAGTATTGAGTTTTAAAAAACAAATTACCAAGGCTATGTACAGTATAATGTGTTTTGTGTGGAAATAGTATGCATTGTATTATTGATAGCATATGTATGTTATTACAGTGTGAAGTGGCCTGGATACATACCAAATTCATGAGAAAGGGATAGACACCTTCAGGGAGAGAGACAGGAAGTGTCTGGTGGTGACTAGGAGACACAGATGTAGTTTTTCAGTTGACCTTAAAAATATGAAGCAAATATGATGGGAAAATATTGGAATTTATTATTTTCAGTTGGAGGTACATGAATCTATATTGCTTATTTTCATTCTTTGTTTTAAAAAATTCATAATATATTCATCAATAGGAAAGCAACAGTCTGTACCCCCTCTCCCCAAGAAAAGTGGTCAATGAACATGAACCAGGAGCTCCTAGTGTTGTGTAAAGAAATGCAGATTAATATATATATATATATGAATATATATGTATATCACCTGTATCACCTGTCCATTGCTCATCAATTTGCTTAAGTGGGCCAATAACATCTCCGTTCACTATCGTGTGCTAGTGTAGCCAAATGGCATCTGCTCGCTTCAGGAACAGAAGAGCATCAAACCATTTATTCAGGGTCTCAATGAAGAAGTCTGACCATGTCATAGGTGGGCAGCCAGGTGTTCTTTTGACATCCCATGGAATCCAGTTAGTAACAGTTCCAGTCTAGCAGTCATCTCCAAATTGTATTATGTGTCCGACCCATCTGATTTTCGACACCTTGGCAAATGAGGCAGTGTCCTTGATCCTCGATTGTCGATGGAGGTTGGGACTCTGGATTCCTTCTCTCATTTGAGTGAAACATGATACTTCAAGCATAGCTCTTTCAATTCCTCGTTGGAAGACCATAATAGTGTTCTCATCCTGCTTTCGTAGAGCCCAGGACTCTGAGACATATGTTAGCGGAGGAAGAACAGTGGAGTCAAAAAGATGTGGCCGGAGCCAGAGGTTCTTTGTCCTCTTAACTTTCTCGACCCTCTTGAAGGCATTCCATGCCTCTCTCTTCCTCCTGCACAGCTCTGGTGCCAAGTCGTTTGTCATGTTGAGTTCTCGACCTAGGTACACATGACTGCTGCATTAGAAGATATTTGTTCCATTGAGAGCAAATGGAATGTCAAGAACTAGCCTGTTTCTCATGAACATTGTCTTCGTGAGATTCAGCTGCAGCCCGACCTTTCCACACTCATGGTTGAAGTTGGCCAGCATTCGTGCAGCTTGGCTAATGTTTGGTGTTATTAGAACGATGTCATCAAAGTGGAGGTGATGTAATTGCCAATCGTCTATCCTCACTCCCATTCTTTCCCATTTCAGTCGTTGCATGACGTTCTCAAGGGTGGCACTGAAGAGTTTTGGTGAAATGGTATCACCCTGCCAAACCCCTCTTTTTATGTTGATGATCACTTCCTTGTAGTAACAGTAACAATATATGTGTGTATATACATATGTATATACATATATATACATATCATATTTGGCAGTCTCTTGCCCCCATGCTGGCCTGTCTTCACTGGGACCCCTTGGAGGGGATGGGTTGAATTGGCCTCCCCTCCCCAAGCAGAGCCCTAGCAGCCGAAGATCTCTGGAACCCAGCCACAGCCAAGCTCACTCTCAACATGCTTGGATAAACCTCATGCATGAAGGAATGGGCAGAGGAACCCAGGTGAGCAGGACCCAGGGCTGAGATCTCCAAGCCTGCTTGGATTGGGACTGGGCCTCTTCCACCCAGATCCCCAATTTTCCAATAGCTAGGCAGACACACCCACAAACTGCCCTCAGAGCTGTGTAATCCCATCAACAGCCAATATCCAGAGACTATAAAACCAAGCTCCTGGAAGTGTGGCCGCAAACTTATAGCCTAGTTCTCCCTCTAGGAGAACCTGACAAACTACTGAGAGATTCTTGCCCACATGGAAGAGCCTGGCAAGCTCCCCATGGTGTATTCATATGCCAAATACAGTAACAATGATGGGTCTCATTCTCCTGACCCTGAAAGAGTCTCTAATGCGGCACTGTTGAGAAGGATGAGTAAAGAGAGGCTGCTAAAATCTCAGGGCTAGGATAAATGGATATGCTACTGGGTCCACTGGAGCAAATTGACCATCAACAGGATGATACTGATAGTGATAGTAATAGTGATAACATGTTTATAAGTATTTTATATTTGAAATTGCCATATATGAAAATGATGATACATGGTACTTAAGAAGGCATAAGAAAGTATGAATTATTAAGCAGGACTGAAACAGTAAGAAGTTAACATGTTTCTTTAGATATTTTGGTTCTATATTAATGATAAGTAAGTATGGAGATTATTAAAAATGCATGAAAAAGAATTCTTTTAGAAATATTATAAAAATAACAAGAATGTGTTCCAATATGTCATTGTCTACGCTGAAAAGTGCAGAGAATATGATTTGAGTGACACACAAAACAGCGGGTAACCCATTTCTGGGATGAGAGAGGACAATACACATGTAGGGTGATGATAGATGTTTCACTATATCTGTTATTATCATTATTGCTTTGGGGGCCAAACCTGGTGATGCTCAGTGTTTACTCCTAATCCTGCACTAAAGGATCACTCCTGGTGGGGTTTGGGGTGACATATGGAGTGCTGAGGATTGAACCCCAGTTATTTGCATACAAAAACACCCAACTTGCTTTACTATCTCCCACTCCCTCACTATATTTATGATTTTATACTTTTTATTGTTGTTTTGGGCTGGAGCACAGCAGATAGGGTGTTTGTCTTGCATGCAACCAACCCGGGTTTGAGTTCTCCATCACTCTTGGAGAGCCTGGCAAGCTACCAAGAGTATCTCACCCGCAAGGCAGAGACTAGCAAGCTACCCGTGGCATATTGGATATGCCAAAAACAGTAGCAAGTCTCACAATGGAGATGTTCCTGGTGCCTGCTCGAGCAAATCTATGAACAATGGGATGACAGTGCTACAGTGCTATATTGTTGTTTTGGGCTGCACTAGGGAGTGATCAGGAACTACTTCTGTCTTGGTGCTTAGGTGTTACCCCTGGTGGTTCTGGAGGACCATGCAGTACTGGGGTATTGGACACATATTACTTCATGAAAACCATATGTGTCAGCCCTTTGAACTATCTCCTGGGACCTATACTTGAATTTTAAAAATCAGCTTGGCATTTGTCCTGCATAAATTTGACCCAGGTTAGATTGCTCACATCTTATATGGCCTACTGAGCACTGCCAGGAGTGCCTCCTGAGTGCAGAACCAGGAATAAACCCTTAGTATTGTGAGGTATGGCCCAAGAAACAAACTAACAAAACAGAAAATTGTCTTCTTGCAGTACTTAAAAAAAAGTTTTAATAGAATATATAGAAGTTACCCTTCTGAAATGTATAATTTAATTGGTTTTAGTATAGTCAATATGTTCTAAACCTAGACATTTTTCTGATTTTAGAATAGTTCCAGCACCCCATAAATAAGTGCTATAACCATTTTTTCTCTACTCCCAGCACCTGGCAACTACTAATATATATCTTTTCATCCCTATCTTTGGCCTATTATGGAATTTTTTTGAAATTGGAATTAGACAGCATGTGATCTGGAATCTTAGCATGTTTTGTAAAGATAGTAATCTTTTTATTTACATATCAGTCCATTGTATGTATATTTTCCATTTTATCTATGAATTAGGATGATGAATATTTTGGTTGTTCTCACTTTTTGGGAATAATTTCTCTGTGAACATTTAAGTATAATCTTTTGTATATCCATAGTATATTGTGCATATCTCCATGGATATATGAAATTGTTAGATAATAGACTCAGTATATGTTAATCTTTGAGGAAATTCCAGACTTCCTTTCAAAACATCTATTTTTAATTACATATTTTATATCTTTCCTGGCTTTAGTTCCTACTGGAACTTCTCTGAATGGGAGTCAGCTTTCTCTGGGTCTGTGCTGGCTCCAGGTAAAGGTCTTATCAAGCCTTAGTTTTTGTGTCTACAAGGTGATTTTTTTTGTAGTCTTAGGGCTAGTTGATTTTATTACTTCCAGAGAACTCTTTGCCATGGTGAGGGAAGGAGTCCTTCCCTGTCTGCTTCTTATTCACCCTATATATTTCACTGCCTTAAATCTTGAAGAGGAAAATGAGTGAAGCTTCATGTTCTGGAGAAAAGTTAATTCTTTTTGAAAAAAAAAACCCAAATTTATTCTTCTCTTTGTTTACTTTACTCCTCTTTTTTTTCTGTCATAGTACTGAACAAGGGTCACACTGATGTCAGTGGGCCCCACAGGTGACTTACTTGAAGTGCAAAGGAGAAAGATGGTCACTTTCTCCCAATCCGCCTCTGCCACCTGGGACCCAGCATTACTGGGTCCTTGTCTCGCCTCACAGAAAGGAATTTCAGGAGTAGATGAACAGTGAAATTATACAGTTTTTATTTGGAGGTTTTGAAGGGAAGGAGGGAGAGAAAGTGAGAGAGAGTGGAGAGTACTGTGCTCAAGAGAGAACCTAAGCTTCTCCAACTGTGGAGAGAGCCCCTGCACACCTCCCAGCATTAGATGTGAAAGCACGAAAGTACACTTCTCAAGAGGGGAGATGTGGGAGAGACATGTGCTCAGGAACCACGTGTGCTTGGCCACACGGGCACAAGTAGCACATGGGCTAGGTGCACCCTTCCTTTGTTCAAGGTGACTTTTATAGGGTACCTTCTCAGGATGTCTTGGTCTGGAATGTTCTTAAGTCTTCTCTGGGCTGAATCACTGAAGTTAGGGTATTCAAGGAATTTCCTTCATGGGGAGGGGTCCAATGTTTTCAGGGTCCGGTGCTGGTACCAGGTGAGGGTCATATTAGGCCTTAGTTCCTATTTTCTGCGAGGTTGACCTTTTGCGGCTTCAGAGCTATTACTTCCCAGGAAATTCACTGCCATTGCCTGGGGAGGGGGCCTTCCCTATCTGCCTGCCAGTTTACATAAATACCACATATGGCTGTAGCTAGATACTTTGGTTGCTGTGTTTTAATTTAATTTTCATAAAATTCAGTTTGTGTTTCTTTTGTGGCTTGGTCTTTCATGTCATATCTCAAAGGGTTTATCTAATCAAGGTCACATATGATTATTAATGTTTTCTTCTGAGATCATTTTAGTTTTATATTTAGGTGTATCATTCTACTCTAAGTAACTTTGTATGTGGTTGTTGGTAGGTGGTTCTGCATGTT
Source organism: Sorex araneus (assembly GCF_027595985.1). NCBI lineage: Eukaryota > Metazoa > Chordata > Mammalia > Eulipotyphla > Soricidae > Sorex > Sorex araneus. Next base: position 24,672,419 of record NC_073307.1, on the reverse strand, counting down.
TATTCTGTGTCTAGCCCTAGTTGCTGAAAACCTTAAACACAACCTTGTCAAAATCAATTAACTCTGAATAAAGATGAGTATTTCTAGACTTCTGGTTCAGTTCCATTCATCTATGTGTTTATCTTTATATCAATGCCACACTTTTGTTACTATTAAAAGTTGGTTTTGAATGAGTAAATAAGTAAATGTGAGTTCTCCAACTTTAATATTTCAAGTTTTGGTATTACATATTTTTCTGTGAATTTTAGGATAAGAAGTTCAATTCAGCAGAAATGCTAACGAGAGTTGGCTAGGGATTGCAGTGAAGCTAAACATAAATTTGGGGACTATTGTGAGCAGTATTGTTTTTGATCCATGATCATGGTATGGTTTCCCATTTATGTGGTTTTCTCAATTTGTTATGCCAACTTTGGTTTATGTTTTGTAATTTTCAGCTTAGGCTTTTTTTGGCTAAATTTCTTCCTGAATATTTTGTTCTTTATAATGGTTTTATAGATAGACCTATTCTTATAATTTTATTTTGTATAGTTCATCTCTCATATGGGGAAATATTTACATATATTGGTCATGTATTTAGCAGCCTTGCAGAACTTATTTAATAGTGTGATTTTTTTTGTTTTGTTTTGCTATGTGGGTTCCTTAGGATTTTTCACAGATGAGGTCATATCTTCTTAAGTAGAAATAGGTTTCCTTCTTTTCAATGTGGAAGACTTATATTTATTTTCCTTGTGTAATTACTCTGAGTGGAGACATTACTAGTACCTGCTCGAGCAAATTTATGAGCAACGGGATGACAGTGACAGTGACAATTACTCTGAGTAGAACCTCAAGTGAAATGTTGAATGAGAGCAGAGGGGAGGGACAGCCCCAAGAATTTTAAAGGGAAGCGTTAAGCCTTTCATGATTAACTGTGACTACTGATTCACTGTGGATATAGGAAACTGCTTATTATCTGGTTGAAGATGTTTTCTTAAGTTCTTAGATGTCAGAGAATATTTTGTATGGCTATGTGGTTTTTCTCCTTTTTCCTAATAATGTAGAGCTGGGGGGGAGGGGTGGAGTCAACAGATTGCTGTCCTCTCTCCACAAGGCTTGGACTTAAGAATTTTATTATCTGCTTTTTTGTTTTGTTGCAGGTTACACCTGGCAGTACTCATTTCTCATTGGGCTTTATCTTGTCATAGGCTTGGATAAGTCCCAGTAACCCTTACTACTTACATGGCAGAGCCTGGCAAGCTACCCATGGAGTACTCAATAGGCCAAGAACAGTAACAATGACGGTCCTCATTCCCCTGATCCTGAAAGAGCCCCCAATACACCATTGGGCTACACTAGCACACGACAGGGATGAATGGAGACATTACTGGTGCCCGCTCGAGCAAATCCATGAACAATGGGATGGCAGTGAATGACAGTGATACAGTGATTCCTAATAATGTGGTATATTGGCTTGATTAATTTTTTGAGAGTAAGTCAACGGAGATAGATACTTTTATGTGTTAACTTGACTGCATTAATCGGTGTGCAGACAAATGGAAGGACATTACTCACGGGTGTGGCTGTGAGGGAGGCCGCAGACAAGCTTTGTGCACATGACCATCATTCACTCTCTTGAGAGATGGGATTGAACGAGAATCACCGAAGAAAGATCATCAATTTTTCTTTGTGTGATCAGGGTCATCCCTCTTCTTCGGCCTTGGTTGTGGATACTCCCAATTTGAGGCCATTGTGTTTAGAATGAGACTTCTTCCACCACAGAATTCCCTAGTTCTCAGGCATTTGTTGAGACTTGGTCAGCGTGAATCCCACAATTTCCTTTCCTGGATCTCCCGCTGCAGACAGAAAATTGCAGGACTTCTTGGCAACTATAGTGACATGAATACATTTTGTAAAAAATATTGTACAGGGGGATAGAGTGATAGTACAGTGGGTCAGGCTCTTGCCTTGTCCATGGCCAATCTAGATTCAATTCCTGGCATCCCATCTGGTCCCTCAAGTCCCACCAGGAGTAATTTCTGTGTGGAGAGTCTCAAGTATAAGCCCTGAGCACTTCTGGGTGTGGTGCCACCTAAAATTTTTTAAAAAACAAAGAAAAGATGTGTTTTTGTATGTGTGTGTGTACTTACGTGCATCACTGTGTCACTGTCATCCCATTGTTCATCAATTTGCTCGAGCAGGTGCCAATAACATCTCCATTCATCCTAGCCCTGAGATTTTAGCAGCTTCTCCTTACTCGTCCTTCCCAACAGTGCTGCATTGGAGGCTCTTTCAGGGTCAGGAGTAAGACCCATCATTATTACTGTTTTTGGCATATCAAATATGCCACCGGGAGCTTTCCAGGCTCTGCAGTGCAGGCAGGATACTCTTGGTAGCTTTCCAGGTTCTCCTAGAGGGAGAACTAGACTATAAGAGGCATTCTCAGACACGTGTTTCTGGGAGCTTTTTTTATAGTCTCTGGATCTTGGCCATTGACGAGATTACATGGCGCCGGGTGCAGTTTGTGGGTATGACTGCCTATCACTATCATCCCGTTGATCTTCGATTTGCTCGAGCAGGCCCAATAACGTCTCCATTTGTCCTAACCCTGAGATTTTAGCAGCCTCTCTTTACTCGTCCTTCCCAATGGTGCCAAATTAGAGGCTCTTTCAGGGTCAGGAGAATGAGACCCATCATTGTTACTGTATTTGGCATATGAATATGCCACAGGGAGCTTGTGAAACTCTCCCATGTGGGCAGGAAGCTCTCAGTAGCTTGCCAGGTTATCCTAGAAGGAGAACTAGGCTATAAGTTTGTGGCCGCGCTTCAGGAGCTTAGTTTTATAGTCTCTGAATATTGGCCATTGAGGGGATTACACAGCACCGGGGGCAGTTTGTGGGTGTGACTGCCTAGCTACTGACTGGAAAATGGGGGATCTGAGCAGAAGAGGCCCAGTCCTGATCCAACCAGGCTTGGAGATCTCAGCCCCAGGTCCCGCACACCTGGGTTCTTCTGCTGATTCCTTCATGCATGAGGCTCATCTGAGCATGCGGAGAGTGGCCTTGAGCATGGCTGTGGCTGGGTTCCAGAGGTCTTTGGCTGCTGGGGCTCTGCTCATGGTGGGGAGGGAGACTCAACCCACCCCCTCCGAGGGGCCCCAGTGAAGACAGCCAGGCGCGGGGGCAGGAGACTCTGCATCTCTCGCTTTGTTTACTTCTGTGCATATGTATGTAATTTATTGCTCTGGGGAATTCTGGAAATTAACCAAAGACTAAGGGTGTTCAATTTAGTAAGAATAACAAGCTTTGTACAGTTTGCTTTGCATTGTCCCATACCCATTCTGATGGTTGCAGTCATCATCATCATCATCATCATCATCATCATCATCATCATCATCATCATCACCATCATCATCCCATTGATCGTCAAATTTCTTGAGCGGTCTCAGTAACGTCTCCATTCGTCCTAGCCCTAAGATTTTAGAATTCTCTGTTTACTCGTCCTTTCCAGTGGTGCCGCAGTGGAGGCTCTTTCAGGGTCAGGGGAATGAGACCCATCATTGTTACTGTATTTGGCATATGAATATGCCACAGGAAGTTTGCGAGGCTCTCCCATGCGGGCAGGAAACTCTCGGTAGCTTGCCAGGTTCTCTGAGAGGGAGAACTAGGCTATAAGATGTCTAGGCTTCTGGGAGCTTGGTTTTATAGTCTCTGGATGTTGGCTGTTGGTGGGATTATACGGCTCCATGGGTAGTCCCTGGGTGTGACCACATAGCTACTGGAAAACGGGGGATCTGGGCGGAAGAGGCCAGTCCTGATCCGAGCAGGCTTGAAAATCTCAGCCCCAGGTCCCACATACCTGGGTTCCTCTGCCAGTTCCTTCATGTGTGGGGCTCATCCGAACATGTGGAGAGGGTCCTTGAGCATGGCTTTGGCAGGGCTCTGGAGGTCTTCAGCTACAGGGGCTCTGCTTGGGGCGGGGAGGGAAACTGAAGTCCACTCCCTCCGAGGGGCCCCGGTGAGGACAGCCAGGCGCGGAGGCAAGAGAATCTCTGCAGATGGTTACAGTAACCTTGAAAATCAGCATCTTCACAGCTCCAAAGTCCAGCGGCCTCCCAGCCACTGGAGTAGGCAGAGTTGGTCAGGAGCTCCCCAGAAAACCATCTTCAGATGCATTTTCACTTCTGGCAGCTGCTTGGAGAATTCCCCTTCATAGTATTTATATTTGTTTTATCTAACTCCACGCTTGCTCAGTTGAAAAAACTATTTCCAGGATGTTGGTTGCCATTCTAGAGGTGCTTCTCTACACACATTACTTTTTTTGTAGTTAAAGAAACAAAAAAGAGTTTCTAAAGTGCTTGAGAGCATCTTTGAATGACAATAATGAGGAACAACTAGGAACAGCTCCAATTATTAAAGATTAGAGACGGGGCTAGAGTAATAGTACAGAGGGTAGGGTGTTTGCACTTAGTCCACCTAGTTTTGAACCCTGATACCTCATATGGTCCCCTGAGCCCACCAAGAGTGAGCACAGAGTCAGAAGTAAGCTTTTAACACTGCTGGGTATCCCCCCCTCAAGCAAGCAAAAACTTAGAGATATAGGGCTGGAGATATTGAGTAGTCAGTAAGGTGCTTGCATTGCATGTGTCTGACTCTGGTTCAAATCTAGAACCAGACATTGCATATGGCCTCCCTCCTCCCTCCCACATCTCCACGCCAGCCCCTCCAGGAGTCACTCCTGAGCAGTAATCTAGGAATAGCTCTGGAGCATAGCCAGGTGTGGCCCCCCCAAACATCCCCACCCCAGAAAAAATTCAAATGAAAGTAAAACTAGTAAGTAACTAAAAATGTTGACATAGCCTTTAACCCTTAGGGTGAGTCTGTTTGTATATGGCTGCTGTGATCTGCTGAATAAAATCAGGAATAACTGTATATGCCTGTAAAAGTGACTTAAATACATATGCCAGAAGATGAACATTGGATATTTGGGGCAGGGTTGGATTGTGGGTGGCTTATTTTGAAATAAAACTAAATTGAGGTTGTGTGTGTGTGAGTGTGTGTGCATGTGTGTGTGTGTGTGTGTGTGTGTTTGTGTATGTGTGTGTGTGTAGAGGTCGATTTCCTCCCTAGTGTTCCAGGGCTGGAGGACACTCTTGGCCACATAGTTCAGCGTCAGGCCCAGCAGAGCAGCGCTAATCAGATCATCAGGGCCACACCTGACTGAGCTGGGACCTCACCTGCCCCTGCAGTGTATGGGGGCCCTGTGGGGAAAGGGACTGAATTAGTCCCTTGCACATGAAGGTCTGTCCCTGACAACTAGGCTCTATTCCCAGCAACTGTTTATATTTTGTTTTTTAAAACTTGTGTCTGAGTGTTAATTTAACTTTTTGGCACTCAGCATTTGTTTTGGCTATTAAGAGATGATGACTGTACTAGGATAAATTTCCTGACAAGGTGTTTTTTAATACTATAGTAATTTAAAAATACACTGATACAAACTATCTGTAATCCATGAATAAATATTGATCATTATTTGGTAGAAAATTTTCTACCTACATTGTTACTTTAGAATTTTGGGTCAGAAAGACAGAAAACAAAAGATATCACCTCTTGACTATTTGTTAAAACATCTTACTTTCTTGGTTTTCTTTAGTTGGATCACAGAGACACTAAACATCAATTCCCAGAACTACTTTTGCTTTTAGAATCTGCACAGATCCCTGGGAATGTATAATATCTGCATTGCTTAGCAACCATTTCATTATTTTCAGGAACTTGTTAAATGAATGAGTGCATTTTGATGACAAGACAGCTTTATTCATGCCACACTCCGGGCCACCATGTAATAATAAGAGATAATGAAATGAAATATTGCAAAGATCATGTTTCTAGTCACTTTTGCCCACAAAGCCCTCAGAAACACTGGTCTGAAACTTTTTATGCAAACAGATTTTAAAACCTAATAGGAAAAGCATATTGATTTTGAAATAATTATATTGTGTACACGCCTATTCACAGTTTCTCTTTATTAATTATTTGATAACTTTCCAGGGATAAAATACGAACAAGTACAATGTGGACATTGGTCTTTGTTAGTTTCAGGATCCCCTAAAATTATTGTTTCTCTTACCCTGTAGCATGTTGTAGTTTTAGACCTGTCTTGGAAGGTAACTGTTGCATGATATAGGTTCCCAGTTTAAGCAAGTTCAAATATGTGTCAAAGGAAAATGTGGGACACTGGAAAATCACATCCTACCAAACCAGTTTCTTTGTCCCAAATACTCTGTTAATGCCCAATACATCAGAGTAGCAGTTCTAAACAATTAGGGCTTGCAGTAGTTATATTTTCGTTTTGATTCTTAAAGAGCTTAGAGGTAAACTTTAATAAGCAATTAACCCTCAGGCCCAGACACATCTTATTTCCTTCTAAGCATGTGTAAGGAAATGAACACACAGTGAATGACATTAACAGCAAATATGAAAAGAATAAAATATAATGAGTTTAGAATTATGCCACTTAACATGTATATGATTGAATGCAATGTTGAGAGCTTAATATATTCTTAGACTTAATGTCTGGGACCAGGACAGATTCTATTGTTTCTAATTATTCTTAGTGTCAGGAAGCATTAAGACTTGACCAAGAAAGGCTGACAGTGGGAGTCAACATTTCTGCTCCTCATGATATTTCAACTCATTCCTCCTCTTCTCACTAGATAAGTTCAGGGTTAAAGCTAATTCTCAGTTTTAGAACTTTTGCAATCAAAGTAGAAATTATCCAGAAGTACATGGAGTAAAAGTTCCCAGTTCTCTTTGATACCCTAGACTTGAAATGTTTATGAATATGTCTAGTCCTATATTTGGTGCCTAAGAAAATAACACAATATACTTTATTAAATGATTCGATCCAACCCAACAACCCAACAATTAAGGTCCATACTGTGTGCTTGCCAACATCTCCATTTGGGAGTTAAGCAAAATGAAGGTTAAAGAGTAAGTGCTAGAGTTGTCTTCAGTGAGCTTAACACAATCATAACTCATGTGTGCAAAGGATGTCAAGTTGTATAGTTTTAGAAGCTATTATTTTAATTCATAAAACAACACGTGTTGATTAATATTTCACAAAATCAGTTGAATTTTAGGTGGGTCCTGAAACCTGTTTTTGAGTAGTGCAGAGAATAAAGTAAAGCTCAGAGTACTGTTTGTACTTTGTTTCCCCAAAAGGATTGAGGTATCATTTATAATGGGGCTGGGAAGACAGCTCTGATGAGCAGTGTGCTTGAATGTACCAGGGCCCCCAGTCCTGAGTTATCAGACCGACATTGCTGGGCCATGCTATTGCATGGAGTAGCTCCCAGTCTGCTGAGAGTGACTGGGGACACTCTGTGGAGGAGAGGACAAATATATAAGCTTTCTGTGCCTTCCTCAGCCTTCTCCTTGGTACATGAGCTCATATGGATACAGCAAGCGTTAGAGTACTGTGAAGATTAGACAAAATGCCAAGTTCACTTGGCATAGAACAGTGCCCACAGGACAGTGAAGATGCAGCCTGTGTTTTACTCCCTGAACATCTCTTACATGGGATAAAATGTGTTGGACCACTCATAGATTTGCAAAATCATTTTTGCATAGATCATTCCTGCACCTCTCTGGGGAGAACAAAGGCAGAAGAATGTGGAGATATTTATGACAGTGTAGTATAGTGACATAGCCAACTACTTCGCCAGACACGAGACACATTCTAAGGACCGCTTCCTTTGCTCTGTGATTGAGCTTGGAACCTGCAAAAGCACATCCTGTATTCTTTGAGCTTAAAAAGTTACACCCCTTAGAATTTAGTGTTTAGGTTCCTCCCAACTAAATATTTTGGTTATCTGCCTCCTCGAGATCTTTGGTTTCTCAAAATTTCTAAGGGTCTTTAGTTTCTCAGAGCATGTATGACTTAGGGGCTGAAGCGATAGCGCAATGGGTAGGGCATTCGCCTTGCACATGGCTGACCTGGGTTCGATTCCTCTGCCCCTCTCAGAGAGCCCAGCAAGCTACCGAGAGTATCTCGCCCACACAGCAGAGCCTGGCAAGCTACCTGCGGCATATTCGATATACCAAAAACAGTAACAATGAGTCTCCCAATGGAGATGTTACTGGTGCCCGCTTGAGCAAATCGATGAGCAATGGGATGACAGTGCAGTGACAATGTAAAACCCACAGGAGCTGGGTTCCAACCTTTGCCTGAATGCCCTTAGGTACCTCTGCTGATCATCTGTTGGTATCCCTCCTCCCATCATATCTCCTGCCCCAGCTCTGTTCAAGCCTATTTCTGGGTGTCCCAGCCGCCTGCATGTCTAATTCTGACAGGCCTTTATTTAAATATGTTGATGAAGGCATTATATCTTGCTGTTACCATTTGACACCTGAGAAGCCTCCATGAGTTAAGGGTGACTCAAAAAACTCTGGGTTACTTCTGTGAGAGCAGACCCAAAAAGCCTATCTTAGAGAAACAATGCTGAATGCAGTCACCTACAGTGTGAACATGGAATAGTTTAGTAAGAAAAACATTAATGATAAGAATCGGGGAACTTCCCAGCAAAATCAATAGAAATGACTGGAGGTGGCAGATCTGCCAATTGAAATCTGTTAAAACCAGCTGCTTACTGAGATAACTTTAGCTGCATTTGAAAGTAAGGATTGCATTGTTGTTTTTTAAAATTTGGGTCTTTTTTCTCTTCTCTCTCTGCGTTGCTCTCTTCCGGGAGCTTGGTTTTAAGTTTCTGGATGTTGGCCGTTGGTGGGATTACATGGCGCCGGGAGCAGTCCCTGGGAGTCTCTGGCCCACGTGCCTGGCTGTCTTCCCCGGGGCCCCTCAGAGGAGATGGGCTCCAGCTTCCCTTGCCACCCCAAGCAGAGCTCCCGCGGAGCCTTGCCACAGCCATGCTCAAGGCCCTTCTCCACACGTTTGGACGAGCCTCATGCATGAAGGTCCCGGCAGAGGAACCCAGGTGTGTGGGACCCGGGGCTGAGACCTCCAAACCTGCTCTGATCAGGACTGAACCTCTTCCGCCCAGATTCCCCATTTTCCAATAGCTAGGCGGTCACACCCAGGGACTGCCCCTGACGCCCTATAATCCCACCAACAGCCAACATCCAAAGACTTAAAACCAAGCTCCTGGAAGTGTGCAGCTGCTTTGAGACTGTGCGACATCTTGTAGCCTACTTCTCCTTTTGGGAGAAACTGGCAAGCTGCCGAGAGTTTCGTGCCCACATGCGAGAGTCTTGCAAACTCCCCATGGTGTATCCATATGCCAAAACCAGTAACAATGCTGAGTCTCATTCCCTGACCCTGAAAGAGCCTCCATTGCGGCATCATTGGGAAGGATGAGTAAAAAAGAGGCTTCTAAAATCTCAGTGCTAGGACAAATGGAGATGTTACTGAGACCGCTCGAGAAATTTGACGATCAATGGGATGATGATGATTTTCTCCTCTCAACTTGTTTTAAAACCATTTTGAAGGTCAGAGCTATAGTACAGGGGATTGGACACTTGCCTTTCATGCAGCCAACCCAGGATCAATGTCCTGAAACCCATAAGGTCCCTGGAGCACTGCCAGTAGTGATTCCTGAGTGTAGAGCCAGGAGTAACTCCTGAGCATCACCAGGTGTGACTCAAAAAGTCAAACAAGTTTAAAAAATTAGTTTTAAAAACAACCCATTTTTATTTTATAATGTATATACATACTTAAAATGCATAAAATATATGGGTCTAATTTAACAAATTTTTGTTTTGTTTTGTTTTGTTCTCCTTTCAGGCCACATCCAGCAGTGCTCAGGGCTCAATAACTCAAAAAGTCAAACAAGTTTAAAAAATTAGTTTTAAAAACAACCCATTTTTATTTTATAATGTATATACATACTTAAAATGCATAAAATATATGGTTTTAATTTAACAAAATTTTGTTTTGTTTTGTTTTGTTTTCCTTTTGGGCCACATCCAGCAGTGCTCAGGGCTTACTCTTGAGTTTACACTCAGGGATCACTCCTGGCAAGGTTGGACCATATGGGTTCTGGGTATTGAACCTGGGTTGAACCTGTGCCAGGCAAGTGCCCTACTTGCTGTACTATAACTCTGCCCTCCAAAATTGTCTGTGTGTATGTGTGTGTGTGAATGTGTGTGGGTGGAGAGATAGTACATTAGTTAAGGCACTTGCGGTGCACGCAGCCAGCCCTTCTCAATCCCCTGTACTAGATATGGTTCCCTGAGAAGAACCAGGAGTGATCTCTGAGAACAGAGTTAGGAGTTAACCCTAACTCCTATGGAATGTGCCATCTTCCAAAAAAAAATTATTCTTGGTTTGGGCTGGAGCGATAGCACAGCGGTAGGGTGTAGCACAGCCTTGCACGTGGCTGACCTGTGTTCAATTCCTTTGCCCCTCTTGGAGAGCCTGGCAAGCTACTGAGAGTATCTCTCCCACACGGCAGAGCCTGGCAAGCTACCTGTGGTGTATTCGATATGCCAAAAACAGTAACAATAAGTCTTACAATGAGAGACGTTACTGATTCCTGCTCAAACAAATTGATGAGCAATGGGATGACAGTGATTCTTGGTTCAGGGTTCACATCTGGTGGTACTTGGGGCTCCTTTCCAAAGATGCTGGGGGACCATGCGGTGCTAGAGATTGAATGTGTAGCTGGGCATGCACTCAGCCCATTAAGCCATCTTGTTTACCCTTTAAAATATCATTTTAATATTATCTTAAGACAGATTGCGTTTAACTATATTCCCAGACCAGCACCCTAGAAAGCCTCTCTCAGCTTCTACTCATTATTACTTCCTTCCCTGTTTCTATTTTTCTGACTTATATTGCAGTCATGTCTTTGCTTTACTTTGTAATTTATTCTCTAGGTTTGATCTCCAAGCACTGTAATTTAACCCCATGCTAGAAATTTAAATAAATGGAACATTCTATATTCTCTGTGTCTGGCCCATGATTCATTCATGCTCTAACTGCACTTACTTATTATTTTTATTGCTGTGTGGCATTCCTCTGTGTGTGTGCTTATATGAATGCACATGTTCCTGTTGTTGAGTTCTTTGACTTAGTGCTTTTGAAAACAGTTGCTGAAAATCCTTGTGTTTCTTTTGTGCACAAGTGCATACATATTTAATTTTTTCCCTTTTATTTGGAGATGGGGTGGGAGCACACCTGGAAATACTCAGGGCTTACTCTTGGCTCTGTACTCAGGGGTCAATCCTGATGGGCCCATAGAACTTTATGGGTACCAAGATAGAACCCAGGTCAGACATATGCAAGGCAAGCACCTTACTCACTGTACTCTCAGTCTGGCCCCTGCATACATCTTTCTTGAGAATATGTCCCAGACAGAATTGCTGGATCAGAGATAATTTGAATCTACAACTTTGATCAATAATGCCATCGGTCTTCCAGAGTGCTGGTCTAAGTTTATGTTGTAATAAGCACATGGGTAAGAGTAAAAAGAAGGCATTTCATTACATTAAAGTATACGTATTAAAGTATACTTCTTTGATCTACATAAAATCCATATACTAGGTTACTGCAGTCACCAGGTATGTTTCTTGGACCAGTTTTCTCCAGACAGGGTGAGGGCTGCCTCAATAAGTCCTCTTGCTCAGGATTCTGGGGAAACTGAGTTTAAGTCTTACTTCTGCCATATCTTTACTATGTTGCAATAAGCAAGGTGTTGAATATATTCAATCTTGTTTTCTTATCTGTAAAATAGGACTCTGAGTCAATAGAACTCATAAGATTATTCAGTTAAATGTAATCAGGGATACAGGAGATTAATGTTTTAGTGTTGTTTGGTCCACAGAACACCTGTGTTTCCCAGTTGCTCTTCTATGACACTGTACTGCATCACCACTCACTCCCTCCCCATAACTACCTGCACTGCTGAAACAGAGTTAACCCTTATGATTTGCATCTTTATATTTTCCAATATACCTAAATGCAGGACACCATCTCAGGAAAGGAGAATCATGAGGAACATTAATAAATCAGGGTTCCGTTTTGTCTAAGTGGCCTTGGCCAGTTGAGCAGATGCTTACCCTGAGCTTAACTTCCAGGTCACCCTGACAGTGCTTTTAGTTCCTGCCGTGCCCGCCATCCCCCCCCCGCCCGTGCTGGAACCCTGAGCCAAGGAAGCCCGAGTGTTCCACTGGCCCCCATTCTGGGCTCTGCCATCCTGTGGACTCCTGACTCCAGAGCTGGCAGCTACTGGCATGGCAAGGGGACCTCCTGCCTCCCGGTGCTCTGGGCAGCTGCCAGGAGCTGTTCCCAGAGGACAGTGATGGCTGGCAGAAAGCAGTGTGGAGAGGCAGGAGCCACTGGGCCCCATGTCAAGGGTGCGAATGTTTGTAAATGGGTCTCCAGGGAGTGAGCAGGAAGGCCGCCAGCATGGTGCTGCTCAAGAGTGATGCAACCCACAGCGGCCTCTCTCCAGCACCTGCTCCACTTGGCCCTTCTTCCAAGAAAAGGCTCCGTGGGGAGCAGGGAGATTGTGCTTTCTGAAACCAAGTACTGACACCCTTCCAGTGCCTGAACCTTGGCAGCTCCAGGGAGCAGGCCAGGGGTTAGGGCTCCTCAAAGGAAGAGGGCCGTGATGTCCCCTACTGGGCAAGGGCAGAAATGGGGTGCCTTTTCTGGCTGAAGGAAAGTGTGCAGCCTGATCCTGATGGACCAAGGGGACTTAGGGGGGATTCTGAGGTCTGGCTTTTAGGGCTGATTTGGTGAAATCCCTTACTCAGCAGTGGCATTGTCCTTTCAAGGTCAAATTTTCCCTTGCTGACTTCTTTTTTAATGAGCAGTGATGTCTCAAGGAAAACTTAAAAGAGTCCCAGTGTGGGAAGGGAATTGGAATCTGAGTTAGCCAGCAATCTAGTTCAGTGTGCAAAAACACACTTGTGCTTTCATACTCTGATCTTGGAATCACTGTAGTCCACTCACTTGTTTCATCTCTGTATCAGGCATTCCCACTCGGGTCGGTTTTTCGCTTTGAAATGCCATCTTTCTATGTTTTCCCTTCTTTAGTCTTGCTACTTATATTCCTTTGTACCTTCAGGGGTCTCTCATTCCAATAAATTCTTCATAGACTTTTCCATTTAATATTATTAAAATTATGTTTCATATTTTCATGGTAAAAGCTCAAAAAAGAAAAAAAATAACAACCTTCCATTCACCTCTGCATTCCTGAGCCTGGAACTTGGCATCATTCAGAACCCATTAATTCTTTACTTTTAATTTATCAGCATTTAAAATAACAAATCTTCTCTTACAGAAGCTAGGAACCCCATCATCTCATAGTGAAAGAAGATTCATTTTTTAAAAATGGTATTAGCACCTCAACCCCACCAGAGTGGCCAAGACCTTCTCCCACTGTCTTTATGTTACTTCTGATCTGTCTCTTTCTTTCCTCCAAATATCTGCACTCACTGGCTGGGTAACCTCAGGTTTTCAATCCAAGACCAAGTCATCATGTAATACTATTTTCCTTGTTTTGTTTCTTTCTATACCACAGAAGAGTACCATCATCTGGTATTTGTCCTCCCTCTGATTTTAATTTCCTTGACTGTTACTTGAAAAAAACCTGTGAACAAATGGAGGCATACTACAAGTGTCCACAAAAGGCAACTTTAGTACAGTTCCCATAAAAAAGTTAATCAAGAGGGAACAGAATAGGTTAGCCCTCAAAATAGGATTGTAGGCAAGATCATGAGGGCTCTCTTGAGGTGACCACCAAGAAAAACCTGGCTAGAGGGGAGCCTGAATTCTCTTCCTAGACAGAATAAAGGAATATATGCAGAAAAGAATAGCAAATTAGTAATAATATATCACATATTAATTAGCTCAGAGCTAGGGTGTATGCATGTGTTGTGTATGTGTGCATGCATGTGTGTGTGTGTTTGTATAGCAGGGATGGAGAACAGACTGATCTTATGGGAGGCGATGTCTTTCCTCACATTGAAAATTTTGTTGAGAGATGAGATTAAATGAGTATGTGCAAGCAGGTAACAATCTGGTGGTTGCCTCTCTGTTTTTAACCGGTAGGCTGGACAGGAGTCACATGGGCCAGGCCGAACAGCCTAAACTTTAAAAGGAATTAGACAGGCCACACCTCAGAGATGGCATCAGGATGGAGCACAGTAGCAGACAGGCTCAGGTCCAGGTGTGCTGTGACCCTAGGTTCAAATCCTGGCTCTTCATCATGTGAAGTCTGAGAGTTTCCTGGATCCGACTGGTCCTGAGTGTCCTTAGCTATACGATACGAATAACACTCCTTTGGAATAAGAGCATGATAGATTGGGTTGTTGCAAGGATCCAGTGAGCTGAGACCTGGGACTCTTGTAGTGGAGGCTGCTTTACCATGGGAGGTGGAGGGGAGCAGAAGCAGCAGCAGCGAAGTGTGTGGGGTTCCCTAGGTGGAGACCCAGCCTTGCAAGGGAGGGCCTGGTAAATCAGGTGAACTGTGTGATGGGCCTGGGCGGGTCTCTGGCAAGTGGGTGGATAGAATCTAATTTCACAGGGGCAATAAATGAAAGGAAGTTTTTAGCAAAGAGTGGCGGTTTGGGTGGGTACTGAAATCCTTATATCCTGAGGAAGAGTGGGTGAAAAAGGATCGCCTGGATTTTGCTAGTGAGAAAGGAGGTTTCCTCCTTCACAGGCCCTTCATGCAGCACCTACGGCCTGGAAGAGAAGATTGCATTTTCTCCTTTCAAACAACCACCAGTGCCATTAGGGAAAGTACAGAAGGCCAAATGAAGACTTTGCCTCTTGCAATCCCGATGGCTTGCAGAGTTGTGTTAACATCTCAGAGCTGCCACTACATTTGCAAATAAGATAGGTACGGAAATTAAATGCAAAGTGACAGCATTGGAATCTTAGTGAAAAAGTTATTTCTCAGAAACTTACAATTTGCATTTTAAAAAATCAGTCACAACAAACCCAGATAAAAGATATTTGGCTTTCAGTTTGTATTCTAATGTAATTACAAAATGACTAATCTATTTACTGAGCTCTTTAATCTGAACCATATTTCCATCTTTCATCTGCCTGTGGATTGTGGTATAACACATGAGAGCCTGTTGTTTTGATCTATATGGATGCAATTTTCTGTGTCATTTTCACATGGATCCCTGGTCCTTTCCCTCCATTGGTTTAACTTTGACCTCATCTGAAACTCAATATGCATGGCTGTCTGTTTTTATTAAGATGTGTTGGTTTGCCTTGGAAACTAAAAATTCATGTGCTCTAGCCCATTGGCATTTTTATCATCGCAAAAAAAAAATGACAGCAGGATTAAGGATGCATAGCCTGATTCAAACAGCCCTGTAAGTAAGCACTCTCTTCCCCACCCCTCCTCCAAGATTCATTTTAGCTAAGGGACAAGGACTGGATTATGATAAATTGGTGAGCCACACATCTCCTATTGCCCTGATTCTGGTCTACTGGAGAGAGGGAGTTCTTGAGACCCATGACTCTCTCTCTCTCTCTCTCTCTCTCTCTCTGTGTGTGTGTGTGTGTGTGTGTATGTGTCTGTCTGTCTGTCTGTCTCTCTCTCTCTTTCTCACTTCCGAGCATATTCTGTTTCAGTACAGTGCTTGGTTAAATGGTTGGCTCTGTGGTTGAGAGCGCTAAATCCCAACCACTAGACCACCAGGGAGGTTGGCTGGCTCTGTGGTTGAACTTGTGGGTCTGTTTATTTCCTGCCAATCCCAGAGCAAAGCCTTGTTACTACCGCAACTGAAGCCATGGTCAGAACTGATGGTTGGTGGAGTGCTTCAGCAGAGCTTAACAAACACATTAGGATAGATGTGGTGTATCATATGTCTGAGGAGCATTTTTGGGTCCATCCCTAAGTCCTCTCAGAATGGTGTAGTGATAACCATATATCAGATTTTCTCAATAATTTGACTGTCAGGTGCCATTTGAGGATGTAAAGAGCAGACATGAGGCATCTCTGTGGTTGACATCAGGAGAGGAGCCTGGAACATAGTCGAGTTGCTAACTATGCTCAAGACTTATCAAGGTTTCTCTGTGCATCAACCCCCTTTAGAAATCTGGGCTTTATCCAACTTCTGTCCCAGCACAGAAAATCCACACCCAGAAACAGCTCTATAATAGGAGAGATAAAAATGCAGAGAAAAGCCAGAGGGCATGAGAACAATAAAAGGGAGAAAGAAAACCAGAGGGAGGAAGGAATAAAAATAAGGGAAGAAAAAGATTTCATTTCAGGGGAAGGAAACAAAGGCGGATTCAGTGATTGCCAAGGTTGTAGTCAGTCTTACATTGTCTGGCCTCCTGATTTGAGAGATTTGGGACCCCCTGTCCAGGATTTTCCAGGAAAATCTTTATCTCAAATCATGGATATTATTGTCAGATGATTTGAAAACACTGCTCTTTGTTTCTTGGAGCATATTTGAACAATGAGTTGATTCCAAATCATTGTTAAGAAGCTGTGCATCTTAAACTCAGATCCAGAAAAAGAGACCGTCATAAGAAAAATATATAAAAATAAATGTCTTCCAAGTCACACAGACCCCGCAGACAGAGTTGGCAATCAACTTGCGGTCCTGGTGCGCATATTGAATATAACTCGAGTATCTTACAATAGCCAGC
Organism: Sorex araneus; assembly: GCF_027595985.1. Taxonomy (NCBI): domain Eukaryota; kingdom Metazoa; phylum Chordata; class Mammalia; order Eulipotyphla; family Soricidae; genus Sorex; species Sorex araneus. Next base: position 24,655,799 of record NC_073307.1, on the reverse strand, counting down.
ATTTGTGCTGGTGATTGCCTCTCCGAATTAATTATGGTTGCCAAGGATTTCTTGGAAATAACTTATGCTGTTTTCACATTTCTTGTCTTGGTGCAGGGATCAATCATCCACAGGGAGGACCTCATGCATCTGAAGCGTGCACTCTCTCCCTGAGAAGTTCTTGCCCCTCACATTCTGTTTTTCTTGAGGATCACATGAGCCTCCTTAGGAGGCATCTGTAAGATGCTTTTCAAGTTTTAGGAGATTAGTCACTAATGAGCATTGGGCATGCCCATAATAAGTTGGGCAATTACTGTCTTTTGGTCTTTGGTACTTCATGTTTTAAACTTCATACAATAGATGCCATTTAAGAAATTGTATTTTTAGCAACTAGAGCAATAGTACAGCAATAGGGTGCTTGCCTTGCATATGGCTGACCTGGCATTCCCTAGGCCCCCTGTCCGCGCACAGCCAGGAGTAATTTCTGAGTGCACAGCCAGGTTAGACTCTGAGCACCTCAGGATGTGGCTCAAAATAGAAAACCATATTGTATTTTTAAATGAAAATTTCAAAATTCTAATTATTGAAGATTCCCAACATATAGAAAATGCCAAAAGAGAAAATTATTGTGACTAATAATTCACATGCTTACAGGGGAGTAGAGAGAGAGAGAGAGAGAAAGAGAGAAAGAGAGAGAGTTGGGCTCATGTCCTACATACTATTTTGTGTCTGTTTTTAATTTATAATTACCATGATTTTGTTTCCATATCATTAACTTTGTTTTTACAGCATATTTTAATAGCTGTATTTTATTTTATCATAAGCATTTACTGTAACTAATTAAGACAGTTTTCTTATTTGACAGTAGATATAATTCCCAAATCTCTGTTTTAAGGATGTCAGTTTCAGGATCAGAGAGATAGTACGGTGTACAGTGGGCAATGCGCTTTGCACACAGCTGACCCAGGTTTGATCTCCCACGCTGCAACTGCCTGGAGTGATCCCTGAACACAGCTGGCTGTGATTCCAAAACCAAACTACATGATAAAATTTTATTTTATAAATAACATATAAAATATGTGTATATATACATACACGTATAACATATGTACACACAAACACACATTATATATATAATATTATATATATGTATATCTTTGAAGGTGGGTGGGGGCTATGGGAATTGAACCCAGGGTCTTCACCCTGACCTCCAAAACAGCCCAATCATAGTCTATCAATTGGAGGTCAAAAGTATGATAACTTCTGTAACTGAACTTTCTGGGCCATTGAGTCTGAGTGTATATATCAGTGTCTTCTGTTGTATATTATTCAACGGAAATATACAGTTACCCAAGAGATGGAACTGGGCTCTAATTTAGACTAACAGTGTATAATTCCCTGGTCAATAATTATTTCCCAATACTAGATACTAGCTGTTCCCAATACTAGGTACTAGGTCCATCAACACGTGTTGAAGTCTCACTAGTTTAACTATACCACAGGATTGTGAAATAAAGCAATAAAGACACTGCACCATTCCCAAGGCTAGTTTGACCCTATTCTGAACCCTTTACATGGGACATTTCCTTTGCAACTCTTAGCATTCTAGGCAAGGGTGGTAACCACATTCCATCTTTCTGAGGAGGATGTGGAACCTAGAATTGTTAAGTAACTTGCTATTCACAACTTGTAAGTGGCAAATTTGAAATCACATTTTCAGATTTTAGAGCTGAGTCTTACTGACAAACCTTTCTTTAATTGTGATTAAACCTAGGGTTCATTTTTATTTTTTTTTAAATTTTGTTTTAGGTGTGACATAAATTTCATCTTTGAATCATTTGTTTGTTAGTTTATGGGTGTTCTAAGAAATGCCCATGCTCAGAAGGCATAGGAGATCATGTGTGTGTGTGTGTGTGTGTGTGTGTGTGTGTATGTGTGTGGAGGCATGAGGGTGTCCACTGGTGGCTCTCAGCCACCCAGACCGACTATTCAGTGTGAGTGCTGAAGAATGCTGCGCCTGCTGGGATTGCCCAGGCCCCCTGTACTGGTGCTTGGGGCCTCTGGGGCTGTATCCAGCAAGGCTGGGGTGGGGGTGTATAATGTTGTGGTGCCAGAGTTCAAACCTGGGGCATATGTACCCTGCCCACAGTACTATCTCCTGGCCCTACTTAAGTCTTTCAGATTTGTATGTAGTACTGCCAAGGAGTTCTGTGGGGCAGTGCTCATGGGACTATCTCCACTGGGTACAGAAAAGGGGCCAGAAGCAATGTGGGTGGAGGGAGAAGTTAGACAGTAGAGCAGGGTGGCAGGGGTCTCAGTAGGTCATAGTGAGTTTGGATCCTGGCTGGAGGTGGAGTCGAAGAGCTTCGCAGCACCTGGAGTGGGCATGAAGAATGCAGGCCTCTGCAGCCCCAACTTTGAGTATGCGCCATGCCCAGATGGTGCTTACCCTTGGCCAGGCAGCTCCATTGACCCAAGGTGGTTTCCAAGTGGGCTGTGCAGGGCGGCAGTGTCCCAGACAGCTGGGGGACATGCACTGAGGTGATTCTGAATAGGGGTCTCGGCAGCACGTGGCACAGCCACTAAAAAGCCAGAGCAGCTGTTCAGGGGACCTAGGTGATCAATCAAGGGCAGGCACGAAGTCTTTAATGTCTTTAGTTCTTTGGGGAAAAGTCTGTGCCTGAGGAGTTTTGCCTCCCTTTCTAGGTGAGGTTGGGGAAGGTCAAGGTCTTGGCTGTTTGCCTTCAGTGTGATGCGGCTGGGACAGGGACAGAGCTCAGGCTTTAGCCCAGGGCACCTCACAGGACCAAGGAGACATCTGGGACCCCTGTTAGCTCCAGGACATTATCAGTTTGTGTGGTTCTACCCCTCTCCCTAGCAGTGGGTTCTAGGGCAAATGACTGCAGCCTCCGCTACTGGCTAACATGGCTAAGGTGATCATCCCAGCCCAAGAGACCTGCCTAGGACTTTGAAAAGAGATTCTCTTCCCAGAGGTTCTCATCTTGGCTTTTACGTACAGATGATGCACTTAGAAAAAAGGAGAGGAAAAGGGGGCACAGAGGCAGAGAGCACTGGTGTAAGGGCTGTGACTAACTGAGACCCATCTGGGCCAGACAGAGCAGGTGAGGTTAGGGCTCTTGTCTTGCATGTGGCCGACCCCCATTTGAATCCCTGGCAGCATGTAGAGTCCCTGAAGCACCGCCAGGAGTGCTCTGTGAGCACAGTGTCATAATAGCCCAAAGGACTGCCAGGTGTGACCCCCAAACAAAATAAAGATATGAATTTAGACTCATCTGTGATTATACTTTACTCTTCTCCATTCCTCAGACTTTTCTGTTATGCGAGTGAAGAATTGCCTTTTAAGAGCATTTGGCTTGGGTCTGGCTTTTCTAGAGCAGGGCTCTGATGATAACTGAAATTGCCGAAGAACTCAGGGCATGGCAAACATGACTTCCTGGCACCAGCAGCAGTTGAAGGGACTGACTTATGTGGACATCACAGAAGGTGGTTTTGGAGACCAGAGCCAAGTCAGGACTTACCCAAGATAGCAAAGAAATAGGAAAACCCATTCACTGGGTTATAGCCTGATCCTGCAAGCATCAGTAGAGGGTAAAAGGATCCTGTCGCATACCCAGTCTTTCCCCAGATACTGAACCAACAAGTAAGATTGCTAAAAGGTGAGCTGATGCCTGTATGTGCCACAAAGGGCACTGACATTACCCAGGCCTGAGCTCTGGCCATAAGAAACTGCTCTCAACATTGACCTGCCCCTCTATTTATTTAATTTTTAACTTAGTATGTTTGAGGTAGAATTATCAAGATCAGACTATCAGTGAAAGAGGGTAAAGAGATGATGGATTGAGGATGACTTTTGCCAAAATGATCGCTGAAGGTGGGGAGGAGATTAATGTGGGAAAAGGCATTCATGTGGCTTGACCCATGAGGTGGCCTCGTTATAGGGCATGTTCTGAGCTCTGCAGTTTTATCTTTCCTTCTTTTCTCCCATCTCTTCCTCTACCCCTTCTGTCTTCATCCCTTTCCCTCTCCTCCCATTCTTGCTTTCTCACTATCCTTTTGTGCCACAAGATTCCCATGGAGTCTGGGAGGCTGAAATTAGGAGGGCTGCAGTGGAATAGGGCGTAACCCAGATGTCTCTGTGCTACACTCCAAAAATGAAGTGTGTATTTGGACTGATTCAGAGTTATTTACATTTCCTTGTTTCCCTACTACCTGTCATCTTACACAAAGGAGATGGTTAGTGAGCCTGAGTCAGTGCCCGCCCCTCCTGCTTCCCAGCCTCTCTCCCACCCCTTCTGAAAGGCAAAAGCTGGCAAGAACATAAAATAAAATGTAAAAGTTGTGTCTAAATAAACTTAAGTGTTGTGTTCATTTTCTCCCCATTTCCTAAATTGTCCAATTTCATCAAACAATGACCTCAATCTAGCCGAGAATAATAAAGGCAATTATCAGCAGCACCGCTTGCATGAAGAAGTGCCGGTTTTACTTTGTCAAGCTCCCCATTAAGTGCTTGCTAGATTCTGCTGTGTTCCTTCCTTATGTCACAAGCAGACAGGCATCATATGCCAAGCGGTGGTACTGCTGACTGTAGGGAATCTAGGAGCCAGGCAGGGAGGCCAATGAGAGCTGCTCATTTTCTTGGAACTAGAACAGCCCCTTTTTGAGCACCAGAGAGCAGAAACCAAGAAATGCAGAGGGCAGGACCTCAGCCTCGGTCCATTGTGTGGTTTGGCCACATTAGGTGTCTCTGGACTCACAGTGAAGGCCTGTTGTGTGCTGTCCATGTGGCGGGTCAATTCCTGCTGGATGAGATCTGGACAGAAATGATCCCCACCACTCTTGGCTCTTAGGGATAACATTAACAGATGTGGAACTTCACCCCCTGTCTAGAGACTATCCAAGCAACCTGTGGAGAGGGAAAGTCTAGCTCAGCCTTCCATCCAAGTCCTCCAGCTTGGTCTAAGGAATGACTCCAGCGTGCCAGCACAAAGACACATGTCCAATGGATTGCGCAGTCAAAGAAACAGTGTGGACAAAAAGCTGGCCGGGGCATTCCAAGTGAGGATTCTACTGTCTACAAAGACCCAAGACAGTCTGGGGTTGATTATGGCAATGGAAGGAATCCATAACTTAAACTGAGGTCCATGAGCCTCAGACCTAGAAGAGAACAATGACATTTGGCAAAAGAAAACCAAAAATCAAAAAACCACCACCAAAATAAAAAATCCCCAAAACTCATCTTTAGAGATGTGAACAAAATTCATTGGGCTTTGGAAATTTCTGTCAGGGGTTATAGCCCTACGGCAGCCTGGCCAAGTATAACTGCTGAGAACTTACTGAGAAGTCACTGTCAAGTGGGCAGACAGCCAAAAACTTTGTAAGAATTTTTTCATTTATACTCATGACTCAATACTGTCATTTGTGATTACTTTCATTTCATAGAGGAGAAAACTGAGACCCCAAGGGGTTAACTAACTTGCCCAGGATGTGGAGTTTTCTACTCCAGAGTCTGGGTGCTCTCAGCTCTTCTTTGCTGCCTTAACCCCCAACTTACTTATCGGGCAAGGAAAATTTGGGGGAACCCTCTTCATGATCCTCTGGGCACTGAGACACTTCCGGGATGTTCTTAGATAGTGTCTGCTTCACCAGGACATAAATGAGAGGACAAGACAGATGGGCCCTAGCTTTGGGCGTTTGGGGTAAGGTGGGCTGAGGTTCCCTGCAAGGCACATGTCTGATGTAAGGAGTGGGTCAGTTCTTTCTTCCTGTTTGGATTTTTGGGGAGTGAGCCTAAGGCCACATACATTCAAGGCAGGTGTTCTACACACTACTGGGTGTCAGTCCATTTCTAAGGATTTCTTTGAGATTTTATAGATTTCTTTGAGAGCGTGTGGAGCACAGCCCAGCTGGGTCGTGTACCAGTCAGCTCGACCTCTCACATCTGACCATGCCCTTGGACCCTCTGCCTGTAGCAGTATAAAGATGGTCAGTCCTGGGTCCCCTTCTGACACTTGCCATATACATCAGTCTAAGACGAGGAAGTTTGCTGTAGACCATGAGCTCTCAATGAATGATTCGGCATCAGGGCAGTTGCTGAGCTTGCTATTTCTAGAAAGTAAGTGCAGACCCAGAGTCTCTTACCAGAAGTTCTTGCACCCGAGTATGCTTGGGAATTCAGAGTGGGGACTATGTTCGAACATTTACAGAGCATCTGAATTTCCTTGGTGTGTTGCTTCCACGGGAACATACCCAGCAGTAAATGTATACTTTGGGGTGGAGGTTGATAGGGATGTGACTCTGTGATGATACACTTGCCTTGAATATCTGAGGCCTGGGTTTAATTCCTGGCACCACAAAGACAAAATACATAAATAAATAAAAATTACCTTTTTATTTTAAGGGACTTATTGCTACTGTTTTTGGCATATAGAATACACCACGAGTAGCTTGCCAGGTTCTGCCGTGTGGGCTAGATACTCTCAGTAGCTTGCCAGGCTCTCCAAGGGGGGCAGAGGAATCGAATCCAGGTTGGCCACGTGCAAGGCAAACGCCCTACCCGCTGTGCTATACTGGTGCCTGCTTGAGCAAATCGATGAGCAACAGGATGACAGTGACAGTGACAATGACAATGACTTGAAAGGAAGTAAGTAGCAGCCTAAGCAAGCCAGGTTTTGAGGCTGGGCATGCTCGCTTGACACTCCCAGTAAGCAAATCATCCAGTGAGGCTTGTGTTTGCTTTCAGGGCTCTTTGCAAGGAGAGATTGTAGATCTAGCTGCGGGATACATGGTTCACCAGGCCCCAGGGCAACCGCTGCCCACCAGCATGCACTGTCATCATCCTTGTACAGCCGCTATGGGAAGGACAGTCCATCCCTTCCTCTCTTTGCAGGACATTGGTTTGTTCTTCCCCACTAGACCTGCTCCTCCTCCATCCCCCTTTTAACCCCACGATCCGGCTTCCAGCCCTCTTGGAATCCCACCTTGGTGGTGCGTTCCCCTTCTCCACCTCTCCCGCATCTTCATTTCTTCCAGGCTGAGAGCCCTAGCGTGCCCTCTGCATTGCTCGTCCAGCCCTTCATGGCTCTTTTGGCAACCCCTGTTGTTTTTGGAGAGTACTAGCTTGCCGGCTGGGACCAGAGCAGCTTTCACACCACCTCTCAGTTGCCCTTTGTAGCCCAGCGCATCCTCACACCCCGGACCCTGTGGATTAGCTGTTTGGCATGTTCCCTGGGGTCTCTGCTCCTGTATCCTTACACTAAGGCTAGACCTTCCATAGTCTTCCTCTTCCTCCAAGGACAAAAGCTCGGCACTGTGCCACTTTGCTGGATTCTGCCCTGGAGTTCCAGGAGATGGTTTCTTGCGCTGCTGAGAATCCTGGTGTGTTCCTGGTCTCTTAGGTTTGCTCAAGTTCTCTCTTTTGTAACCCTGGTTTTCTCACCTGTGAAATGGAGCAAGTGAAGTTACTTGCTGGTCACGTTGTTTATAACACATTCACTGAATTGCTGTCCATTAGGGACACATCTTGGCAAAGTGCCTCAAGGACCTCGAGTGGGCCACAAATGCTGCTCTGGTTCTCTTTGTTGCTTTTGTTCTCTACAGTCTGAGGGAGACACTGCTAGCTTCCACAGTGCTTCCCTGCTGATTACCTCCATAGCTCTCTCCCTAAACTCTTAATGTGCTGTGAGTGCAGCAAACATTTGCCAGGTGACATTCTTATTCTTTCTACTTTGGGAATTAAGTTACCTCCAGTCTTTTATGGATGAAGGGCTCAGAAACCCCAAAGACTGAAGAGGGGTAACCAATTAGGTTCATGGATAGAGATGCTAGAGGTCTGGTCCTTCTGTGTGATACACTGGAGACGGGAAGGCATCCATCCATTTCTTGGCTTGCTGAGCCTCAGTGCAGCCTGTGTACTGGGTTTGTGTGCCAGGGCTGATGGAGCAGAGCATGCAGTCAGGCCATGCGGGTGCTGAAGAGACAGCCATGCTTCCCTAGTCTGTCCAACCCCACAGTGACCATGATTCATATTTGCTCTAGAAGGCTCAGAGCTGGAGAGTCACACTCTAATTCAGCCGAACCAGCTGAATCCTTCTGAGGGGCTCTGATCCAGCTGCTGCTCCAGCTGTTCTCCTTCACCTCAAGTGTACCACGGTGACTCTGAGGGTGCCCTGGCTGCTGGGTGTGTGCTTGGGGTCTGCTTACTAGACCCACCAATGAGACAGGATTCTCTGTGCATGGGTCATCCCGGAGAAGCTCAAGGGCTGGGGACTGAGCCCACTCAGCCTGGTGAACCCCCAGGTTGGCGTGGCAGCAGGTGCCCAATGTGAGTAATCTCACCCCATCCTCACTGGGCTCCGGATTCTAGTCACAGGGAAGGTCACAGTGCCTGGAGCCTTGCTGTCCCTGCAATGGGGCATCTGTGTGAGGGATTCTGTGCCAAATCACTGCCCTGATCCCTCAGGTCACACTCAAAGGGGACAGGAGGGACCCAGTTGACACCAAAGTAAAGAAACATCATCCCATTGGTCGGGTTGTCAGATTCCAGGGTGATGGTGGTATGTGTGTGGGGGTGTGGGGGTAGGCCCTGACAGTGAGAGCCTTCTGGTGTCCGTGTGCTATGGTGTATGTCCTGTGACATGTGCACCCTGCCTCCAGGCCATCTGCCTAGTTTCTCCATCCCTCAGACCTAGCCCTGGGCACTCCAGGGTGTCCACAATGGAAATCACAGTTGCCATACTGAGAGCCTGGGTCTTCTGCTGGGTTTCCCTGCTGTGTCTTCAGTTTCTCTGCTGGGTTTCTCTGCTGTGTCTGTAGTTTGCCCTGGTGCACACAGAGTGAGGCAGTGTGGGTTGATAAACCTTGGCCATGTGTCCTCCTGTCTCACTGTTGCACTTTCCAAGTCAATTCTTCAGCCTACACATGAACTGTGAGGGCACACCAGAGCCTTCTACGGACCTCTTTGTTCTGCTCATCTGGCAGAATAGATTCCTGTGAAACTTGAAACGCAGATGGGGATGTGAAATGAGTCTTTGACCTCAGCCTTGGGAGAAAGATGGGGCTTCCGTTTCTTGGAGTTCTCTTCCTTGGAAGGGGAACCGAGTCTCAGGCAGCAACTTCCAGTTTTTCAGTTCTGTGAATCAACACTCATCACACCAGCCCGAAAACTGGCACTTGCTAATGCTGCAGTGGGCCCCCGGCCTGCAACTGTTTTATGGATTGGCAGTGATTTGCAGAGGGATGGCTGGAAAGTAATTTGAGGGACTAGGAAACGGAGGTGTCCCTTAGCAGATAGGCAGGTGGCAGGCTGCTGTGTGCAGAGGCCTCACTCTGCAGCCTTCAGACTGCTGGGCCCTTGTGGGAATGTGGGTGAGATTCGAAGCTCCCTGAAGGCTCTCCAGGCTGAGCGGCCACACTGGATCCTCTCTGACTTGTGTTCCATCAATGCACCAAGCTGTCATGGGGAGCAGCTTGGACAATTCCCCGGCTCCTCCAGTGCCTCTGTGTTTTCCCGCATTCCCTCGCTCCCCACTTCCTGTGTTTTGATTCATTAACTCTTGTTGTCACTACCACCGTGTCCGTGTCCATCTTTTTCTACCGGCTCAAAAGCTCCAAGGCCAAGTATGCAGCTGAAGACTTCGATTGTGAGTCAAGAACATCAGTCCTAGCACATGGACTTTGAGGCTCCCTCTCTTCTCCCTCCTGAAGATGGGTTTTCTGTGGCACTCTGGAATGTGTATTTTTATTCTTATTTTGGTTTGGGGGGACACACTTGGTGATGCTCAGGGCTTAATCCTGGCTTTGCATTCAGGAATAACTTCTGGAGGTGCTCAGGGGGCCATATAGGATGCCAGGAATCTAACCTGGAAGGGTTGGCTGTGGGTAAGCAAGTGCCCTCCTCACTGTATTATTGCTCCAGCCCAAGCACTGTGAAAAGTTGAGGCAATCAGATGTGAAGTCCATACCTAGGAGATTGGGCTAGGCCCAGAGACAAATTTCAGTGCTCTAAAATTTGGCTCAGCTTCCACACCTTTACCCTCTTCCCTCAATGATTTCTGGTCACTTTCTGGAAAGGAAGTAGGCAGACACCCAGAGTTGAGAGGTGGGCAGCCCTGGCTCAGCTGGCAGATTGCAGCTGGCTCTTCCTTTCTGGTGAGGGTTGCTGCACAGAGCAGTCCAATTAAGATGCATGCTCACACGTTTGCCTGCGGTGCACCCATCCCTCTCCTTGAAATGGGGCTTACAGTCCCCATGAGTGCTTCTTTCATGGCTGACCATGCAAGTGGGGATAACTTCAGTTGCTCACAGCATCCTCAATCAGGTCACCAAGGAAGCGGGGAAGGTTCAGACTGAGTGTGAGATTTAACTGGCCCATTAAATGAGACTCTCAAATCTTGCATTCAGCTAGAAGCATGTTTGAACCGTCAGTACTCATCTTAAAAAAATTAAAAAGGAAAAGCTCTACCTATCCTCTCGAGAATCTAAAGAATCTACTTAAGGGATTGCTTTAAAAATGAAACATGCATGCATTAAATTGTCAAAGAGTCTCCATTGTAGTCTTAAAAGCTCTTGGGTATGTGGACGGATCAGAGATAGTCACTGCCACTGAGATAGATTGTCAACCATAAAATGAATTTTGATATTTATTTACCGACTGTGTTTATGCTTACTCTGGTTTTTCTTTTTCGATGTCAAGAAGAGAGCAGGGTTTCTCGGAAAGCTACTAGGTTTTGTATCATGTGGTATTACTTGACAATTACATTGATATGGCTTTTAAGCTTTACATTTTAACTATATAAAACCTTCTTACTTGTAATTTATCTTTTTATTCCAAAGTCTCTGAGAGAGCCAGGGGAATTTCCCTAATACATGAATGAGGAAACTGAGATAGTAAGAAACCAAATGATTATTCTAAAGTGACAAATTTGGTTAAGTCAAAGGTAAAACTCTTATGACTCCTTCTTACCCATAATATCGCTTGTTAAAAATGAGATGATAGGGGTCAGGGAGATAGTACCGAAAGTAGGGCACTTGCCTTGCACGAGGCCCACCCAGGTTTGATCCCCTACACTGCATATGGTCTCAAGTCCTGCTAGCAGTGATCCCTGAGTTTGGAACCAAGAGTAAGACCTGAGTACGATTTTTCTTAACTGTCATCCCGTTGCTCATTGATTTGCTCGAGCAGGCACCAGTAATGTCTCCATTATGAGACTTGTTTGTTACTGTTTTTGGCATGTTGAATACACCCCGGATAGCTTGCCAGACTCTGCCATGCGGGCAAGATACTCTCGGTAACTTGCCGAGCTCTCCGAGATGGGGAAAGGAATCAAACCTGGGTCGGCAGCATACGAGGCAAATGCCCTACTGCTGTGCTATTGCTCCAGCCCCTGCAATAATATGATAATAAATAAATAAGTAAATAATGAGTAAATACATTTACTTATTATATATATTTACATATATGTATATACATAGGCATCGGTAATATCATTGCCCTCCTGCTTGCACTCGACTCTACTTTCTTTGCCTTATAATAGTGCTGGAATTACATTTATGAACAATTGTTTGGGTTGTTTCCCTGGGAGGTCCAAAGCATTTTCCCAAATTAGTATAATATCTTTGAAAAATATCTCTAGAATATGCAATAATAATAGTATGTCATAAAAATTCTATAATTCATTTCTTCAAGGCCTGATCACTGACACAATATCATAATTTTGCTGCATAGAGTAAAAATGGGATGAAAAGACTTATAAATAATCCTTTGACATTTTGTAATTTTCCTAACGAAAATTACAAATCATTATGGGGCTTTATGAGTGTTAGAGCATTTGTCAGTTTAGAGTGTTGAACCTCCTCATTAAGTCCTGTGAAGTTTGTGCTGTGCATGGGAGACCATCTCAGGAGGAAGCACCGGGTTCTTTCTCTAGGCAATCTCTTTTTGAGAGCCAGACACAGAATCAGTGGAAAGTGGCTTCACTTTCAAATTAAACCCAGCAATACCACTCCTGGGAATATATCCCGGAGAGGCAAAAAGGTATAGTAGAGATGGCATCTGTATTTCTATGTTCATTGCAGCACTGTTTACAATAGCCAGAATCTGGAAAAAACCAGAGTGCCCCAAAACAGATGACTGGTTAAAGAAACTCTGGTACATCTACACAATGGAATACTATATAGCTGTCAGAAAACATGAAGTCATGAAATTTGCATATAAATGGATCAACATGGAAAATATCATGTTGAGTCAGAAAGAAAGAGACAGACATAGAAAGATTGCACTCATATGTGGAATATAATGTAACTGAGAAGTACAAGTTGGCAATGATGCAACTTCTGGCAGATATCTCTCTGGACTTAGTTACTAAAATACTAAAATACAGAAACCCAAAACCGTGAGGCCGGCTAAGTGTGGTCACTCGACCTCATACCTCTTCATTCTCAGCAATGGAAAACAAATTATCTAATGCTTCCTTTTCAGCAGGTCCGACTTTAGGGGAGAGACTCTCCAAACAATAATAGTGAGTTTTGTTGAAATATTGAATGCAATCAAAGTGAAAGTAAAGTGAAATTTATTAGTTACACAGGCAGGGGGGGCTAGGGGTGGGGGGCTAGGGGTGTGGGGGGCTAGGGGTGTGGGAGTGTGGGGTGGAGCTATACTGTGATTCTTGGTGGTGGAATATGTGCACTGGTGAAAGGATGGGTGTTCAAGCATTGTATAACTGAGACTTAAACCTGAAAACTTTGTAACTTTCCACATGGTGACTCAATAAAAAAATTAAAAAAAAAACAAAATTAAACCCCCTATCCAGATTAAAACAACCTTCTTCAAAATAATATTATTTCTTTAGTTATTTAGGGGAGAGCTTTGAAGCTATTCCCAGGGGGCCTGAGCACCACTCTTGACAAGAGACATTCAGTTCAGTGCTTGGGCCCAGCATTGCTGGGGACCACCACAACCTTTTCTGCAATGCTTGGGGGCCTCCCGAACCGAAGGCTGCAGTGCTCAGGTGCCAGTGGTGCTGCGAATCAAACCTGGGGCATGCATATGCAAGGCATGTGTCCAAACCCTGTACTGCACCCCGAGCCCCAGGAGTGTCTTTGTTAATGGACTTTGCTGTATCACTTCTGTTTTCTTTGTCTTTACAGGAAGAGTTTGTCATCAACTGGCAGATTTGAGACTCTATTCAGACAGATGATTGCTGTGTCAAAGGCACTTTCTCTGTTCTCTCTTAATTAATGATTTTGCTCATTGCTTTGTTAGCTACAACTGCAATTTTGCTTGCTTAGTGAATCGTGTTCTGTTCCTTCCCTACTGTAAAACTGTTTAAATAATTCATCTGCTTCTCATTTTTGAGCAAGGAGAAATATTTTTAGTTTTGATTGGAGAAGAGCAGGGGGCGACCGCATGAAGAAGAGAGATGGTTGATGCTGTGGTTTGTAGCTGGATTCTTGTGTATTCACAAAAGGGCAGTGGTGCTCTATCTCTCCCGCCACCCGTGTTCAGTAGTCTCATGCCACTTTCCCCACCCCGGGGAGGCCTATGGTGATAGGTAGGTGAAGGAAGGAACCAGGGCCAGGCTGGTCAGTATCAATTGCAGTTTATTCCAATCTCCATTCCCCTTCTGCTTCTCTCTCTCCAGCCCCCTCAGATCTTACAGTCTTAGTTTATATAGCAATCACGTAGGGTGGTGATATGAAGGTGGGTTAGTACATTAACAAATCAACAAAGAGAGGTTAGACCACCCCTCCAGGAGATTAACTCAAGGACAAAATCTCATCTAAGGAGATTACTCCAGATTACTAGGAGATCTGCTCAAGGGTGGAATCCCAACAAGGGTGTGTCGCTTTCTGCTTTCCTTCAGCTAGTCACTGTCACTGTCATTGTCATCCGTTGCTCATCGATTTGTTTGAGCGGGCACCAGTAACATCTTGTGAGATTTGTTACTGTTTTTGGCATATTGAATACACCACGGGTAGCTTGCCAGGCTCTCCGAGAGGGGCGGAGGAATCGAACACAGGTCGGCCGCGTGAAAGGCGAACGCTCTACCGCTGTGCTATGGCTCTAGCCCTTCCTCTAGTAATCTATTTAAATAGCTGTGGTAAATCTAGTTCTAATATTTCTAGCAATGTCATTCTGTATGAGCACAGTAAGAGATATATCAAACTTAAAGTTTGGTTCTTCCTGAGGACATCTCACTGTACACTCCAGACCGGAGTCCTCAGGTCAGGTTAGTCTTCCTAACCCCAGCAGGGTTCTAATCTCATCATTACTTTTGGATCATGACAGCATTTGTCCATGATCATGCCCTCAACTGATAGTTGAGTATTGTGGCGCTTTGGCCTGGCCCATTTTGATGCCAGGGTAGCTCACAGCTTACCCTGGGACCATTCAGTCCCTCATCAGGACTGTGCTTTTGGGGTGCTAGGAACTAAGGGCAATTGAGTCGAGAAAGCAGATGCCCAGGAGTAAATGTTATTTGGAGTCAATCAACTCCCAAGTTATAAGAGCATAACATTAACTGTCTTCCTGTGTCCATACAGAAAGGACATTGCTTTAAAATAATCTATGCAAAAGACAGAGAAAAGCAATATTTAATTTACAATACAGGTTCAATGTCCTAGAAGTATCTGATCTTACAAGTTAACAGAATCTGATTAGGGGAAAAGGTGATTAACTGATTGGGGAGGAGAGCACAGGGAAGAGTTTACAGATAAACAGAGGAATGGGAGTGTCTCCAGAGCACTTAAACCTAAAGCTCCCTGTGGCAAGGGAGGAAGGACAAACCAATGTTATCCTAAAATGTTTAGAGCTACACTCCAACATATTCTCCCTCTTCCCCATCTCTCCTTTCCTTCTCCCCAAAGCATCTGTCAATTCTATACCACGTGCATGCCAAGCCATTCCCTGGACCTAAGGAAACAGCAGTAGATAAAGAGATGTGAAGGGCATTTTCTGAGATCTACAGACCAGTGGAGACACAATGAATTTAAGTCCAAAGTATGCAGGAGCTGGGCCAGACGCAGTCTTAGGAGCCTAGTCTGCAAAGGTACCTTGAAGACGGTACACTTACATTGAAATTAGAAGCGTGAGATAAGTTAACAGATCAATTTAAAGAGCAGGTGAATGTGCCAGATCCAAGTAGGTAAGAGAAGGAGAAATGTCTCATAGGCATTGAAACAGGCTCAGTGGTAAACTATGGAAACTTTGTGAGTGGCTGTGAGACACGGATACCTGCAACTATCCCTTCCCCTTGGTGTCCAACCACAGACACTTTGGTGCAATAAAGCAGGAATACGAAGTGAAAATAAGACTTAGCAGTCTTATTTTCATCAAACTTCCAGTGCTTGAATATAGTATCATTGTAAACAAGCAAAAAAAAAAGTCTTTAAAAATAATTGTGATTTTAACAAAATTACTGGATATAATTTTAGCAAAGAAAAAATGTAGTTAATATTAAAGGAATAGTAAGAAAGTAAAAACCTAAATATGATGTACAGTGGCATCATGAATATCAGATACCTAATTATAAGCATCTTGTGGTTGTATGGTGGGTATGGGGGGGTGAGCATTTCAGAATTTTCTCTCTGTTATGAAGCATTATTGTTATTGTGCTTTTGAGCCACATCTGGCAGTGTTTGGGTTTTACTCCTGACTCTGTACTCAGGATCACTCCCAGGAGACTCAGGGGACCATATGTGGTTTCGAATATTTGACCCCAGTTGGCCACGTGCAAGACAAACATCTACCTGCTCTATTATGGTGTCAGACCCATTGTGTACCATTATTATTATTGACAGTGCTACAGTTGTTATTGTTATAGTTTGTGGTGCAAGGATTAATCCATATTCTCATACATGTGAGTCATATGCTCTCTGACCAATTCATCCCCCTGACCTCTATAAAATCCCTAATTAAGGATGAAATTATATACATAACTTTTACTCTAAAAAGTTATAAATCATCATTAAATAAAAATATAATATATAAATAAATAGAGTAAGACATTGTACTCAATATTACAAAGATTTAATTACCCTTCAATTGACCCTATACTTCAATGAAGTACTGGTTAATATCTCACAATGCTTTTTAATCACATACTAACTCTACCCATGAAAATTACAATGTGACTCATTCATGAGAATGCCTGAAATTTAAGGCTGAAAATGTCAAATATTTAGCAAGGATGGCAAAAAACTAAAACTCCTCTAAACTGGTATAAGTAAAACTACTTTCATGCTGCATATCACTATGTACTAAAATTGAGTGTATGCAATTTTTTTTGCTGATTTTGTTTGTGTTTTAGGTAGGCGTCACTCCTGGAGGTACTAGAGGGGCCCTCCAGTGCCTGGGATAGAACCTGGGCCTTCTATATGCAAAGCACATGCTCCAACTCATGGTGCTATCTTTGCAGCCCGGGCCTATGCAAGTTCCCTCCTTGGCGTCTAACCACTCCCTCTAATTACCAATACATGCTACAGTCTTATTCAAGAGAGTTGGAGCAGCACTATTTATAAAGCCTCCAAACTATAATACCTCAAATGTCCATCAGCATCAAGAGTGATTAAATAACTTGACATACATTTGTACAATAAGATAACATTGAGTTACAAAATTAATTCCACAGCAACATGCATTGATTAGGAGAAATAATATATTTGAGTAAAAGAATTTTGTCACAGTGTAATTTTTTTTTGTTTTTCGTTTTTTTTCTTTTTGGGTCACACCCAGCGATGCCAGGGGTTACTTCTGGCTCTACACTCAGGAATTATTCCTGGCGGTGCTCAGGGGACCATATGGGATGCTAGGAATCGAACCTGGGTCAGCCGCATGCAAGGCAAATGCCCTATCTGCTGTGCTATTGCTCCAGCTCCCACAGTGTAATGTTTATTGTAGAAAACCAGAAAGGTAATCTATGAGGTTAGATATGTGGAGAATGATAATCTTTTGTGGGTGAGTACTTGAGATATTTGGGCCATACCCAGTGATGCTCAGGAACTACTCCTAACTTTGTGCTCAAGGGTCACTCCTGGCAGTGCTCGGGAAACCATATGCAGTACTGGGGATTGAACCAAGACCGGCTGTCTTCAAGGCAAGTTCCTTAATCCCTGCACTATCTCTCTGGTCCTGAGCATAGTTATCAGAAGGTGAAAAGAGGGATATAGGCAAAGGACTTCTTGAGTGTTGTTTTATGTGATATTACTGTGTTAATATTTGTTGGCTCTTTTATCATTTTTAAACTGCTTATTGTAAGCTGAGTGTATGTATGTATACTTGTATATGTAGTATATTACCAAACATAATGAAAACTTATGATGTACCTAAATCTGGACTTAGAAGAATGTATAGTTCTCTATACATATATAGAAGAGAAGGTAGATGACAATAGGCTATTTTCCATCAAAATAATAAAATAAATACTTTAAAAGTAAAAAGGAGGAAGAGTCAGATATTAATGAAAACACATATCTGCATATACTATATATTCATAGCTGTCCTATATAATTACATATTATTTATTTAGTCATATGTATATTATATATTCTATAATTACATATTAGATATTTTAGGGATGCATATATTCTAATTATTACATATATGAGACAAGTGCCAAAATTGGCTAAGATAGTAACCAAATTTATAAACCACTGATAAAGGAGGTAAATAGATTCTCATCAGAAATAAGAAAAGGAGACAAGAACAAAATTTCTGGATATTAGAAAACAAGTTAGGGGCCAGAGAGATAGTCCAGTGTGAAGGGCATTAGACTTGCACGTGGCCAACCTAGGTTTGATCCCTGACATCACACATGGTTCCCCAACACCAGGAATAACTCTTGAGTGCAGTCAGGAGTAACCCCTGAATATTGCCATGTGTGACCCCAAAAGCAAATGACATCTGCACTTGTATGTTCATTGCTGCACTGTTTACAATAGCCAAAATCTGAAAAAATTCCAAGTGCCCGAGAACAGATGACTGGTTAAAGAAACATTGGTACATCTACACTATGGAATACTATGCAGCTGTTAGAAAAGATGAAGTCATGAAATATGCATATAAGTGGATCAACATGGAAAGTATCTTGTTAAGTGAAATGAGTCAGAAAGAGAGGGACAGGCATAGAAAGATTGAACTCATCTGTGGAATATAAAGTGACAGAATGGGAGACTAACACCCAAGAGTAGTAGAGATAAGAACCAGGAAGTCTGCTTGGAAACTGGCCTCACATGCTGGAGGAAAAGGCAACGAGGGGAACGCCAAGTAAAGGATGCTGGGAGGACCCCTTCGGGCTGAAAGATGCATGCCAAAAGTAGACTGTAGACCGAACATGATGGCTGCTCAATACCTCTATTGCAAACCATAGCATCCAAAAGGAGAGAAGGAGCAAAAGGGAATGCCCTGCCACAGAGGTGGAACGGGGTGGTGGGAGGGATGTTGGGACCATTGGTGGTGGAAAATGGGCTCGGATTGAGGGATGGGCACTCGACCATTGTATGACTGAAACCCAAGCATGAAAGTTTGTAAGACTAACTGTACCTCACAGTGATTCACTAATTAAAAAAAAAAAGAAAAAGAAAAAAAACAGTTAACAACTGAAAATTCTATGCTAATGAAAGTGTAAGCAAATCTAACAGTTTCTAAAGAACTTAATATATAAGAAAAAGAAATAGAGCTGGGCGGCCAGAGAGCTGGTGCAAGGCTAAGGAACTTGCATTAGCTTATGGCCAGCCCCAGTTAGATTCTGCTTCCAGAGACCCCTGAGCACAGAGCTAGAAGTACCCCCTAACATCACTGGGTGTGGCTCAGAACACTGATCTCCCACAGAGAGAAGTGACAATTAAAATTTGAAGCCCCTGAAGAAGATTGGAAGAAAATCTTCACGACCTTGTTACAAGAAAAAAAATAACATGAATTCAAGATAAGAAAGACCTGCCCTGAAATTCAAAACAAAAATTTCATCAGATTCACTGTGAGAGTCCCAGGAAAGTGTGAGGACTCCATTCTGCAGCCTGGAACACTGTGCAGCCTTTCTTAGTGGTAGTGCATTTGCTTGTCAAATATCAACCCTGTCTCTGTGTCCTCCGGGAAGTTTGCTCTCTCCCTCTCCCCTCTGCACCTCACTGGTGTTATGACTCCAGAATACTTTCTGCTTAATTGTACTCTTCTGCTTCATTGTGCTTAATTTTTCTGCTTAATTGTGATACTTAATTGTGAAACTTTCCTCTTATTTGAATGTTTACTTTGTTAGTATTTGCCTTATGTACCATATGATGAAACTCAATCACATTTGCCTCTGCACACGTATTGTGGGCTTAGCTTATAGGAATCAAGTAGTATTATAGGGCTTAGCTTATGGGGATCAATTAATATTCATTTAATGAGCAAAAGAAGAAATAGATGAATGAATATAGTATGATATAAGCATTAAAAATTGTCCCAGACCAGAGATCGTGAGGCATTATGGGTGGAGGGGTGGTGAACGACTCTGGGACCACATCATCTCTAGGCATTGCCGGGTGCAGTCCTGGAGAACCCCAGGAATTGTGTGTGGTCTTGGTTGTCCGTGCTCCTTAGGGCGGGAACAGCACTGAAACCTCCGGCTCTCACAGTGGTCCTTGGGCCTGGTTGGCAGAGTGTCACTGGGAGGTGCCCAGGCTTCCGCAGCACCTCTTGGGAGGTCCCCTTCACCCATTACAGAAACAAAACAAAACTAATCTGGGATCCCGTAAAAGCAGAGGGGGGTGGGGACGAAGGTGGCTATGAAAGCATACTATGAGGCGTCTTTATGATAATGATGTGGCAGCAGGTGTGGCTAGCTTCAGGTTCTTGTGGACAGCAAATAGGAATAGAAAATCAGCCAGCAGATATTTTCCATGTCATGGCCGGAAGCAGGCGTCCTCCAGTGGCATCATGAGTAGTACAGCGGCAAGAGCCCCTAGCCTCAGGAGGAGAGTTTATCTGTATCTCTGTGTCTCTTAGCCATTTCCCTTGTCTGACTATTACACACTAAGTGAAGGAGAAATTGTTGGACAGACCAACAGAATTGTGCAAGGAAATGTAAATGAGGGGTTACTCAGAGATCTTGGTTATCTGACTCTCCTCTTCCCTAAGTCATTTTTTAGGGAGGGGGGGTTGTTTTGGGGTCACACCCAGTTGTGCTCAAAGCTTACTCTTCATTTTGCTCCCAGGGATCAGTTCTGGCAAAGCCAGAGGGCCACATGGACTCCTGGGGATTGAACTTGGGTCATCTATATGCAAAGCAAACCCCCTTTCTGCTGTACTATAACTTCAGCCGCCTCTTTTAAGTCTCTTTCTGCCCAACCGTGATGCAAGTGTTCTCTAACTTTCCCTAGCTCTGTTAGTGTCACTATTCTGTTTTAGGAATAAGTTTCTACTGGGGAAAATGGACAAAAGATAACAGGATCTCTCTGTTTTTCCTGAAACTCTATGGAACCTATAACTATCTCCAAGCGACTTTAAAAATTAGAAACAATGCTTAAATAGTGGAAGGTGGTCGCAAACTCTTTCTGTTCACTGAGTTAAAGATACTAAGACCCCAAACAATTTTTTTAAAAAAATTTATTGAATCATTGTGAGATAGTTACAACCTTTCGTATTTGGGTTACAACTTCCCACTAAAAGGTAAAGACAGTGAGAGAGAAATAGCTGTGTCTATCCACGTGCTCCTTCTATAAATGTTTGTCTGAGGAAGACCCAGGTGTGTCATTTTTGAACTCGATCTCTGGCATCAAATGTAAGTGAATATTTAGGGAGCTGCATTTTTCCTGGTGTAAATAAAGGTTGGCCCTTTTGAGACTGCTTTCTGCACTGTGATTATGATCTAGCATTGATGGTATGAAATCATATTAAGATATGATGGGGCTGGAGCTATAGATAGCAGAGCGGGTAGGGCATTTGCCTTGCATCTGACCGACCTGGGTTCAATTTCCAGCATCCCAGTATCCTGAGCACTGCCAGGAGTAATTCTGGAGTACAAAACCAGGAGTAACCCCTGTGCAAGGCCGGGTGTGACCCAAAAAGCAAAAAAAAAAATGTATATATATGGATATACCACTCCTACCAATCTTTAAGGAGGAAAATATCTTCTTCTAGTCCTTGTTTTTGGTTTCAATAGAGATTTCTTATTGTGATTGTTTCTAGGCTCTGGTGAGAATGTTGCCTGGGACCTTCAGAAATCATTGGTGTGGAGAGCTGAGAGAGAACAGACCTGTCAAGATGTCAGTTGTTGCTGGGCTCTGTACCAATTGGAAGGGAAAAATACTGCAAAAAATCTCTTTCTTAGTGAGAAAGCTAGTTTGGAACAGATAGACCAGGAGAAATATTACCAATATTTGGGTCATGTCCAGAGATCATCTTTTGATCTACCTTTTAAAACATCAAAAAATATACTTACATACAAAACGATCTTCCTTCAAATGGGACTGGGGCTTTTCTTTCTTGGGTTGTTGTGGTAGCTGTGGCAGGATTCCTTTCATATTTGGTTAGCACCGTCCTGTTTCCTTTCAAAAGGGCAAAGACAGGTTTGTTTCCACTTATAAACTACATTTTTAAGGGAAAAATTATTTGTTTATTTCTTGAGTATTTCTTTTGATCTCCACTCCCCACCCCAACACATACCCTGCCTTTTCCCTTCTACTATTTTCTCTGATTACTTTTTTCCCATAGAATTTTCAGGACAAAATAGACATGCAATTATATGTTGTAATTACTTAGTAATTGCAAGGAAGGTGATTAAGTGCTTCATATAATAGGTTATTAAAAAAATTAAAAAACAGTGGCTGGAGCGATAGCACAGTGGGTAGGGCATTTACCTTGCATGCAGTCGACCCGGGTTTGATTCCCAGCATCCCATATGATCCCCCGAGCACCACCAGGAGTGATTCCTGAGTGCATGAGCCAGGAGTAACCCCTGAGCATTGCTGGATGTGACCCAAAAAGCAAAAATCAATAAATAAATAAATAAAAATAAAAAACAGGCCTCCTTTATATCATCACTGCTGGAGGGTTTTTTTAAATCATCAGACAGATATGAAATCTGATATCTGTTCAAAAATCAGTTCAAAAAATTTTGAATATGAGTATCCCACATCTTGTTCTACAAGCCTCCTACCAAAAGAGACTAATAATACAGAACAGGTGAAATCAGCCACTGATTGATGCTGAAATGGAAGAAAGTGTGGGGGAAGGAGGTAAAGTCAAGTCTTGTTTGGCAATGTGATTACTAAGAAAGGGCAAACAGTGCTGAATTGAAGGGCTGTGAAAACCAATCAGCAGAGCCCTGAGCAAAGTTACCAGGATGGTAATGAAACTATTGAGATGAGCAGAGAGACAGACATGAATATTGTCCTGGGGGAAACAAGAAAATAGAAGCGAGAGAGGACAAATGTTTGCCTGAAAACTTGCAGAAACTGTCCTTTGCAACTACTGGATAATGTGTTAGTTGTTATGAAGCTCAGCCGTCTCTAGATATATGTTCTTTTCTGTACATAATCAGGTGCTTTCAAAGGTATAAATGGAAAACAAAATAATCACTACTACCACTGCCTAAGAAATGTGAGGTAGGGAGGATATCAGAGATAAGCCACGTGTGATTTTCCTGAAAGTAAAAAAAAAAAACTCCAGAACTAAGCAGAAATTATTAAGTCATAATATTATATTTTAAAATGACTACAGGTCATTATTTGAATTGTTCTACCTAATAAACAAAACACTGTGTTGGCAAATGCGGCAAAAGCGAGGAAAAGTATTTGCAACACCCACCTGTCCTTTGCCAGCTATAAGACCAAGATGACTGCCCTCCGACGTCCTGATGGATCTGTCACATCTTCCAGAAGGTCAATGGAAAAGGTTATCCACGTCTTCTACTCAGATCTCTTTGATAGCCATGTCCACCTGCCCATATACCAAATTATGCAGAATGAATATGTCATTCCCAATGTCCCCCCTTCCTAAATCTGACATGCCATTTCGTTGGTAAAGATGCGTACAGCACCCAGTCCAGACAAGGTCAGACCTGAACACCTAAAGAATCTGCCGCCAGTACTCATCAATACACTGGCTTGGCTCTTCACAGGCTACCAGTCTGAAAGCAAAGTTCCATCCTAATGGAAAACCAGCAGGACTGTCCAAGAAGGGAGACATTCACGACATTTGCAACTATTGCCCGATCTGCCTGTTGTCCGTCGTCTACAAGTTATTCACTTGAGTCATCCTAAATAGGATTGGCAGAACGCTAGACAAAGGACAACCATGCGAGCAAGCTGGGTTCCAAAAAGATTCAGTACTTTCGACCATATCCACAAGTGACCAAGCTCATTGAGGTTTCGAGAGAGTTCAAGATGCCGCTCTGTGAAAAAAAAAAGAAAAAAGAAAAAAAAAATATGTACTTGGAACAGCGGGACGCTTGGGCAGTCTCACGGCGTGTGCTCCGCCGAGATTCGACCTGAGTGGCCACACTTTTGTGCAGCTGCTTTGCTACTGATCAACCAGGATCCAGAGGCCAACTAGACTACATTTGGTCCCATAAACTGCGTGCAGCCATATCTCTAGACTGTGAATTAAGCCATAGCCCCACACCAGCCGAGGAGAGGAAATATCCTTCTGTCTCGTTTTTTTTTCCCTTTTCAGGGAGAAGCGGTGTGGCGTCCGCCATATTATGAGTACTATTAAGCAGGCACAAACTTTGGGGCACGGGAAGGAGAAAAAAAAGAGTTATGTACTTGGAACAGGGGGACTTCATATCTCTTCATTCTCAGCAATGGGAAACTAATTATCAAATACTTCCTTGGCAGTAGGGCTGCCTTTTTTTTTGGGGGGGGGGAACTCCAACAACAATAGTGAGTTTTGTGTTGAAATATGGAATGTAATTAAGGTAAAGAGAAAATGAAGTGAAATTTATCAGTTACGCAGGCAGAGGTTGGGGGCGGGGGTGAGGTGGTATACTGCGGTTTTTGGTGGTGGAATATGGGCACTGGTGAAGGGATGGGTGTTTGAATATTGTATAACTGAGACATAAGCCTGAGAACTTTGTAACTTTCCACATGGTGATTCAATAAAATAAATAACTTTTTTTGAAAAAAAAAGATGCCACTCTGTCTAACGTTCATCGACTTAAAGAAGGCCTTTGATTCTTTTGAGACTGAAGTGGTCATCAAAGCCCTAGCCAAACAGGGTGTTCAAACTCAATACATCAGGATCCTCCATGAGCTGTATTATGGATTCATCACCAGGATCTCACCATTCTACAAAGAAGTGATTGACATAAAGAGAGGGGTTCAGGAGGGCGACACCATTTCACCAAAACTCTTCAGTGCCACCCTCGAGAACATCATGTGATGACTGGAATAGGAAGGAATTGGAGTGAAGATAGAAGGGGTTGGCAACTACACCACCTCCATTTCGCTGATGACATCGTTCTCAACACCAATTATCAGCCAAGTGGCACGAATGCTGCCTGCCTTTGACCATGAGTGTAGAAAGGTCGGACTGCAGCTGAACCTCATGAAGACAATGTTCATGAGAAATGGACTAGTTCCTGATGTTCCATTTGCCCTCAACAGAATGAACATCTTCGAATGCAGTGGCTATATATATACCTGGGTCGAAAACTCAACACGACAAACAACCTGGCACCTGAGCTGCGCAGGAGGAAGAGAGCGGCATGGCACGCCTTCAAGAGCATCAAAGAAGTGGTTTAGAGGTTGAAGAACCTCCGGCTCTGGGCACATCTTTTTGACTCCACCATTCTTCCTGCACCAACATATGCCTCAGAGACCTAGGGTCTATGAAAACAGGACGAGAACGCTATTTGGGTATTCCAAAGAGGAATGGAAAGAGCTATGCTTGGAATATCACATTTCACTCAAGTGAGAGAAGGAATCCAGAGTTCCGACCTCTGTCAATGATCAAGAATCAGGGACGCTGTCTCGTTTGCCAAGGTGTCGAAAATCAGATGGGCCGGACACGTAATACAATATAGAGATGACCACTGGACTAGAGCTGTTACTGACTGAATTCCACAGGATTTCAAAAGACCGTGTGGCTGCCCACCTATGAGATGGTCAGACTTCTTCGTCAAAACCCTGAACAAACAGTTTGAGGCTCTTCGTGTTCCTGGAGCGAGCAGATGCCATTGGGCTACACTAGCATGCAACAGGGACAAATAGAGACGTTACTGGCACCCGCTCGAGCAAATTGAAGATCAACGGGATGACAAGTGATACAAGTGACAAGTGATACAAGAAACAAAACAGAAAAGGAAGTATAAAAAGGTCCATTGGACATATGATAGCATCTAGAAAAGAAAATAGGATATGAAAGATTCAAATACACAAATTCAAAGATTCAAATGAAAGATTCAAAGGTTTAAGAAAGATCTAACAAAAATGAATTAAACTGTATACCATGAGCAAGATTTTTAAAAAGTACACTTTGGTGTAAAAATTGTTAATAGAAGGCTGGAGAGGTAGTATAAGAGGTAAGACTCTTGCCCAGCCTGTGACTGATGCCAGTTTGAATCTCCAGCTCCATACATCATCGCCTGAACACCTCCAGGGGTCACTCCTGAGCATAGGTTCAGGAGTACCCCGAGCATGTGACTCTACCCCACCCAATTATAGGAGGCAACTATAGCAGTTTGGGACATTTATGGCTACTGATGCCTCTATTTTAAAAAATAGGGTTATAGAAAGATCAGGGTTGCATGCACAAGAACTTGAATTTAATCCCAGACACTGTGACCTCCAGAGCACCACCAGATGTGTTGGCTCCTGAGCACTGTCGGGCTAACCCTGATGGTTCCAGCACCACTGTGCCTGTGCAGCATCTAATTTGTATCACGAGAGTGGGAGTGGTCCCTGGGCCCCCTCTGAACACTACTTGTGAAACCCCTTCCCTCCCCCCACCAAACAAGAGATCTAAAAATCTATCAACTGTCTTTTTATTCTAATACATGAGAAAATGTAATATAAAAATGGAAACCAAAGCAACAAGTATGGTAATGATTAAGATTCAAGCACAAATAAATTCGAGACTAGAAATAGAGCAAATCGTTTGATAGTTGTAGTTGAGTGTCTTTATGTGCCAGGCATTGTACAAAGATTGCT
Organism: Sorex araneus; assembly: GCF_027595985.1. Lineage (NCBI taxonomy): Eukaryota > Metazoa > Chordata > Mammalia > Eulipotyphla > Soricidae > Sorex > Sorex araneus. The sequence continues at coordinate 24,629,675 of NC_073307.1, read as the reverse complement.
AACTCCATGTTTTGTCTCCTTGACCTCACTGGGTTCTTTGTAGGAAAGAGTTTATTATCTTCATGGCTTCTTCAGTGCTCTGCAGTTAGCACTCAGGGTCGTGGATTGAGCGTGACCCAGATCCTGGAGTGACTCAGACCCACAGCCACTGGGCAGATGTCGACAACACTCAGGCCCTCCACTTAGTCATGGTTCTCTGGGTGATAATAGAAATCACTGGAAATTGCTGAATACATTCTGAGCGCTAGACCCTGCCTTTCCACTTGTGTTGATGGAGGTTCTGAACAGGGCATGTGTTCTCAGTCTTTTTTGGAGAATGAGGAAATGGAATATGGAGTTTGAGCTCATACATGGTTATTATGGTAGAGAAGAGTTCTGAGCGAAAGTCCACGTCCTTTCTCCCCACCACACACAGTCAGCTCTAGAGTGAGAACTCACTTGTAATGGCAGAGAACAGTGCGTGGGAACAGGCTGTAAGGGAATCCATTATCCTAATGTACCAAACTAATTATCCTCTGAGAGGATAGGTAGGCACAGCTGACCACGACGCAGGTCTGGATGCATTCTCTCCCTGGATCTCAGACCTAAGCACTGAGAGCTACGGAAAGTCTCCCCAAATGGACTCTTTTTATTTTTTTTGAATGATGGCTTTTGTACCCTTTAACAACCAAAGCTGCTTTTTTTTTTTGATTGAACTATACTCGAGTAATTTCCAGACTAAATGGATTTCTGAAGTTATGAAATGCTGAATTTTTGAAAAACATAGGACCTACAGGTGACCTCAGAGACACTTCCTCTTCAACCAACCACACGGTGAATATTGAAATGGAATTTTCACAGCTAATAGTTTTCCCAGGTGGGTTGTGGGTTGTGGTGTTTTGTTTTGTTCAGATTTGATTGCAATTAGGAGAAACTTAGGTTTCTATGATTTATTTTTTTAAAAAAAAAGTTTTTTGATTTGAGACATACAGGTATTAGAAATAATATTCTGTAAGTGGAAGTGTGAATTAAGCGATCTCTAATGTTACTTGTCCCTAATGCAGTTTCTCCCAAGACTGTTGCCATCCAGATACTTCAAATCTGTTGAATAGGGAGTGGGCCTACTTAGTAATCTCCACAAAGTTAATTCTTCTTGGGACAGTCAACACATTTATTCGAGTGACTAACCGTGGGAACTGATAGTCACCTAAAATGAACACTCTACATCTGAAGGATGAACTTAAAAGCTAAATTTGGGATTTTATATTGGTGGTGTTTCATTCTATTTCTCTGCGATCTAATTATTGTTTGTGTATTTTCTATTGTTTTGTTTTTGACATCTTAATGGTGGCACACCATATGTATTGCTATGTGTCTAAATTTTAAGTTAACAACAAACCAATATGAGTTTCCAAATGCCTATAAATGTCGGCCACAGCTCAGATTAAGCTATGGAATGTTTTTTTAAAAAAAACCCAGGTACCAACACCCAAAAGGAGAGAGAGAGAGAGCAAATTGGAATGCCCTGCCACAGAGGTGGGGTGGGGTTGGGGGTATGGGACTGGGGAGTGGGAGGAATACAGGGTTCATTGGTGGTGGAGAATGGACACTGGTGGAGGGATGGGCTCCCGAACACTGCATGAGGGAAAAACAAGCATGAAATGTATGAATCTGTAACTGTACCCTCACTGTGACTCACTAAATAAAAATAACAATAATAATAATAATAATAATAAAAAACCCAGGTAGTCCTTTGTGTCTATTTTGAACCCATAACTCTCACAGCAGTAATTCTGTTCTAATTTTGATCATTGTCAACCTCAAGATTTCACCTCCAACAGGCAAAGAAGTCTAGGATTTGGCTGTGTTTGGGGAATTCCATTTGTCAAAACAGCTGCCTTCATGGCAGTTTGCAATGTCCAGGGGTCCCCAGTAAGAAGGTGCCATTGTTCCTGGACACACTACAGGGTAGAAAATATTGCTTGATTTATTCATTATTAATAAATCCAATTTTAGTCATTTAAAAATTGGGTATTTCGAGAAGAGGCCGATGCTAGCACTAGCCCACCTGGGACATGCTCTGATGTCTTGGGCCTGAGTCCTGCTGATGCTCAGGAAACAGGTGGGTGGGTAATTTGAGGGTCAGGAAGAAAGAGGCTCTGTAGTGTTGCTCACCACAGACCTGAAAAAGTAGAACAGATTGTGAGGAGGAGGCGTGCTGGTAGGTGGAAACCTGTGGGTAAGGGTGATTTTATGCAGAAATACACTCATCCTTGGTATGTGAATGCCTGCTCTAACAACAGAGGAGTAGAGGTGGTAGAAGACAGAAGCCCAAGTCTTCTCGATAGTGGGGTCTGTTTTTCTTCTTTTTGAAATATTGTTATGTGACATCAATCACCGAGCGTAGCATTTCTATGAATGTTTGAGAAATGCACCGTCACTGTGCCATGCCACCAGCCAACATCCCTCCACCATTGAACCTGAGCATCTGCTTTTGTGACCTTGGGTGTGTGTGGGGGGGTGGTTGAGACATTCAGGTTTCAACCCAGCATAATACAGATTGATAATACAGACCTTATCAAAGCCTTATTTGTTGCGGTTTGAGATCGCCACCTGAATATGATAGCAGAAGCAGAGAGGTGTTTGATAAAGTAGTGGGAAAAAAATGATGCTTGTGTTAAAGGATCCAGTGTTGCAAAGGAGTGCTTGTGGAGAGAGCATAAATTCTACAGTACTGCAACTTTGCCTAATTTACCAGTCTAATTTTACCAAGTAAGTGTTTGTTACACAGTAATTCATTTGGCTTTTGCTGAGCTCCTACCATGATATGTTCTAGGATATGGGAAGAGGCTTATCCATAGCAAAACCCATTGTCAGGAGTGGTACCTGATTCAGCATCTTAGCTGCTTCCCAAAGACATTTTAACTCACAGCTGGTTTTGTTGCCTGTACTCTCAAGTCTGTGACTGTATTTGCAGTCTTCGTTTTTGTCTTTGACATTTGCACTTCTTGAATCGATGCTTCAGTAACTTCCCATGCCCTTTACATATCCTGCAGCTAATAACTATGCTGCTTACTTTAGAAAAAACAATGAATCTGGAGGTAGGGACTCTTTGCGAAACTGGACCTCAAAACTCTCTGATTCTGCATTTGACGAATATGGTTTTGATAAAGGAAAAGCAGCGGGAAGTTGTCTGGCTGTGGAGCGACAAGGAAAGGAGAGGCCCGTGAGCGTGAACAGTTGCATCCCCTCACGCTCACCAACCCGTTAGAAGGGAGGAACCCAGCGTGCTTTAGCCTTTCCCTCCAGCTGAGCTGAGAAAACTTTTGCTTACTACAGAATGTGTCTGGATAATCAATTCAGTAAGAAACATAGTTCTGGGGCTGGAGTGGGCTTGTTCTGCCTTGAGAAAGGAGGGTCCTGGGAGGAGAATAAAGAGTGTGGACCAGACACCAGGCTAACATGTGAAGGGAGAGGAGCGCTGGATCCTGCTGAGGGGCTATGCTGGAACATGACTGCCCCAGGATTGGGCTCGTCCTGTGTGGCAGACTCTATGCTCCCCCCGGAATATCTTAAGTCAGAGCTTTCCAACAGCCCCCTGAGCTGGCTTCGATTAGTTGTATCATTTTAAAGATGAAGTGGCTGAGGGCCAGAAACTACCTTGTCACAGCATCAGTAGACAGCAGATTTGGAATGCGAACCTTGACCTGAGTGACCCCCATAAGCCACAATTTTGACCACATACTGCTGTCCTAGCCCCTCGGTATTGGTGGAGGTGAGGAATAGATGCAGGGCAGAGTAAGGACAACTGGGGCAGTGGTGTCCTTCTTTCTGGTGATGGGGTGTCGGACAGATAGGCCCTGGCCTTCTGGCAATCAGGTACCTGAAGACCACAGAATGTCCCAGCTCTGCCCTGCGGAGGGCTCACTGTCTGTCAGTCCTTGGATGTTCGGTGAAGAAACTTGGTCTTCTGACCTTTATTCCACTGTGGAGGTGGGGGAATAAAAGGAGCTTCACACTGAAAAGCTTTTTTTTTTTGTCTTTTGTAATCAGTTTACTATGAGGTAGGTATGGGAGGGAATTGCCATTTAAAACATCTGCCAAAACACATATAGTAACAACAGAAATTTATGGATATTATTATATAAAGTTTTATGAGATAAACTTATTATACTTAATCTATCTCTTTTTTTAGTGAATCACCATGAGTTACAGTTACAAATTTGTGAGCTTTCATGTTTGCATTTTGTTTATCTCTCTCTACCAGTGCCCAGTTCCCTCCACCAATGTTTCCAGTATCCTTCTCACCCTCCCACCCCATACCCCCGCCCCACCCCACCTCTGTGGCAGGGCATTCCCCCTTGTTCTCTCTCTCTCTCCTTTTGGGTATTGTAGTTTGCAACAGAGGCACTATGTGGCCATCGTGTTTGGTCTATATTCTATTTTCAGAGTGCATCTCCCATCACGTGCAGGTCCTCAAACCACACTTTACCTGGTGTTCCCTTCTCTATGCGAGCTGCCCCTTCCTTTTGTCTTCTGAGACTCCCTCACATGAACAACTGTGAGGAAGCAGGGAGCAGATGTGATTGTTCGTTAACAGGACCCGGCTGTCTAAACCCTGCCCCCCTCCCTCTCCCTTCGGGTTCACTCACTCATTGGTGCTTCAGTCTGTATGGCCCAGGTCCAGAGAACAAGAGCCAATTCCTGTCAGAATTTAAATGAAATCCTGAGTCCACTAGCATCCTGTATTTTCCTTTGTTGCTGCTTTTTCTTTTTACTTTTCATTATGGGGAAATGGCCTCAAAGACTTGATGTATTTGGTTATTAGATTTCTTCTTTTGCTCGAGGCAAGTTCCACTCGCTGTTTCTGGGAAATGCTAGGAGCAGCTGGTTACCCCATTCCTCTGAAGCCACCAAGGTGAGCGGTGCTGCCAAGGGTCCCTGGGTGACTTTATTTCCTAAGGATAAATTTTCCTCATCCTGCTGTTGGCCTAAAAAGTACCCATCCTCTCTTGAAAGGAAGATCCTGTGTGCCATGAGTTTGGAGTGCCATGAAACTGGTCTTGTCTTCAGGTGATCATGGTTCAGACACAATATAAGCATGTTAGCAACATCTGCCATGCTTCATGATTGCTCATAAAGTCAACCATATGAATAATGGAGTCTGAGATTCCTAAGCAGGAGTGACTCGTGCTTTGGGCACAAAAGGGAGAAGCCATTTGAGTTGGGTTCATTAGGAACATCCCAGGAGAGTTTGTACAGTAGGACCATTAAAGGAAAAGAAAAAAGCCAGGGAGAGTGAGAAGAGAGTATTGACAGAGAGGATTCTGTGATTTAAAGTCCTCTTAATGTCTTGCTCATTTGGTTGTTTATTCAGCAGATGTTTCCTGGGCGATGCCCATACCAAGCCCTGGCCAGGCCCCGAGGATGCAGGAGTGAGCAGGCCAGCTGGCTCCCAGCACTGGGGCGGGCATAGTGTTGTGGAGGACACAGAAGCAAGCTCTGGTCAACCGCCATGGTGAGCAGAGACAGCAGGGTCTGCAGTGGGGTGTGAGCTTGCTGTGGGGAGTGGGAAGGCAGCCAGGGTGGGCTTCAAGGGTGCAGTATGTCAACTGGGAATGCTAAAGAGATTGGAGTGAGTCAATTGAAAGAGAAAAGCATGCCTGGTGCTGGGAAATGTTGGAGCTGAATCCCTCCTCCCCAACCACCAGATCCAAAGTCAGTCAGAGGCCTGACTGAGGCACTTCTGAAGCTATGCTTGGAGATGGGACTTTTAAAGGAGAGGTTAAGTCTGAGTGAGATGAAAGTTCAGATGGGTGCTTATGCAGTCTGGTGAGTCTCATTGTAATGAGAAGAAACGAAGACGTACAGAAAAGGTACTGGAGGCTGGGACACAGAGGAAAGACCTTGTGAGTGACTTGGTGAACAGACAGATACTCCAGACCCAGGAGTGCGGCCTCAGAACTTCTTCAGAGCTTTGTGAGAGATTGCTTGGACGCATCTAGTGCATTTCTGAGACTTGAGCTGCCTAGGAAGTTGTAGTTTCTACTGTCAGCTACTCGGCTACTATGGTAAGAAGGTGCCAAGGTCCCGAGGCTGGGTATAAAGACATAGAAAGTGGTGGCAGGTACATCTGGTGATGCTCTCTCACTGCATGCTCTGGCTAGTTTTATCTTCTAGCTCTGAAATCCAGAGACTTTTCCTGTGAGACAGAAAACTTGGGCTAAGGCAGAGGTGTTGGACTGACAGAGTCTCACTAAGTCATACAGTGTTGAGTCTCATAGTGTCCTATGAGAAATGCCTCAGTGAATGAGCAGGACATCTCATAGAATCCTCCTGGGCTTGTGCTTCTATACTATCAATGCACTGCATCTTTGTCATCCCAAGACCTAAGGAAGATTTGGGCACATAATTATTTGGGAGTTAGAGAAATAGTACAGGATTAAGGCACTTGCTTTGCTTTTTGCCAGTGTACATGGTCTCTGGGAACTGTCAGCAGTGATTCCCCAACACCACTGAATGTAGCCCCCACTCCCCTCACCCTTCCTTCCAAAAGATGACTTGGCAATAATTCTAAAAACTCAGAAAACTTTAGAAAATGTTACTACCCATACTTACTGAGGTATAATTGGGATAAAATTTGATATTCATATATTTTGTGATATGATTACCACTTTCAAATTAATGATTAGATTTGTCTCCTCATACATTTTTTGTGTGTGGTAAGAACATTTAAGATCTACCATCAGCAAATTTCAGGTATAACATATAGTATTATTATCTATAGTCACCATACTATACATTTGATTCCCAGAATTTATTCATCTTATAACTGCAAGCATATTCTCTTTGACTACCATATTCTCATTTGCCAAACCCCAGCCCAAATCTCGTTCTCTGTTCCCTCTTTCTTTAAGTTTTATCTTTCATTCCCTTAAAAAAATGATTTAAGGTGTAAGTGAGATCATGCAATATTTTTCTTAGTCTGGCTAATTTCACTTAGCATAATGTTCTCTAGATTCATCCCTCTTGTTGCAAATGTCAGAATTTGCATAAGATTCCTGGATGTGTGTGCATATATGTGTGTATCACAGATTCTTTATCAATTTGTACCTTTACAAATAACTTAAGGTTGTTTCTATTTGTTAACTATTGTGAATAATGCCTTAGTGAATATAAATATCTCTTTAGATGATAATTTTATTTCCTTAAGAAACACCGCAAGCAAAAAACAAAGAGAAACACCACAAGTGAGAATTGTTCAAATGATGGTTTAAGTTTAATTTTGTTGAGGAACCTCCATACTCTCTATAATTGCTATAAAAATTTACATTCCACAGTGGAGATGCCCACTCAAGCAAATTGCTGAACAACAGGGTGACAGTGACAGTGCTACAGTGCTTATTAACAAAGATAATAGATTAGGTGTAAGATGATAGTTCATTATATTTTGATTTGTGTTTTAACATGATCAGCGAGGTCAAATGGCCTTACATTTACCAATTGAATATTTGTATGTCTTCTTTGGAAAAGAGACTACTCAGCCCTTTCACTTATTTTTATTTTTTAATTTTATTATAATTTTTAACTTTATTTAAACACAATGGCTTACAAAGTTCTTCATAATACAGTTGTTACAGGCTTTTTCATGTTCCATAGTACAGTTGTTATTGGCATTTTGATGTTCTAATACCAGTCCCACCACTTAAGTTTTCTCCACTGTTGTCACCATTTTCCCAACCACCCCCTAGACCTGCTCCCTTAGCAGGTACACAATAATTTGTTTTGTATCGCAAATGGCTAAATGAATGATCAAAAGTACTTTAGTAAGAGAAAAATTGTGAAACTTGTTATATCTCACCGCAGGGTCGTTAATAAATCTTTGAGGATTTACTAGGCTGCTCGCCTCTAGCTGTGCCTTCTGTGTTTTTGATTTTTCTGAGTTGAGTTGGCTTTTCTGTCACTTTCTCATTTCATTTTCATGTGCTCCTACTGGAATTTCAGTATTGTGGAATTTCGAGGTGTCACACAGCCGCATAACAGGAACTGTCGAGCTGGGACGAGTCTGCAGAGATTTTTAGTGAAGCGTTGGAGTTAGGCCATTGGTGTGGTGGTAGAGTGGTGGGGTGGGGTGCAGCTGCCAGGGTTTCAGCAGGGCAGGGATGTGGCCCAATCTTTCTTGGGGGCACCGCAGAGTTTTCAGCATAGGTGTCCATGAATTTCGGCTGCTTGGCTTGAATCTCTTTGGAGATTTTTTTTAAGAATCTGAAGAGCAGTCCCTGTGGGTGAGTCAACATGAAGGCAGCCATAGGAAGTGTGTAAGGCTGTCATTGCTTTCAGGAGATTTTTTTTGGGGGGTGTGCAGGGTAGGCTTCCTGACCCCCACTCCAAGAAGATCCCAAAGTTCTCAGCCAACACCTGAGTACCTGGATTTATGTCCTTTGGTGTCTCTGCAGAGATTCTCTCTCTCTTTTTTCTCTTTTGTTTTTTGGGCCAGACCCAGTGATGCTCAGGGACTTTCCTTGGCTCTGTACTCAGGAGTTACCCCTGGTGGTGCTCGGGGGGACCATATGGGACACGGGGGATCAAACCCGGGTTGGCCGCGTGCAAGCCAAACTGTATAGATTGTTTAGATTCAGTAGTTTATGTTTATGAGTAGGAACTTGCATCTTAGAAGCCTGTCTTCATACAATACTTTGAGCCCTGTTTATTTATAGTTATATAATACCACCTGAGTAACTGTGTTGTGTAAAGTCCCAGGGTGTTGTGTGGACTAAATGAGCATGCTCTTTACAGTACATATAAGACCTTCAGGCTGGATTATTATTAAACAAAAGAAATAACAAATATTGGCTCTAGAGTGCAAGGAGATTTTAAAATCTTGCTTACTATCTGTGTGCTGGCATAGAATAGTTAAATAGGAGAGGTATGGCTATGTTGACACTTCCCTCTTTAGAGAGGAGAAAAAAAAACCAAACAAACTACATGACACTGGATATTGAAAGGTGGCTGGGAATAGATATGATGGGCCTTATTGAGGAAATGGCTTCCAAGGAAGACTCTCGATTGGACTTCAAGAGTTCAGTCATCTCTATCTTGCAGTTCCCTGGATCTCTTAGGCACAGACTTGGCATCTGTCAACACAACTGAGTTTCCAAGTTTGTTTTTGGCTTGGGAGGTCTGTGGAGTGACTTTTCAAACTCCTACTCACCTTCCTGCCCTGTTGGAATCATTCTTCTCTGGTGGAGACATAGGCAGAGGCAGGCAATCTCTCAGGCCAGACTGAAGAGCACCGAGGTGCTGTCGGTGGCCTAGCTGGGTGCGAGCATAATCCTGTAAGCAGCCCACTTTACTCAAGCTTTCATTTTGCTTTTGCAAAGTGTTTCCTTTTTGGATTGATTTCCAGTAACAGAATCCACAGGAGTTGTAATTTTTATTTTTTAAGATGCCAGTTTCTGGAAAATGAAAAATAATTTCATCTCGTTGTAACTAAGGGACTTTGGTATGTGCAGTATAAAATATTCAAGTCCAGAGTCTTCTCTTTTCTCCATGTACACATCCTCAGGTACATAAACTTATGGGCAAGAGAAATATTAAAATTCTGAATATCAGAAGGAAATCTAAATACAACAGCAGGGCACAGACTTGTCTAGGATGGTGCTGGAATATAACAAACCTGTTATATTCCCTCCTGTGAATATAACACAGCAAATCCCAAGGACAACTTTCTGGGAACAAAGTCGATTTGCTGATGAAATAGCTTAAAATTGCATCCTGCTGACCCAAACCCTGTGTTAATGGAGTGACATTTAACTCAGTGGTCTGGAACAGAATTTGAATTGCATCAGCTCTTCTCACACCAACCCTTGTCATGCACCTAGAGTCAACGGCCCAATAATAACTCCCCAGTCCATCCTTTGTGCTGGTTTCCTGGTTTTGCTGGGCTGTCTCATGAGTCCTGCTCCCACTCTCCAGGTCGGGGCACGGCCTCCACTATGGAAGATAGTCTCTCCCATTCACCACCAGCATCCTTGGCCCTGGGTCAGAAACTGAGGGAGAGAGAAGCACTGTAGGAAACAAGCTAAGCTCAGTTGAGGAACCAAAGGAAATAGAAAAAATAACTCGTTCATTTATATTTTTTAATCCAACAAATATTTATTGAGGACGTGCTTTTTAAATAATTTAAACAGATATTTATTGAGGATATTACTGAAGGCATTCAAAACTCATGGTAGGGAAAGGGATGCCCTAATTTGACTTGTCTCTTGCAGGAAAAATTTTTCCAGGAAATCACTGCTGGGGGACGGTCCCCAAGGATGGGGCAGGACTTAGGTACCTCAATGCTAAGCCCACACAATTCTTAGATTTGTCATTCTGCAGGTGCCTTGTTACCTTACCTGCCTTTCCCACTGCTGTGGGAATTCTTGGTAGCTATAAAATTTTTCACTGAACTCTGGGTTCTCAGTGCAGGGCATAGTGTCTGTACCTGCTTTGTAATGTTGAGTTTCTCCATTACGTTTTAAAAGAATTTTAGGATATCATGTTTTGCCTAAAAATTATTTATTTTTATGGGAGTAGTTTTAAATGAAAAAAAAAGAAAGATGTGATCAGAAACTTTGAGTCATCTACAAAATAAGGAGGCTGTACTCTAGTCCAGACTTCTTATCTTTCATGACTACCCTCAGAACAATTATATTTTTGGTTTATCTTTTCTTTATCTATCTTTTTAAAGTAGTCCCTCTTTAGAGCAAGCATATGTGTTTGTGTTTTATACAAAGTCATTTGCATGTTATGTGGGTTAATAAGTTGACTTTAAGGTCTAGATTTACAGTGCTTACTAGGAAATCTCAATTCATCAGTCTCTGAAATACTCTTTCCATGCCTAACATTGAATGTCAGAACAGAGACCTTCAGTTAGCAAATGGTTAACTCTGGGTTAGTTGGGGCTTGGAAGTAGTAAAGGTAAATACTTCCTTGACACATAAATATGATGAGGGACTGGGATTCTTTTCCATCATCATTGACTGCCCCTGAGACTGGTGAAGTTTTCATTTTTTTAGCATGCCATAGCCATAGGCTGTAGATTACTCATTTAGACTGTGCTCAGTTGAGATTTTTCAGAACTTAAAGTCAGTATACCAGAGAGAAGTGAGTGCTCAGTGAAGAAAAGTCTAATAAGACTTTGCACGTTCCTCAGTTAATGTTGATTCTGCAAATACCCTGTCACTGTAACATATTTTTCTGATTTGGAATAAAGAAAAATATCCCTGGGTTTTTTTTTTATATAAATGAGTAGAACAGGAATTTAGCAAGAGAAGCACAGTTCTGGGACATGTCACCCCATGTGCAAAAGAAGCCCCACTGTACCACATAACTGTCTCTCACAAAGATTCTCCAAAGAGGGGACTTCACTGGGTGCTCCTTAGGGACAGGGTGGGTATAAGTTGGATCTGGACCACTTTACATGGCTGCAGAAGCTCAGACTCACCAATGATGCTCTTATGGCTATTCAGTCTGGTGAATTTTCTGTATCTCTTCCACAAGGATATGAATTTGTTGCAGTTCACTGCTCTCAGATATAATCAATGAGTCTTCCCTGACTGTGCTCAAATTTTTCACTGTTATCTTTGAAATATTCCCTCTGCTTACTCTTTCTACCACTAATATAATATCCAACTTGATATATAGTCCAACTCAGCAGAATCAGTTGGGAACTTGGTAAAACCACTGAATCCAGCTCCTCACTATGGAATCAGAAAACGTATTCAATTACTTCACGTGCATTTAAAAAATATTTGTATATTTTAGTTTAGGAGCCCATTTATGAAAGTGTCTCAATTTCCCATTATCATAAATGATTAATACAACAGATACCACCCCTTAAATCTCGTTTTTAAGAACAATTTTCATATAAAAGTTATTCTTGAAGAATGCATCAACCTTTTGGGTAAATATGTAAATTTAAATTATTTGATTATTTTTCACTTTTTTATTTTTGCTTTTTGGGTCACACCTGGCGATGCACAGGAGTTAATCCTGGCTCTGAACTCAGGAATTACCCCTGACGGTGCTCAGGGGACCATATGGGATGCTGGGAATCGAACCCAGGTCGGCTTCATGCAAGCAATGCCCTACCTGCTGTGCTATTGCTCCAGTCCCAAGTTTTCACTTCTAATAACTCTTTATCCAATTGATTACATGAAGCAAGTTCTCATTATTCTTCAGTTTTCAAAAAAGTCACCATATGGTAAAAATCCATCAAAGGTTTAAAAAAAATCTGACTCATTTAAATCTCCACTTTCCTCAGAATTGTTTGTGTTTTATTCTCCCAAGAATTCACAACAGGGCTAGAGAGATACTAGAGGGGTAAGGCACTAGCCTGGCATGCAGCTAGCATGGTAGTGTTCCTTTGTACGATATACAATCCCCTGAGAGCTGCCAGAGTGTCTTCTAATTCAAATGATAATGATGATAATAATTCGCAGCAAATTAAAAAAATTACACTCTCACCTCTCAGCATTAATGCTGTGTTATACCCTCACTGAAGACAAAATCAAAATACCTGAAAAAATCTGATTTACCTTACTTCCTTTTCAAATGAAACTAAAATAAATAATTCAGATCAGCTGATGTATTTAGGAGTTTTCCGGTCTCTCACCGACTTAGGCTCGCTGTCTATTGATAGTATTCCCCTTCATTTCCTTATTTTAAGACACCTAGAGGTACCATGCATATTCCCTCATCTTTTGATATGGTCCTTAAGACTATGTGAGCTTTAGAAACAGCCACTTTGATTCAGTAACTCCCAGTGGCATGGTATTAATCATTCAAATTCTCTAAATCTTGATTTCCATTTGCCAAAATGGAGAGATGATGTGGTTTTTGTATTAGATATAATAGATTTATACTACTTGATGTATTACCAATACTTCCTCGAGTACACAGCAGAGCTATGGACATGGAAGCCCCATTCATATAGAAACAATCCTCTAGGTTGTACAAGGCATATAGCATTTCTGCCTACAAACCATTTCAAACCATTTCTCATTTGAGAAAGAAGGTTAAACACTGGAGACCTGGTTCTCTCAGCACATCTGTTACAGGAACATTTGTTCACTCATTTGACAAATATTAATCAGGTATTCTCTTTGTGCCAGGCTCTGGGCTAAGAGCCAGGGTTTCTGCAGGGATCAGGGAAGATACAGGCTAATGTGATAAGAAAAGGTGCCTTTAAGTGCTTCAGGCTGTGATTGATGAGCCCATCCCTGGCAAGCACAGAATCCGTGTGAGGATGAAGATGAATGAAGACTCATATCTTTTATTTGTAAAAGGTGATGGTATTTTTTATTATTGTCTCCTTCAAGAAATGGTGAGACTTGGGGCCTGGATGGTAGTTGCCTTGCATGCAGCCAACCTGAGTCTGATTCCCGGCATCCAATATCTGAGACTTTATTCTCTAGTAATTCTAAGAATCATTCACCCCAAGAAATGAGTTTTACAGACCTGGTTCACAGTGGCTCCCAGCATCTAAGTGCCAACGGTGGATGGTGCCGAGGTACAACTTACTCCAAGGCTGGTTCCAGACCCAGTTCATGCATTTATTTTCATCAGGCATTCTATAGACTGCATTGATAGAATTTCCCCCCATTTTTTTCTATCTTCATATCTGAAGTACTCATTTGTTTCTTGCATTAAAAAATAGCACCATTGGGGCTGGAATGGTAGCACAGCAGGTAGGGCGTTTGCCTTGCAAGCGGCCGACCCGGGTTCGATTCCCAGCATCCGACCCGGGTTCGATTCCCAGCATCCCATATGGTCCCCCGAGCACCACCAGGAGTAATTCCTGAGTGCAAAAGCCAGGAGTAACCCCTGAGCATAGCCAGGTGTGACCCAAAAAGAAAAAAAAATTTAAAAAACCCACCATGGCAGGTATTTCAAGCACTGACACTTATCACATTTTTTCCAAAAGTATATTTTAACTTACTGCATGCTGCTAATATTTCTTTGTATTGATATTGACAATGTATATGGGTCAAAAAGATTACAGCCTGTGTCTTAAAATTTATAGAAAATTAGGTCTGGCTATTTGATTCATCGTACATGCCTTTACCTGAACATACACCCACAAACACACATTCAGTTCTACTAGAACTACAGTAGTCTAACAATGTCTGGTGTCTCTCATTTCATGATATTCAGATCCTAATTTTCAAAATTTGGGGTTAAAATGGCAACATGCTAAGTGTATTTTTTCATTTTTGTTTATGGTGATATCATTCTGACCAGATAGAATGAATCCCCATCCAAAACTGGTTCAGATGCCAAGATCAGCAATATAACTCATACACCAAGAGAGCAGGAAACCATTTATTACTTACATAAAGAGCGTTTTGGAGGAACAGAGCTGGATTCCTAATCCAGGACAAAATTGGCTTGAAAGGGGAAGAATAGGAGACCGGCCTGGATTTTTTCACTTGTTTAGTTTTGGAGCCACACCCAGCATGGAATTTAGAGCTCCCACATGCAAAAACATTTCTTTTGATCCTTTCAGTCATCAACTTGGACCTTGTCTGAGTGATTTATTGTGATGAGAAGTTGAGTCCAAGTACACATGTTCTGTATACCAATGGTGACTGTTAAGTTTGAATTCTTTGTAGACAGTGGAGGAGCACCTGGGATTGCACATATGTTGGTAAAGAGACAAAAATTATGAATGAGGCTCAAAAGTTGTCAGCATTTATTACAATTCTTCTATTAGACTATTTTGTGAGGACACCTTTGTCTTTTACTATGATTTGGTTCTTTATGGTACAGTACATAAAGATGGGAATGTGTGAAATTTTTTAAACAACTAAATTGGCTTTCGTGGGAATAAATAGATTTCCTATCATCTTCTGAATGACAGATTCATTCAGTAATAGTGAATGTATGAATCTACTCTAATAGGGGAGTAATAGTGCTACAAATGCATGGATTTAAACACATTCAATGAACCTCAACCATAGATTTTTTTTTTATCATTATTGAGACTCAATTGCTCTGCCTTTAGTTGGCAGCACCTTCTTAAATTGGCTTTGAGTCTTGCCATAAACCAAGCAGTGCTCAAGAGTTCCCTGGTATGAGACATGTTGTTCTCTGATATTGTAGCTTCTTGTCTCAGACTTAGAATCAAGTGCTTCAATAAGATTTCCAGACTTCCTTTGGTGTGAAGTTTTGATTTCAAGACCACAATCTAGATATCAGGTTCATTGCCATTGTGTTGGTTGTTGTCACCAGACTTTTCCCTTAGTCTTCAAAGCAAGGGAATACAAATACATAGAGAATCACCCAGAGATAAGGGACTTCATGATTGCATTTCCTTCCTTCCTTCCTTCCTTCCTTCCTTCCTTCCTTCCTTCCTTCCTTCCTTCCTTCCTTCCTTCCTTCCTTCCTTCCTCCCTCCCTCCCTCCCTCCCTCCCTCCCTCTCTCTCTCTCTCTTTCTTTCTTTCTTTCTTTCTTTCTTTCTTTCTTTCTTTCTTTCTTTCTTTCTTTCTTTCTTTCTTTCTTTCTTTCTTTCCTTCCTTCCTTCCTTCCTTCCTTCCTTCCTTCTTTCTTTCTTTCTTTCTTTCTTCCTTCCTTCTTTCCTTCCTTTTCTTCCTTCTTTCCTTCCTTCTTTTCTGCCTTCCTTCCTTCCTTCCTCTCTCTCTCTCTTTCTTCCTTTCTTTCTTTTTCTTTCTTTCTTTCTTTCTTTCTTTCTTTCTTTCTTTCTTTCTTCCTTCCTTCCTTCCTTTTCTTCCTTCTTTCCTTCCTTCTTTCCTTCCTTCCTTCCTTCCTTCCTTCCTTCCTTCCTTCCTTCCTTCCTTCCTTCCTTCCTTCCTTCCTTCCTTCCTTCCTTCCTTCCTTCCTTCCTTTCTCTCTCTCTCTCTCTTTCTCTCTTTCTCTCTTTCTTTCTTTCTTTCTTTCTTTCTTTCTTTCTTTCTTTCTTTCTTTCTTTCTTTCTTCTTTCTTTCTTTCTTTCTTTCTTTCTTTCTTTCTCTCTTTCTTTCTTTCTTAATTTCTTAATTTCTTTTCCCTTACAATACAAATTAAAGCCAACAGAACTTTTAACCTTTTCTCTTCTCCACATGTACCCCTGTTTCTCCATACTGAGAATCCGCATTTTCAAGGGCAGTGGAGGTCACCAAATAAGAATGTTGAGTTTTAGTGTTCCTTTTGACTGGTCCCTAATCCTATATATTATCTGCAGATATTTCCTCCCCCTTTGTAATATGAACTTTTTAGATTATTGACACTGTCCCCTGAGGCACAAGTTTTAAATTTTGATGTTTAACTTGCTTGTTCTCCTTTTGTTGCTTCTGTTTTACTACTACAAAACATCAAGTCATAGCTACTCCTTTGTTTTCTTCTTAGATTTTTATAGTCTTAATCTCTATATTTGTCCATTTTGATTTTTTTAATAGATGGTATGGGGTTGAATTTCAACTTCACTCTTCCTTAGTAGAATGATAACTAGTCTTGTTACATTTCATGGAAGATATTAGAAATAAGGGGCTTCTAGCTAGTTACCCTCTAATAACCTGAATTTAAGGAACACTCTCTTAATTAAATTTTTTGAAAAGTTTATTTATTGATACCCACTAAGGAAAACAAGGAAGGAGGAAATATAAGGAAAGAGATATTGAGTCTCCAAGGCATAAAATAAAATTTTATAGAGTAAGAAATGTTATTACTAATATAAAAAACTATAAAATGCCTTTGCCTTTTTATTCTTTTGCTCCCTTATTTCTCTTTACATTATCATTTTAAATTTTTTTCTAAGTGATTATAGTTGACCTTGAAACAAAAATATCATTTTCATAAAAATTCATGTTTTAGAATTATACACATAACAGTGAGTGTCAGAATAACAATGCTGATGCTAATACTAATATTAGCAGTATTTAGTCAGCTTTTATAAATTTTTATTTGTTTTGGATCACAACCACACCTTGCTGTGCTCAGGGGCTTATTCTTGGATCTGCACTCAGCAATCACTCCTGGCAGTGCTCAGGGAGGTGAGGTGCTGGGGATTGACCTCGTGCAGCTGCAGTACTATTGCTTAGCCCAAAAAAACTTTTTATAATTTTTAAAAGATCAAATATTAAGTCACTGTGATTTATCTGGTTATTCATTGTGAGTTTCAGGTTTACAATCCTACTCTCAGTGTCAGCTTCTCTCCATCATAGTTTCCAGGTTCTCACCCATCACAGGCACATTTTAAGCTGGATTGCTGGGCCTTAGGTCTCATGCTTAGTGTGTTGTTGGTTTTAATGATTTAGATACATATGTACATCACACCTGTACATCACCGATGTGCTTGAGGCCCCAGACCCCTATCCCTGTTACTTCTCTTCCATCTCTTCTTACCCACTTCCTCAATTTCTTTCCTTTCTTGTGTTTCTAATTGCTGTGATCTAGAGCCAAGGGTAATCTGAATATTCCTTTGTTGATGCCTTGCATTCTCACACTGTTATCTTTCTATATACTGCAGATGAGTGAAATCATTTAGTATTTGACCTTCTTCTTCTGACTCAGTTCACTTAATATGAGATCCTCCAGTTTTACCCAAGTTGCAGCAAATTGCATGGTTTCGTCATTCTGTACAGATGCATAGTATTCCATATATATATACATACATATACATATATATAATTAGTTAGAGTAAATTATTTGTAATTCAGTCTGGTCTGATTTATCTTTTTATGGAAAACCAATTTTTTTCAGAGACAATTAGCATTTATATTGCAGACTTCTCAGATAAGAAGTGTGAGTAGATGCACTACTCGCTATATTGTAGCACAGGGCTCTATTTTGCAAAGATATGACTCCATGGTTGGAGCAATAGCACAGCGGGTAGGGCATTTGCCTTGCACACGGCCAACCTGGGTTCAATTCCTCCACCCCTCTCAGAGAGCCCGGCAAGCTACTGAGAGTATCTCGCCCACATGGCAAAGCCTGGGAAGCTACCCGTGGCGTATTCTATATGCCAAAAACAGTAACAACAGGTCTCACAGTGGAGACGTTACTGGTGCCCACTCGAGCAAATCGATGAGCAACAGGATGACAGTGATGACAGTGATAGTGATATATATACACACACACATATATATACAGTGATATATACATACATATATATACATATATACCACGGTAGAGTCTGGCAAGCTTCCTGTGGCATATTCGATATGCCAAAAACAGTAACAATGATGGGTCTCATTCCCCTGACCCTGAAAGAGCTGCCAATATGGCAGCATTAGGAAATACAAGTAAGGAGAAGCTGCTAAAATCTCAGGGCTGGCAAGAACAGATGACTGGTTAAAGAAACTTTGGTACATCTATACAATGGAATACTGTGAAGCTGTTAGAAAAGATGAAGTCATGAAATTTGCATATAAATGAATCAACATGGAAAGTATCATGTTAAATGAAATGAGTCAGAAAGAGAGGGAGAGACATAGAAAGATTGCACTCATCTGTGGAATATAAAGTAACAGAATAGAAGACTAACACCTAAGAATAGTAGAGATAAGGACCAGAAGGTTTACTCCATGGCTTGGAAGCTGACCTCAAATGCTGGGGGAAAAGGCAGCTCAGATAAAGAAGGAAACACTATGTAAAGTGTATTTGGTAGACCAGCTTAGGTTGGGAGATGTGAACCGAATGTAGATTATAGATCGAACACAATGGCCACTCAATGCCTCTAGTGCAAACTACAACACCCAAAAGAAAAGAGAACAAAAGGGAATGCCACAAAGGTGGGATGGGGTGGAGGGGAGGGGTGCTGGGAGGGATACTGAGATCATTGGTGATGGAGAATGGGCACTGGTGGAGGGATGGGTACTCGATCATTGTATGACTGAAATGCAAGCACAAAAGTTTGTAAATCTGTAACTGTACCCCATGGTGATTCACTGATAAAAAATTTAAAAAAATAAAGAAAACAATAAAACCAAAAAAAAAATCTCAGGGCTGGGATGAATGGATATGTTACTGGCTCCCGCTTGAGTAAATCAATGAACAACGGGATGACAGTGATACAGTGATATATGTATATATAGTAATTATCAACTGTGCCCTCTCCTTGGCTCCCAGATCATTTTGCTTTAATCTGTATATTATTCTGTATATTTAATTTACACATTATCTTATGTATTTAAGGTCACTACTGATCCTTATATCCATTTCTCTCGAGCTGTTTGGTCAAAAAAAAAGTATATGAAACCACGGTTATTGCCTTTAGACATTTCTCAGTTGTATCCTCTTATTTATGAATTTTCCTGCATTCGATTTGCCATGTTCCTTAATGCCTTATAGCCTTTCCTTAATCTCTTTCTGTTTGCTTTGCACTCATGAGAGCTTGACTCCGTTGGCGGGGCTTTTAGCGTGCTTGCTGCATCTGCAGGGGACTGCTTCGCTCCTGACTCCCATTTGTCTTATAATAGGTTGGCACGGATTTTACTTCCATACTTTTCTTACTGAGTCTTATATGAAATTGGTTTCCTGAGTACTTAGAAGGAGGCATGATTCAGGAGTGTTTATAACTTCCCAGACCTCCCTCTTCTGTTGTGTTGTAATGTTCAAAACTAGGGCAGTGGCTTCCTGAAGTGGCCCTGCTCACTCGGTTTTCCCACTCCCCACTTTCCTAGGTCTCTGTCTTGCTCAGTTTGGATTCTTCTCCCAACTGCTATCCCTCAGGGTGAGACCTCTATCCGGGAAGGAGCTTGGGTTGGGTTAATGTTGGGGAGTCAAAGAAATGGACTAGAGCTGCCTCCTTGCTCTCCTTGCCTTTATACCTGACTTTCTCCTCCTCCTAATCTTCATCCCATCCAGTGCCACAGCTCAGAGAAGCGTGGGATTTTTTTTCCTGTGCACAACTGTATACAGACATTATATGTGTACATGTGTTTATACGCACATATGTATATATCTATATAATGTGTAACACATCCATTATGTGCAAAGTGGAACCAAAAGATAGAGTTTTGTATTTGACATTTTATACTTTTTTTAATAGTTTATTTTTAATTAGTGAGTCAACGTGAGGGTACAGTTACAGATTTATACATTTTTGTGCTCATGTTTCTCCCTTACAAAGTTTGATAACCCATCCCTTCACCAGTGCCCATTCTCCACCACCAGTAAACCCAACATCCCTCCCCCCCCTCCCCAGTCCTGTCTCCCCCCACCCCACACTGCCATGAAATTTTATACTTTACATGAGCCTTGCCCACATGGCAATTGCTTGGAAGCTTGTCTTCCATATAACTGAGGTAATCCACATGTCCAATGGTTGATAAGTTCAAAAATAAATAAAGTCAGGCAAATTAGTTAACCATAAAGAAATAGAGATATTCACCTTAGTCTGACCAAAGTAAATTATTAGGGAATTTTTTAAAAAGTGAGATATATTAAAAATTCAACTTAAAACCATGTAAAATCAAGGAAACAGAGTGAGAGCTTCTAAGTACAAAAGCAGCAGAATCAGTGACAAAGGAAAGAAGTGACAGAGTCATCATGTGAAAACTCACAGCACTCTGAGAGGCTGTGATCAACCCCTGCAGATACTGTGAGGATTAGGCAAGCTGAAGACTGTCTCTGTTGGCCATTGGCTTAAAACAATCTTTGATATAGGGTTGCACTGACCAAAAACTGCTTCATGTTTTACATCAAAGATCAAAACCAAAAATTAGAATCCTGCTCTTCAGGTTGCTAGAGATACCCTTGCTTGACAAGGTGCTAAATCAAGACCTTTGATGACTGAATCTATTTTCTCAAGTGTTTAGTTTTCCAGTGCAACCCTAGGAAGACAGGACTAAGCACTGGAAGACAGTCTGGTGTCATCGCAAATGGCCTTGAACCTACAGTGGTTGAAGAATGGGGGGCAGGGATCAGAGCAAGAGTACAGTGGGAAGGGCATTTGCCTTGCATGCAGTCTACCCAGGTTCGATCCTCAGCATCTCATATGGTCCCCTGTGCACTGCCAGGAGTAATTCCTGAGTGTAGAGACAGAAGTAAGCCCTGAACATCACTGGGTGTGATCCCCAAGAGCCAAAAAAAAAAAACACTAAAAAAGAATGGGTGGGCATTCACTCCAATGATGGTTGTTTTTATTTGGTCAATACTATCTAATGGTCTGTGAAAGAGTAAGCTGCAGTGAGCTGTGAGAAAATAAAAAACGCTTGTGAAATGGGTAAATTTGGAGGTGATCATTAATACCCCAAGATTTAAAAGCCTCTACATGAAGAGAGGAAAACAGAGTTCACATGATTGGGCATTAGTAGTGGAAAATCCCAAGAAGCAGATGAAACATCTCAACACTTGTGAATAATTAGAAATTCACCTTCTAGATAATATGGTGATCCAGTTGTATAAAATGTCAATGTAGTCTCAGTTTTCATGAAGAGCTAGAATGCGGCATCCGAGAAGCAAATCTTAAGGAAAATGTAGCATTGAAATAGACCTGAGAAGATAGAGAACTTCCTTTAATTTTGCACCTTACTCACCACTCCCTCGTCCAAGCTCTCTGAGGTTAGACTCTCATGGGCCAGTGGACATTTTGCATCAAGTATTATCAAAAGACAACTTCTGCCTTTATGCCTTCTCGGACTGTAAAACAAAGAAATGAATGTACCTAGTTTGGGGTACAGAGTTGATATGTGTGATCCATTCTCCCCAGATTCTATTCCTGACTCAGAGGAATGAAATGGAGTGTCTGAAAGAAAATAATTTTGCAAAATGTGTTTCCCATTTCCTCCTTCAAAACATTTGTAGACAAAGAGTGCTCACACATAGAGTGCTTGATTTTTCTCAGTTTTCCCATTCATTTGGACTCTTTCCCATTGTCAGAGGCTTCTGGCCATGTGTAGGGAGGCGCGCTGCCATGCATCCCACTGGCTGGCAGTGCCAGGTCTGCTGGAAGGACACCCTCCATTCTTCCCTACAAGGGCACAGGGCAATGCACGTTAGGGGAAGGAGAAGAATTTACTGACTCAGAATCTGGAACTGACTCACACTGGCTCTGCTGCCAGACCTACAGTGGATACACAAATTGTCAGAATACTGATTTTTATCATGATCCACTTCCCTTTGTCTTGTTCCACCTTTTATCATCGCCCATTTTGGCCTTTGCACCCTGTTACAGTAAGTGAGGAGAAAAAGAGTTACTTTCTCTGCTTCTACATTTTTTTCCTTTAAGAAATGATTATGTTCTTATTCCTCCCACTCAGTACCTCTCTACTCATTATTCTCATCAGGTTCAGCCTCAAAACCTGGCTGAATCTGTCCTGGGAACTCATTCCCCCCCAATGCCCCTCCTCCTTGGCAGCCTGGTTTCACATGCACTGTCCTGCTTCTGTAGCAAACCTTGGGGTCTATTTGTTGCTTAAAGCCATAGCCCAGCTAAGCTACAAGGTCATTATTGCTTCCCCAACCAGTTATCAATAGTGGCAATAACACAGTGCATACAATTTCCTCCAAGTGTGCATCACACCCAGTACTTCTGCAGTACCTGCATCAGGCCCATCTCCCCCTCCAGCCTGCTCACCATTGTGCTCCTTCCCTGTGGCAGCTGATCATTATTTTCCCAAACACCCATATATATTCCCATTGCAAAATTTTCCCTATTCTTTGCTTTCCTGTTTCCATACCTCCACCTAAAATGTCTCAGTCCCCAAACCCACCTTTCATGCAAAAGCAATGTTCACTCTAATGTTAAATATTCTCATTGGTCTAGTCAGGAGGCCCTTCCTTTAAGACTCCCTTAACCCGTATCCCATCCTGTATGTATCCTGACTTTTGGCCCACGGCCTTTTACAGACTGACTTTCAAAGAACAGCCTCGCCTCAGAAATGGAAACCTACTTGTCCTGAGATACACTTCAGTGGTAGGCACTTGAAAGTGGCTTTTTAAAAATAAGGATACATGATGACGAGGCCCGTGGCACTGCAGGTGGCATGTTAAAATACGCACCCAACTCAAGACCAAGTTTGCTTCAGTCTGTTGTAGAGGGCAGGGGAAGATTGATTTAAACTCAACTGATAGTTATTGGCTACCCTCCAATTATGGGACTGCAAAGCAGATAGCTATACAAAAAGAGTGTTAAAAGTGCTCAGCAATTTGGGTTTGTTTTCCTCCCTGTGATATGATAATGCAGTGTTTCTTAACTCCGGGAGTTTGTGGACACAAACCTCAGTTCTGTGTCCTCAAAGCGGGCCCTGCCATAATGCTTTTAGCTGCTTTAAGGCTAGTGCCAAAGTAACTTCTTCAAATCCCATTATGGTTTTATTACTTCCCAAGAGCTCATTGCCTGGGGTCCCCTGATCTGCATCTTTGCTTCATAATTCATCAGGTAGAAGAATTTTTGCTCCTTTGGCATGGGGATAAGTTTGAATGTCCCTATCTCTTATTATCCAGAAGAACCAGTTACTTATCTCACCATCATTGTAAACTCTCATATGAAATGGGAAATTACTGTGTCTCTGCCTCAGGGTGTGATGCTTCTGTGCATTTTTATGGTAACTAGCTGTAAGACAGATTCTCTACCAGAATCAGACTACATCAGGATCTTTATGAAATATAGATAATATACAAATATTATGTTACCACCACTTTATACTTATGTTATTAATTTTAAAATGTTAGTAAAAACTTAATTTCATAACCCAGTACTTTGAAGGCCCTAGAGTAACTGGACAATGCACATTATATGACCAAAGCAGAGAAGCAGCACCTTCTTTGTTGTGGAGGAGAGGTTTTCAGTGGTTACAACTAACTTCTAATGTTATGTGGGAAAAATACATTTGTGAGCAAAATACTTATCTACATGTGTATATGTAAAGATCTTCTATATGTCTTGTATGCCATGTTGCATCAACTATTTATAAATACAGCGAGGCCCATATTTAACACTCAGCAAAAGCTCATTAAAATTGATGAACACATAAATGAACAAGACCCTACTATAATTATCTCCCAGATACAATAGCATTATGTGAAATGTTCTAATGCTTTTCTACAGCTTTTATTTTCACAGTTGTAGTGATAATTTTGATTTTCTTGAAGTTATGCCATTATTTTTAAAGAGATTAACAAGTAGATCTCATCTCCTACAGAAAAATCTCACAGAGCTTCTATAGTTCATCCCAGACGTAGAAAACAAACAAGTGAAAAACAACGTTTTTGCCCTTAAAGGTCATGGTCCTCAATCCAAGAATGTGAACTAGGAGAGAGAAAGAGGATCTATCTTTTTGATATTTTCTCCAGCAGTAACAGTTCTGAGGTATTATGGCAGGGACCTGGGAAGACTTTGGAATAAATTCAGCCCTCAAATCAGGAGCCTGAGAGCCCTCGATGGTGAATGCCAATGAGGCTGCCAAATTTCAGGAAACTCTAGCCTCTGGGAGTGGATTCAGAAAAGCAAAAATGACTGGCAGTGGGCGTCTGCTGGGGGAAGGACTGTATGCCAGGAGAACCAGGAGCAAAAAGGCAGGCTAGGGAGACAAAACAGAGGAAAGGGTGAGGGCATGAGCATGGACCAGCAGAGTGTATGCCTCAGCAAGTGTGTACACTGCTCATGCACTCACACACATATACACAGAGACACAGTGTTATTATATGTGTGTCAGCCCGGTCCTCAGTGTTTCCATTTGATTTATAAGTTGCAGTTCAAAGATGTGCTGCACTTTAAAATTGATAGCCCAAGATTCTCGGGATTTGAGAATAAGAATCCATTCATTCACTTAGTCAATAAATAAATTTTGAACTCATGAGCAAACCAGTACTAGGAAAACTTCTAACAGAGAAACTTAGACACAGCTAATATTAGCCAGTTACACAACTATTACAAACAGATCATTGGGAAATTGGCCACACTGGCAGTTCTCAAGGCTGACTCCTCTGGCTTCAGGAGTCACTCCTGACTGAGCTCAGGGTATCTTATGTGGTGCCAGGGATTGCGCCCAGGTCAGCCATGTGTAAGACGAGTGCCTTACCTTCTACACTGTCTCTCTGGCCCCTATTTATTTATGTATTTTTAATTTGGGAGGTTCACAGTTGCTGGTGCTCAGGGGCTATTCCTGGCTCTGTGCTCAAGAGTGACCCCGGACAGTACTCATGTGACCATATGTGGTGCCAGGGATTTGTACTGCATTCTTGGCCCATACAGCCATACGCTGGGCAAGTGCGTTTTACCTCCTCTCTTGTCTCTCTGGCCTCTGCATGCAATTTTAAGACTTAGGAAGATAATCACTAACTATAAATATTTGAGGGGGAAATTATGAAGAAGAGTCAACCAGGGCATTGTGAGTTGGGAGGACAACAATTGCAGCAATTACAAGTACCCTTGTGATGGTGGAAACATGTTACCTCTGAAGACTGTCTTTTTAAGAAAATTTTATTGAATCGATGTGAGATAGTTACAATCTTTCATGTTTGGATTACAATCACACAATGATGAAACACCCATCCCTCCACCAGTGCACATTCCCCACCACCAATATAGCTGGTATATCCCCCCTTTCCCACCCTCCCCCTGCCTCCATGACAGACAATATTCCCCATACTCTCTCTCTACTCTCTACTTTTAGGCATTATGGCATTGGGCATTATTCAGGATATACAAGACACTAGTAGAATTGTACAAGAACAAAACCTCCAACCCCATCAAAAAAATGGGGAGAAGAAATGAACAGAAGTTTCCTCAAAAAAGAAATACAAATGGCCAAGAGGCATATAAAAATATGCTCCACATCACTAGTCATCAGGGAGATGCAAATCAAAACAACACTGAGATATCATCTCACACCATAGAGACTGGCACACATTCAAAAGAACAAAAACAAACAATGCTGTCATTGATGTGTGGAAAAGGGGACGCTCTTTCATAGTTGGTGGGAATGCTGACTGGTCCAGCATTTCTAGAAAAATATGGACAGTCCTTCAAAAACTAGAAATTGAGCTTCCATATGACCCTGCAATACCACTTCTGGGAATATATCCCAAGGATGCAAAACAAATCACAATAGAAATGACATCTGTACCTGTATGTTCATTGCAGCACTGTTCGCAATAGCCAAAATCTGGAAACAACTCAAGTGCCCTAGAACAGATGACTGGTTAAAGAAACTTTAGTACATCTACACAATGGAATACTATGCAGCTGTTAGGAGAGATGAAGTCATGAAATTTGCTTATAAATGGATAGACATGGAGAGTATCATGCTAAGTGAAATAAATCAGAAAGAGAGGGACAGACATAGAAGGACTGCACTCATTTGTGGAGTATAAAATAACATCACATGAGGCTGACACCCAAGGACAGTAGATACAAGGGTCAGGAGGATTGCCCCATAGCTGAAAGCCTGCTTTATGAGTTGAGGGGAGAAGACAGCTGGAATAGAGAAGGGATCACTTAGAAAATGATGACTGGAGGAACCAGTCAGGATGGGAGTTGTGTGCTGAAAGTAGATAATAGACCAAGCACGATGACCTCTCGGTGAAGACTGTCTTTGAAGTGATAAGGGTCTGCAGCAGTCAGGAACTCACAAACATGCTAAAGCTGTGCTGTTTTCTCCTGGGAGATGCAGATGCAGTATTCCTGAAGTGTTCTGAGTGGAGCAAGCAGGGTGGCATTGGGAGGGTCTGGGGTAGGGTGCAGTGAGAGGGTCTCTTCTCTCAGGTTTAATCTCTTGCAAGCACACCAGCAGGCTGGTTGTCAGTTGTGAGCATCTCATTCCTACTTTGGTTGTTCTGTCAGACAGAATAGCTTCAGTTCTGTTACTGAATATGATCTTTCCAGTACATCCCTGAATCTGTCTGAATCATCACTGTGTAGATAAGTTTCTTGGTTTAACTGTTTTCATCAAAGAATAATTAAAAGGAGAAAAAGGCTCTGCCCATATATTACTACTGAAGAAATGTTATTGAGAGAGAGAGGCTTTTCTTAATCTTGGTCCCATAAATCATGGCCTCAAATAATGTTTTGCTATAAATCTGTTTAAATCCTCATTGTGTCCTTGTTTTAATCCCCATTTCCTTCCCTACACATCAAGCTTGGGAATGCATAAATCCCCTCATTGATTAGAAAAACCCACAGCACTATAACCTGTGATTATAGTTCCATCTGTTTAAGAATGCGGCCAAATGCATCTTTATGAAATTTTGATGAAAACGGAATTTTGTTTTCCAGATAGAGAAATGAAAGCTCGAGGCCCTGGGGCTCTAGCAGGATCTGGTCCTCTAAGGAGTGCTGTCTAGATAGCCAAGAGACATCCTTCTAGGTTTTTAAAATATTGCTTTTAAGATTAGATCAAATTCAGACAAACTATGAACTACTCTTTTTTTTATTTTTTTCTTTTATTGAATCACCGTGAGCTACACTTACAAAGCTTTCATGTTTGAGTTTCAGTCATACAATAATTGAACACCCATCCCTCCACCAGTGTACATTTTCCACCACCAATGTTCCCAGTATCCCTACTCCCTGCATCCCACCCCTCCCTCTGCCACTAAGGCAAAAGTTTCCCTCTTACTCTCTCTCTACTTGTGGGCATTATGGTTTGCAATACAGATAATGAGACTTTAAAAAAAATTCTTGAAATATCAAGTGTAAAAATTCTGATGTGGGTGTATTTGAGTTTTGTCGTGAGTTTTTCAATATTTTGAAAGAGCAGTACAAAAAAAGGAGAACCTGTTAAATAAACGTTGCTGGGAAAACTGGTTAACCATGAGCAAAAATATGAATTTAGACCTATTACACATTGTGCACAAAAGTCCATTCAAAATGCAACAGAAACCTTTATATCAAGCCTACCTCTCATCAAACATACCGAGGGAAACTTTGGTAGGACCCTCTAACATCTGGGGCTCAGAGGAGTCTCCAGTGATAAGCTCATTGGCAAAGAAAACAAAAGCAGAAATACACATATATGACTCCATCAAACCAAAATGCTTCTGTACTGTGAAAAACATGAAACTTAAAATAAAAAGACATCCCACTGATTGGGGAAAATATTTGTACCCCAGACATTAGAGAAACTGATATAATATCCAAGCCATATAAAGCACTCTCAAAGCTCAGTAACAATAAAACAAGCAGCCCCATCAAAAAACAGAGAGGAAATGAACAGACATTTCCTTAAGAAGCACACAAAGTGGGCAAAAGCAGATTAAACAATGCTCATCGATGATCATCAGGGAAATGAAAATCAAGGCAGCAATGAGGTATCACCTCACACCAGCCTGAATGGTCCATAGGACAAATACCGAAACAAAAAATCCCTGCAAATTGAATGAAAAAGGAGCTTTCATTTGCTGTTGATGGGACCGTTGTATGGTTCAACTTCTCTGGATAATGTATTGGAGACTCTTAAAACATTTGGAATAGAATGTCCACATTGCTCCACAATTCTGCTCCTGGGAACCTACCCCAAGAATACAAAATACTAATCTGGAAAGACACAATGTGTACCTGTGTTCATCACAGCAGTATTTACAACAAGACCAGGAAAAACTCAACCACCCAACAACAGGTAAGTGACTAAAGGAACTATAATCTATGTGAACAATGGAGTACTATTCAACTTTGAGAAAAGATGAAATTTTTCAGTTTAATGCAACTTAGATGAAACGGAGATGTCATGCTAAGTGGAGTGAGTCAGAAAATATAGATAAGTATCAGATAATCTGGCAAAACTGTAGGGAGGAAGGGAGGAAATTAGACCAGTCCCCAGTGGAAACAAAGCCTGATACACCATCAATAGAACTGGGAACTGAGGGGCTGGAGGAGGGCCGGAAGGCACCTGAGGGTGACAGTGGAGGGACTGTGAAACACTGAAAAAGAATTTGTGTAGTACCTCTACCAGTGTAAAATAAAAACTCTGTTGTAACTAGATACTATTGTAAACTAGAATACCTCGAAAGTAAATTTTAGAAATATCGATAAAGCAGTTATTGGATACCAATCACTGTGCTGAAAGAAACGCCACCTTGCATCTCTTCTGTGAAGCAGATACTATGACCAACTTTATATTAATGAGAAAAATGAGACTGTGGAGGCTTAGTTCTTTGCCTGAGAATGCAGTGAATTTGGGATCTTGAACTATGGCCTTCGAACTCAAAACACTGCTTCTTTTGGTTCCAATGCAGTGCAATAAAAGGAAATTGCCTAAACTTTGCCAAAAACAAAGCAATTTTTGATAGCTTCCTGGAATTGGGCACTATGTGAAATGTTCATAATGCCAGTTGCCACCTGGGAAGATGGTAACTGGGATTTAGAAACTGAACCACTTACTGACAGGAAAGATCAGAGGAATGAAAAAACTAAGTAGGGCTGCGAGAAACTGGCCGAGCAGCCCTCAAGAAACAGTGGGGCTGGATGTTTTCTTCTTGTAGAGTTCAACCAGTGCTTTATATACCATTGATATCAACCCCTTATCTGATGGGTATTGTGTAAATATCCTTTCCCATTCTGTGGATAGTCTTTGGATTCTGGTCACTGTATCTCTTGCGGTGCAGAAGCTTTTTAGTTTAATGTAGTCCCATTTGTTCATCTCTGTTTTTACTAGATTGCTTAGTTCCATGTCACCTTTGAAGATACCTTTATCTTCAATATCGTGAAGGGTTTCGCCGACCTTGTCTTCAATGTACCTTATGGTTTGTGGTCAAAAAATGGGGCGAAGAAATGAACAGAAACTTTACCAAGGAAGAAATACGAATGGCCAAAAGGCACATGAAAAAGTGCTCTGCATCACTAATCATCAGAGAGATGCAGATCAAAACAACCATGAGATACCACCTCACACCACAGAGATTAGCACACATCCAAAAGAACAAAAGCAACCACTGTTGGAGAGGATGTGGGGAGAAAGGGACCCTTCTTCACTGCTGGTGGGAATGCCGACTGGTTCAGCCCTTCTGGAAAACAATTTGGACGATTCTCAAAAAATTAGATATTGAATTCCCATTTGACCCAGCAATACCACTGCTGGGAATATATCCCAGAGAGGCAAAAAAGTGCAATCGAAACAACATCTGCACATGTATTTTCATTGCAGCACTGTTTACAATAGCCAGAATCTGGAAAAAACCCGAATGCCCCAAAACGGATGACTGGTTGAGGAAACTTTGGTACATCTATACAATGGAATACTATGCAGCTGTTAGAAAAAAGGAAGTCAAGAATTTTGTAGTTAAGTGGATGGGCATGAAAAGTTTCATGCTGAGTGAAATGAGTCAGAAAGAGAGAGACAGACATAGAAAGACTGCACTCATCTATGGTATATAGAATATCAGAGTGGGAGACTAATACCCAAGAACTGTAGAAATAAGTACCAGGAGGTTGACCCCATGGCTTCGAGGCTGGCCTCACGTTCCGGGGAAAGGGCAACTCAGAGAAGCGATCACCAACTACATAGTAGTCGAAGGCCATGTGGGGGAAGGGAGTTGCGGGCTGAATGAGGGCTAGAGACTGAGCACAGCGGCCACTCAACACCTTTATTGCAAACCACAACAGCTAATTAGAGAGAGAGAACAGAAGGGAATGCCCTGCCACAGTGGCAGGGTGGGTTGGGGGGGAGATGGGATTGGGGAGGGTGGGAGGGACACTGGGTTTACGGGTGGTGGAGAATGGGCACTGGTGAAGGAATGGGTTTCCGAACTTTGTATGAGGGAAGTATAAGCACAAAAGTGTATAAATCTGTAACTGTACCCTCACGGTGATTCTCTAATTAAAAATAAATAAATTATTAAAAAAAAAAAAGAAAAAGAAAAAAAAAAAAAGAAACAGTGGGGCAGGAAATACGCAAGAGAGAATGTGTGGCACCCAGGCAGCGGGGGGGGGGGGGGGGGGGGGGCTGGACTCACTGGGAAGGGCTGGACCAGCTGCACGAGAGAGGCGAGACCCTGCCAGTCCTCCATGGGGTTCAATCAAAGGCAGAGGACGTACAACAGGAGAGATCTCTCAGACAAGCGTCTCTGTGGAGGTGGATAGCATATTGAGAGGCAATTTCAAAGCAGCTGGATGAATTAATTCATTTTTTTCCATCTTTAATGCCAAGAAGGTAGCAAAACATTACTTATGGCAAACATTTCAATCAGAGCATGCAATTCATTCTGGATATCAACCGTTCTGGAGTCTAGTAGATGTGCTGTCCCTTGGGGATTGCAGCCAGCACTTGTTTCTCAGCTCTGGGAGTGTCCAGGAGAATGCGGGCTGGCACCTGGACTGCCCGGAGAAGGAAAAGGGCGGGCACTGTGGGCGACAATTCAAGACACAGGCCCTTTCCTGGTTCCCTCTTGTCCAAATTCCATCTCTGTAAGATTCGATGCAAAAGGCTCTTCTTTCCTAAACCATCTATTAAACCTCCTTCTATTGTCAGCTCCCCTTCCACTCCCCCGAACCCCCAACCAGATATAACATATTCATCTTTTTTGTTGTTGTTTTTACTGGCTATTTTTGTCCACATTTTAAAACTGTATTTGTATATGGTTTAAAAAATTAATCCAAACTAAAAATAAATACTAGGAGGGCGTACAGTAGAAGCAGGTACCCCACCATCCAGCCCTGTTCAGCTCCTTCAAGGAATTTTCTAGTTTTCAGTATCTAAAATTTTTATCTGCCTTGACTCTTTTGCCCCCATCCCAACTTCTATGTGGCACCAAGTTGGAGATTATTCTAGTCGGGCCCAATAGATTTCCTCATTTGTCTTCATGGCTGTTTAATTGAGTATCCCTCTTTTGAGTCTTGTTGTATCGAGTTACCCTGTTGAGTTCTGTGCCATTATGCTTGATAACTACGGCCCTATACTTGCTAAGCCCTCATTGCTGGATTCTAACTCACTGATGGCAAAGACTGGCCTAAATTCGCTGTCATGTTTCTTTGTGAAAAATATAAAGGCACGCGGGGAGGGGGGAGGGGAGGTGATGTGTGTGATGTGTATGTTGTTGTTCGAGGGCTCTTGGGGTGACTCTGTCTCGCTGCTCATGTTTGGTGCTCTTGAGCCGCTGTGTATGGATGGGATTGGAATGGCTCCTCCTTGTGCTCTGCTTCTGTGTGTGCCGCTGTGCTCTCTTCTGTCTGTCTCTCTATCTCTGTCTCTGTCTCTGTAGTCTCTCCTTTGGTCCCTTCCAACCTCTCTCTGTCTCTGCTTCTGTGTCTTTTCTTTGCTTCTGTCTTCCCTCTTGCTTCTGTGTCTTTTATGTCTTCTGTCTTGCATCCATGTCTTCTCTCTGCTTCTGTCTCTTCTCCTTGCTTCTACCTTACCTCTGCCTCTTCTCCCTCGCTTCTATGTCTTCCTCCTACTTCTGTTACAGTCTTAGTTTATATAGCAATCACATAGGGCAGTAACACAAAGGTGGGTTGAGCATTAACAAATCAACATAGAGGGATAAGACGACTTCTCTAGGAGATTAACAAGATCTCATCTAAGGAGATTACTCCAGATTACTAGGAGAGCAGCTCAAGGGAGGGATCCAAACAAGGGTGTGTTGCTTTCTTCCTTTCTCAGCTAGGAATTCACTTAATTAGTTGTAGTAAATCTACTTCTAATATTTCTAGCAATGTCATTCTGTATGAGCACACTAAAAGATATATCAGACTTAAAGTTTGGTTCTTCCTGAGGACATTCATTATATATTCCATCCAGAGTCCTCAGGTCAGGTTAGTCTTCCTAACCCCAGCAGGGTCCTAGTCTCGTCATGACTTTTGGATCATGACAGTATTTGTCTATGACCATGCTCTCAACTTACAGTTGAATATTGTGGCACTTTGACCTGGCCCATTTCGATGCCAGGGTAGCTCACAGCTTGACCTGGGTCCATTCTGTCCCTCATAGGGACCCTGCTTTTGGAGTGCTAGGAACTAAGGGCAACTGAGTCAAGAAAGCAGATGCCCAGGAGTAAATATTATTGGAGTCAATCAGCTCCCAAGTTACAAAGCATAATATTAACTGTCTTCCTGTGTCCATACAGAAAGGACATTGCTTTAAGGTAAACTAAGTTCTCTGCAACAAGGCTAAAAGGACAAACCCAATGTTATCCTACATTTATTTAGGTTATTTTCATGTTAAGATAGATGAAGAAAATAATGAAGTCATAAAGTCTAGTCAAGGTAACGTTTTTGTCACGGTACAGTGGAGTATTTTATTTTATTGGGTCGGGGTTACAGCAGGCAGTGTTCAGGGCTTGTGCTCAAGGATCAGTCATTCTGGGAGGGGTTCAGAAAACTAAAAGAGGGTTGCTGGGATTGAATCGGGGTCAGCCACATGCAAGACAGCTGCCGTACCTGCTAATCTGTCTGTTTGTTACTTGAGGTATAATTTATAAGCAATATAATATATGAACCGTAAGAGTCTATTTGAGTTTTCACAACTATTGCTACCAGCTGAAACAAGACAAGAAATACTTCTATGATTCTGAATACTTTCCTCAGGGCTTTTGTCAGTGGCACACTCCCCTCCATGCCAGAGGCACTGACTTGATTTCTCCATCCAGAGCTTTTGCCCTTTCCTTTCCTTCCCCTCCCCTCCATTCTCCTCTCCTCTCCTCCCCCCACCCTCTGTTCATGCCCTTCTCCTTTCCCTCCCTCTTTCCTCCCCCCTCCTCATCTCCTCCCCTTTCCCCTTCCCTTCTTCTTTCCCTCCTCCTTCCTTTTCTCTTCTTTCCCTATAATCAGCCTGGTTCTTTTTCTTTGATTTTTATAATCAGCCTGTTTTTTTCTTTTTAAAAAAATTATTTATTTTTTAATTAGCGAGTCACAGTGAGGGTACAGTTACAGATTCACACATTTTCGTGCTTGTTTTTCCCTCATGCAATGTTTGAGAGCCCATCCCTCCACCAGTGTCCACCAGTGAACCCAGTATCTCTCCCACCCCCCTAATCCCATCCCCCCACCCCACCCCGCCTCTGTGGCAGGGCATTCCAATTTGACCTCTCTCTTTCCTTTTGGGTGTTGTGGTTTGCAATACGGGTATTGAGTGGTCATCCTGTTCAGTCTCTAGTCTACTTTCAGCACGCATCTCCCTTCCTGCACGGGATCTCCAATCACATTTTACTTACTGTTCCCTTCTCTATCTGGGATGACTTTCCCCTAGCGTGTGAGGCCAGCTTCCAAGCTATGGAGCCAACCTCCTGGTATTTTACACTACTATTCTTGGGTATTAGTCTCCTACTCATAATCAGCCTGGTTTTCATCTTTTTGTGAACCAATGTTTTGACTTGTTTACCTAGGGCTCTAATTTGTGGAATATGGATTAGATAAACATTGAATAAGAAGCTGCCAAATGCTGATATAAAAATTGTTGAATCATGTTAAATCCCACTGACAATTTATGGAGTTCTGTTGTTCTTCTTTACCAATATTTGGTATTGTCAGTCTTCTGGCTGTGTGAAATATTTCTCAAATTGGTTTTAATTTGCATTTTATGATGTCCAGAGACATCAAGAACCTTCTTTACTGAGTGATTATCTTCTTGCTTGAAGTATCACAGTGTTTTAAAAAAATTAAACTACATTTTTACTCTGGAATATGAGTCATTTCTTAAATGTCTGCAGTGAAAATAGTTTCTCCTAATTTTTTGGCTTGCATGTGTACTGGATAGAGTATTTTGATAAGGAAAAAAAATAAATTTGGTAATGTCAAATTTACTTTCCACCTCTCTTTATTATGAGTGCTATTTTAGTTTATTATGGAATGGTTTTGTGTATTCCAAGTATTCCATTCCTCAAAGATATGCTTTCCTGCTTTTTTCTAGACGTTTTATGTCCTTAGTTTGCCCACTGAGATATGAGGCTCTCAGGGAGATTAGTTATGACATGAAGTAGGGGCTGAGGTTATTTTAATTCCATACAAAAATCCTGCTATTCCAGCCCATTTCACGGTTTGCTAGACAACTTATCTTCTGCACAGCCTTGTGTGGTGAAATCCATATGTCCATGTTTGGGTGGGTGTAAGTATCCTGTGTCTGCATTCTCCATTATTTTCCACAGATCTGATTAACTGTCTTGTCCAGTACCAAGTCATCTTGGTTACTATATCTTTATTTTAAGTTTCATGTATTTATTGATTTTTGCTCATACTAAGTGGTGCCTGGGGAATCCTTCTGTCATGATGCTCAGAATTATTCGCCCTTGGTGCTATGTGTGTTTGTGTGTGTGTGTGTGTGTGATCATGTGGTGCCGGGGATTCATAAATAATAAAAAATTATTATTTAAAAATGAGTAAAAATATCTTTTAAAATAATCAAAACTAATAAATACTAAAAATTATTAATTTTTTATTAACAAGAGGGTCTCTTGCTCACCTGACTGTCTTCCCTGGGGCCCCTCGGAGGGTATGCGCTCCAGCTTCCCTCCCCGCCCCGAGCAGAGCTCCTGGCGCTGAAGACCACCGGAACCTAGCCACAGCCATGCTCAAGGCCCCTCTCCACACGTTCGGACAAGCCTCATGCATGAAGATACCGGCAGAGGAACCCAGGTGTGTGTAATCCCATTAATGGCCAACGGCCAGAGACTTAAAAGCAAGCTCCCAGAAGATATCTTATAACCTACTTCTCCCCCTGGGAGAAACTTGCAAGCTACTGACAGCTTCCTGCTCACATAGGACAGTCTCACAAGCTTCCCATGGTGTATCCATGTGCCAAAGCCAGTAACCAGCTGAATCTCATTCCCCTGACCCTGA
Organism: Sorex araneus; assembly: GCF_027595985.1. NCBI lineage: Eukaryota > Metazoa > Chordata > Mammalia > Eulipotyphla > Soricidae > Sorex > Sorex araneus. The sequence goes on along the minus strand of NC_073307.1, from coordinate 24,594,006 downwards.
AAGAGCCTCCAATGCAGCATCGTTGGGAAGGCCGAGAAGAGAGAGGCTTCTAAAATCTCAGGAATAGGATGAATTTACAGCCTCTAGCAACTCAACGATCAATGGGATTTTGTGATTTTGTGATTAATTTTTTAAAAATTCCAGACGTCTTGAATTTTCTAAGAAATTTTAAAATTAGCTTGCCATTTTCCCCCACAAAGCCAGGAATTTATTAACACTACATTAAATTTACAGATCAATCTGTAATGAATACAGAGGACCTATTAATTTGAGTCTTTTAATACTTGACTTGATATTCTATGCTTCTCTCTTTACTAGAATTTTATTTAATTTCCCTGAATATATTTTATAATTTTCAGTGTAGAAATTTTCTATATTCTCTATTTGGCTATTCTAAAGCAGCTGATGTTTTGATTTGTTTGTAATTTAATTTTATTTTCTAATGGGTTGGCATCAGAATTTTACAATTAAAGTTGATCCGTGTATGGTACATACATATAGGGTATTATGTTTTTCCAGTGAATTGCCTTTTTGATCATTATAAAATGCCCTTTTTTCTTGGTTTCTGGAGTGCTTGATTACCTGAACATTTATATTTTAAAAATTCTATACCGTGAATTATAGTTATTGGTTTTGGCCTACAGTGTTTCAACACTAATCTCTTTGCCAGTGTCCTTCCCTCTCCCAATGCTGCAACCCCCTCACCACTGCCCAACCCACCAATCTGTCTCTCTATGAGAGGAGCTTTTTGTTTTAAAGAACTATTTGCACAGTGGTTCACAGTATGAACCACAGTATGGACCACTCACAGTAGAGTTTCGTTTATAACACTTCACTACTTTTCAGCTCCTCTCCTCCTCCCTTGCATACACTTTGTCCACCATAGTTGTAGCCCCTTCCGTATTTTATCCACCAGCCCTTTGAGTGGCATGTTTTCTGCTGAAGACCAGTTTTTATGTTCTTTGTTTCCATTGCCTTTGGGCGGTCATTATTCCATCATTGTTTCTTTATATGCCACAGATGAGAGAGATTATTCTTTGTTGGTCTCTTTCCCTCTGATTAACCTCACTCAGCATGACACTCTCCAGATCCATCTAGCAGCAGATTGCATTTTAGATCGACATTCCTACCGGCAGTGAATGAGCTTGCCCTTTTTTTGAAATGCCCTTTTATATTTCCATTTTCTCTGGTCTTTAATATGATATAGTTATGCCAGCCTTTTTTTGTCTTATGTGTGATGATATATTCTCTTCCTTGTTTTCAGCCTCTCTGGCCTATATAATGTATGCTTTGGGTAAAGAGCATACAGTTGGACTTTGCTTTTTTTTCCCCATCCAATTTGCAAGTGTCTATATTTTATATGTATCACTAATCTGCCTACATCTAAAACAAGTATTTCTGGGGTCCAGTTTTAAGTTTAGCTACTGGTCTTTGTTCTCTGTGTTTTTGTATTAATTTGCTAGGACTGCAGTAACATTGTAGCCCAAGTTGGGCAAGTGACAGCAATGCATTTTCTCACCCTCTGGGAGGCTAGAGGGCTGCAGTGAAGTAGCGGGAGAGGCAGAGTTGGTTCCTTCTGAGAGACTGCGGGAAGGGTCTGTTTCAGACCTCCTGCTGCAAGAGTCCTTCTTCCTTTAGGGTCTTCTCTCTGTCTTTGTTCTGTGTCTGTCACAGGTCAGTTTTCTTGTCGTAAGACACCAGTCATGCTGTGGTAGAGTCGTCCCCCTCAGTGACCTCATTTCAACTGAGTCCCTTCCTTAAGATTCTTTCTCCCAATACAGAAGCTACCAGAGGTTCAAACTCAGCATATTAATTTGTTGTGAGGGATCCAGTTAAATGCATAATAATGTCTGGTAGATTCTTAGTTTCTTTCTTCTCTTTATTTTCATGTTTTTTTTTAAATAGGTAGAATTCTACTTTGTGCATTTTATTGACATTTTAGCTATATTTCCTTGTGCTATGTTTTTACTTGTTATGTTTTTACTGCAACTTTAATTTTCACAACCACCTTCCAATGACATTATATTCACTGCTTGTGAACGTTCTAATAATGTTTTCACAATATTATTTATTTTACCCCGGTCCAGCAATTGTGCTTTTTGTTTTATATTTTACTTTTGTATCCTTATAAATCCTATATTAGGTTGTTCTTAGTTTTACTCTGTGCAGCCAGTTGCCTTTACAAGAGGTTCAAAAGTGAGAAAAATTAATCTTTTAGAAATTACGTGTGTAAGTGCAATATTTAAAGAAATAGAAAGGTACATACACATTTTTATACATGTTATTGTTTTTTTAATCACACAAGAGACAACCTTTCTTTTTTTTTTTTTTTTTTTTTTTTTTGGCTTTTTGGGTCACACCCAGCGATGCTTAGGGGTTACTCCTGGCTTTGCACTCAGGAATTACTCCTGGCAGTGCTTGGGGGACCATATGGGATGCCGGGGATTGAACCCGGGTCGGCCGCATGCAAGGCAAACGCCCTACCCGCTGTGCTATCGCTCCGGCCCAAGAGACAACCTTTCATCTGGCAGATTCAAGATGCTAATGTTTGCCTCTGGATTCCTTTAAAACAGTAATTTCTAATCTTAACTTTATCTCCTGTAGCCAGAGAGGTGAATACAATGGACAAAGACAGGGCCCCTGAGGTGAATGGAACAAGTTGGTTTTCTATGTGATCCTAGGCATAGGAAGTACCATCCCCAGCCCAAACAGAGGGGTACCTGTTCCTCTTCTATTACAGGCCCGCAGAGCTCATTCTCAGGGCCCAGAGGCACCTTTGCACACTGAAAGAGAGATAAGCCTGAATTTTGTTATCAAGAGAGTCTGCATGACCCTGGTGATATTTTCCTGTCTCCTGTCACTTACCAATTGTCATAAAAAACGGAAAGGGCTAAGCTGCAGAAGCTTGGAGACAGTGAAAGGTTTTATGCATGTAGGCTTGGCACTGTTTAATCAGGGAAATTCTGGTGTTTCTGTTCCACTGAGCAGAGCTGCATGTATGCATCACACATCCCCAGGACCAAGAGAAATGGATATGTAGGTGCCATGTGTTCAGTGTAGGCTCCTGGGCATCAGTGAACTTTGCAAGCTCTGCATCGCTCCTCCCTTCATGACCCTCTGGGTGGTACCCTGCTTGCCAGTGCTCACTCTCTGAGCTGAGATTCCCATTTAAGGAGACCCTAAGGGCTCTAATGTCAGGCTGGGTTCAACTGCCTGCGTGAATAGCAAGTCACTGCATTCAAGATGAGAGTAAATGGTGCTAAATTCTTTATTTAAATTATCTCATATGCATAATGCTTTAAGATTCGCCACATGTGAATGTATTATCAACCCACAATGCAATATTCCAGATGTAATTATCTTAAAGGATGAACTTCAATTTTGAATATAAAACCTCATTAGATATACCATTATGCAGTAATCATTATGATCGGATGGATTTGACAGACATTCACATGTCGTATTTCCAAATATGGGCTGAAATTGCATGTATCCATAGTGCAGTAAGCTTGGAAAATATTGCAGGATATTTGTTTTACTATAATAGGTTAATACTTTGAATAATCTCAGGAAATAATGATAGGAAATTAAATAATCTCAGACTACTTATCTGTTGTCACCAGTTAGGAATATTTTGGTTGTAAAAGAAAAATAACTCAAATAAAGTTTTGTTTATTTAATAAGTGAAAGTTAGTTTTTGGCCCACAAAACTAAAAGATTCAGAAATATTAATGCATATAGGCAATATTTGCTTGATCAAACAACATCTGTGGTAAACATTTGGATTTTAACTTCTGGTTTCTTAACTATAGTATTGGCTTCATCCTCAGTCTTTAGACATTACTCCTGGTCTCCAGAACCCTCAGATTCCCCCCCCCCCCCACAGGCTACTGCTGATAATGGCAGACTCACAAATGCTCCTTGAAGGTCTTTGTCCAAGGAAAGAGAACAGGCTCTCTCTGATTGTTCCTACATAAATCCTTAGATGCTCTTTTTTTCTTAATTTTTAAAAATATTTTTATTGGATCACCATTAGATACACAGTTACGAAATTTGTTGCGTGAACGTTCGTGCAATCGGAGGCGCTGAGATAGGAACGCGGAAGAAATGCATTGATTGGAGGACTAAGGCTCGCTCTGGCTCTTAGCAAAGGCAGAGGGCCTCGTGGACCTCCTTTTATTGATCATGGTACCTCTAAAGGGCGCGATATAGTGACGTCACCAAAGGCATCAAAAAAATGTTACAGGGAGAACATTGAGAAAATGGAAACATTGTTTCCTTGTATGGGTAGGCCTATAGCATCGGGTAAAGAATACAGAACTGAGAAGGAAAAGATACAAAACCGTAACTGAAACCTTCTACAGGCACCTGGATTTACATCCCAAAGACAAAGCTGGGCCTGCACCTGAAATCTACAATTTACAATATCAAAGGTCAGGCCTGGCTAACGCCATCTGCATGTCAAAGACCAGCCAGGCTTCTGTGAGAGAAGGAAAAACTGCTCTTTTCAGTATTCTGAAATTATTTTTCTGAAGGCAGCTTGAAAGGGGGAAAATGTTCAGCTTCATCCAAACCAGTCAGGACACACGAGAAATCTCGCCCATTTTCATGGGTCCCTATGTTCCTGTCCGTAGTACGGTACAGTATACATGGGCTCGCCCTGATGGCTCAGTCCAGCCCCAACAGAAATTGTTCATGATTTGGTTTCAGTGATACAGTATTCCAACACCCATCCCTTTGCCAGTGTATGTTTCCCACCACCAGTGTCCCCAGTTTTTTCCCCCTCACCCCCAACCCCATCCTGTCTCTGTCTCTGACTGTCTCTAACACTTTTCTTCTCCTCTCTCTCTCTCTCTCTCTCTCTCTCTCTCTCTCTCTCTCTCTCTCTCTCTCTCTCTATCTCTATCTCTCTCTCCCCCTCCCCCCTCTTCCTTTCAGGCACTGTGATTTGCAATACCTTTACTCCAAGGTTTATTGTGTTTATCACTTTACTTCCTTTCAGCACTCAGTTCTTGTCCATATGCTCTTTTTTGTTTACTTCTGTGTTCACAGATATGTGGGCTCTCTCACCACGTGTTTCATGGCCATAAGGCACTTCCTCATCCCAGCCTGCAGCCTCCACCAACAGGCAGGCGCATGAAGGAGGGAACAACGCCACCAAGTTTGTTGGTGATCAGCCGCCATTTATTCCAATCTCCGTCCCTTGGTTTATTCCATTCTCCGCGCGGGTCTATTCCAGTTTCACTGAGTGCAGCATTCCAGTCTCACATTGCCCCTCATTCCCGTCTCCTACTTTCAGTCATGCTAATCTCCAGCGTCCAGTCTTGCTGCCTTAATCAAGAGCCCAACCTCTAAGGTTGAGGGTAACAACTACACATAGGTAGGATAGCACAATCAACATATGAAATCTCTTCCTTCCAGAGAAGGTCTTCTAAGACCAAGATCTCATCCTGGAGATCTGCTCAAGGGCTGAATTTCATTGAAGGGTGTGTTTCTCCTTTCCTTATTTCATAGAAAGGTGTATTTCTCCTTTCCTTAGTCCATATACACTTAAACGGTCATCTTAAATTTACTTCTTAATAATCTTTCTAGTCATTTTGTATGGACACAGTAAGAGTTATATTAAGCTTAAAGGGTGGCTCTTCTGGGGACATCTCCCTATGGATCCCAGACTACAGTCCTCAGGCCAGATTAGTCCTTCCTAATGCTAGAAGAGTCCTTGTCCAATTACTTCTGTTTGGGACATGAGAGAATTTGTCCACGACTGTGTTCTTAATTTATTATAAGTTTTATGGCACTTGGCTTCTCCTGTTTTGATGCCAGAGTAGCTTACAGCTTGCCCTGGGCCCATTCAGTCCCTTCATTGGGACCTAGCTTTTGGGGTGCTAGGAACTAAGGGCAGCTGAGGTTTAAGTCAAGTAAATAAGATGCCCAGGAGTAAATATTATTTGGAGCCAATTAACTCCCAAGTTATAAAAGCATAGCATTAGCTGTCTTCCTGTCTATATAGAAAGGACATTGCTTTAAAGTAAACTGCAAAGGAGATAAAGGAAAGAGAAAAGCAGTATTTCACTGACAAATATAAAATACAGAGTCCTTAGAAGGATCTGATCTTACAAGTCACAGGGTCTGATTTTGGGATACAGGTGATTAACAGATCAGAGGAACAGAGCACAGAGAAGTTAAAGATAAACACAGACGAATGGGAGTGTTTTGGGAGCACAGTGATAGGGGGTAATCCAATAAACCTAAGCTCCCTGGGGAAAGGGAGAAAGGACAAACCAATGTTATTTTAATTTGAATAAGCAAATTAGACACATGAGCTCTAATTTGCTCATGTGTCCATTATAAGCCTGTCTTAGTAATTGGGATGAGAAGTGACTGTGGTTGGCTTAAATCCATCAGGGTGATGGCCATGGAACATTGGGATGGGTCAAATCCCACCTCAACCAGTGCCATAAGAAAGGAGGGTGAGGGGTGCTTCCTGTGTTGGGGATACTGGCTGGAAAAATTAGCCTCTTGCTAATGCTGATTGTGGCCACCACTTTAAACCCTTTCTTCCTTTTGTGGTTTCCTTGAGGGCATTCCTCACTGTGGCTTATGAGACAGTTGCTGAGAGGGTTTCATAGCTAACACATTACCACCTTTCAGCATTCCCTCTTTCTCCCCCTTGAATGCTTCCCTTACAGAGGCTGACTGGTGGTGGGAGGCAGGTTTGGTCAGAGGGGGAAGTGGGCACTGGTGAAGAGATTGGTATTAAAGCAACATATGCCTGAAATCCAATCTAGAATAACTTTGTAATCTCGCAGTGACAAATTTAAAACAATAAATAAATGTGTATACTGTAATCAAATTTTTAAAAAGGTCCTATCAAGGCAATTTTTCCTAAAATATAAAAGTGCCTCTAATTCAAGGTCCTCTGAGTACAAAAATACAGTAAGCTTCATTTGAAGACATTTTATTCCTGGCACTTGAACGAAGAATAGAGCTATCTACAAACTGCAAAATTGCTTGTGTGATCATTACCTCCACCATCACTAGCACCACTATCACCATCATCACTAGGTCGTCGCCACCATCAGCTTCATCCTATTTCTCTGTAGACATTAGACTAGACCTGGCAAACTCTGCTTTACTCCACTTGGAGGGAGTATTCCTGTTTTAAACCCACACATAGTTTAAGGTTCAGTTCTAGGGCTTCCTTTTGAAGGGAACCTTCTACACTACAACTCTCAGGAGTCACTTCCTGGGATGATGTTCTTTCTGCTCTAAATTATTTATCCTTCTCATCTTTGATCTCTCTTCCCAGCTGGGTTGTAGCAGTTCCAGGGCCCAGGACCTTAGAATTCCGCATTGTGAATCCTCAGACCTTAGCTCACTGGCCTGCCACATCAGGGGCTCAGTAATTATTGATTATCACTCAAGACTGTGGGATGCTCATTACTTAGTAAAAATCAAGATGCTTCTGTGCCACCAGAGAAAACTAGTTATGCTGGCCACATCCCAGGACAGTTTCCTTTGTCTGAGTGCTTGCAAGCTTATTCTACAAAATAACACTGCTTGGAACAATTCTCACAGTAAGGAGACTAAAGGCTTAGGACCAGAAATGTTTCTCTTAGCAGTTTTATTTTATTTGTGTACTTACTTTGGGTTTTGAGTAACACCAACAATAACCAGGACTACTCCTGGCTCTGTGCTCAGGAATCACACCTGGCAAGGCTCAGTACCATAGTGGATATGGGGAATCAAACCCAGTTTGGCCACATGGAAGGCAAATGCCTCACCCACTGTACTATCATTCTAGCCCAAAATTAACAGTTTTACTTGTATACTGAGCAATTGGCCAGAGATAAGAATTTGTAATAGCTGACCTCCATGAGAGCTGGAACAAGCTGATGGAAAGCAGAAAGAGCCCAGTCCTAGGAATCACATGGATCTGGATTTAAATTCTCGTGCTTTTTAGCTGTATTATCTGATAAGAATGACTTAACATTGCTAAACGTTAGCACTGCCCTCTCATAAAATGGAAATGTAGTTTATTCATCTATAAACTAGTTGGTGTCTGGGTCTCCACCTCAACTACACTACAATTCAGTTCTCACACCACCTGAATTTCTCATCAGATTTCAGAGACTTAAGAGCATGGGCTTCAACAGCACAACCCTTCAGTCACTATAAAAAGATGTAAGGGGAAAGAGAAGAATATATGTTCAAGAGAGATTCAATAAAAATAATAATTTTTTGAGAGAGAGAGTGAGAGAGGGAGGAAGGGAGGGAGAGAGAGAGCACGGGCTTCTCCAGAGTGGAAAATGCCTCAGAGAGAAATAAAGAGACATGTTCAAGAGAAAACAGGCACTGAAAGAGCTTGCCTCTGAATGGCTTTTGGGAAGAAGTTATATACAATTCCTTTAAAAGGTCTTGGCCTGGTGTTCTCTGCATCTATAAATGTTAATGCAGGCATTGTCACAGGGAAAGCCTTGCACTATTGACAGTCTTTTCAAAATCTCATCAGGAGTTTTAGATTCTTCTATAGCTTCTCCTCTTCTAAGGGATCCACCCTTCTCTGTGTAAGGCCTCAGATTTCTGCATCTGGATTGGTGCCTCAGTTTCTCCATCTCCAAAGACCTCAAGTTCAGCATCTCAAAGAGATGTTCTTAATGCCTTTGGGCTACTTTAGGGTAGACAGTTTCTCTTTAAGTTTTATATTTTCCCAGAGCTCACTACCATAGTTCCCCTTGCTTATCTGCCTGCAACATTTCCTGTCTCAGAGATTCCCCCCTTCTTAAATCTTTAAGGGGTACATGGGTGAAGGTCTGATTTCTGTAACTTCTCCAGGCTGACAAATGGGCAGAGATCTTCAAAGAATTTCATGTGGTAATAAATGAAAATGTAGCTTTCTAATGGACATGGAACTAATTTAAGCTTTGAGAAGAAAGACTATGTTTTATGATTCTAGCCTTAGAATTGCTGTCCTTCTCTTCCTTTTTCTCTCAGCTTTTCAATATTTGACCAACCAAGTTTCCATATATTGAAAATACCCAGTATAGACAGTGAGTGTTACAGTTATGGTATATCTCCACACAAAAGAAGATCCATTTGAACTTAGCATTGGGATATCATTACTGAAATGTAGGACAACTTCTAGATAAAGAAAGGATGTTAGCTACACTTCATAAACAAGGTTTCTCTAGCAAGTACCAAGATAAAGCTGAGCATCTTGCCTAGGACAAGATGGGGAGGGAGAATGAGAACAAAGCTCAGCTCTTATCACAGTTACAAACATAATGAACAAACCCAGTGAAGACTTAGCATGTTCTCGTCAAGAGAGAAGTTGTGGTTCTTGAGATCTGCAGTGCTATTTTGGATCCGCATCTCAGAGAGAATTAATTCCAGATATCATTAGGTTTTCATATCACCAGTGGCCAGGAGGTCTTAAAACTGGGCAAAAATGGCTTGAAAAAAATCTTTTAGAAGGCGTTTTGGACCAGAACCAGTAGTGCTGATGAATTGCTCCTGGCAGGTTCAGTACTTGGGACTGAACCTAGGTCAGCCACATTCAGGACAAGCATGTTAACCCTTGTCCTGTCTCTCCACCTCTTGAAGGGTCTTTGAGAGTGGCCACTATAGTAGATCCATTGTGAGCTGTGGGTCATCTCTAGCTATTTTGTGTTGTAACAGGTCAGAGTAAACAGAGACAAATGTTCATATTATCCTGCTCAGTGAACAAACTCCAGTCAAGTGTGAATGTGACCCTAATTATTTTATGTACCTGTGCTGGTGAGCTTAGAAATGATTAGAAAACCATATCATTTTGGTTTTCCAACCACTTATATCTTGTTAAGATATAAGTGGTCTTACATTTCTCAATCATGATGGTACCATTGATTTTTCCATTCTCTTTTTTATTCTCAAACTGTGCACATTGCTTCTATTTTATCACAATAAAATCATTCTAAGACATTGCTGCCTGTTTGTGTATCACTGGCTTGTGATTGTTTTCCATTTCACTTCCAGCGTGTCTGAATAATAATCTTATTTCCCAGAGTGGGTTTAAGCTCCGAGAGCACCATGTCTTGTATCATCTATGCATGGTTGCCTTTTGTGTTTTATTCTTACTCTTCATTAGTATCTATGTGGACATATTTACATTGCTCATCTGATTCCTTTGAGTAATTGAGAAAGACAGAAATATAACTAAATTTTGGTATTGTGTTAGTAAAGTTGGAAAAAATGTTTGTGACCTAATTTTCTCTTGAAACTGCACTGTGTTGGGGGTTACAGAAATAGTACAGAGGTTAAGGTGCTTACCTTGCTCATGGTTTACACAGGCTTAATCCCCAGTCCTGCACAGGATTCCTCCAAACACTGCCAGGATTGATCCTAGAGCACAGAGCTGGGAGTAAGCCCTGAGCACCACTGGGAATGGTACCCCCATCAGAAAAACAAAAGCCATGCCATACTCTGTAACTCTCTCCCAATAAGCCTAGAAGGTCATCCATTCCTAAATGTCCCCTGCTCCTCAAGACATAGCTCATTACTGAAGGGTCTTTCTCTTCATTTTTAGGAGAAGGCTGGGAGGAAATAAGGAACAAAAACAGTCACTGATTTAAAAAAATAAAATCATATGGATTTTTAAGAGAACTCTTATGAGGAAAATCAGCAAGGTCTTTGCTTTTTCAGGATCCGATCCTCTTGATACAGAGAAATATTCTCTCTGAAAATATATACCTTAAGTTCATTTCCCCCAATTTCTTGATTGTTGTCAGGTGTGTCTGTGGAAATAGCTACCTGTGGGTTTGAAGGTACCTCATTTTCTGTCATGCTGCTTCCTTCACTCATTAACTGCCTTACTCATATGAACAAATTTAAAAAAATGTGTAGGCACCTTCAATATAAACTGTACTAAGCACTGGAGGAAATGAAGGATAGATTATCTGACTTGACATTTTCTAACAAAAATCATCATGCAATAGACATCCCGCTTTGCTCAGCAATACACATTATCAGGATTTCAGGGTTGCTTTTCAGTCATCATAATTCTCAACATAAAATGGCTAAGTAAGCCCCATGATTTTCTTTCAATTTGTTAAGTGTAAAGTTGAACCTAAGTTAGACTACCTGGACTTTTAATATACCATATTTTAGCATAATGGGGCTCTTTCTTCTCTTTTAACTAAGTCATAAAGAAATAAGATTTCTTTATGCATATTAAACCTTAAATCAAAGTAATGAAAACCCTGTGTTCTGATGCAAGGATATGCACCTTCTCTGGGAATTCCCTGGCCCTTGCCATTGTATCAAGTTTTGACAGAGACCTTAAGAGACTCAGTAGTAAAGCAGATGTATAATTAGGTGAAGAAAAAAATTCCTAGAGGCATTATTTAGAACCATACTTTTTCTTTGTGAGCTCCAGAAGCTTTATCTGCCTTTGTGATATTAAGAAGGAAAGGCTTTTGGCAGATCGCACATGATTTTTCCTGCCAAGGTGGTTTCAGAGACAGGCATTTTCTAGTAAATGTCCTTGTTTGCAGTAATCACTTTCCTGGCATTGGGATGTAATGCTGCCACTTTCTTTAATCTAAGTTGTATATGCTTCAGTAGCTGACCCTTCAAGCCACTGTAACAAGAGACAGAAAGAGAAATTGCTCTAGTCAGTGTTCTGAGATGCTAGGATAGATGCTGTCATTTACAGCCATGGGTTAGCAGAAGCCTCAGAAAGGCCAGAGGACTCTGTCTCCTTGTCTGTTGTGGTATAAGATGATGGAATATGAACAATCTCACATAATATGTTTTCATCCACTGATTAATTAAGTCTTCAGTTGTAAGTGATGATGACACATACAAATAGTCAATGACTTAATAACAGTAGAAATTGGGATTTGCCGTCCATCAGCTCATAAAAAAAGCCCCCAAATCCAACGTAAGACTGAAAAAAAAGAAATTCCTCATGGGACCTGCAAGTGAACCTCTCAATCCCAGCCTTAAAGGTGTGCCTTTCATTTAAAGGGGTCCCTTTCTTACAAGAGACATACTGCACACACTGCTGGTCCAGAGTTCTCTAAACTTGTGCCTTGGGAATTCCCTTGGAAGTTTCTCTCTCTTAGCAACAAAATGTTTTGTAGGATTTGATTTGGCTTCTTAGTAGATTTCCTCCTGTGGCATGTGTTTTACCTAAACATCCCAGTGATTCAGAAGTCAAATAATGGGTCATTTCAGCAAATAGATCACATCTGATTGCTGATATCTGATCAGTCTTTATTTCAATTTTGCACCTTCAACTCAGGACAACTTGTTCAATTCTATCAAGGATTTGGTCTATACCCAGAAGGTACCCTAGATCATAATTTTAGTCATAATAAAGACACATAAACTTCTTTCTCCAGTGTGTGTCTACTAAAAAGAACCACATGATGAATAAACAGAAAAATAGATTGGGGGTTAGGTTGCTAAAAGGAGGAGGGGAGGAGACAAAAGGGAAGGAAGAAAGAATGAAAGGAAGGAAAGAATGTGAGAGGAATAAAGGGAGGAGCAATAAGACCTCTGAAGAAAATATGCAAGAGGTAGCATATCTGCATATAAACTTTTGCTCTTGCATCTAACACAATGTACAGAGGAACATACAGAGTAGAGTCAAGTTTTAAAGTGAACTACTTCACTGCTGGGCTGGAGAGATAGCGCAGTGGGTAGGGCGTTCGCCTTGCACGTGGCCTACCGGGGTTTGATGCCTCTGCCCCTTTCAGAGAGCCCGGCAAGCTACTGAGAGTATCTCGCCCACACGGCAGAGCTTGGCAAGCTACCCATGGCGTATCCAATATGCCAAAAACAGTACCAAGTCTCACAATGGATACGTTACTGGTGCCCACTTGAGCAAATCGATGAGCAATGGGATGACAGTGGCAGTGACAGTGACTTCACTGCAGGTCATGGCTGTGTTTGTCTTGGAGGTGCCCCTAACACGGTGGGGATAAGATCCCATTCTCCACCCCCATAGTGGAAAGAGCATGAGAGTCAATAATTCCAAATGCCCTTTGGAAGGGTCCTAATTGACATCAAAACATGTAAAGTTCTGGAAAATTTTACAAGGCCTGTTTAATCTATTAAAAATTCCCCAAAGTTATTTTGATAACAAACTTTTTTCCTGTCCCACCTAGTAACCTCCCACCTTGCTTGTGTTCTATGGGTGAGCACAGGGATCAGATGGCTAAAGGAAGAGGCGGCCTTGGTAGAAAATGTTACTTTTCTGGACCTTCTTAGAGAGGACCATCTGGTCCTTCTAGAGAGTGGCCAAAGACAGTTGTCAGTATTCACACCCCAGGAATTTCTCGTGTAAGTATGAGTTAGATTAGCTTCCTAGTACCTGTTCCTTTATGCCATTCCTAGGGTTAGAGATGAGTTAGACTAGATGCAGGATTCACACTAAAGAAGACAATATACAATACAACAGGATGGTATTTACATGTAAATTAGAGTTTATGATTCAGTTTTTCTTGTCTTGATTCTTTTGTGTGAGGGGCCACACCCAGTGATTTTTAGGGGATTGCTCTTGACTATGTACTCAGGAACTACTCCTGGTGGTGCCAGGGGCCCCTCAGGAATGCCCAAGATTGAATCTGGGTCAGCCTTGTGCAAGGTAAGCACCCTACTCACTGTACTGTCACTCCAACCCCTTGGACCGATTCTTTTATCAACCAGCATTGGTGGGACATAATCCAAGACAGTATAGGAATTGTACAACTGAACAGGGATCATACACATGACATGATATGGATAATGACTCATGTTAGATTGACAACTTGGTAGAATATATTATACAGATTTTCAGAAACAGCAATAAAGATCCTGAACAGATGATGGGGTGTAGATTTTCACTGAGAAAAAGGAATATGAGCAGGATCTTGAAAGAAATGGGGCTGACATTTATTTTATTGGCTATTATTAAATGATTCTGGGATAGGAGAAGGGAGGTTTCTCCAGATCATGTATTTTTCTAAACACCACTTTGTCAACTTGCTTTGATAATTCTCTGAGGTAGGTATCCAAGTTGCATTCTTCTTAGGCTGAGAAAGCAACTTTTAATGTTCAAAGGACTTACTGAAGGTCATACCAAGGTCAGAAAAGGGGGCAGGATTCCCATCAGGCTTGATGCTGAATTTTGCTGCCATCGTCATAACTCACTACATTATCTGAATCCAGTGCAGTGATAGAATGGCTGGTGGAAGGAGTGTATTTTGAGCTACGTGAAAGATAAATATTCTTTCCTCACAAAATAGCTTTAGATGTAATATGTTTTTACTACACTGAGTTCCATTTAAGTTCCTAGTATATGGGGATTTGATGATAAAAATATTCCAGTAACTTGATATGAATTATATTTCTGTATAGATTTATATGGTACCCAAGCACATTTCAAAGTTTATACCATGTTTCCTTCAGTGCTGATATGATTCTGAAAAATGAACATTATGGATAGAATTTAGGACTTTGTCTCCTCAAATAGAATGAAACAGAAGAACAAAAAGAAAGAGGATTGTAAATACAGGGACCAAGGCATTTTCTTTGCCTGCAGCTGATTTCAGGTCAATCCTCAGCATCACATACGATGCCCTGGCCACCTCCAGGAGTGACCCGTAAGCACAGAGCCAGGAGTCAGTCCTGAGAACCATCAAATGTGGTCAAAACAACAAAAGCAACAACAAAAAGACATTATTTATTTAGAATCAGAGTTTCTCTGTATTACAGGCATTTATGAATTTTACTTCTCTTGGGGAAGAAGAACTTAGCATGGGATATCAGTATCTTTGTCCTTGAATTTTTTCCTTCTGTCACCAAGTTTGCTTGATAAGAAATAATTGTGATAACATACAAGGTACATAAGAAAGTCAAAATACTCAACAATAACAACAATGAAAAAGGGACCGTTCTCATCCAATAATGGAGGGAAGAAAATGTACCGATAGCCTGCAAGGTATATATGAAATTATGTATCATCATGGATTATAAGCAAAGTGCAAATAAAAGTTATAATTTCCCCATATCCCTTCCTGAGGATGACCTATCTCACAAAAGACCAGAAGCAACAAGTACTGGTTGGGACTTCGGGAAAAAGGAGCTCTCCTGTCCTGTTGGTGGGAATATAAACTTGCCCATCCTTCATGGAAAACAGCTTGGAGGTTTCTCAAAAATATTAAAATAGAGCTACTATATGACCCAGCATTTTCATGCCTCAACATCAATCCAAAAATGCAGCATCACTTATTTGAAAAGACATAATACACCTGTGTTTGTTGGAGTGTACTACAGCCAAAGTCTGAAAACAACCCCAGTGCCGAAGTTAGTGGGAAAAGAAGTTGTGGTCTGTATACATTATGGAACAAGTGGGAGAAAAGATTAAACATTGCCTTTGACTACAACATGGATGGGACTGGAGGTGGTCATGCTGTTCGAAAAGAGTCAGGAAAAAGACAAATACCAGCTGATCTCATGCATATGTAGAGGTTAAAGACAGCAAGAGAATGGATGATGTATGGTGAAAACACCCACAGACTCTGATATAGAACTGATGTCACCCGCGCTGTGAGAGGCATGGAAGGGTCCTGTGTGCTGTGATAGAGGAATATTTGCATTTGGGTGGTATATGTGATAACATTGTACCCCCCCAATACAAACATTTACACCCTGTTTTAAAAAAGTGTTTCTTCAAGTAGAAAAAGTGAAAAAAATTATAAACTTGTTCTTTAGAGGAAAAAAAACAGGTCTGTTTTATATCCTGTTTGAAAATAAAACTTTATTAGAACATGTTTTATTTTCATGTTGTTATGAAATTATGTATACTCTTTGTTTTGGAAGAAACATCTGGTGGATCTCAGGGATTACCCCTGGCTCTGTGCTCAGGGGTTATTCCTGACAGCACAGGAAACCATCGAGGGTGCCAGGGATTGGATGCCAGGCTGTCCACATGCAAGGCAAGTGCTCTATGTGCAGTCCTATCTCCCTGGTACCCAGAACTTACCTTTTAAGGAAGCTTATGCTGTTGCAGAGATTCAAGAATGTCAATATATACAAATGAATTTTCTAAATTTATTTTTTGATGGGGGGGGCGGACACCTGCCAGTCTTCGGGGCTTATGCCTGGCTCTGAGCTCAGGGATCACTCTTGGCAAGCTTAAGAGACCATATGTGGTGCTGGGGATTGAACCTGGGTCAGCTGTGTGCAAGGCAAATGCCCAACCGCTGTACTATCCCTCCTACCCCAGATTTGACCATTCAGCCTGCATTCTAGCCTGGTCCTCTCATCATCTAAAAGTGCCATGATTCTGAAATCAAATAATTAAGTGCTGCCTTTCTTAATCATCATCGTTTCTCCTTTTTCCTTGTCCCTTGTTTCCCTCATTGTCTCAACTTTTTTTCAAGCAGGCTGAAGCACCTTTTTCTATCTGTACATTTTCTAATGCTTAGTGTAATTCTCACATCATTTCCACTATTCTGTTCTTTCTCCTTTTGTCTTTCCAAAAGATGCATCTAACACAGAACTTTCTGTTTAGGAAGTAAATAATATGTTGTTTCTTTTCTTCCCATCTACATCCAACAGCTCTGTGGTTGGGCAAAGCCACACAGGGAGACAGATAGATTTCCCATAAGAATGAGGCATAGTCAAATGAAGCCAATTTTCAATCCTCTGATGCTGTGCGTGTCTGCCAGCTTGACCAGAGTTACTATTAAAGAGCTGCTTCCTTCCTGTGAGCCGTTCAACCTCAGTCATATTATCTTCTTTCCTTCTTCCTCTCTATTGCTGACTCCAGCTTCTGTATCACAGAGAAAGCGGGATTTATCCTGTGGTAAACAGTCTGTTTCCCAGCTCGGAATCTATAGCCCTGTTCCTCCGACACTCATTCTTCTGCTTCTCTTCAGCTTATGTATCCCTTTCCAGGGACTGCTTATGGACTATTGATTCTTCTTCATCTTCTCTCTTTTGTCTTTTCCTTGAAATCATGTCTTTACCACTAGCAGCTAAACATACTTTATTCCTTCTGTAATTGAAAAGCAAAAAGCACTCAAAAACTCCCTTCTCAAACATCTCCCCTTACCTTTCCTGTCCAGCTTTTTGGTGTAAGCTTTGCCTTTATTCCCCGTCTTCATTTGCTCACCTCTCACTCCTCAACTCACCACAAAATGACCTAAGCTCCGATGAAGTCAGCTGCAAAGGGCCTGCTCAGGTGACCAGTCCTCGCTGTGCCTCTGAGTCCAGTGGCCACTACTGAGCTCTTCATTATTCAGCTGCTCTGAATTATTCATTATTTGCAGGGTTAACTAACCAGTTCTCCTCTTGCACCCCCCTCCCACACTCACCCACCTTGGCTTTTGTCACATATTATGCCACTCCCACATATGTTTACTCCCTTAAACCATTTTTTAAATTTCCACTACTTTGTTTAAACACTGTGGTTTACAGTTTCCATTATGAGTTGTTACAGGCATGCAATATTCCAACATCAATCCCACCACTGTTGTCACCTTCCCTCTGTTATTGTCTCCATTTTCCCAACCACCCCTCAAGTCCTTCCCCGTAGCAGGCTCACAATAATTTATTTTATATTGCCTATTACCACTTAATGGCTAATGGAATGATCAAACAAAGGAAATTTGTGAAAATTGTTGTATTCTATCATGCAGACATTAAATCCTTATCAGAGGGTTTACCAAGCATTGTTGCAAATTAAGTCTTCTGTATTAGTGTTCTCTTAGTTGAGATTGGTTAACTTCTATGTTACACTCCTTCCAATCTGATGTGCTACTACTGGGGTGTCCGTGTTGCAGAGTTTGGAGATGTCCAGATAATCCAGAATATTTAACTCTCTCTGGAGCTCAGTTCTGAAGTGTTGGAGTCAAGACAGAGGCATAGCTCGGCTCTGGGGTGTGGAAGCAGCTTCCAGGGCTTTGTTGGGGCAGGGGCTGACCCACCCATCTCTGAGATCACCCAGGAGGTCTCAGCTGGGAATGGGGGTCTGGGAAATTTTTGTAGCTAGTTGATTCTTGCAAGATTTATTTCTGAGTCTCTGGGACAAGGCAAGTAGATGAGCTTATGTGGTGAGGTGTGCTGCTGAGGCTTCTGGAAGTAAAGGGAGAGAGCCCCTCCCCACACCGAGAGCTGTTTACTCCTTTTTTATATATATCAGTAATACTGGAGTTAGTCAAGGCTTCTTTTCACTTTGTTTCTTATATTTGTGTGTTTTAGAGCTATCCCTGACAATGTTCAAGGCTCACTTTTGGCTCTGTGCTCAGAGATCATTCCTGGCAGGGTTCAGGAAACTGTAAATACTACTAGAAATTAATCCAAGGTTGGCCATATGCAAGGCTTTACCTTCTACTATCCTTCTGGCTCCCAATTTGAATATTTTACTTTATATTTTCTGCCTAGATTATTAATTGATTGCCATGGATGTAATTATTATTATTGTCAGATCTTCACTGTATCACTGTCATCCCTTTATTCATCAATTTGCTTGAGTGGGCACCAGTAACATCTCCATTCATTCCCAGCCCTGAGATTTTAGCAGCCTCTCCTTACTTGTTTTTCCCAATGATTAGAAGCTCTTTTCAGGGTCAGGGGAATGAGACCTATTATTGTTACTGTATTTGGCATATCAAATATGCCACGGAGAGCTTGCCAGGCTCTTCCATGTGGGTGGGTGGGATACTCTCGGTAGCTTGCTGGGCTCTCCAAGAGGCATATAGATATGTTCCCCTTTATGATGATGTGTTGTGTGGTTGCTTTGTGGCCGCGTGGTCCAGGAACATGTCCATTCATTCATGAGGCTCTACCTGAGCGTGTGGAAAGTGGCCTGGACTTGAGCATGGCAGAGGTGGGGTAGTGGAGGTCGGCTGCCAGGGCTGGGTCCCTTGCGGCAGGGAGGGCTCTCACCCCCCCACCCCACCGTCAGATCTTACAATAATAAAATCTTTGGCCTACATTCCAGCACATAGATCTGATTTTCTGCTTGAATACTTCTGGATACTCTGCTCTCAACATATGTGTGCCGAAGGCAGTTTCTTTCTTTTGTCTTCTGTGTCCATTAATATCACCCAATTCCATAAGCCAGAATGCTGGGAGCCAAATTTGACCTCTTTTTTCATTATTGCTGCATTATCTTATCTATCTGCAAGATCCTCTCAGCTTTCATGCCTATTTGCATATCTCTACTGCCACAATCATAAAGCGGCCATTTGTATGTCTTTCCTATATAGATAGCCAAGTATTTTTAAAAAGCAAATTTCTTTTTTTTAATTAATTTATTTTTTTAATTAATGAATGACCCTGAGGGTACAGTTACAGATATACACATTTTCGTGCTTGTGTTTCCCTCACACAATGTTCGAGAACCCATCCCTCCCCCAGTGCCCATTCTCCACTGCCAATAAACCCAGTATCCCTCCCACCCCCCATTCCTATCCCCCCCACCTCACCCTGCGTCTGTGGCAGGGTATTCCCTTTTGTTCTCTCTCTTCAATTGGGTGTTGTGGTTTGCAATAGGGGTATTGAGTGGCCATCGTGTTCAGTCTCTAGTCTACTTTCAGCACGCATCTCCTTTCCCACACGTGGTCTTTACTTGATGTTCCCGTCTCTATTTGAGCTGCCTTTCCCCCCAGCATGTGAGGCCAGCTACAAGACCTTTCTTGTGCCTGTTCCACTGCACTATTTGTGTCTTCAAAATGCTCACAGTTCAAAGGACGTTGGAAGTGTGGTTAACAAATCAACAAGGTCCTTGCTTTCATGGGACCAAGGGAAAGGTAGTTTAGTGGCAGATGAGCAACTATATATATTGAGGGCTTATTTTGGAGTGGGCTGATAGAAGAGGTTAGGAAATAGGCAGTAAGAAGTATCTTTAGAAAGGGTCTTCAAGATCCTTAAAGAGAAGATCCCAAGCAGAGAATGGGAGGAGATGTGCTCCCATGGGGCCACCCTTTGCTCTCCCATGCTCGGTGCTCCAGTCTGGTCTACCTGCTTTTCTGTTTTCCAGTACCTCAGGCTGCTAAGAGACTTCACTCAGTTCTCAATTCTTTCTGGCCTCTTCATTGTTTGTTTGTTTGTGTATTTCTTTTTCTTTCTTTCTTTCTTTCTTTCTTTCTTTCTTTCTTTCTTTCTTTCTTTCTTTCTTTCTTTCTTTCTTTCTTTCTTTCTTTCTTTCTTTCTTTCTTGCTCTCTCCCTTCCCTCCCTCCCTCCTTCCTTCCCTCCTTCCTTCCTTCCTTCCTTCCTTCCTTCCTTCCTTCCTTCCTTCCTTCCTTCCTTCCTTCCTTCCTTCCTTCCTTTCTTCCTTCCTCTCTCTCCTTTCCTTCCTTCCTTCCTTCCTTCCTTCCTTCCTTCCTTCCTTCCTTCCTTCCTTCCTTCCTTCCTTCCTTCCTTCCTTCCTTCCCTCCCTCCCTCCCTCTTTCTTTCTTTCTTTCTTTCTTTCTTTCTTTCTTTCTTTCTTTCTTTCTTTCTTTCTTTCTTTCTTTCTTTCTTTCTTTCTTTCTTTCTTTCTTTCTTCTTTCTTGTTTCTTTAAATGTAATTAAAATTAAAACACCTGTGATCTACAGGGTTATTGGTAGTTGAGTTTTAGTCACAGTAATATTTTGACATCGATCCAACCACCAGTGCCAGCTTCCCTCCACCAGTGTTTCATGCTTCCCACTCCACATGCCACTTTGACAGGCATATTGCAGAGTTTGGTGGTTGTAGTGTATGTAGACCTCATGTGTTCAGTATTGTTGCGTTGGCTTTGGACATATGGCTGTACCACTCTCCCACATCAGTGGTATAAACAAAGCCCTTGAGTCAACCCCTGTTCCCCATTACTTCTCTTTCTCTTCTTCTTCCCACCCATTCCCACCTTGATTTCTTTCATTCTCTGTCTTTCTCTACCCTATTCTCTGGGGTCAAGACTGAACTAGACATCTCCCCCACACCTTTTTACTACATTACATTTCCTCCAATTGTTCTTAATACTACAGATAAGTGAGATCATTCTGTGTTTGTACTTCTTCTGGATTACCTCCTCCTCCTCCTCCTCCTCCTCCTCCCCTTCCTCTTCTTCCTCCTCCTCCCCTTCCTCCTACTCCTCCTCCTCCTCATACATGAAATGCTCTTCTCCCAGCTCCTATATTTTTCAGAACTGTGTGCAGATAACTTATTTAGGAAAACCTTCCTAGCTACGGCTACCAAATCAAACTCCTACATACTGTTTTAGATTCTGATATATAGCGTTGGCAGTTGAGTTTGCCTTCTATGTAGGTAGGTACATCTTCCATGTTTAATTTAATATTTTATATCACCCTATATATGAATATATTTTACATTAAACACTCATATTTTAAATAGAAATACATATTTTATATTCGACAGTAGAATATTTTTTTTTCTTTTTGGGTCACACCTGGCAATGCACAGGGGTTACTCCTGGCTCTGCACTCAGGAATTACCCCTGGCTGTGCTCAGGGGACCATATGGGATGCTGGTATTTGAACCCGGGTCGGCCGCGTGCAAGGCAAACGCCCCACCCGCTATGCTATCTCTCCAGCCCCTCGACAGTAGAATATTAAAGTAGAACAGGTTAAAGCTAGCTTAAATTCTGATGGATCAGATTTGTTTAGGAATCTAGTTATTTTCTGTATAAAAGAAGAAATGTTTCATTTTTACTTAATTTATGTAACTTGATTCATAGTAATGTTAATTATATATCTTAACAGATTAAATATTCATAGCATTTAATCTTACATTCTTAATTGTATCTCCTCAGAAGTTTCAAATTGCAATTACAAACTATATACATCAAATATGTACAGACTACATACATACATCAGACTACATACATCATACATACATACTACTACATTTCCCAGGGCATAGGTGCAGGAAAATATACAACTCAAACATTTTTCCTAGGCACTTACCTGGTGCTTTCAAAATGAATACTTCTCAATTTTATTGCGTACTAGATCAGATTATCAAATAAAAAGTGTTCGCAAATGTGGCTAAACAAATGATTCTAAATATTTCTCTTTAAGATTGTTAGTATGTTATCCTTTACACATTTAAAAATTGAAGTCCATCAATAGTTTGTCTCTCTTTC